>NC_132942.1:2984000-4270500 GCF_034638445.1 Ciconia boyciana | reverse complement strand
TAAAACGTATTTCCCAGAGAGTCGCTACCTTTTCCTGGGATATAGCAAAGAAAATATTACTCTTTTTAAGCTCAACAGCATTACAAAATTCAGCTTTTCCCACCGAGGCTTGAAAGACCAAACCGAAGTTTGTGTGCGCACATAGGCTGGTGGGGAAGGGACGCTTGGTATGCAGGAGGCTTTGCAGGCACATGAGAAAATGCTTTCTCTTGTAGGCGTGAAGTGCAAATGTTCAAGAAAAGGTCCTAAAATAAGATTCTCTAACGTACGGAAGCTGGAAATAAAACCGAGGTACCCTTTTTGCGTGGAAGAGATGATTATGTAAGTTTTCCTTCATTTATTGCTTTCTGTTTCCCTATCAGCTGAATCGCTTTACCTTACACTGCAAGTTCCTTCTTTGTTCTTTGTTTTTCTCATGCCCTTGCATGCTAATTTCTGGGAATAGTCATTTGCTGTATCACATGCAAAAAAGTGTGCAATTCTGACCAAAAACCCAGCTATCATTTTTTGACATAATTTTTTTTGCTCAAATAAATATTTACAGAACAGGTAGCAATAAGAGGGTAATCATTAGTTCAAGTGAAGATAGGGACAAATCCCACTCCAAACAGCCTGACGTAAAATCCAGAACTATTTACTCAAGTTATTTGGGGCGTGCAGAGTAAGAACATGAGCAGAGTTCGGCCCATGGTGGTTTCTGCAAGGAAGAGTTATCCCAACCAGAGTCAGATTTTCGCCTGCGTTGTACCAGAGCCATCCCCTTGCATTCGGTGGGATTACCTAGCACGTAAGAAAACGCTTTCCTCCCAGTCTCACTGCAAACCGTGACCAACGCTGCCATGAAATCTCAAAGTTATGTAGTGATTGAACCGAGGCAGGTACGGGGATGTTTGACATCTCTGATGGCTGGCTCAAAAGGAGGGGTTTTTTAGATTTTAAATATGGCATTTTTTCTGTCCTGTTTTGGATACCTTAAGATTCCCCAACAAAGCACCATCCAACCAGCACGTGGGGCTGGATAACGACCAGAAGGGCAGATTAGCCGAGAAGACTGCACCGAGCCCCTCTGCCACCTAAGAGGGGGAAAAAGGGTCCCAAGAGCAGCTACACCCCCTGAATGCCAAGGACTGATTTACTCCAGCGTATGTGCTCCCTCACTGAATATTTGCCATTTGCTTAATCTTAGAAAGGTGCTTTAACAGCAGGATCTGAGTCCTGTCCTGCCGAGCCGCATACCACCTCCGGCAGCCTGTAATGCCCACGGGGCCAAATCCTGCCCATCTGACTGGCACAAACAAGGAGATACCACGGGAGCCTGATCCTGCCCACGCAGAAATGGCTCGCCAGACTCGGCGGAGGGCGTATGGAGGAGGAATGGAGAGCCAAGCTTCCTTAGGCTTCCTCCAGATTTACACCAGCATCACTCCAAGCAATGCTTAGCTCAGGGAACATCAGACCCACCTCTTTGAAGCCCAAACCAGCTGATGGTGACCTGAACAGAAAAATGCTTGCAGAGCATCACTGCCTGAATCAGTTCCTTGCAGCTTTACTTCGTTTGCTTTGACCTTTCAGTAGCAAAAGGATGGTGTAGAGGAGCACTAACTCTTTGCATCCCACTCCAGGCATTTGCCTGCAAGCAGCTGGTGGCCGGAGGGTATAAAATAGATCTCATTAATGCAACATTTCACTTCCAATCAGAAAGTCGGGAAAGCTGGAACGCCGTGCACCAGCTGGATAGCTACGCAGATGCCTAGCAATGCTACTTAAGCCCGGAGGGTTTCCCTGGGTTTGCAGCGGCTGCAGGGACAGAGCTGTCCCATCGCTCTCCCATTGCTGCCGCTGCCTGCAGGGCAGGCAGGGCTAAGGCGCTGCCGTCGCTGCCTTTCCAGCTACCCTAAGACAGTCTGAAGTCAGCATTGAAAGCAAACTGAAATTAATATTCTGAGAACCAATTGATCCGGGAGTCTCTGGACAAGGCACAGAAGAGCTAAATTCCTGCAACTGAGTTTTTGTTGCTGCAGTGATGATCTAAAATGAGTTGTCAAAGCTGGGTCCCCTCCTGCCCCTCCTCAAAAGCTCTTGTATCTTTTCATATAGCAGAAACATGATATAAATGATGTTTGGCAGAGAAGAAGTAGCTATGGGGGTGCGGTTTAGGGAGGAATTTGTCTTTGGCCATAACCCCCCCAGCAGAGCTGTGGTACAGGGTAAGAGGTGTCCTCTAGTCTAGCTGAGTGCTCAGTCTAGTCAAAACCTATCAAGATGCATGGCACATCTAGCAGTAATCCTGTGTGTATCTGTCTCCCGGAATGAGGAAAAGCAGCAGAAAATAGGAGGGAGGTTTAACTCTTTCAGCCTGAAAGGATCCAACCCCCTTCCACGTATTGCCCCATCCCGAAGAGGGGGGATGTGTCGGGGTGAGAACAGCTGATGGGAAACAGGCGCTGCTGGGAGCCTTTCTCAAGGGACAGCCGAGGTGGATGGCAGTCCCTGCACCGGCTTGGGATGTAAGGACCAGAGCCAGGACCCTTGTGGCCCTGGGGACAGGCTGTTTGTAGGCAGACGTGCAGCCCCACCATCCCTGCAGACGAGATGTGTGGGGGCACGAGGCACTGGGGGTCACAGACTGACCCGGGGTGCTCGTTGCAGCCCTGGAGGCATGGACATACTGGGGAGGATTTTGGCACAGGGACCCTCAGACACCGTGGGTGAAGGCCCCAGCCACCAAGCCCTGGGCAGCTAAGGGACAGCTCAGCACACACCCCTGGAGCGAGCTCACTGGAGGTGTAAGCTCTGGTGCTTCAGTCCCTTCTCCATCCCTCTCACCCTCTTCTTGCAGCCCATCCAGACAACTCCTCACTCAGGGTATCAGCTCCTACAGCCCCTCGTCTTAGGCACGTCCTCTTACATCTGCTGGAACAGCATCCCTAAGAGCAGGGCCAGCTCAGCTCAGAGTGCCCAAAAATGCTACCACCCAGCCCTGTGCCCACAGCATCAAGGACTGCACGGGAACCACAGAGGACCATGGGACTGCCTTGGGAACGGCTCCTCTGCTGTCCAGCCTCCAGCATCAAAGCAGAAAACCTGTGTGGTGTCAAAGCAACACATCTCAGCCTGAGAAAAGCTCTGGTTGTTCACCTGAGAAGCAAACCATGCATCTCCTATTCCTTAGACTGCAGGCTCTAGTGAATCCAGAATTGTCCTCCTTCACTCATGGTGCAAATGTAGGGCTTGCTGCTTTTCAGAGGTGCTCCTGCTCTGCTCCTGCTGCGATTCAGCTTGTACATCACTTTCTTTCTGGAAATATCCTCTATGGTCTGTCAGAAAAGAAATCCAAGCCAAGCTCTGGCATCAGCTAGTGCAGACAGCACAGCCAAGAAGGTGGCTGCTGGATGGAGAAACTTTGTGCCGACCTCAAGTCCCTTAAAACTTGCATGCCTTGTGCCTCCAGTGAAGGTTTGGGTTCACTCCCATTCAAAGCTATCGGAAAATTCTCCTTCTCACATACAGAGGGTTTGGCTGAGAATGCCCTTGGAGCAGAGGCAATCCACAGGTTTTAGCAGTGACCCTTCCCTTTCCAATGTCTGCAGTCACAGAGGCTCTTGGAGCCCTTCCACCACTTTCCCACGCATTGGGAAAGGGCCACATCCTCCCAGAAAACAACCCAAAGGTTACACCCTGTCTTTTTGTGACTTCAACTCACACCTGATGGAGGTGGAGCGGAGAAGGGGAGCAGGGAAGAAAGTTAATTGAATGGAAAGAACTATTGGAACAGCTTGTATAACACTGAAATGTGAAACGTGGTGAGACCCTTAGCTGAGCTCATGCAGGCAATATGCAGCGTTTCACTTCTGGTCAGGCATGTCCCCTCTGCACCGGGCAGGTGAGCTGGGAAAGTTTGCAAGGCACTTTTTCTTGTGTTAGAAGCTAAACAGCTCCTTTCTGAACCAAACCATAAAAGAAGCCCATCAATATGCACAGATATTTCTGGTTTCTGCCATCATTTTACTCATGTCTTTAGCACTGTTT
Organism: Ciconia boyciana; assembly: GCF_034638445.1. Classification (NCBI taxonomy): domain Eukaryota; kingdom Metazoa; phylum Chordata; class Aves; order Ciconiiformes; family Ciconiidae; genus Ciconia; species Ciconia boyciana. The sequence goes on along the minus strand of NC_132942.1, from coordinate 4,266,471 downwards.
AAATAATTCCATTATAGGGTTTTAGTTAAACTGAAAACAGTGTTTCCCTCTTATGGATGGTATTTCCAGAAAATTAATAATTTCAATTAAAATTGTCGTTGGGTTTTTTTTTTTTGAATCACAAAATTAATAACCAGAAAGCTGCTTGATTTTGAGCCCTGAGAAGTGATAGCAGTCTTGATGTTTCTGAAAAGCCATCCTCTTGGGAAGCAGTTCCAGGTCTCTTGTGTCACCTGGGTTGTGGCAGACCAACCAGCAATGGCTTCACTAAGCTCTCCAGGAGCAAGCCTAAAACGACGGGAAGACCTTCGCCATGTTTTGCCTCCCAGCACGTCTTGTCCTGACAAAAAGGGGACACCAAGCCGCTGCTGCCGGCAAGGAGAGAGGGATCAGCCTGTGATCAGAGGAGGCTGAAGCCCCCAGGACTGCTCGCCTGGGGCTCAGAGCTAGTCCGTTGGGCACACAAGCACCCTGCCATGTGCAAGTATTTAAGATACTGCTTACTAAAAAAAAAAATTTAAAAAAAAAAGGGGGGGGGCGGGAAATAATCAATGAACCAGGTCTGATCTTTTCTCTTGGATGCAGCATTGTTGAGTGTAAGGGAACCATCTCCTCATGCAAAGACCTTGTGGTTGCCTGAATGAGCCCTAATGAAATCAGCTATTAAGCTCCAAAGAAAATATCTAACAGACAGGCAGAGCAAACCCACTGATTAAAAACAGTGGGTACGTCTTCATCTGGTACAACCTAGTATAAGTCTGTGGACAATATTGCACTGCACTGATTGATACCAGCTGAAGATCTGCTCCAATATTATTACAATAAACTCAAATATCTGCCATAAAACACAGAGCATGAAAACCCTTCCACTGCCCACCTGGGTGAGGGATTCCTGACTGATTTTGGCATTTACCTGGAGTGGGAGCGGAGGACCGGCATTTCCCCTGACTCCCGTAACCTGTGCTCGCTTGCCTTGCAGCGTGACTCTGTGGACGCGAGTGAGAGGGGAGCAGCAGCACTGCTTAAACCCCAAACGCCAAAACACAGTGAGACTGCTGAAGTGGTACAGAGTATGGAAAGAGAAAGGCAGGTAAGTACAAATTTGCTCAGCGGGTGAGGGGGAAAATCTTGGTGGCAAGTTGGGCAATCAGCAGCGTTCCGCCAGAGGCCAGGAAAATGCACACACTGCAAATGCTCTATCCAGCACAGAGGATGTATTTCATTACCAAAATTACAGTTATAAATGGATGTTCTGGATGTTATTTCTTTCCTGCCACATGCAGTCCTCACTTCTATTTTAGGATTAGGCTGTTCCGACTATAAATAGTAATTATTTTCTGTTAAACTATTCATCAGCTGATGTTCTCAGTTATTTACATACACTCACCTCCTTTCTATGGGTAAAAAGCCAAGATGAAAAGCTAAATTACTTTCACACGGTCACAAGGAAAGCAGTCAGCAGAGCCGGGAAGAGAGTGCCCTGTCACACACTTTAATCACACCACCTCAAAATTGTCAATATCTGATGATGCAGATATTTGCCAATTTTAACTAGTGTGTCATTCCCAGAAAAACACTAACTTGCTGGTAGGAATCTCTGCCACCTTCTCCCTTGCCAAGAAGATTTTTTTTTTAAAGCCATCAGTCATGGATAGATAGAATAGAGAGAGGGAGAAACATGAATTCCTGATGGTTGACGGTCAGTGGTGATGTCTCTATCTGTAATTAAGGGGAGCTGCCCAACTCTTACCGCCTCTCCAGCCATGGCCGAGAAAGAGCCTCCGCACGCAGCACAGTCCCACCAAACCCTGATGCTCCTCAACTGATGGGAAAATTGTTCCCCAAAACTGAGCTCAAACGAGGCCAATGAGCAGCAAGCCCCATCTCTCAGCACGTCGAAGGGTGCCAGCACAGCCACGCGGTGCCCGGTGGCACAGGCAATGCCCCAGCACTGTGAGCGGTGGTGGCTGCTGAGCCCCTCGGCCGGTTCCCCGGACTCCCTGCCAGCTCCCTGCGGCTGCTCCATGAACAGAGCACGTGGGGAAGCCCTGGCTGTTGCATAACCACGTATTTACACTCTTCCCTTCCTTTTTTTTTTTTTTTTTTTTTAAAATAAGGCCGTCACTAAGATGATGAAGGATGCTCAGCCCCAGGCTTGTGCATTCTGGAAATGTGCAGGGTTCCCCCGAACAGACGGAGAGGAGGGATGCCCCGTGCAAGGCTGCGAGGGCCAGGGTCCATGTGCTGCAGACTAGCTCCTGTCTGCAGATAACAGTGCTGCTCGCAGTCTCCTCCGAGGTCCAAAATAAGGGTCAGCTAGAGGCTTCCCCGCAGTCCAACCAGGAGATGGGGACTGTCCCTGCTGCCAGGGAGAGGAGGAGGGATGGCGAGCCCAGCACCCCCACGGCTTTGGCATCCAGCCTGGGGCGTGCAGAAAGGATGCAGCACAACCCTCAGCGTTTCACCTTGCTTTGCCTTGCCCAGCGCTGGCATCGCCCCGCTGCAGCATGTCACCCCTGCATCGCACCCAGCAGGTCCCCGACACTGCTAACAGGGCAAGCAGGGCAGCCGAGCTGAACTGCAGCTGAAGAAGCATCAGGTGATTATTTCAGCTATAAACAGCCTGATTTAAACCAAGTCCTCATAATAAATAAACAATTTGTCAGTGCCTTTGGTGCCAGCTGTACAAAACCCACCGAATTGCTCCCCAGGAAAAGCCAGGGAATTTAAATATAAATGCAATTTACATTTAAATGTAGTCCAAACATGAATCTCTTCCCCAAAACAGCATTACCCCTAGTTTTCCCCATGCCATGGAAGACTGCTTTCATGCATGCTCCCCAAAGAGCCAAGGATTTTTCAGCAAACAAGCCTGTCGGGTGGTCTTCTCAGGATGTAAACTAGAAAAATAATACTGCTTATGATATTATTCCAAACATAACAGATACTGTGAATTTATTATCTACGTACAGCTCGTTATATACTTCAGCATTTGTATATGAGATAGGGATTTTCCAGTGGTTAAAGTGTATTAGCAGATGTGGATTTCTTCATCCTATGTATCCTGATAATCGTGGCAGAGCGTGTTACTCCTCGCACGCCTGCACGATGCAGCAGTGTCAAAGTCCGATCCTCCTCCCAGACGCTTTATGGATAGCAATCCAGTGACTGCTGAAGTCAACAACTTATTTTCCGATTTACTTAAGCAAAGGCTAAAAATCTGGCTTCTGTTTTTTTGTTGCTTGGGGGAGAGTTATTATTTTATTATTAAAATTTTTTATTATTATTATTTGGAAGGCAGTTTTTTCATTCATAGTTTAAACTTCTTGCTCTTGGCTTTCCTTCTGTTTAGGGTTTATGAAGAATAAGAGGAAGCAGCGTGAGGAATGGAGCAGACTCCCTTGGCTGGCGTAGGACTGGGCTCTGCAGAAGATTATTTCTCTCTCACAGACATAAGACACAAATTCTATATTATTATAAAGCACTTTTTACCAAGGGTCAGTTTTTACATTTTATAGCCATGTGTAAAAGGCTTCCAGATTCACAAGCATCTGTTGCACTTCAGATTTCATACCCGTCTGCTCTGTACTGAGATTGGGAAAACTCATGCTTTTCGTTTTAAAGAGGTTGTTTGGGGGGGTTGGGGTTTTTTTTATTGTTATTCATTCATACTTCACTATGATTGCAATCGAGCTTTATAAGCTCATTAGACAAACAGTAATGTTTGTAAAGGTGTTATACAGCCGTGTCCCTCACCCTTTCGCAGTGGGAAAGCTTCGGTGCTGTGCTTGTTTGTCATGGTCGCAGCCTCCACCATAGCCAGGCAAAGCGGGACCAAAGACGAGTTTGCTGGGGAAGATGCCACTGAAATGTCGTGGCTGTAACTGCAGAAGTGAGGTCCCTCGGCACGTCGTCAAACGAGTCTGAACATCACTTGTGTACCTCTTCTTTAATGGACTCGAGGTCTTGCTGCAAGGTGAAGCGTACCATATCTCCCATTTAACGTTTCATGCATTAGAAGCATTTCTGGGTCATTTTTATTACTAAGAAAATGTTTGGGGTTTTTTTTTTCCACCTGAAGTTCTTACAGAAAGTTTGTGGCTTCAGTACTGAGACATTGTAAGCTTCAAGACTATTGTGTATGATTTCCTAGATTTGTAGCAACAAAAAAAAAAGCCTTTAAAAGGTACCTTTTTATGAAAAATATGATAGGGCAAACATATAAATACCTATATATGTTTTAGTCACAATCAACATATTCATTATTTTGAATGTAATACTTCAATGTTAAGCAGTGCATTCCTCTTTTTAAAATAACAAAACTACCTTTTCATTTGTAAATATACTATAGGAAGTCTCCCTATATTATCTTTCTGTATAATGTACTGTACTGCTAAATTATCATATGCTATTTAAATGTTTGAAATATTTAGAAGGTTGCATGCAGATTTCATATTTCTTTCTAAGACAAATGAAAAAAGTAATAAAAAATATATTTAAAAAAGCTGACAATTGCTCTGAAATTTCCTTAAGCCATCAGGGAACTCCAGCCACAACTTTTTTTGGTGGATGAATTGGTTTGGGGAAAAACACTGAATCAGAGAAGCTGATTTAGAGATATGGCGTCTTGATGACACTGGAATTAGAAAACGTTATTCCAGTCCAATTTACTTCCCTTTCTCATTTTAGGTTTTGGACTTCACCCAAACGCTGAGGAATCTCGTTACATAAAGAAGGGCTATGCCATGCGCCTATAGCCACTAGTCTAGTGTTATGTTAAATAAATGTAAATCAGCCACTCCGGATCCATATAAAAACAAGTAAAACACAGTGATTTAGAAAAGATCTCGGTTAGATTAGGGAAGGTTGTACAACGAAAGTCAGGCAACAAAAACCTGTGAGCCGCCCCTTCCTCTTTCTTTGCCGTTTCTGCCCTTGCCCAAAGGGAGGGACTTGGCACCCAACAAGGCTCCTACACCGCTCCCCAGCTAGAAAGGAAAGCAACAGATAGGAAGGATAAAGCCAGCAAGAGTTTAAATGCATTAAAACCTCCTGGTGTTCCCCAAACAGCATCGCTCTCCTTCCTGGCTGCTCCCAGCTGTGCAAAGGCAGCTTCGCACGGGGCTGCTGCCGAGATCGGCACGACTCCTGCGACAGTGGTCTTATACTACATAAGAGGCCATGCCTGGCCTCAGCTCAAGGGTTTCCTCCAGTTCAGACAGAAGAAAAAGGAAAAAAAATGTATATATATGCACACAGACACTATATATACTTATTTACTGTGCTAATACCCTGGCAGAGCTGAAGGAGAAAGAGCTGTTAGATTTAAAAGTATTTTGCTATTCTGCACAAGGATGGAGCTACAAGCTTCAGAAGCCCATTAGTAAAAAGCTTGAGAAAGATCCCCGAGTATTTAAGAAATTAAACCTCTGGGGATATCGACCACAAGGCGCTGCTTCAGGCTGCGCATCTGAACCCGATCTCTGGGCAAACCGAGAGCCGTGGGCTAGCCAAGCTGCGCCTCTCCTTTCTTGAGTCACATTTTAACAAAACCAGTAGTTTTTCCTTGAGGAGACTTGATTTCAACACTCCGACAGACTTTAAGAAAAGGTTTATGCTTATTTAGTGACTACTGGGCAATGTATTTCCTGGAAAAGTATTGATCTGGTTGCACAAGAGGTGGTTAACGCTCCGTTGGGAATGCTGGGCACAGCTCCAGTCGCCCAAACGCGGTACTCGCTGATTCACACCTCGCAGGGTATAGCCTGTACAAATGACTCTTAGCTCTGGGTTCATCTGCCAAACCAAAACCACCAGCAAAAACTGGGCACAGAGGAAACCAATTGTAGATTTTTTTTTCCCACTTGCTAGAATGGGAGACTAAAGAAAAAGAACTGTTTGGTTTGATACATGTATTCCCTTTAACCCAAAATCTGTGCTTTGAAAAAAACAACTCCTGGAAACAGGAATTGAAACCATGAAGGGAAAAAACTGTGCCTCTGAGCTGGTTTTCCCAAGCCTGTTAAAATGCATCTCCAGGCAGGTTCCCAGAAACAGGAGGAGCATCCCTCGCCGTCCCTGATAACTGCAGTTGTAAAGGGAAATACCGTGTCAGAAGGTAACTGCCACACACAAAACGTCAACCACTTTCCTTCAGACTGAAACATCTTTGCTAAAACATTTAAATATATATATGTAGGTACCTCCTCCACCTAGATTTGGCAGCAACATTAAGGTTTGCTTTTGTTTTCCCCAGCAGATTGCAGGTTGCGAAGCCACGGGAGACCATTCAGTCCAACCTCCCTAATATACAGACCACACATTTGTGCTTTGAGACTGAAAAATTAAACCACTGGAACTACGGTCTGAGCACGCACCAGCCAGCCCCGACTGCTCACCAGTTACCACTTTACCTTCCCAAGAGCTTGAACATTTGCAGGGTAAGCCAGAGCCCTGCTCCATCCTGGGGTGCAGGAGCAGCACAAGCAGAGCCCGCAGCTCCTTTACTCAAGCACCGATGCTATATCGCAAGGATGTAAAACCTTCACAGAGCCTCTGAGGAGGGCAGTAGGCAACTGCTTTCCCCCATCCAGCCTGCAAAGCTGCTCCCCGGCACACTGCGGCCAGGAGCACACAGAGACAGAGCACCAAGCCCTGCACAGAAGACCCCCACGCTCGCCCCCATCCCTCCCCTGGGCATTGGGTATCCACAGGTTGCACCCATTCAGAAACAGCACTATCGGATTTTATTTTAATAAAAGCACGAGGGTGAACCAAGCAGCTGCAGTGAAAGGACAGAATAGCGGGGAGACCTGCCTTGCCTTTTCAGTGAAAGCGCTACGTGGGATTAGTAATGTTATACAGATCCTTTCACCACTTGCCTTTCACTTGTTCATATATGGTCTAGGTCAGCAATGGCCAAAAAGTTTATTAAGAAGCAATAGCTGCTTGGTGGTCTGTGGGAGACGGTGCGGTGCTCTCGGCCGGTCCAGCTGCCTGCTGTGCCCCAGCTCCCCCCAGGCTCCCTAAATCAAGGCACGAGGCCATGCCAGATTGCTACACGCATGGGGACCTTTCCTGACCACGTCCATGCGGTGGGAGAGCTGGCCTCGCACTAACGAGGTTTCATCAGGGCTGTGAGACCAAACGTGGGGCTTGATGGTAAAGTCATCAGAGGGGCCTGAGGGTTTGCATTGGTCACCCCCGAGCCCTGGGTGGGAAGTTGAAGGCAGTGTTACAGCGACCCAAATGCTCTCTGAGCTAACGAAACGTCAGAGCTGGGTGCCTTCTGGACTCACATTTGTAGAGAATGGGAACGAATGTGAGTAAAAAGCCACTGCCCCCAGGACTCACCATCCCACTGAGATCCACAGCCAGGGACCTGCACCAGTCCAAGGGTAATGGGCCTCCCGTGCAACCTGACATCGCTTAACGGGCTTTATATAAGCCCAGACAGAGCTTGCACTCTCCGAAACACACTTCCCGTTAGGTCAAATGAAACACCAGTCACATTTTGGGTATTTTTCCTCCAAAGCCAGCTTCCAAAAATGAGGCATCTAAATCCAGATGTGCACAGCATCTGAAGACCTCACTTATTCCGAGTTGCTCAACACCTTTGGAAAAAGGCAAGCTGGTTTTGGCTGTTGGCTGCGTTTGGGCTTTGGATCCAGAAGAATGGGCAGCCCATCTTGAAAGCCCTGGCCACGCTGACTTCATGCCAAGGCAGCTCTCAGTTTTGGCACTCTGTAGATCTTCCATGCATAGCACTCATGCTGGGATTTCTTGTTCAGTTTGTTTGGGGTGTGTGTGGCCACAAATGGAAATACAGATATTTTTAAGGATCGACATTTGCGGCTCTCACTGACTCTGTGTTTGCTCTATCAGAAATTCTCTGTGTCCGAGGATTCATTGATTTCCCTCTGATCCTAAACCACAAAAAGCCAAGTGCTTCCTGGAAGGGGCTCAGTTTGCCTTGAAAGGCTGCACCCCATGAGCCCCCAGATATCCTCGTAACGAGCACATGTTTCTGGCGAAGTACCCCAAAGCAGATTTCCTGTAATTCCTTTACCTGACACGACACACCCCAGAATAGCAAGTGGGATTGCCATTGCCTGAGGAACAGCGGCTGCAGCTGCATTTGCAAGCACAGAGCTCCAGATGCTTACAATGATTTTTGGTGCTTGTAGGTATCAATACACACCTTACAGAAATCTTAACTGTTTGCTGAATTCTGGGCATCCAGGCAACTTGGAAAATCCCACAACACTGTTAGTTGTGCTTTCTGACACCACGTACCTCTGGAAAGACTGAACCTCCATCTCTATGGACCGCCTCTGCAAATTCACAGAGAGGCAACTAAAAACCTACACAAAATTGGGCCACCATTTGGCCATCATATCTCATGTGAAACTGAGATAGCGTCATCATCTTTTTTTACCCTCCAAGTTTGCCTCCTTGGACCATCGCCTCTACTAATCAGTGGCCCTGCCCAAGGAGCAGTGCAGTAACAGTCCCCGATTCATACGAGAGGTATTAAATACCCAGCACAGATCCAGAAGTTGGGTTTCGGGTGCTTTCCAAAGCACCATTATTTCTATTAGCCAGCACTACATGGGACAAAGCTGTGTGAGATCAAAGAGATGTCTGAGAGGCCCCAGCAGCCTGGGGTTCAGCCCTGTTCCTTGCTCTCATCAGCCCCGCAGCACTTTGGTGTCCGGTGGCTCTTGGGCCATGGGCCAGCAGATCCCAGCCCAGATGGCTGCTCTGGAGGAGCAGTGGAGGAAAGCAGGGCTGAAAGGACATCTAGTGGCAACCAAAAACCTTCTCAGACAGCCTAGGGACACCTCTACAGCCCTTCGGCCGTCTTCATTATAAATCAGCTTGGAGCCTGCTCATTGCACTGTGACACTGGGAATGTCCTTCCCCAGCTCTGCAAGAAAAGCTTCAACTGTTGCATTTCCTTACCTGGGTATGGGAAACCCCACAAAGGAAAGAAAATGCAGCTGTATTTTGGGAAACCTGCTCAGAGATTTACACAGCCATATTAGCCCGTTAATGTGGAACACGCACGCTAAGGGCAAAGAAGACACCTGGCTGCCCCTGTGTCTACAGGAGCCGTGTCCATCACACCAGCATGGGAAACGGGATTGCAGCACAACCCTGGGAAGATTCATTCCCAAACCACCTGCCCCAAACCCTTTACAAACATCAGGAGTTCGTGCCCAACACACCAAGCCATGTGGCTTTCTTGCCCAGTGGTTCTCCCTCCTGCCACCAGCTCTCCAGCAAGCCCAGGACCCTGTGCCAGCTGCCACTCCCAGGCGTTGCATTTGGCTTCGACCTGAGACTGGAGCAGCAAAAACCGCCCATGCACGCGATCACCTTCAATGCCTGAAGAGGAGAACTTGCTCCCTCTTGCTGGGTATGAGCACAACTTCATCCAACCATCAAAACAAAGCCAAGATCCCTGGAGGAAATGCTTCGTAGAGATGCAACATGCACGAGCATTTATTTTCTGAACACTGAGTGACAGGTTGTATTTCTGGTCCTTTTGCTGACCTCCGAAGCACTCAAATTCTCTCAGATTTTTCTTTCATCTTTTGCTTGTGTCTGTTATCAGGTCTTTGGGCAGAGACCGCTCTGACGACACACATGGAGGGCATCCAGCGCAACAGGAGCTACTCTGCTGCAAGCGGGCACGCGGGACCTGGGAGGGAGGAATGACATGACATGAAGTGACAGGGAGGCCGGCAGCCAAGGCCTGGGAAAATCACCACGCCTGTGTTTTTGTTTTTCTTCCTGCACAACAAAAGAGGTTAGTGAATTCCTCTTGGATGGGTTTCAGAAACTCCCCCAAGAAAAAGAAAAAAAACATCCTGCTGGTGTTCACTTAAGGCTGATAATTACAGGAATAATTATGATTTATTCCCATCATAAATCTTGGAGCAAGAAAAGGGTTTTGAGGTTTACAAGATTTACTGGATGACAGAAGCAAAACACAGCTCTAATTGCCCTTCTTTGTTGTGTTTAATTAAGGATTCTGAAGCAACTGATCTCTGTGTCTTTTCATGGTTAGAAACCTGCAAGGAAAAGAAAAACTTTCTGCAGAGCCACCAATCGAAGCTTTGTTGGGTTACTAGGCACTAAGTGTGCTACATCTGAACACTCAGGGCTCCCAGAAAAAGAAGCTTATTAAAGGAAAAGAAATGCTACAACAGGCTTTTTTTTTTTTTCCCTTTTCCAGTAGGCTTTGTCAATTTTGAGCTCACTTCTAATCCCGGAAGAAATGTTTTTTGTCTTCATCCCTCAGCATTTTTGCCTCATTACTGCCCATTCCATTGTGTGCATAAAAATACTTCTGCATTTCTATTACCTTCATAATTGCACCATTTACATTTTTCCTTGGGGTTTACTTCAGCTTCCTCTCTAAGTCTAGAAGACTTATCACTTCTGCAAACACATTAGGAAAAACAAACCAGCCCAGAGCTCCTCAGCTCCCTCCTTGGACCAGTAATTCCCAGTCAAGTGCCACTCCTCCCCAGCAAGAACCAGTTTGCCGAGTGCTACCTCTCAAATTCAAACTGTAAGTGACTGGCAGGGTGTTCCCTCTCCACTTTTGTGCAACAGCTAAAACAGTTCTGCCAGGGAAATCCAGTTCCTCGTTATAGTAATCAGTGTCAAGCCATCACGCCTGGCTCTGAGCGATGCCACCAGCCCACACGCAACCGCAGCCGTTACGCTCAGCCAAGGCCTCATGGGCTCTGTGAAGCTAAGGGATAATAAAACCCAAGAAATCTTCGGGACTGCTTTGAATCTGAAGGCATTTGGGTCAGTGTTTTTGCAGAGAGCAACTGCTCTTGGTAAGCGAGACACACCTTAGGCTGAAAGCAGGATGAACGCTGTATCCCCAAAGGGAGCACCTGCGAGGACGCAGAGGAGGTTCGGTGTTGCCCAGAAGGTAAAATCCCAACCCTTCAACCGTACAGAGCAACGTACTGGATAACGATGCCTGGAAATGCTGATCTACAATGGGAAAATGTCAAATATAGCTTTAAAAGAAAAAAAGACTTCTTGGGTTTGTCATGCCTGGGAAATGTTCTTTTAAGATCAGGAGAAAAGGATGGAGGAGGACAAAACCAGCACAGTGCACAGAAGGGAAAACACAAAGTCAGCAGCATTATTGATCAGAGCAACCTTACCTGATCTCAGGTGCTTGGCTTAGACCATAGAGCAAGCATGTCAGGGTCCCAGCCCAAAACCCCTTGCTGGTCCTCCTGGCCCCACATCAGCACGTGGGCATGGCCGCGTGTGCCAAGAAGCACCATTGCTCGGGGGTTCGATTGCTTTTGTTGTAACAATTGATGACAGAAGCTGGAAAGCAGCAAGCTCTGAAATCTGGACTTGAAAGACAAATAGAAAGATGTGGTTTTCTATGGGAAAAACCAATCTCCTTCCTGGTTTCCTAGAGTTTCAGCTCTATGCCGTCTGTATCATGATAATCCGAAGAGTGGATTGAATGCCAGTTGCTCTGTTTTAAGGGTAATTACAGCGTGCTGTAACCCGCAGGAGAGGAGCACTGGGTACACAGCTCCAGCGACTGGACAGGGACCTCGAGATCCGCAGTAACTCGCTGACTCACTACTCACATATATACCCATACGTATTTACATACACACAAATAGAACATGGAATTGATGATACTCCTTTTCTTCACCTATCTTTGACCTTATCTTTTTTGGATAATACTATCTTTGTAGCAAGTCCTATTCCCTTTTCTACACATAGCAAGAAGAATGTTGAATTTCACTGAAGTCTGCAGGGGAGAATAATAAAGGAAATCGAATAGAAATAAAGAATGGCCATAAAGCAAAGACTGGTGGTAAAACAATCAATTTTCCGTGTTCTGAAAAGCCTCAGGGGATTTTTTTCCCCACTTACTTACAGCAGGTACCCAGGTTTTCCAGCAGAGCCTCTGCGCAGGGTTGTCCATCCCCGGGTGAGCACAGCTGGCTCCGAGCTGCAGCTTGGTAAAGCTTGACACCTTGTGGCTATTTCCATCACTTACAAGTCAGGAAAGTTGGGTTTTTTTCTCTTTTTCTGGCAAAGGCTGTGGGTGGAGTTCATAAATGAAGAGCTAAATTCCCAGGACCTGGCATGTAATGTGTGGGGTGGAGGTCTGGGGTCATTAACAGGTTAATGAAGATAAATAATACCAAACACTGGAAACTATAAAAACCAAAGTCATGCCCTATTTGTTTCTGGGCAAAGAAAAAATAAAGAAAAGAAAAAAAGATTCTTTGGGATAGGAGCCATCTGTATATACATAAGGCCCCCAAGTAATAAAAAAGTGGTCTTGTGACTGATGTTTCTCTGTGATTTTGCAGCCCCATCGGATCCCCTCCTCTGTTTGCACAGTGGGGTAAGAGGCTCAGAGCCCGGCCTAACTCCGACAGCTGCTTTGGAGAAGTGTAGCTGCACCGACTGCAGAGAAATTATCTCTAATTCTCACCAGAGTAAATGGAAACAGGCTCAAGACCTGCAGTGCATTAAACCTGAGGTGAAAGAAAAAAACAATACTTTGGGTTTTATCCAAGAGGGTTAAAAACAAGGGATGTCTATAGCCTGAAGAAGCAGCACATTCACTTAATAATTAGCAAGTGCACTTATTTTATTACTTATCTGTGAACACAGCATTTATTGCAATTTAATACATGCTTAAATTGGAAAATAAAGCAGCATCCCCGCAGCAGAGGCTCAGCGGAAACAGATCAGCCAAACCTGTCTCCTCTCATCAGCCAACTACTTGTTTCAGAGGAGCTTGTTACTGCGGAAGTACATACAGCCCCAAGGAAAAAAAAAAATAAAAACAAACCACCAAAACCTCACCTAAGACAACATTTATGTTCCCTTAATCATGCTGCTCCACTGTCTTTCTAATTCCCTGACCGCTAGAACTAGTACTTTGGATTTATTTAGCATTTTACACCTTCAAGCTGTTCTAAAATACATATTAGCAGACCTAAAACTTAAAGCTACCCTAGCAGAAAAATGTTCAGTAATTACAAGGGCTAATATAGATACCTTGAAAACTATTCTTGCCACCTAACTGTGAGTCAGGCTTACCTGCGTAGCCCGACCCTCCGCAGTCCCGCTCCAGGCATAAGGCCCAGCACCCGCAGTGTCTTCCTGCAGAATTTTGCCTTCGCTCTCTGCCCAGTTCAGCCGCACCATTAGGTACTGGTCCCAGCAAACCCAGCACTTTGGACCCATATGCTGCCTGGGATTTTTCAAGGGCTGTTACACCTGTAGTTTAACGCTGTGCTTTTATTTGTCTTTTTATACTCGGAGACGTTATCGTAAAGAGATACTGAAAGAGATGATCCTTGGCTGTCAGCGTGATGGAGAGCAAGACTGAGTCCCTCACCGTCACTGTAGCTGCTTACGCTACCAGGGGGATGATTCAGGCTAGAATTTAAGATGTTCATACCCGTGCTTTTGTCCCTGCAGAATGGGAACTTTAAAAGTTATATCGCACATATAATACTAAGGTAATAAACTGCAAAGGAGCCCAGTTAAATGGATACCCAGAGGCCATTTAAGTCAGTGCAAAGTACCCCTTTAAATTCCAGAAAGCAGAGCAGATCTACAAGTTATTTACCATTTGCTTTCAGCTAAGTTTAATGAAGTTTGTTTGAAAAACACTGGACATCCTTCAAAAAGCTGAGTTGGTGCAGGAAAAAAAAAAAAAGAGGGTTATTTTAAGAAGAGTCAGGGTACCATCTCGGTGTGTTTTCACTGAAGCATCTTAATTCAGAAGCCACCAGATGTTTCATTTTGACATTTTCTAAAAGTCATGTTCTGTTTAAGCCAAACTAAATCTCTTCCTCCTTCTGCCCTACCCAGAGCCCAGCTTTACTGTTTGGCCTCTGAACTGCAAAGTCCATTTCCACCCAGCTCTCCGCTGCCCGGCCAGCCCTGCCTGCCTCCCCGGGCCCAACACCGGCTCGCCCAAACTCAGCACCCGCCACAGCTAAAACAGCCCCACATCACCAACCCTCAGCCGGGAAGAGCTCTTTGTATCACTTTGCCTCACTCGGAAATCTTTACACTTGCACTCAAGGTCACATAACAGTTTTATTGAGATAATAATAATGAAAAAAAGAGATTTATTTATTTTTACGAACACAGTAAAAGCAATAAAATGACAGCATAAGCCCAAAGGAAAGCACATGGGTTTTATGTCACTAGAGCAGGTTTTGCTTTGCTAAATAAACCCCATTCGCGGGCGTTTTCCGGAGCCCAGGGAGACGTGAACCCTCCGCCCCGCGCGGCCGAGTTTGCAGCGCTGCGCCTTGGGGTGTCACCCTCGGCCCTCTCATGGCCAGGGCAGCGGGCGCTGCACCCCAAAGGTTGCACCCCGGGGGGTCAGGGTGCGGGGGCTCTGCCGGCACGGCTCAGGGCCGCTGGCCGGGGCTGTCTCCTCGCCTTCTCCACCTGCCCCGCTCTGCCCGGGCACTGGGGCTCCCGCAAGCGCCGGCAGGTCCCTGCCCAGCTCTCACATCTCTTTTGGGGTGAATTCACCTGCCTTTTTTTTTTTTTTTAACTGAGGGGATGTCAGCTTCTTCCTCACTGATATAATCTTTCATTATAGATGGCCTCTCTATGGATAAAATGTCCAGCTTCCTTTGATGTGAAAAGCGTCTGGATGGTTTCATACTGATGTCCCTTTACAGAGGGCCAAAACAAAAATTACAGGCAAACCTTTCCTACCTGCACCGAAAGCCTGCAGATGGGTGCGCTTCAAAACAACTCGCTGCTTAAAAACATGTGAAGCATCTCATTTTGCTTTTGTGTACTCTAATTGACCAGGCCAAGCAGTGACTGAGGTGTGATAGGAAATTTTCATCAAGACCCCCTGGGAACACCGGTGACCCAGCCTTCCTCTCCCATTTTGTGTGCAGATATATGCAAAAGTCGATATCATCACTGTTATTAACAATTTGTCTTGGCCTTAGCCATGGCCAGAGCCAGGTACTGCAAAAATATTACAAACAGACCAGTATATGACCCCAAATACGACAGCTACAGGTATTTCCCAACGTCTCTGGATGCTGTCACTGCAGTTCTCAGGACGGACTAGACATCTCTGGTACAGCAGTAAAGCTCTGCGCAGGAGCTGCGTGTGTTCACATGTGCACGCATGTGATTGCGTGTGCGCGCACACGTGTGAGTATGCATGGGCGTGTGGGCACACGGCTGCGTGCACATGTATGCACATACGTGTGCGGGCACGCGTAGGTGCACGCACGTTCACACGCGTGTGCGTGTGTGCGCACCAGTGTGGGATTGCTCCCCAGCCTTGCCCTCCCGCCCTAAACCCCGGGGAAGGAAACAGGCAATTCTCTTGCGGGTGCAACCCTTGTACGTACAATGCCAGGGAAGGGATTATACCAGGGATTAACATTTTAAACTCCCCTACCAGACCTACTGACTCAAAGATCCTCAGGCCAGTAATCGTATTACTGTCTCTGGGATTATCGCGTTCCTGGGTTCAAACCTGAATTTCAGAAGATGGTGAGAGGTGCCCCCCAACCCCTGCGCACCCCAAACTCCCCAGGCTGGGGCAGGAGCCGCTGCGTTTGGGTTTTTCTCCTTTTTTTTGGCCATTCTCTCAATTTTCCCCGCTGCGGCCGGGAGAAGACTCTGTGAACGCTTTTCTTGTCGCCTGCCTCCTCCTAATTCCCAGTAATTTATCCCGTATTAAAACTCCCTTAAGGAAGAATGGCCCAGGAGCCAACACCTGCTATGCAAATGGCAGCAAATCCCCCGGGCCCCCGTGGCGGGGCAGTGGGGACCCGCGGGCTGCCGGTGGTCCCGGAGCATCCTCCCCCGGCTGCAAGACTCCATCCCCAGAGCTGGGGGGAACCCCAAGAGCCCCCCCCCAAGAGCTCAGGCTCAATTTCATCCCATCGTTATGGTGCTTCAATTCTTTCAGGTTATCTTTATTGCAGTTAAAAGAAAATAAAAATAAAAGCCACTCCTAAGGAGAATTATTTATATGGAAGGTATAAAAGAAAACCTGAGCATCTCAGCATGTAGTTAAGCTTCCTGCTTTGCACGTTGTTGGGGGGATTTCATCCGCACGGTGGTCAATGAATTTTGTCCCTTTCTTTTAGGATAAGTGTTCTAGCTTCAATTAACAAAATACGAATCAACAAAAGAGGGGGAACTGTGGGCGGGAGAAGGTGGAAGGGGGGGGGAAAGAGAAGAAAAACCTCTCGCACAATAAGGTAGGGGAAAAAAAAGGGCTCATTTCTCGGAGGTGACATCCTAACCTCATTTTTCCCAGTTAATGTGCTAGCCGGGAGGCTGGGGAAGGGCCAGGCAGGGAGCGTGCCCCAGCAGCGTGACAACACCGGGAGGGGTTGGCCCTTTTCCTTGGATAACTCGGATTAGGGTTGTTGAAACCTCAGGCAGCCGGTCACATCCCTGGGCACCTGCGCCCCGTGCCGGGTCCAGCCCAGGTCCCTGGGCGTACCCGGTCCCAAAATGGGGGGAGATGGCACCGCTGCGCCGGGGACCCGCACGAGGACCCCGCGCAAACCCCTCCATCTCCACACTTTCTTCCCGTGGCCCTTTACCATGATCGTATATTTCCCAGCCCTGAGCGCTTGACTGACATGGGGGCTATTATTCGGGGAGATAGATTGTTTGGCCTGAAGATGCATTGTTTGGACTGCTCATAAAAGAAACAAGTTAAATGCCGCAGCTACCACACACAAAAATGACTCCTTCTGGCCATAAAACCAGTGGGACAAGGAAGTGGTTGTAGGAGTCAAACATAATTGATGCTCAGAAAGATGTTATAAATAATCTACGCTGAGTCCTCTCTCATGTGCCTCAAAACCACAGAAAGTGGCGCTTTTTTTTTTTTTTTCCCTCTTTATCTCCCGTTGAATTCAGGAGCATAATACACCGTGGGCACCAATAATTGATGTATGTTATAATTCTTCATTACCCTATCAGTAGTCTGGGAAAACTGGAAGAAAAGAAAATGCCAGAAAGTTATGGTAAAACTTAAGATGCGACAGAAGTAGCTTTCTTTGCTCATGCTGTGAGTGTTTGAATAAGAAGAATGTCCCTGCACTGTAACAAGCTAAAAGAATGAGGAAGACAAAGGATTTCACGAAAAAGGTTTAGATAGAAGACAAGGCAAGTGAAACTGAAAGGAAGGGAAAAAAACCATTTACAATGGAACAATGCGTGTACTAATCGCTTTGATATATTATACAAACCCAAAGACCCAAAACATTGTGTAATTATTTATAAATGACTTCTCCACTCCTGTGTATAATACCGAAGAAAGAATAAAACTGCAGGCTACTCTCTAAACTATTTCTAAATAGACCTAGCTCAAAAGGAAGCAGAAGTGTTTGAAAAAAATAATTAATGGTTGATTTTATGGTTGTCTCATTAAAACATTTTAATTACAACAAACAAAATACATTTGTGCTTGCAGGGAACAATCGTTTACCTACTCGCCCCCCTTTCCAAAAAGAAGGAAAAAGTTACATCACACGTTTAAAAGCTGAAAATAAAACATTCCCACTATTTCTGCAGAGCCCGCGGGAGGGGTTGAGCCCCGGCCGAGGCTCCCAGGCACTTGTGCGGGATTTCAGAGCGGATTCAGCTCCTCCAGTCCAGGAACCCCCCGGCACTCAGGGACCCTCCCGGCGATGCCCCCGTGCTCCCCTCCCGCCGGCTGTCCCCGGCACGCGGCCCGAGGCCTCACGCTGGCCGCGGGCAGGTAGACGTGGCCAAATCCTTTATAGACGAAGCCCTTGAGCGGCTCCCAAGGCGTTTCCCTCGCAGGAGAACCGGCTCCTGCTCCAGAAAGGGTTAACACTGCCTGCGTGCAGGCTGAGATCCCTTTCAAATATTGGACTTCCAGGGCTGTCCATTAGTCAGCAGCCCAGGCGTGAACCTCTGAACCCTCCGGTAGCCTCGGGCTGGGAGCTGTAAGCTGACTCCGGCCAGGCGATGGGTCCCAGGGGCACGGCACCGTATGTCCACCCCTACGCTCGCAGCCCAGCCACGGTGCTGGCCCCTGCGACGCCTCTGCGCCCAGTCCGGGCTGGACAAGCAGCCACCGCACTCTGCACCGTGCCCACGCAAGCATGGGGAGATAAGCTGCCCCACTGAGCCATCTTCTGGTTTTCTATCTATTTTTAACATTCCTGCTGCATCCACTCGGGCATCCTCAGGGGTGAGTGAGCATGATCCTCCCTTCACTCCTGCAAGGCACCGGGTCAAGCTTTCTGCTCCCAGGGTGAGGTCTTTGCCTCCATCCACGTCGCCTCTCCAAATTCAGTTCAAAGCATCTTCCGCAGACAGCTCTGCCCTCTCGCTCTGGCCATGCTTTCAAACAGCGAGGGAGCAAAAAAGCAGTATTCTCCTGGTTGATACGTTGTTTTGACACTCATCCCAACATTAGTTTAAGCCCGCATGTACTAATGAAACAAAACACAGAGTTTGGCGAGTTGTCCTATTGATGTGCATCTTAAGCCTTAAAAAAGAATGAGGTATCTCTAATGTCTCTGAGGCATCTTCCAATTGCGGGAGCAGTTTTACTGATAACCGCTCATTTCCATGCTTGGGGAAAGAGTGACGCCAACACTGCTCTAATGATCGTCATTCTGGTCATTTTTGAAATGCGAGGCCAATTTCTAACATGGAGATTTGTTTACCTTTACAAGGTACAGTAAACACTTACCAGGGAATGGTATCATCTCGTGGACCGGCTTTTTCCTTGCTGGAAATGGTGCATTCAGAGAGCAGTACCGAGCACCGATAGCCTTCACTGCAAGCACTGCCGGCACCTGGGAGCCTTGCGGAGCCTTTTCTCCAACAGCCTTTCCTCCACCTTTATTTATTGATTCTTATTTTTTCTGGAGTCCAGCCGTGAGCGAGACCCAATGCAACGACACCTCAGTGCAACGGCGGAGGAGCGAGCTTCGTGCTCGAGGCCACAGTCCACCAAGTGATAAATGCACCACATGGAAACATGCCCACGACAGTTTGCTCCGATTTCCGATGAGCAGTTTGCCATCCCGCATAGCGAAGGATGGGCTGATCCAGCTGTGCTTTTACGGTTTCCATAGTCAAAAATGCCATTTGAATCTTTTTTCCTTTTTTTTTTTTTTAAAGTGCTGTAAGGTGTCTCAAAGCAAATGGTAAAGTATTTATTGCAAGCTTCCTCAGAGCTCAAAATATGAAACTAATAACATCCACGAGTCCATCTGAGCCTAGCTGCACTTACATCAAGGTGGAGAATATCAAAGGCTAAAAATCAGAATAAGGCCATCAGCAAGATGCTGGGAACACCCTCTGTGTTCCCTGAAATCAAAGGTCCTGTTTCATTTTGGGATTTTTTTCTCTCCCGATCCCAGAAAACTTCACGAAACTTTAGCAGCTGACTTCCATAGGAGCAGGCCCATAAGGTGTAAGAGCCATTATCCGTGTTGGCTGAATAATTTATCTGCAAAATTAGTAGACTGCCTGCGATAGAACTGGTTGAATTATTCATTGGGAATAAATTATCCAAGATATTGAGCACTTCTTTCTGTTTGCGAAGGCTTCCTGAAACAATTCTGGTTCTGTGAATGCATTCGTTATTCATAAGTACGCAGTGAATAGATTATGCAAACAAATTTCAGCCTATGGGTTGTTTGTGAAACATTCACTTCAGCTCCGGCTATTCATGGCTGTGACTGATCACAGAGACACATGGTGCTCTCTCCCCTCCTTGATTGGAGCACAAACTTTTAAAACAAGAGAATAACAAATGACAAACTGCAAATGATGGATAAGGACTAATGAATAATGCGCTTTCACTGCAAACTTTCAGACAAGTGATCGGTTGTGCCAAAGTCTGTGAAACTCTAGGGAATCATAAACATTTTAATGAATAAACTATTGACTGCTCCAAGACACCTAAACAAAAGACAATAAAAGTGTTGCAGACAACACCGGAGTTTATATCACTATATACAAAGTGCACACTAACAAAAGTTTAACATTTTTTGCCATATGCTTCCATAACCTTTAAATCTCGGTCCCTTCTGACTTTCTCCTGGTTCATGCTGGAAACCCCACCGCCGATCTCTGCCTGCCGACCGAGGCCTCTAATCGTGCCGTCACTTAAGGACACGAGTAACTCAGTGAAGTGGAACTACTTAGCGCAGAAAGTCATTTATGTATGCACGGGCCCTAAAAACATCAGCCTGATTGCAGGTCTGGTGATGGAGAGAGCTCAGTCCCTCCCGCAGAACAGCCAGGCCCCGTCGCCTGGCCTTACGTGGTTATATTGCACACGGAAGGTCTGTAGCCATATAAAGATGTTAAAAAGCAGAAAGCGAGCTGATCCTGCAAGCTCGGCCACTGGAAAACTATTTCTAGTTTGAGACTCGTTAATATTCATCACGCAGGGCTTTTTGGATTGCTCACTTCTGTGCGTGATCTTTTTGGCACAAAGAAGGTTGTTTGTGGCAGTTCGCTGGTGTCATGGATCATCTCAGAGTGAGGAGGGTGATAAGCGGAAGGAATAACTCTGACAGCAAACTCTGCTCTCAGGTTCAAGTAAAGAATGGTTGCTATGAACTTAAAAGGCAGAGCTAAAGACAATAACTTACGCTGTCAATTTTCCTTGTTTATCAAAGGCACAGGAGGAAATCACAGGAGGGGAATGAACCTACATTTAATGCAAGAGGAAAGCATGTAAATAAATGTGAGTTTAGGCACAGAAGTCTAAAAATGGCTATTGATGGACGGTGAAACTGAAAACCTTCCAGAGGGACAAGTACCTGAGTGCTGACAATGGGGCTTCCTTACAGCACCGAGAGCAGGATGCCAAAAGCCAGATGTCAGAATTAGGGAACTTTTTTAGCCACTTACAAAAAACTGCGGCTTCCCAAAGTGTAAATAGTGATACCTGGGCACTTAATGGGGATTAGCAGCAGCAGCAAGAACTTTACAATAAAACCAGCACAGCTCTTGGTTTTTATCCGGAGACAAAGAAGAATTGATATATATACATTCACAACCCCCAAAGTTTGTAAGATAAATGTAGTTTGGAAATCTTAACTTTCTGGGCACCTGTAAAACCCTTTTCAAAGCGAAGCGCATGAAACCAAAGCGCATGTAGATATTCACCTCTGACACGCAGGAGGGAGAAGACCTGCTTTGAATCACAGTTTTATCACTGCAGAGTATTTTCACTTTGACGGGGCCGCGTAGAAAAACCGCAAGGTGCAAAGAAAACCTGAAGAAATCCTCCAGCCGGCTCTGGCTGGGGGAAAAAAAAAAACACCAAACCCCACGGCTCGTCCTCTGCAAGTCCAGACGAACCGCTTTCTGCCAAACCCCTGCTCGCAGCCGGTTCAACCCACGCCGGAGACCCTCCGGCCGCGGCGGGCCGCTGACCCCTCCGCCCCCGCGCTGAGCACCGACCCTCCCCGCCCCGCTTTGTCCGCCCCCCCCCTCCCCGCTCCCCGCACACGGGGGGACAAAAGCGCGGGTGGGGAGGGAGCGGGGGGGGGGGGGGGGCCGGCGGCGGCGCGGCCCCCCCGGGAGCCCGCTCCCTCCCCCTCCCGCGGGGGCGCGGCAGATGCGCGGCTGCCCGCGGTAATTGCGGGCACGCTCCGGAGGGCGCGGCGCACGGGGCCGACCTGCCGCCTCGGCGCGGCCCCGCGGGGCGGCCACGGGGCCATTGTCCGCCCGCCGCTATAAGTACGGGCGGCCGCGCCGTCGTGTGCCAAAGCCGGCGCTCACACGAGCGGATCGCAGCCCGCAGCACTTCAAAGACAAGAGCGGTCGCGTGTCCCCCCCGCCCCGCCTTTCCCCGGCGCTCGCTTTTTTTTTTCTCCCCCTCCTTTTGTTTTTTTTTGTTGTTGTTGTTTTTTCCCCCCCCCATCCGCGGAGGGCTCTCGGCGCCGAAGTCCGCCCTGCCTCCCCCTGCAGCGGGACGCTTTGCCTTTTTTCCCCGTCTGTATTTTTATACCGTTATTGCCTAACCGCATCCCTGGGAGTGCCTTTCCATGTGAGTACGGGGCCGCCGGCACCTGCGCGGCGCAGAGCCGCCGTGCCAAGCACTCCCCCCTCCGTCCCCCCCGCAGGTGCTGGGGTGTTTCTCTCCCCTCTCCCCCACCCCTTCCCCGGCCGCTTCGCACCTTCCCCGGCGCTCCCCCCACCCCCGCCGCCCCTTCCCTGCCCCGCGCCCCGCCGGGGCCGCGCAGCGACGGGGGCTCCGTCTTCTCTCCCCGCAGGATGCCCGCGGAGCCGGCCAGCAGCGGCGGCGGCGGCGCGGAGCCGCCCGGCGCTCCGCGGGAGCGGCGGAGGCGGCGCGGCCGCGCGCGGGCGCGCACCGAGGCGCTGCTGCACACGCTGAAGCGCAGCCGGCGGGTGAAGGCCAACGACCGGGAGCGGAACCGCATGCACCACCTCAACGCCGCCCTGGACGAGCTCCGCAGCGTCCTGCCCACCTTCCCCGACGACACCAAGCTCACCAAGATCGAGACCCTGCGCTTCGCCTACAACTACATCTGGGCCCTCTCCGAGACCCTCCGCCTGGCCGAGCAGTGCCTCCCGCCGCCCCCCGCCTTCCGCGGGGCCGCCGCGCCCCCCAGCCCCGGCAGCGACGCCGGTTCCTGGCTGTCCAGCGCTTCCCCGTCCGCCCCCTCGCTCTGCGCCTCCGCCTCCGGCCCCAGCAGCCCCGCCACCTCCGAGGACTGCGCTTACGCGCCCGCCGACAGCCTGCGCGGCTTCCGCGGGCTGCCCGCCGCCGCGCCCCCGGGCGCGCCCTGCCGCTAGGGCGCTCCGCTCCGCGCCGCTCCGCGCCGCTCCGCGCAGCGTACGCCCGGCTCTCCCCGCCCGAGGGCCGGGGGCGTGGGGGGGCGGGGGGGTGTCTCCTCCCGTTGCACTTTTCAGCACACCCCCCCCGCCCAGCCCCTTCCCCCCGGCCCCCGCCTCGCCTCCCGTACGCCTCCGAAAACCGGGAAGAAAAGCGACAGATTTGCTGCCGCAGACGAGGTGAAAAGTCAATTTTACAATTTGTAGCTCTCCAGCGAAGAAAAACGAGCATGAAAATTTGGTTTGAACGCCCTGACAATGCCATGAAAAGGCTTAGGGGGCCGATGCGGCCCGGGGCGCAGCACGGGGCTCAGCGCTTCCCTCCTGCCCGGCGCCCGGGGCGGCTCAGCCCCTCCGGGGGGGCCCCAGCACCGGCCCCGATGGGACCCTGCGCCCGACGGACAAGCGGAGAGGCTCATGCATTATAGATGCTGACCCCCAGCGCGGCGGTCTTGCTTTAGAGCAGGAGCACACACGGGGTATTCAGCGAGTGGGCCAGATAGCGGTTTAATTTATTCAAGATGTTCATTCATATGAAAATTGTATTTTTGTACATAAAGAGCTTTATTCTATTATTATGCCTCTTATCAAAGTGGGTTCTTTTTTTTTTTTTTTTAAGAAATTGTGCTTTACCCTGTAAATAAAATTTTTAACGTTTTTACTGAATTTCAGCGGTGCCTCCGGAGTTTTGTTTCTTAAAGCTCAGGGGTTTTCGCTCCTCGGAAGGAGCCTGGGGTGGAAGGGAAGCGTTCGCCCCAAGGCGACAAGTCAGCACGGGCCAAGCCGTAGTTTCTCACACCACACTGGCCACAGACACGTGCGGCTACCTACAAACATCAGCTGGCCCGCGAGTCTCACAGAGAAGGGATTAGACACCCGTTCAGGATACGCGGGCAGAGAGCAGCCGCAGAGCGGTGCCGCCAGCAGTCCTGGTGTTCAGGGCTGTCCTCGCCATGGTTCATCAGGGGACCTGGAAGGTGTTGGGGGATTTAGGGCAAGGAGAGGACGCTGCACCCCTGAATAGGGTATGGAGCTCACAGCTTTGCCTAAACCTGCAGCGCTGGGAGAACCTGGCTGGCATGAGCTGGTCCCTTTTCCCCAAGTCACACGGTGGGGTGGAGGCTCTCACCGCTCACTCCCACGCACGGCGAAGGGAAAGGGTGGCTGGAGGGGCACTGCATGGCCTTGGCACCAGCCCAGCACAGCTATGGCTCTCAGCTAGAGATTAGGGGTGTCAAGAGGTGCCCTTGTCTCCACAAAATCTGCTCCACTGTTGGGAAACCCCAGCCTTTCCTTTCTCCTGCATTTGGGTGTGATGGGGGAGCCCTCTGAACCCCCAAATCCCACCTTGCTGAGGGCTTCTACTCTTCATGTCTCCATCCTCCCCCTCTTCAGCATTGTTCAACACTCTCATATCGCAGTAGGCACACAGACACCCTTAAAAGCAACAGTTTTATCCTCTTTGCCCTGTTTTATGGGGGGAATGAGGCAGCTCAGCCATGTCTCTCCAGCCATCTCCAAAACACTGGTGAATCGGAGCTGTACAGGCAGTTAATGGAGTGTTTGTGGGGAAAGGAGGTGTTGTACAAGCCCAAATAAGTCAGCTCCTACACATCTCAGATGGGACCACGCAGGGTTAGTGGAATGAATTGGCTTTCATCTTTCTATGCCTCAGTTTCCCATCTGTAAAATTGGGGTACCGCCATCCCCTCACATCATCAGTGAATTTAATGATTTCATGAAGCAGAGCTTCCAGAGCACACAGATGCTCAGGACTGCTGTAAAAGCCCAAGAAGAAACTCAGTCTTCAGGACATGATCATATACTGTGCAGGGAAAAAGGCAAACACTGAAAGCATTGGGCAAAACTGATGAGAAGCTGTTCATCACACAGGCAGAATCTCTGCCTGAAAGTCAAGCCTCCTACGTAATGAAGAAGGTGGAGATATTATCAAAAATATAACGTGGGATCATATAATTGCCACAAAAATTAGGAGAGGAGCTGAATTAAGTTTGCACAGACACCTGAGTGTCAGCATTTCTTCCTTTTTGAGTGCCTGAGTCTGCAATCTTTATATTGCTTTAACATAGTTTTCACATGCTTGTCTATACACACACATCCACCTCCGTTTCTCAGTAAGTATAAATGCTGAAAAGGAAACGTTATTGTTTGGAAATCCTAATAGCAGCATAATACTTATATTAATTAAAGACACCATCAACCAGTATAGGCCAGCTCCTTAATGATGTCCTGTGAAATAAAAGAGATTTGTGAAATCTAATTCTGGCAGTAACAGGTCTTGATCTGTGACGCAGTGAAGCTTTGCTTGCACCTGCCCTTGAAAGCCAGGAGGTTTTGTATGGAGTAGCCTCCAGGGGCTGAAATTTAGTACAGTCCATGGAGACGGAAGGTCATCTAAAGTCACTGGGTCCCAAGACACTGGACTTCAATCTCAAAGAAAAAAAAAAAAACCTCCACAAAACTTCAAAATATCCTCTATTCTTTTGTGTTTTCTTAGCTGCGAGCAGAGAACTGTGGACATTATGCAGTATATAAAGACCATACATCTACCAGGACTCAGCGTATGATGTTAATGTTCCTAATGGGCAATGAAAGCTGCAAACTGCGTGAGGATACAATTAGATTCATACATTAACATGAGTCAGAGAACAGTTTTTCCCCCGAGCGGTGATAGGTTCAGACATAGTTGAACAAATCTGCCGCTGGAACAGATGGAATGCCTATATTCAGAGGCTGCAGGACCAACCTGCACCCCCGTTTACAACAACGGGGTTTATATTTATTTTTATCAAAAGAATAGTTTGGTGAATTGACAGGGAGCTGGAACAGGCTTCCCCGATTGCAAACAGGCGGCTTTTTTAAATTGCACTAAAAGCATCTCCTTGCACCCGTACAGGGGAAAAAAAAAAGGTGAATTAAATGCTAGGACTGATGAAATCGTTGGCAAATTCTTTGGAAATACCAGATAGTTACGTGGTAAAAAATTTCCATAAACAGGCACCAATCTCAGTCCCACTGAAACCAGTGGCAAGACCCTTACTGACTTCAGAAATAACTGAAATAGCTTGATTTTGAATCTTGGCACCACATTACGTATATGTAGATGTATTCTTTCATATGTCTGCTGATAGGTGTTGGTAATGCTTTATCCTTGCTGGATCCAACCAACCACCTCCGGGGCATGCAAGCATTAGGCACCTTCTGCCAGGAGGTTCTGCAAGTCCTTAGGTCTCACTTAATTCCCCTTTAGTTAGGAGAGAAAGTCTGAGATGGCCCCATAGATAGGGCACCCCTGCTAGCTGGGAAATGTGCTTCCAGCACAGACTTTCTCAAAAAACAATTGAGATTATCCCACTTTCTCTCTGCTGAGATTTACTGTGGGGGAACGGTCCGCTACCAACTGCAAGATGTTTGTGTGCTCCGGTGATAGGGCCCACAGCAGCCTCACAGCGCTGGAGCTACTCTGTTCCAACCTTTTCCAACTGACCTGAAGCTCCAGAGAGTCTCTCTGTGAATTACCTGTGCTCAAAAAATGAGCAAATAGCTGCAAATCCAAAATTCTATACAGGTTTTAGGTAACAAGTATTTTCTGTGATTTCGATGCCATGTGGTGCCCTACTTACTGTCGTCCCTGCTGGGGCAAGGCTCAAACAATGCTTGGGGTGTCATTATTAACAAGAGCATCCTCAGAAGGATTTTCATTATTGGGTGTCAATCTGTTGTAGATTTTGATTTTGCTCTGCACATGATCTGTAAAATACAGTCTTCGCTACTACCTGTGAGCACATGGAACTTGATACTATAATTATAGATCTCTGGGGCTCAAATGCTCCATTAAGACTGATTTGTATAGTAGGCAGAGATTATCAGAACAGAAGCAGGTGAGAACTAATTTTCAGGAGCTTTTTTATTGGTGGCATATGCAATTAAAAGAAATCATCTGGAGGAGCAGAGCTGCTAAGAACCGAGGAGATTTACTGACTGTACAGTATGTGAGCACTGCAGAATGGAGATGCCAAAATACTGCATAAAATACTTTCAGCCGATACTTTGCTGAGCTTTTATAGTCTTCAAAGGACATTACTGAAGCATTTGTTAATCTAGATTAACAAATTAACTGACTTGTTAAAACCAGTTTTATGCCCAGCAGCCCAGTGATAGCGCCCATGATCAACTAATCCCTTTTCTCTCTTCCTCCTCAACCAAAAGGCATAATGGTGGCCTTTTGCCATAAAGCCTCCTCAATAGCAAAAGGCAATATGAAAAAATACTGAAGATATCACAGATGTCGTAGAGCCACGGTGAAGTAACAGATCCTTTTAAAAGGCCTGTGAGACCCAGACCCATTCTTAGTCACCAGGACAATGAGGAGTGTAAGGCCGAGCTGAGGATGGGAAATAGCTGTGCCCCCTACAAATAGGGTTTTCCTCCCCACCACCTTTCTGCTGGGGTTACTGTCCTCTCAGGAGAGATGGCAAACAGTTCGTGTGAGGCATTGCTGGTGCCAGATCAAGGCTCCACACGCCAAGCGATGCTCTGCTATTATCATTATTATTATTATTTTTCAGTTGTCAGTCTTCCCGTTTAAGATCCGCTAGACAAGAGTGAATAGACTCTTCCCAATGGATAATGCTCTTCTCTGTCAGCGTGGAAATGCTGATGGCACGGCACTCGTTGTTATTCAGGTCTCCCACTTTTGCCTCTATTTGACTGTCTCTGCAGCAGCATCTGTTAGTACCTCCCATCTCACTGTTCGAAAATCTTATGAAAATCTGATGGTTCGAAAAGGAAAAAGAAATATCACATTAGAGAGGCCGGGACAGAGATGCCACCCTTCTCCATGCCATGTGCACGGCTTCGCAGATCCAAGAAATGGTTCTCACTCAGCTCCTACCCCATTCCTTTGACTCACTGACTGTCAGTAGGACTTTAGCAAGGGTCGATAGGATGGAGCACACTTCTACATAGAGTAAAAACTTGTTGAAGCAAGACTTTCAGAGAAGAGGTTAGTTTTTTTCTTTGAGTAATAGTGAGTAAGGGTCCACAGACATGGTCTTGCATGCGCTGTGCCATGGAAGCGTCGCCATCAAGTTCAGAAAGTGGGTTTTCTAATGCTGTAACTGGAAAGAAAATGCTTAGAGTGTCTCACTAACATCCCTGTTCTGAGCTCATTCATTTAGTTGCACTATTCAGCCTGCTACTGCCTTGCTTTCCACCCAGGAGATTTGTTGTGCTTCAGGGAAGGACCAGCCTGTGTCAGTGCACAGCCTTCTTTCCACTCTTGCTTCATGCCCGTGAGATGTGCTTAATTACGAATTGAAGCATGTGAGGGGACTGATGCCTCTATTTCCCAAACAGGGATTTGGCAGAGTCCTCAGGACTTCACCGTCTCTTTCTTGGATTATTACATTCTGCACATGCCAGGATAATCTTTTTTTTAACCTGAAGATTTCACAAAATTGCCTTCTAGGAAAGCATTTAAAGCTGACTAATGGCAGTCCAAGGCGATTACAGACCATAATGGTTTGTTGCACAAATAATGGATTAAGTTCCATCTGTAGGAGTTAATTGGACTTATTTCTACAAACAAACAACTTGTTCTGCTCCTCTTGGTATGGCAGATGTCAGCAATTTTTATATAATCATACCATGAGTACCTCCAGCAGGACCGTCTGCAGTGGCATTTGGCATCTGTAGCCCAGTGCAAACCTGGCAGATCATCATGCTTCTCCAACTTGCAGGTTTCCACTGAGATGAGAAGCCTGAAGAAACACCACATTTGCAAATACAAAAGATGCAAATACAAAATCCCATACCTAAGATGGTGTTAGTCCACTTTTGAAGGTGGCAGGAGGGGGGGACATACAGCCCAAGGGACACTGTGGACTCAGTAGTTTGTCCCTGTCCCTACCGTGGGGACCAAGAGATTAAGGGGTCCTCGATGAACACTTCAGTTTAGATAAATGAGACCAAACAGAGAAGGCAAATGTTAAAAAGCAAAGGGAGGAAGAGGAAATTCCCAGTGTGGTCATATTCACATTGGATTCCCCATGTTGACCTTCAGGATAACGTACTGAAAAGAGAGTCTCAAAGGCAAGATCAGAAAGAATGAAAATCACTAGTGGCAGGTAAAAGTTGAACAAACTGCACTAAATAACCCTTTCCCACCTGAATTTCTTGAAAATATTCACTTTTGAGAAAGCAAATGTCCTCCTTGGCAAGGCTGCTCTCCTTGTGGAAGAATGGCACATGGCCTTAGGATGTAAATCTTAACATGGAGCAGAAAAAGCATCTCTTCTTCCCCCGTGACTTTCCAGTTTGGTCTCTGGGATTCATGGGAAACAGGCAATATTTATAGATTATTTTGCCCACAACCTAGAAAAGCTAGAGACCTTACCAGTAAAGACCAGCAACGATATGCAGCTGAGTCAATCTCTCCCTCCAAAGCCTAAGTAATATGATTTACTTTTTTTTTTTTTTTTTTTTTTTGCACTTGGCTATCCCTAGATATAAATGCACAAGTTGTTTCTCTAGTCCACTGGTAGGAGTATTCAAACCGAAGGGATTTAACTCCTGAGATAAAAGAATATGGCAATTTTTTTCTTCCTATTGGAGTACCATCTCTCCTGCAGCAAGTCTTTTGTAATCTGAAAGGAAAACCTTCCCTGTCACAACATCGGTAATGGATATTGCTCTCTCAATTACCCATTGCTTCGCCAGGAGAGCAACTGATGCGCATCGTGTTTATCCAGCTCACTGAAGTGCTTTCATTATCTGAGAAAAGAGGTTAATTAGTATTTAATCAATCTTTTCACAGGGTACAGTTTCCTCCTCTCCTATTTGCAATCCAAAAAGATGTCAGCTTCCGAAGCCATAATGCCCTCTTGATAAATCAAGTGGCAGCTAATGAGGTCTGCGGTCCCAGGGAAGGAGGGTCTGGGCTACCTGACCCGCCGTGGCTGTCACCGGCGTGGCTGTCACCGGCGTGGCTGTCACCTGCGCCACTCTCCCGGGAAGCACTTGTTGGGATGCCGGGAGATGCACGGAGCCATATGGGATGCAGGGAAGGGAACTGTCAGCTGAGGGAAGGTGGTGGCGGCTGGGCACACCCCAGGTTGGGGTGCGAGTGTGTGCGTGTGTCCAGTGCATGCTTCACGCTAACCAAGCTCGGAGGAGCCACGAGATAAATCTCACAGAAACTCTACCCTCCGGAAAGAAACAGATGGGATTTCTTTCTTTCTTTCTTTTTTTTTTTTTTAAGTGTATTGAAAGATAACTGGGGAGCCATCCTTGCACCTGTATGGGGCTAAACTTCAGAGGTGAATAAGAGACGCTAATGATGCTTGGTGCCAAAAGTTATGGATAATAAAAGCATTAGCCCGTTTCAAAGAAACATATGTAGAAGGATGGAGTTTCCTTCATTAGGCAGTAGGCGAGTTTTTGTTCTTCCCTGAAAAATGCCAGGAGCAAAACCAAACCTCTCTCTCTCTCTCTCACCGTTTCCACTACATTAGTCCTGCCGGCTGTGTCACCGCGGCTCTGCACAGCTGTACCAAAGCTAAACTGTGGCTGAGACAAACACCCATCAAAGCAAAGGAAACTTAATTTTGGCCACTGTCAGAGGGGATCCTGGGTGAGATACTGCTCCAGGACAGCTGTTCCAGCCACCCAGCCTTCCCATCTTAAACAGAGCCCAGCAGCACTTGTAATAATATTTTTTCTCAGATATTTAAGCAGCGAAAGTGGCCTGTGCATCCATATGCTCAACCTCTTTTGGCTACTGGGCTATTCTCTCCATAGCCACTGCTGCTGACAATGAGGGGCTGAGCCACATGCCCTGTGGTAGCCATGCCCTGGATTTCTTTCCCTGACTTTGGGAAATTCATTGTCTTTAGCATCGTCTGTAGGTTCAAAGTCCGCTTTCACTCCACGGGGCGCCCTTTCTAGGTTCATAAAGCTACGTTCAGAAATCTTTGGGCAGACCCAAAGCTGACAAAAGTGTCATTAAATAATGCTGCCAATGAATGAAGCTACCAAAGAAGACATAGTCCAGTTTGCATCTCAGTTACAAGAAGAAAGTGCAATGACAGAGTGAGTAATTGGCTAATTGTCTATACGAGCTCTATTTTAACAGTGCAGTCGTGCGATCGCACCATCTGGGGGGAGCTCGGGGAGGGAGCCCCAGCACACACAAAGCCAGCATGCGTTTCCCAACACGAAGGCCAGGCAACTGCCTCCTTCCCAGGCAGGCAGTGGGAGCGGCAGCCCCCCGAGTCCCCCCAGATATGGGCTGAGAGGCTGAATCTCTGCCGATGGTGAAAGGTGGGGCGTTTTGCCAAGCGATTTCTGCATTTTTTGGAGTGCACGCTGAAGTCCACCTGAGTTGCACAGTGAAGTAACCCAAGTGGCAGTGCACGGCGATATCTGCCTGATGGCACGGCTGCTAATGAGCACAATTAAATGGGAGATGTCGGGTGGGTGGTAGGTGCAGTGAGCTGGCATCCCTGGCCCAGGCTTGTGCGAGGCGGCGAGGGTGCTGCCGGCTGCGGTCGGGGAGCTCGGTGCACGGGTGTGCTTTCTGGGAGAAATGATGGCA
This sequence comes from Ciconia boyciana, assembly GCF_034638445.1. NCBI lineage: Eukaryota > Metazoa > Chordata > Aves > Ciconiiformes > Ciconiidae > Ciconia > Ciconia boyciana. The sequence continues at coordinate 4,234,949 of NC_132942.1, read as the reverse complement.
TTTCCCCCTCCTCGTCTTGAAAAAGCTGAATTACTGCCTTTGAGTCCCCATCTATTTTCCTCCAAAGTTACCATGAAGCAAAAAAGTATAAATCACACTTTTAAGTGGGCCTGGCACTGGGCTCACAAGAAGAAGAAGAAGGAAAAAAAAAAAGAGGTAATGCCATAATGTAAAATAGTTAAAAGCTTATTAGAGCCGTTCAGGGCAGTATGATTTCCACTTTGTTTCAGAACACCCCAAGCCCATCCTTTCATGCTATTGTGAAGGCAGCAATTCAAATCTCCCTTTGTCAGTATGAATGGCCCCTCTTAAAGCTCTTTTATGCCAACATATTCCCTACAGGCATATGCCCTTTAGCTCTATTACTGATTTACCCAAGTATTCAGCCCATACCTTCTGCTTTTCTTTTTCACTTACTGAAGTTCCACATGACACGAGCTGCAGCCTCTGCTTTGGTGCCTGCCCCACACCCGGCCCCAGCCGGGATGCTGCTGTCTCCGCCGCTATCTATCTCACCAGGAAAAGCCACACAAAAAAACTAACAGAGGAGACTTTTCAAATGATTGATTTTTCTTTCTCCCCCCTTCTATCTCCCCCCCTTCTTTCCACCCCTACATTTGTTAGCGCAAACAAACGAATGAGGGTATATACCACCCCCCCCCCAGCCATAGGGGAAAAAGAGCCTTGCAGGCTTTGAGGGGGGAAAAATGCGAGTGTAAAAAACGCAAGTGGGCCTATTACCTCTACTTACCCTAATTAGACTTGCTTTGAAGGGCTATTCAGAGATTTTGAAAGGCTGTCCTCTCCCTGCATCTCATTGTGCAATGTTTGCAGAGACATTTGCATCTGTTTGTGCTTCTGAAAATAGCAATGGATGCTTTCAAGAAAGCAAAGCCACCTCCAAGCCCCTCCGCACCAAGCCAAGGGCCGCAGCAGTCGAGGTATGTGCGGCCAGGGCTGGGCGGGGGGACACCCCGGTTTCAAGGGTTTCAGGGTTCTCCACCGGTCCCTATTTAAACAATTCCCTTTAACAATGCAATTTTAGGCATAAAATCTGCTAACTAGATTAAATCCAGATGACACAGGATGCAGAAATGGAAAAAAAATCAACGCTAAAGTAAATGGTAGGCACCCTAACAGGATTGAAAGTGTGAAATCCATGCAGAGCTAGAGAGAATAGCTGGCAGCACAGCCCAGGCTTTCATACGCATATGGCCTTGACCATTTGACTCTGGTCCCATTGAGGTGATCAGCTGGAGACGAGAAGGGGCATCTCTGGCAACACACACGTCCCACTCACTCCTTGAAGAAAGCCCACGAAATAAAGCTGCATAAAGGTGATTGATAGTAAACATTTTGTAATTTGGAGGGATTAAACTTGCGGGATGATCTTGATCAGGTTCTCAAGGCATTGCCAGAATGCAATTACATTAGAATAGCCGCTGCTGGATCGCTGCTGGCAAAGCCACAATATCCGCCAAAGAAAGGGGGTGTGAATGGGACAAAAGGGTTAATTTGAATACGTGCTGAAAAGACTGGAGGTGGACAAGGAGCTCTGCAAGGACTTCATCAGGAGCCATGGGCAGAAGGAGACGGTTTTGCAAATACAGAGGGCGAGCGGAGAGGATGTTTGTAAAGCACACTTGGAAGGGGGGGGGGAAGAAAAAAAGCGCCCCACAAAGCTCAAACTGCTTCTTTCTTACATTGCCCTTGGCTATGCTCAGAGGAGCGCTTTAGATGGATTAATCACAGGGAAAAACAATGGGATAAAAGTCGTCTTCTCCACCGTCTGTCCTCGGCCGCAGAGGGGCTGCGCTGCTCTTTCCCCACCGGCGCATGGCGAGCGCTGGCTTCTGGCCTGGCCGCAGACCCAGCCTGGCCACGACGGGGGATCACATCCCTTGGGAGTGGGCCACACGTTTGGGAGCTGGAAGACCCATGGGCTTCTTATGAGGGACACCCGATTAAGGTTATGCTATCAGCAGGTTGAAGATTTTATCAGATTACTCCTCCAAAAATGCTTAGCGGGAATTAAGCATGCAAATCCACTCAGCCGCTCTGGGGACAATACGCTCCCCCATGCCGGTGAAATTCTCCTGCTAGTGTAGGCACCCATGACATGGGCTTTTCCGCTCATCTTTTTAACCTTTAAACACACACTGGCATCTGGAAAATGCTCCCATGCGTGGGCCAGGCTTGGATGCACTGGGTGGGCTGGGAGGGGGCATGTCCCACTTCTCCAAGGTGATGGGGAAGATGTTGCACTGTCACCTCCCCGTCCCTGCCCCGGTCGGTACCACGGCTGCACCCACTGCAGCACCTCTTTAAAGAGGGAGGACATGTCCTGTGCCCTCCCAGAGGTGCTGCAAAGTGCAGGATCTGAGCCTAAAGCCAAACAGCAAGGCCTGAAGCCAAGTGGGGATGGAGGACACAAGTGGAGGAAGCCCAGGTTTCGAGAGAGGAGATGGGAACACGATGCCATCGCTGCCGGCTTGTGATTTAGGGCAGATCTCACACTCTTCGGGGCTCTCGATGCAGTGGCCGGCGGCTGTATGAAGATGTCGCTGTCTTGGTTAGGCTGATAGCAGCAGCTGGGCATGGGTTTGGGGCCAGGCGGGGTGGTGACCCTCAACACCCCAAATCAGGCCAAAGCTCCCTTGGGGGGGTCGCGGCTGTTTGCACAAGCACCCCTCCCTGCAGGGACCCACTGCTTGGGACCGGGTGGCCTCTCTTGGGCATTAAGAACTGTTCACAGCGAGGCACTGGCCGTGCGTAACAACACCGGTAGTGACCCCGCTCGCTTACCCATCCTACCTGCTACCCATCCTACCCATCTTACCCTACATCTTAGCCATCCTACCCATCCATCCCGCTCCCTGCCCCATCCTACCTGCCCCCACTGCCACCCCCTGCCCCAGCGAGGGTGCCAGCCCTCGGGACAGTGCCAGCCCCAGGGGACAGTGCCAGCCCCAGGGACAGTGCCAGCCTGGCCGTCTGACCCACGCGTGGGTGATTGCACACCCTGGGGGGGGTCAGGTCGGGGCTTGGCGTCTTTCACAGCGCAGGGGCTTGGGCTGCTCCAGCCCCTTTTTGACATTTGGAACTCCGAATGAAGTTTCAGCATTTTCTGCAGAGACACAAGCGGGGTTTAGCTCCGCTTTTTTCCTTTGGGACATACGGATACAGGATATAATCTCCGCGCTGCATCTCTGCCGCCACATTCATTAAGCAGTCCCCAAAAGCAAAGCAAGCCTATTTTCTTTTTATATTTAGAAATGCAGAACCCACAGGGAAACCCACTTTCCACCACCACCCCCCAGCCTGATCAGCCAAACCTAAAGCCAGCAGAGACCTGATGGCAGAAGGAGCCCGAGGAGCTCCAGAAACCCCCCAGCAGCGAGTTTTCCGGGGCGGCTTTGCCCAGCAGCGCATGTGCCTGCGCTTTCTCCCCAGCTGCCCCTCGCTGCCAGTTTGGGGAGGGTTTTTTTCCACTGGGTTTTTGTTTCCTTTGAGAACACCCCGTGTTTGTGTTGCTCTTTCTCCGCGGCACAATGCGCCTCTCCATTTCCTCGGCCGGGGGCTCGCGCGAGCGTCAGATCTCGGCGGAGCAAAGTCGCAGGGGTCGCGGGTCACCCGAGGGCATCGGGGACAGACAAAGTCTCTTCAGCCACTAATGTAAGCCGGGGTAACGGCGCGCTGAAAGCGCATCCACTTGAGACTATCTACAAGGCACTCAGCCCTCTCTAAGGGCTTATAATGTTGACTCTCCTGTCATTGGATCCAACCTTACTATAAGCCCTGGAGGTATGGGGGGCTTAGAAACATTCATTCAGAAAAATAAATCCCCCTGCTACCATTCTCTCCATGAAGATAAATATACCACAAACAGAACAAGGAAAGAGGCTGAACTCCTGATCTCTGCTCCAGCCGCTTAAAAATTGCCATTAAAAAAACCAACAGTTTATTAGACTCCTTTATTATTTGCCATTAAAAAAAAACAAACCACAGTTTGAGACTCCAAAGTAGTTTATTAGTATATTTTACTAGCAAAACTTGCTTTCAGCTCGACGTCACTTCTAGTTCACTCTAAAGAGAAAATTTTGCAAAGAAAACGGGGTTTGTTTGTATTTGAACTCGCTGTTTCTTGTGGCGTTGCAACTCGAGCTGCTGCAGCCCGGGGAGGGTTTGCATGCCCTGCTGGAGGGGTTATTGCTCAGCTCCAAACTGTTCTTCTTTGCGTTGGTATTAAACCTGGGAAGCCTCCTGGGCGAGCAGGACAGCGGCTTGGCCGAGGCTGTACGGACCCTGGGGAACCTGGAGCACCAGTTCCCAGCCTGGAAAGACTTTCCCAGCACCGTGGCATATGGTTGCAGATGTCTCTAACTGCTTCATGACCTGTTTTGCCTCTATTATTCTTGCCCAAAGCTGTATCGAACTGCAGTGAGGGTCTGGTGTAAAATCTTCAAGGGCTGGGTGTATTCAGCTGGTACTCAGCCAGGAGGAAGACCAGCTACCTAAGGGTTCTGTCTCCATCTCCCAGCTGAAAGTCAGCCTCCTTTCCTCATCCCTTCTCTTACATCAAATCTTGCTGAAATACCGCTTAGCACCTGGCTGTGCTGATAGAGCTTTTGGCAGTTGTGGATCTTTGCAGATTTACAGATTTTTCCTGAGAAAGGTGCCTTACTGTTCCCTGCGAGCACAAAAAGAGCAGCAGCTCCCTCTAAGTCCTTGGTCATAAGTGCATCCAACTTGGGATGTTCCCAGTAGATACACGTCCCGGTGAGCTGGCTTCTCCAGTGCTCTGACTACAAGGGTGGAGGAGTCCTGGGGCCAGTGTTTAATCCTGGTGAGCACAAGTTAGAGCTGCCCATGGACTGCTCTAAATGTCAGTGACCCTAGGAATGGGGACATGTAGAAGTTCTCCAGCAGAGGCAAAGCACAGCAGGGTTAACAGATCTGGGCTGGCATCAGCATCTCTTCTTCCACTCCTGTGTGGTTGGGTCACTCAAAAAATCACCCAAACCATTGAGTTTTAGGAGAATTTTACCTCCCGCTGTAGCTAGACCTAGCTCTGGATGAAGATGTGAGTTTTAGACCATCAAGTTTTGCCTGGAACAGGCGCTAAAGCTTTACTGGCATCTTGCAAGCAAAGCCTGAGAGCATCAGCAGGCTTTGAAATGCAACAAATTCTTTCTTCTTAAGTTAAGAAAAATAGCCTGGTGAATGCGGGTGCTCTTGCAAACAGAATTCCCTCATCTACCTCCTCCAGTTCAGTTCCTGTCACCCTTGCTGGCATGGTGGGGACAGCAAGTCGTTGCCACTTGCAAGGGTTCAGGAGAGAAGGGGACCAGGCTTTCATGCTGATACCCAGGCTCTGCGGCATCTCGAGAGGGAAACATGCACAAAGGGGAAAGTTGTTGCCTTGGGGAGGGAAAAGGCTGAACTGATCAAACTGCTGATCTAAAAGAGGAATAATGGGATTTTGTGGGATTCACATTGATGTTCAGATGAGAGGAGCCCCTGGTTGTCTTTTTTCTTTCAAGCCGCTGAAAAAGAATTTTAAAGCCCCTTTAAAATCTGCCTTGGCTGAGCTAATTATTATCACAGGAGTTATTAGACAAAAGCTCAATGGCTTTTCCAGTGGCTCTTCAACAGTTTCTGGGCTGCCTCGACAACAAGAAGTAGAGCTGCCTTTTTTTGATTGCCATATTCTTCTAAAAGTTTTCAACTGCTGATCGTTATTTTAACCCTTACAGGAAACACAGGCGGCCGAGATGGGTGCCCATCACCCCGACTCACTCTCCTCCTGCCCCGCAGCCTGCAGCATCGTTGTTCCCCATCGGCACTGCTGGCCAGCACACAGCCGTTTTCTTTTCTGAAGTCCATCAGAGGAAAAATAAATGTCACAACAGAGTATCCGGTTTTTGAGTAGCGAGACAGAGACCTACGGGAAGCAGCAGCCAGCCTACGCCTGGCCAAGGCTATCCAGTGACTTATTGAAGGAAGCCATTCACACCTTCTCCCCAAGGAGAGGGCTGTCCTGGGAAGCAACCGGCCCTGGCACAGAGACGTGCTTGTGGGCTTTCCGTCCGAGCAGGTCACCGGAGCACTCCCAGGACACAGCCTGGACCATGAAGCCCCGGTCCTGCAGCCTTTGATCTCCACCAATGGTTTCCAGATCTTCCCAGTTTGATAAACTGTCTTTTTTTTTTTCCTAGGAGAAGTAATAGTTACATGTTTTTTAACCAGGGGTACCCAAGGAAAAACAAAAAGTAATAAGCAAAGCAATAAGTAAGAAGCAAAAAAGCAAAGACAGCAATAAAGGCCGTTTGAGGTGGGTGTTTGTGCAAATTTCCCCTCCATCAGAGGGGACCTGGGACCTCATTTTGCCCCTCCGAGACTGATAAACCTTTAGTATTCCCCAGGAGGGAGAATTTCCCCACTCCCAAGCAGAATGGCGGTGCATGAAATGTGGACACCGGCTATTAGTGCCCTTGCAGCTCTCACAGTTCCTCGTCTCTAGCCAGCCCGGGGGCTGCACAGCTGCGGGGTGCACTCGTGGACCCCACTATCCAGCGGTGAAAGCATCTTGTCCCATGCCTCCATCTCAGCTGGCAGAGGTGCAAACCTAGCACTGTTTTCCTTTCTTTTTAGGAAACCTCTGCTAAAAAGAAGCTGCTGATGGTGTAAGCAAGCTGGGAATTGATGGTGGCGACGGCTGGAAGCTGTCCTACAGCAGACATGGGAGCTGCTGGCTCAGTCCCGCCGGTCCCAAGCCCACAGACCGGTCCTCGCCAGACTCCCAGCAGTAGCACTAAATCGCTGCAGCGATTTCTTTTGCATTGTTTTGAGAGGGTCCTTCAAGATAAATGGGCTTTTTTTCCTCCGTAACTGAACGTCTAAACAAAACTTTTCCAAGTACTCGGGGAGAGATGCCTGATGGACAGCCAGGAAATGGGAATGATCGATCAAGCACTGACGGCCGCGACGCTGGCAACCAGGCTCAGGTTTCGGGACAGAGCCTGATAACGAAGCACCTCTCATTTGTGCTGCCTGCACGGGCAGCTCCCTGCCTTCCTCTGCAGTGGGTCACCAAAAAGTTTCCTGCCGCTGCAGCACCCATCCCTGGCGAGGCAGGAGCTGGGCTGGCCAGCGCAGGCACCGGCTGGGTGGAGGGAGGATGCTTGGGGCTTTCTCCATTACCTGAGCTTCCTTCTCTTTTAGCATGAAGGAGAGCAAACCACCGGCCTGCCACACTCCCTTTGACTTACTGCACCAAACACAATTATTTTAAGGCAAGAGAAGGAAGTAGAGAAAAATCTTCAGTGTTAAATAAATCACAGATGAGCTGAAACGGGTTGTTTCCTCACGCTGGCTCAGCCCATGCGGTCGCTGTCAGAAGGAGATGTCTGGGACTAAGAGATTTTTATTCCCATTTTACTCATGGTTTCCAAAGTGGGCTCAAGCAAACTGTGAGCTGCATGGGATGGAGTAATTCTCTCCCAGATGGGTCGTGAATGCATTCACTGCTTTTTGCAGGGGCGCAGACCAAGCACACACAGCGGGTCAGGGATGGCTGGTGTCTTCACCATGTCCTTGCACAGCACCAAATTTGCCGTAAGGAAATGCCGTTTCTACTTGCGTTAAATAATGTGGGTTTTTACAACCCTCTCATCAGCTGTGTGTGCTGAGGCTAGGCCACGATGGGGATTTTGAGCAAAGATGAGGCATATTTTCCCCCACAACCTTCCCCCAATTAATATTTTAGAGATTTCTTGGGCTTGTCCTCTCTTTCTGGGCTAAGTTTGAGATGAAGCGGTGCCGCTGGCCTGGAGCCAGCAGGAGGAAGAGCCTGTTGGTGCTGCAGCTCCATTACATGCTCTGGAGTCAAACCACTGATCCAGCAAGGAGAAAGCAACACCCTCTTCTGGTTTCTTGGGTATGGGTAGGTGCAGAGCAGCATCCCCAGTCCAGGCCCTATGTATGGTCCAAGACAACTCCACGCCAAGACAACCTCCTAGCCCTGCAGAAGGGCAAAGGCTCATCTCCTCTCTCTTCCCCCTTCCCTTCTTCTGACCCCTCTCCATCTCCCTCCGTGCCTGGAGGTATGCGCCGGGGAAGTCATCAACCACAGGGCAGCAACCGCTCCCTCCGCCATCGACACCGAGATGGAGAGATCGGCAGCCTCCAGCCGGCCCCCGGCTCCTCTCCCTTCCCCTCTCCCAAAGTCATCTATTTTGTTGTGTGTACACACAGAAAACAAGGGGCTGCCCCTTGTTCTCCTCCAGCCATGACACATCAAATTATCCTGCCTCCAAATATCCCATCTGGCTGTTAGTTTTTAGCTCCCCCCCCGCCCGCCCCCGGTTGTTTCTGCTTTCCTCCTCCTCCTTTCTCTGCTCCCCAGCCCATGTGTAAAAGTAGCAGGGGGGCCTTTATTAAAGGCAAAGCCCCACGGCAGCAGCTTCCCAGCCAAACTGCTCTTGTATTACTTTTTGATGAGTTTTCAATTTAGGCCTTTGCAGACAGGGGGAAGAAGGCGACTTGAGAGACAGAGGGGGGAAAAAAATGCAACAGATGGGGCCGATTGTGCTCTCTAGGCAAATTAAGGAAGACATCTGTAGCTCCCAAATACTGGTGGTCTAAAGCAATTAGTCCCCTGTGAAAAGGGGCCTCTCTGAGCCTCCTCCAGCCAATCCGCGCCCCGGCAGCACTCACGTTACAATGGCCTTGACCACAATTCACTGAGCCAAAAAAAAGAAAGATTAATCCAGGAGGAGCTGTGCGGCCGGGCTGGAGTTGCTAGGCTTAAAAGGGAAGGTTACGTCCGTTTCTGCCCGAGTTTGGAGCAGAAAAGCAGGGCGGGAGGATTTTTTTTTTTTTTTCTTCTTTCCGATGGTCACCCAAGGCGTACCTGGTTTATGTCCGATGTGTGGAGCGAGCGTGTGTGTGTGCGCACACGTGTCCCTGTACCAGGAGAGAGCTGTAATCTGTAAATTGCTCAGGGACTTCAATTTTCCAGTGGCTTGTTTGGAAAGTGATGAATGAAGACGCAAACCCCTGTGGTTGGAATTATCTCCCCCAGCCCCCTTCGGTCCCCCCCCATCCCAAATAAAAAGAAGCTGTTATATGATAAGACCCCTCTGTAAGTGATAATTATAATGATTGTTATGATGCCAGGGTTCTGCTTTTACAATTGGAAATAGGAACTCCGGCTGAGCTAATCCGGCGGTGTGGTCCCTTATTTCATTCGACGTCAGGAAGCCGAGAGTGGAAAATTCAGAAAAGGACTTTATCCAAGCTGGTTATGAGCCCCCTTCCCCCCTCCCCTCCTCTCCCCTGGCTCTTTTATTCATGCATATTTATGATCAGTAGATCTCAGTGGAGAAAAAAAACACATACAGAAAACAAAACCGGCAGCACAATGGGGAGAGCTGCTCATGGGAGGTCACAGCACCTTTAAATTACACCTCTTGGCTTTGTTCACCCCCGCACAATGGAGCTAAGAGATAGGAAGAATAAGCACCCTGCGCCCTGGCGCATCACAATTCTCCCAACGATTTCAAAAAGAACAGAGAGCCCCAACTAATTTGATATCTTATTGGGTTTCTGTTAACCTAAGGACATGCCTCATCCCAGCCACCGAGGCTTGGCAGGGGCTGGGCTCGTACAAAGAGCATGGCTAAGTCTCTGCAGTATGCTGGGTTTTGCTAGTCAAAGCAAATCTGTCTTGGTCAGGTTTGAATTTGAGCTGAGTTAACTGGTTTGGAAATACAAAAGCACCACCCGCCCACTGAACCTTTGCCCCTTTAAATTAATTAATTTAATTAATGTGTTTATTGTCATGGCGCCCATCAGAATGGGATCTTCCCGGGGCCACACCAAACTCTAGCCTGCCCTCATATACAAAGGAGATGGGCTCATGGTTTTGGAGCTGAGTTTGAACCAAGTGACTTCTCAAGGCACTGAAATTTGAGTCTATAATTTATTTCTCGCCCATCTTTTTCCTAGGATGGGAAAAATGGGCGACCTCAGAAGCTGTGGTTCACGATGGAGGACAGGCGCTAGTGAAGGGAGCAAAGTTGAAGCGGGAAACTGCTGGAAATAAGCTGGTGTCCTTAGGTTGCTATCGTGCAACAAGCTGTTAAATGGACCAACCCACATATTTGGTAATAACTGCCTCAGAAGGCAAACTAGAAAGGAAAAAGTGAAGCTGGTGCTGACAAAGAGCAAAATAACACGCTTCAAGAGAAAGCAAACCTGTCCAGGGAAGGACCTGCCCATGCGAGAAGAAGACCAGGCAGTCTGTGACTATCAGCCCATAAAGCCCAGCCTTTTCCCTTCTCTCTTGTCCTTCCTTGCAGTCATGGTTTGCGGATGAAAAGCAGGGCAGGTCAGGAGAGCAAAATAATCCCAAGTCATTTTCAGATCCTGAATGCTGAAAACTTTTAAATGTTGCAAATGCTGCCCATGTTAAATACAAGCCCACTATTACATGGTCAAGGGACTGCTGGGAATTTAGAAAGCTATTTTAATTTAATAAATGCTAAATGGAAGTGTTACCATCCCACGACGGGCTCGAAGAGACTAACCTTCAATCTCTGTACCCATGCAATGCACAAACCTTTGCTGCAGTCCGACTATGTCACATTGGGTTGGGTTACGTTGCCATGCCTAAGAGCTTAAAACAAAGGTTAAAAACTGTTTGCTATAGTCAAACTCAGATCTCTAAGCACTGAAAAGACATGCAGTATTCATACTTCACTACCTCACTTTATTATTAATAATGACCAGAATTAATGTTTAAATACATTTGCATTTTAATATCAACAAAAACTATCTCCCTCCAAGACTACAAGACTCCCAGATCTTCCTAGGAATGCCATTAGAAGAAGAAGAAGGAAGCTCTCCTACCCCTGAGGAAGGAAAGAGATAGAGAGAGGCTTTCAAAGTGCCTTCCAGCAGCAAGTCAATGTTTGCTCAGCAATATAATCATATCTGCTGCGAGCATCCTGCAGAAAGCTGCTCACCCACCTCTATGGAAGAGGCTGGCTGGGACGGGGTATGGATTTCTCTGCCCAGGAGCTGGGGTATGGCTTGACTGACATCACCATGGGTACTAATGACAGAAGATTTCCCCAAAGATGCTTGGGGCTTTGAAGAATGGTCTTTCACTCTGTGTTGAACCTACAGATAAAATGTCCATGGCAGAAAACTAATCAGATCATCTGTGGTTTGCTTTGCTGTTTGCTCAGGTCACTATCCCATGGTTTACAATTATCTCCGTCAAAAACCATACAGATGTCCAAACTGGCCTCCTGGCTTTTTCCTTAAGAGTCCTGCTTTGGAGAATAGCGATTTCTACAAGGAAGTTCTTGGCCAAGTCCCTCACATTTAAACCTATCTCCAAGGAGAGAGCCCTGCTCCAGCCTCCAGGCAAAGCTGAAACATCCCACCACTGCGCATTGCCAAAATAAGCATTTAAAAATCATAAGTCACACACCAGAAACCCAGAGACAAAGATTTATATGCGGAGAGGCAAGGAAGTGAGGAAAGGAGGTGAGACTCTCAAGATGTCTGTGGGATTAGATTTCCACAGCCATTTAAAATGGTTGTGAATTCAATGTGCACATTTTTGGGGTATCTCTGGGAATTTCAGCATTTCATTCTGCAGCTTTTCCGGTGAGCATCAGTGCTCATATGTGCTTCGCTTCACTCGTGTCTCTTTTGGTGGCTCAGGACCAACATCTAGGTAATGTAGCAGTAGTGTAGCCATGGAAGTCTGCTACTTGCTCAGGGTGTCAATCATTTCACTGTAAAAATCACTTTTAAAATAGGATAACTGTTAATAATCTGCTTAATTACTCTGATGGGTATAATAAGGATGCATGACCATGTAGCAGCTTTTGCCTCTGCTGAAGAGTGATGGGGATGTCCTTGGAGCCACTGAAATGCTGCTGGTGACAGAAATAAACGGCTCCTGGCCCCAAAAGTCAGACCCGCTGCCCATCTTTGTTTCTCCCAGTTGAAATGTGGAAAAGTGCTTCTGCATTTGAAGTTATTCTGCTTTGCTCAAGACTTTGATCCCCCAGAAGCAGCGTGTGCTGCTAGGCTGCAAGGAGATGGGGAATGTAGGGGGGGACCCGCGCCCTGCAACTTTGCACCCTGCAACCGGCACAACCTGCGAGCCCAAGGAGCCCGTCTGCTCCCGGTAGCTCCTGCACATGCCACGAAACACCATCGCTCTTCCTGCATGAAGGGCAAGAAAGCGTTCTAATCCGTAACGGTCTCATCCCCTGACCTGTTTCATATTTAGGTTTTTAACCACATAAGAGTTTACAAACCTGAAACAACAATCCTAAAGATATTTAATACCCAATATATCCTTAAATTAATTTTGATTAATGTGAGCCAGAAGATCATGTCAAGTAAACTATAGAAAGTTAAATAAAAACTTTAGAAACACTTTACAGGCCAAACTCGGCAATCTCTGCTCAGGGTAAGTAGCCCGTTGCACGTGGCATAAAGGAAATGAATAGACTCCCATATTTGAGGTTGTTTATGCCTTAATTTGTAGTGGCCTCCACCTCAAGGGCTGGCTTTAGAGAGGCACACAGTGCTCTTTCAAAATCAAGTTCTTCAGAGATATTTCAGGTAAAAGGCATTTGGATGAGGTGCTGAGGGACACGGCGTAGTGGTGGGCTTGGCAGTGTTAGGTTCACGGTTGGACTCCATGATCTTAAAGGTCTTTTCCAACCTATACGATTCTGTGATTCCGTGAATATTCCCCAAATGCTCCATCCCAAGCGGTTGTTGGTGCTTCTGAAGGAAGAGCGGGTCCCCTCTCCCCTCCGCCTCTGCACCCAGGTACGAGCCCGAAAATTCAGCAGCAGGAAGGGCAGGAAAGCAGGGATCGAGCACCACCCTCTGGCACGAACCTGAACTGGAGGGGAAACGAGGAAAGGCTTCTCCATGAAGATGAACAGAACTCTTCTTTGCCGAGTGCCCCGAGGCGGGTTGTGCATGGCACTGCAGCCCTGAGAAGGGGAAAGATTGCCCTTGTGCAATTATAGTGGCCACATGAAATGAATTAGTACATGGAAGAGGAGCTGGAGGGCTCAGATTTTGCAGGCAAGATGCACCCTCAGAACAAAGGAGAAACCTAAAGCTTTTAAACCTTTGCTCCTGGGACCTGTGCTTGGCTGCTCTCGGTGTCGCAACCAGATCTGGAGCATCCCAGGCAAGCGTCTGCCCGGCACAGCCGCAGCAGCAGCACCCAGAGCCACAGGGAGCCCAGTGCATGGGAACTTACATTTAGTGGCATAAACCCAAAAGCAAGTGGCGGAGGGAGAGTCTGCTTTGCGGAGAGTGAGCATAAAGCAGTGGAAAATCTTCTGTATCCTAAATGGGTTTCTGCAGGCAGCGCTGCTCCTGGGATGCATACGGGAGCGCGGGTGCTCCCATGTGCATTATGCGTGTGCGTGGTCTGGCCCTGAAATGCTTAACCTGAAATGCTCCTTACCTGCAGCTTGGGTTTCATTTAATCACTGCAATGTCCTCCTTTCGTTTTTTTTTTTTTTTCTTGCAAAGGCACTTTACAGAGATTAATTACAAGTTTCATACATTATGAAAGGGATTTTTTTGCTCCAGCCATATTGCATATTTTCCCCCTGTTAAACAGGGGAGAAAAGGCTTTGTCACTGCTCTCCAAGCCCTATAGCAACACTGACAGCAACATTCCAGGGCCAGAATCTCCGTCCCCGATGTGCTGCACACCCCGGTACGGCCTGCCCTCGATGAGAACGGCAGCATCTTGACACTGGGTGGGGAAAATGCCACCAAAAAGCCTGGGCTGATGACCTGTGCACTTGGGACGCCCCATCCTCCGCGTGCTGAGGCTGAGCAGCCCAATGGCATTGGGAAAGCTGGGATTTCTGAACTGGCTCGTTTAGAGAGGATGGGTTAGGCTCCTGTCCCAGTGTCACTGGCACCGGGTCCCAGCACTAAACCCTGCCCAGCCAAGCTCTGAAAGCCTTTCTCAGCTATTTCTCTTCTTCATTTTTCTAACTGAAAGGCCACGGAGTGGCCAGAGTGTTTTTATGCATTGGATCCACCTGTTCTCCCATACTGAATGGGGAATGACTTAAAAAGGAGCTGGAAAATGCTGTTTCCCTGTTGGCCGTGTTGCCTGATCCATCCAAAAATACTCATGGCCACCCTGCATGGTCTAGCCCTGAAATGCTTAACCTCCTGCTCCTTACCTGCAGCTTGGGTTTCATTTAATCACTGCGATGTCCTCCTTTCATATTTTTTTTCTTGCAGAAGCACTTTACAGAGATTAATTACAAGTTTCGTACATTATGAAAGGGATTTGTTTGCTCCTGACATATTGCAGGGCCCACAGAACCAGCAGGCATTGTTATAAACTCGTTACAAAAGCTCAGGCTTTGCTAAATCTGTATTTTGTTTCACTTCCAGAAGATGGAGCCAGAAATCCGGGAGTAGTTGCTACAGCGTGGGAAAGCCACCTTCTCCTCCTGCTCGAATAAATCCTGTTCCTTCTCAAAAGCCTTCCTACGGTGGTGAAGGTGGCATGCCATGGGGAGAAGAGATGCCATGGGGTACTAGTGGGTGCCCCACGGTTGCTGGAAGGAAACTGGTTTTCCTCTTTTCGGCTGCACGACCTCCTGTACCATGTCAGAGGAAGGGTGTGCTGCTAGTCAGCAGGATGGGATGGGGACACACGGCTTTTATTCCCAGTCCTGCTGCTGATTTCTTCTACACCACGACAAGACCCTGAATCAGCCGGTGTCCCTGTGTTTGCTGGAGGGGACAGATTCGGGAGCAGGGGATGCTAAACCTGCCTGGGATGGAAAGCAGAGGCGCTGCACAGAGCGCGCTGCTGTCACAATTTATTATTCGGTGCCAGGTTTTGGCCTCTTTTCCAGCTGACAGCACATCCTGCAGCAGAGCGTGGTTTCTGGGAATGTATTCATCACGCACAGTAACCTGATGGATAATGTCAAGGCACTTAGGTTTTTTGATTAATAGTATAACTTCAAAATTTGGGGCAGGAAGTGAACAATTTGGACAATATTTTCGTAACAGTTATCACCTATTTTTTGACTGTCTGCAGAACTATCCAGTGGTCTTTGGGTTTGTCATTTTTAGAGGTTTCACTTAAAAAAAAAACCCAAAAAACAAACCACAAAAAAAAGGAGCTGACATTTTTGTGAAAGACTTCTTACTTTTTTACTTCTTTTAGTTTTACTAGTTTTATTTTGTCAAGAGGACAGGTTAGAGCAGGCCACATGCTAGGAGAATGCTTGCAGGAGAGCTTCAGTGCTGCAGCCTTGGAGGCTCTGTTGGTCTGAAGAAGGCTCTTGCTGGCTGCTCTGTCCCCTTCCCCTTGGTGCCAGGGTTCAGAGGAAGCGTCTGACGGCAGCAGGCAGGCAGACGGCCGTGAGTGCCCTTTGCACCTGCTAATGGAGGTCTTGCCCCTGCTTTATCCCACGGGATGCTGCCAGTGCACCGGCACGTCCGGAAGCACGTCCAGGGCTGGGCGACGCCCTTTCGGGTGAGCACCAATTTGGACATCACCCAGGGTAGAGAAGCATCAAAATGTTCCACCTTTCCTTCCTCATGCTGGGTAGATGCCTGCAATGGGCTGCACCCCCTTTTTTGGCTACCAACTCTTCTAGCACGCACGACTCTCTCCAGTTAAACGTAACCTGAATGATAAACAATTTCTAGATATTTTTGCGGCTGCAATACTTTCCTCCTTCCAGTAGCAAGAAACTCAGTGTGTTTTGTTTTGTATATTCAGGTAACAACGCCTCTTGAGTGCTGCTAATGATTTATGTCCCTTTCAGCAGCAGGACTCTGGAAAACTACTTGGAAGATATGAACAGCAAGCATTTTTTCATTTTCTCATCAGATTTCAATTGTTATGATATATGCCCTCCAGAGACTGCAAGGAGGGGAGAGGGGGGCAGGGGAAAACCTTTTATGGTATATTGGGATCCATATGGAAAAAATATATATTTCCCACAGATCTGATTCAATACAGTGTGCACATTTGTAAGGCACATGTGAATGAATGCCAAGAGAGGTGAATTTTTATGAAAGCAGACTGATTACATGGCAAAAAATATATCGGTTGAAGCTAGATTTATTTACAGCGTAGTAAATAGGCTGTTCAGAAGGGCTGGCACTATACTGGCGATCAAGATGTCTGGGGAAACGTTGAGTTATGTTTGACAAAAGCCGCCTGGGACAGCGTTCCCCGAGCCAAAGCATCCATGTGTCATGTCTTCTTGTGTCACAACAAACCCAAGTGCTGGATAACATTTGCACTAGCCTCCTGGGGACAAAGTCAGAGAAGGGAAGGAAGAATGTTGCGGGCTAAAAATGTCCAGTAATGCATTAGATGGGGCTCCAGGGATTTGGGTTTCATTCCCATTTCTGCCCCTGCCCAGCGGGGTGACCTGGCCAAGCTGTTTCACTGTTTTCACATCAGCTGGAAGCAAAGTGCCCTCCTCCATCGGGATTGCGAGACCTGCGAGAGAAGGGGAGGAAGAGGAAGGTGGGATCCTCCATCCTGGGTTTGTGCACGACCACCTCGGCACTGTCCTCCCAGGCCAGAGATCCTGCCCGCTGCACAGCAGGACCCTGGAGGATCCAGACGTAGGATGGTGGAGGATATTCCCTGGGAAGTGGGATTCCAGAAAAATGGGGACAAAGTCCGTCACCCCTCGGTGGGCACACAACCACCCCCTCCAGTCTTCCTCCACTATGGAGAGAAAAATATCTGAAGGCATAAGACTTCCCTCTTTCCTTCTAGCAAATCTAGACTTTGGGATTTCAGCATTATAAAGAGTTTTCTGTAATTCAGCGTTGCCCTTTCCTTGGTTTTATCCCATATTTCTCATTCCCGTTGTCACCTTTCATCTCCCCTCCAGCTCCATGGTGCTGTACAGAGCAAAAACGGACTCATCTTTTATTTCCCCAAGTTCAGGAATTATTTTGATACCCAGCCCTGTAATTAGGGGTTCTTTTTCTAACTGGGGATGACTGGAGCAGAAGGGCTCATGGCAAACCTGAAGAAATTGTGCTGCACCGCTGATCATCTCTGGAGATGCTCAGTAAATGGTAGAGTTCTTCCTCTCTCACAAGAGCAGATCGTCCCATTAGATTTTACTGTGTTGAAATGATGGGGCAGGTGGAATCCGTCATCCTTCCTGGAATGAGGCTAATTTGGGACAAAACTAATGAGCTCTGAAATATTTATTTGCATTGCAAAACAGCGAAGAGAGTTTGAAAGAAGACACCAGAATCCTATTTAGAAAGCACACCAGCGTGTATGAACGCACACAGACACGCACTCACACACACAGAGGCTTTTTTTTTAAGCAAAAGCAAACCAGATTGCATTACCCCATAAGATTAGTACTTTATTGAACCTCATTATAGGTTCACGTCCTCCCATAGTCATATCCCACTGTGTTATTTTTGGCACATGAAGCCATCGTGATTTAGTAACCTGTGTGAGAAAAATGAAGTCTCTTTCTAAAATATGTTGACTATTATTCCAGATGTGGTAGTTGCCTGAGATTCTTTTCAAGCAGGTTTTTATGGCTGAGGTTGTTTGAATCAGGCGTTATTTATTTATATGTTCAAGTTAAAGAAGGGGTGGGAGCAGTTTTTAATGAAAGCTAAAGGAAAAGGGATAATAAAGTGTGCTCACTGGAGAAAGAAATATTTACACATAACTTTTGTATGTTCCCCAAGAAAAATAAAACGAGGTTATATTGAAAAGCACAGTTATTATTTGGCATTCTCCTGCAACAGCAAAATCCCAGGAAAAGGCTGAATTTTAAGTAATTAGACTTTCCAGTTAATTAACTGGTTATAACTAACTGTGTTATTGGCAGTAGGTCCAAGAAAGGCAATGAGTCATTACAGATTCTTTCAAGGCAAGCTCACAGATTTGCAGATATAAATGAGGCAGGGGCTGGGGGAGGGAGAAAGGACCCGAATTTCCAGCTGCCACACAAAGCTTCCCATGTTCGCAGCTGGAGGTTTGATTTATTGTGGGCCCGCTATAAACAGAAGAGGCATTTGCACAACTAGATTGGGGGCATAAACACACAAACGAACATACTGGGTGTCAGAAGAGAAAGCAGTTGAGCGGGAATAAGGAGGATCAAGAAAGTAATGGATTGGATGAGGCATAGTTAGAAATGAAAGCAGGGTGAAGCGTACCCAGGGTATGATGTCCATAGGGCCAGGATGTGACCCTGGTGTGCAGGAAAGGATGGTGCCCATCATTGCGCTTCTGGGCATTAATTGACTTCTAATTACTACTTTCTCCATGAGCAAACTCTTTCTAAATGCTCGTGGAGGAGCATCCCGTGGGTGGCCCCGGGCAGAAGAGGTGATGCAGAGCAGCAGTTCCCCTGGACTGCGAAGCGCGAGCATCCCCACAGAGCAGCGGGCTGGGATTTGAATTTCGGGTTACAAAGAATCCCCCTCAAAAAAGGCCAAAAAGAAAAAAAAGAAAAGGCTGCAAATGCTGAAGAAAACTCAGCCAGAAGACACACTCGCATCAGAGTGGGAAATAAGGATTCAGGTCCAAATTTCCACTGAAACATCCAACTGATCCAGCCCCAGTCTGTTCCCACAGTGATTTTGTCATGTACGTTCCCTCCTGAGTGTCTTGAACAGAACTGGAAATGGAAGCACCAAAACACCAGGTGACAAGCTTTTCCATGGAGTTTCCTCGGCTGCTGGGAAGAACAAAGCCCTGGCAACCGCGTTGTGTTTCTAGCCCATCTCGGCCAACTGAGCAGGGTGAGACGGCAGAGTCACAGCCGAGCACAAAGGTGGGTTTGAATCATCCTCCAAATGTGCTTCATAAAGGTTTTGGTTTCCTTGGATTCACCGTAAGGAACTAGTTTGTGTATTTGGTGATTTTAATTCGAGCATAAATTACTACAGAACAAATGCTGCCTGCGTGGACCTGGCACACGGGATTCACACCGCCTCCAGCTAATGAGCGTTGCTTAAGCAAATGAACAAATCTGTCACCTCTCCAGGAGAAGCAGTGCCGAGGGGAGGCTTGGGCAGCTCTGTGAGGCTGGGTGGGATGAGGGGAGCTGCAGCCCCTCGCCTGCCCCTACAGTCGCCGTGCCGCAGCATGGCAGGGCAGGTCCCCGGTGAGAGCCGCTCGTGCCCGCCGCGATGATGCTGGGGACGCAGCTCAGGAGCCAGCTCTGCTTCACGCTCCTTTGCGTTTCCATGACAGCTTGTGTGCTGGGACATCTCCTAAACACAAATAAAATAAGAAGGAGCGAGCCTATTGTTGTGTGTCCTCCCCCCGCCCTGAGATAATAAATGCTTGAAAGCAAATTTGAAAAAGAAAATAAGGATGAAATGCTTCCACATCTGTGCTAACACCCGGGCTCACTCCCCAGTTATTCTGGATCTGTGTTTCAGGGGGCTGTCTGCTCCACAGCTCTCCAGACAAGGTGCGTAAATCCATGTGCCGGACTTTGCACGCGCATGAGCAGCCCGGCCTCGCCGACATCCCTCGTCCCCTTCCCGAGCAGCGCCGAGCCGACCGAGCAGAGAGCAGCACGGGAGATGGGAGCACATGTTGGGGGCAAAGGACAGTTAAACCCCATGATTAAAGCACCATCTTCATCTTCCCACCCTCACCTATCCCACCTCCACAGCACTGGGTGCTCACCCTCCAGCAGCCCCAGGCTGGGCAGTGGGGTCACGCTCTGCCTTGTCCTGCCTCACCCCATCCCAGCATCTCACCGAAGCAGTGAGCATGTAGGATACATGGCTTGAAGAGGTCAAAAGCCAATGCTGACTGCTGGGCCTTAACATCTCTGGCCTTTCTTTTTGTATTTCAGCTAAACCCCCTAAGGCTGTTGATGCAACTGCACTGGGAAATTTTACAGACGCCAGACCCCGAACGTCCACGTTTCATCCAGCTCCTGTGACTTCAGATTGCTGCTGCATCACAAAGCGTTAGGGCTGGGAAGTTTAAACTGAGAAGTAGACAGCAAAACTGTACAAAATCAATGCAAATTGGTTCATCTGCTCCGTAGGGATATAATAAAAGCCTTCTCTCCTTTTAACTAACACCACCATGTCCTACATTATGCCTGAATTCAGTGGCAAGACCTGGTTTATTATTAAAGCATCACAGGGCTGGCAACACACCTGGATGCAGAATTTGCTCTTGCAAATTAATTCCTCGCCCACCCAATAGTTTGCTTCAATAATGGTTCATGTAAGTTTAATTCACTCTGCACTGGGACGGATGAAGAGCACTCGTACGGTCATCACGACATGTCAAGAAATTGGGAACAGGGACTTTTCAAGCTTTTGTTGCTGTTTCACAAGCCATGCTCACCTCTTGCATTTCGCGAGCAGGTCCTGCGATTCTGCATTTAGCCCACAGCAATAAAGGGGAAGAGAAGTGCTCCAAGTTAGCAAAGGAGACAGCAGCCAGAACAAAATAACCTCCAGCAAAAAAACCCACAAGCTTTCTGGGTTCTGCCTTCAAGCAAAATAAAATTCAGCCCAGGCACAATGCAATTCTTCTTTATTAGCGGCTCTGCGCAAATGCAGCAAGAAAAATGGCACAGACGAAGCGCAGCGACCAGCTTGCTCTTAGCACACCAGTGGGTCCTACAGGCAGCGAGTGGGCTGCTGGAAATCTGCAGGGGCTTTATGGGGCTGCTTCTGCTGCACCCCAACCCAGCCCCTCGTGCTCCTGCCCCGAGCGCACGTGTGCCTTCATACGCCGGTACACGAGCATCGGCCCCGCTCACTGAAACATAAGCACGCGCACACACACTTGCACTGATAAAAGGGCTGCAAACTTCTTTAGAAACATAATATTGAGGAGAAAACCAAGGAAATGTGGATGTAAGAGGAGAACCGGGCTGGACGATGATGTTTTACCCCCCCTGAGCAGCACCTGATGGCACAAGCAGCAACCCCAGGCTGAGTGTAAAACCACCAGGATGCCGGGGAGCCTCCCAGGCGGCTCTCGGTGACCTGGGGAGCCTGCGCCTGATTTTCCTTTTATTTATGCCAGACTGACACCGCCAGCAATCTCCAACTGGCCTGCACAAGTGAGAAGAGAATTAGGCATTTTTTTGGCAAGCTTTTCAAAAGCGCGCTCGGCAGCTCCTAGGGTTCTCGCTATTGGCAAAAAAATAAAGGGGATAAATCTAGAAAATTAAATCTATATCTGCTGCTCTAAATCTATTTGCTGATAGCCAGATGTTAGCTTTAATCTGGGTATTTCAGCTAGGAGGCACAGAAGGGCCAGCTACAGATTAGCTACAGGAAGGTTAGCTTTTATCCTATGGCCTTCATCAAGTTTTCAGGAAACTGAGGAAAAAATAGATACTACCCATTTGATGCTGAGATAAGGCAGAGTAGATTGGGCTGAGGTAAGGGCATGACACGAAGGATGTCATGGGTATAGGGAACGGACCCTGACACCGATACACCCTCCATCTTCGGCAGTTTTTCATTGCCTCGTCACGACACCCAATGTGCTTTTTTACACTGAACACTCTTTTGGGGGTAAAGAAGGGAGAATTTCACACTTTGGCCATTACATAGGCACACTGAGGTACTAGTATGAGGTTTAACATTTTTCCAACGTTACTCAGCACTCAGGGAAAAAAAAAAGTCAGACGACGGATTTACATCCCTGAATTTCAGTGGATGTGAAGGGTCTAAAATCTCCCTCATGTTTCTTTTTATTGATTGCTCCCAAGATGAAACAATTGCGAGTTTGAGTAAATTTATAACTAGCTTGTGAAATAAACCTCACATCTAGCAAAGATATTACACTGAACAGGAAACAAGCCCACAGAAATTCATTATGTTCCCAGAATTAAATGAAAACAATATAGTTTATGGACCATAGAAGGTAGTTACAGTAAAAATGAAACGAAAATCCCCGGGCTGCACAGAAAGCCCGTGCAGAGGTCCTGGATCCTCTGGAGCGAGGACGTTTCAGCTGCCAGTTTTGTGTCATCACTTCAGCGCTCCTGATCTCGGAGCTGCGCACCGTGCAGCGCAGCAGAAAAATACACGCGAACGGTCTCGTGTCTCCATTCACCCAAGAAACACAACCAGCCACACTGGGAGCGAGTCCCTCCGCGATGCTGAGGACCACCGAAGGCAAGAGGGACGGCAGGGGATGGCCCTGGGCCGGGCACGGGAAGCAGCGACCTGGCCAGGTCTGCGGGCAGGAGGGCAGCATCCCTCAGCTGCCAGCGCCCGGAGGAGAAAGGACGATGCGACGTGGAGCCTTTTAAGCTGGCAATGAAAGGCAGAAAGGGTCTTGATAGCTGGCTTTCCTGAGCGTTTATTTTTAGCAAAAAGCATTCCTCTCCCACCTCCTCTGCGACCAGCACTGAATTGCTGCGGTGGGAATGCATGGGCTGAATTTCCAGCAGTGGAAATCTGCTTGCTCCTGGGTAAACACTGAGGAACATATATATATATATTGGTTTTCGGAGAAACAAATGACTAAATAGCACAAGCAGCACCTATACAGACCTGTCTGCAGGCAGCACCCCGTGGCTGCCGTGGGGTGACAGGTATGTCCATGTCACACCTGGGGAGAGCTGCAGCTTTTGACCCTACATTTTGCCAGTGGGAATAATTAACTTCTCATTACTGGGGTCAGCCCCAAGAGGTGAGCTAAAACCTGGGACAACGAAGCTGTATGTCCACACCCAGGGAAGGTGTGGGTATCACCGAGGGGGGCACAGCGTGGTGTCCCCAAAGACACGGGCAGCAGGATGCTCATGTCAGCAGCTGTTTTATTTGATTATGAAAAAGAGCTGGAACATGAAAAGAGAACTAGAATAAAATGTAATCATCTCACCCATTCACAGTTTGGTAGGAAGGAAGATTTTAAAAGGCTGAGTTGTAGGAGGAATGCAAATGAAATGAAACCACAGCGCTGGAGAGCTGGAGACACGCAGGGCTGCCCCACAGAGCCCGTCACTGCCCTCGGGGGCAGCCGGGGCTGGGCAACCTGTTCTTCAGAAAAAGGCTTGGCTGAAGTGCTGGGGATTTATGGCAGCACCAGAGCACTGTGGAAGTGATAAACGATGTTTCTGTATTGCAGGCAGATGCTGAGACATAAAAGAGTAACTGTAGGTTTGAATATGCCTTGAAATTAGGGCTTTAAAATCCTGACCAGCAACTGCTTAAACGCATGCTAGGAATGTGCAGCTGTATCAGCCCTTCCCCAGGCCGGTGAGCCAGCACAGCCCTGGCTCAGGCTGTACATTAACAGGCCTGCAGGTGAAAAGAGAAAGGATTTCGAGTGTATTTAATGCTGCTGCCTTTGCCCAGTCTGCCACCGCCGTCCCCGGCCACCGCTGCCTGCGCTAGCCCTGGGTGTCCCTGTCGCAGCAGTCGCGGATGGGGCGTCTGCTGCTGCTGAAAGCAAAACCTTACTTCAGGTTGATAAAACCAGGTCATGTTAAACCTTGCTAATTAAGAACTGACTCAACATGGGAAAGCCCTGCTTGGTGGCCCATAAAGAATAACTGACAGACAGCATTTAAAAAATGGCCGAGGATTTCAGTGTGCAGCAAGCCTTGGTGACAAGGTTAATCGAGAGCAAGCCTTGGCTAATAGCAGCTCTGCCGGCTCCATGTCCACTTACAGAAGAGGCTCGTGCATTTGAGCAGGGACTGTATCATACGCTCTGGGCAGTGTGGCTTAAGAGACATAGGGCAACATCATGCAGGAGACCTGGCTTCTGTCCCCAGGTCAGCCTCTGCTTCACACAGACCTCCTCTGTGCCTCAGTTTCTCCACCAAGAACCCTTTTTGCATGGAGATCTGCTGGTGAAGACCACTGCGCAAGAATTAGCCTTTAGGATTGTTACACACCTGTGAGGCACTCAGAACATACAATAATTGCAACAAAACTGAAGGAAATGGCTGCGGCTCCCAGCTTACTGAAACAGGGAAAGAAAAAAGCTGTTCTGGGAGCCGTGCTGGCTGGGCAAGCCCAGCAAGCTGATGGAAAGAGTGAGCAGACCTGATGGGCTTAAGGTCCCCTCCCAATCTACGTCCCTCATTCCTTCAGTCCTCCAAACACGCAACCCCAGAAAAAAGGAAGCAAGGAGCAAAGGAACGGTGTTGTGGCAGCTGGGATGGAGCCGCAGCAGAACTGACACCAGACCTCAGCTGCCCTGGGAAAGCCACACGAGCAGCACTGGTGAAAACTCAAATTAGGAAAAAGAAAAGCCATAAAATGGCTGCAGAGTCTGTGCAGTGAAGCAAGGAGGAGTGAAACTCCAAAAGCAAGAAAGGCTGCTTAGAGAAGGGTCACTTCTTGAGGAATTACTGCATGGAAGAAATAGAGTCAGAAGTGATTCGTGATCCTCTCTGCTCTGGGGGCTGGGGAGCAGAGCTGCGTGGGGAAGGGCTTCCCTCCAATACCACATTTCCGACAGTATCCTTTTACCTCCAGAAAAAGGTTTCACATCTACCGAAATAAGAGAAGACGTAACAAATAGTGTAATGGAAAACCTGGCAAGGCTG
Source organism: Ciconia boyciana (assembly GCF_034638445.1). Classification (NCBI taxonomy): domain Eukaryota; kingdom Metazoa; phylum Chordata; class Aves; order Ciconiiformes; family Ciconiidae; genus Ciconia; species Ciconia boyciana. The sequence continues at coordinate 4,210,338 of NC_132942.1, read as the reverse complement.
GTTCCACCTACGGAGCCCCAGCATTTCAGCCCTTGGTTTTCCTGGTCCACACAGTAAGTTTCCAAAGGAGACGGCGGTGTGAGGAGAGCTCTCAAGGCAGGCAGGAGCTCACCAGGTCCTGCATCCCCTGCCCTGGGGTTTGTAGCTCCTGCACAGGATGGATCTGAAAGCAGCAACTTTCTAGATTGGCAATAGGAAAGGGTTCTGGCACTACAGCCCCAGTCATCTGGCAGAGCCTGTAGAAGAAACCAGGCTCCCCCTGCTAAAAAGCTTGCCCCCCACACACACACAAAAGAAGCTAGAAATGAGAATATTAACTTCTTTGTGAGTTTTAACACAGTGATTCAGTCTGTGAACAGCAAAACTAAGAAAGCCTGCATCTCTCCACACTTTTTTTCTTGTGATTGATTTTAAAGGTGAAGCAGGAGTAGTCTTTTCTGGGGTTGGTCACACATGGGGACTCCAGAGTATCTTCTGCATAAGCTGGTGCTGTAATGTTTCTCAGTCAGTATAAACATACCTCGCTCCCTACTCTCATAAGCTTTTAAGAATTTAATTATATCTGAGCTTTCTTACTGTTTGCCCAATTTGGACAAAATTGATCAATAGATTCACAAGTTACAGCAGGGCAGGAGAGGTGGGAGAGGGCAGGCACGGGCAGGGACACGAGCATTAGGAAACTCACTTCCATGAGAAATCAGGCTTGGGGCTGCTCTGCCTTCATTTCTGAATGGCAAAAAAGTTTCCCCAGCATTAACCTTTCCAAGATTATGGGGAATAATGGTCTCATCTGTGAGCAGTGTTCCTGGCCAGGTTCATCTCTGAAGTCATTGGGACTTCCATGAGTTTGAACTGGGCACATCCTTAAATCCTTTCTCAGGCTCGTGCACATCCAAAGACTGTACTCAAATGGCAATTATTCCCACGGTGACTTATGTGGTTGAGCTGCCGAGGCCAGTACTGGCAGGAAACACATGTTAGAAATTAGTGTATGTCTGGTACTGTCTCCTTTCTCTGTTTCTCCAGGTGGCTGAGCAAAAGCAAGAGCAAGAACATTTTCTGATGCTGACCCTGGTTAATGTGAGCATAAATACAAGGTTAATACCCAAAGGATGGTTGATGAAGGAAAAAGTGAAGAAAAGTAATCAGGATGAGGAAAGTAATTCAAACAATTCCTTGAAAAATGTGCACCTTTGGCTTGCATTCTGACAACAAAGGGCGAGGATTACCATGAAATAGGAGAGTAGCATGTGTTATGTTACTTACTCCTCAGGAAGTAAATCAGCAACGTAAAGAAGATGTTAAATCTCTTAGCAAAACTAACTCAGTCACTATTTTTAATCAGACAGTATGCCCCAGCACCAAGCAGTGTGTGCAGGCCCCTCTGTATGAATGCAGATGGCTTTTCTGTGTGGACAGTAATGTTTTCTTGCAATCTCACAGCTCAGTTTATCCTCAGGGCTTTCAAAACCCGCAGCACTGAAATGGAGATCCTGCCACCTGAAGCATCTGCGGAGGCAAGTGCATCCCATTGCAGCACCCTCCTGAGCACCTATGGGTGCTGCAGGCTGACACCCCCCCCACATCTCCCCATGCAAGAGCTTCCAAGCACAATGCAGAGAAGACAGTTATTTAACACACTAAATCCAGCATTACATCTCCAGAGGGTGACAGAGCCGGCAACCATATTCCTGTTTCTGTGTCAGATGATGCACAACCCCGGCACTCCCCACAGACCCACACCACAATCACAGCCCTCACTTGCGCACCCAGAGAGGACAGGCGTGATGCCCACAGCGCTGCGCACTCGGCCTCCCCTTCATGACTCATCTTCTCTTCGAGGGACAGGTTTGGAAAAAGCCAGCATCATTCCCAGGGTGTTTCCATTGGGGTCAGCGAACAAAGAGCTGCTGCAATTTTAGTGCTGGGGACACTGGTGCAAACAAGGATCAGCCAAAAGGCTGGATACCACGATGTCAGGGAATTAGTTGTCATCTCCATCATTTTCTTGTCTTTATATTTTTTTTCAGTGCTATGCTTAAGTTCTTTTCTACATATTTGGAAAAGCAGTATTCTCCCATTTACCCCTTGCGGATTGACGACTATGAGCCGTTAGTGCCAGAGGACCATGAGTTTTTATTATCCTCCTGGCCAGAGAAGACCAAGGACCTGATGTAGCTCTTGTCGGAGCTGGGAGAACTGTGTTTGCACCTGAGGCAGGATCACATCCTAGATATACTAAAGTATGTTCAAATAAGCAAGATGTGCATTTTTGCCATCCACCCGTTGGCTTTCCTGGGAGAGATGTGGCACCCACGCATGGGGAAGTGGAGGCTCTGCACCTTTTGGCCCTGGGTGATGTGCTCCTCAGGATGCCAGGACATGTGGAAGCAGAGGCTGGGGAACAGAGGCTGAACGCTGCCTTCTCCCTTTTCCAGCCCGCTCAAATTGACCTTCCCTGAGCCATTCGATGATGTCATTTTGGGCAAATAAATGTACTAAGTCCTGCATTTTTTAATGCCAGATACTATAGCACTTTCCTGTGGGAAGGAAGAGGAAAATTCCTGCTCCCTCCCCCCCCCACACACTCAAGCAAAGCACAATCTGTCCCAAAGCTTTAATAAATTTTCATACATACTTCAGGCCAGTTTCTGCTCTCAAAATCATCAAGGTAAATCTGGAATGAGCAGACTTCAGTGGAGCTGCTCCAGTTTCCCTGAGAGCAGAATTGCCCTCTCTCTGCCCAGTGCAATCGAATGAAAATGATGGGAACCACAGCTTTGATGTTCCCCTCGCAGCCTGCATCTCCTCTTCTCACTTGTCCCGAGGTTTGCTTCATTAGCTGTGATCTTCTTTGATTAGCTCGTCAGCTACATTTCATGTCCCAGAGACGGGAAGTACTGTAGGAAATGAAGAAAAGGCAGCGCAAGCGCAAGGTCGGGCCACAGAGACTGGGCTGTGCTGAGAGCTTCTCCCCATGCTCCTGCACCATGTCAGGAGGGCTGCAAGGCCCACCAAGAGCAGGTCCCTAGCTGCTTCCCAGCCCTGCTGCTTCTGCCTAGGAACACTGCCCGCTCTGGAAACATCCCACAGCATCTGCTCAACTCTCCAGACCTTTCCACCTAGGGACCAAACCAGATCTCTCCCCAGATGATCGAGGGATCAAGATAAGAGAAGTAGCTCTTATTCACAAAAAGAAACATTCCCAGAACGTTATGGCCAGTGCAGGAGAGGATGCGTGTGCGCTCACCCCAGCTCCTGATTTACAGCGCTGTGGATGAGCATTAGGAAGTGCAATTCTTTTTCCAGGACAGAGGCTTTCAGCACGAACAATAGGCAAGGATATGAATAATTCTAACACTGCCTATAAATTCTTGCTGAATGTGTAGCAAGGAGAGTTAAGAATGAGCTTGGTTGGTTACAGAAACCTATTTCAAGTCATTTCAGACAAAATGAAATGAAAATTAACACAATATATGTTTTCAACCTTCTGTAAGGCAATAGTCTCATCAAACAGAGAGGTACAGCTCAGATTCTGCTCCTCTATCATCTTTGGAGGCAGCAGACTAGATAGAAAAAATGGTTTTTAACTCTCTGAAGTCATAATTTCTTTGGGTCTTAGGTTCGCTCTGTCCATTATGGCCCTTAAAATTCAGCACCGTGTCACCCTTTTTGCTTTTAAACTGCTTTTGCTCAACTTCCTTCTAACCACATGTCAGCCTGAGAGCAGGGAAGGGAGGGAATCTAGAGTCGGAAAAAATCCTGCTTAAGGCAAAAGTCCAGCTTAAGGCAAGTTCTCTGGTGCCCAGCCAAGCCTTGTGCTGTTCTCCTGGCTGTTCTTCACCCCCTTGTTTCTGACAGACCCATGCTGCAGGAGCAGCACTACCTCTTTGCATGATCTGTGAAATAAGCCTTGTCAGGTCTTACCATGTCATCCGACCACCCACTAATGCATTAAAATATACCACATCACTTATAATCTGTAGCTGTAGACACAGAGCCTGCCTAAAACCACTCTTCTCTCAAAGAAAACCAGATGCACTTGCAAGACCTTCAATTACCCCTTAAGCCACCTTCTCCTCCTTGCTCCACTCATCCCTAAAGTCCCTGGAAAAGAGGTGGTCCTTGCAGCTCACCTCCAAGTTTAATAAATCTGGTGGACCAAATGAGAGGAAGCACGTTTCAGAAAGAGGGAGCTGTGATGAGGACGCCCTGCCAGCTACTCCCCCCACGCACCGCGGATTTTGGCTGGAGCCCCTCCGACACCCGCGGCTGCTGCAGGTCCACACTGGGAGGAGGAGCTCCCTCTCCCCTTCCCTCCCTTTACTACCCAGGTCACAAAATGGTTAAGGCTTTGCAAGCTCTGCTCCAGGACCTGGAATTCCACCCAGAAACCTGTTGGCAGCCGCGCTGATCCCAGAGCTCTGCTCTAACGGGCTGCGGGTGTGAAATTCGGCTTAATGAGAGGGCAGCTGCACGCTGCGAGGGCTCCCCTCGCCCCCTGAGCTGCTCAGCCCCCAGGAACGGCAGCACGGACCCTTTGGAGACAAAGGACCACACTCACTTCTCTGAGCGTGGGCAAATGGAAGTTATGTCCAAGAGGTACCTGCCACATCCCAGATAATTCATACGCTCCTGAGAAGGAGCAAGGCTGAAGTTATCTCCTGCAGACGCCCCAGGGAAACACGTTCGCCCGCTTTCCTTTACTCGTTGGACATATACACAATCCTGCCATGTTTCTTCATGGAATAGCTGGATTTCCCTCTTAGGTTTTTCCTCCAGGAACCCCATCATGACCATTAGGCAAACCTTCTCTAAAGCCACTATCTGCCTGTTGTTCATCACCAGAAACAGGGATAGGCCACTGCGTGCACAAACATGGGACTACTGATGGGAGAAAGTCTCCTCCTCCCAACGGGGCAGCTCAGGAGCAAGAACTGCAGACATCGGCACCTAACTCTCATCTGTAAAGATTCAGGTCCAACCTGGATCAAACATATGCCAAAAATATGGACATATTCAGCTCAGAGTAATGACAAAGCTTATGATCAGCTCATAAAGAGGACTTTTATCAGCTGTTTATGTGGCTTTCCTGGATGGGGAGACTGATGTGAAGTGATGTGTTCAGGAGCAGTGGTTTGGGTGCCACCCCTTCCTTCCGCCCCGCACTGCAGGGGGCTGCAGCAATGGTGGGGAAGAAGGAAATAAAAGGATGGATTTTGCTAGTTTAAATTTAAATCTCGGTTTGTTAGAGTATAGCAAATAGCTCTTATAGATTTATCTTCCTAATGTAGCGCCCAGAAAGGAAGTCCATTTCCACTTTAACCCAACGTGCACTGAGGTTCCTGTGTTGAGTCATGTAATCTTGATTGCTTTTGTACAGGACGGGGATGTCTTTGCAAGTGCTTCAACTCTGAGGTCACCACATGCTGCACAAGGACATAAAATGTCAGCCGAGCTCTATTTCCTTCCTGCTTCTGATGAAACAGAAAGAAGAAACAGCCATGATCTCCAAACCCTCTCTGAACAGAGGGCTCAGATACTGTGCTTTAATGAGCTGCTCTCACCCTGACTGGAGAGCTGAAGTATTTCAAGACATTTCTCAGCAGCTGCATTGCAAAATTAATGATCTGTTCATTGCAAGAGCACATACGGATTCAGCCTGAAGGATATGAAGTCAGCCTAGTTGCCTTGAACCTTTTGATATTAACGTTCTCCTGGCTTTTGACCTCAGAAATGTGACCAAGGAAAGTCACCAGCATAAAGAGAAGAGACTGTGATTGCAATTAGGTGGCAGACTGCATGTTTGTGGAGTCCAAGTACGATGGATGTAGTTATGGATATTTTCACAAAAGAGTCGTCTTGCTTCAAACCTGGAACTGATTTGCCTCAAACCTGGACTGATAGCTCAATGCAGCGAAAACAGAGGTGACTGGTGTAAAAAACCCCGAACATTATATGTATGAATAAAAGCTGGACTAGCAAGAGTTGAATTAGCTTTGTTTCAATGAGTGGACAATTCTACAGACCAAAGCAACATTAAAAAACTCACCAGGCTAATTCTGAGATGAGAGCTTATAAGAATAGTTGTTTTAACACACTTGACTGTTAACAAGAGAAAACAGGACTGTGTCCATATCTCCAAATTTGTCCAAAAGAAAAGCTTGAATTTGCAGTCAGGAAATTATTAAGAGAGAAAAGCTTGTTATATAAAAGAACACCATCTGAGTCAAAGGTACTTGGATGCACAGAACACAAGATCATCATCCTCAAAACCTGTTTTGCTAATGTGCGAGTATTTCAGTTTGGCGAAGTAATTTTGAAGTGTTTATATAAAAAGGAGAATTGCGGTGAAGTGCTTTGAAATCACCTCTAAACACTGAGGACAGACCACTTGAGCATCTGAGTTTGCCAGCAAAGAAACTTCAGGGAACAGAACCTCAGAATAGCCAAGGACATTTCTGTATAGAGGGGAAATTAAGTAGCTAGGATGAGAAACGGGGGAAAGGCTGCTAGGCACATCTATGAAAACAACCTCTTCATATATCTGTGGCCTTGAGGACAAATAACTTTCAAGTACTCTTGCAAGCATCTGAGCAGAGAAATACAGGAAAATGAGAATTTGCTATTAAAATGGTTATGACAAACTGAAGAACTCATTGGCATGAACTCAGCTCTTCTCAGTGAGGTCTGAAGCACTCCTTTGTCGAGTGGACGAGTTTTTGCAGAAGGTGAAGCTCCAAGCCTACACAGACAGGCCAGTTGCCGTTGGCATCCCAGTAGACGATCTTTCAGAGCCTGATCTAAGGCCTATTAAAGCCACCAAGAAACACTTTAGGAGACACTGAAACTGGCATTTGATGCTTAAGTGACTCGTTTTCTCATTGATATTCTGTGGGAAGCTTAAGAATAATAAATTTGTTTAAGGGAGACTTGCATTTTATTGCATGAGGCAAAACGAATGTACTGTGCATTATTTTGAAATTCAGATTTTTAAAATATCGCATTTTAGTGCTTGAGGAAGGCTTGCTTTTCCAGAATCTCGCACATTGCATGTAATTCACTCTGGAACACGACTCATTTTTAGACAGAAAACCTTTTCGCTGCCAGCTTCACATGGGAAGAAAAATTTGTTTCCCTGGATGCAGTTTCCACTTTGTTACTCTAGATAAAAGCAGCGACAACCAGAAACCAGAGCACCAAGAGAGCTCTCTCTGTTGGGTGGTTTGGTGAACGTTCAACTTTCCAAACCGTTCACAAGGGGTGAAATCCACCATTCAACAAAATACATTCAAAACACATTTTTCCTGAGGTTTGTACCTTGCTGACCAGCCTGGCACACTGGTTCATGCCCACATGCAGAATTAAATGGGCATTGCCTTCTCTGCAGTAACCAGCCAGCTCTTGTCCCCCGATCCTGCTGCTGTGTGCACCTGACATGTCCCCCAGCCGAGTTTCCAGTGACGTGCAGATCTTGGGTGAGCCACAACCATCATTTTGACTTGCACCAAACACTGCTGTCAATATTGGAGATGCTCTGAGAGCACCTCTTAGCTGTGGGGGGAAAAAAAAAGCACATTAAATAAGCATTTATTGCTTCAAGATTAATCTCCTCCCAGGTGCATGCAGCCAGGGGCTGAGGTCTGCACACTGATGAGACCTGCCAAAGGATAAGCAAGGGCTTAGTGCACTTGATTCTGCAAAGTGGCCAGAGCTCAGGTCCCAGTTCTGCAAGACAGTGAAATGCAGACTTAACTTTAAGCATGTGAATAGTCTCTCCCACTTAGTAGAAGCTCTTTTCCAGAAAACATTTAAAACAAGATCGGACAGAAATCCAGAAATCTGAAAAAAAGTCCAATTCCCACAGTAAGTGGGAAGCAGAGAAGGAGGACTAACAAGCATTCATCATTTCTAAAAGCAGCGTTTGCAGTGGGGACTGCCTCGGAGAAAGATCTCGTTTGGGTCTGCGCCGAGAACGTGCCGTATTTCCTGAGAGCCCTCCCAGTGCCTGTCAGCTGTAGGGCTACATTTTTTTTTTTTCTGGGCAGGGAGGAGAATGGGAGAGGAGGAAGCTTTTTTTTTGTGGATAGCTCAGCAAAAAGAAATATTTCCCAGGTGTTGCAAGGTTTTTCTCCATGTACTTCACTTGGTTGCTATAACTTCATTTGCCATCGTCCTTGCTGCACCAGTAGAGCCATTTCCCGGTGGGTCTTACCCTCAAAAACACCCTGGAAGCCTTTATGCATAAGGAGATCCAGGGCTTCTTCCAAAAGGAGCTGCAGAATTTAATTAACTCTACTCCATGTTTGCAGTCCTGTGATTTCTCTTACCTTTAACGTGAACTCACATATGGATTAAAGTGAAATAAAACCTACAATTTGAGTTCAATTCAAAGCTGATTGGAAACATGTATTACCTTTCCTTGACCCGGCAGTGAGAAGGGAAGTTATTACAGTTCTTTAGTGAGTTTGTAAACTCTTTACTGCTGTGGCAGTTTTAATCCTGCTGAGAGAAAATTTGATCTGGAAAATAAATTGCTCCCATTTTATTCTTACGTTTTACAATCACAGGTTTAGATAGCAAACAAACATCAAGTTCTTTTGGAATCAACAAGTGAGAGTATTATCAGAATCCAGATGGCATTTTAAGGTTAAATAAAAAATAACCATAAATAACAATAAATAAATGCTCCAGATCTTGCAGATTTTAATATGCTGACATGATACAGAAAAATTTGGAAATTTTAATGATTCAGTTACACCATGACCAAGAAACAAGTTGTATGTCTGAAGAAAATTAACTGATCGTGCGTTGCCAGACAAAACAGCAGATTTTCACCATTCTTTGGAAGTTTGCAAACATTTTAGGGTCACACAGAGAACAGTCACAAACTTGAGATGCTAAAGTACTGGCGACACTTTCATGTAAATGAGAGTCTAGTCCAAACGGGTTCAGAGCAAAATCCCGTTAGTTATAATGCGCTAATAAGATCTAATGGCTGTTTGCATGTCAGCTAAATTGAGCCAGAAACAAAGCACATGCTCTGAGTGATGAAGGTGATTAACACATTATGAAAGGCAGAATTGGATTTTCTATCTCTTGAGGTCTTCAAACGAAGGCAGGATGACTTCCTGGAAGATGTGCTTTCGCAAAGGAGAAGTTATGAGGTTCCAAACAGAAATGAGCTGGGCAACATTTATTGGCCTGTGATAGATGAGTTGTACCTAATCTAATGTGCTTCCAGCTTCCAGTGCCATGAATCTCCGAGCAAAAATCCATGAAGAGTTTCACCCAGGAAGTCTAAATCAAATATCTGAGGTCTTTGCTTAAATTAAGTAAATCAAATACTTTGCGCAGGACTGATGTCTCCTATGTGTTTGTTTTTATGCACAGTGAGGGCCTTTGGCGTCTCGGGAGGGCATCTAGGCAAACTACAGATGACTGAGTGAGAGAGGAACCGCATGGAGACACCCTTGATGGCAGAGAGAAAGATAAAGGAGCACTGTGTAGCAAAGAAAGATGGGAGGCTCTGACGGAACAAGAAAGATGGAAAGGGACATAACGTGCTACAAGGTGCTGTGGAGAACAAGGAAGGTCCCAGGAGGCATCACGACTGTGAGGAGAGGGGTGCTGAGGGGGGCTGGCGGACAAAAGAAGGCTGGGACAAGAAGGAGGAACTTGGGTGATCATCTGAGAGCAGAGTACAGATGGTGTTGGGTGGCCAGGGACTGAACACAGGAATCCTGGATAGCGTAGAGGAACAAATGAGTGCTCTACAGCTCAAAGTGCTACAAGATGGATGTGGAGCACAAGGAAGGTCTCAGGAGGCATCGTGACTGGGAGAAAAAATGTCCTGAGGGAGCCAGAGAGAGAGAAAAAGGATTGCGGACACAACGATTAAATGCAGAGGGGATCTGTACCGACTCAACATGTGGTCAGAAGGCCAGGGAACAAACAGAGGCACGACTAGAGGGAAGAGAGGACAGAATGACTGGGCTGGGTCACAGACACAGACTCAGGTCTGAGGGAACAAGAGGGGTGCAAGGTCTGCTACAAAGCTAGAAGTGTGCTAAGGGCAAACTTGAAGGCATCGATAAGCATCGTGACACCATTAGAGGGGTCCTGAATGGGCCAGAGAGACCAAAGAAGGCTCAGGCAAGGCGGAGCTGGCGTGGGCAGACGCCGCCGGCAAGCGAGTGACGGCATGGGCAGGCGTTGCCAGAAAGCTGGCACCGGCATGGGCAGACATTGCCGGAAAGCTGGCGATGGCCTGGCAGATGCCGGCGGCAAGCGAGTGATGGCCAGGCGGATGTGACCGGCAATCTGGCAATGGCCTAGTGGACACCACCGGCAAGCGAGCGATGGCTGGGCAGATGTTGCCGGCAATCCGGCAACGGCCTGACGGACGCCGCAGGCAAGCGAGCAATGGCACAGGCAGATGCCGCCGGCAAGGTGGCGATGGCCTGGCTGACACCACCGGCAAGCCAGCACTGGCCTGGGAGACACTGGCAGCAAGCCGGCGCCGGCATGGGCAGACATGCGTTGCATTTGCACGGAGGTAAGACACTAATCTCCTGTGCAGTGTAAGGTTCCCGACCTTCCCTTTTAATTTAACGGGATGAGCCGGTTCTGCGTGTTCTGACACAGGACAGACCTCAGCCAGCTCAGATGCAGTACGTCGGTGTCCACAGGAGAGAAGCCAGTGCTGTCGGGGTAGAACAACCACTTGATATATTTTAGCACTAGAGTGAAATGCCACCTGCTAAGGTACACGAAGGGGGAAAAGACATTTTTGCTCTACTCTACTCTTAATTCTCTTGCCATGCTGAATGCTGTGTAAGCCACCTGGGTATTCGGGCACTTGGAAAGGCACAGTCCACTAGCAGGATTTTCTATAGCACCTGGGCACCAAACATACACAGTTTCTGAGATCTATTTCCCACACCATTAAAACTGAAACATTAAACACTCCAGGATATTCAGCTGAAAAGTGGGTATTATTATTCTAAATGAGCTTCAGACTCACCAGGCAGAAATGGTCAATAATGGGGTTTTTTAACACAAATAAATTATTTTTACTACACAGCAGAGTCAACGTAACATTATTTACAGGAACGTAATCATGCCATCCCTTTTAGTATCTCCATTTTTTGCATGGCACAAGGGTAAAAAGGAAAAATATTGATACTGAAATCAAATCAGACAGAAGACGATCCAACGTAAATAGAGCATAAGGGAAGAACTTTCTGGATTTGTTTTCACTGCTGGCATCTGTTCCTCCTGACACATAAAATTACGGAGAATGATAATCTGTTTTCACGGGTGAACAAAGAACAAATGGTAAAATAGAAATAAAATCAGAAGTACGTAAGACCGTCTGTAATGGGTCACACCAAAGATAAACCAGGCTTGCAAAAAATTGGGGTAGAGGACGAATACAGCGTGATGCTTCCCCAGCATCCTCTCCTGCTTCTGGCAACCTGGCATGTTGGGGCTCCCTACCCCGAGGTTCAAGCCCAGGCAACCACGTTTCCCACTGACCAGCTCAGCTGCAGGACTGCTTCCAGGATTTACCTGAACTTTTGTTTGTTTGTTGAGAAGCCACTGCCCTGTGATTTCACTGAGCGCTCCCTCCTTTTGTCTTACGACAAAAAGGGCTAATCATTCCCTACTTGATTCGTCCACATGCAGTTTTACTGATCCCTGCCACATTCCCACTCCATCACCTCCTTCCCGAGCTGAAATCCTGCTGTTTAGCCTCTCTTTTTATGCAGCGATTACATATTCCCAACTCTCTGGATCGCTGTTCTCCAGACTATTCCCAGTCTGAAATCTCTCCTTCGAGAGGGGTTAACCAGCCTCCACATCTGGGCGTAGCTGCTAAAACAGCCCCTCCTCGCCCGTCCCTCCCAGGCTCCCATCCAAGAGGCAAGGCGTCTTCATGAATACTTTTTTACAAATTTCAGAGGACTTTCAGACTGAAGGAGAAATTATTTTCCCTGTTGATAGATGTTGTGAGGGTGAAGAGGGAGGGTGTCACCGTGCAGTCCCCCGCAAGCATCCCTGAAGCACCCAGTGCCTTGGGTCATGCCAGAGGCTCAGTCCTTGCCCCTTGGCTGCTGTCACTGCCGGGGACACAGCCCTGTCCCCAACCCTGCTGCAGCTCCATCCCTCCCCCAGGCGCCTGCGCTGCGGAGGAGGAGGAGGAGGAGGGCTGAGCATAGGGTTTCAGTGCACTTTCTCAGCATTGCTGTAACCAGCTGACTACACTCCCCCCGGCCCCAATTTAACTTTAGATCATTAAACAACATGGTATGGTCCAGAATATCTAAAGCCTTTGAGTGGTCAATGTAAACTACACCCGTCAAAAGCTCCTGATCCCCAGCCAAAGCTAACTCATTAGGTACCAGAGAAACAGCAGTGGTAACACTTTTTCTTGAAATGCTGACTGCAGTGGGGATATTATATGAGGAATGTTTAAATGGAATATAATTTTTACTTGGTCGGTAATAACCCTATGAGGTTTATAATTGTTCAGGTCTTACAGGTCATGAGTTATTAAAATGCAGTTATTAATTTTGCATACCTACCAATGTCTGGTGTAATGCTCCAAGAGACAAAAGAAACATTTTGGTGATTGGAAAAGAAATCAAAGCTGTTGTCCGAGGTGGCAGAAAGAGGCAGCGGGGATGGTGGGAGTGGGATGGGCAGGCAGGAGCTAGTGGCTGAGCAGCCCCAGGAACACCTCTCTCACACACCATCCCCAAGCTCGTGCTCTGCAAACTTTTCTTTCAACCACGGGGCAGAGGAGAGAGAGGAACTTGCTCTTCATTTCATGTTCAAACTCTTCTAAAATCAGGGAGAAACAGACCCAAAACTATCTATAGTGATTTCTGGTGGGGAGCATTAACTTCAGCAGAACCCGAGCAGGACCAGGACCTGCCGCCTGTTCTCGGGATCCAGAAAAACATCTCAGCAGTGCTGGGCTGGAAAGGGAAACCACGGAGCTCTCTGCTGATGCTCACCCCAGTCTCCGGCTGTGCCGGAGGGACAGAAGCAGCGCTGTGGCTGATGTGGATGAGCCCGCCTGGCTGTCCCCACACGCTCTCCCTGCTGTGACATCCTGCGGGGGCTCAGACCTGGAGCATGAGAGGCGGGGAGATGAGCCAACCTCTTCTTGCAGAGCAGAGATCGTTCCTGATGCCACCCCAAGGACTGGGGATGCTCTGAGGAGAGCAGAATGACAAAAAGTGTCATGGAAGATTACGAGCCTTTCCCTCTCCTCACCATTAATCAGAGCAGGGTTAATACGCTCGTGGGAGCGTATTAAGTGGGAGTATTCGGAGTTAATTCGGAGTTAATACGCTCGTGGGAGTATTCGGCAATTGCAGCCCGATGCCTGGCTCCAAGGGTGCTGGGCAGCAGGACGGTGGGGTGGGGATGGGGATGGCAGCAGATCCTTCCCTGTGCTGCTCCCTCCCTGCTCCTGGCCTCCCTGCTCATAGCTAAACATTTCAGCCAGGCTTTCAGGGTTGCTTTTGTTCTTTTTTTGCCTCTAAAAACCTGCCAGGGAAACGCTGTGCTAGCACGTTAGCCAGTGCTGTGCTCGGCACATGAAGGGAGAAGGGGGGGAACGTACAGGCACCGAAACCCAGAGGTCACCGCACCAATGAGAAGCACAGAACAGGCTTTGTGCAGATTTGCCCTGCGAGCTCCCTTCATTCTTGACTTGAAACACTTGCTGATAATCCACTCCTTGACCTCTCCTACACAGGATGCAGTGTCGCTATATGGAAGCCATATGGAACAAAGGGATCGCTCTCAATACATGCTGAGCATAAAAAATAAAGTTTACAATGGCACTGTAACCACGGCAGCTGGGTCGGCTGTTTGCCAGCGTGCCCTCATGTTGGCAGCTGAAAGCTCGTGTGCCTAGTATGATAAAGCGCGGCTTATCAGGCTTTAATAAGAGGCATTTCAGCCAGAGGATGTGTTTGCACCTCTCTGTAACCGAGCTAGCTCCTGAATTTATTGTCCAGCTTTTTTCCCCCCCCTTTGAATAATCATTAAAACTGCGAAATGCTTTCTAGGACATGAGAAACAGATATGATTCTTGATGTTCCTGTTCCTTTGAAGGAGGATACCTGGTTCCCATTAATAACCTACGTGTTATGCGATGGAGCTATGGACAATTTGCTTTCTAGTGATTGCAGACCGGAGTACAAAGTTCAGGAATACTCAGAAAAGACACTGAATTTCTGCTCCAAATGTTTTAAACATGCATGCATATTTCATGTCTAAAATTTAGAAATACCCCATGATTTGCCGACAGGATTTGAACAACTCTCGCCAGGATAAAGGACCTACTTGTGTTTTGGGGGGAAGAAGGGGGAAATCAACTGAAAAGTTGCATTACTTTGCAAAGAAACAGCAAGACTCAAATTTTGCCCCTTCAGTACAGAAACGAGTACAAGGCTTCAAATAAGCCTTAGAGGGATGGAGCTCCATGTAAGGTTTTGACCTTCTTGTTCCGTATTTCTTCACTAATCTGTCTCTAATAGCAGAAAAGATGTTCTGGCAGATGCAAAAGCCACCTGATGACCAAATTCGAGATGATGTTTCCATCTCATTTTTATCGACAAGGTGCTAGTCATACCCTGCCCTGCATTTCCAGTGCTTCTGGAGCAGATGGCTGGAGGCAGATTACAGCCAGTGTCTTGTCTCTACACTCCTTTGCCTTTCAGGAAGGTTTTATTGGAAATCTCATCTGCTCCCATTGGTTTGGTCCCATGCCAGCTCTAAATGAGAAATGGCCCATTACCTGCTTCATTTCCCCTTCAAAATTCACAGGGAGTGCTTGGCGGTTTTCAAACCAAGCCCTGCCCAAAAAGCCCAGCACAGGCTAAATCCGCAACCAGAAGCAAAACACACTTATTCAGCCCAGCGCTGCTGCAGCGGCACCACCATAGAGGAGACGGAGTTTTGCTTGTTTTCAGCATCTCTGGCAGAAATCCTCCTGTCCACACCAGAAAAGAGCACACATTTTTTGCAGATCATCTAGACGTCTGACAGAAATTTCTCATCACATGGCAGGGCACAAGCAATGGCTTCTTCAGCAAGAAAAGCCAAACCCTTCTCCAATTTTCATCCAGGAAGAAAGGAGGGATAGTTGTGGGCCAATTATTTAATTATTAGGCTTAAGAGTTCGGTATCCCTTAGAAAAAAGATAGAGAAAAATGCCATATGTTTTAAAGCAGAGACTGAGTGACCTTCCTCGCACACAGATCCCAGCTTGCTACTCCGCACTTTTGGGTGGCAAAAAAAAGAAGGGCAAAATGTGTCTTTTCTTGTAAGCTAGCAGCTGACCTCAGTGTAGCCTGAGGGCATTTTAAACCTATCTCTGCCTTTATTATGTGTGTCATATGCTCCTATTCATCCTTTGTAGTTTAAAGCAAAAATGACCTTTTATAGCTATCTAAAGCGTAATTTTGCTCATGTTCTCCACTCTCACCATTTGTTTCGAGTTAAATATCAAACAGATGTGCACCCATTTTTTAAAAAAATGTTTAATATTAGAGAGCATGCCCTCATATAAGACTGGGAAAGCCTTTCAGGGAAATAAGACTTTCAAA
Organism: Ciconia boyciana; assembly: GCF_034638445.1. NCBI lineage: Eukaryota > Metazoa > Chordata > Aves > Ciconiiformes > Ciconiidae > Ciconia > Ciconia boyciana. The sequence continues at coordinate 4,194,706 of NC_132942.1, read as the reverse complement.
TAAAAAGGCGTATTAGTCAATTTTAAGGTGATTTTAACTGTATATTTTCAAGCATTAAAGGAAACAGATCCAGCAAGCCATAAAGTGGCAAGTGGGAGGTGGGGAAAGATATACGGTACTAGTTTGAAAGAGAAATTAGACCTGGAACAGGGTGGAAAAATCCACCTACCCTGGAGCTATTTGGATTCACAGGTTTGGGGGTAGGGACGTTGGAGCAAGGGAGGGAGGGCTGAAGACTGGAATCAGCTCCATCCTTCACCCCCTGGCAGACACAAGTTGCTGACCATCAAAATCACACCATGGAGAAGGTGGCAACCTCCAGGCTCGTTTCATATCTCATGACTAAGAGGTAAGCAGCAGAGAGGGCAGGTTTTTCAAAGCCAGCTCTCCGTTTGAATATTGTGCTGTGGCTCCAATGAAGGTATCAATCAGCTCAATAAGAGCTTTGCTCCAGTTCCCCTCCTGACTCTGCAGCGCTGATGGTGCAGGGCTGCATTAAACATTCCACATCCCCTAATATTTCTTGGCGTTGCACATATTTAAAGTTCAGAACTAAATTACCTGGCTCCCATGATCTGCAACAGCCATCTCCTCTGATGGTTAATGCTGAAATTAAAGTATTTCCATGTGGCTGCTTGAATTTCTTCTCCTGTAGGAAAGGACTTTCTCTGCTGACACATGCCTGCAAATTACATTTCCATTTGGCACCAAAGGCGGTTTGCATAGCATTACTCTGTTGTGGGGCTATTTCATTTGCAGTTTGTGGCATTGGGGAGGAGAGCTGATACCTTTGGTGTTTTACAAAACTCGGGTTGTGTCTGCTGGTGCAGTCCAGGAAGATGTAACTGGTTATCACTCCATTAAGCTGCTGTAGCAGTACCTGAAACCCTGAATAATCTGAAGTCGTTTTCCTTAATGACTGCTTAAGGGAAATGATCCTGTTTCCATCCACTTAGCTTTGACAATGCAACCAAGCCCAGGGGCCTGCAGGAATTAGAGCTTTGAAGGCTTGGGGAAATAATTCTGTCGCTTGCTCTCGCTCTCTGTTTCTTTTACAAGCCAGGCTGCCAGCTTGTACATCCACGGCAGTCTCACATTCAACTGTTTAGCTTCACTGCAGTAAATGAAATATGATTTCCTCAGCTTTGGGCAAAGGAAAGGACATTTCTGTCTCTTTTAATCCCTTTATTTCTCATGAGCAGCTGAAGTAGGAACGGAGCATAATTTATGTTTTGAGAAGCGTATCAAGGCTCTGGGAGGTTTATTCCTGACTCCGCCACTCTTGCTGAGGGATCTCTTGACCAAGGTCTCACAATCCGGAGGGCTCTGGAGCCCGGGGCAGAAGGGAAAGCCTGTGTCTGGGTAAACTCTGCATACCCCAGGAATGGGCCACGCAGAGCACAGGCACCCAGAGGTCACAGCAGCCACGGGACCGGCTAATGGACCAGATCTGTCAGATCATCGTGGCACTGGAGAAGCCGCATTCCCAGAGCCTTGCAGGGGAAAAGAAGTTAGTGTGTATTTTCCACGCTAACCCAGATGGCCTGCCACTGCAAGCCATGACCATTGTATCATGAATTTCAAGGTCAGAAAGCACTACTTTCATCCAGGCGTATTTGTTTCTCTGTTCACCTCCGTAGGTAAATCATGAAGTCTACCACCACCACCTAGGTCCAGCATGGGGTCATCAGTCACTGAATTAACACTGATTTTGATTGTGTTCATTCACAAAAGAGCAGCTGAGCCCTTTGGAGGCCTTCTGGCCTGATCCATCTCCTAGCAAGCCAGTGGAACTGAGGTTGGGTCCTTCATGCTTTCATCTGGCAACGAAAAGTAGCACAAGTCAGGCTGGAGAATGGGAGCAGTAGAGTACGCAGCTGCATTATTAAGGCAACTCAAATCACGACCCAACGGAATTCAGTAGTGTTTTTTAAATTCAGTCCATTAAATCAGGACAACCCAATAAAACCAGCTTTTCACCCTAACTATTGAAAAAGAACAATGAAATTATCGCTGCTTGCTGGACCTGTTACTCAGCTCAGTAGGATTTTCCCATCCTTTGCTGAGAACAAATACAGCGGCTGCCAGAATGTCAATGTGTGGTACTAAGCAAAGAGAATCATTTAGATTCCAAACCATCCCATCCTAATCCTCGCCTCCCCACCAGCCGAGTTATTCGTCGGATAACCAGAAACACCTGGGTACAAGGAATTTCCTGCTGCAATTCAGCCTTAATTTCCTCAGATAGTAAAAACCTAAGGCTCGCAAAGGTGAAAGAAACCAGCAGTCAATCAAGTAAATCACCACCACCACCACCGCAGCAGTGATAGTACATTCTAAATTAAATTTTAATTCCCACCTGATGGTTCACCAGGAGTTACTTTTATACGAACCATTCATCTGACCCACCTTTGTATTTCAGGCGATTTGTTGGGGTCCCATTAGTTATTAACACCCATCCAAGTTCCAGAACAGCTTTTTTCTGTGTTTGTGATCAGAATCAAAATAAGAAGCAAAGAAGGCACAGTCTGTAGGTATTAGCTGGACAGATACATTAAGGCTACACAGACAATCTTACTGTGGAAAGCAATGAACAACAAAAATGCCAAGAAATCTCCCAAGTTCAAACACAAAGTATAAACAGGGCAGGTTTTATTTCATTTATTTTTGGGTTAGCAAGTGGTTATAGTGCTTAGTGGGATCATGCCTAGAGATGAGCTTTGTCACCTCTCCTCATGGTCAACAGTCTTAGCAGCAAAAATATCTGAGAGTTTGGCACAAACTATGTGACATTATTCCTCAGAGAAGCTCAGACGTGAATTAGAAAAGGTGATCAGGGCTGAGGTATGTGGGCAGAGCTGTCTGGAGGAAGGCAAGCGAGGGCATTTCAAACCAGCACTCTCAGCCTCTCATCACCTGGATTCATTAATTAAATAAATAAAGGTAAACCAAGTCTTTAAAGCCAGATTTTTAAGAGGACTATTCATGAAGTTGCCATTTTTACATGCTCAGCACGGCATCTGCAGTCATTTCTGTTTGCAATTCTGCCAGATCTGTCAAAGCAACACACAATTAAAGGACGTTTTGGCAAAATTTACCACAAAAAAGCTGAAAAGGAAAAACAAAAGTGAATTCAATAGAAGATTCACCCAAAATTGCTGACATTCCTTTTTTCTTCTCAGTAAATCTAAATATGAATATTCACAAAAGCCTATGAAAACTAGATTCCTTATCCTAAGAAGACGCATTGCTAGGCAGCTTCCTAACAGCCTCGAAGACTATTAAGACCAGGAAGCCGGCTGTCCTCGCTAGGCAGGGGACAACAGCCTTACGCGTTGTGTTAAAAGACAACTGTCAATACCAAACGAGTGAGACCTCCCCAGCGAAGGTGGTGTTAGGTTTTATTGGCAGGACCCACGAGACAGGCATTTCAACAAATGTACTGCAGCTCCAGCATCCCAGCCACTGAGAAACATAACAGCACACTTTGGTGGTGGGAGGCCCTTAGCCTTCTGGGGGAGGAGAGAAATATAGCTTTCTCGATCAGCTTTATAATCATTTTGAGCTAAAAAAATGTTGTGGTTATCAATGTGAATGCAGTAGCATTCCTTTAAGGAAGAAATTTGCTCTGACACGTTGCAATGTGAGCTTTCTAAAGAAAATACGATCTTAAAATAGTCATATTGTTAGTGTTTGAAGAGCAACAGCGAGGCAGCTGGAACATCTATTTTCAGTGGTTCAGTAACAAACTTTATGCACCAGTTGCCTCTCACATCAGGATCAATGCAAGGCAACTGAGGTCTTTCCAAACCCTGAGCCACAGCAACTAAGCAGGTGTCGGTGCTTGCAGTGATAGGCAGCATCAAACCAAAAGTAAAAAAGGAAAAAAAAAACCCTACAACAAAGGCATAGGAAATCCTGCCATTGCAAACTAGGAAATGCATGGGATGTTACGGCAACAACTGAGTGATGCTCTGCCAGCGTGAAATTCATGTTGGAAAACTGGAAGCCTGCACTCCCAAGGAGAAAACAAAGCAGACACCACGTTCAGGTCTTTATCCTTTCTGATTTCTGTCATGCTACAAAGCTGACCACAGCCAGCAAAGGCTCCCAGCATCGATGTCACCATTACATCTCATACGTACTGCTGGGACCTTCTGAAGGAGAAGGAAGATCTCGAGCAGATGCCTCTGTAGGGCCCAACTCCTCGTGGATCAACTAACTCCTCGGGACCTTGTTCGAGTGGAGCCAAAGGAAGACCTGTCAAACTACAACGGCAGCATTTCAGATCTACTTGGTCCCCATTCCTCAGACCAAAACCTGCCAAAATGACAGGTCAAGATAAGCCCTGGTCTTGAAGGGGAGAACATCTGCAGTGAAGAACAGTTTCCACAGACCAATTTCCAGCCTTTGACATGCCGATTTCCCAAGCAGAGTGTGCTTTTCATTACCGCTATAATGATACACGTATACATGGATGACCATGTCCAAAAAAAAAGACTCTAAGAAGGGAAGGGTAATGGGTTGACTGAACAAGCACTGCAGCAGGAATAACAAACACAATTCTATGAAAATAATTTGCATTCTTTCTCAGGGGAGGAGATCTCTCTCCCCTTCTTCAAGCTTTTCTGTATATTCCTCCCTTTCAGTTAGCCTGGGCAATTTTTAAATTCATAAACTATATTCTGTAGGTGGGATTTTCCAGCCTCCTGGCTGTTTATAGCAATTAGGGTTGCCTCTGTAGTGATATCATGTCTATTTTAAAATGTTTATAACTCACTACTTTAACCAAATTTCAAAGCATATCTGTGTTGCCCAGCAACAGAAAAAAGCTGGCTGCTGTTTCCTGAACAGAAAATTAGAAGTGTAATCACCTAATGTCATCCTGTTCACTGATAATTAAGCAAATTATGTTCAAGGAAATGCCTTATATTAAGGTTACAGCAGTGATTTTTGCTTCCACCTGCAGGATCTGATCTTGGCTCCTCCTCTGGTTTGCTGAGCAACCTGAAAAACTTAAAGTTTGATGAAAAGTGTTACTCCTAAGTCCTAGTCACTCAGGACAGCCTCAGAGCTGTAACTCCAACCAGGTCATGAGAGAGCAGGAGGAATCACACTCAGTCCTCTTGAAATTCATCCCAACGCCCCAACCACAGCGTAAGCCTATCAGAACAGTGTGCAGCTATTTTCTCTGGGTCTTCATTATACTCTCTGCTTCCCATGGCCAGGAGACCTGCCTGACTCCAAGGTCCTGCATACGCCCACAGCTCAATGACACACCAGTAATGCTCCTTGAGGTCTGCCCTTCCCAACGGTCCTCTTGGCCCATTCAGTTCAAGCGGATTGACTCCAATGTGTCGCTGGATGCAATGTGCTCCGATAACAGTTATATGCTGCCTTGGGTGGCACTGATAATCCCAATGAAGCCTGGTCCTGTTGTGCAAAGGATGATGAGAACCAGGTCCTCCAGTGCTCTTCTCAGTGCCCAGGAGAGGAAGCCACAGGCATCTTGAACAGCTTAGTCTTCCTAAAATGAGAGCAATTAATTTTAATCCCCACTAGATGGTGCAGGAAGTCAATAAATGTCAATCGTCCTCTTAACACTGGACTTGTCTTTCAAGCGCTTCCATATTCCACTGCAAATAGTTCATCAGATGGTTTCTCTCATGAAGCCCTAAGCAGGGCTTGAACTGGAGTCTGAACAATACCTGAACTCCCTGCTGTGCACCAGAAAGAGTTTTTGAACACCTTTCGGGCATAGTTCTGTCTGTTTGTACAGCATATTATTATGAAGAATAATAAAAACAATGCTAATAATATTACCCATATAGGAATTACTTGTAAGACTTAACAGAAATCTAGTTCTGCTGACATTCAAAACTCCTCTTAATTTATTTAGGCAATTGCATTTTGGCAATTGATTTAATAGGCAATTGCATCCTTTTTCTTTAATAGGGTGGTTTAATGTATCAAAAGACAAGATCTGTTGTCTTATAATTAGATTGTAAATGATTTGAAAGTACAGACTGTACAGCTTCTAGTACAAATGGCCTAATTCATGGTTAAAGATCTCCAAGATGCTGGAATAATATAAAAATATACATAAAGATAATGAAATCCTGATGGATTTTATAATTATTTCTGTCTTGCAAGATTATAATAGCTTCATACCCCTATTTCAGTTTTCTGAATCGCAGGCCATAAACCAGAGGGGTCTTGCAGGATCAATATGCAAGTTATTTAGAAGAGTGTTTGATGCACATATGACTTTCTGTAACACTGACACATGGCAGCATGTAGATCTAAAAGCAACAACAAAACATGCACACGCTTGGGTAAGGATGAAAGAGAGAATGAGCATGGCAGATGTTAGCTGGATCACATAATGCTTAGCTGGAAGGCACTCAGATACTCTCTGGTGATGAAGGTGGAATAACATCCTGTATAGATGAGAATGCAATTTACCCAGGGAACTTGCAAGCAAATAAAAAAAAATACAGTACCATACTCGTGAAATGAGCCCTCTCTCTTCAGTCCTAAATTTTGCCATGAGGCAGTGCTCCCAAATATCTAAATCTATATGGGTCAGATGAGTTTCCAGCTCTCTGAGCACAAATCAAATCTGAAGAGATAATGAGCCAAACAGAGACGTTAATTATTTTTTATGTTGTCATTTATTTTGAGACATTTAATTAATGTCATAAAAATATATAATATACATTTTCAATAAAGAATTCAAAGTACTACAATCAAAGATCACATGACCTTAGTTTCATTATGAAAAGTACCTGGATTCAATAAAAAGAGGACATAGCTTTATCCTAGACATAAATTTGGTTCAGGCAGCAATATTGAGAAAGGTTAAATGGTAAAGAAAACTAATCTCTTAAGGCAATATGAATCATAGGAAAAGAGGTTGTGGTAAAGCGATAATAAAAATCACAGCTGTAATTTTCTTCTCACGGAACCGATGCCTACTAGCTGATGTACAGCACTGCCGGTGCCTCCATACCACAGCGATGGACTCATAGACGTGACTGAGCACGGACCGAATCTGCAGCATTTGTAGGTCACGCATGGGAAGTGCAGACAGGAGTGGATGCAATCTGCACCATATTAAGCACAGAACATCTCCTTAACATGACTGGCTTGCAACCTTCAAAGTGTCGCCGGGGTAAAATAGCACGAGCACATTGTCTTCTGCTGTCAAAGGGTGCAGCAGCATCGCTTTGGTGGAGCTGTGCCAGTTTACCCCAATGGACAACTTGGTGCCGTGTATTTCCAATTAGCATCGTTGCTTGCTTAGATTTTTGAAGACAGTTTAGATTAATCAAAGACAGTTTAAAATGTGTCCTTTACTCTTCACTGTTGGCCTGAAAATGAGACCACACCAAAGTAAGTTGTTTTTATTGCCATTTGTACAACAGCTTTAGACCGTGATGTGTTCAAAATTTGGAGTCAAACTGCAAAGATCCACCTCTTGGACAGCACATCTGGCCAGTCACTGGGATTCTGGAGCATTAATTTACAGACATGTAGAGAAAACCTTCATGTTGTTCTGCTTTGCTTTTCAGTTGTTTCCATTATTTATTGTAAACCTTGGCATGTTTTGGGTTTAAGTTTTTTTAATAGTCTCTTTGGGGGGTCAAATTTGATCTGAAGAAAAATATCATAAAGTAACTCTTCTGCTAATGCTCAAATGCCATTCAGAGGCAGTTAACTGCTGCATATAAGTGCTTGACGCTGCAGTAGAGGCTTGCCACAAAAAGGCCTTTAATTGTTTGAAGTTGAAGCAATGCTAGCTCTCTGCTTTTTCTACATAACATGATAAATGTTTCTAGGAAGGAATGAGCCAAAAAAAAAAAAAAAAAAAAAAAAAAAGGGAAAACCAGTGTCCTTGTTCTCCAGATTTATTCTGGTTTACTTTAGTCTTCTTGAGTCCAAATTGGAAAAACACAACAATGTGTGGCAAGGCTGTCAACCCGCAGTGAACAAAAAGGCTGTGCTTCAAACCATTGCTTCCCGAAGGGTGGAACTGCAACATGTCTTCACAGATTCACAAAGGAGATGACTCTCTCATTAGGAAAATGCAGTTTGGTTTCCCTCCTGCCATCAGAGAAAGACTTGCTTTAGACTATCATTCTGAATGACAGCGCTGCTGAGAGGTTTACGAAGAGAAGACTTGGATTATTTGCTTCTTTAACAAATCAGTTTGTCCCTGTGTTTTCCTGATACCTATATGAAAATCTTTGCTGCACATGCATTATCCTGCTATCAGCTGCCTAAAACCATAATGAGCGTCTCTGGGATGCCAAAGGCACTAGCTCCTACTCGTATCTGAACCTCTTTGATGAAAACATTAATTGCACAGGCTGGAATTGAGTTGGCTCATGGGGAAAGGCTGATACTTCCCAGAAATAAAAATCCCACCTCTATTACTCACCAGCTGGATGTGGACAGCATCAGCTCATATTCCTAATAATTTTCATATATGGGCATCAACCAGACTATGAAATGGATGAAACTCGAAACCTCCTGCAGTGAGGCCTCACTGGATTTGGTGCTCATACAGAAAAAGAGAAAGAGCCGAGCAGGACTCAACTGTTTTAAGCTTTTGAGCAAACCAGAGACCTCCTGTCATGCTGGCTGTGCATGGGATGTGACCTCTGTCATGCCACTCTCCTCCTCCTGCACCCTTAAACTTGCAGTAAAATATTGGACTTATTCATAATTTCTCTAACCCTCTTTACTATTTATTGCCAGACCCTGCGGAAACCGTTCCAGAATCCCTTCATTCCCATTTCCCTGGCAGCTCTGCAGCTACACTCAGGATTTATTTCTTCTTGAAAGTGCAGACTAAGTCCTAGACACAATCACACTACATCACCGCCCTATGCAGAGGTTGTGTTCACATTCTGCTACATTCCCTGCAAGTTTCTATATTATTTTAACAATGATTTTTTGTTTAATTACATTAACTCTGCTTTTACAGATGTTAGCTTGTCTGATAACCAAAATACGGTCATTGGGGTTGTACATTTAAGTGTTTTAATATATTACCATGTCTCCTGTGTACCTTCTGGAGGAATATATATAGCCCAGCTAATGCTGTCTGGATAACAGGAGTCCAGGAGCCAGGGAGAATGCGGTACTCCAGCATGTTTTACACAATCCAGGCCACTGAAAAATTATTTATATTACTTATAAAGCAAAATAATAAATACCTCATGCAATACACAGCAAGTACTGCCTAATGAGAAAATACACATCTTCAGGATGTGTATCTGACAGAGGTCTTTATTCGATAAAATCAGCAAACTCTCTTCCGATGAATCCTCTTGCAGCTTAAATCTGCTCATTCCAGCTGCAATGTTATATCCATTTGCTTCTCACGCAATAATCCCCTCTTCTAAACAGTCAATGGCAATTCTTACATATTGCAAACTGATCACAACCTCCTCATTTTAACTTCAGTAGTTAACCCAGTCAGACAGCAAAACTGGAGGGTTCCCCTTGCCTTTTGAACAACTGCTTTTGGTGGCCGTTGAGCTATTTCCTGGATTTAAGGAAAGAAGCATTGCAAAGCAGAGCTGCATTTGTATCACAGCAACCTACAGCACAGCCATCTGCAAGGGAACAGCACACACGCACGCCGCAGCGACAGTAACACACACTGCTCTTTGCAGCAGGAGGTGAACATTTCACGAACACACGTTGAGGAGAATAACCTAAAAAAAGCAATAGCCTTTGGTGACTTGCTACCATAGGTCTCCTGCACACTTAAAGCTACATGAGACAGGAGCAGGAGCTCCTGCACAGAAACAAGGGCCCTTTAACAAAAAAACATGAGTTTCTTAGAAACCAAAGGTGATGATCTTCTATAATCCTCTCCCACGGCCAGTTCCCCATCTTACATTCCTCCCTCCTCATTCCCTCTGACTGCTATAAGTCAGCAAAGACATGATAATAATAAAACACCCACTGTCTGCTTTGTCTTCGGATTGAGGTGATGGCATGGATCTCTGCAGAAAACAAAACCTCACTGCTGATGAAGTAATTTTAAAACCATCTGTTGTAATTTACTGACTAATGAAGTGAAGGCTTGCTCTTCCCAGCCTCACTGCAATTTGCCACTTTTTCGGCACATATAAAAAATGCCGCTGGCCTCTCCTAGAAGTCTCCGGGTGCAATGGCACCCAGACAGGTTGCGGTGTTTCAGCCCTACAAGGTGTCTGTCCAAACACTCCTCCCCCCTGGCAAATGTAAAATCCCCAAACCTAGTTTGACCCTCACTGAAAAACATTACAATAGAGCCAGTTTGGCAATACTCTAACAGTAAATTCTCTCCCAGCAGCTGGTATGCTGGCAGGAAAGGACAAGATCACACAGAATATACAGCAAACCCGAGTAAAACTGGAGTTCATGGCAGAATTGATTGATGGAGGTTCAGACGCAACTCAAAAGGTAAAATGACATGTCACCTCACCATCCCTTCTTTCATCTTATATAGCAAATCACCATCCTCGACTCTGAATTCCTTCCTTCTTCTCTTTTTGTAATGCCTGTTCATTGCTTTTGATGTCTGAAATAAAAATCAGTGTGCTGGAAATATTGCAGTTAATATGTGGGAATCCAAGCATCGCATTACTAGTGGGATCCCATCTGATTTCAGGTGCATCCCCTTGGTCTCATACCCCATACATTGGCAGCTAGATTTTTGTTTAGAGGCTGAAGAAAGTAATACGAGAAAAGTTTATTTAATTAAAAAAAGAAATAGCCTGATCTTGGCAGAATTTCCCATTTATAGTTTAGGGAGGTTTATAGCTTGCCAGTAGTCGCAACCTTCATCCTTTGCACATTTCTCTTCCTTTATGTCTGCAACTCCTTTCCATACTGGCAGGTATAATAATGTTGGGACTGTAAGCACCGAAGTACACAAGTATGCTGACATCAGGCATGAAGCATTGCACTGGGAAACTGGAAAGGCATTTTATAGCATATCATTTCCAGAGTGGAACGCCATATATTTTCTTTGCTTTTTGTAGCTTTCTTTAAGAAGTCTTTGTGGAGTGAGCTGCTGATTCAGCATTGCCTCCTGGCGAGCTATGAGAGAGTGATGATGTGAAACTGAAACACTAGATCCGGGACTGGAACAGATCTTTAGATCAGCAAAGCCAATCTTCTGCTATGGCACCAAGCACGTCACCCAGGCCTTTAGATTACTGAGGTTTTCTAAGGTGGCAAGCAAAATACTGTTAATTTTTGCAGCCAGCGAGACGGCAGGAATAAACCAGGGCTCGCTGTCTGAGACCACCCGGGCAGGGATGGCCTGCCTCCTGAAATGCTTCCCGGCGTTATTTATGACAGCCTCCGTGGCCACGGCGGCTCCTTCTCCAGCATCAGTTGCCAACTTTCCTTTTTTTGGCACTTAGTATGGAGAAAATTCTCCTTTTTGCCAGGTGAAATGTGTTCACTGAACTGAGGGTATTTGGTAGTAAATTCTTGCTAGGGCTTCGTTTAATGTTACTTGGGTCTAGTGCAGTTTGTCCATCTGCTCCCTAGCTCCCATGGGTGCCGAGATGCTCGTTTTATAGCTCTCGTTATTTCCTTCTCTCTTCTAAGGCATTCTGCTGAGCAGGTCCCTGACTGATTTGAGTATACAAGCATGTTTTCAGATGCAAGGACCTGAAAGACATTTCAATTCCTCCAAACGACTGGGCATTTTCCAGCAGTTTTTCTGCAGCCTGTGTCATCTGCTTTGAACACGCTTTTTGTGGTGCTTTGCATCTCTCCTTTGAGTCCTTTGTCACAGGTTTAGTGTCACCAGTTCAGGAACAGACCTGGTTTAGATTAAAGCAGTAGTTTTTCTGTAGCCTCTACAACTGAAATTTCAGCCTGTATATTTTGCTTCAGTGTTTTGCCTGTAATTCGCATTGTCTCTGCAGCAATCGGGTTGTGTCATCGTGTGCTTTTAATGGCTGCCAATTCCCTTTCTTCTCCTGCTTAGCTCGGAGGAAGTCAGGGTAACCTGGCAGGCCCTGATCTGCCCGTCTGGTTCACTTTTCCTTTCCTCTTTGCATGCTCCTGCCTGTTTTTGTGTCCAGTTACGACTTCAGATTTTACAGACTGCATCTCTGTGAGGTTCTGCAACCCATTCCTGTCAGGAAGGTGCAAAGTTTCACCCTTCAAATCACCACAGCATGGTGTAATGTTTTATTTTTCAGGTTTTTTTTCCCTGAAAACTGTGACATAAGGACTTCCCTGGATGCCAGTACTGCTTACATCTCTATTAGCCAAAGCAAATCCCATTGTTTTTCTTTGCAGTCTTACACACTTCTTACACCAATTTCTGGAGAACAGCAGAAACTGCCTCCAGAACAGAATAGCTTATCACTGCTGCCTCCAGAACAGAATAGCTTATCATAGCAGCATTTATAAATCAGGTCTTGTCTTTAACCTTAAGCCAGAACTCATACTGTAAGATAAAGTGGTGCCAGACCACACAGTTCATCTCTAAGATGGAGGTATAAGCCCTGGAGTCTGGCTTCAGTCCCGGGCAGATGCCAGCCATAGCCATATCCTGCTCAGAAGGGCCGGCCAGCTCTAGTTTCTCTTGCTTTGGCTGTTGTTCAGCACTAGATTCATAATAAAGCTTAGTGACAGATGCAATAAACCCTTCTCTCATCTACCTCCCATTGCTACCAATGCAGCATTATGATTTTTGTCAGATATTTCTTGACCCTTTCATCTCTTTCAGTGCTTAATGCAGCTTCTGGTGAAGCACTGCCATCAAATCCTACCCTAATCCTAACCTAATCCTATTTTTTGCCATCAAGGCAAAAAATAAAAAAGGTTGAATTGGAAATTCAGTTCATCTGAGTGCTCCTTCTCCCTTCATGTCTGTTCAGGTATATATGAAATAGACAGCTGACTTTTTTTAAAAATTAATTTACACAGCGACAATTATTTAGCACTCCTCCACATTACTCCAAAGTCAATGTGAGCGAGTTAATAAACCGTACGTGCCATCTTTGCACTAGCGATGGTCTGACAGCCGATGGAAGCTTTAACGACCCAATGCTCTTCCAGAACTGTCAGTAGGAGGTATTTCCAGTAGCACAGTTCCACCTAAGCCTTAATCAGAGTCTAAAGCTCTGCTGTTTAAATGCAATTTAAACTCCACCTGCTGGCTGAGCTCCTTAATGGCATCATGTCTTCACATACAGATGGTAAAGGTGCTTAAGGATGCTCCCCTTTCAGTGGTAAGGGGCTTAAGAAAGATGTCATGATACATCCCACTAAGAAAAACACTAGGCAAGACTTTCTAAAGTGATTAATGATGCCTATAGCTCTGTTTAATGGATACATGTCTAAAAGATTTGATTTGCAAAATCACTAATCACATTTGAAAATGTTGGCCAGAACAGCCCAGAAATATTCTGAAACACAAATGGGTCTAAGGAGAAGCAACAAATGTCATCTCAGTTCAAAGAAAAAAGGCATATATTTCATGAAAACGGCTTGAAACAGTGGTTTGAGTGACCAGATGTTGCTTTGTTTGCCAAATCCAGTTTCCACAGATATATTTCAAGTAATTGTGTAACAGTGGACTTCACTAATTGTACATACATATGCAGAGCACGATGCATACGCATGGTAATGGGGATAATGGGATTGGTGCAGAAAGCTGACATTTACTTCTGTTGGGATTCCTGCATGCCTATGTTTTTACAAAACCATACATTGAAAGCAAATTAGGATTTTGTTTTCTCTTCTCTGTTTTAGTACCTACAAAGCAACTTCAGTGGAAAAACAATCTATAGAGCAGTTTAAGAATATGAGGTACATTCAAGGAGAAATGCTGTGCGCTAGTAAATGCTTCCATGTGTGATAAGGGTAATTTAGCATAAAAATACACATCTCTTATTTTCTCAAAACTAGCTAGACCTTAGAAAAATGTTATGATATTAATGAGACAGAAACCTCTGAGAATTCAGTGCATAGCATATAGGGAAATCAAAAATTAATTTAAGAGGCATATTCCCAAGCTATAGGGGTTATTCACAATAATCAGTACACTCAGGAAGTCACCAAACACTAACTATTTTCTTCTCAAAATAGTACACAGGAAGATTTAGATTTTCATTTTGTTTCATATTCATATTTCATATTCATTTACTATTCCAATAACAGTTTATGTGAGTGTATTTCGGTTGTATGAATTGTTTGGAAAGTATTCACCACAACTATCACCCAGAGAATGCTTCACTTTCCATAGTTCAATTTGTGGGACAGGTCAACTGACACTTGAGACTAATTCTGCTTGCCTGGTTGATCCACAAGCTTCAGAATGACCCTCTAAGCACTTCCAAACAAATATCCTGCCATATTTCTCACAGATATTCACCCGAGTACTTTCCATAAGCCATTTTTTATGGACAAAAATGTCATCAGATGAATTACCAAGAAGCAAGTAGAAGGGAATAACATATCCTAAAATGAATTGTAGGGCTTTATGTAAATAAAGCAACAAGGAATATTTTTCTGGGAAAAAAAAAAAAAAGTATTTTTATGTTACAGGCACCTCTTATTCTCATTGTGTCTAGTGACATAACCTGAAGATGACAGAAAAAAGTTTGTCTCGCATCTCTAGACTTTTGCTTAGGTTCAGCATAGTGACTTTTTCCTCCCTCTGTAATGGATAGAACAACGTGGTTCCTTCTTCTTCCAGGGACTATGCAGAAGGGCTGGACAGTCAAGGCACAGAAGGATGGACCTGTTCACCTGGTGATGTACAGCTAGTCACATGCTCGTTACCCCCTCAAAAGCAGCCCATGTAAGCAGAACCATATTGCAAAGCCCATGAGGAAAAAAAAAAAACACCACAAAACCCAGCAACAATCAATGCGTTTCTCATTAACATGTGTAAACTCTTTAAAAGCACAAGTTCTGAGTAGTTGTCAGGAAACCAACACTTTAGTTAGAAATAATTAGTTATGGTTCATACCCTCAGCATCTGTTCGCTGTCAGCCCATCTGGAATTAGCAGGAGCAGCTGACAAGGCTTGGCCCAGCGGACAGGTAGTCAGCACTGCAAGAGATTTCAGCTGCCAAGAGCCTGGGGGTGCAATACAGGTGACTCCCGTAGAGGGAGATGTTGCTTTGTTTCCTCCTTATTTTAAAGTTTTTATCTGTCCATGCCATGGGAAAAACTTCATGTGCTCCAGTCATTGCGCAGACACTTCTCAACATGTAGGTTTTTACGATGAGCAAAGCATGCCCTAGAACTTGTCATTCATGTCTATTACTCAATTAATTTTTTTCCATTGTCCTCATGTGCAGCTTTTCCTCAGACTTCTACTCCACAAAGAGCTAGACTGTTACAGAGTGACAGTAGTGACTTGGCAAATCTTGTTGAGCCAGCGTTACTAAATTTACAATTCATGACTGTTTTCTTAACCTATCCTTATAACATTTCCCAAAGAGGGACGGAGACAGAAACTGTCCTTACAAAGCAACACATCTACTACATTCCCAGTGCTACCGAGCTCTTTGGGTCCTTCAGCGAAGCCCAGGGTGACCACGTCACCTGGCACTACTTTTGACATGAACACGCAGGCCCAATTCGTATTTCTGTGTCCATCATAAACAAGCATCCAGCACCATCATTTCTTCATTCTGTACCCCTCTCTCCACACAGAGAACATACTTCAAAATAAAGAGAAGAAACAATGGTCTCTCTGATACGAATGAATTTATGAAGTTCAGTTTAAACTGAGGACATTAGCCTCTAGTAAGCTTTTGTTTGCTGCGACAGTTTGTGATCTTCATATCTGCAGAAGTTTTGTTTAATTTAAAGAGTAGGGTTTGTCTCATGAGATGGATATGGAAGCCCCTGATTTCATTGCTGCCTGGTATTATGGTGGACTCTAATTCTCTTGACTCCTTCTTGAACTACATTCTATATCATGTCTGTTGTCCAGCGCAGGAGCTTTTTTAATTAATATTCCTCAGAGAGGTGATCTGATTTTGCTTTTGCAGGCAAAGAAATGGGTCCGCTTTAAAAATAACCTCTTATTTGAAATGATGTATCATAACGCTCTCATGCAGAACAGCAGTTAGTAAAGTATTCCATAGCAACGGCCACATCTTAATAGAAGATCATCTCCTGGACATCTCCCTCTGCATTTCTGCAATTACCAACTATGTCTCCTACCATCTGCAATTATATAAAATCCCTCTGGCAACTATAGCTATTGCTTACACAGAAAATTAATGTTGGGGAAGCAACGGGATTTAATAACTAAAAATAAGAAATATGAGTTATTACTACATGACTATCCACCAAGCTTTTTACCAGCTACCAGGAACCATTGAGCACATCATCATGGGATGTAATTTTGAATCCTCTGACTTAATAATATAAATCATAGCTCTTAGACTTAATACTTTCTTTGCACAATAACACAGAACTTTCCCCAGCCACTTGACATTAAAAATGCAGTCATGCAAGAGGCCATTTGGAATACCAGAAGAGAATGAACTGCTGTGCTTAATGCACAACCTGGAGTCAGGTTATGCACAGAGCAGAAGGCTGACTCCACGAGAGGCAGACAAGGGTGCCTGTTCTCTGTGTGCTCCAGGGTGCTTCAGTTTTATTTTAGAGCACGCTTCTTCCATATTGCTGGAAAACAAGCATTTACGTTTCCTGATGTCACTGTGGCATACTGCTGTTGGGCTACCGATTTTATAACTCAAACTAGTATTTAGCTTTTATATGGAAGAAGCAGGTTTTGAAATGCATTATATTGCAGGTTAATATTATCCCTAATCTACAGATTATGATTTTACAGATTTTGGCATTTTTTTGAGTCACAGCATCCATTAGCTGTATGAATGACTTCACATCCTGGGTTAAAAAGTGCAATTATCATAGTGGTTCTCATTTTCCAGATTTAAAATGGAAAAAGTTTGCCTTGCTTTAAAAAAAGTGACACTTCATTTAAAACATTTTCAATGCTATTAAGCATTTTCTTGATAGGGGGCATAAGCATTGATAAAACTTTCCACAGTCGATATTTTTCTAGAAGAAAGCAATTACTAAAATGGCATAGATATTTGAAAAAGTTGGCTGGCACAAATTTCATTTTTGGAAAAAAAATAAATGGTAGCCTGCCTACAAAAATTTGAACAAAAGAAGTAAATTATCTGTACTAACTTATCTCTGTCTACCAGTCTGGGAAATGAATCCCAGACATCCACTTCTTGTGCCCTGAGAGTATTAATCTCACCATAACATATTAACACCAGTTGGCACTTCTGCTACAGAACAACACACCTGGCAATAATATAGAGTCGACGGTGCCTTGAGAACGTCGAGGCAGGAGCAAATAATTGCTTTCCATGTTCAGAAGAGGGGGAATATTCTCACAGTTGTCATGACTTGGATGTCAAAGCAAAGAGTGACTATCTGAAAATGGAATTAATTCTGTTCACCTGTGGTGGATAAAGGCTGAGTGTAAAACAGCAGCTCACTTCAACAAAGTCAGCTGTCAGTTTTTGAAGTGTGCTGGAAACCAAACTGCAGCTCTCTGTCTAGATAATGACAATAAAAAGGGATCATTAAGATCAATGGCTCCGACCCTGCACAAAACAGGTATCAAAACACACTGTGGTTCCAGCATCAGTTTGTGGTCGATCTCACTTGCAGAAGCTCCTGATCTTGATGGGCTAATTTTGAATAACGGGGAAGCTGCATATCTTTATGGTGGCTGGAAACCAGAGCAAAGTGAAAGAAAAGTAAAGACCTGTCCCACACACATTCAAGTACTGTAGTGAGGAATTTCTCAATACGGTTAACAACCACGGTGGATTATGGCAATCTGCTGGAAGGCCAGCGTCAGCCCTCTGGAAATCACTCTGGAAATCACAGTTAATACTCTGTTGGGACAGGTACTAGGTCTGCGGGTTGCATTAAGAGCACGATGAGCACTGACTGGATTTGGTACAAGGTCACTGTGCCCATCTGATGGAGAATGCAAGAATGTCAGTAGCATTACACACATCACAGGTACATATATGTGATGGTAACCTGACTGTAAGGAGCTAACTGAAGCATGGATTAGTAGTATAGCCTGCAAAAAAGAGAGGAGACTAAGCAGCTGAAAGAGGTTCAGATAGCCCCTTCAGAGAAGTAGGTCGTGCCCGAGGATTTGTACTTTCTTTTGACCATGTGAAGGTGGAAGGAAAACAGCAGGGATCTGCTGTCTGGGCACACCACATCCTGAAGAGGTCTTCAGCAAACTGAAGTAACCTAGGTCATGCATTCTGAATATCCAATATAATAAACACACAGTGACAAAGAAACACCAATGACAAATGAGGTGATGCGTTCAGAATTAAGATAGCTATCCCAAAGTGAAAACGCTTATCTAAGTTTAAGAGGATTACCATCAGCCGCAACCCTTCCCACACTGCTCTGCCCCCTCCCAAGTAATATTTCCTTCTCCGCCACCTATGCTGCATAAACAAGTTAGGTGCTTATATTCTCAATCGCTCAGAATGATCTTCTGCAAATAGTCCCTTGAGGTTGCTAAAATTGATTACAGAGTCAGGGTGTCAAAATGAAGTAAGAATACAAGAATGTAAGAATATGAACTGTTTATCTTCATCATAAGGACAGTGGAGCTCTAGAAAGGTGCTTTTTATCATTCTATATATAAATAAATACATCACTAAACAGGCAAAGCGAATAAAATCTAAGCCAAGGTTTGTTTCAGTGAGGTAGTTTATGTAGCAGAGTTTCACAGCCTTTTGTAGCAATGCTCCCTTCTAGACATAGAATCATAGAATCATAGAATGCTTTTGGCTTGGAAGGGACCTTTACAGGTCATCTAGTCCAACGCCCCTGCAAGAGCAGGGACATCTTTAACCAGATCAGGTTGCTCAGAGCCCCGTCCAACCTGACCTTGAATGTTTCCAGGGATGGGGCATCCACTGCCTCTCTGGGCAACCTGTTCCAGTGCCTCACCACCCTCATTGTAAAAAATTTCTTTCTTAAATCCAGTCTAAATCTGCCCTCCCTTAGTTTAAAACCATTACCCCTTGTCCTATTGCAACAGGCCCTGTTAAAAAGTCTGTCCCCGTCTTTCCTATAGGCCCCCTTTAAGTACTGGAAGGCTGCTATAAGGTCTCCCCGCAGCCTTCTCTTCTCCAGGCTGAACAACCCCAACTCTCTCAGCCTGTCACTGTAGGAGAGGTGCTCCAGCCCTCGGATCATTTTCGTGGCCCTCCTCTGGACTCACTCCAACAGCTCCATGTCCTTCTTGCGCTGAGGGCCCCAGAGCTGGACACAGCACTGCAGGGGGGGTCTCACCAGAGCAGAGCAGAGGGGCAGAATCACCTCCCTCGACCTGCTGGCCACGCTTCTTTGGATGCAGCCCAGAATACGGTTGGCTTCTGGGCTGCGAGCGCACATTATCAGCTCGTGTCCAGCTTTTCGTCCATCAGGACCCCCAAGTCCTTTTCAGCAGGGCTGCTCTCGATCACATCATCCCCCAGCCTGTATTGAAACCGAGGATATTTGTGACACACTGTGTGCTTTCAAAATGGGCGCTCTTTGCAGACCCAGTAGATGCTCAGTATGGTAGATCTGTGCTTTGGTGGGCGGTGAGCCAGTCAATGTTAACATCAAAATGATCAACAGCAGTCTCCATGCTAGCATCCTATTCCATGGACAAAGTGTTCAGACCCTCTGCAAACTCAGTGTCACAGAGGTACACTAAAACTAACTCAAATGAGGGACAAGCTCAAACAACTTTATTCCACAAAACAGCCAAAACGACACAACAGAAACCAATGAGAAACAGGGGTAAACCGAAGCCAATCAACACTCTGGTAACATTTAACGTATAACAGGTTCAAGGTGTGAGTCGGGGTATTGTTACTACACGGCAAGAATTCCACACAAGAATGATGATCCGAAGTGCATGCACACACTCACAAAGGGGGAAACGCTCTCTCTCTCATGGGTACCCAGAATAAAATTGCTCACCCAGGGGCAGGGGGTTGAGGGCTCACTCAAGGACATATCCAGGAGAAATCACTCCCCACAGGAGGTGAGGGCACTCAATCCGGGGAATTTTCCTCAGGCAGCATCCCAACCCAAGGGGAGAGGTCCCAAACACAGGCCCGCTGCTCCGAGAAGACCGCTCTCAAAGGGAGTCTCCAGCGGCGCCCCATTTACACCCTGGGTTGTATCTGAGCTGTGGTCATAATTGGTCATGATCTAGAAGCTTCTCCAAGACAAGGTGCCTCACTGCCTGTGGACCCCGTCTGGTGACCAGGGGGTCCTGCCTCTCTTGCTCCCTGTGCCGCGGGTGTGTACGTGCCAGGGGCACTGCAGAGCGCAAAAGGCGCGAAAAGCCGGTGATGGCCATGTCAAAAGCCCCGATCTTTAGCAGAGCAGGGAGGGGGGGTGAAGCCTACCTGTCACACTCAGGCAGCTCTCACTCCAGAAATTCGCACCAATTGTGTTTTGAAGGCTTTCTTCAAAAGCACAAAATCCAGAGACTCCTCTTAAAAAACAGACAAAATGGATGATGATGGTAGAAGAGCATAGAAAGTGACCTATGCTGGTTTCCCAGATAACTCCTTCTATCTGCCCTCCTAGGTCAGCTCCCTTCACCTTGTAGCCTTGTATCAACCCCATTAGACGATGTTGTGTGTTCTTTAAACTCCACGTGGGCCTTTGCAGCTCATCATGTCAACAGAGATATTTGGGGGTTGTTTTTTTTTTAAATAAAGCTTGTGTGGGTGACAGCAAAACGCAGTGGGAAGAGCCAAGCGTTGGAGGCCCAGTTCTGTTCGGTGCTCTGCACCGCACGCGGGAAGGGTTACTGCGTGGGCAGCACTACCCGCGAGGAAAAAGGGAGCAGAGCTCCGCTGTGGTGTGAACACAAAGGAGGAGGAGGTGGGAGGGAGATGGTGTGTGTGGATGGGAACACAGGGAAAGTAGAGTGTGTCCTCAGCTGTGGAAGACGAGCCATGGCAGATGGCCCAGTAAGTACTGTATCCATATCCTTGGGTTAAGGGCAAGCAGGGTCTATAGGGCACTTTACTTAGCGGGGAGTCTTTGTCAGGCAAAACTGCCTGTCTGAATAGCATTCAGGTTACAATTAGCGCCCGGGGAGCACAGTCAGGCCAAGGTCGCATTTGACCGTATGCTGTATAGAGACGTAAGGCGAGATGTCTTGGGAGACGCAGAGTTTAGCTGCGTTAAAAAACAGACCAAGCCTGGCCATTTATATGGATGAGAACACCACAATTATAATGCCTGAGCTTGGCTAGTGGAATTGCACATGGCATTGCTTTTGTAGGCCACATGCATTGCACGCGGCCCTGTGCGTACTACTTCTTCTCGCCTCTTATTTCAGAAACGCTTTTTGAAGGGATGTTTTTCAGACCAGCCCCACATGTTTTATACAGGCTGTCCCCAGTTCCCTGGTTTTCATTCTTCCTTTAAGCCATTTTCTTCCTTTCTGCTTTCTCTTTTGTATGACAAAGGTACCGTGAACATGTGCTGATACTGAGCAAAATAAGGAGCACTGGAGTTCAGGGTGGTTGATGAGAAAACGAGGAAAGAGAGAAACTCCTTGCCTCTCCTAGCTGTTAGTAGTTGCAATGATATTATGCCACTGTGCCACTGTCATCTGTCATAGCTCTAGCCGTGAAAGAACAGCAAGGGACAGTGGGGAAGAGGCTATGGGCTGGCATCCTGCTTCGGGCACTGAAGACAGAGGATGCTCCGTTCAGGTGGGAGCAGCAGAAGGGTCTGGGAGCATTGGCAAGTCTGGAGTCTTCCATGACATTCAAAACTCCAGCTTCCTCTAGTCCCACCGTTGTAAACGCAGAGGCAATCTGTTACGACTTGTCTGTCCTGCAGCCAAGACCCGCTGTGGCAGCTACCCTCTTCCACTGGCAGCTGGCGGGGAAGGCAACTGAAAGGAGGAGAGAGGAGAAAGGAGAGGAGGTGCACCCTCCGTTTGTCGGCGGGGCGGGCGAGCAAGGGGCAGCAGCAACCCGGCTCTCCCGACCCAGCAAGGTGCACTCAAGGACGTCCACGTCTCCCATGCAAAAACTCCTCCAAAAGCTCCATCTGGGGCCTTTACAAAATGGCAGCAAGCCATTTTTGTATAGCACGAGAGCAGAAAGAGCACGCATGCCTCGCACCAGCGGTAACGATCCAGTCACTCGTTCCCTTCCCTCCCCGAACAAGAAGCTTCATTTTGGGAGGAATGCGGCGTTAACCGCCCCGCTTTGTCCTCCCCACCCTGCCTCGCCGCTGAAGATTTAGGAGCGAACGCGTTTGCACACAATGGCCTGGCTAGGAGCAGGGAGAGGAGGGCCGGGAGCAGCTGTGGAAGACGCGGTGCCAAGGCCCAGCCCCACGCAGGGACGGGGCTTTTCAATAGCCAGGCCGGGCGCCCGCATGGCAGCCAGCTGCCGCGGGGGCCGGAGGGCCGCGCCCCCCGCCTGGGACAGCCGAGGGCCTGTGCTGGCGGCTGGCGAGGCGGGAGGCCTCGCACCGCTGCCAGGCGGCGTGGCGAGCGGCCACCGGGGCGCCGCTGTGGCGAGCCTCCCCCACCCCCCCGGGAAAGCGGGGCCGGGAGCGGGCGGCGGCGACGACCCGTGAGGGGAACGCGGGGCGGCCGCCACGCCAACGGCCGCCGCGAGGGGCGAGGGGAGGGGCCACGCGGGGAGGGGGGCGCGCGTGGGGCGGGAGGGATGTGACGCGCGGGCGCGCGAGGCATTGTGGGAGCTCGTCGCCAGCCCGTCGAGCCGTTCCCGTTGGCCCCGCGGGCGGAGCGGAGGCAGCGGCAGCGGCAGCGGGAGCGGGGCCGCCGCCGGCCGACGGGAGACATATTGCCGCCGGAGGCCGCGCCGTAAGTCACTGCCGCGGGGCGCCCGCCTAAGAACGGCCCTCCCGCCGTGAGGGGTCGGTGAGGGGGCTCTGCCGCGGCGGGGTGGCACCCGGCCCGGGGTGCCAGGGGCCCCGAACCAGCAGGGGTGGGCTGTGAGGGAAGTGGGGTCCTGCCCCCCCCCCGCCGCCTCCCCACCCCCCGCCGCCCTTCTCTGAGGAAAACCGGCGGCCCGGGCCGCGCCGGGCGGTCTGTCGGTTCTGTCTCTTCTTGTTGTGCCTCGGGTGAAGCCAGGAGATCCACCCCGCTCCCAGCGAAATGGTGGCAGCGGGGTTTTATTTCTATTGAATCCGCATCTGGGTTATGGTGCGGAGGCTGGAAGGAGGCCGGTGGGCACCCTGGTTTCGGGAAGGGCTGGGGGTGTCGAGCCGCGGTCCCTCACGTCTCTCTGCCTTTGTACGCACGCACCGACTCCTTTTTCGTCTTTCCCACCTCGGGTCATCGGGCAGGAGAAGATAATCTAGAAAGACTGCAAAAAGCGCAAGTGAAAAGCAGCAGAACATGTTTTCAGTGTGTTTTGCTTTGGGATGAAGAAGCCGTGGCATAAAAGTTACCTGCCACATGTGAATGACTGAATTAAAAAAAGCCAAGTGACGTTTTTAAAACGGTGAGCAAAGGCTTCCAAGAGTGGTAAAAATAAATGTTCAGCTAGAAACGGGGCCCCTTATTCTTTCAGAACTGTCACTTCTTGTAGAGCCTGCAATATGTCTGCCTGCAGGATCTGAGCAACCTATACGGACTGTCTCTGGGTGTGGGTGTTTCTCATAGGGGACTGCAAGTACTGCAAGACGCAGGTGAATGCAGGTTCCTAGGACTCGGCACAAGGTATCTCACAGGAGCGCCTGGATTTAGACGAAGACTGACATATTTGTGTGTGTAGGAGACAGTAAGGGGAACAAAACTTGTTTCTGTAACTTATCTTCCTATAATCCTTTTGTTTCCGCTGTAATCTTTAAAAGTAAGTTGTAGAAGGCCCATGAATTTGCATTTGAAGCCGGCAGTTGGAATAGGCTCGTATGCAAGTAGGGTCATGTAAAACTGAGGTTGCTTCATTTATGTTGATGGAAGGAGACTGGTGGTTGAAATAGATTTGGATGAGGCTTGTTATTTATCTCTTGACCATACAAACGAACGACCATTTTTTCCCCAGGACTGTGTGTGGCTGTCACTTAGCAACAGGTCTGTAGGGAACTTTGCAGATCCACTGCCTCCCCCATTCCTAAGAGCAGAAGAAATAAATGAGCTAAGGAGCAAGGGAGCAATTAATAAAAACAGAACCCGGGTTCTTAGGCACAGCCCAGAGTTAAAAGATTTAGGCGGGAACAAGACAATTACGGTTGCTTTGGAAAATATATTTTAATGCAATTGGGTATGAGAGATTTTGTATCAAGTGGTCCCTAGAAAACTCCCCACTGTGTTGTGTCATTTGGGGGGTTTTTTTTAGTGTCCTGAAAGAAAGCAATTACAATGTTGTTAACTTAGTAATGGTTGCAGGTTATTTTGCTCTGGTATGTATCTTAACCTTTCACACTGAAATCTTCTGGGCCTTCTGGGTTCCTAAAGAGTAACTTTGTTTTGTTGTGTGTAACCTTTCTGATTGCCAGTAAAGGCAAATGTTCACAGCGTAGATTAAGCCGTAACTGATCTAAAAACTAGTAGTGAGATTGGAATGACAGTAATATAGGAAGAGTGCTTAAGCACTGCGTATTTTATAGATCAGCATTAACAAAAAGAAGAATCCACCACTGCAAACGTAGTCTTAAAATAAATGGGCATGTTTAAATTTGTCCTTAGGAGTTGCCTGGTTCTGCAGGTAAAATTCCAATACATAGCAATGAGCTTTGATAAAAGATATTCTCTTGATAAGATAGGTGATATAGTCACATTCCTGAAGAATGGTCAAAATCTTGTGCTCTCAAAGAGATTCAGAAGTATTTTTGTACAACTCTTGTCAGCCAGGGTCAAGGCCTGTTGTCTGTTCTGCATAGAAGGTAGTCCTGCCCCTGCAAGGTTATAAAGTAGGGATAAAGGAGCAGTAATCTAGAACTGATGCCACAAGAGGAAAAAAGAGTCTCCAGAGTGAGCCTTCCTTGGGAGAGGGAATATTGACCCAGAGGACAGTGCAGTGAGCATTAGGTTCTCTCAGCTCAGTGCTTCTTAGAGGCAAAATCGGAAAACAGACGTTCAGTATTTGTGGAAAGAGTGCAGTGCTTGCTCACTTGTCAGGGAGAGAGGCTATAGACACATGAAGAGGTTGTAGTTCCTTACCCAGACCCCTCCTAAAGAGAGGATGGGCAGGATTCAGCTCGTGGTCCTTGCTCCAAAAGGGGTGATGCTAGAATCATGCCATTCATGGCCTTCCAGTGGGTCGAGTTCTTGCACTCCCTTCCCTCAGCAGTATAGCATCTATCTTAAATTTTGTTCTACATCTGGATTTTGCCTTGGAAGCATCCACGTGAATTCTTTATTGCGTTTTTGCTTTCTTCCAAAAATGTCAAGGGGCAAAGAAGTTTTCAAAATGTTCTTTAAAACATTTTTTTCTGAACATTGAATTTGTAAATGGTCCAGTGATTTAAGGTCCTGTATCAAATTTTATGCTTCCCGCCTAGTATACAAAAAGCTATCATGCACAAATGGGCTTCATTTCACGCTAGTACTCCCAGCAGTGGTCAGTGAAGGCAATTGTATTTACGTTTTCCTGACTATTGGTGGCAGGATGCCCAGGTAAAACTGTTGTGCTCCCAGAGCTGTTCATAGTGGAGGTTTGCACATTAAGGGGGGGATATTTAAAGGTTTTGGGGTTTCAGACCCATTGTGGGAGGGAGGGACTTTTGCCAGTTGAATACAATTGTGCAACAGTATTCTGTTTTGCACACAGATTTTGTCAAAATGTTGTTCCTCTTTTTCCCATCCTTTATGTTATCACTATGGGAATTTTAGTCTTATTAATCTTCAATAGGAAATACATCTATAGGGCATTCCTAGATGAGGAATGTTCTCTCAGTTTTCCAAGGGAAAATAAATGTGTGTATGGTGCTACCTTTTCAGATGGGAAATTAATGTAGTGCTGGAAAGGCTGTTTCACAACTGGTTTCACTCCTCTGTTTCAGACCACAAAGAGTTACTGCTTTGATAAAGCATTTAAGCTAAAATTTGAAATCACATTGGATCAAACCATAACCGAGTGATTAGCTCTTCTTTTATTACTGTCGTACCTAGAAACCATAGTCACAGACTGAGACACTGTTGTGCTAGGCAAGCATTATTAGAGACCATTTTATACTGACTCTATAAGCAGTGCATCTTACAAATATGCCAGACTAGCTTCTGATTAGCCAAGAACAGAGCAAGTTAGTTGTCAAAGCAAATTCAAATGCACCTTTTCAAAAAGAGTTCAGCAAGCGGTTATTATTATAGTACATAAATAGATTTAAGAGAGAATGGCAGCACTTACATTGTTAATCTTTTGAAGCAATGGAAAGAAAATAGCATTGCAGTTAATCTTGTGATACAAAAATGAACTGTCCAGCTTAGTCTTTGTACTGGAAAGAAGAGAAAAATAATTACTAAGTCTTAGTATTTATCCTATTGTAGTAATGGTCTCCTGGATTCCACTACACTTATTGATGTGATCACGTAGATCTAAATTTAGTCATCTCTTTGCTGAGTGCAGTTAATGCACCAATGTGAGCCCATGATCAGAGCAGTCCCTGCCTGGAAGCAGTAGCATTCATAGTAATTTGTTAAGTCATTAAGAACCAGTACCTGAAAACTATTAATAGCAGGGGGGGTTTATTACTGCTGTTTGATGAAAGTGTCAAATTGACTGAGCTAATGAAGTACTGGTATTTGGAAATTAGGTATCACTTTACTGGGATGTGCAGGCTGTACTTTCAGAATTATGTGATGTTAAACCTTTCAGACAAACAGATGCCTATGCGCGCTTTAGGAAGATGGTATTTGAAAGTGTGCTTTAGTGGAGTATCTATCTTCACACAAAAAAATATGGCCAACCAGAGTTGCTACAGCCAATTTCAAACAGAAAAATGTTAATTATGCCGATTTCATCGCTACACCTTAATATTATTTTGTTTGTTAGAAAACATATTTCTGGCTCGCAAAGACGTGACAGCAGAAGAGCCTTGTAGCTTGAATATTTGCTGTGAGCCAAATGAATATACCATCAAATTCTCATTTCTGTGAATTTTGAGATATTAGAAAGCGCTATGAATCTTGCTACAGTCTTTAAGGGGTTTTCAAAAGGCTATGAATCAGGTGCTAAATTCTGCAACTAGGGCAATCTGTGTCCAAGCACAGCAGAGCCACTGAAGAATATAGCATTAAATTTGACTTGAAGTCAAAGGTGTACTTGGATAAGCTGACTCCTCAGTGATATCCCCTGATTATCACAGTGATAATTTTGCAAACATTGAAATGAAATAATTTTATTGACAAATCTTTGAAGACTTGGCAACGTATTTGGTAAAGTTTCTCAGTAATTCCATTGCAAAGGCAGGAGAGGGGAAAGAAGGGAAAGGACTGGTCCATTGACTGTCATTGACTGTGATTTTTTTTTTTTTTAAATTATTCTGCTCAAATCTTGTCTGAACTAGGGCACATGTGATAAGGTTCCCTTTGGTTTCCTCCCTCATCTGCTGGCTAGCAGTGACTCAGCAAACAGCTCTGGTTCATTAATGTTGGCAGCATTCCAGAGTTTCTGGTGTTACAGAGATAAACCATTTGAGAACATGTAAGGCACACAGTTTTCTTTGGTTTTTGATCTATTGCTGTGCTCTTTACATTTAACTTCAATACATTTTTTTGTGGCTGTTGCAAGTGAAATCACTCCTCTTTCCCTTCTCTTTTGCTATGGAGAACTAGAAGTAGAGAAGAGACTTTGAGAGCTCGTTGGGCCATCCCTCAGCTCAAAGGCAGGACAAACAGGTTCTGCAAAGTAATGATCCTGAATCCGTAATTATGCCCGAAAAAGGTCTTCCATGCCAGGCTTTTTCCCCTTCCAAATTACATGGTTGGCAAAATTAAAAGCAGTACTTGAAACTTAATTGGAATTTCCCTCCCTCCAGCCCCAACATCTAATGATACAGTGATTCACTACATGTTGTAGGAATGGGATCCTTGAGACAGGAAGCTCTCAAACTCCATCTTCATCGCATTTTACCTCTAATGCTAAAAGTTCCAGAAATTCTTGCTTTTTTCAATATGCAAGCCCCCCCACCTTTCTGGTTCAGGCAAAGTTTTTCCTCACACATAAACTTACAGCTAGAAAGCTCTTTAATGTACAGTATGAGAGGATCAGGTTAATTGTCAAGATAGGTCCAGGGTTATCCTAAATATTAATGAGTGAAATGTGACTGGGAGTATAAAATAAAAGGGGAAATTAACCTCTAGAATTTGCAGAAGTGGTGAAAAGCTTATTATGAAAGAAAAAAATACACCATTTTATATATGGGTAGCTGTTAGTTAGCCGCAGATGGCAGGAGGCTTGAAGGTATTAAGTAGAAATAGTATGTTAAAGGGAAGAACATCTTCTGAACACCAGATGAAAGAGGTTGGAAACTGCGATATAAGGGAGGTTGATTTAGCGTGACTGATGACAATTGACAGTGTGCTGACAACACACTTAGCATCGCTTTGGATAGATGATATGTATCCAGAGACAGTGATATACAGTACACATTTGTTTCAACACATGAAGGAACCACTTCCCTTACTTCTCTATGAATAGTCATTTTCTGGGAACTAAAAATGAAAGGGCAGTGCTCTTTTATCTTTTTCTGTTACCAGCTACAGCATGACCATCCATGTGTGTCTGCCATTGGATTTTTAGGTTGGGTGAGCTGTATTTACTCCAGCTCCTTCAAAGGCTCTTTGGCAGTAATTTGGTATTGCTCCATGCTTTACTCATACTTTGATCCAAATGTTACAGCAGCTGATGGCTAGATGACACTTTCCCAAAGAAAAAAACCCAACATCAGGAAGTAAGGATTTCCATATTCTCTTCCAGCTATTCTGACTATCCCATAAAGTCATAAGCCAAATGGTTAATAGAAGTTTACTGCTTAAGCCTTGCAGGTTTTCCCTAGAAAAATTACGTTTTTCATCATTGACCTACCAGTTACAAACCAAAGGAATTACGGGGGAAGCTAGAAGCACAGGTATTTCTCATGCCTGCTTTCCCTGGTGTTTAATTCAATGAACTTCTTAACATTTGTGAGATTAAACATCTGTAGTATTGATGAAAATGGATTATGAACTATGAAAATAATTTCTGGCAGAAAGTCCTTAGCCAACTCAAAGCCACACCCAGCCTTCCTGCTAACAAAGACAGAGCTAACTAGATGAGAAAATGCAATTAAATGGAAGGTTTTTGA
The DNA here is from genome assembly GCF_034638445.1 of Ciconia boyciana. Taxonomy (NCBI): domain Eukaryota; kingdom Metazoa; phylum Chordata; class Aves; order Ciconiiformes; family Ciconiidae; genus Ciconia; species Ciconia boyciana. Next base: position 4,165,336 of record NC_132942.1, on the reverse strand, counting down.
AGTCAGTTGTGAGCTCCAGTTAGGCAGTTTCTCAAGGCAAGAAAATTGGCTTTTGTCCTTTTCTTCGCAGAATAATAGTTGTTACAGAGCTGAGTTCACAGCAGAGGAAAGGTGAAGGAGCCCTTTTGATGGCTTCCCCTTTCCAAAGTTTCCTGTCTGTTTTTTGATATAAGTTTCATAAATGTAGTGTGACTTTCATCTGAGCTACCAAGATGGCATTATTTTGTTTACCTTTAACAAGCAGTGAGTCCATTGCATTTATTTTGCTTAATGTGCTATGCAAGTATAGACTCTTTGGTGAATGGAGTGTGGAAGTGGAAAGGAAAGGAAGTGTTTGATACTCATGTTTCTTTAGTTATCCTGAGTGGTCTTCATTTGACAGTTATGTAGTCTGAATCTCAGTGACTTGTTGAGATTTAAGACTGCAGGACATGTCAGCACAGAACAGAAGTTGCAAAACTTAGAGGTGGGGTTGGTGAACCTGTTTTGCCTAATTCTGAGCTCACTCGGTTGCTGTGGATTCAGATGTATAGCAAATACAGTTAGGTTCATAAGGACAAGGAGAGAATTCAGAATAAACGAGAGAAAAACAAAAAGGGAAGCAGAGAAATAGTGTGATGGGAAAGCAGGCTTAAAGACGTTTAATTGTGGAGTACATATACACACCAGCGAATTTGTATTAGGTAGGATTTGTGCAGCACGGAAGGACTAGGATGCACAGAGGTATGTGTATCACTGATGCATACTGCTGGCTTCCCTGGAGTTCAGATGTGCAGGAGGGAGGGAGGGGGAAATGGGGACTGTCTCCTTTCCTCTGAGTTCATTTCAAAACCTAGTGCATTGCCTAAACCTTCAAAGATACCTTGAGAGCCTGTAAACCCTCCACCTCTTTGGATTTGTCAGCTTCTATTTACAGCCTGAGCAGAAGTCGGAGAGAAAAAAATATGTTTGACAGCTGTATCACCAGTAGGTTTCTTCACTGAGATAAACTGAGATACAGTTGTCAGATATCTGCTGGGTGTTCAGACCACTGCTGTGTTAAGGAAAGGTGGCAGATTGAAGTTCATCAGATTCCTAGAGGGCATGTTGAAGCAGTGCTGTCTTCGATGTGGAGATAGCTGGTTTCCGGTAGGTTCAAATCTCAAGGGGTTCATTTCAGATCTTTCTGAAAATAGAACATGTAGTGTACAGGAGATGTGTTTTGCCATGCATAGGCCTTTGTTCTGTAAATTCACGCATGCTTGAAAAATCTAGTTTTTTACGGAGGGTGAATACACCTTATGAAAGCTTTACTGGATACAGTTTTTTCTAGTTGGAAACATAGTTATTCATGAGCATAACAGTCCTACCACAGCTGTCCAATGCCCAGCCAAGAGTTTTTCCCAGAGAGCAGAGGGTTGTGTCAGTCTCCTTGCAGAAAGCATCCTCTGCTTTAATGCAGAAGCTCTGTTTTACATGAGGTAGTTGTCACTGTTTGCTCCATTAATGGTACTGGGTATAATCTGTTAGGAATTTCAGAAAAGTAATTCCAAAGCAAATTTATAGGAAATAATTTCTCTGGCTTATATATTTACTGTATAAAATTATGCCAAGATTACAATGGCAAGTAAACATTCTATGGAAAATTATTTTAGGTTCTTTTTACTCTAAAAAGGCAACTTGTGTGTATGTTTTAGGCACCATAATGCATTGCCTACCCCAAAATACTGATTTGACTTGAAATTCAGTATATGGTATTATAGCATCAGCGCTTATTGATAACCTTTTATCTTCTTTTTTTTTTTTTTTTTTCCTTCTTAATATATAGAGTGCTGTTTCGGACCCAATACAGACAAAATGTCCAGCAGGGGTGGAAAGAAGAAGTCAACCAAGACTTCCCGCTCCGCAAAGGCTGGGGTCATATTCCCTGTTGGAAGAATGCTACGTTACATTAAGAAAGGCCACCCGAAGTACAGAATTGGTGTTGGTGCTCCAGTGTACATGGCTGCTGTACTGGAATATCTGACCGGTAGGTTTTGCTGAAAAATGTGAAATAGCAGCAGTGAAAGTAATAATACAAACTGAATTTGCACAGAAAAAAAAGAAAAAGATCCTCTGGTGTATAGATGACTCAAAAAGTGATAGCTGAAGTAAATGCTATGCTGATCACACATGCCTCTGATGGCTTTGTTTGGGTTCTAATTGTCTGTTAAGCGTATACATTCCTTTTAAATAGAGAGCTTCTCAGTGTTTACACAGGGCTGAGATTACTTACAGCATCGTTTAAACATTTTTGTTCAATTTGCAGATTATTTTTGAGACTACATATGCTGTTTGCAATTTGTTTGGTTGAGTCTGTGTATAAATGCGCACTCTGTTCATCTGCCCCAGATCAGCATAGCTTATTTGCTTACATTTGTATTCCTTTCTCTAACACATCAGTTCTCTCATCACATCAGAATGAGAACACCTTAAATAATTATCTCATCCTCACAGTACCATCTTGGAGGATGAAAGTATTATTTTTCCTTCATTTAGAAAGAAGTTTCAAAGGAAGAAAATGCTTAGCCCAAAGACATACACAACTAGACAGGCAAGTAAAGATCTTTAAACAGCAGTTCTCCTGTCAAACAAGACTTAAAACATTGCAAGTTTACCCCACAAACAACATTACAAAAGTAGTCTTCTAATGGAAAATTAACCCTAACTGTAATAACATCAATATATGAGCTTTTTGCAATATTGGTTTGCTTAAAATAAAATACATTTTAAAAAATGGATAAGAAAAAAACCACCAGTTCAGTCATTCGCATGGCCAGATTTGACTTACAAGCATATACCTATAAGCTAGGGATCTAGCAAAAAGCACAAGTGCTAGATGGATTAGAGTTTGGAGACAGATTCTATTAGCATGACTAAGGAAAAGCTTGAATTGGATCTCATTTCTCATAGTAGTGTTTCTTTTTACAGTGCATCTGCTTATGTCAGTGTTCTGGTTGCAGCAGATACAAGCATTTCAAGGGACAGTAGTCTTCAAGCTATAAGGGTGCACTGAGTTTCTGAGGAAGAGATGCACTTTGTTCTTTCTTTGGCTTAAGCACAAAGTAGCAAAGCATGTGGTTTAATTTTGCTGGGAGTATTTAAAACTGAAGTGACCTGACTCTTAAGACAATTTTAGATACACCTTATAATGGATATTGACATTGAAGAACAGAAATAGGCTGATTTTTTTTCTGTAAAGTTTCTTCCTCCCTTAAAGATGAAGATTGGTAACATTAAGAATAATTAGTAGAGTGCTTGTTTTCTGTGAGGTATTCATATTACATTATTGAATTTTCTCAGCCATTGAATATCCTTTCTTTTTTCCTTCACTTGTTCATGTTCATAGTTTTCTTTATTTGGGCCTTTTCTTCAAAAGAATGCTTTTAAACTTCATAGATGGCCTTAAAAAATTAACATTTCCTTCAGTTAGGTTCCTGCTTACAGCAATAACAACTCAAATAAAATGCTTCTTAGGGTGAAGGGTGCTTTGAATGCCGCCCTTTTAAAGAAACAGAACAATACAGGTGAGCTTAAGGCACTGCTAATGAGCAGCACATGTTATTGGTTAACTGTTTGATTTAGTGTTTACTGAGGCAGTGATGGTTTAGGCAGCTAAGAATAGGCGAGGGGAAGTGAAGGTGTTAACTGCTGTGCATCCTGGGAAATGGTCTGAGGAGATTAACAACAAAAAAAGCCAAAAAAAAGTTGCACACATCACTTCTTTAGGAAAAAGAAAAAAGGGAGGAAGGAGAGCTAAGGGGAAAAGTACCTTCTTCTCCCTTTAAATATTTTTAAGCTGTTGCTTCTCCCTCTTCCCCACCCAGAAGTCTAGTATCCTGTATCTCAGGGTTTTCTTTCACTCTTGTACATAGATGCATCTCAAAAGCACAGATACTCTTTTCTTTCCTTACTAAGTTAGTAATAGTTTTATGTTTTATGACTGTTTCAGTCGGGGGGGTGGGATGGGTCCCCTTCTCTTTCTGTAAGTTTTTTGCACTTTATATAGTGTAATTTTTTAGCCTTTAATGCTCAGTATGTTTTCTGAACTTCAGGTCATTCATCTTTTTCAGTATAATTCCGAAACACTCCCTTGAAATGGGATGCTTGGAGATTTTTGGTTTGTGTTCTTTTTACCTCTTGGCAGTTATTACTTCACAAAACCAGAGAAACCCTGACTTCTCTCCAGGAGAGTTTTTAAAGATGCTCATGTCAGCACATGATCTGAGACTAAATCAAAGCATTTCAACTGTTTCAAAATAAAAGCAGGAACGTGACATAATAGGAAGGAGACCATGTGAAGTGGCATGCTAATAAATTGGCTAAATCAAAAAAGCAATCCTGTGCATCCAGGAAGGAGAGGAAAAACGTAAAATATCAAAAGCAGTTGTAGGAAAGAAGAACTTCAGAAACAACTAGGAGGGGAAATGGCAGAGACGTGACCTAATAGAAAGGAACCTACTAAGGTTTGAAAACTAGTTCATGTGTGCGCAGAATATGGCACTGACTTTAATCCTTTAGAAGATGAGGTGCTTAATTTTGTTGGCCTTTGCTAAAGTTTAACTCTGATGTAAACCTGAAATTAGCCCATAATGTGCTCAGATCTGGGATTTTGGTTTGGTTCAGTTTGAGATTTGAAATTCCGTAATGCTTCCAGCTGTTCAGACTTGGAGTTCTCTTCTGGATCCATCTGTAGTTATGACTTTATCCACCCTGTACTTTGAAGGTAACTTACTGTTAACCATGTATGTACAGCTACTCCTCAGAAAATAAAAATACACACTCGATAATTTCTTGTAGTGTATGGGCCCATTTGTAATTTAAACCTTTCCTCAGTCTGTGCCTGACAAAGTGCTTTTTCAAGCTACATTTATGTTGTTCTCGTACATTTGTATTAGCATGTTTATACATGGTACAGCTCCGCTAGCAGGAACATGCACTGTTTTAGGACACAGGAATTAGTCTGGCTGCTTCAGATGCTGTGAACTAAAAACTGCGCATCTTTGCTGTGCTGCTTTTCAGTCTCTTGGCTTCTGAGAACTTCTTCTACAGGGGCTGGCTGGATTACATCTTCCCTGTGTTGTCTGTTATAGTAACTTTAAAAATAATCATAATAAAACTACTGTATTATTAGATGTACAATTTGTCTTCTGGACTTCAGCTAATAGTGTTTTTCCTTATCTTACATTTCAATATACTTGACATATAAACAGGTTGCACAATGAGTATTCTCTTTCTTTTAGTTATTCACTAAAGGTTCTTGTTACCTACAAGTAATATTACAAAATAATTCTCTCATCAGCACACCCAGTGTATGCAGTTTGGTTTCTTAAGCGTACCACCTGCTTATTCTTTCCTGCTTTTCATCTAAGGAAATAATGTGTAATGTCCACTGTAAATAGGATGCAAGCGTGTGTTCATGGGTGAACGTGCAGAAAGTACCTTTGAGTTTTACTGATATTGAAGCAAGTGGACATACTTCCTTTCTTTACACTGGAGGAGTAGTGTGGATGCTGAAGAACTATAATGCGTGGTTCTTACTTCTTTTCCTTCTTTGCAGTAGCAGTTCATGCAGTGCTGCCTATCTTGCAGGGAATAGTCAGAATATATGATTAATTTCTGCTATGCTGCAGAACTAATTTTAAGCATTATCAACCACTTTAAGCTGGCAAGAAGTTCAGTGTTAGTAATTCCTTTTGTCATCTTTCCTTATTGTGGCACTTGTTTTACAATGGTTCATTGCCTATTTATCTTCCCTAATATGTACTTCAGAAAACTGCAATCCAATCCTATTTTCTCTGCAAAGTAGCTCATCAGTATCAGTTTAGGTCAAAAAAAATTCTAGGTCAGTCAAGAGGACGGCCACGGACTTCATTTGGGGCATTGCAGCCACTCAGATGAAGTTGTATGGTTTGTATTTGTCAGAACTGGTCCAGCCACACATGCGATCAGATATGTTCCCTTCAGATGTATAGCTTGCACAAATTACAATATAGTCCAAACTTTCTTACTAACTGAAAAAGATACTCCTTTGCCCTTAAAAAATAGAAATCTCTTGAGCATATTTAAAGGCAGCAAGAACCAGGCCTGTAAGTGATTTCTGCTCCCCCTGCCCCCCATCGTCTTCTCTACACTGTAAATAATTTTCAATTGCCAAAATGTCATAGCAAATGAGGAGAAGGAGAAGTTTATAAAACAGCAGGAGAACAGGAATACAGAAGAAATGAGACTTTGATTTATATTTGTTCTGTACATACTGAAGTAAGGTAGGAGAAAATGTTAAATGTCTGTTTTCTCCATTAGATTTTTTTCTCAACTGGATTTTTATTGCCCATTGTGTACTGTTGATCATGTATTTTGTTAAAATGTAGAAGCAGCACCTTTTGAATCCCACGGTTATAATTGCATCTGAGGCATTCTGGTGCTTACCGGAGTTTTTGTTTTCAGGCTTTGTGATGTCACCAGAATCCCTTAATGAAGGTTCATGTGCTGGAGCTCAGTTCGTTGCATTTTCATCTTGATTAATTTTCGATGTGGAAAACTTTCTTAAGCCAGCTGCTGATTGGCTGCAAAATGAAAGTCCTTCCTGAATGCAGTAAGTTTAACTGCTCACTTCAGATGCTCACTTTCCGATGTGCAAGCTGATCAACTTGAACTGGTGTTCACCTCTTGTGTTCTGCTTGCTGCTGAAAATTTTTACAGGGTCACAGAGGAAAACAATGATTTGCCCTGTTTGTCAAAGCAGATGTACTGCTGAACTTCTGCTTGGAAGCAGAGGGAAGCTCAGAGGTCTGCAGTAAAAAAGCATTAGGTTAAAAGCAGATTCAAGTTCCAGGCATTTTGAGACTACCATAAATAACAGTCCTTAGGGAGTAATGAAATTTAAGAAGAGAATTAATTGACAGTATCTTTTTGATACCGTTGAAACATGCATTCACTACCAAGATATTTCTTCTATTTAAACAGGCAGCCTTAGAAACACCAATCCCTATTACAGTGTTGTGCCACAAACTGTGTCCCAAAACAGGTTTGAAATAAATTAGGGGCTTGTAGGACCTGTGCCTTACTTGAGCAAGCATGAAACTACCTCTTCAGATACAGTGTGTTTTTTAATATGGATTAATACTGGACCTAAAATACAGCAGGGTTGTTTATGGCAATAGCCTCACGAGCAGAGACCTTTCAAAAATATCGGCATAGCAAAGCTCCTTTGTAACATTCCTCTTTTACGTAAGACTTGCGTCGTGCTCTTAAGAGAAGTGAGACTGTCACAATTTAAAATTGCTATACTTGTAAGAAGTGCCTCTTTAGATATAAAACTTTGCATTGTTACCAACTGAGTGACCAACGTTCATTCTGAACTTATAAATGCATGAATCGATCTGCTTCAAATGTATATAAATGAAGCGTTTTCTTTCACTGATAAGCCCTTCCTTGGCTCCAACCCTGTAAACACGTGTGTGCCTATCTTATCTCGTAGTCCCATAAACTTCAGTGGATCTCCGAGTTACAAAAGCTAAGTCAATATGAAATTACTTACCTGATTAGGGTCCTGATGTATTCTCCAAGCTACACAGATTAGGTTTGATGAAAAACAATAAAAGCCAAAGCACTTTCTCATAATAAAAGCCCTAACTGATATGTCAATATAGACACTTATTTCAGAGGGGTAAATATGCCTCAGAATTTGCATTGTGACCTGTGTCATATTGTGGTAACGTACAAAATGCTGGCCTGGGTTGGTTTGTTTTTTACATCATGGTCACTGAATTATTTTCTCCCTTCAAAACATTAAATTTTAGTTATATTTTAATATCTTTAGATCTAGAATTAAGTACTTTTTATTCTAGTAACAGTCATTACATGTATTTATTTGGCTAAGTCGCAACAAATTAATGACTTCTGTAAATTCCTGTTCAGTTTAATATTGGTATCACCCCCTTTGTTTTGAAGAATGAAGTTTAAGTGAAGTGTAAAACAAAAATATGGCTGATTTTGCTGCACATCTTTTTCTACCCTTATCTTTGTCTTAACTTGTATCTCTTGTTGAGATGAACAAAAGAATCTGTAAAGCTTAAGTCTTTTCTTCTTTGGCCCTTTATTCCTGGGACTGACAGTTGTAGCACAAATAGCTAGAAAGCAGGAAGACGTCCTACCTCTATAGAGTAGTGTGCAGTATTTAGCAAGCAGTTTCTTTCCTCAGATTTTCTCAAACTTCATGATTTCTTACATCAAATATTGTAAGTATGATTTTTTTTCCCTTTTCTTTTTTCCATAAGGATTATTTAAGAATGCCTGAGTTCAGATCCTGCTATGTATTTGGTCTTCAGTCTTTTTTCCACAGTCCATTTATCCCTGAATTTCTTTTAGGGATGAAATTCCATGTGGATTCTTAGGTGCAGTCAGATGAAATGCTCCATCCTCAATATAAACTTCATTGGGGAAAAATAAATTTGGGGGTATACAGTGAAATACAATATTTTAAAAACAAACAGGAGGTACTTTTCCTCCAAATTGCAAAAATGTCTGTGATGTAGTGAGGCTTGTTATCCCAAGATGTTATGGATATCAAAAATGGATACCAAACCATTCTGAATGGTTTCAGAAAACAATTAGACACATCCATAGAAGTAAAATCCATTGGGGGACTAAACACAAAGATGGCATTTCTAAGTTGGGAAACCACTAACCTGCACATGGCTGGAATCGGAGGGAATGTTCTGGAAAAACAGCATTTTAAGTTTGCCTGTTCCTTTAATCCTCCTGAGCAGCTGCTCTTGGGCACTGGCTGGGGACAGGCTATCAGGCTAGATGTATTTTTTGCTCCAATGAAGTTATATCTAGTCCATACGTTCACCTACCACAGAACACCCAAAGTAATAGAATTTTGTACACGCTTTGTTCTCCAGACATAGCATGTTCAACACCTTTTTTTTGAAAAATCTATATAGTCACTCCTATACTGCTTCTGTAAAGTAGTGGGGGAAAATATTTGCAAATACTTTTCTTCTAAATAATAGCAGTTGTATTTGTCTACAGATACTTGTATTTATTATGGCTTCCTTTGCTAACTTGATACAAAAAGACTTGATGTGGGGGAAAGGCTTTGAGACAACAGCAATTTAATGAGTCATAATATTGTCAGTAATAAACATTGAATCCCACTTCCCTCACTGTCAGAGGCAGTATCTAATAAAACCATTATCACCATCTGCCAGATCATGTTGACATGAGTACACTACAAAAATGAGAGCACATCATTATGGATTGCATCAGCTTTGGTCATTGTTTAGTAAAGCCTTTGACACTGACTTGCATGTCTTATTCCTCTTTTTCCTCCCAGTACGCGCACCCTTGATAGACATACCCATTTCCTCTTTCAAGCCCAGGGTTTGGAGTCACTTCAGTAAAGTCCAAAATTACAATATGAAATTCTCTCCTCCTTTTGTTAATAACGTTGTTAATGTTCACTAAGTTTCAGTAGATGATTGGCATCTATCGCTTGACTTCTTTAATGTTTGGAAATGCAAGTTCCTAACATGTGCCTGCAAAGGTCAAAGACTAAGCTAGGACCAACTCTTAAGACATGAGTAGTCTCCCATACTCTGTAACAGCCAGACCAAAGCATGCATGCTGCACTTGATCAAGTAACGTCTGGCAGCAGTTATATTAATCATGTCTGAGTGCATTTCTAAAACATATGTAAACTGTTAGGAGCAACAGCAAAGTGTTAAGTGCTAGGTAGAGGAAGCTCCACTGAAAAAGAAAAAAGATTAATTTGAGTTAGATCAGGATTCTTTAAGTCAGTGGAGAAGAAATAGGCTATCGCTTTTTAATTTAGTACTCAGGGTGTGATTGTTGTAATAAATAACATTTGAGTTGAAATTCACTTTCAGGTTTCCCAGAAAAGTGAACTTACCTACCTTTTACAGATCAATAGTTAACCAAAAGATTTAAAAAATTAGGAAGTTAAATAACATGGGATCTCTTACAAAAAAAATAATGGATGGTATTAAAGTGTAGAAAAGAGCTGAAAAGAAGTGTGAGTCAGATCAGAAGGCTCTAAGTGGAAGTGGCTTTTGTGGCCTGAACTTGAGTTTTATGTAAACAACAGTCTGTCATCTGCCTCACAGAAATGCAAAACTTACAATAACTTGGCAAAGTTAACAGTTTCTCCTTTAAGGGGCCTAGTTTTGATACAGTTCAGACACTAAAGACTGAAGGGTTTGGTTTTTTTATCGCATCCTAAGAGAACGATTGCCCTCTTGAGAGTTGAGGTTTCATCAAGGCTTGTTCAAAGCAGTAAAATTTCTTGAATTGATTTTCACTGCATCAAATTTCCATGACTTTGAACCAAGGTTGAGAACTGTTTTATTGGAATGCATAAGAGGGAAAGTGTTGTTAAATGATTCTACCTTCGCTCTTGCAACTGCAGATTCCAGGGGGATTGGGTGGAATACACAGAGAGAAGAATGCAGGAAACTCTTAACGGTCCTGGTTGATTGGGGTTGATTGGGTTAAAACCTTCCGGAATCATGTAAAATGATTCTGAAGTCAATAAAATGCTGATGGAAGGATGATTAATTTAAAGTACAATAAACAGACTCCTTGTCATGTAGTTGGCTTCGTAGCAAATACATGTTTTCTCAGTGGAATTGTATCAACATTCATTTTTCTTTGATTTCTGGATATTGTTATCAATTTTCTTTTGAGGAGAGGCTTCAAAATTTTTTAGAAACCCCTGACTTGTTCCTGTTGGAACTTGCGTGTTCAGAAATTGGCCTTGTGTCAACACATCACCTGTTAGTTGTTAAGAGTTTAATTTTCAAAGCTATGATTTCATCTCCCTGAAGAGAAGGTGGACAAAGGGATTCCATGCAACAGCAGTGTTGTAGCTTGAGATGTAAACCAAAAAAAGAAAAAATACATTTTGGGGATGAACTCAGACCAGATTGAACTCAGTATTTATATTTAGAAAGTAGTAGAGCCTGGAATGCCTGATAAGCTAAAGGCCTTGTCATTTAGGCTTTAAAGGAGTTTTATTCAGTAATGACCAGTGATATTTTGTTTGAAAATTAGGATAAATGACCAAGAGCATTCTCCAGGAGTGGGAGAAGAATGCATTTGCTTTTATTTCCATCCAGGTCTGCAGTTGCTACTGTGCCTGCTTTGTTTTGGTGTAATAGTAATTTGTTTCATTTTAACCTTGTGTTGAGTTCTTGTTCCAAAATTTGCAAGTGTTGTGAAATACCAAAGCAACAGTATTCAAGGCAGAGCAGTATCACTGTGAAACAGGGAAATGCAAATAATGAAACTGGGAACTTAGTAGGATGTCCAAGAGATCAGAGTCTCTGCAAGTAAAGGATTAGGAACTTGCCCTGAAAACTTGCTTCAGGATGAGGTTTCTGTGGAGACTTCTAACACTTTTTGGTTGTGTTTGAGTAGGAAATGCCTTGAGAACAGTTTTTCCTGTGGTCTTATCTCAGGCTTAAGTACAAAGATATACAACCTGTTTTCTTTTCTCCTTTAAAAATATTTAACTGAACTTTTAAAAACCTCATCAGAAGAAAAGCAGTTTTGGTTCAAGTGCTGAGAACAGGTTTAGACCAGTTTTCACTACCCATATTCATATGCCTAGTTTTAAATATTACAAAGGAATTTTTCAATTGATAGAAATGAGAACTACCTTTAAGTTACATTTTAAGCAAAAATTTCTTAACTTTTAGGACATTCTCTTCCCACTTTAACCTTCTACTTTAATGATGACTGAAAAGAAGAAAAATATTAATCATAACTGTGTCTTTTAAATGAAATTGATATGTTCATGTTGTAGTCAGATTTCTAAGGCATCCATCCCTTTTCTTGCTACATAACAGCTGTCCATACGTGAATATACCACGTGCTGGCATGGCATTCCTACTTAATTTTTTTCTTTCCTAATTATATACTTCTCACAGCTTTTTCACTGGATTGTTTTATATCTGCAGTTAAAGCAGTACATGTTGTTTTGCTTTTTTTGTTTGAAATTATTCAAAAGCACAGAAAAAGTCATTTGTGCAAATACAAAGAGTATCTCTTCATTTTAACCTAAGATTTCAATATGTAGTAACTGAAGAATTATACCTTCAAAAGCTTATAATATTGAGTAACTTGTATATTTTCCTCATTTAAAAAAAAATAGAGATTTTGGTGTTCGGTAATTCTGTAAACTGTGTCTCATAGTTGCCTTTTGCCTGAGCAGTGGTGGTGTAATTATTCTCTAGGGAGGAAATGCCTTGAGTATATGAAAGGAATGGAATAGACATTATGCAACTTACATCCTTTTTGTGAGGCCTGATTTTTTGTAAAATGTTCTTGTTTTGGTCTTCTGGCTGGATAAATACAAGCTGAGTGAATCCCGATGTCATGGAAGCTCTTATCACTTTCTTTTGCCTCAACACTTACCGGCAAAGCTTTCTCTCTTGACTCTGTTCAGTTGCAGGAGTTGATTTTTTGAATGTCTATTTTTTCCCACTGTTGGAAGATTACCTTTAATGAAACAGAACTCTTCAATGACTCAAACCTTTGAAACTGGTAGAATGGGACTTCCAAAGATGGGTCTGACTGAAGAATTCAGATCCAATCTCAATCTTGAATACCTTTTCCCACCGACTACTCTTTCCAGCTCTATACCTAAATCCAGAGCGATTATTCTGGAAATTTGAGTCAGCTCCCTTACAGAGAGAGTTAGTTTTTCATCTAATTTAAAATTGGTTTAAAACATGGATGAAACACCATTTAAATCTTTAGAATTCAAGTAGCATAAAACAGATGTGAAAGTAAAGCTGGCTGCAAGCAAAATGCAGGCAAGTAGTCCAGATCCCATCCAGATCCAGAAAGTCTTCATTTCGAGCATTTGTAAGTGCTCTGATCTGTTGGGTTTGGATTAGGTTTGTCTCTGTCAGTGCTAAATCAAAATATTGTTGCCTATGTTGGCTTCAGCTCGAATACCTCCTAATCTTCTGTTTTTAAACAGGGGAGAGTCCCCCTGTGACCAGACTTGTGTGCATAGCTGAGTTTTGCTGTTCTCTGTGCTGTGGGTCTCTCTGCGTGCACAAGCAATACTTGATTATTATTGGAGAGCTGAGGAGAAGGCCAGAAGAAAAATTCCACCCACCATGCCCTCCTCCTCCTCTCTCCCTCTCCCCAAGCTCCTCTTTTGTGGTCCTCAACGCCAGTGCAAAACGTTCTGTTCCTGAAAAGGAAGTGGGGTACCTCAACTTCCCTAAAGGACTATTAGAAAACTGTAATTTCAAAATGAGTTTCCTGTCCAAGGAAGAGGGCTTAGCACTTACAAGAACAGTTCTCCACTGTACAAGGCAGACATTTTAGTTTTATGAGGAACAAATAAAACATTCCTCTGTGCTTTACAGGCATAACACTTTCTTAGACTCTTTAGTTCCAAAATGACCTGTCTGCATAGTTATGCTGATCAGTTGCAGAGAATAACACGGCCCAACTGTTTAGCAGTGCCTGATGCAGTAAAGAAGCGGAGGTGGGGGAAGCAGCGGCAAACCGAAAAGTAGTCTGCTGTTTGCGGCAAATCCTTCCCATGCTTTTCAGCCAGTAATAAAGTCTGAGATACAAACAAAACAATTCCTGATCTAGAGAGGTGGAGGTGCTGGCGTTATTACAGTGACACAGAATCTTAGTGAGGTCAGCGGGGATGCACAGGGTGTAACCGAGAGCACAGCTTGTCCCTTGGAAGGTGACACAGGTCTTCTGTCACAACAGGCGGCTGTATGCAGTGCTGAATGCAAGCTAAACCTCACATGCCTGAGCTGTGGCTTTTGAGAAGTATGTGAAAAGGATTATGCCAGCTTAATTGAGTTCTTTGGAGGTGTGGAAAACATAGTCAGGTTGACCTTACCCTGCTAATCCTTCTTTAAAAATAAATTAAAGCGATTGTTGTCAGCATGAAATGTTGAGTTACTTTTGGGGGCTTAGACTTAATATTCTATCTCACCCTATAATAAAGTTAATTGTGCACTTTGAAGAACACAAAAATAGTGAAAGCCTACCAAAATCCTCCATGAAGCTTAACTGTAGAACATCCATAAGCAGCTGTAAGTTTTCCAGTAGGTGTCATAACTAGCTTATTATGGGACTTACGGTGAAAAATAATTGGAGAATCATGTTAAATTCAGCCTAATGAAAAGCCATAGTCTGTGCTAGATAGTATTACTTAAGATTTACTATGTGTTATGGTAAAGGCATGTGGTCACGTGAGCTTTGATTTTAGTCTTTTTCATTTCCAGATTAATGTCTTAATTCAGTTCTATTTGCCTCTAAAGCAAGCTTAGGGGAGAGCTTTCAGCTGTTAAACGTGAAATCAATCCCATACCCTATTATAATGTTAAATATTAATATATTAGTGTGTAATAGATGTAAAAAAGGTATTTTCATTTCTTTTTTTATCTTTTTCGCCAAACGTTACCAGGTTTGCAAAAGGAAATGTACCAAAAGCAATAGTGAAACACAGTCTGTACAGAGGGAGATGAAAGGTTATGTATAACGGAGACAGCAATAGCACATAATTGCAAAGTCAGATAAACATGTCATTTTTTAATTGTTCCCCAGACTTTCTTGTAATTAATTGCATTCTTTACCTAAGGCTTGTTGAGTTGAAGACAGAGAAGTTAGCAGGTAATGCTCTAGCCTTTCATTTCATAGATCCTTGCAAGGGAGCAAGTTAATCTTTCCGAATTCCAGTAAAAGCCATCATGTGCACAGCTGTTAAATGTATTTTGTCAGGACTGGAAATTTCTTCTAAGGAGATAATTTACTAGGAGCAAACAAACATCATTCATCAATTACTTTTTCTGGACAGAAACTTCTTCTCAAAGGGAGAAAAAAATCATTAAGTCAGTGTAGCAGCAGAGTTTGTATTTTTAGTGTCCTAACTTGGATGTGTGCTTACATGCTTGCATAACATTAAAAATGAGAAACTGAGAATAGCATATTTTCCAGTAATAAAAAAGTAGAAGCGATGCAAGCCAGGACTCACATTTATGACAGGTTTGAGGAAAAAATAACTATAGCATTTGTACATCTAGTACTCCTTCACCTGATAGGAGAGGGATCCCAGGAGTTGAACACACAGTAGCCTTGAGAAGAACACTGAAAAGTCATGAATCTAGGGGAACTGCTTTAAAAGGACAAAAAAGTAAATATAGTTTAGACCACAGGACTTCAAGTGTGCATTTACCCTTCAGTGATTAGACATATAAAAAGACAACAATAATTTTAGGGTTAGATGTCTGTTGAGGGCATTCTACAGCAGTTAGGAATAACATTATATAATTCAGATTTATTTTATATGGATGCTAAATAACACATTGATTTTTCTTAATGATCACAATGTAATTAAGAGGGGCTTACTTTTTCCCCAGCGGAAATTCTTGAATTGGCTGGAAATGCAGCAAGGGACAACAAGAAGGGTCGAGTCACTCCTAGACACATCCTGTTGGCTGTAGCAAATGATGAAGAATTAAATCAGGTAAGAAAAAACTCCACCGTGTGAGGGCCAGGATTTCCTTTAGGGCTTTTTAAATTGTCTTTCCATATAGCTGACTTGTAACTCAAGACCTCTGCTTATTGAGTAGCCCACCAGGAAAGAGCTCATTCACTCACTAGCACAATGCCTGTGTAACTAACTACAGCACTCAGCTTAATTATGTATTTCAGGACTCTTAAAATGTGTAAAAATGGAATGGAGATGTAATAGGACGTTTGCTCACGCTATTACAACCACTTCTGTTAAGAGTGGGTCATTGTCATAAACTCTGCAGAGACACGGAGAAAATCTTGTAGATGCTTCTTTTTGTTTGTTTTTGTTTCCCCCCTTAAGCAGCTTAGGACTCAGTGGGACCTATCCTGTTCCCATTGAAGTCTGTCATTGTGACCACAGAATTAAGAGCTCTGGAACTGTTGCAAGTCTGTGTTCTTTGCAGATTTCAAGATGCCTTTAACTTAGCCAAAAAGTATTTGGGCATTATTGTTACAGTGTTGTGGTGTCAGCCAGAGGCACTGGCTAGGATTAATGTTCCTTTGTGTGAGGTGCTGTAAAAACACATCTGAAAAGATACTTCTTCCAAACCTGTGTATCATGATGGAGCAGGAAAAAAAAACAATCCCCAAACCAACCTCCTTCTGGCTTTGTCTGAAATTTGATAATACTTTCCATTCATCATCCCTTTGTAAGCTTGGAGCCTCACTGAGTTGTGGTTGGGGAGCAGTAAACACGAATCAGAAGGTGGGAGTACCTGAGGGACTTTGATGTCACCGTTTGTATCCTCCCAAATAGCGAATTAGTCCCAGTTAGATGTATAAAAAATGGGTTAAAGTGGTTTTAAATACAGAACATGATATATTTCACCTCTGCTTTTAAAGGCTTGAATGAACTGCACACTTTTGAATATTGATCTGCTTTTCTTCAACTACATAAAGATTTTTTTGAAGAAAGACTTCCAGGTATAAAGATTTGTATAAATGTTACCCTCCATTTGAAGTTTCTTTTTCTAAGAAAAAAAATTTTCTGTTTTAAAAAATGCCCTTTCAAGAAAATTCAGCAATTGGGACATATGTTGTGTTCTCCACAGCGTGGCACCCATTGCAGTCCTGTACCATGGACTTTGGGGTCCCATCCCTCATGGAGGCTGCCCTGCAAAGCCCTCATGTCTGTGGCTGGGGCTGTCCTGTTTTCTAGTAGCTGGGTAACAGCCTTCATTGCATGGCTTCACAGAAACAGATCTTGTGTGAGCCCAAGAGATATTGACAGTAACAAGCATATATGCAAGAAGAATACATATTCCCTTGATAGTTAAAATTTAGTACGTGATCGACTTCATTTCATACATTTCATGTCTCTCTTCTTCAAGGTTAATGTGTTGAGAAACGTACAAGAGCCAGTTAAAACTCAAGGCAATGTACAAAGTTTGCAGTAAATGCCATTTTCTATTTACTGGTGAGTAAATGCTGAAATTTGTCATTTACAACTTTTATTTTTTTATTAGCTATTGAAAGGGGTCACCATAGCCAGTGGTGGAGTGTTACCCAATATTCACCCAGAGCTGTTGGCAAAGAAGCGGGGATCAAAAGGAAAACTGGAAGCCATCATCACTCCGCCTCCAGCAAAGAAGGCGAAGTCTCCATCACAGAAAAAAACTGTATCAAAGAAAACAGGCGGCAAGAAAGGGGCAAGGAAATCCAAGGTAGAGTAATCTGTTTATTTTAAACCCGAACAAGCTTGCTAGTAGTAGCTGTAGGGAGCATCACGTAGGGTAGACTTTCTGTTCCATGTGTTGTTAACAATAGTGATTTCAGTAGCAGTGTAAGCAAACGCTGAAGGAGGAGTGCTGCCCTCTCCCTAGTGCAGCTGGAAGTCTGAAAACCCTCAGAAGTGGTACAGGTCTGCAAGATAGGCAGACAAGCTGTAAATACTCTGTTCTTTGTACGAAACAGTTGTTAGGCGGGTACAGGCTGGAGGCACCAAGAGGCAGAAGAGGGTGTATGGGGGCTATACTAGTTACACCTTACTGGTGAGCAAACGAGACCTCATGTAGCAACTGCAGGGGTAGCTTTGCTGTGACTGCGCAGGTACCTGCATTGGGCTAGGCAGAGTAAACTTGCTTGGACTTTGTTCAAGTGTTGATATTTGTCTGCAAGAAACAGGGAATCTGGATTTTTTTTTTTTTCAAATGTGAAGTCACACTAAAGCAGCATTTCGCAATTGTAAATACTGAAGAAAACCAACAGCCTAAGTCACTTGCACTGTAATAAAGTCCTCAGCCGTTAGCATGTCAGAGTCCTGTTTTCAAGTGTTGTATTTTTCTGTTGTTTGTTGGCTTTTTTTAATGGGTTTTGTTTTGTTCCAGCTTAGTGTAAGATTCCTCTGAGTTAGTTGATTTGATGAAATCCAAGGAGTGTGAAATACTCCTGAAGTAGGATGCAATTCTGCTAGATCAGGTAGCTGAGTTTCTTGCAGCATCAGAGAAACTGTATTGTGGCTACAGAGAATTTCTTTGGCTGAGCTGAAGACCCACAAATGTCCCTCTCTGTTATTAGTATGTTATAGATGAGACTCTTCCATATTTAGACTTGGGTTTTTTTAATTCGTATAAATTAATTAAACTAATTCAAAATGAAGTGTGGAGGTGAGGGGAAGAATAAGAGGACGAAAATGTGATTTTTCTTATGCTAGGCAACTAAGAATAACATCTTTTTTTAAGCTAAGGAGAACATTCCTTCATTCCTTTTTTATTAGTTTCAGTTCGTAGGAGTAGGGAATCTTTCTAACGTGTGCGCGTGTAACCAAGGATTTTTTTTTTCCCCCAAAAAACAACTACAGTCAAGCAATAAGTTATGCAAGTAGGAAGAAAAGTACATGAATTTCACGTGAAAAGGACAATGCATGTGAAAAGCGGTCTTCCGGGTCAAACAAAGCTTCTGTATTCATCCTGTATGTCTCTGTTATTGTGTACTTGGTCACTCTTCTGATTGTTTCACTCTTGTTTTTCGAACTGTTGAATTTAGTTTTCTCTCTTAGAACACCTAGTAGCTGACATTTCAAGTGCAGTGCTTCTAATAACCATACCCTAATAATTTCCCTAAATCTGGAATTTTTTTTCCCCTACTTGATTACAAAAGCAGGAAGTCTGTTGTGGGGTTCTGTTTTTCTTCCACACAATAAACTGTATTGTCTGCTTACTATATTGGTATTTGGCTAACAGTAAACTCCTGGGGAATTGAAATAGGAGCCATGAAAATCTAATTTTCGAAACATTTGTGTAAAGTAAAGCATGGTTACAGCTTCTAAAAGCACCAATATACTCTTGCATCAAAGTCATTTTAGTTGCTCAGCCACAGATTTAGTTTATATACTTTGGAAAGGGACAATAAGAGAACAGTGGCTTGCTTAATATTCCAGGTGTGCTTTTTAGCTTCAGCATAGGTATTGCTAAGGCACCAAATATTTATATGAAATCATAAGTAGTAATTTTATTGAAAATTATTTTTGAATTATTTTTGGCACCAACTGAGTTTATAACCACGGCAGTCAATTCACTATCTTCATGAAGCATCCTTTTCAAAATGTTCCTAATTCTCATTTTTATTCAGTAAATCAATTCATTCCTGAAACCTATCATTTTACTTGAGTAACAGAGCTGAAAAAAAAGGAATGGTGATTGAGGGGAACTCCTCCCCCTACAGTTTTACTGGAGATAAAGGAAGGTGATCATGTTAAGACAGAGCAAATTGTTCAGCCCATTTCCTACTACTAGGCAGGTAGAAAGTAGATGTATTGTTCTGACACTGGCTCTAAGGACGGCCAGATTTCAAAGCAGTATTTCTAAAAATAAGTTTGTGAAATCTGGGAGCACCTCCCTTCAAAGAGACAAAATTTGAACTCTGACAAGTCAGTTTTTACCTTAGAATGAATGTCTGCCCACACATATAAATAGATACATTATCTTTTTGCACACAAGCCATTAGAAAGCTGTTAAAAACTGGGGGTTGTTTGTATTTTTTCCTGCAACGTTTAAGATGACTGTCATCTGAATTGTACTGTCATAGGCAAGAAAAGGCTTATGTAGATATGCAGACGTTGAGGTCATTTTTCCTATTGATTCCTTCAGCTGTAATCAGTCGCTCTAGTTAGACTAAAGGATAAAATCCAAACGCCAGTGTTTGTACTGGCATTTTATTGCCTGGTAAGCATTTATGGCATGTCATATATCTTTGTGTTATTAAACGGTGTTTTTCTCTCAGCCTTGAGTTAACTAATTAACTATATTTTCGGAAGAAGAAGCAGGGAGAAGTGAGCAAATCAGCCAGTGCTGACAGTACAACAGAGGGAACTCCTGCAGATGGTTTCACAGTCCTGTCCACCAAAAGTCTGTTTCTTGGCCAGAAGGTATGCTCCTGCATTTTTATAAATGAATAACTATTTTTCAGTGCTGCTTAGGGAATACCCCCTCCACCACCCCCCTTTCCCCAAAACATCTAGGTACAATGGACATTTCCCCACTGAGCACTTGAGGAGGTATATGATATTAGTTTTTGAACAAATAAATTCTCTGAAACAACTTCTAGAACATTTTAAAAATACATAAATGAGTCTTCATATGGCCACATAATTAAATACTCGAATAGAAGGAAAGCCTGTGTGCTTGTAATCTATCTTGCCTTATTCATAAACAGCATAATTGTTACAGCTAAGTTTCTGCCAAAGATGAGATTATTCTAAGGATAAAATGTCTTTTTCCAATGGGCAGCCCACTTCATTGCTGATGTAAATGATTTACAGGTTTTTATCAAAACCTATTTTAGACATTTGTTCATAATAGTGGTTTTATGTTTTGTTCTGCCTTGTTGCTTACAAAAGTTAATGCTGTGTAATAATGAATGATGCTTTTATGAAAAGCTAGAAGTCAACGATCCTTTTTTCCCTGTGAATATGCTTTGGGACATGGGGTGGTTTAATACAAATACATACCTGCTTAAAGAGAGGATCCATTTAAAGAGACAATTCATTAAATTAATTTGGTTTTTTATCTTGAAACCTGCCTTTAGTTCGTGATACAAAATTTTGTTAAGTAAAACTGCATCTTTCTTCTATCATTCAGTAATCAGATCATTGTGTTCTAAGTCATAAAAGACGAGCCATTGTCCATTGTGGAATGTATCTCCTCTGACTCATTTTAATTTCATACTGAGGTTGTTCTCCATTTATCCTTCCACAATTTGTTTGCTAAGTTTAACATGCATGAGAGTAACATTATTTTTTGCAAGATTTCTGATTTTCCACATTTAATTTTACAGCTAGAGCTAGATTGTTGGTTTGGTAGGTTTTTTTGTTATTTGACTACTGCTAAGGGGGTGGTTTTGAACATGTTTTTAAAAACATTTTGATGACTAAATTAGAACCCAAAATTTATAAACTACATTACTGTTTCAAGAAAGCAAGTAACGTCCAAAATTCTGTTGGACCTGATTTTGAGCTCCTTTTAGTTACCGTAGGAAACCTGTAATAACACCTAGTGTTGTGTTCCAACAAGACTGACCCAGCAAATCAATGAGGCTTTGCTGTTGGGCTCAGTGGAAGAGAATCATCAGCTCCAGGACTGCTTTAAGCTGTGGTGAGCAAAGCCAGTGTCTGTTATAGAGCTTTCCAGTGAGTACCTTGTACTGGGAAATGGACTTTCTGGCTTTCTCATTCCCTTGGAGTGTAGCCCCCTGAAAAAATCACTGGTATGACATGTCCATCCCCATACTGGGTCACTGTCAGTTAGCCCTGCACGTGAGAGGGGCCAGGTGTTAGCCTTTATTTGTAACACAGTACACATAATGAAAAGAAAAATAAAAGAAAAACAAAAACTTGTTTGTCTCCTGTGAGGGAGCACTCGAAATGAATTATTTTCTGAGGGCGAGAGAATGCATAGATGCCGTTGAGGTGTGTCTAGCACAGATTATATTTTGCTTTCGATTCCCTGTGAGAAACTGTCTTTAGAGGCAGTAAATGGTTAGTGTAAAAATCTAAGAAAAGTAGGCTTTGTCTAACAAATAGAAGAATTTTCTGTGTCCTATTATGTGTGAGTTAAAAATGAAAATCTTGCCTTGTTTGAGCTGATAAATAATATATTAATATACCTTTGTTCTGATTTACCCCCAAAATAGCACATTTAGACCAACCTAAATTATTTTAAGCATTTCTGTTAAGACTGAAAATGTGAAAAGCTTAAAATGGAAAAAAAAAAAAAAACCCACACCAAAACTTTGCACTGTAGTGATCAAAGAGATTTTATTTAGCATAAAAACAACAACAAAAAAGTATTATGCTGACTTATTCCTAGAAATATTTTCGGACCATTCCCCAGAAATTATTTTCAAAACATGCATTTTCAAAATTATCAAAATAATTTTGATTTTCTTGTGATAAAAAAGGCAAAGATAAAATTTTCAGTCATGGAATCGATGGGAGTTGAATGCGTCCTCTCTCCTAAACCTGAGGTGTGTTTTGCATGGGCCAGGAGGCTCCTGAGTGTGACAGGATGTCTGCTGCTACGTGCAGGTTTAGCAGACTGCGATCTCATTGATGGTGGTGGTTGTTAATTATTTAAGTGACACATGGAAGTCTCAAATAACTGCTATTTATTTTGGAAATTTACCAATTAAATACAACAATTATCTACAAAAACTCTAGTGACTTTGAATCAGTTAAATGCTTCTGCTTAGCTATTTCTACATGCAATTGCTGTTTAAAAAGATAATATTGATTTTTTAAATATTTATCTAAGCTTTAAGTCTGCTTAACAGAAAAAGAATCTGTTTTGTCATAGGTGTCTTAAGTTAGTGCCACATGGTATTCATAAACATAATGAACTAAGAATTTTCTTCACTAGTGATTCTGGACAGTAGTGTTTCAGTTTGATTCCTTAGACTCGTGCATGTTGCTTTTTTCCAAAGCACATGAGGGCAGAAGGTGTTTGCCTGTTTGGAGGAGGACCTTTCTTCTATTCAGGATAGCCTCACTCTCCTCAAACAGCATTTTGAGGGAAGGAAAAATCTGCTAGTCTCAGTGTGTTTAGGTGGTTCAGCTGGAGACCTGAAAACCATGACTCCTGGCTTCTGGTTTTGGCTGATTCAGAGATACTGTAAATCACCTCTTCTCTCTCTGTTGCCTTCCCCATTTGCGAAATGGAGATAGTTACGCCCTTCACATGGATGGTAGGAAAGCTTAATATGTTAAAACATTTTGAGCTTTTCCATTTGCAAAGCAAAAATATTCATATTAATCACAGTTATTTGATTTTTCTTGAATTTTGTACGTGCAGATTTTCAGCATACTTTCACATTCTGTGTGTTCCTAATAGACGACAGTGCAAACACAGAAACCTGAAACCGAAAACCCCAAGCAAACAATTGGTATTTCTCAAACCGCCTGTGACATCCTTGAACACCTTTACAGCATGTCTCTTTGGTCTGCAAAACCACTATCTGCTAGATCAGGAAATAATTTACTAGATACAGAGAAGGAAGAAAATAATCCTGTTTTTAGTGTCACGTCATTTGTAAGTGTTTAATGGGAAAAACCTTTTTCTTGGCTCCATGTTTGCAGAAGGGAAAGGGAAGGGTTTTATTTGCAAGAATGGCTCTTCATCCTTCTAATATCCCCAGATTTAATTACTGAAAACACAAATGAGAGTGTTGCAAACCTGGGTATTGTTCAGTTTTTAAAAAGTACTGTTATTGCATTATATCTTTAGGTAAGTGCTGACATTCAGCTAGGAATTCTTAGAGGTCAGGAAATGGCAAAGAACCCTTCAGTTATACATGTAGAAGTGTATTAGTGCTACATTAATTAAGTATTAAAATCTAGTTAGTATGTAAATGATTGCACATCCTACAAGTGACATCCCAATGGAAACGTGGTATTCTGAACATTAACTAGTTTGTTTTTCCTGGGACAATTACGGAGTAGAGGCAGAATTGTAAGACCTCAAGCCTAAGCCTTAGGGTTTGGACTTTCAGAGAGACCTCAGCTTGTTGTCTGCAACAGGCATCTTCAGTTTTCTGTATGAAACTCATACCAGAAAAAGTTCCAAGACTTTAAAGGTAATTTTGTCTGAAATAAGAAATGCAAGGCTTGGCTCAGAAAATACTCATGGATGTGCTAAGTGCCATCTGCGTTTTACCTAACTAACATTTAATTTAAATGTTACCTAAAGTTATGTCCATTCTTTGTTGCACATGTATATGCAAGTTGTGCCTATTTATTTTTTTAAAGTGTCCCTTTAGGGGATCACTTCTTCTGACTAATACATGCTTCATACTGTTGGGTAGTAAAATTGAGCAATTACTCATTGGAGGATTTAATTCTACAGGAAAACTTCTGATTTTTTTTTTTAATTGTTTTTGGCAATCAGATAGCTAACAGTGCATTGAATGCAAAATTTAGGTAAATGCAAAGGTAAATGCAAAATTTAGCAAAATAATACTTAGCTGCCAACACATGCTATCAGTGATGGACAGCTTTTTATGCATTTTGCTGTTGCTGTTAAATTGAAACTTTAATTACCAGCTGGTTGCTATGTAAATCCCATATATGAGTAGGCGCAGAGAGAGATTAAAGGTCTGGAATGAAAATGGTCTGCAACCAATAGATCTGGGGCAAAAACTTGTGGAATACAGAATTAGGGATCAAAGAGAGTCACCTCTAAAATGAACAATATATGCTTAGGAACATACTAAAATCTCCACAAAACAGTCTTTTGGTGTGTGCATGTGTTTTGTTGTTGTTTTTTTATTTCAAAATTCATAAAGTTTCTTTAACATTTTGGTTTGATTTGGGTTGACTTTTTTTTTTTTAAACAGCAGTTGCTTGTAGTCAAACTCAAGACTCAAACTCAAGTATGAATGACTCGCCACGTGTGAAGTATTAAAGGATTCTAAGCTATTTGGAAAGCAAGCTTTCTTAGATTTTATTACAAATTCCCGAACAGACCCATACTTAAAACAAGGCTGAATTACACTCATTTTTAGCCAAAATCACCCTATTTTGAGGGAACATAGTTTACTCAAGCAACATATGCAAATTATATGAAATTGCAGGCTTTTAAGAAGAGAAAGAAGGTCAATTCATATAATCACATGAATGAAATGGAAATAATTTTTTCATAAAACTTAAATACATGGATGTTGGCCTCCTTAAATGACCCATTCACTTGTATTGGTTACATGAATTGGCTCATATTCTCCATTAATAAACTTACATACACAAGGAGAAGATTTGAAGAGTAACATTTACAGAATGTGGATTACAAACCAAGAGACAAAATTCAGTTATTGATTAGATTAATTGCCATGTCTGAATGTATATGTTATGCTCCATAGGTTGAACCCAGCAGGCTTTGGATTAGAAGGAAAGCCTGGCTTAACTGCAGCTGGCTTCAGGACTTGCATAAATGAATGAGAACTTTCTCTTTCAAAGTTGCTTTCCATATTGCCAAATCAGCTACTGAAATGATCATTTTAAATGTATGTTGTAGATAGAAGCATCATTTATGATGTAGATAATGTATTACCCCATATGACAGAGTCTGGAAAATTTTTTGCACTTTGAAGTATTTTAAGTTTTGGCAGTAGTAAACTTGGTGCATGTGAAATCAGACTTCCCAACGTTGGCTACAAAGCAGTGTCACAAACCCCTGGTTATAAGCTTCCTCACATACCTGTCAGCGTACTGCAGTTTTGACTTTTGCCAAGTTTGGCATTCGCATCAAATTGCCTCATTGTACGGAGTCGTTTCTGTGGTGTGGGTCCCATACTATGATGAGACACTCGAACTGTCAGTAGTAAGCAAATTGTGCTATCACTTTACACCTCTAAGCACGTCCAAAAAAACATCCTCACTAGTATGGCATGGCAGGATCAGTTTGTTACCATTGGTGGTCTTTTCATTGACTTCTTATTTTATATACTAGTTTGTAAGTTCAAAATGTGTTGCTAGAAGTTGAAATCTGCACTTCCTCATATTTCATTAATTCTTTTTATTCTTTTAAGAGCACGTAGTGCGGATGTGAGGTTAATCTCTAGATATCTGTGCTAACTTCCTCACCTTACTGTATGCCCATAAGAAATCCTGATTTTGTAACGATTCAGACAGCAATTGAGAAGCATGCTTTAAATACAGGGGTGTTAATGAGAGGAGTTAATGGGCATTAGTGGGTGGGGTTAAAATATCTATTATCATAAATGACAAAAGGAATTAAAGCAAATAAAATAAAAACTAGAAGCAATAAGCACATAATAGTGCCTGCTTACGGTACTTCACCAGCCATTCACAAAGGCAGCAGAACTGTGCAAATGAAAACTGAAGCGCCTGCAATACAGAATACGGTGACCACTAATAAGGAAAGAAAAAGAAACATGTCCCCTTGTTAGGAGGGAGGAATCGTGGGAGACAAGTGTGTGCTTTCTCAAAGATATGCTCATGTTTGCTGGCTTAAAGAAGGAGAAGCAGCATCTTTTATGCAGTTTCAGTGCTGAATGGTCATGGCACATTCCTGTAATTGATGCTTAAGAAATGATTAGGGTGTCCTTCATCTATACTTTGAGGAGAAACAAATACCCTCTTGTAATGCCAAAATAGGAATCCCAAATAGCGGTCAGCATAAAACCAAAATAGAGCTTGTTAGTAGATACGTTCATGTCCTCCCAGCGGGAACAGTGTTTGAGTCTTGTGTTTGAATTTTTTTTGGATAATAACCCTCCTTTATGACCTGCCTTTTATTTTGCATATTTGTTTGCAGTGATGCTATCTCCATCTGTGTTGCAAAGCTCACTTTTCTGCAGCTTCTCTGTGATTTCCCAGCTGTCCTGTTATTTCCCACCTCATGCTTTTCTTTTCAGCTGAACCTTATTCACAGTGAAATCAGTAATTTAGCCGGCTTCGAGGTGGAGGCCATTATCAATCCTACCAATGCTGACATTGACCTTAAAGATGACCTAGGTAAATGGGGCATGGGTTGACACAACTAACGGTCACATGGAAATTATGGAACCCAGAATTTACTCTCTAGGGCTTCATACATTTAATAAGAGCAGAAATTCAAATCTTGCAGGTTCTGTTTTGTTGAAGAACTATATTCAAAATACTTTTTCACCAAATCTGAATACTTGCAGCTGTTGCTAGTCTTCAAGTTGATTTCAGTTAAAACAAATCATTTAAATTCTTTTCCATAATGATCATATGTGACTGTTAGCTATTTTGGGGGGTTTCTTATTTGGATACTTTGAGGACTAAAATACTTTTTTGTCAGGTTGTTTTCAAAATAAGCAGTTTCTCCATTCTAACTGCAATCTTGGGGTTTTTTCTGATACCCAGAGTAGGCATAAAATTTTTAAAGAGGAATGATTAAATAATGAACTATCCCCCAATCTTTCCTACCTTGATTTCATGTTTAATTCAGTCAAATAATTCGTTTCCATTATGCTTCAGTTACTCCCTGTCACTTTCACATTCAGCTGAAAACAAATACTGATATTATACCAACAATGAACTTGTAGATACTATCATAGATGGTGTATGGCTTTTAAAGCTTCTGTCTTGTTCCAGATTTAAAAAAAAAATAAAAAAATCCTTCTTCAACAGAAGTCTGTTCTTCAGCAAAAGTAAAAGAAATACTAACTTTCATGCATTGTGTACTGCATTCCCTTCTTATTTGATTACACCTGTTGCCATCTTTTTGTTAAACTTCCTTAATGGAATACAATTCATAATTATTCTACTACTGCATTTCCGATGGGAATGTACACAAGTAATTTAGCAAGAAAAAGATTTAAGAAGGCTAATTTTTAAATCAGCCTTTCTCAGAAGTATGTATATTTTTACAAACATCTCAGCCATTCCAACACATAATTAGAAAATATGCCTTACCTCTAAAATATAAGATCGATCATTTATATTTTTTAAAGCAAATTCAGTACAACCCTTTCTGCAAATACATGGTTTCCTCCATATGAAGGAGACTGTCGTTTTTAGAAACAAAATGATGAATCGCTATACTTATGAAGATTAGTGCCTGTCAGCTTATTGATGCTGACAAAATGGAGAAACTAGTTATTTTGTTTGGCTTGATGATCC
This sequence comes from Ciconia boyciana, assembly GCF_034638445.1. Classification (NCBI taxonomy): domain Eukaryota; kingdom Metazoa; phylum Chordata; class Aves; order Ciconiiformes; family Ciconiidae; genus Ciconia; species Ciconia boyciana. The sequence goes on along the minus strand of NC_132942.1, from coordinate 4,137,633 downwards.
TGAATTTCTTTTTAAACAGATTCCGTATTTTAGTGTCATGCTCTGTGGGGAACTGGTTGTTCTAGGTTTCTGCAAAGTGAAATGGGGTATTAGCTGATTTTAAAACTTTGGAAATGATCTCATGTGATTGCTCTGACTTGTCATTTTAACATTTATTTGATCATGTCGTACTCAATATTCCTCCTCCTGTTCCCTACACCCCTTTCTCTACACACACCTGCACACACAACTCAGCATACTCCTTTGGCGCAAGGTTTGGAGATGTAAAGGTAGGAAAATATGGACGTTGGTACATGTGTAAATGTAGAGCCTGTGCTGGGTCTCTGTCCAACGTGGTTGATATACATCTGTTTACCTGTTGTAGTTGCAAGTTGTACAGGCTGACATTGCCACGATCGACAGTGATGCTGTCGTTCACCCGACAAACTCTGACTTCTACACCGGTGGTGAAGTAGGTAATGGAAAGTTCAGTGCTGCGGAGTTTGTATGTGTGTGCATGGTCAATCAGCAGCCACAAGCTTGTTGTAGCTATGCAGATTTGCATTCATTTCTCACTTCCAGCAGTCCTGACTGATAATAAAAAGAAATGAATAATTGCAAACTCAGTAGGCATTTTTGATTTTTATCACCCAATCAGACTTTCAGAAGTAACAATAGAATGCACCGCCAAAATTTGAAGTGCAGGAACAGTACGTTCAATGCAGGCATGTGAGCAAGGAAAATGAATTACGGCATTGTTTGTTTGACATGTTAAATGCCTGGTTTGAATATGGTTTGAGTCTTGATCTTTAGATTTCTAACCAGTTCCAGTACACCCTCTCCATGCCAAGTTTCAGATGTTCACATCTGACATGCTGGATCTAGCCCATCTGTATTTTCTGAACTCTTAAGATTGGTTAGTTTTTTCATATTTTACCTTATGGACCAATTACCTTCATAGCCCTGCTCAACGGTCCTCACACCCACAAGCACACAGCTAGTGACGCTACATACATTTTTCAGGCGGTCGGTCATCTAAGCTACACCGATGAGAGAAGGCATGGTAGAAAACATGACAGACGTCTCAATTCAGTATCTGAATTGTCCCCTGAGTAACTCTTATCTTAGCGATACCCCTCTCTGCGTACAGTATTTTGAAGGATTTGCTAACAGGGTAGCAGTACTTTAACTGAACTGCCTTGGTAGTTTGAGAAGGCAAATTGGAATTTGGGCTGAATACAGAAGTTGCTGGTAAGGGTGACAACCCACTGTACTTAAAAAAAAAAAGTCACCTGGTCCCAGCCTCTGTTCTACATCTCATCTTAACCTCATCATCGCTATGCGAATCGTCTCCCTCCATGCTTGAGGCCCTGTTTCAATACCGGCTTGGAGGGACACGCGTCCTGCTGCAGAGCTGGCATGTCCTACAACGCCTGCTTTTTCTGAAGGGGCTGCTTTCTGAGTAACACGCAGGCGAATGTAGCTCTGTATAGCCTGTTGGGCAGGGACAGCTGTGACTTGGCTGGCTAAACATTATGCAGAGACATCAAAATAAAAGTGTCGTAATACCCTGTATCTGAAGAATATGCTTCTAAAGTCTGTCAGACTCATTTAGCTAATGTGCTTGTCTCCTACCCTTCGACAAAGAAATGCTTTGCTCCCCTACAAAGAAAATTGTGTCTCGAAGCTGCACTGCTCGTTCCTTAGTGTAGGTTCCTGTTGCCTCTGACTGCTGTAAGAAAGAATAGAAGTGCACAAATGCTTAGCTTCCAATGATTAACTTTTACCCATCTAAATTTTTTTTTTAATTTTTGTTGTTTTTTTCCCTAACAATTTAAATGTACTGGGGGCTTACCCTGAGAATTTTAGAGCCTAAATTTCTGCTAACGCTGTTTTCAACACTGATACCAATGCCTGCTTGGAAAGCATGAGATAATGATCTTATTCTCATGGGAGTGGCACATATTTATGCCTGTGAGCAAATAAGCTACTAACCTTGAAGCTGTGAAGCAAGACTTCCATCAAGAAACTTGCTAATGTAGTGGAAAATGGTTAAATACAGTATGTCCTTTCCCAGATGAAGCTAATTTACAACGTAGTTCTGAAATATAATTTCAATATAAACCCCCACTATTAATCAGAAGAAGAACATAACTGAGGAGTAAATGCGGAAAACCTCACTGGTTCATACCAAATACTACTTTTGCTCTTCTTTGTACCAGGTCTGCAAGAAGAGAGCTCCGTGAAATAAACTGACAGGGTTGTTCATTGCTTTTAATTATAAATTAATTCCCAGTAGAAGGGAAAAAGCTGATCCTTCTGGATTGAATTAAACCAAACTAGGCTAAATTCCATTAAATGTACAACAGCTTTGCAATGGCAAAGAAATGACCTACTTAATAGATCTTTTCTGTTCCTGGGTTCTGCACAAGGCTTAATTATGTTTTGCCTTGAAACAAGAGAAATTAAGGATTATGAATGTCATGGGTTTTAGGACTGATCTGAGTTCATGGACTCCGGGGGAATATAACTGGAATATATACAACTATAAGTAGGAATGATATGGAAATACGTACAACAAGAATATAACTAGAATGGAAGACTATTCCTTCCCATCCCTTCTCTGTCAGAGTGATTTTAAAAGACCCTGGTGTCAGCCGCGGCTGCTAGACGGGTTCGGCACAGGGCACCGCGTGTCGTGCTGTCTGCCGTATCGCTGCCTTTGAAGGGCAGCGCATTTCCAAGCACCTCTGTTCTGGGGCGGATCTCCTTTCCTAGCACACTCTCCTAAGACACCTTGCTGCTACGAATAAAGCCATTACCGTCTTTTCCAAGATATTTGTAAGATGGTGCCTTCCGCTCAGTTGCACAGGGATAGGTAACTCTGAGTTTCAGAAAATTCTTAGTGAGGAGTTTGAATAAACTTAGACCGAAGTATTTATATAAAAAAGCCTGAATGAGCACAAAGAGCAAATTACACTCTGACCTACACAACCTGGCCTTGCAATCCAGCTTTTGGCAAACACCCATTGTGAATTGGTTACGAAAAAGGCAAAAGAAAAGGCGTACATTTTTTAATTGTCGGCAGGTTTTGTACCCCAAAAGCAATAAACTGCCAATAGCAAAATAGAGGCAGGGTCACAGAGTCCATTTTTGAATGAACAAACAAATGCATTGTTTTCAACTTTTAATCTTCATTTTGGAAGAAATTTAGCAATGGTGTCAAAACAAAAGCATCTCTTGCAGTCCTCTTAGTTCTTAGAGCTATAACCCTGTTCAGTAAGCTGAATCTTGGAGGAGGGGCTCTGCTTCCTTGAGCATACAGTATGTGCACTTCCATCAGAAAATGCGTTTTTTCTTTCTTCGTCAGTGAAAGTAAGGGGTTTCACCAAATAAATGTCTAGATCTTTAGAGATCCTAGTTCTGAATTTTTGGAAATCAGTTTTCAAAGTAATGTCTCAAATCAGAGCCTTTATGATACCACTGCTTTTTACTTATCTACCTTTATAATTAATACGCACAGTGCAAAATTATGTGGGATGCTTATGTAGTTAGGAAAATGCTTTCTTGGGCTGTTTTTTTTATATTAATATTTAAAACTAGAGCTGCAAAATAAGATCTAAACCATTTAGTGATGGACTGCCTTTGTAAACAGCATACTTTTTGGTTGCCCTGAAACACTGCACAGCTCTTCTCCTCCCAGAATGACTTTGTCCAGCTCCTTAGCTGTAGTTAGAGAAGTTCATTGGAGGAATATGTTCCTTAGAGATTCTCCTTATTTCTGAGGCTCTTCCTCTTGGTTAAAGGTGGCTCAACAAGCTGGGCAGTTACCAAGTAAAGCAGCCCGCTGCACTCACGAGACTGTTTCATTCCTGGTGCCACCTGTTGGGGTCAGGGACCAAGATCAGGTGAGTTTCAAATTCTTATTGTGGCAAATGGCTCTTTAAAACAATTTGTAAGAGAGAGGGGAAATGAACCTTAGGGGAAGGAATTGTGAACCTTCAACCGCTCTTGAGCTAGCACATTCTTCTGGAACATTTCACACTAACGGATGCTCATGGTGAGGAAGGAGGTAGGGCTGTCATGTCAGATGTTTTGACTTTAAAGTCGGAGTCTGAGAATGTTAGCAAGGGATACCAATGTGAGGTTTTTGGGTTGTTAGGGTTGTCTTTTTTGGTTTTTTCTTTTTGTTGTTGTTGTTGTTGTTTTTAATGACTAGCTAATTCTGAAGTCCCAAAAGGTTTAGATCTTACTTTGCAGTCCCCAAAAAAATGTTTGGGCAGAAAACTCTAGAATGATGTAATAAAAAATAATGACGAGTCACATGTCTGCTGCGGAAACCTGGGGTCAGAGGAGTAAAATAACAATTCTCTGTTCAGGGAGCACTTTGGAAAAGAAAGGCGGCAAGGAGTTTGTGGAAGCTGTCATTGAGCTTCGCAAAAAGAACGGGCCGTTGGACATAGCTGGAGGTGAGGTTCTGCGCTTCGGAAACCTGCAAACAAAACACTGCGGGCACTGGCTTCGCTGCCGGCGGCGGTCTTCATTGCAGTCAGCCAGGCTCGTTCTAGTACAACGCTTGGGTTCATGCTGTCTGCAGACAACTTTTATGGGTTACACGATATTTGTGTTCTCCAAAGGTAAAATACACGCGTTGCATCTTAAGTAACCTTTACCAAGGCATCTGGGAAATGGCGTAGTGGTGTAGTATTACAAGGAAAATCAGTCTGTTCACAGGTACACGCATACACAATGGATGTTGATTATTAAGGGCACAGTTCAGAAAAGCAATTAATTAGATGCTTGCTTTTCAGAACAGTTGAGTCCAACCCTGTTAAACATCTGCTTTGCTGAAGTGCCGCTGACTTTCACTGAACTTAAGCACATGCTTAAAGTTAAGCATCTGCTTGGGTACTTTGTTTAATCGGTGCCAAAATCATCACTATAAAAGCTTATGACTTTTTGATGCCTAGTTATCAAAATTTATGTAATATCTGAGAAAAATCTACTATGTGAGTAATAAAGTCTGGTAATGACGATATATAATTTTACACCATCTGTGAAATTGCTGATACATGTTGTTCATATAGAAGGCTGATTCTGCCATCTGTGTTTATGCTATAAAAATAAATACAGTGTGCACAGTTTTGTAAACGAATTCTGACTAAAGCTGAAGAGGAGATGTAAGACTTCAGCTCTGACAGGAAAAATTACAACTGTTTACTTCTGGTGCTTAATACATGGGGGTGTTTTTCCTTGCTTTTTAAAATTTTTAATAACTTTTTCTTGGAATTCTTGTTCTGCAAAAATATGTACAACCAGTTACTCATTTTTTTTTTTGCTTACTTCTGTACAGTATTCTTTATCAGCCCAGACCAAACTGCTTACAAATAGATTGCAAGTTGGAGAGAAAAGATTTTTTTCTCAGCCGCCAGTGCATCCCTCAGATCTGAGGGCTGCTTGGCAGTCTTACCCCGCGGGGAGCTCTACACTACACTGGCACAAACTGGCTGTTAGGGACTTGTTGGAGGACTCTAGAGAAGAATTGGTGCACATCAATTTCTCAATCATACTGATACGCAGTTTTCAGATTTCTCAATTATGTGGGTATCCCTTTAATCTACCAATAACCAGGATCCTTACCTGGAATATAATTGTAACTAGCACAGAACGTGGCCATGGTCCTCTTTCTTTTTCTACAGCAAAAGCGTAACTTACTTCCCCTGTCAGAGCATTTGCATTTGAAGTAAGGGACAACTGCTCTTGGTAATTAACAGTTGTCCTCAACAGAATCCTAATGACTTAATTAATGACTACCCTAGAGAACACTCCCTGAGAAATATTAAAGTTGGTGATGCGTATCAATACAGTATTTTATTCTTTTAGAATGAAGATATCCACATTTCACATCTGACTAGAGATATGTCAGCTGCTTTTAATAGATTTTTCTTGGATTTATGATGTATTCTGAATCTGCCAACATTTTAGTTGCACATTATGACAAATTAGTATTGCCTAACACGGAGGCTATTCAACATGTTGAGAATCTATGAACCCGTAAGAACATAAATGCTTGTGCTTCCATTGTCCTTCAAAATGTACTCTTCTGATTAACCTCCGGTCACAATGCCATATGACAAAGTCTATTTTCTCTTTTCTGCAACAGCTACAGGATAGTATCCATATGTGATGATTGTGCTCCAAGAGTTATTTCTGCTATACTTAAATAACAAAATGCCTCATAAACATTCCAGAATGGAGTAGAGGATTTCTGGCCTCTAAGCACCTTCACAAACCTGATTTTTTTCATTTTTTTAAAATTACTGGTATTTTTATTATTGGTTTTGAAGACATAAGCTGCCATTTTATACCTACACTTTTGTGGCTGCGTCTGATTATATCCCAAAGCGTGCATATTAGGGGACTGACTCTTTATGAAGGTTCGGTGTATGCTCTTGTGAGATTTCGACTAGCTGTTTTTCTTCCCTCAGCTTGTGATTAGGGTGTTTTTCTTCCCTCTTTTTTTTTTTTTTTAAAAACAAACCAAAGTTACAAGCTTTTAATTGCAACCACAGACCTGTGGGTTCAGAAATGGCAGTGATCCTCTTATCCTGTTTTCTGGCAGGCAGAGCACGGTCTGTTGTTGGTCTGTGATGGGAAGTGGTGAACCCAGAATGTGTTCTCCTGCTGAGCAAAGGCCCCTTGTCTGGAGAATCCCTGGCTGTCAGTAGTTTGTAGGCAGGCTGTGCTGCATCCTCTTAGTCCCCACACATCCATGGTAGTATCGTGGTGATAATATACGTTTAGCATGGTAAAAATTCTTCTCCGTTTCTTTGTACATACGAGGCCTTGCCTGTTGGTATAAACAGTGTGAATCAAACATTGTGAATCTATAAATGCATCCTCTTCAACTGTCTGTCGAGAATGGATAAAGGAGATAAACTAAAACCAGCGTTGTTTAAGTGGGCATGGATAAACCCCACACAAAAAAGCTCGAATAAGACCAGGCCCAAAGGCTTGAAATCACACAAAATGTCTTCTTTACTTCAGTTACTCAGACACAAAGCTGGAAATAAAGCAAAAATCTTAATTCACCTCTTTTCTAGCCTTCCTTACCAGTTTGCAGAGCACTAATAGCTCTGAACTGATCCAGTTTGGCTGCAGTGTGATCAGAAGCTCGCTAAACAAACTGTGATTTTAGCAGGAGTAGCTGAAGGTCACACAAGTCATAACTCTGTGTGACTGTCTAGCATCCTGATATTTACTGTAGCTCTGCAATAACCTGAACCAAAGCAAGACCATCCCTTGAACGGGTTTGCATTCTAACAGATTACTTGCCTTTCTCCTTACACGTTACACAAGTTTGCACAATCCCTAATATACGTGTGTTTCCTTTGACGTCGGCCATGAATTCTTGCTCTCTCTAAAATAAGCTCGATTATAGCTATGACTTATAAATTACCACAGCGAAGTGCAGCTGGAAATGGAAAATACAAAGTCTCTGTAATCATGTTGTTATGTTTTAAGGCTGTGTGATTTGTAATCTAAAACATTCACTGGGGCTAAAGGAATGTCTGTCAATTGTTTGCTATTTTAATTACATATGCACTTTTTTAATCCTAAGGAGAGGAAAGCAATTATGTTTCACTTTCGGTTCTTACTAGCTGTTGTCAGTGCTGGCCACGGATTGCCCGCGAAATTTGTGATCCACTGTAATAGCCCAGGTTGGGGCTCAGACAAATGCGAGGAGCTGCTGGAAAAGACAGTGAAGAACTGCTTGGCTCTGGCTGATGAAAAGAAGCTGAAATCAATTGCATTTCCTTCAATTGGCAGTGGCAGGTAAGGCTGTTACACAAACCCGATGCCAAATAGGTCACATTGTCTAAGTGCCATCTCATGTGTTCCAGTCCCTTCTCATGTACAGAACCCATTGCTACAATGCTGACTTTATTCTTGTGTGTTTAGATCAGTTCCCTGAATGAAATGTTTCTTCTAGGTTCTTTCAAGCTGCGCATGGAGCCTGCAGTATTCTCCTGAATACTAGTTCAACTTTGGCAGGTCTAGTAGTGATCCCTGCAGAACCTTAAAGCATGCGAATAGGTTCAAGAGCATAAACCAAACTTTTTAAGAGGATATTAAAAGACTTTTTTCAGACTATCAATTTGTTCATATAAATTGGGGATGTGGAGGAGAACATGAAGAAAAGGGATCTATTATACCTAGGTTTAGTGCATACTTAAACTTACTGAATACAACATGTCTTAGGATGGCCGGAAGACATGGCTTAGCGTTCGTTTAAGCAGCAAACCTGAGGTGGAATTCTCAGGATCTGCAGAGTCACTTCAAGCTTTCACCCGAAACCGTAAGCTGAGTTCCATGCAGTTTACATCATGGGACTCTTTCAGAAAAAAAAGGCCTTAAAAGCCTTTGTCAAGGTTTCTGAAAGCCGAAGTCTAAACTTAAGGTCCTTTGGCTTTGTACAGGATGCTCAGTGCCTTTGAAAGTTGGATCTCATTCTTAAGAGTTTAAATACGGACTATGCTTTTAATCTGAGGCTCTTGGGTTTGGAACACTTGGCCCGTAATGATGGCTCAGTATGAAGACCAAGGGCCAAATCTAGGCTGAATTACACAGTTGTGTATTTAACCCTGAACAACTGCCCCTTTTGAATTTGCTGTGAAAGAAGTTGGCTGATGCACAGCAAGAATATTCTTCCCATTGTGCCGTGTTGCAACACTAGATTAATTCCTGCATATTCTGTGGGTTAGGGCAGGAAGTGCTATTTGAGCTTTTGGGTGAACGACAATAAAGAAACAGAAGTTTCACTAGGATAATAAATTTAAGCGACTTGCATCAGGCAAAGCTCCAAATAAGGTTAATTTGCATGGGTGTCATTTTAAGGCGATAACATGAGCAAACTTTGTGGAATGGTAGAGAGATACAGCGGAGGGTTTATACTAACCTGTTGAATTAGCTGCCAGGTTCACAGGCTAGTCAGTACAAAGAGAAGCTCTGAATTGCTCTTTAGGAGAAACTGTATTCTTCCATGGACTGTAGAGTGACCACAGAACTGGTTATGTAGGTGCCTAAAGCGAGGCTATGTACAGTATCTTCCACAGAGCCCTTTCTTTTCTGGATAGCTCCCAGCAAAGAACCATTCCCAGCCCTTGTTGCAAAGTAGCTGATTGGTGTTGGAAGGTGGTGAAACCCTGAATAATCATGAGATTCACATTCTGTTATGAAGTCTGGTTACTGACAGGCAAGATCTGTGGCTGAGTTCTCAGCTTGGCATATGCACGGCATTCTCACTCAAGCCAGTTGAAGTGGTGCTTTTAAAAGATGGAGAGGAATCAACAGGCCTTGAGAAATACATGAGGTCGTGTATTTTCCCTTTTTTCTCTTAGAGATATTCAAGCATAAATTAATTTTTGAGAGAGCAGAATATAGTCTGACAATACTCTTTACTTGAGTTTTTATGAAGTCAGAAGCGTTAAAAAAAAAAGTAAAGCTTTTAAAGACAACAAATGCCAAAGACACCACATGTATGCAGCTATTCTAGTACAGACATCTGTCAAGCAGACATCACCCAATAAACCCACATAAACAGTTTCATTCTCTTTTATAGTTGAGGAATGGGATTACATGAGGGCAGTTCAAATAAATCACGGGGGGAAATAAAATAGCATACTTGTAGCTTTCAGTGGGCCAGATGCTCAGCTACAGCCAATTTGTGGAAAGCACAAGTTGGGTGTTGTACAGGGGTAGCCTAGAGTTCAGTCGGGTAGGGCCGGCAGGAGAACAGGGAAAGGAGAGTTAGGGATTGAACATAAAATCATCCTCGGAGTAGGGATTTCATTCTGAGGTGCTGACTTTGATCTGAATTGACACTAGCTTGGCTAAAGTCTCAAACTGCCTTTTCACAAGAATTTATCTCAGACCAGTAGATAGACGCAAGAGGCTTCTGTTTCTTGCAGCCCACACGTGGCCGTTGGGTCAGCACCTTTCTTCTGATTTTTCTACTCTCTTTCCTTTCTTTTGGGGAGTGGTCCTAAACAATTTATTTTAATCGGCTTCCCTTTGTGCATGCCTCCCTTTGACCAGGCTGCTCTTCTTTCATTTGCCCTGTTGTGACCACCTTGCTGGAACACTACTGAAGTGGAAGTTGTAGGACTTCAGAGTCCCCTGTGAGCAGTTCAGAAGCGGTGTATACCCTGATTTTGATGCTGGCCTGCATGACAATTCCTGCTCAGGAGCAAAATTCCTCAAAGATCTGTTCAATATATGCCAGGGTGCAGCATTCATAAGTAACTAGCAAGTGATCAGATGTGGAGGCACGCTGAGTCTGTGTCTTTTTCTCTATGTAAGCTGACAGTAGGAAGTAGCTCCTATGTCAAAACTACGCTCTCAGTTGATTAACTTGTCACACAGCTGATTCTCCCTCGTCAGCTCGTTTGGCTTTGGAATAGTACAGGGTTTTTTCCACAATGCTTTTTCCTTTTTAATTCTTCTTCAGTAAAAGAAAAAATTGGGCCTTTTCAGAACAGAAAGAAACAGCATGAGCTATTTCATGTCACCATTTTTGAAATATCACAAGAATTATCTTCAGGCAGCATGTATGATATCACATTACAGACAGCAGTACCACAGAATTGCTCTCGGAGTATATTTTATGGTAGGGTAATGTGCAGTACGTGGGCCATGACACAGGCAGTTGCCTTTCTCATTTTGTGTCTTGCAGCATGTAATGAGAGGGAGAGTACAACAGCATTCTATTATCAGAGCTTGGTGCTTCAGTGAGCAAATGTTCAGTGATGTTGCACCTGTTAGTGCCAGAGGTGAAGTTAGCCCAGCTTCTTCGCGTTGCTGAGAAAACTCCTGAGAAACTCAGCCATCTATGTAATCGTAAATTATTAGTAGTATTAATAGTACACACTTTATAACAGGGAGTATTGACTTATCTGTAAGTGCATGTCAGGCAGCCAAGTGATGTTCAATGGGCTCTTTCAAATTCTGTTTGGGTCCTCCTCGTAACAGAGTGATCGTGTCCCATCGCCTTCAGGCTGATTACTGCAGTACGCTTCCCTGCGGCTCGGGGAGTGCTCAGACTTTGGCTAGGGCAAAACCACAGTCTTGGTGGGTAGCAGTACTTCACGAGTAATACCGCGGCAAAGCTTAGGCCACATTCGAAGTGGTTACCAGCTGTAATTTCAGGAGTTTGCCATGACCTGTAAAACTCGCAGTTCAGGTCATGGCTTTGTTCAGACCATTCTACTTGTGCTTGACCTGTTTTAAGATTAGATTACACTTTCAGACAAGGGCTGCTAGATAAAAATGTGAAAAAGCTTGTAAGAAGGGTTCCCAGATGAGGCACTGAGCTTTGAAATTCAGTCTTGCAGTTTTGTCATCTGAGAAAGCAGCAGGGTTTGTTCTGTTTGTCTGTGGCTTCTCCAGAAGAAGGAGGCAGGACCCTCTTTAGGCATTGCTAGAGGAGTAGAAAGGCCTCTGGTTTCTAAATCTCTCTGGTTGATACCAGGCAGATGTCTTTCAAGATATTTTTCTTAGGACTGTACTTACATTGAATCAGCCTGTAATCAAAAAGGATGTAAGGAGCGTTGGAAGTGTTGCTGAGGCTGGCTTAGAAAAGCCATCGAGTCCCTTAAGGCTGTCCTCAGCCCTGACACAGCTACTTTGGCTTTCCAAGCCCAGTAAAGTTAGACTGACCCCATCTGCATGAGGCTCGCTGTGGCCCAGGAGAGCAGATTTGCTCACCTTCATGCAGCCTGCTTCACTTTTTCTACCACATTTGGAATGGTAAGAGTGTTGCCAGCATCGTTTCTCACTACCAAACTACCAGAAGTCATTCTCTCTTTCTTTTCGGTCTGCAGCAAGGCTGTACAAGTAACTTCTAAAATTTTGTGCTAGATTATTAACCATTGATGGTGGTAAAACCATTTTGTACTTTGTGTCTTTTCATGCTTCATTTTCTATATCAAGTTCTCTATCCCTTTTTATTTTTCTTTAATGGTCAGTTTGCTTTCAGGATGGGTTTGACTCTGCAACTCTGAACGTATATGCTGCTTTCCTGAACACTTCAGCCTGACTGGCCGCTGGTTTACTTGTCTGTTAAATGAGCATAATTGACCCATCAGATATTGTAAGGTTCAAGCCATCAATGTGTGTGGACTCTGTATTCATATTTTGTGAATGCTTTTCTTCTGTTTGAACATTTTAAGTCTTGCCTAAACAAACAAGTTTGTAGCTTCTAATTCAGACTGTAAACACTGGCTTTGTAGCTTTATTTACCGTGCTGGGGTAGAAAAAAGACTGAGCGTTCCCTGCAAGGTTATACCAGCGAAAGCTTGTTCAGCAAGTCTTGATTTCCATTCTTTTTTTTGTCTCTCCTTCTAGAAATGGCTTCCCAAAGCAAACGGCTGCTCAGCTGATCCTGAAAGCCATCTCCAGCTATTTTGTGTCAACAATGTCCTCTTCGATCAAGACGGTGTACTTCGTGCTCTTTGACAGTGAGAGTATAGGGATATATGTGCAGGAAATGGCCAAACTAGATGCCAACTAAGCCTAGAAAGCTACAGTCCTAGCCCCCTCTTCTGCCCATCGTCCTCCCCAAATCCTTAACTCATTGTGAAGCAGAGCATCCCTTATTTTAAATTTTGCTCATCTAGGGGAATAAAGGTGGGATTTTTGTTGGTTTTTGTTTTGTTTTGGGGGGGTTTTGTTTGTTTTGTTTTTACTTTCTAAAATGTTTTATGTTGGCACTGATAGTTGGCATTACTGCTGTTAATGCACTGTATACCAGGCATCGTCTGAACTTAGTGTAATCTAGGAGATTTTATAGTTTTATTTTAATGAAGTATGGATTGAAGCAGAAAGCCGTTAGGAGTATGTAGTCTTTTACTTGTGAAAGAAACAGGCCGACCCTATTTTGTAACTGTGTTGTGGTGCTTTATCAATACATCGAGTGGCGTTCCTTTCATTTTTTAAAAGAACAGATGCTATAAACCTAATTTGTGTTTGTTTATTGTCTTAATGATAAATCTGGAAGAAAAAATACAGAAACCCCGTTGTCCTTAATTATATTTACAATTTTGAAATTGTGTGAATTGATTTAGTAAAATGTTTGAACTGTTGCTGGTGGTGTACTTTAATTTTTCCCTTAAGCCTTCATTTTCTACATTCTGAAAAGTTAGCTCTGAGGGGGATGATAAAACACCAGACGTGAACCAGTGGCCTGGAAACGTGTTTGGAGATGCTGGGCCTCTTACCTGTGCTGGCTGGATGGGTGCGTGCCCCGTGGAACTCACAATCAGATCTTTTTCCTGTGAGCATTCAGACTTTCCAGTGGGTGCTTCAGGTCTTCCTGTTCCGAATCTGACTTAATTGGCTGTTGAGTTTGGGAGGTTGAGGCCTTTTAGATCAAGCAAGACCTAGGATTTTTTCTGAACTAGTTCCAGTCATTTAATGTTGGTCTGTTTCAAGCCATTTTGTATTTTTTTCCAAATATTTATGAGCCTGGTTTGTATCGGTTGCCATATCATTTGCACAGCTGAAATCCATACCAACATAAACCTTTACGGAAGCCACTTGGTTTTGTACTTTGAGAAAGAAGAGGTTACATGTTCAAAGCTATCACATATGAATGCTTGCTCTGAAGAGGAAGCTCTTCCTTTGAAGTCTTTAGCCTACTTTCGAGATAGTAAGCATACGTTTTCCATCTCTGTTGAAAATGTCATTTGCTGATGAAAGAGTACTTCGCATCCACTCTGGATTGATCCAGAGCAATGAGCGGACCAAATCTGACTGACTTTTCAGTAAGCTCAGGAATTCCAAATATGAAAAATGTGCAGCTTAAGCTCCTGCAAGAGTTTGGGGTTTTGTGTAGAAGTCCAGATATTTGCAGCTTTCAAGTGGACTGCTGTAGACGAACAACAGAAGTCAAAATTTAAAATAACAGTGTTATTCTAAACACATACACAAAGTTAGAAGGAGGAAAGAGTAAATTTATTTTGTGCCTCAAATACTTAAGGTATTGAGCCCATAGTATGGTCCAAACTTAACATTTTTCAATGGCCAAAATGCATCTGGTATCATTCTTCGGAGAGCCCTTCAAGTGGCAATAAATAAGGTGCAGTACTTCAGCATTTAGTTGTGAAGTCTGTGGAACTGCAGTTGTATTGATTCTTACAGTTAAAAGAAAACTGAAACTGCACTTTCCAGAAATTTCACTAGGTGTCACTAAAAGGACTGAAAAATAGAAAAAAGCATGGGTGAGCAGGTACCTGAGGAAACACGTGGTGTGAGAAGGGCCCTCATTTTCTCAGCACCAAAGGGGATTTTTAACACAGAAGGAATGCACACATCAAAATGAGTACAGGTTACAGCTTCTTGGTCTCTTTGTACTGGAGTATTTACTGCATAAAGTCTCACTTTTTTAAAGTCTCAAAATTTTAATGTCAGCAACAGGAAAGAGAAAAAAGTGTTTGTCCACAAGGATTTTCAAAGTAGTTAAAAGTACAGCCTCCAGTGGCATTTTATAAATGTGTCTTTTACACTGTTACACCATGCTGGGAGAGCCACCTTTTGTCTTTCAACTAGAAAATCCCAAAGCAAACTGTACTGTAATCCAAATCACATGGACTTGCTTCTTCTGGCCTCACATCTCATCTGCTTATTCAGCTGCCGGCTCCATAAATAGCTCCCGTGATTTCATTGGGATTGCTTGCGATGTGCCATTTGCTTTGCTTGGATTCAGGTCCTTCTGCAAAAAAAATGAACATCTCCCACCTGACGAGAATCTGAGCTCTCAGCACCATGGCCCAGTGTGACCAAAAACAGTTATCGAGGATTTTTTTTTTACATTACCTTGAACAAGGAGAATGCTGTGCTTCCCGTGGCAGGCAGGGCCACAGCCCAAGAGCTTTCAGAAAGTCTCTCTTCTCATTCTAACTCGTAACTATGGACCATGTTTTGCTCCTGTGTAAAATCATTTAACAGTGTTGAACCTGATCTTGTGGGGGCATCACCGTATTCTGCTTCTGTACAAATGCCAGAGCATCCCCCTCTTTCTTATCCATTCAAAAGCCTGTAAACCCTCAGTGTGTTCAGAGAATACCCCGATTCTGTTGCTTTGACCCAGCCTGTTCCACAAGTGACCTTGACCCACTGCACAGCTGGTCCCCACCGCACCTGTAGCGAGGTGAGTCTGCCTGGAGGAGGAGCGAGCCGGTCTCTGACACGGCCCTGCCTCTCAGCGTTTGCCCACCTTTCCCACAGCCTGAAGAATTCTGCTCTGAGGTCCTGAAATCCAGCAGGCTCTGTCAAGAAAGCCAGAGAGCCCAGGGCAAGCTTGAACTCAGCCACACAGGGCAGCCCGAGTAGATTATGGCATATATTCAAGAACCTAAAAGGTAACATATCAGGTTACGTGCATAACAGGAAAAACAGGAGAAGAAATTCCTGCTGACATGTGCACTGCGGCCAGGACAACATTGCTTTGGGAATCTCCCTAGCATTTCGCTTGTTGTAGCTGAATGTGCAAGCTCCATTTGCAAAAAAATAAATTAATCACACTTTGGGAAGGCCACGTATGGAAAGTCTCAGTGAAAGTGCCTTTACAGCTTGTTCTTTTATTGGCAAGTCCGTTATGGATCTTATCTGAAAACAACAGTTGAAATGGACATTCTCTCTTTAACCGTTTCAATACTTTAAAGTAAATACTTTAAAGGTTAAAAGCATTTTGTGGCCAAAATGTGTTTTCAATTCCCCATTTCAAATCCTGCTCTCCACTAACAGTCGGCTTTTAGTCCACTGACTTTTTCCTCAGCAGAAGAGAAGATTCATTGTACACCATCCTTAGGGTGCATCAAACTGCGTAACTTCAGAAGCGCCCTCTGATTTTACAGCCTGTCCTCATCCCAAAGCTTTTCTCATTCTACATTGTCAGCCTGTATGATTTCTGGAGCTGGTATAATTATCCCGCCCCACTCGTGGTCAGGTTGCCAGGCTGGGTTATAGCTGCAATTAGCTGTTGACAGAAGTGGTACTGTGCCCCAGAGAAGAAGTAAGCAAAAATACAAGTTTGGGGTCATTTCCCACCCCTGAAGAAGAAGAGTTCATCCCCACGCTGTAGCTCATCTGCCTCTTTGAATCCTTGTTTCCTGAAGTCCGTTTTTTTAATCCTGAAAAATGAGAGCAATGAATAACAACATTTGTATAACCTTTACTTTTCTAAAACAATTTGGGACGGGCAGATTATTTGCTAACAGTAATGCAGATGTGTCTTCTGGATGATTAGTGCACTGATGGACAGGTTAGACTTTCAGGCTCATGTTACATTCCACTGAAATCAGCCCTCCCCCATACTTCACAATTAATTTAAGATTCACTAACGAATCCTGCTGCATTTCCTTCAGCTTCTTTCTGGATGTCAACTTTTTGGAAGTTTGGATTTAGCGTTTTGGCAAATTCAGAGGTACAACTGCAGCAGAGATTGGGGCATCAGGAAAAGTGAGGTGGCCAAGCAGGGACAATCTCTGATGGGAGGTACAGAAATGCGTTAGGACTGTGCCCGTTCCGATCCCCGTTCGCAGCCTGGGGAGCCCATTGCCCCCCACTTCCAGACAAGCAATAGGCAGGATCGCACTGCAGTCCTTGCGTTTGGCTCTGAGGTCTTAGGTCTTCTGCTGTACATTTTGTCATCAGTATTTAAACTTCTAGGATAATTAAGAACAAATAATTGTTTAAGGCTAGTAAATTATGGATTTGTTTTTAAAAATGATCTAATTTTCAATAAATAAATCTTAAACCATCTGGAAACTGACCACTAATGCAGCTGCCTGTGTTCTAAGTATGGTCCCTCCCCATTAGCGTACTTTATTGCCTTATGGACAGTGCCGATTGCCAGCGGGTACCGAGCTCAAACCATCGCTTCCACCTAAAGAGTCCCAGAGCCCCATGTCCCTACCCTGAAGGCGGTGGCCATTCTTACACCTTACTGTTACAACTGTGCCCTGAAACTCATCCCCTGGGTAAAGCAAGCCCTGCTGGCAAGGTTACACCGGAAGAGGTCCCAGTTTCTAGCCGTTAGGACATGCCAATGTTTTACAGCACTTTACAAAGAGAGGTCTGGCATCTGGTGAGAATGGTGGGTTTCCTCGTAGTGCTTCATTCAGCTGGTTATTTCCAGATTATGCTGGATTGCCATTTGCTACACGTACATTTTCAGAGAAATGCCTGTAGCTAGCATCTCTAAGTGGCATTATAACCTCAAACGTCAGCTACGAGACACACAGGATGTTACTTTCCAAGCCCCCATTCAGTTGCTCCTGCACTGTTTTTCCCCAGGTATTGATCATTCTTCCCACGGACTAGATTAATTAGCAGTCCCATCATCTATTGAATGATTTCTCTGCTACAAATTAAGAGGGCATTGCGTAGGCTCCCTCTTAACTATCACACTGCAGAAATACGACGTGCAGCATGGTAACGAATGCACTGATGGGACAGTGTCAGAACATCTGTTCCCCAGAGAGTTGTCATGAACAAATGCTTCCATGTACAAGATTTCATCATAATTATAAAATGTCATTCAAGGGCTCATTAGGAGCAGCATCAACTAGTTATAAGCATGATGTGCGAATATAAAAAGATAAGTATTAATAGATAGGAGAGCTGATAATCTTTCAGCCTCCATGTGTACTAAGGAAGAGTCAGTAAAATGGCTATGTGTTTGTACAAGTGCGAGGAAGGCTGGAATCAGACTCGTTAGGTGCGAAGAAAGCACTTTTAGAAATGCTTTTTTTCAGTAAAAAGGGGAGTCAGGAACCTTCCTATTTGTAAACTCTCCAAAAACAGAGTACATACATCCAATAATCTAAGAGATTAAGAATTCAGAGAAAGTACCCCAAAAGGAAAGATAACACAGCAAAACAGATACCCCTATACAGGCTGGAACAGCATTAGCCAAACAGGCAAAAGTTTACAGAAAAATAAGGCTCTGATTTTCCAGCATTCATTAACACCAAGTTTTTGTGAGTTCCCTTCCCCCCTTGATCCTAGCTAAAATTGGGTTTTCTAGCCTGAAAAATAGTATTGACAGGAGCTGCGGGTGCCCAGGTACTTGAAAATCAGGTCTGTAGCCTGTGGTAACTAGTCACAAACTCTGCTCTACGATGGTTTTGCAGAGGACAGTAATACCTGAAGTTGTAACAGCAACTCGGAGGAAGCAGCATAATTGATAGGCCTGAAGAGTGCAGGTAAGTAGAAGGATTGTGTTTATATCCCTGGCGTGAAACCCAGTGGGAACTGGGCTATTGCACACTGGCTAAAGTGCCTGAAAATTGCCACCGATTCCTTTTTGTGTCGAGTTCTTCAGAGATTTAGTTCATTCCTCCATAGAATCCTACTTAATGCCTCCACAACTCATGCTTAACCATTATCACTAGCAGCCCGCTCGTAAATGCTTCTTCCTTGTCAGATTCCACGAACAGGAATCAAGGGGAGATGATACCGCTGTTTCCTAATACAAAGGAAGGAGCAACAACATTTCACAGCGTAGCCTATGAAATCCCAACTCTTCCACACTTTTTCACCAGCCTGGTTAACAGAAGAAATCTGATATTTTTGTACCTTGAAATGACTAGCCTTCTTAGGCTTAGGAGAATAAATTAAAGTTGAGCCAAAGTATGCCTCAGCTGCAGCGATGGGCAGATTGATTTGCTTTCCATCTGGGAGATTAAATTCCACTGCCAAAAAAATGGCACCAGTATAATTAGCTGTCAGTCAAGTTGCAAAGAGACAGACTATGTGGGATAATTGAAAGCCCTGCAGCTTCTCATTACATACTACAGTAGCCCTATTTGCAAATTTCCACCTTGAGGAGGTTCTCTGAACATGGTCAGGATTGTACTTATTCCTCCTGGCACATTCTTCTGAAGTGAAACAGGAGTATTGTGCAGGGATGGATTAATTTTAAGTAACTTTCGCTTAACCCAAGTTGGTTATAATATATTTGTCAACAGCCTCTGACAGCTCCACTAGGCTTTAATTGCAAGTAAATCCAAACAGCTAGAAGGAAATGGTAGGTCTTCAACTCCAGTTATGCCCAGGAGACACCTTTATAGGCATAAAAATCACCCTCCTCCTTTTTTCTTTCTTTTCTCTCCGTGCACTATCCCTCCCTCGCGAATTCTCTTATTCAGCAAATTGTAATTCATAATGAACCTATCAGTATGCAATATTACAAACATGTATGTTTCATAAAGTAATCAACTCTGGGTTTTCCTCCCCCATTTCATGAGGCTTGAGCGTGCTTCAGCAATTGCTGAGCATACAGGAAAGTTTAGGAGAGACGAGTAGCTCTGATGAATGGCCCAAGCCTTGCTGAAGGCTGTGGGGTCACCTTGGCAATGGGGCAAGAGGCAGAAAGGGCCCTAAGAGTGAAATACATTACAGCTTTCATCCTAAAGCCACAGGGAATATGCAAAACAGATTTTTCTTCCAAGTATAACGGGAGCCAGCACTGATTGCAGTCTTCTTTTAGGGCAAGATGTACTTTCCGTCACTCTTCCCCAGTAACTTCCTTACCCACCGAGAAAACAAAGAGAATTAGGTCCATCACACACGCCAATTCTCCAGGTTTTAACAAGAAAAATTACTGCCAGCTCTGGCTGAGCACCTCGGCCATCCTTGGCTCCCCAGGGGAGGAGGCAGCTCTGTCACTTGCCTTGCAGCCGGGCGTTATCTGATCGCGTCTGCACTACCGGTGCTTTTCTGTCTCCGAGCTGGGAGGGGATGGGGGAGATTTTGTGAGCTTCGCCTGCTTTTGGCAGCTTCAAAGTTCTCCAAACCAGAAAAGTTACTGCTTCCCACAGAAGAGGGAGCCAGTGTCACACCTCCCACATGGCTGCAGAGCCTCTGAGCTAATAAAGCCCAGCCTAATACACTAAGAACTCTTCTTAAACCAGAGCTTTCATTATAAAGTGCCATTTATGTTCGCCTTTAAGAGCACCACAAACCTGAGCCCTCTTACAGGCACAGATTTGCCTCTTGCCTCCCTGCGGCACTTCCTCGAAGCTGGGAGCCTTTCCAGACCTGACGGGACTCACTGGTGTGAACTGGGAGCCAAACTGGGAACAGAACAGGTGGTTCATAAAATGACTAAAGCTGAAGTAACTAGCTTGCTGCTGTGATGTGGTAGAAGACTGGCTTGGCACAAAAGAGCAAGACAGAAACTGCAGAAAATGGTGTGAAACTATTTCTGATTATTCAGGCTCCATCAGAAATATCAACACACCGATCTACTCCTATGTCTAGAGGGAGCAAGTCAGGATTTAGTACGCAGCCAGGTCTCACGCTGGCTTATCCTCATGTATGTTAGGAAAGGGAAAATTGCCCCTCTTGTCTGTGCACAATGCCCCTTTATGATTTATTAGACAGTCCTCCTTTTTTGCCTCAATTACTCACTTCAAAAGGGGGTGGAAATGGGACATTCCTAGCCCTAATACTAAATGCATGTAGTCAATAAAAAAGAAAAAACGCTGAAGAATGTTTAAAGGGAGGGTGCTTAAGTTATTGCAGCCCTTGGGAGCATTAATGTATGTGCCAACAAGTTACTGTATGTGGCTTTAACATGCTTATTTATTCTGCTGCGCAATAAAACTCTGTCTTAAATAGTGCCAAAACCTGTTTGCCATGGCAACCCCTCATCACACATGTGTTCCAGTAGTACTTACAAGCACCTTCTTAAAGAGAAATACACAGCAGGATGAATGGCTTGTGACCTTCAGGGCATTTTACAAAGTTTTAAGCACCCAAGTAAATATTGCTTTGGACCGAAATATTTCTTCCAGTTATTTTTTTTTCCTTTTTGAGTAACTCTTTAAGCAGTGAAGCAAAGCCTGTTCCTTGCTCACTTCTCTCCAAGTGGAGCTAATGACTTGGACAAAGCACAGAGCCTGGTTTTTACCTGGCAGGTCTCAGGTGTTGCCAGTTGGCTGGGGAAGCATGGTAGGAATCAGCTGGTCTGCTATAGTTTCAAGTGCACTGCAGCTGTTCCTGCTGTAATCAGTCATCCTTTGTACGGGCACAAGAAAATAGATGTTTTCCCTCCGCCCATCCGCACTAAGTGTTTGCTCAGTCTAGCCACTGGCCTTTAAATCCAAGTGTGCACGTGTCCATAATAAAGCCACATAATGCTAATGTTACACTTACCAATTCTGCAAGTGCCCAGCCCAGGAAAGGGTTTGATTCTGTGTTCTTTTTCCACTGCTTAATTTACTGCTGTGCCTTAACAAACCTGGAGAGACAAGCTCATTTCCCACAGCATGGGGAGATGCATCCATGGATCCTAGCAGCAAATGGCATTAAGTGGAGTAGGTACGGCTTAGCCTGCTAAACCACCCTCCAACTACAGGACCCTGCAGTGTGGGAATCCCTGGAGGAAAGCAGGTTCCTTTGATCGCTCCACTCTTAGCTGTCTGACCATGATACCTCAGCTAGACACAGCACTAACGGCGGAGCACTTCCAGAAGCTTTCCAGATACAAATTCCTAGTGGCTCAACAAGCAAAGCCTGATTGATAGTGGCCACCTTTTTTATTATCATTGGCTGGTTGTTCTGCCAATGCATCTGTTGCGCACAAGCAGCAGCAGCGGAAGGAGCAGCCAGGCAGGTTCTGCCCAGGGGAGCGGGGTTACCTCCAGGAAGGATTAATTGCCAGGAGTTACCCCATCTGCCCTTCCTTCCTGCCTTCCTTCCCACCTACTTCCTTTTGTGGGGTTCACACTCCTTCCCTTCCCTTTTCATTTCAAAGGGCGTTATTTTATATTTCCCAAACCCATCACAGATCTGTACACAATGATGCTGCACCTTTACTTCCCGGGTTTGGAGAGGGTAGGGCTGGGTCTGCAGCCCAGCACTCCCCAGGCTCAGGTGGCTGAGGCCGTCAGATTTGCTGGTGGAGCATCCAGAGCAGCCACTCACCAGCAGCTGCAAGGACCCCGCACATCAGCACAGCCTGAAAAGCCCTCTCAGCCCCCAAGGGGGATTCCCAGGAGATCCCCACCATCACTGGAGGCACTGCCTAGGTGCGAGTCCATGCTTGGGACATCCCTGAGGACATGCCCACCTCACTGGACTCTAAGATTGCTGGGGCAAAATTAGAGGCATTTTAGTCCTCTGGCATCATATCATTAATTTCTCCGTAAGAAAGCTCAGTTTAATCCTTACAGAAGGGAATCTCTGAACATTGTCAGCCTCTCCTGGGCCATGCACCTTCCCTAGAGCTGACAAACTCCCCTCACTCCATCGCCCGCCTAAATCCCTGTCCCAGGCCCGGCTGCAGACTGCGGTGGGAGGGAGAGGGCTGGTCCCAGCAAGGCACAGGGAACATTACCAGAAATGGTTGTAGAGACATTCCTTCTTGTCGCCAGGTCCAGGGAAAAGCTCTCTCCAGCACCCGGCAGATAAATCCTAGAAAGCACCCAAACCCAGTTTTAAAAATAGATGTATATAAAGCAAGAAAAGAAAAAACAGTGTATTCTTAATGCTCCATTATTAACGGTGCTCAGTAAGGGATTTTCTGCTTTGCTGAAGCATATAACAGGCTTAAATAAGAATCCCTATCAGAATATAACTTTGTAATTGTGCAGATAACGTTTTGTTCTTGTAATGACAACATAAATGCTCAAAAACTGCATTGGTTTCACATTTCTATAAATAACAGAGATGTCTCTCAGCTTGCGCTTCAATAAAGACCACAAGGGTGTCACCTTGACAAGCTACTAACCATTTAAGACTCCAGGCATTTAATAGTGTTGTCCTGTTGTTTTTAGTGAGGCTTTCAGCTACTGGTTCCTGGCACAATTCCTGAAGCAGTTGTGCTAGGGATGAATGCTGATTTCCTAGCCCCATGCCATTAATTAACCATTTCAGCACTAGCTCAGGTGCATCCTTTGGACTCAGTGAAGCCTGTAGAGAGCGAGCTATCCTGGGAACTGTTTTCAAACACTTCAGTTTTGCTCTTTATCTCCCAAAACAATACCACTCTCAGAAAAACATGCAGATGAAATAGCCTGCTTTTTTTTTTTTCTTTTTCTCAGTGACTGATCATGTTTGTGATCTCGGTGACCAACATGGAATATAAACACAGCACTTGCATGCCTGCAAATGTAAGTGGCAGGACATAACTCAACATTTCCAAATGTACAGAAATAAAATGTAACAGCTCTGTACAGTAAATTATTCCTTCTGGTAACTGTGACCTGCTTCTGTGCTGTTGCAGCAAATGTGTGTTTTACTACTCTGGCTGTGGGATCGATCCCTTCCACAGCAAGTGTTGTAAACAGATACATGCCTTGCTGGAGAGCTGATTTTGGATCAACTCCGTGTGAGTTAAAGTTTGTGCTGAAATGTCCTATTATGAACACTTCTGTCATGTCTTACAGCTTCCTAAATCCCAACTGGAAAACATCTTGATATTATACTGGTGTCATCAGTTTAGAAGAACATATAAAGTTAAGTTTATTGAGCTGCAATTTTGCAGTGCATTTGCAAAATTCAGAAAACATGTTAGCGTTATTTCTCCTAAAAGCAGGCACTGAAAACACACACTGATCTACTTGTGCATGTGTTTACAATTATTTCTGTACATTACTGTGTCCAAATAGCTGTTAGAAAAATTTCCAAGCTAGTGTGTATATGTTTAGTTTTACTCAAATTCCCATAAATGCATAAGAAATCTCTGCTGCCTAGAGACTTTTGAAAATGTAGCTTTAACTGGAATCAAATATCATGAGTGATACCTATTACTGCATCCTACTCGCCTATTCCATTATAACTTGGAGGCATCGCAATATTTTGTGTCATTACATAGTGCTGGAGGCATGAAAACTCTCCAGGCTGATTAGCATCTTAAAGTTTCTCACACTAAAGCACCTAATCCATCAGAAAGGACTGTTAGGTCTCAGCTGATCATTCATTTGTCTCATTGAAACCCTATGACTCCATTTTAAGAGCTTTTTTATAGACTCGTATAAAGGAGAAAGTGAACTTTTTAACATGTTTGCACTCCACTAAGTCAATACACATAAAAAGAAGTACAACTGGGGTTCCTACATGGATGTATGGCCCATAAGTGCTAAGTTGGTAAAGAGATACAGCTACTAGTTAGACAAGAGATTAACTTTTTTATTTCCTTTTCTTCACTGTGCTAACTTCTTCCTAGAGAAGCGAGGGGCATCCACGAATGTGACAGTAGGATGAGCCAGATCCCAGACAGATGTTTTACCTAGTAAATTCTTATGTGAATTTCTTCCCTAAATTATTCTCTTGGAATGGTCCATGTTACTCTGGTTATCGTTCTGCTGTTGCTTACCTGTCCTTTGAATGCCAGTCCAAAACCAACAGCATTTAGCGGGATTCCCACAGCACTGTCATTACTGTCTCTATAAGGCCTTATATGCAACTTAAAACTAACAAGTAGCCTCTGTCCCAACAAGTTTATATTGGAGCACTTTGCCCAGTTACCTGGTAGGTTGGTCACAGAACAGGGGTAAGGATTAAAGGTATTTCTCCTACACGAAGGCCTGGTGCACTTGGCCATCCTGCCACCTGCATATCTAATGATAGTTTGTAAAGCATGGTGGAGTGTTTGACCATCCCATTTACTGTGGCCATCACAAAGCATCTTCTCCCCAGCATCTCTGGTACTTGTCCAGATCCTTTGCACATCAATACAAAGAGCTGAGTCATGTGAGAGAATAAAATCAAGTTCTCTCCATTGGTGTTGTTGGAGGCACTCAGCCCCCCTTTCTGATGCCTGTGAGATGGTAAGAGAAACTTAGAGGAAGCCAGACGAAGAATCTCAGCAGCTGCAAGGTGCAGCAAACAAAAGGAACACATTTTTAAATAGAAACCATCCGTACCAATACAACCGTCAACCACACTTTGCCCAAAAAGTGAATTTTTATTAAGCTCTGTAAAATCTTCTAAATCTGAAGCTTTAAAAGCATTTTGCTGTTTAAAATGAAAGTTTTAAGTGGCAGAGCTTTATTGAAAGCTAATGTGAAAGCAAGAGTTTTGCCAAGAGAATCATTGAGATGAATACTGTTATTAATTATCATTTAAACATTTACATCTCCAACAGTCTTTCAAAAACTGTCTGAAGTAGTACAATCAGGATCTCCCAGCCAGATGGCTAATGAAATAGCATCAGCCAGCCTTTCCCACAGATTATTACTTCCTTCATAGTCTGGAACTTCCAAAGTGTGCACATCACTGATAAAGTTTAAGAAAAAAAAGGTTTAACCAAAGTCAATGACATTAGTATAGTACCATTGATCACTCAGTTTGTAGGAACCTGAGTGGCATTTGGGAAGTAATGAAAGAAATACAGAAAAGCTCAAAGGACAGCCTGAGGCCATTATCTCAGGCCACATAAATCAATGCAGTTCTTCACCGTCTTTAGATCTGAAGAACATTTTGTTTCCTAAAAATCCAGAGCTGAGCGATGCAGCCAGGAAGTGGGGACTGAGGGGAGGTGACAGCACAGTCAAGCAATGGATTTGTCAAGAAGCATGAATTGGGCAGAGAAGGCAAAGAGGAAATCTCAGGACTTTAGTCATCCTTCACAACAGTTAATCCCACATCACTACGAGTAGTTCCTGGTGGGTCTTGTCATCCACTGAAACCACAGGGCCAGGCTTTGTGGAGTGTCCAGCAGGCAGGAGAGAAGGGATCGCAGAGGATCTGGTACAAGGAAGAAGCCTCCTGCATTTCCAGCTTCCTCAGCAAACAGTGACCTCATCCACAAGCCAGTGGGAATCAGACAAAAACCTTCAGATACTCCTTGTTAAGGACCTCTCTGATACTGCCTTCCTAGGCCCAGTCACTTCCCCACCCCCAGCTACCTTTTAAGAAAATTCAAATAAAATCCAGGCCTTGAGTTGCTACATCTTACAAGTTCAAAGCATATAGACTCATCTTCTGTTTCTAGATTTGAGACATTATGCTGTGTTTTCTGCATGGTTTCTTCCAGCTCTTGTTCATATCTCATCCTCCTCCCTTGGCTATTGATAGCCCTGTGGAAGTCAGCCTGAACTAAAGCAGGGGTCCTGGGACTTTCCATGGCACACTTCACCAAGCTTTCCTGCCACCTTCTCCTCTCCAGTCTTTCTATAATGTTGTCCCTTTTAATCTAGGCACATTTGGGATCAGATGTGATCCCAACATTAGATCAAGAACATAATTTGGCCTTGACAAGGAGCTAGCTTTTGCTAGGACTAGTTGGAACCGTTCAAGACAAGGTAATTTTGAACTGCAGAAGAACGGGAAGGGAAGCAGCAAAATAGGAATGGACAGTGGGAGGAACACACAGAGAAATGAAAGAATGAGTGAGCAACAAGGATGAAGAAAAAAAACCAGAGGAAAGTATGAAAAAATAAAGGAAAGAAAACCTAGGGGGAGGTGTACAGAGACTCAGAAAGTCTAGTTATATTCAGAAAAAAAAGAAAAACCCTCACATCAGCTAACACAAAGGAAGAGTTGCGAGTTGTCTTGGACGGTGTTTCAGCTAAAACCTTCAAATTGTTAATTCTTTTTGTTTTCTTGAAAAGTATACACATTAGTCCAAGCCATCTGAAGGGTGGTGAAAGCCACAGAATCCCCAGCCATCACCAAGCATCATCTTTTCCTAAAAATACTGTTCTAGGCTGTTACTTATTTGACAAAAAAAAGTTGAGAACATTTAAACCAGAGGGAACCACAGGCTGGAGAAAAAGTTTTTAATAAACAGCCTCAAATTACATGTATAGTTTGATACTGTGTTTTTAGAGCTATATAACAATAATTCCACTCTTTCAATAGAGTCAGGTTATGCTGCCTGGCAAAACATCCTGGACAAAGGCAACAGTTCCATAGGGGAGATTTTTCTGATCTTGTTCTTCTCAGACCCTAAGAGCATACCATATGCTTTCTTTGGATCACCCTACACCTTCCTTACACCAGAAGACAGCAAGAAGTGCCACATCCCATCCACACCTGCAAGAAAATAAGGAAACTGATCCCAAGGAGGGATAGGGTTTACTCTCCAAGCCGTAGTTTATGCTTACCCATTGACTGCTTGAAGAGGACTATCCCCATGGGCTTATTTGAAAGGCTTTGCTTTCAAAATATGGGTGCAAAAAAACACCAGCCATGATGATCTTCCTGGAAATGAGGGCAGAAATTTATGCTGTCCTCTCCTTTCGGACACTGCAGTGAGAAATACCCTAGAAACTCCTATTTTATTACCATGAAATGAGAGTTCAAGGGACAAGGTATATCAAGGCAAGCAGACCTACAGCTGCTGAATCAAGACAAACAGGTACACAGCAAGAGAAAAAAAAAATGTTCATTGGCATGCCTAAAATTTGAGGGAACCCAACTGCATTGCCCTGCTCCACACATTTTAGGCAAGTAACTTATTATCACATCCATAACTGTATTAAGAGCAAAACTGCTGATTAAAATAAGCCAGAGAATTAGGTACTTACATAGTTTGATAAACTTGGACCTTAACTTCTTGATGGCAACATTTCCATTTTGTAAAACAGGGATATAAACACAACTCTTGCCTCACAGAAAAAACGCAATACATTATTTATTCTCTTCTGCCTGGAAGGAAGACCTGGGAGCCACCAAACCCATTGTTAAGCT
This sequence comes from Ciconia boyciana, assembly GCF_034638445.1. Lineage (NCBI taxonomy): Eukaryota > Metazoa > Chordata > Aves > Ciconiiformes > Ciconiidae > Ciconia > Ciconia boyciana. The sequence goes on along the minus strand of NC_132942.1, from coordinate 4,109,949 downwards.
ATGGCAACCAACAGACAAGATTTCTAGTCACAGGCAAATTTGCTGTGGAAGATTGGAGGTGGACAGTGCCCAGCCTCAGAAACTGAATGACAGACATTGTGAGAGCAACAGTAACAGACTCCCAGTGCCTACTCTATCATGTTCAAACACATTGAAATCAGCTGTCAGATTTAAAAGGGGTTTGAGAGCATTGGCATGCAAAGTGTGTTCTCCAAGTCTATGCCAAGCTAAAGTTTAGCAAAGAAATCTTGATTTATGTATCCATGTAGTGCTGAATTGGCCTCATCACCCAGGGATTAAGGGAATCTTGAAATAATTGCAAGCTTCTTCTATAACTGGGGATTTTTTTTTTTAATTCCCCGCTGTCCCCCCAAAAAGAAAAAGTTTTGGAGGCTTCTGCTTCCACAGGATCTGCAGACCCTTCCAACAGCAGGCTAATTAGCTTTTGATTCCCAAAGTCTTAAAAGGATGTCAAAAATAAAAGGACATCCAGGTCTTTGGGTGAACAAATACGAATGGCAAGCCATATGTAAGCAAAACATTTACGTGTTTCTATTGTTACCCTAACTCCTACTGTGCTTTGGAAGACCTGGTGGAGCTCCAGTTATGATGGGCAATTTGACAACAATCTGAAATATGCCATATCTAAAATAAAATCTGTGACACAACAAACAGTCTAGGCAGCAAATACAGTGTTTGCCCATGTGTTATGAGTTTCAGCATGTGGAGTAGCATAAAATGAGAATTTGAAATGCTTTAGAGTTTAACTTTATTACCTCAGTCAGTGCCTTGTTAACTAGGCATAATTTTAATCAGCCAAATGTCCTAATTTAGTTGCAGCAGAATTGTCTTCCAGGGGATGGTGGGAACTACATGTCACTGCCACATTACATTTATTCAAGGAGCAGCATTCCCAGAGTGCTTGTCATTCTAAGTGGCTTTGTTTCAGAAACAATGGGTAGTATAATTTTATCCAGCCCTGGTGACAGTCTTGAGATCCACTTCACCACATTTCTCACAATGGCAGGATTCTCAGAGATCCAAGTTTCTAAGCTGTTCATTTCAGCAAGATCACCATGACTCTGCTCCCATCTTGCAGAAAGGTCAGAAGAGAAAGCCATGCTGAAGATAGCTCTTGGGCCAAAGTACTTGGAGCTTTCCATATTGGGACAGTTCATCAAAATATTTCTGACTTCCCTTAACTCTAAATGGCAGTTTTCAAGCAGCTATTTTCTCCCCGCCCCCCATTAAGACAACCTGTTTCTTTTTAATTAAAAAAGCCAGTACCCTCCTGAGAGATAAACAAAAGGGAGGGGGAACCACAGCCAAGTGAACAGGATCCACTCTCTGATATGCAGTTTGTGCATGGTTAATGGATGTTGGGCATTAATATTTCTTACCCTTTTGTCTGTGTTCACTGTAATAGAAACCCCTGTCTAGACTGAGTGGCTACTACAAGTAATCCCAGTAATATCCAGTAAAATCACTCTGAAATGCGATAGCTATAGTTATCAAGGAGCACCAGGATTAACTTGATTGATTGAACAATGGACTTCTGGTTTTTAACATGATCTATATGTGTCCCAAAAAATCAAAAAATATACATATGGTTGTAAACCCTTCAATGCAGGGCAACTTATCATAGTCTGTAAATGTACTGACACACCCTAAAAGGAGAGAGATTAGTCCTGCTCCAAAATGAAAGGATAAATGGCAATGGCCATAAAGAAATACTTTATGTCCTGTCCTTGCAGAACCAGCTTCTGCAAGGACAGGACATATCAACCTTTCTACTGGCAGCCAGTGAACAAAACACACATACTTGGATCAAACTTTCCTTAAAAGTCCTCTCCTAAAAATACATCACAAATGAAGATATTTTTTTTTTTTGCAGTAAGTTCAACCAAGAGAGCCATCTTCTCTTGCTAGAGTAGCCTCTGAAGTATCTCAGTAAATAACTATTTCATTGGAGAGCTAGGTTCTACCAAGAGGTATGAAATTACATTGAGTGCATTTGCTGAATTTAGGTGAGTATTAAAACTTCTAGGCCCAGGTGTAGAGCATCATCCACTTCTGTTCCGAGCACATGATGGTTTTCTTGCTGATCTAGGTCTGCAAGCATGCATCCAATAGCTTTGCTTTGAGCTGACATAATCTGTGGTGTGTATGGCTGATCTTTCTGAAGACTGAGTCACATCAGTAAATAATTAATTAGTCAGAGGTACAAGACCTGGAACCAGAACTCCTGCATTTATTTCCAGCTCTGCTTATAGTGCTCTTTACAAATTTGATCAAATCTTTGAGTTCTTTGTATGGGCTGGTACAAGTCTGGAAATGAGAAAAATGCTTCTATCTGGCACATTACAGCTAACATTCAATAACTCAATGCATAGTTTGGTAGAAGATGAACCACTTCTCAACCTAGGAAAGTATCAAGCTTTACAAAAGTTACTTATTAAATCAGTTTAACCTAAGGAATCACCACCTGTAGAGCTGAATTTTATCTCTAGAGTTCATAATTAATTCCTACTAAATTGAAAAGAAGCTATCTCAACTCTGCAGCAGCACCCAGCTATAAGAAAGGCAACAAAAATAAATATATGGTTACCAAGAGTTTTAGTACAGGGACATTCTCTTTAGGAATGGCTTTTGGACTGACCTAGCACAGAGGTGGGCTTTTTTGCTTATCTATGGTGTACTGATAGACAATATGATTGCAAAGGAACGGAAAAACTACTAACCTTAGCAAATTCTTCTGATGTTCAGGCTATTTCTGCCCCAGTTGTGCAATGACACAAAACATTCAGTCCCTGAATTTTCAAGCTCTGTCTCATGCTGCAACAAAGAGGCAAGCTTCCTTCCCAAGCATCTCTGCCTTCTCTTTTATAATACACCTGTGAATCACATTTCCTTTGGTTCCTGCATTAAAATGGCAGACCAGGTGGTTCAGGTTTGTTTGAAAAAACAATTAAAAGAGCTCTCACTGTATTGCCAATTGTTAAGTAGTTCATACTTACTCACCTGGGAATAGACTGCTGCAATAAGGCTGCTTGTTCCCTTTGTTTCTGTAAGTAATCCAATTTGAGCAGGAAAGGGAACTCCACAGAAAATCCCTCATTCATTTTTTTTTATTATTTTTTGGTGGAAACATTTTTATTTCTGGAAGCTGGGGCTGTACCCACTGCCCAGCTTTCCTCAAATGCTGACCAAATCCAACATTTAAAATGAGCAAGAGGTGAATGATTTAAATCACTTCCACTCCACCAGCTGCTATGGAGCTGTGACAATTTCTTAGGTGAAAACATGGTCTGTGTCTAGCAAAACATGGTTAAAGAGCTCGCTGTGCTGACCTGACATTGAACCTTTTGCTGAGCCATTCTCATTGCAGGAAAATATTTATTTTATTACAGCCCTGCAGAACTCATCCCAGTCCAGGCACTCAGATTAAGACCAAATGTGTTGAGCTTGCATTAGGTGAAGTTATGAGAGATCTGTATTTGGGATTTTATCTAACTTATTTTGTAGATGCTAGTGATGCTGAAATGGCACAAAATAAAAGAACTGCAATAATAATAGTGCTCACAGCATCTCGCAGGTTCTGTTGGGGACTTCGTAAAGGGGATAGCCCTATCCTGTGTCAAATATTGTTTTCAAAGGATTATGTAACACAAGTCTCCCTGAATCCTAAGAAATTCCTTTTACAAGGAAATTCATGAGGTTCTCCTGGCTGGCTGAGCAATGTCAAGCCTTTGAGTCTTGGCTTACATCAGTTCTCTGCACATCACAGGGCCTGCAGACATCTCTAGGCCTTGCTCAGTAACAGCATGAACCATCCCAACAGCAAGAGGGAGGTGGAGGAGGGAACCTCTCCCCAGCCAAAACTGGAAAGATGTCAAGCTGTGGGGAGTTCACAGTGGACATGTGTCTCTGGGCATAACCCAGATCTGATCTTGGGAATCCTGAAATATGATAGAAGGGGCCACCTGACCTGTACTGAGACCTTAGTCTGAGATGTACAGTAAGACACCAATGAAACACACTCATACGTTTCTGATTTTCACTGCATTAATAGCTATTTCAATAGCAGTGAAAGAACTGAAATCTCCTGGGGTTAGACATTGATGAAACCATTAAAGAGTTTTCTCACCAAAATTTCTAAGTAATCCATGTTCTCATGGTAACAGCAAAATCCCTGTTAAAATATAGTTGCAAATATCCTGTTTCTTTTTATTGCTGAGCTGATATATCAGACCTGGGATATGAGATATATGATATTTCCATTACAACCATAATGTCTCCTTGGGACCTATATGGTGTCACTGTGTATTACCAGACTTCAAGAGTGATCCTGAATACAAGGATTTTATTTACTAAAATATCACGTATACCAGTTCTTGATCCATCTATTGTAATACAAAGAAAATGAAAACTAATGAAAAATAAAAGCTAATTCCAATATTTTAAAGCCCAAATGTAAATTTCAAACTTAGAAATTTTGTGGTAGGGAAAAACAGAGGAAAAAAGTGTGAAATCAGAAGTTCTTTTATCTGAACATGATCATAAGAGAAAGGCCAAATGAATAGCATGGGGTTTTACTAGTGTCTCTGGGCTTATTTCTGCGACTGTGTGAAAGAAACCTTTATAAAGGAGGCATTATTTGAAGACACCCCCCAGTTCTCATACAATTTTCGGAAAGCATAACGATGTATCACTAATACAGAAACTGCGATCTGCCACAGTATTATCTATCTGATCTATTTGGAAGTAGCTTGAGAGGCAAGGAAGGGTGGTGAGATGCAGATGTTATCAATTAGCCAAAGAAGTTAACAAAACAACTTCAAACCGCAACAGTTGTTCCAGCTGAGAAGTCTGAAGTTTGAAGTGGGTATTTAGCTGTTGCTGGGTGCTCACTTCTTTTGTATGTGCTGATAGGAAGCCAGTCAGACCACAGCTGTGAAATCCCAGCTTTGGGAACCAGATCCTCCCCATCAAATCCGAGGGGCGGGAGGCAAGAGTTGCATTGCAAGGGATGCCCAGTCCCGAGGCATAAATCACAACTGAAATGCAACAGGTCTTGTAAAGTAGTTATTGATAAACAAAGTGAGTGATAAAGAAAAGTAAACCCACTTCTGTCAGTGGCAAAACCAGCAGTGATACAGAGGTTATGTGAATTGCTATTAAAAATAATTCCCCTAAATCACAATAAATAAGGCAAATGTGTGGGAAAGGATGATCAAGTCTAGAAATAGAGAGGAAATTTGCTTGTTCTATGCCCTGAAATGCCACCACCTGACTGAGGTGCAGTTGCACAAGACTATGTGAGTTTTTGAAAACCCTTCTTCATCTTCTGACTATGCTGAATCCTTGGCACCACCCATTGATCACTAGCTAGAGCAGCCGAACTAGGGCAGAAGGAAAATCAGGGATTCGTATTTGCTACTGACAAAAAAGTAGCAGACGTCCAGAGCACAGGAGAGACTGAAGTCCTTCCTTCCCTACTGCAGCTGCTGGACTCCCAGCCCCTCTCTCTCCATGGCTTATTTAGTGCAGCCTCTGACCATCCTAGCAGGCCCATTACATCCACCTAAACCTGGTATTGAAAGCCAGCCTACAGACGCACCCAGAGGGACGATCATGATTGTGCTTTCAGCCACTGAAGGCACTGCAGGTTCAAGAGCAGCCTGAGGATACTGAAGAATATAAGGGCAGTCTCTAAAGCCTGTGGGTAGATTCAGAGCCTGTGATGCTTTCCGTGGAGCGTACGTGAGCGGAGCAGAAGCTGCTTATCACCTCTGTGACTAAAACTCATCCAGACTGCATGTTCTGACCTACTTCTGCAAAAGTCAAAGCAGAGTCTAGTAAACAAGTAAGCTCAAGATAAATACAGCTTGCCTGCAAAGGCGTGATGTCTTGATTGTGACAAGGCTCCTGGTGATGTCCATGGCCCAAAATCTTGGGTGGGAGACAGAAACATATCACAGCGTTCGGCCAGCAAGGCTCTTTGTTGACAAGCCCACAGTGCAGAGCAAACCAGAGAGAGATCATGGGTTACATGGTTGGAAGCATTAGGAGACCAGAACCACCGAGGATAGCTGAGTAATTGTACTTATCACAGTTAATTAAAAAATCAGAGTGATTCAGAAGAGTGCAGCCAGAGGCTTATAAGCCAAAACATGGTGTGGAAGGTGTGTGTCGGCATGGTTTAAAAGAAATAACAGCAAGAAATACTGCATTCTCTGATGCTGAAGTGACAAGAGAGAAACAATAAAAAGTTGCTGTACCTGCAGTTTGTCAGTGAGCTCTACAATATGCCGAGGCCAAATGGGAGTGAAAGAGTTTATTTCATTGCCTTGGAGCAAAGAGCCATCCCTTTTCTACCAGGAGTCCTGCATGACATGGCCACTGGCCCAGAGCTGCCGCAATCCATGGTGTGTCATTTGGATTGCATCTGCTGGAGTCTTGTCTAAGGTAAAACAGTAACTTCATTGAGTTCATTGGCAAGTGGTTGCACCAGCATACAAGCAATTTGAACATGGTCTGAGTCAGGCAGCCGTGGCACCTGGTGCACCAGTCCTTGCATAAAATAGGACTCAGAGAGGCCTCCTGGGTCACCGAGCCTTGTCTCCTGCTATCACAGGCACCATGTTGTATAATCCCCTTCATAAACACAGCAGCAGCTGTGGGAGAAAAGCCTGGAATGGCTAAGGATGCTGAATGTGAGGTGTTATAGGGTCCTGAGTCAGGGGGATTTGGAGTATGCAAAGAATGCAGCTTTGTGCTGTTTAGAAGAGCAACATAATATTTTATTAATGAAGCTGGAAAGTCATATATCCAGGGAAACACCCAAGACCTTAATTATGCCAGAGAGGCATCAGGGTAATGCAGTACTTGCTTTCTACTTCTGGCCTTGACTTCAGAGAATTATTTTCTTCTGTTTCAACATTTGGTTGAGCACAACATGCCAGCAGGAGAGAAAAAAAAATCACATTGGTTTCCACTCCTGCAAGTACTGTGTCTGTTTTAAATCATGAGAGAAGGAGCCTTCTAATGAGGCTGATTCATATAATGATGTATTTTACAAGCTATTCTCAGCAGATTCACTGCAATATGTCATTCTTTATGTACCATGAGAGATATATGAGCACACGAGCTTACGAAGGGTGGGGAAGTCTCTGAATAACTGACCAATTTTGCACCTCATGTGCTGGAGAAGGAGAAAAAGAATTGGAAGTTCACATAGACTATTGCTTCCAAACCCTCCAGACCTCAGGTCAGCTGTGAACTCCACTCCAATAAATATGAACATTACAAGACTCGTGTCTTAAAACTTATTTCCAAGGAAGTGTCTCATTTTATTGCAACATGAATAAGAGACTCTAAGGTAATATTTACTTTGTTTTACATTTCATAAAAAAAGAAGACTGTAATTTCATGGAGGCTCTAACAGAAATTCCTCTTTCCATCCAAGCGGAAGAAATCATGTTCAGGACCTTTCCCTGAGGGCTCGAGGAAAGCACATTAATATGGCAACTCCCACTTCGCTTTATTTGTGAGTTACTCTTGCAGGAGGATGAGGCTGGAATTGAGAGAAGCTATAACTGGACTAACTGGCCAAAGCCTGTGACATTAAGGGGTAGGCAAGGATGCTGAGAGGATAATCCCAAAGATGCAGCTCTCCAGCTGATGAAAATCAGAAGAGCCAGATAATCACTGAGAGAGATTCCCACCTAGAAAGAAGGTAATTGCAGGGGCTTTAAGTAAAAGGGTGCATGAGTTACTCCAGTTCTGCCTGTCACTCCTGTCACTGCTGACTTTCCCAGCACTGTTGTTTAAGATGCTGGAGGAGGGGCCGAGGCCTTTTTAATGAAGTGAAAGGATGAGCGGGAGGCCTGTCCAGAACAGCAGTGGAAAGAGAAAAGACATATGCAAGAGAGCCCCGTGCATGGGGAAACCAGACCTGCAGCCTGTTCCAGACCCAGGAGCCGCTGAAGCACAGATGTCTTCAGGAAATCTCCACGCTGCGCCCCAAAGAGTTTTGGCCAGGTGGGAGAGTGAGTCACTTCCGAGGCCGCGCCAGCGCCCGGCTCTGCCGCACGCCAGCCAGCAAGGACAGCCCCGCAGCGCCTGGCCCCTGGGACCGCTCGCCGAAGGACGGTGCAGGCGTCTGACTGGTGAGTCCCACCTGGCCTGGGCTTTTCAAGCCACATATCCCAATGGCACGGCCGCAGGTCTTTTCTGTGCATCTCCTTGCGAGCCCCATGCCTCCTGCATCGAAGGGGCCCTGCTTTAGCCTTTTTCTCACCGCCGATGTAGCAACCTGATTTCTGGCAAGCGGAGCTGGCTGCCGTTCCCTCGCTGGGCTGCCAATATACCTCCTCTTTCTGGCCCGAGGGGCCACCAGAGAGTGATACGGGCTGTTGCCAACTCCGTCTGCCTGGGAACAAGGGACCCAGCTTGGAGGCCAAGCCCAGATCTTAGCAGTTCCCTGCTGCTAGCCCACAGACCAGCCCTTCTGGATTTCTTAAAGGCAGGCTGTCCTTACTTACTAATTTTCTTAATTTCTTGTGGCCTCGTCGGTGACTTAGTTATAACAGCAGGGTCAGCCACCAGCTGCTGCCTATTCCCACGGTATAACCTGCCCGCTTCACTGTCTTTCCTTAAATGTAATACGTGGTGCATTTGTGTCTGGTACTTTCTCTTGTTTCTGCAATTGAAATTTTATCCGTTCATGGAGTGCCCGAAATTCTGCAGAGACACTTGGCCTGAATACTAATTTCATTGTTGAAAGCCAATACTGCTTTAACAGATGCAGTAAAATTGTGAGAATCTAAAGTTCACTTTTCTGCTTTAACTACCACAGATGAAAGAAGTCTACTCTACACAGCTGAATGCCTTCTCTTGCTTGCTGGCACATTAGCTTTAAAGGTGTTCTGGTAGTTTTCAGTCCTCTGTGTTGCCTAAGTACTTTTGTCCAGATCCTCAGCTGGAGTAGATGGATGCAGCTATGCCGCAGTCAGCAGAGCTAAGCTGATTTATACCACCAGGCGTACTTTTTTTATATGTAGATATCCTTAGAAAGTAATCACCAGGCTCCCTCAAGCTGATTCCACATGACTTGCAACTGCAGTTTCAAAAGCAATGCTGTTCCTGAAGCTTCGGCACCCCTCGCAGCATGTTCCCACACTGCGTAGGCATCTGTCCAGGGTACAAAGGAATCCAGACCAACACCAGTGGCAAACCCCCAGCCTCCACTCGAACTATCCTTCATCCTTAGATGTGCTTGACTGTATAATTATTGTATTGCCTTGCACAATTTCAAACAATGTTTCATAATGACACAGAAATCTCCAGACCAAGCTGTCAAATTATTTTCATTGCAATAATTTTAAAAATACAAAACCTGTTATTTCTTCACCTCTGGGAAACAAAAACAGAACAAGCCAAAGCATTAGCAGTGCGCACTCCGTCTAAACCCAATGTCTTTAGATTCTCTTTCAATATCATTTCTGCCCTGTGAGTTAGACCAGTGCAGACCAGTTGCCTTCTGCATTTGCAACAGCTAAACACCCTGTGGAGATGTTAGGCTCTGTTTAGTGTACAGAATTCACAGTCCTGAGTTACATGGCTATCTCCATTCAGCAACACAGTTCCTCTGTTCTCTGCCGACCTTGCAGGTTTGTCACCATTTGAAAACAATTATTTTCCTCTGACTTGGCATTTTTGGCCGCTACCCAACTGCTTGCGGGCACTCTGGGATTTATAGTTAGAGCCCCTCAAAGGAATAGTTATCTTGAAAGTGGAAACTATTTCCAAAAGGCTAAAATGTATCTTTCAGCTGAGTGTGGTTTTCCCTGCTAGAATTGCTTCATATGGATCTAGCCAATTCATTTTCCTGCAATGAAGTGGTTGCAGGAATACCTAAGGACTAGGGCAGAGGGAAGAGGCTGATTGTCTCTTACCACCAGGGACTTTAAAATCGCTGTACAATTTATTTCCCTTTTGAGATGCTTTACATAATGGACAAATGTGAATCAGATCTTCTAAGCGAAATAACTTCTTATGAAGAAGTAATGCAGAATACAGTAATTTGGCTGGTAAGCAAAGTTAATAAAGATTTTTAATGTTCAGCAGAGAAGGAGAGAGGAAGATCCAAGGGCTATGGCCAGACCCAGCTCCTGCTGAAGTGTTCAGTTCCCAGAGGGGGAGTCCTTACACACCTACGCACAAAGGTCCTGACCGTGGCAGCCTGTCTTCCACCACGCAACATGAGACCGCATTGCCAGTGGGGAACACTGGGAATGGGGGTTTAGCATAAAATTACATCAGCTGTACCTGCCCTCCAGACTGTAAATTGGGATCTCGACATCCTTGTATGTTGTATAGTGATGACAATAACTGTCTGTAATCCAAATGGGCATCTGGATCCCAACTTTCCTGGCTAGTGTTTAGCTGTAGGGAAGCCCAAGCAAGCCCCTAACTTGGAACAGGAGGAACTGTGTGTGTAGCAGAAGGGAGATTCCAGACTTGGAATTGGCACCATTTCCCTAGATGAAAATTTCCAGGTCTTGGTTTCAAAGGGGACTATGTGACAGAGAAAAATAGAAATAAAACAAATTATGTCAAAGTGCTTTCTGTCTTGCAGTTAGGTCTTAGTCATTGTAGTCAAGCCATCTTTGAGTTACTCCTCACAAACACGCTAGCTCCCCCCCAAAAAATAATAATAATCCATGCTTTTGGTTTAAAGAACTTACCTTCTTTCCTGGGGTAAGACCTCTAGCACTTCATGCTGTTCTCACTTTTTATAACTATGGAAGGAAAGATGTTAAACTAGTTTGGGCATTTGTACTTTGATCACTAGCTATGTCATACAAGAGGACATGCCAAGTGGAACTTTCTACAGTCTCCTTAGCAAACACCCTTCTACAGATCACAGAAAGATCTGGGCCTCAGTCTGGCACCCTTCTGACTTGCTGATTTCTGCAGCCAAGAAAATAAAAAAGGAGCAATGCCACTAGAAGCACTTTTGGAAATGTTTGACACCCCAGCCTCATCACATAGCTTGTTCATGGTGCAGTCAAGTGGAGTGGCCTTGGTCATAAGTCCAAGTAATGCTCCAACTCACATTTCTGCAGCCTGTTATTGCCCACTTATTTAATGGGAGACAAATATTTTAGCAATCATCCAAGTCTGGTTCCTGAAGTGTAGGCTTTCACCTGCTCGTTAGTAAAGCATGCAAAATGCTACCGTAAAAAGAAGTGAATCCATGCACCTTTATGCAGAATGCGCACCTTTATGCACCATGCACCTGCCAGCAGAACGTCGGTAATTTCTGATAATGACTTTAGCACAGGTCGGATGAACTGAAGGGTCAGTGTGATTTGTGCCATTGTGCTGATGGTGAGGGTCGTGCGTGGTCTGGAACAGCAATACCACTTGGTCAAAGAGAGTAACAGAAAACCTACACAAGCTCATGCATGGACAAAGAACTGGGTATGTACAGAATTATTTCCAACATAAATAAAATAAATTAGCATCCACACTGGGTCTAAAAAGGATTTTCAAGGCTCTGTCATTGCATGAGTCTATTCATTTGCAATTAAATAAGATTTTTCTCTTTCCACTCACAATAATATAACATTCTTGTAGCTATTACAGCAAAAGTAATCTATCAAGCTCACCTTTAAATAGGTATTTAACAGTCTATATTCCATTATAACAGGTGGACATGAGGAAGAAAGCCAGCACTACTGCACAATAAGCTTCGTGCTGCTTGCCAGCTGTCCATGGACTGTGATCTGGGAAAATACTCACTTAGAAAAATCAGTCACAGACAGGACATGGACATGATATAAGTTGACACCTCTGCCTTCTGCAGAGCACCTAGACTTACACAAGCAGATACAACAAATGAAACGGAGCCCGCCTGTTTTACAAAAAAGCATCCTACACCAATGTTAGCTTTGGCCATACTTCATCCTGGGGAATAATTCCTGGCATTCCCTTTGACTATTTCTCAGCACATCGATGCCTGAATGATCTCACTGGAAAGCCCTTCTCACAGAATGTGCCATTCTGCCAGGACTCTGCTTCTACTTATGCCAGTGCTACCTGTATGCACTGATCCATTGCGAGAGTCTGCAATTCCTTGGGATTCCTTTCCCGTCTGAGAGACTGTCATTAAAAACTGTTAGCAAATTCTGTTTTAAGTGGTTAAATCTGTTTCCTTAAAGAAAAGTGAAACCACAAGCAGGATAAGAGGGTCAGGGGAAAATTCCTAACACCTGGAGTCCAACGCACTTTAGTATAAAATATGATAAATTTGCTTAGTGAGTGACAGCAGCACTTGGTAGGAATGCAATTGTGAAGCACACCATTTATCAAAGCTGTGCTTTGCCTCACAGCTTTATTGGACAGATTTCTTTGCAGAGCTTGACTACATCACCATCCGAAAAGCTCACATAAAAATGCAAAGTTAGGTCTTGCTTGCCTTCACCCGCCATGCAGTCCCTTGACTCGCACTGGATTCCTGACACCCTCAGCCCTTGCAGACAAGAGCTCCGTTCAGCTCAAGTTTTAGGTGATATTCACATTGCTTTCGACACCCAGAGTGCTTAATTCTTCAGGCTGTCTGGAATATATTGGCATCAATGGTGAATAATCCCTCCCAAGTCATCACATCAGGCCTGTTTTAGTAAATCTTTCCACTTATTAAGAACAAATTTAAACCTCCCAAATATGCTTATTTTTGTAAGGAGTCCTTTAAAAATAGTTTGTAAATTTATGAGCCAGCATACACTGCAAAAATACAATAAAAAAGAAAAAAAGTCAGTGACACATTTTAGCCCAGTTTAAACTGTCAGCCGAATCCTCCCATCTTGTACAAAGCAAACAAGAGGTTTTGAATAAAAGCAGTCAGCAAAGTTCTGCTGGGGTCAAGATGTTCTTTCTAAAGCGCAGGGCAACACTTTGTCTGCTTTATTAGCCCGTGGCTGAGCTGGTATCCACATTCCTGAACAGGCATACAGGATTTAGAGAGGTACATGTGCAGACCCAGTGACTCCACACCTCCGGAGGAGGGGAGGGGGTCTCCCCAGCTGAACACGCAAGCCTCTTGCTTGAGCTCCCTGTGCCCTCGTTACTCACATCCATGCCCAGGAGAAGCCGGCCTGACCCAGAGCAGCAGTTACAAAATGGAGTCCTTGAAACCCTGGTGTATCGCCTGCTGTAGGTTAGGCAAGTTCACATCTGAAATGTTGCCAGATACTAAAGGGGTCTTTGGGAGAAAGAAGTCAGGGGACCAGTTGCTTGGAGTAACCTGCAGGCTGTTCGTGGCAGCTCCGGGGAACGGGGCTCGCAGCTGCGCTCTGTATGTCCACGCCTGAGCCGAGCAGCGGAGCCAGAATATTGCAATATTGTCTAGGAGATATCAGCAACACTCAGGAGAGCTTTATATATCTGAAAACCAGACTTCCTTCAGAGCATGCTTACCGCTTCCCTCAGGCCAATGTATTGGTGCAAACACACCAGCCACTGCCTGGCGAGGGGACCTTGCCCTCTCTTCACACCACTTTTGCAACAGGGTAGTGCCCTTTGACTTCTGCTGACATCTACCCTGACTTGTGGGTGTGCAAGAAGAGGTGCAGGTCCAAACCTGGATGTTATCATACTCTGCCCTAGAGCATGCTCTGTGAAAATTGCAATGGTTTGGTCAGTGTGTTCTTAAATCGATGATCCTTTTAAAGAAGCAGACTGCCAATGGATAGAGAGTTCATTGGTATTGCCGGAGTGTCTTTTAAAGATGTTCCCCAGGGCTGGCTTGAAGCTTCTGCTTGACAGGTGTATGTAACGTACCAAGATCCAGGGAGAAATCCTGCCTTGGCAATTCAACTGAAATGAGTCAATGAACAGAAATGACAGAGTCGGCGGTTTCACATGTGGGTTAATTTACAGCATCTCTAAGTGTCTGCCATTTCAGTACTTGGAAATCCTGTCACATTCTTTGAGAACGTATGAATTATAAATTCTCACTAAAGGCCTCACACATACAGATGTTTTGAGAGTTAGTAGTTGTTTCTTTTTCTTTTTCTATGTAACAAAAGACAAAAGGAGTTGCAGCACATTCCAGAGTAATCTATTGCCCGACAGCGACAGTACTTCCCTGTGCTGCTAAGAGTTGTGTTTACCATTCAGGAAGGTATTCTTCTACACTTACAATATAAGTAAATATACAGCATTTTGGTCTGGTTTTTATTCAGGCAGATTTATGCCTTGAATAAAGCCCACATCTCAATGTACAGCCAATATTAAGCAAGTCACAACAAAACTTGATTTTAATAAATACATAGTTTGGGGTCTGAAAAGATTTTGCCTTTTTTCCACCATAATACATAAACATCAACTATACACCTCACAATGTCCCCACTGAAAGCAAGCATGATTAAACTGCTTGAGGTGCAATCAAAGCAGAAAGGTGTTTTGTACAGCACAGAGAAATGTACTGAGATATCCAAAGAAGACGATGATATCTTGCTGCCACACTGGCCTCTAGGTTTAAAAATAGTCATTCTCCTGCAGAGCACTGTAACTCTGTCTCTGATTTTCAGCTGGAACCTTTTGATGGGAAGAAAAGCAGAACAGGTATCTCCCCTAAGCCAAAGATTGATCTGCAGGTTTCTCCAAGACTACCGTCTCAAAGACCTATGCACTTGAGAAAAGGGTGGTTAATATTTTAATCAATTACTTACTTTGAAAATATCCTCCACTACTCTAGACTACATCTTAAATTATTCCCCAACTTTTCTACATTCCCATAGGTGCTCTGTATTAATTTGGGACTAACTACTATTTGAAAAGCTGGCTGCACACGAGCATATACGATACTACAGCTAGTCTGGAAACATTTTTTCTAGAGTTTTGTGTTTCTGTGAAGAGCTACAGTCACTGCACTGTAGGCACATCACAGTGCCTCCATGCCCTGCGCTAAGAAATTCAGAAGAGTAAGCAGAGGGATATTGCATTCTGCATCAGCAGTTGTCACAAGCCCCAGCAACGTGCGTCAAGTTCAACACATTTATTTTTGCTGCGTACAGTCTTGTGGTATTGCAATACAGGGGATAGACCTGACACAACAAAGCCAATTTCTATTTAATTTCTGGAGTACATTCCTCAGCCCGACTTCCTCCTGCCAGTCCCAGCCTCCACCTGGTTGTGATAAGGGAGTGCAACTCTTAGAAAATCTGCGCCATGCTGAACTGTCTGACTTCAGGATCCATTTTTTGGTAACAGTTTCTCTTGCTGTGACTACATCAGTAAGCAGTGATAACAGCTCTTTTCTCCAGGGCCACATTAAGCTGCTTCAGGGCAGACTTTTTTTATGTCCTCTTTCTCATGCCATTATGCACAGGCTTCATGTCCAAAAAAATCATCTGTCACTTCCAGTTCCTGCAGCATTATTCTGACAAAAATCAGTCACTAAGAAAGTCCTTGATGTCAGAGGTTTCATCAAAGCAAAGTAATAAATATTGCAGCAGTCAGCTTGTCTTCAGAGTCCTGGTGGTTTTGCCAGAAATCTCACTTACTCCTTCAACACTGTGTTGTCAAAAGTATTTCATTTGTTGGAGTTTCTCTTTCCTTCCACTGCTTCCCCCCACCCCCTTTTTCTTTTCTTCTCTTCCCAAGGAAATGAGGGGCAAATACAAGTGAGATACTGTACCATCTTTATCACTCCACCATCTGCAAATGGGTTCATTCTTCTGACAATTTCACATGCAAACTTATAAAAAGACCTGGCTCACTTACGCTGCTAACTTCAAAGATGTACAAAGCTGTGTTGGAACAGTCTGTGCTGGTAGGGCAGATAATAAGAGGCTGTGTTTGATTTCTGTGAGAATCTATCTCTGTGTCAAATGGCTAATGGGTGAGAAAACATTTCTTCCAGTTGTAGAGCTCAATCCTTCTTCAAAATGAAGGCAGAGAACAAATTAGCAGCCAAGTGAGGCTAAGAAACCCTAGAAGTAAGGAACGAACCTCAGAATTTTCCCCGCCATTCTGCAGAGAAGGCCGTGAAAGCTCTTGGCATCCCTGCAAATATTTCAATGGGATTTAATATTGCTCTTTTCTCCTTTTAATAATTTATCTGCGCCAGAAGTCTCGTGAACTCTTGAAAGCAGGCTACCAAACTCAAGTCAACCGTATAGTGCCCATCTTTGCCCAAACTATCTTTTCCTTTGGATGGTGCTGTGGACAGGCCAGATGTGAAGCGGCAATGCCTGACCCTCCCTGTCCTTCCACAGCTCCATTCTGTTGATTCTAAATAGTTCTGCCGTGCACTCACCCCTCCCAGCTCCCATTAAAAATCAGTAGGCTTTGGGGATGCTCAGGAGCTTGCAGTCCTGTGTTCAGTCTGGTCTGCTTCCCTGGATTCCATGGTTCAACGCAAAACCTTTGTACTTGACAGAAGGAGAAATGGAAACGAGTCTTTGCCTCCTTGTTAAAGGCCCCTTTCTGAATGTTCCAGTGGCTGTTTTCTTCACATGACCATTTTTCTATTTTCTATATGTTAGAGGAGGTCATGACATTGTATTTTGCCCTGTGGAAATTGTAAACAAAAATAAAGCTATTTTTATTTTCATTTCCAGTTCCTCTGAATATCAAGGGAATGTACATTAGCCCCTTTTCTTTCAAAATGACTTTGTAATGAAAACATGTTTTTCCCAACACTGAAGACATGGCTTTCTGTTCTCTTGAACACTCTTGTTTTTGTTTTAAGTAGTTCTGATGAAAATTACTTTGATTCTCTTTTACTAGAGAGCTTCCAGGTAGCAAGGCAGAACATTGCCTTGAAATGAAGAAAACAAATCTCTGATTTTAATCGTTTTATAAAAAGCCTTAGTTTTTTCTCTGTCTCATTGCTCATGTTTTAAAAAACAATTATCAAATAGGCAAGGAGAAAATCTTGAATATTGCTCTTTGGCTCTGTGCTCAAATTGAAGGTTTTTTAAATTCTCCTTGACTGTTCACAAGCCCAGAGGATTTCTTTTTATTTTTTAAGCCTCTCTAGAAAGTGCAGCTTTTTCTCTGGGGACAAGTTCTAAAAGAAACAAATCAGAGATGAGGAATTTTAGTAGTCAGTTCACTCTCTGGCTCATTCCTTTGTCTCTCTCCTGTCAAGACACTTTGATTCTGCATCCCCCACATATCTCAGCCTTTCGAGGCATTTATAAATTATGGAAGTATTTGTTATTGTGGGGAAAATATGATCATTCACTGAACTCATCGTGAACTTTCCACGCATGCTCACTCCTTTTGTCCTGAGATTTTTTTTCACAGCAAGCAACCCCCTTGCTTAAAGTCTGCAGACTGACTTCTAAGGCTGAGATCTTGGCAGGTGATTCCAGGCTCATACTGGAGAACTTGGAGCAGGAGCAAAATGCTAAAATGCCCCCTGTATCCTACTCTTTTCTAAATCAAATTTGAAACTTTCCTTCAAGTTTGTCCAGTTTATCATATCGATACAGCAAGCACCATGTCAGTGTGTAAATCTCTGGAAAAAACCTACCAATCATCCCACATAGCTTTATGGAGAAAATTTTGTGAGATTTTCAGTTCCTAGTGTTGCTAAAATATATGTTTACGAGGATGGGATGTGAAAATCTTTTGAATGCAATTAAACTGTAAGTTTCACTTTCACTGGTAAATAATAGAAGGATCAGCTGGTAGATATTTAACAGGGCTCTTGTTATTCCTCCACTCTTCCAACACTATTAAACAGGACAGTTCAATGTGGAAGAGGATTTTGGATATCTAGGTGTGAGAGAGATTGATAATTCCTAATCTGTGGGATCTGGTCCACTGCTGATTGTGGAAGTACATGATAATCTCATGTTTCCTTTCATACTCTTCCTTGAAGCTGAAAAGAACAAAGTTCTTCTCAGTGTGTGCTGTTCTGTTGCAGCAAAAGACACTTCTTGGATATAGACACTCTGGATTTGAACTCAAGCCCCCAGAGAAGGCCACTTAATCCTCAGAAACACCTACAGTAGCCCCCTTTAAAGACTCTTCACTTACTATGTCTTGTGTGATATCTTCCATTAACGCTACCAGGGAGCCATACTCTGCCTGATCACTAAATGATCTGTTCTCCACAAGGCCAGAAAATGAATGCATTTAATAAGGATTAACCCCTGCTGGCACTAGGGAGCAATAAATATCATAGCGCCAGCATTCGTAACGCTATAGTTATCATTGTGTCAGCATTTCTGTTATAAACCAGGGTTTGGGGTGGATTAGTACTCAGCCATAAAATTTTCTCCAGGCTGAAACTTGGCATAAAAAAGAAATATCAGTCTATGATTGTTTTTTCCTTTTTTTTTTAAGCTTTAAAAAAAATCTCTTCAGTCTATTTTAAGTTGTAAAAGGGAAGAATATGAGACGCTTCCCAAATTCTTTAAATTGGCATCCAGGCCTCTGGGAATGAAGAAAGACTCTGGCTGTGGCTGCATTTAGGGGTGAGTTTTCATTGGGGTATCAGAAGTTCAGGGATTAAAGATGGTTTTTGGTATTTCTTGAAAGCCAAAAGCTTTGTCATGTTATACAAAAGAGCTCAACTCTTCAGCAGTGGGGCTTTAAAAATATTTCTTGGTCCCCTCTTTGTTCAGAAAAGTGGATAATTTTGAACTACCAGGATCTCCAAACCACATTCAGTACCTTGACCAAGCCCCAGGTAAATAGTCCCACTACGCTGCCTCTTTGTGCCAGGCTGCGGTGGCACAGAGGACAGACTGGGATAACTGAAATCAGGTTTGTTTGAGGTTTTATTCTGAGCTCAGGTTTGAGGTTTTTAGCAGAATTAGTTCTGTCTCAGAAACCAGATGCATGACTGAGGACTAACATGAAAGAAAGACATCCTAATGTTGCTGGTGTTGGAAGGCATGGAGGAAGAGTAGGCACAGACCTTTGTTATGGGATGTCACGCGTGAGCCTGAGCCCCCTCGCAGCTGCGGACATTCATCGCCCTGCTCCTGACTTCCTGCTGTACGACAGCACCACGCGGGTTTCACTGTTTCTGGAGGAGCTGCTGTTTGGAGAAAAGCATGATTTACCCTACAGTGTCCAAGCACACGCTATCAAAAGGGTCACCACTGTTTTGTGTAGACCTCAAGAGGAGAACATGAATTAATTTGTTCCCCCAAAATAAGGTTTTCTTTTAGAAACAGGAGTGCTATTTTTTTTCTCCTGCAGTCTGAGGTATAATATTGAGTTCCAGTTTCCCTTAAGAGCTGAACTTCATCCTCCTACTAGGATGGTTTTATTTTAGTTACCAAATATTTGAGGTTAAAGTGAATAGTTCATCTTTAATGGGATTATCTCTTTCAATGTTTGCTTTCATTACAGTTTGAATTGCTCTGAGCATGAGAATCTAACCTCACCAAAAGCATATTTTTGTAATTTGATACAAACTAAATTTAACCTTTGACTCTCATCTATAAAGACGTTACTTTTTTCCACCGAAAAGCAGAATGTTGGATTAAAGATCTGCCAGTTTCAATTTCCAGGTTGCTAACCTTCCTGTGATTGGGTCCTGAAATGTGGAAAGCTGTGTATTTAGTAAAGGTATTTAATATTAATAGTAACAGTCAAGATGATCTTATACCTGCTACTTATAATAGCTAGATGGAGGTCCCCTACTGACTTTTTAAATAGAGAATAATTTCCTTGACCTACACCGTACAATACAGTAGAACTCTTTGGACAGAGATACTTAAAATAAAATCTTCCCTTTGAGATACTTTACTGGTTCATCACAGTTCTTTTGTTAAACAAATAATTTTTATCCAAATGCTTTTAAGCCTGTGCTTAGGAAAAACAGATTCATGCTCTCTCTCCTGAGGGCTGGCTTTCAATGTGATACAGAAAGGGAAACAGATTCTCTGTATTATTCTATACTTTCCCCAGTAAATCATCAGGAAAATGGGAGAGGAGGGGTTGCTTTTTAGAAAAACTATGTTCTTTTTCTCTGCTAGGAGAATCCTTCTAAATACATGGAGTTTTTCACTTCTGCTTTGATAAGATGAAGTGTTGAAACTTTCACTGAAAAAATTTTTCAGATATTTGTCAGGAATTTAAGTTTTTTCTAAAAAGCAATTAACTGTGAATGAAAAATTATTATGTCTCCAGTCCTGCAAAGGATAGATCAAAAGTCAATCGACTGTCAAAGCTCTGGTGAAGTCAATGATACTTCTTCCCTGCATTTCTGCAGTAAGGAAGTAAAGGGGGAAATGGCTCATTGCATACATCAGGAGGCAAAGGGGAATGTGGGCGCATATATTTATTTATTTAACCTAGGAAAATTCACTGTGAATTCTACAAAATCCTTCCACTGGATACATTTCCTATGACTCTATTTTTGTACAATTCATAGGGAAGCCTTTGTGTTCATGTACTTACTCAGGGTCCATATGGAAGACTGATTTAGATAGATATAAAAATTATACTCTGTTAAATATGTCCATTCTGTACAGGGAAGCAGGCAAGAAAAAAAAGAAACCCGCCTTATATTTCAGCTCTGCAGTCATCAGAGAAGAATACTGCAACTAAAATTCAAATTTTAGTTTGAACACATACTGCGCTAATAAATGGTCAGCTTAGAAGCATTTCCTGTTTATACACTGTGTTAATAAGCATCCATCACCCATGTCACATATACGGGATACCAAATTCAAATGTCAAACAAAATGTAAGAGGTCACACATTTTCCTTTGCTAACTAAAAGTGTAATTCATAAATATTATTGCTACCAAACTCTCCATCTACAGCACTTGTTTAGAAATATGCACATGTAATATAAATTGTGATTAAGTTAAATGGGTATATTATTTCCTGTTTTAAGGGTGAACAGCAGCATGAATTATGTTTTACTCAATAGGCATTTCAATAAAAACCTATAGACTAACAAGCTGCTATCATATAGTTCAGCTGCACAGATCAACATGAGAAGGGTCTTACAATCCACCACTCATATTTAAGCTGTTTCTGTGTCTGTTATTTCTGCTGATGCACAGAAAAAACATTTCCTTAGCTCAAAACCCCTTTCCATTTTTTGTTATAAAAATAAAGCCTATTTGATTGTAGGGGTTTTCTACATGCAGAATAAATAAGATAAATGTAATCAGCTAACCTCAATCTTTTTATTTTTACTGACTTAAGAAATGTAGGACTTGAGGAAATCTCTCTGTGAAAATAATCATCAACTCCCATATTTTGAAATTACTCATTTTAGTTTGTAGAAATCACTCAAAGAACAAAATAAAATAAAGATTTTAGAAATGGCTTAAACAGATTTTTGAAAATCGGAAATGTACTTTCAGTGTCATGTAGTCATTAGGTTCTGTAGAATTTTCTGGCTAGCCTTCTGCTGTGTCTCTTTTTGTTTGATATTGTATTTCCAGTTAATTTGAAGCATTTTAGGGCCTGATTCAGAATTCTCCGAGGTCATCTTAAAGACTTGCAAAGCTGTAAGTAGATTAGACTTAAATGAATTTGAAGTAAAAAACTGAAACTCTGATATTACAAGTAATAATGCTATACTGACAAAATGTTCTCCCTTCAGGCCCAATTAAACATCTTTCTCACAAACAAACACAATGAAAACATTAACATTGAATTAAAAATATACCATTCCCGCCGCTGTTATATAAAAACTGCCAGAGTTACTTAACTTTCTGAGTGCAATTAAACAGTAGGCTCAAAGGCACATTTTCCTAAAGAAATATCTTAGATTGTATGTAAAGGGGGTTATTCCCACCGAGAAGCTGCATAGCCCAAGATAAGCAAGCCCAGTTACTGCTTCTCTTGAACAACTGCGTACAAAACGTGGTTGCAAATACTGTCAAATCAAAGGCTTTCAAGGCAAATAAGAATGCCACACATTCCCAAGTTATCTACTCTTTTTTTTTTAAGCTTTGGTAGAAAAGAAATTTTACCAAGTCACTGGAGTCTGGTGTTCTTTTAAAAGCTTGTAAAATGGGAGTCTGAATATTTTGTTTTATTAGGAGAAACATAGTGCATAGCAAACGCAAAGAAGATTACTAAAAAGGAAGGGGTGCTAAGTCCTTTAAGATACTCAGAAATGAAAATAAGTTCCATATTCTGAAAATCGTAGGAAAACAGGCACATAGGAGCACTGTACATTAATATAATTCAGACTATTTTACAGTAGTGTAAAATCTTTGATGTGTTCCTATTTATGAAGTGAAGGAGACACCAAAGCAGATACTATCAAAAAGGGAAAACATCATTCCATTTAAGTATTCTAGTAATGGAAAGAGAGTCCTATTCATTAAAATTCCAACACTAATAAATAACTAATCGTGTTAATATTACTCTCCATGGTTTGGCCACTGAATTTCAGTAGTTAAAAGCATAATAAATTGAGTGAAGTTATTGTCATTGATATGTATTACTGAGTGATTTCCTTGAAAGCAGCCAACAAATACAAAAGAATTCCAAAATCTATGTTTATAAATCCCTGTGTTGAGTTTGTTTTGCTGTGGGGTTATATTGCTTGTTTTTCAGAACTGTTTAGCTTTTTGGTATTCCTGAAAAATTCCCAGAAGGAATTCCTAGGAGGGGGTCTGCTTTTCCACCTGTATTGTCTTTCCATCTCTGGGGTGGAAGGAGAAATCCCCAGGTGGTCCAGGGAGCAGCCTCTGAGCCATCAGCTCCAAAGGGAGAAGATGCTGGGCAGCAGCAGCATGGAGGCTCTGGAGGTGATCTGGAGAAAAAGGCCTTCTGTGGGAGCAACCAGGCCTTTCTGGATCCCAGGGGGTCCCTGGAGCTTGTGAACCACAGCTCAGTCCACGAGGGAAGAAGAAATGACGGAGGTGGGGGAAGAGGAGGGCAGCAACTACTGCCCTCTTGACTGGATGATGTATGGGAAAGACCACCAGGAAAACCGCTCCCAGGATTTAATAGGGGAGGGGTGGGGGTGCGATCCAGACCCAGGTTAGGAAGCCCTGCGTGTTCAAAGGGAAGCTTTTATGAGTAAAGACAATGCCCTTACATGAGTGAAGATCAAACCCTTCCTAATCTTCTGTTGCAATAGACAAATGACTTAATAACTGTCTGCATATTCTCCACACAAGCTTTTTAAAAATAACTGAAAAAGTTAGTAGAATTGGTATCATTAACTGTTCAAAAACAGACTGGAGTAAGTAAGAACACATTTTCTTTTCTCTCCAAGAGGCCAAATCGTTGTTTTTTTTTCCCTTCCTCACGCAAGCAATACCATTTTTGGGGAGATATAAATTTTCCTGAAGACAAATAGAAATAATGCAACAGTATGTCTTTCTGGTCCAAAAGTGCCCTATGCATGTTCCAGCTGATCCCAGTTAGCTGGTAGATCTTCTACAAAATCTGTCCTTTTTTTCTATGCTTATTGCTAAAATCCCTATTAATGCTCATATGAACATTTTGTACAGTTAATGAAATCTCTTCCTCTTCTAGATGTTTTGTGAATGTGTGCTGATATAGAAGTAGACCTTTACATAATAATAATAATTTACACAAACTTTGTGAAAAATTAACCAGTGTTGCCACCACAGATATTTACAGTACGGTGGTGTTTTAATGATGCTCATTTCCCCTCCTCCCCAAGATCTGTTTTAATTAAAATGAAAACTCAATAATTTTAATAGGTTGTAAAAGACCTTTGTGCTGTTTTCATTTCATATACACAATTGTTTAAAGCACCTCCTCCACTGGAGGAGGCAAAAGTGCTTAACTGCTGCGTTTCCATTTTCTTTGCATTCCCACCTATGAAATTTTACAACTAAAAGGAGATGATACAACATCTAGCCACTGATACAGAAACATGAATTTTTAAAGGGCCTGAGGCAAGGATTTGGGAAGGTAACAATAACTCAGAGACTAGCAATGGGTTCAGGAAAAAAGACAGTTCACCTAAAAGCCAACCACCAATTAAGGCAAAGGTGATTTTTAATATGTACTTGTAATTTGCATTCCTTTGCCAAAAATTATGTTTAAAACTGTGCATTATCCACAGATACACCAGACACAATTGCCTTCAATACAATTGGTTTTTTGTATGGATGTGACTAACAGAGATCTCTGTATCATTAGCCATCTCCCCCAAAGACGACAGTCAGCAACCCCTCGATAAGCTGATTTGTGCACTAAAGACCCTGTGTGTGCTGAAAGGTGTGAGATCCTGGAGACTGGGGTTATGCAATGGACAAAGACTATCTGGAAAGGGTTGTCCTCTTTGCACTCCTAGTACTCTGGTTTTGACCAAAAAACCCCCATGCCCACAAATTTATAATTCTTCCTCCAGGGCCTAAAACATACCAAAATGTAAATAACAAAGTGGCTCTGTGTATAGCGGTCATTGACTCTTTAAAAAAAATGTGTTTGAAAACAGCCTTCAAAGAGATGGAGCAGATCAGAACAGTCATGGACAGCAGTCGAAGTGACCCTATAGCTCCACAGGAAAATGTGGCTCTGATGTGCTATTCATTTAACCTTGGAAAACATTTTCAGTTGGTCAATACATTTTCTTCTAGTTACACGTTGCTTAACTTTGTGCATCTGCTCTGTGTGTGCATCATGAAGAGCAGGACATAAGGAATTAGTTATAATTCACAATCAGTGGCCTCCTTTAGGACCCAAAACAAACGGACAGAAGGTGTTGAGCACACTTCAGTAATAAATAGATATAGTGAAAAATATTATTTGCTCTCTGTGAATAAGGCTTTGGGTAGTATTATTTCTCACCAGGGCTCCAGTACTGCCCTTAACACTGCTCAGACAAGCCCCTCCAAAATAATATATATCCATAACCTTAATTAATTTTTTTGCACAAGGTTGTCTGTGGAGTACATGCCACCTTCACTTGTAGAGGGTAGCTTAAAAAGGTGCACCATGTGGGACAGACTACAATCTGCATGATTAAAGGTGATTAGCATATTATTGTTAGGTACATTTGTGGGAAAGGTGATCAACCAGTTAGAATTTTGACTTTCTTAGTTACAACTGGCTCAGAGTTCAGTAAACTGCTGTTGCAAGGCACAAAAGCTGAACTGGAGCAAAACTAGAGAGAGGCCATCTCCAAAAAGGAGCAACTTTTGTCCTTTTTCCAGTAATGTCACGGCTCCTCCTCTCTGTCAGAGACAAATGATGAATTCTGATGGGAGGAAGGCTGTGGGACACAAATTTTATAGTAAAAGCCAAATGATATTTCTTCCTGTTTACAACTGCAGAACTCTGGCTCAGCAGTGCACCAGCTCCTCCCAGGCACTGAGCATATTTACAGCAGAGAGCTAAATCTGCATTAAGCCCTTAGATGGCAAATGTAACACAACTGTCAGGTAACAAGAGACATTTTATCCATCCATGGTCAATTAGGCTAATTTAATTCCCCAGCAACTCAGTGTATAATGTTTAGCCCTTTCCATCAGTTCTTTTGTTCCACTGACATTCAATCACTTATTTATCTTGGTTGCCAAAGGGCCACACCTGAGTTTTATGGAGCACAGTTGCAAGGGAAGAGCAGCCTGTTTGACTTGATTATTACATTTCTGCTTAGTGAGTAACAGGTTCAACCTGCACCAGTAACTTGGAGGGAAATTGGCAACTGAAACTTCAGTCCTTCCACCTGTCCAATTGCATTCCCTCCTTTTGTTCGAAGTAACAAGTTTTTCTTGTTGCCTGTGCGGACTTTTCATGCACTACTGGGGTATCTTGCAATATTTCTTTCCAGACACCAATTGAGTGTTTTCACTTTTAGGCATATTTAACGAGCCTGACTTTTCTGGGAAGACTCAGTGCTTCTGTGCATGCATTGGTACAGTAAGCCCACCGTGTCTTAAACCCATCATGTTTATCACTAGTGCAGACTGTGTCTGCAGCTCCAGAGCAGTAGGTCTGACTATCCCCAAAGCACTTATCTCACTGCACATTCGTGCTTGCTTTGATCTAATCACGGGCAATGGACAGAGCTGAGATTTCAGGGTGGCCAGCAGCTTAACTGGCACAATAATCCAGTTGGATTGCCAAACATCTGGATATCCACCCCTAAAATAAAAAAAAAAAATAATCTCCAAATTACCCTCAGACAAAATTTCCAGCACAAAAGGGAAAATGTGTCCAGGGAAACCCAGATGTAGGCGTAGCACTAGATTGGATGGGGTTTAGATTGGTGGAGCGGGGGGTGGCGGCAATTAGTGTTTTTTTAATAGGAAAACACGGTTGTAAACCACCATGAACTAGCAGTGGGCTTCATGAATAAACATAGGCTTCTGGTTTCTGGCCCTGTTCACCAGAGGCCTGGAGGTTCTGAGTACTTATAATTCATATTTAAGGCAAACACAGCTTCAGATGTTCGGCTATGTTAAAGTCATTGAAGTCTATTGTGTCCCTTGAACCCCGAGACACAACAGCCTTTTAACTGCAACTTCCCGTGGCTCATTTCCAGTACAGAAACATAAACATGTGAGGTCTGCTGACTCTCTATCTCCATTTAGACTCTGGGAACTTGATAAATGCAAAACATTTGCTTACCTTATGAGAAGAGGAAGTCGTGCTCTGTATTGCAAAATTTTGATGGCAGAATGAAGCACTTGCTGCTGTAAACCAAGAAAAATAATGCTAGAAATGTGCATTTTCAGACAGATTGTGTGGATTATTTTTTATGATTTCTGACTGTTTTGACTTGGCAAAGTAGGAGTCTAACAAAACAAGTGATGAAGGCTCCTGGCATGTGACTTCTCAAATATTTAGCAAGTATTTGTAAGCTTTATTAAGTCAAGATGAGTCATCCATCTTGACTTGCTTACACGTATGTTTCATGTACTATGCTACGTAGACCAATAGAAAGTGTTAGTCATTTGTTTTATTACTGCAGGGTTATATTTCAGCAAAACTATCTAGTTTTGATGCTGTTTATTTTCAGAACAGCTTGGGGTGAATTTTGTAGGTCTGCAAAGCCACTGGCCTTTCTAACTTTTTTTCTTGGCAGAGGAGACCCAGAAATATGAAGTAGAATCTCAGTTTTCAGTTTAAAATTAAAAGAATAAGTTGTTTTTCCTTTTCTTTGGGGATTGTGTTCTTGGAAATATAACTCTGGTAAAGGCAGAGCAATTACTTTTGCCGAAACTCTTTCACTGCTCTTTGCACAAGGCCAGGTCTTTTGCAGCCAGGAAAAAAGAAACCCATAACCATAGGTATTTTAATTTTGGGAAAGCCTCCGCGTGAGGTACGGTTTAGAGAAGGGAGTGACAATGACACAGATATTTATCACGGGGGTGTGGGCATTTTAATCCTTTTTTTGACTTCAACTTGTCCCGCTTAAATGCATTTATATAGTCTCTTCAGAGCTGTAGCAACCACTGGCTGCCCAAATGACCTGCATCAGGAGCCGCTGGGTTTGCACAGATCACCTTGCGGTATGTACTTGGTAAAATCAAGCCGAGGACAGAAATATGGGATTTCTCAGCCTATAATCATATCATAACTGTGCCATGTTATTGTGCAACCATTGGAGTAAGGGTTATGTCCAGCCCTGCTATGGCTGCACAAACTCACTACTTCCATAACTAATTAACGAGGTGAGTCCTCTGCTTATCACAAGGGGGATGAGCAGTTTTTTGACCAGAAAAAGGGGTCAGCCCACTATGAAGATGGCGGCATGATCTAATGAGCTGTTTATCAGTCTGACAAAGGGATCAGATTGTGCTGGTGAAACATTATGAAGTCATACAGGCCACAAGGCAATAATTTGGGACATGAGTGTTCAACATATGACCTAAATCTAACTGAGGTTTGTTCATCTAGCCAAATATTAGTTTAAGCCAGTTCTGGAATTACTGTCTGAAGCCAGAAAACCACACAGCTAGGCCTTATTTTTTTTAAAAAAATCAAACAAATAAAATCTGTTTTTTGTGTGGAAAATTGTTGTTCCAACTAAAAGAAATTCATGAACAGCGCTTTCCTTCTGCTAAAAGCTTTGTCTTTTCACTGGAAAAAGGAAAACCTGGGCACTGAAATATATCTGCTGAAAAGTGCAAATTTTATGTATTAGTTCCTGCCAACAAGTTGCTCTTAATGGAAACTTTGTTTTCATCATATTTTCTGCAGAAAAATCTTGCTCAATATATTATCAGCTCCACACATCACTAATTTCCATTTGCAAAGTCTATGCTACATTTCTTCCTTCATGTCTCCATCATATAAACAGTCATTTTTATTACACTCTCTTACTCTTGCAGACCAACAGCACATCTTCAGGAAAGAGAGTAAGGGAAAATTAACTGTTTTCAGTAGACATGTCTTTTAAATCAGTAAAAGGGAACAGATGGAATGACATGTGAGAGGTTCTTGAACTGAAAAATATTTCAGTGGTAAATATATAAATACATGCATATATATGCATATAAACTCATATATATGAACACACAGGCACATGTGTGCGCACAGATGTACATGCACACACAAATAGCCTATACGTGCTGCAAGGTAAATAAATGCAGATGGAAACAGATTTACGTTTCATAGCCAAACGCACTTAACAGTATCCAAATGAACCCTGAGAATGACGTTGTAGAAGTATATTGTATCTGCAATAGCAATCTACCTAATCTATTCTGGACCTCATAGGTTTTTGGCTGATGTCTCAGAGTGCTCTAATGTTGCCAATTGTGCAGTAAATCTGCTGGGTCATATTACTAGACATATCATACCATTCATGGTACAAATGAGCCATCAGCAAACAGCAAACATCAATACAGATGATTTGTAAAAAAAAAGACAATAATAAGCAGGACTGCCCTATCTTCTTACAGCCATGTGAGTGAAAAATGAGTTATAATGCAGAACACCTGCGCGACATAATGAAAGTCCTGGAAAGCAGTTATGGCTCAGAAAAGCTGGCTTGCGAGCGTAACATATCACTGCATCCACCATCCAGGAATGTAAAGCGCAACAATCAAACCCGAAACAGCTCAGACCAGACACTGCTTTTGCCCAGGTGTTTTTCTGATGACAAAGAAGCAGTAACATAGTTCAGTGCTTAAGGTGTTTCAGGGGAAACCTTACTATAAAGACCTTCCCAACTCAGTCTGGCAGATGGGTACTGACACAGAGTGAAGAGCTGCCCATTTTGAAGGCCCTAGGGAACACAAAAATAATGGGCATTGCCCTTCTCTTCACTCAAGTCAATAATTTCTGCACCAAGAAATGATTCTTCAACAACACGTGGCTGAGCCACTGAATGTATTTTTCAGAAGACATGATTTGAAGAGGCACAGTCTGTGAGGAGAGGAGATGCTTCTTCATTAGCCCAAATATTCTTGGAAAACAATGGAGAAGTTTGGGGGCACAAAAGCCCTTGTAGAAGCAGTCAACGTCAAGCCCAACACAGGCTGAGAAAACCTTCTCCATGTGGTATAATTATGTTACTCATTTTGTTAGTCTGAGCAAAAAGGGTGATTGGCATCTGAGGAGCTGAGGGAGGTGGTCAGATTTTAACCCTGTGGGACAGCGAGCTGGAGTTTTGGAGGGTTAGCTGGAGAAGGGGGTCGTGTGAGGAAAATCGTAACGGGCGATAAGACCACAGTTCAAGCAATGGAGACTCTCTCATGTCCCTTGGGAGGCTGTTCCATTAACAACTTATACTGTGTTTAAAAGTTTACCTCTTAGTTCCAGGTTTGATTTTTCCATCTTTGGCTTCGACCCAGGGGGTTCTGTATGCCGACCTCAAACAGATTTTTACTCACGATATTTAAGGATTGGTAGTGCAACCTAGAATTTCATTTCCATTTACGGATCTTTCCTTCCACTTAAGGGTCTTTCCACCCCTTTTTTATCCAGTGTCTTCTTTTGTGTCAGAAGAAGGAGTCCCTAATTTCACTCTTTGGGGGTCAAACATAATACAGCACAGACTGCGTAGAAAGGTGCTTAGAAAAAGCATATGGAAGGTCTAGAGAGATTCTGAGAAAGCCATAAAGCTCCGCAGTGAACACAAACCAGAACTGGTTCCTGGAAGCTTCTAAAATAAAACTGCTGCCTTATTAAAATTAACATTTTAAACCTAAATCTCAGTTTGAGTGGCAAATACAGAATAAACCCAGAAAAGATGAGAAGTAAATCAGTTTCCAGGGGGCTGGTCCTGCGTGGTCAACCCACTGGCAGAGTGACTGTGGATTTATGCTGTTGTAAATAACAGCAGAATTGTCCCCCTTACCAGGAGATTTAACTATATTGTGCCTTGCACTCTTGTTATTCTTTGGAAGGCCTTTATGTAACATTACTGGTTGTCCTGAAAAAATTGGGATTAACTTGGAAGACATATATTGCAGATTGGATTAGACTTCAAAGAGGTGTTGCCAAAGAGAACTTTTAAAAGGCTTTAAAAAATGAATTGTACCAATACAGGCTCTTTCCCTTTGAACATGAAGAAAAAAAGGCAGAGTTTAATATTACTTAAATACGTCCAACAATTAAGTTGCTTGGTACTCAAGCAAACCACACGGGGAGGTTTTCAAAGGAAAGTGGATATTTTAGTGACTTCTCAATGGCCCCATTTCTCCTCAGTTTTCCTGCATTTCCTGCAGTAAAGGCAGCCATTCCCCGTTAACAGCCCAGGACATGCATGCCACGGAAGAGTATGGCATGGAAAAGGGAAACCTCTCCTCCACGGGACACTGAGCAAATGCTAAAGTGCAGAAACAACCCAAAAAAATCAGCCAGAGGGGATAATAAATGTTAAACCTTCGCAGGACGAGGCAGACCCCGGAGGGAGGCGGGCAGGCTGCAGGCCCACCTCAGGCCCCTGCAGGCCGATGGTTGCCGTGGCGACACCAGGCCGCTCTGCCTGGGCCTGCAGTGCCCTGAAGCCCCCCAAAGCCTGTCGCAGCGCCCGTGTCCAACCCTGCTCTCAAAATATAGCACCGATACCTCCATCAGTCACACAGCTGCTAAAACATCTCCTGCTCGTATGGACACCC
Source organism: Ciconia boyciana (assembly GCF_034638445.1). Taxonomy (NCBI): domain Eukaryota; kingdom Metazoa; phylum Chordata; class Aves; order Ciconiiformes; family Ciconiidae; genus Ciconia; species Ciconia boyciana. Next base: position 4,078,933 of record NC_132942.1, on the reverse strand, counting down.
CAGCCAGCTCGTAGCCACCGTTGACCCAGCAAGGGCCGCTGAGGTAGCAGAGCCCAAGACTTGGTCCCCCCAAGATGGGACTCCCCTTTCCCACCTGAGTATAAAATGTCCCCTTCGCTTTTTTATCCTTTCCTATCAGATTGTGGCTATCCACTTCTCAGGCTCTGCAAAATGAGTTGGGGACTGATGAACGCGCCTGACCATAGCAGCACCTGCGTCTCTGAAACGCCATGTAGGTTTTAAACTGGGGACGTTGAGAAAGCAATGGGCTAATTTCTGGCAGGTGCCTCGTGGCCAGTGTCAGCCCCAAAACCTCCACCTTGGCTTGAAGGAGCTGAGGCAAGCAGAGAGGCCCCATGTCCTCCAGCCCCGGTCCTGCTTTCCCTTGACCCACCCCGTGACATTGCTGGAGGGGATGGCGCAGCGTGTTTCATTCCGTGCAGCATTGCACAAGGGATGCTGCTGGCATTTCCAAATGAACATTTATGAGTTGTTGTTGAGCTTTCAGAGTTGTTGGCCAGGCCCTGCCCTCCTATAATGCTCAGTTTGGAAGCAGCAGGCACAAGGCAGACATGCCTGGGCTGCACCAGCCGCTGGGTACCGAGCGGTCCTGCCCCACCTGTCTGCTTTCATTGCACTTGTGGGATCGCCCGACATGTGGCTCCAGTTCCCGGGTTTAACATTTTTGTCTTTGAATGGTTTTCTGTTCCTCTCCATCTATTTTTAACCCGCTCTTCTATTTGTCAGTAAGGCTTTTAGGTAATTTGTTTTATTGCAGGGAAGGTGAAGCACTGGTGAGTGAAGTAAAGTGCTTCTCCAAGCATATTTGGTTGTTTGTGAGGGCATGTGAAACGCACGGTAGAAGTGCCAAGTGTTGCTGTGATAGGAACCTTGGCCTAGTGCAGATTTTCTGTTGGGAAGAGTAAATACAGAGGGTAAAATGTCATTGTTTTTGTAGAACATAATAGCTCTCCTTCTTTTTCTCCCAAGAAGCCTGGGAACTCCAAACAAATTTGGGGGCAGTTTTATTAAATGAAAATATTGGTGCATTATGAGCTAATTTATATCTTTCCAGCCCAGCCCCGCGAAAGGTCAGTTTAACAAACCACTCTCTCAGGAGCTGGGGAGGAGTTATGAGCTCACAGTAATCCTCCTAATTGCACTCCACCTCGGTTTCTCGTTTTGTTAATCAGCGGCCAACAAATCCCAGCTTTCATAACTCATTATCAACCTGCTCCGTACTACTACCCCTGCCCTCTCCCTTTGGATACACACTCTGCACATCCCTTTGGCTTAGATACCCTGCAGGTTGCCTTCTGCATCTTTCTGGTGCAGAGTCATAACCAACATTTGAATATAGGTCAACTATAAATAACTGGGGTGCTGCTGCACGTATGGATTAGTGCCGATGAAGAAGCAGAACAGAATGAGCACCAGTGGCCAGCTTCGCTCCTGCAGGGAGCTTTAAAATCCAGTCTGGGTTCCAGAAGGTCTCTGCCAGTGGAAACTGCCCAGGCCCAACACTTCATCACTGTATCTCCTGGCTGGATCAGCCCCACCCAACTTTATTATTAGACAAAATTTTACAATTGGAAGCTCAGGTCAACTTTTCGCAATCTGCAAATTAAAAAAAAAAAAAAAGCAGTTTGAATTTTCTCCAAACTTTACATGACCCTTCTCCCTTCCCTTCGGAGTAGATCTGGCAATTTTCAGGTCTAATGAATTTTCCAAGTCCCAGTAAAAGGGGAAGCTGCCTGCAACCCTGCCTACAAGCTTCCAAGCCTGCCGGCTCCTCAAAGCTCAGCAGTGCTTTCCACTGTGGTGCCTCTTTGTGGTATGTGCAGTAAAGGTCTAAGCTTCTCCCAAACTTTCTTGTCCCTCCTCTTTTTTGGTGCAGGCTGTCTCAAACACACAAAAAAGAGGATTAGAAGTGGAGTTTGGCTGAAGAACAATGACATCTGTTCCAGTGCCAGGTGACTGCCATTTTTTGAGGGTTTTGTGACAAGAACATTACTTAAGAGCATGACTAGATGAGAAACATGTCCCACCTCCATCCTGTGGATTCTTGCTCTAAGACTGTGGAAGCTGCGAAAAATCCATTTTCTGCAGCTTCTTCAGAAGCCGGGATTTATTTTATAAGAACAGTCAACTATTTTATCAGCTGTTTCAGATCAAGTATCCACTCGTATCCAGAGGAGTAGTGGCTACTTCTTAGCTCTCTCCCCAACCCTCTGGAATTATATTCTTAAGAAACAAAATAACAGTAGTCATTGTTAACTAGCCATAGCCCATATGTTCAAGTTTGTCCTACGAAGGCCATGAAATACCAACCTTTCCTGTTCTTTTGGTGTCTGGACGTTACAGCACATTATGCTCAGGCAGCATATACAAGAGTTAACCTAGAATGAGGTCAAAACACCATGACGGCAAGATTCAGGGGGATTTTCTGCCTTAGTACTCAAAATCCTTGATTGCATGGGCTTGCGGCACAGCTGCATTATCATATTCAAGCAAAGAGAATTAAGATGGCTGAATGTCTTATACTGGGATCTGGGGCCTTGTAAGTGACCAGTGTGATCTGGCTTCATGATGAGTTTGCTGTGCTAGACAACTTGGCCACCTCAGAGACGTAAGTGGATAGCGTGCTCCAGCTCATCCTTAGAATGAAGGCGATGGGATTTCCCCAGGTGCTGAGTGTCTACAAACTCACACAGATGCATTGACAAGAGGGAAATATAAAGCAGTATTTAGAAGCAGATGGCTTTCCTTCCCCACTCCGAAGCAGCCACAGACACTGCAGAGTCATATGGACCCCTCTGCTACAATCCAGCTTTATGTGCAAGGAATCTCATAATGACCTAATACTCAGATCTCCTCACCAGACTTGGCTGTAGTTCCTCCCAGAGACTGTTCAGCCTCGGCTCCTTCCACCTAGAAAGCTTCTCTCACTTTCTGCATGTGGAGGCTGAAATAAATAGCCACCTGCAACAGGATTCACTGAGCATCTCCCAGAAGAACCTATGTTACGTGCTACATGTTCAGAAACACTCCTGTAAATCTAAGCACACTAATGTTCCCTTTCTGTATGTAACAGAAGGGCCACATTGCCATATGTCCAAAACGAAGCAAAATCTCCTCCATCTTGCATGCAGAAGAAAAGGGCTAACCTCATTCATCTCAGGTTTCCTCCATTTTGACTCAGATTTTTACCAGTTTCTCAAGGTGCAGGTAGAAATCTGAATGGGCTTTTCAAAAATATCTGTGTACCTTCTTCTGTAACTGAAGGACCTTAAAACCTTCCCCAAATCTTGCCCTTTCCCCATCTTCTGTTAAGGAGTTGCCGCTATCAGAAAACTGCCCTTGTCCGTCACTTCTTTTTGGAGACTGGAGGCAACGGAGGCAGTGCCACTTGTCACCTGGTCTCCTCACCAACATCTGTTGCACCACCAGCCCTCAGCCCCCACCATATCACATGAACTGCAGACTCTGCACCAGAGGAATTACGTGGAGCTTGAGGCAGCCATGATTTATGTTGCAATACAAATTGCATCGTAAGTTATGCTGCCCTCAAAGGCGAGGGATGCTGACAAGAGCACCTGTTGTCCAGATTCCTCCCTTCTCCCCAGACCAGTCTCCCTCAAGGTTGAGTCATGGCCAGCACGGTTTAGGATTCAGGTCACAGGACCCTGCAAGCTGAAGGCATTGGGGATGGTAGCTTACCCAAATTTTCAAGGGAATATTTTAAAGATGCTTCATATACAGGAATAGAGGAATTTAAGTCAAAATTTGTAAAGACAAATAATAATGGCTAGAACTAGCCTGGCTTTCTAGTCTGAATATCCTTCATAAGAACAGAAATAGTAATAAAAAATACGAAACAAGAAACAGGTGAGACAGGTTACCTGTGCACTGTAATGGCTTTTCTTTTTTTAACTGTTCTTTTTCTTAGTTGCTAGCACATGCTGATATACATTACCAAAGTCGACAAGGCAGAATTAACAAAGGTCTTTTCAAAATTTGCATCATTCACTCTCACACTTAAGAAATAAGTTTTTCAGTCTCCAAGAGGTTAAAGCTCTATTTGTGCTAATACTGGTGATCAGCTGAGACCACTAAACTAGAGATGAGCAATGGTCAGCCATGCAGGAGAGCTAAATATTTTGTTTTAATGGATAATCTTCTCCCCTTTTCTTCATCACTCCATGGGAGTGTTTAGTTCCCATCAGGCTGTCAATGAAGACAGGGTTTGTCTTTCATTTAGTTGGCTTACATCTCACCTATGTCACCTGGAAAGTAAGAAAAGCGAGATGACCTGGTGCGAAGTTCCAGTGCTAGTGTGGCCCTGCAAACTAAGACCTCCCATTCAGGCCAGAATAACAAAGGAAGCAGCATAGCCATCTGCTGGGTTTTTCCACATCATGCCCTCTTTTTCCGCTGGGAACTTTTTGCTTGGGCAGAACCTGAGGATCTTTTTTTTATTTTTTAACTTCTCTGGCTTACCTAGTCACTTGAAGTGACTGTGCTCCCAGAACCACCCGTCATGGCTATTGCATGTGCCCAAAGCAGCTATTCAGAGTTGTTCAGTGCAGCTGGTGCAACCTGTCCTGACCATACTGAGCTTTGCAGTGCACACGCATACTTTTCTGTCTTGTCTATGGCACCCAGAAGGACATCACAGCATAGCAGAGGGGAGACACAGCATTAACAACTGCACCGAGACAGGCTGAATCTTAGACTTCGATCCCCGCCAGTGTCCTTTGGACTCCCCCCCTTCATAACATGCCTGTTGTTGCGATGCACAAAGACTCATATCTTTGAGAGGAACCATAGGAAAAGGTGTGCCGTATTTGTTCAAAAATTAATTATTGATGTCAGTCAAACTCCTCAGCCTTGAAGGTGTGAAGGGGAAACGTTAAACCTGTGCAAAGGTCAGCTTTACCAAGACCTGCCTATTCAACGAGAGGAAATAGGGCAGAATGATGAATTGCCAACGAGTTCCTGTGTGTTCAAGCAAATGACAAACTATTAACCTGTAAAACTGAACATTGCAATACAGGAATTCAGCTTTGGGATAGCATTTTCACTGAAGTATGTAAGTGGGAGGCTTTGTGAGTTGCAGATCAGATCTGTTGACTCCTTCCTCTATATTTTAATCTTATACTCAATAACTGAGCACCAAATATGGAGAAACAAGATCATGCAAAAGAAAGTAGAAGTTGTTGAGAGAAAAAGAGTGGCTCCTCAGCTATACACAAAGGTGAAAAGTAGAGGACACTTTTACCAGACTAACTTTACTTTTGGTTAAAATGGATATCCAGATTCCTGTGGACTGAACAACAAAATGCTGGTGCTACATGGAAAGAAGAAGAAGCAAATGGACCTTCCATCACTGGATACTGGAGTCTATTAATATGGAACCATTGTTGAACTGGGGTAGTAAAGTACTCCTTTGTTTATTTTCCTCTTGTTTCAGAAACAGGCCAGTTGTGAAACAGGAAATCTCTTGAAGTCAAATCTTTCATTGAGTTACACTTAAAGTTCAAGTGCAACTAAGCTCAGTAAATTACACAAGCACATATTGGTATGGAAGGAAGAGCAAATAAATAAAAAATTGAAGTTTTGACAATCATGTACTTCAAAGCCCTGAGATCAACACTCTTCCCAGTCTCCTCAGTTATTGGGATGAAGATTCTTTCATGAATCTATTTTTTTCTGCTACAGAATTGGACTGCTTGTTAAGAGAAGACTCAGAGGCTGAAGTAATACACAGCCAGCTGCCACACTTGCATCTATAGTCCCAGCTCACAGAGAGCTTTTAATGTAATGAGTTTACATCCCCAGGGCTCCCACACTTATTTGGATATGAACAGACACTCACCCACTTAGCAAGTTAGGAACCTAAACCAGACAGACATTTTTTGTTTAGGTCCTTAAAAGTTGTTCCCTCTGTTTGCTTTCCTTAGTAATCCACAAGTGTTGAACATCTGGGACTCATCATCTGTTTTCTGACGACTATGAGGAATCTCATATTTTGAGCAAGCCCAGCAAATCTCAGTGTATCACCCAGTAGGTTACTAGACTATGTCAAAAGAACGCAGTGGACAGTCTCCTGAGTCTCTGGTCATCCAGCTTCATATGGGTGAGGTCTACCTGATTTGGATGGGAAGTCACATCTGTTTCAATCTCTCCAAGACAGTTTTGGTATGCAACTGCTAACACTGACTTGATCTAGGAAATAAGCTTACACCAACACACCCAAAAAAGCCAGGAAGCATTCCATTTCCATGATAAAAATACATTTTCAAGATGCTTCTTGGAAATATGCATACATTTTAAAAATAAACCACACCAAAGAACACAAACAAAGCAAAAGGCTCTGCTAGTTTATGATACCAATTTCAGTTCAAAGTGAATTCAGACCTATGGCTTGGGTTATGTCTGCACTAAATCTCAAGGTCTTCCAGCAGGCCAGTGTTAGACAAAATTTCCTGTGTGTCCACAGAGAGAACTTGCAAGCACAGCTTCATGCAGGGCTACGGAGTAACTGCATCCTTCTGCAGAGTACACAGAGACCTCAGTCCTCTCACGCTGTTGTGTGTGCATGGTCCAGCTGTGTGGACAGGGAGTGGGTGTCACACTCATGTCACGCTCATGCACAGTCCTTGAGGGTGCTCTCTGCATCCACGACTGACACAGGCAACAGTCCCTGGGAGGCAGAGATGCTAATGCAAAAACAGGCCTGCAGGATTTGAAGGGGAGCTGTGGGTACTCACCACCTTGTTTAACAGGGTCCAAGACTATAAAAAGCAAGAAAAAAAAAAATTCCTATTCTCATTAAGGTCTGCAGACTTGGCCTGCCTGAGAACTGAAATAACTTACTTCATTGCGGCTAGACTTGGGATTGCATAAACAGGGGAATACTTAGACCCATGCTTGTATTTCACATGCTTCGCAGGTTCTGAAGATTACGAGGATCAGCTTTGTTTGGCTGTAGTAGTAAACAGCAGACCTGATCGGACAGATGCCAATACACCTGAGTAATGCCTCTTCAACTTGGAGTTTAACACAGATAAGTCACCTGAGTGAAATTTATTCACATGTGTTTTTAAAGACTTCAGTTCTCAGCTGGAGCAGCCAAGGCTCAGGACTGAAGTGCTGACACCCTTAGTGGAAAGACAATTCAGCTGGTTACAAACATCGCTGACTATATTTGCATCTGTCATCACAAATATATTTCGGTTTTAGATGGAAGGAGAAAAGAAAACAAACACAACATTTTCTGGTTAAACAGAAACAGAGTACGGAATCACTGCGACTTTCTAAAGGAGAGTTTATTTAATTTATTCTTCTGTACACACAGCTAGTTTGCTAGGATATTATAACAACTCATTTCTCTGGTGACCCATGGCAACCTCTGGATCAAAAGGATTACTCATGACTCATAACTTACCTTGGCTAAATATAAATATAGGGGTTTAGGTTAAGTAATCTGGGCCTTAATCAATAAAACATTTAAAGTGACAGTACAAGGAGGGATTTCAAAAGTTGTGCTATTATAATGTTAACTCCTAATACCTGAGTTTCTGGGGCTGTCCTTTCCTGGTTTTAACACAGATGCCCCACATCAAGGATTTTCCGTGCATTTTGTGCGTACGAGTACAGCTGCATACAGTTTGAATGTTCTCCTGTTCCATAGCGGACATACGCTCATTTTTCCCCACAGGAAATCCAAGCAATTGCCCCTGTGTGGAATACCACAATTAGGTGACCATAATTGCATAGTTAATGAGCTTGTATATGTTTTGAGTGCCAGTTTCTCAGATGTGGCCACCTAAATGGATATCTAAATCTCACTTTTGGGTGGTGAGGTTGAGAAAAAAATGTATGAAAGTCTTATTTCATATACTTAAATTGGACCACTTAAATGCCCAATACTTGCTTAAGTGCCTGTATTTCAATAGCAGATCTTACATGCAAATCAGACAGCCCTGTGGGCTAGTGTTGGCAACCAGAGGTTGAGAAAATACAAGTCAAATAAAATGTGACTCCTTTAAAAGAAGTCTGGAGGCTTTCCAAATAACTACAAGGATGTAAAGATTACATAATTGTTTCTTCTCAGCCTGGGGAACCTGCAGGGTCATTCCTGATCATAGCCACGGTGGCTGGTTGAGGGAAGTGGTTGCCAGTCCATGATACCAATCCAAACCCTGTGCATCTAGCGAGCAGAGGGTGAGCACAGGACAGGACTCCCCACTCCCAAGGTAATGCAGCTTCTACAACCCCTACCTCCTCCCTTCTCTTGCTGGGTGAATTCATGGGTGCTTGTTACAGCACTTTGGAAAGAAAGGTGGTACCATGCTGTACGGCTACCCCAAGGGCAGCGGAGCTGTACACAGTGACAGGTTGGAGTCTTAGATATCCAACATTTTCTTGTGGTTGTAGTACAGCTTAGCTAGCCTGGGGCAAGGAATGAAATGCATCCTGGTGCAACCTCACTAATGTCCATTTTAATACACAGACGGATGGGACAAGGGGCAGTTCCCCATCAAACCATCCAATAGCGATTTGCAACTGTACAGGCACCAATAGGTTAGACTTGATATGAAAATTATTTTCTGACTGGCTAGGCAGTTAAAAAATTGATAAGAAGCTAGTTTTGTCTGTAATTATTTTAGTATTATTGAGTAGCTGGCACTCGACAAACAAATATAAACTATGCTGTCTGCTGTCCATAGTTCCACTACCTTCGGCGGAGAGAGTCTGGACTAACACACCTTCCTCAGAGCTTGTACAGTCCCATTTATGAATATAGCAGAACTACTAGTTTCAGATATTAAATAACTACATTTTTTCCTTTCTGAAGGAAAGAGCAAAATTTGTATCTGGCTTTTATTCTTGCCCAGGGTAATGGAAAAGAGAAGATGAATTGCAGCCTTAAAAACCCTTCCATGAGTTCTTCGGTATGAATTATTTTATATAATTCACAGAGAAGGTGACATGATTTACATCAATATATACAGTTAAATTGTTCTATATTGTAAACCATTAGCAAAGAGGGATGAAAGGCTTATGAAGAGGAGTGGAGAGACTACAGTGTTATGACAGAATGAAAGATTTCTGGACATGCAAGAAGACATCACATTGTTTCCATTGGAAGATACTTGTGTATGTTTCCTACAGAAACTATAAAATCTTTGGCCTGTGCACTGGAGACTATTCTTTGTTTATGTCTATTATATACCAGAAACTTTTGTAGAGAAGAGCAGGGCAGATTGCACTTCAACTCCTAAAGTATGAGGGGGGATCCATTATGGAGGCATGTGTCAGAGGGATGTAACTCACAGCTGATCGGTATTATCCAGTCTACATTGCTCATCCGAGTCCTCAACAGTGCAAGAAGGATAATTTTTACAGGACGGACTGGTGCTTGCAGAGATTTGAGGCACAGTTACCCCGTGTGTCTCCATTATCAAAAGAAGGAGATATGATCTCAACGTCAGCAAGTTGGGCATCAAAGCCAGAGCTGCTAGGGTACGAATCCCCTGAGTTCAGGGAGTAAGAGAGTGCAAAGCCCTCTTCCTCCCTACGTGCAAGAGCTTAGGAGCATGATGCTGCATGGTCTAGACTAAGAAGACCAGAAGCTGAGGTTGGTCTCCCCAGCTTCCAGTGCCTGGGTTTGCTGTTCGAGGTTCCACAGGAGCTTGTGGATGGGGGAAGGGTGCAACAAACCCTCCAAATGGTTTATTTTGAGAAATAGAACTTACCCTGGAGAAAAAGGATGGGAATTCAGTGGCGCTAGGAAAGGAACTGCAGAGTTACTCTCTTGTTGCTGACACAGACAACTTTGTCCTTTCCATCATCTACTTTTGTGGTCTGCTACAACTCCAGGGAAAGGATCAGTTTCCAATCCAATCCAGGGCTGTGATACTCTCTTCATCTTGGTAGTGGCTTCAGCCTTGCTTATTTGTTGTTGTTTTCTGTCTGGTGCTGAAGATTCCTGAGGAAAAACAGTCAATTTATTTCTTAACCATTCTTGCAACTGTGTTTCAAGAAACATTCTTGTTTTCTAAAAGGTGTTTAATTTTCCCCCCCTAGGGACCCATTTAACTTTCCTTTCTAATCTCCTAACAATCTGGAATGAGGTCTTTAGTAGTTCTGCTTGTTGTGAAACAGCTTTGGGAGATAACTCCTAGTCCCTGTTAACCACACTTCAAATAATCTTTGTGTAACTGTGATGCAAACCCATAATCTCCCAAAGTAAGTTTATAACCATTTTAACAACCGAGAATTAAGGAGGTTATTGCAGGATGGGCAGGCAGAGAGGGGTGAAGAACTGACCAAGGAAGCACAGTTCAGTTTGTCTTCCAAACAGCTCCATATCTCTTACAGCTTTACAAGGATGAAGTGACTGGTGAACAAACAAGGAGGCCTAATCTCAAATAAAGAAGGGGGTCCCATGCTGACCAGCAGCCTTCTTCTGGAAGGTCATATAAGCACATACTTGTTTCTTTGCAGTGAGACAGATGCTTGAGTTTCATAGGACTCAACACCTTCAAACATAAATGAAACATGCCTTTGGGATAACGAATATACCAAGGTCTGACGTCTGAATGCACACACACAGTAGCTGTGTGCTGTCCTTGGGGATATCAATGGTGGGTGAAAAGAGAGGTAAAAACTTTGTATTTGAACACTGGAGAATATATATTGCATTAAACTGTTCCTTAGACAAAGTCTATCTCTGACTACCCTCTTTGGGCCTGCCTTTTGGTAAAAGAAACCCTGCACGTATCAAGGACAGAAAACAGATTGGGATTTAAAAATAAGATGGTTTCAATGTCCCTTCAAATAAGTCTCCCAAAAACACAGCAAAACACACAGTAATATACAGGGACAGAACTTATTCTAGAAGATAAAAGCCTCTAAATATCATTTTTGACTGCTTTTTGTTTACTCAATTGCTTTTAATTAAGCCTCACTTGGTTTGGGGAGCCAGCCAAATGTGGAGAACAAAAAGGAAAGCAAGAAACCCAACCCCTCAAACCTTTGCTCACTAGCTGAATTTTCACAGCTTTAAAACACAGTCTTCCTCCATGGGGGCACAATGCTTCTGTCTAAACCTGCTTGTGAGAATTTATTATCCCTGTGTGCAAGTCTTTGAAACCATGATTTTAACGGTAATAATTTCTAAGCAGTGAAATTCATGAGAGGCTGTAATATAATGCCAAGTCTATCCTATTATGGTTTTAATTGGAATATAGATTTTATGTGTTATTAGAGAAATATTACTGTCCTTCTTATGCTTAATACTATATGAATAGCTAAAGCCCTCTAATGACCATGTAATTTATTGTCCCTATAGTTATGGCATTAAGCTACAAGTCACCTAATACTTGCAAACATTGTAAACTCCAATTACAGCTACACCAGTGATCCTTCTGTCAACTGAGCTAAAAATGACTGAATGATAAGGTTAAGCACTGAGCCACATAACGCAGTTATCTGGAGCTCAGCACCTGTACTACAGAGAAATGTCCAATAAACTATGGTTAAATAGTTTTACTTCGTTATCAGATATAAGTATAGCAAATACAACCAGCTTCCAGAATGATGTTGATCACTCTGATTCCACCAACCTTTTATGTATTTGTCAGCTTTAGCCTAATTTACTGCTAACAGTCAATCACTGATTCTCAAGAACTTGAGAGATTTCATAGGCACCAGAGCAGATTCTGCCTACCCCTACAGAGATCTCGGAATTTCATGAAAAATTACTAGCAGTTTCTATGCAAGGCGGGGTATTCTTTTCAAATATCCACAGCTGCTTGAGAAAGTACCAAACTAGCTGACAACAGAATTCAGAGAATTTGGGAACAGGTTAGACAGCTTTTGAATTGTAAGTGACAGGAACTAGTAACCATTTGAGGGTAACCTTTACCTAGAAGGCAAGGTAACCTTCAACAACAATTGTAAACCGCCCGAGTACAAAAGCAGACCTGTAATATGAATACCTTTGTCTGGCAACTTCAACCAAGGAGTCAAGAGAAGTCAATGCAGAAGACCACTGTAAAGACCAACCAGAAAAAGCCCGCCAAAATGGACAACCTCAAACACAATAACTGGAGACATGGCTAGTGTCAGAAGACATTTACAATCTTGATTCTTCATTGGCTTTTTCTAAACAGGAAGGGTATAAGTCTAATCTGTAGACCAGAACAACAGCAAGCTACATGCATTAACTAAATCACCTCCATGCAAGGTTTGTTATCAGCACAAGTGGCTCTTCAGGATCATTAATAATTATATCTTCAACAAGATTTTTACTGTTTCTTTGCTCAGAAAAAGGGTGGCTGGAAACAAAAGGGGCTATCTAGACTGATCTCCTTTCTGAGCAGTTCTGCACCCCATAATTTTTAAGAAGCATCCAGATACCTAGCCCTAGTGTTAGCTTTTCAGACTTCTGTATTGAAAAAGTAGAGTTGAAATTCAACTTCAGAAGTGACCTAGGAGTCCAGGTGGGCTCCTAGAAAGAGAGGGCAACCTAAAAAGTTCATTGCATTCAGGTACTCTGCACTGTGCTGCCCAGGTACCATTCCTAGGTCACGGTCGCTGTAATTTCTGGTGAAGCTGTAAATGAAACACAAACACATGGTCTATCCTGGCGACATTCTGTTTCTATGTAGTAAAACCTTTCCTAAAGAATTTATTTTAAATATTCCTGAGATGTACCGTTAGGCTGAGGAGGGACTTTATCCACAGCATTAAGTTTAATTTCCTTTTTAAAGGCGGAGGTGTGTAAGAATTATCACTTCGTTCATTGACGATATCATATTTACCTGCAGAGTCACTCATGCTGCCCAATTTGCTCTTTATCACATGCTTTACAATACTGTAGTGTACAAAAGTACCATAAAACCCCATGTTGGTCTGTTTTATTTTATTTCCTATAAAAAGACATAGATTAGATGTGTGTATATATATTCCCACAAACTGTAATTTATATTTGTTTTGGAGGGTCTTAAGCCACACAAGACGCAATAGTTAAAGAGAATCCCAGCACCAGCTGCACTGAGAATATTACAAATGTTAGCGGAAATTGTCTCCTGGATGATCCGTGATGTCTGTGTAATTCCTCTGGCTAAGTATTCCTTTCAAAAGAATACATATAGCAAATCAAGTGCATAAAATGGATAAATCACCTTTCCTCACTCATGATTTGTGATTGCTCACTTAAGCCACATAGCATTTCTGCAGCTCAAAGAGGTGGACTAAAACTTGCTAAAGAGGGAAATGGCAAATTATGCATTTCAACTACACATTTTTAAAAGGAATGAGCACTCAGGCTACATTTTGTGACACATTTGAGATTTGTGTGGCTTCATACATTTCCCATGACCATCCAAATATTCATGAAGAATTAATAACATGGTCCTGCCTTCAGCAAGTTCCATTCATTCTTATTTGTATCTGGCTATAATCAGGACCAAGACCCCAAATATTGGACGACTGCATTTGATTCTTGAGTTCTTTTCTTTTTGTTTATGTCAAAGCAAATTAGCTGAAAGGAGCCTGATGAGGAAATCGAGCAAACTGTGGAAGGTCGAGAGGGCATTTCACTGAAATGTAATATAATAAGTACAATTTAAACAATGACAAATCCCATTCACCTCTTTTGTTTTCTTGAAATGTTTAGAATTATTTTTAACCATATTTTTAATAAATAAAATTGTACTATTAGTTTGTCATACATTTGGATTTCATTAATTTTAGAACATTTTCCAGGCATCTAAAATTAAACAGATGTCATCGGGCTCATTTAGACCTCAAATAACCCTTGCAACAAAACCAATTATTCAAGGGTCAGCTGGAAGTTGGAATTTTATAATAAAGAAAAGTTAAAAAGTTAAAAGAGAAAATTAAGAAGAAGAAAAAGAAGAAACAATGCCAATTCCCTGTCCCCACAATTGTTAGCGCAACAACGGAAGATCTGTTTTATTGTTGAGGGAATGGGTGGACCCAAAGAGTGAAAGTTCAGGAAAGCTGGTTTATTCCCTGAATGCCCCGATTGTTCCCTTTCCTGTGGTGATTAGTCAAGAAACCTTTCTTCCAGCTTTCTAGCTCTATCGTGGGGATGGATAAGAAGACAAAGGTTTGATTTTGTTCTGCAAGTTGGTCCTGTTGGTCAAAGAAATTTCCAAAACATCGTGATCGTGTCTGGGAAAGTGCAATCCAAGGAAACACAGCAGGATGAACAAAGGCAGAACCTGGGAGTCCTGACTACAATCCCATACTCTAAACAATGCTTCCACCTACTGTAAGAACGAAGGGGTTTAATTTAGCCTTGTAAGCACAAATTGTAATTTGTTGGGGAGATTTTAGGCTGCGGAAAAGGTTTGCATCCCTACTAGCCTCTTTGAAATTTCCACGCCCTCAGCTAGGACTTTACTCCATGAGCAGCTGATCTGATGTTTGGCACAGATGGGAAGGCAGGTCTGCAACAGGGGAGAGGGAAGAGGCTGACATCAAGTCATGGCAAGGATGGGTTGGAAACTGGCTGGAGAACGTGCTGCAGGAGCGTTCCCCAGCACATATCTCGGGGAGCAATGCTGAGCCACTACAAGGTGCTTGGGAGGAATAAATGGCTTATGTTATCCCTATAGAAAGGGAAGCTTAAAAACATGGTAGAAAGCCAATTGCTTTCCCCTTTCTCGCACCTTGCCAAAGAGGGAACCAGGTTCCCAGCTCTGTAAGCGTCTCCAGATTTACAGGGGTGTGTCTGAGATCAGACACAAGAAATCCAACCATTGTGATTTCTTCGCTAAAAATTAGGAGCTGGGTTTTACTTTGCTGAGCAGGAGGGAAAATGAAAATTGCTTTTCCTTTGTAACCTGAGAGGCTTAGCTGAGTTCTCCTGCCAGACTGCAAAGATCTGCAGTGGCCCCTGCCCTAAACTATACCATCATATTTAGCTGCCAGGATTGCTAAATGGAGACCTAGAAAAATGAATAATGTATTGTATGAAAACTATATTACCATAACTTTAAAATCCTGCTGCTAGAGGCTGAAGATCTCTGAAATACTATCAAGCACAGAGGAAAGGGAGTAGACGGCTAACATCTGAAAAGAAATTTAATCATTGACCTCTGAAAATCACGGTTTAGCTTTTTCTTTTTTTTTTTTTTTTACAGATACGGTAGCTGTAACTCTCCATCTGACCCGACATTAACTTTCTACAAATTATAACAGATGATTTATAAAAACACCCCTTATTGCCTTGACCTATTTTATGTCTGCTCTCGCCTCCTACACAGTTGTATCCTGTCGTCTCAGTTAGTTGAGTAGACGTGCTGGCTTGTAACTTTGGGACTGAAGTGGAAAGCTCAAGTCATGCAGGCCATTCCCAGAGAGGCACCACAATCCAGCAGAGCTTCTGTCCACAGGAGGTTTATCCCTAACATGAAAAGAGAAAAGAATGTGGCAGACTCAGTGGAAAATTCAGACTGATGAGCAACTGGTAGAAGTCTCTTGAACGACCCGGGCTGTTCCGAGCACAGCTGGGGAAGGAGAGAGTGCTCCACTTTGAAGATCCTTCCAGACCAGTGTCAGGGCTCTGGCAACCAGCCAGTTGAGCTACCGCGGGGATCAGTGTCCTAAACAGTGAAGAGTAACTTACAGCACGGAGGGATGCAAAGTTAGTAGAGAGCTCTCCAAAACAGCCTCATTCCTGCAGAAGCTCTTAGGCAGGGTGAGGACCTTGAGCACCCTGCTACTTAAAACTCCTCCCCAGCAGCTGAGAGGGTGCAGGGTCTGCCCTGCCTGCTGGCTTCTGCCTGCCCTGGGGTTGGTACCTGGGCTTAGGTCTGGGCTCAGGTTTGCAAAGCCAAGTGACCCAAACCGATGGCATCAACAGTGAGCTAATCTAACCCCCCTGCCAGGGCTTTCCTGCCGGGCGAGCCAGCAGGCTTGCTCCAGGGAGACAAGGGGACAGTCAAGACATGGGCAGTATGGACATAAAAGGAACTGAGTGAATACAACAGCAATAGGGCAAATGCTATCCTAGTGCAAGCAGCACCCCTGTCCCTTGTGTCTTACTGCTGCCGTGCTCCAGGGCATCAGGGACTCGTGGCCCTCAGGAGGACAAGCAGGTCCAGACAGTTGTTGGCTGAGGGCTTTCTCCCCAGAGTAGATTGCAGCTAGCACTGTTTCTGGGCTTAGGGTATTTCAGATCTACTCAATCACACAGTTACAAAGGAAAGTCAAAACCCTACAATAGTAATAACTCAATTTTCAGGCTGCTCTTTCATCATACAAATACAGAAAAAAAAAAAAATAGCAACCAAATTTGGGGACTTTTTTTTCTGAGACACCAAAGAGCAGGAGAGGTTTAAAGAAGACTTCACAGACAGAGGTTCTCGGTGTCTTTGCTGGGCTGTGCCAGGCTGCGAAGTTGCACAGGATCCCTTCTGCCGTGAGCCGAGCCGAGCACGGCAGATCACAAGCCTCGGCTGCTACACCCAACGCCAGAGTCAGAGGAGACTTTGCTTAGCATGGCTCTGGTCAAGTTATCAACCCATTGCTTGTAAATAACCACAGATAACTGATGGCAGCAAATCAACGACTGTTGTGAATTGGTACTAAGTTTTCCTAGCAATAAGATTACCAGACCTGCCGGCAGTTTGCTTCAGTTAATGCAGCAGATGCTGCTGCAGAGAGAAATGCATTGCAGTAACTTCAGCCTTCACAGAAAACAAACGTATCTCTTCAGATTTCAGTTCTTCAGTAGGGTTTTTTTTTGTTTGATTTTTACATTTTCCTCCCCCTTTTACTTAGTGCTTTCCAGGTTTAAAAAACAAAGGCTGCTCATGGTGGAGGAGCAATAGTGGCTTTCATATTTAATAACTCTTAAATCTTGTTCAACATGTGGCAATTGTTAGGTAGATTTGAGCTGCAATTAAAGAGGCACCCTTCTTTCTCTTCAGCAACAATATAGGCTCTTAATCCGACTAAAACCATCATATTTTAAGAGCTGAGATCATCCTGAGGCAAATGGTATCAAACTTAACATGGATCTGTTTTTCATAGGGAAGTTTAAAAGTTAAAGTTCACTTTCCTCAAAGTCTTCCATTAAAGAGACGGCAGCTCTGAGGGCTCTTTTCAAGTATCCACAGGTACCTGTATCATACAAAACAACATCTGGGGGACGGAGGGGAAAGGATAATTATTGAAATTCCTTTGTGAAGTCCCTTTTTCTTTAAGAGCCTGAGTTGGGACTCTAAATAGAAGTGAGATGAGGGGGGTTTGTTGCCTGATTATAGATATAGCTGCAGATAAAAGTACTATTTGTGTGACTCAGCCCTCGCAGTGCTCACAGGTCTGATGTGGATAACTGATAAAGGCTGTGAAAGACAGGAATAAACAGTGATAAAACAACCGAGCGCAGTTTGTTTTCAAACCAAAACACATGTTTAATAAAACCTGTGCGGTTGATGGGGAGACATTTTTGTTTCCTTTTGTGGTGCCGAGGTGGCTGTAAATATCCATAAGGAATCTGGGCTTGAACCTAGTTTGTATCGTCACTGCAGTCCGGTGGCCGGGCTGGCAGGCTGTGCTGTGGCTTGCTCCCACGGTGGCACTGGGCTGGGGTCAGGACACCGGGCTCGGGGCTCCGGTTAGTTTTGCAGCTTTTGGGTTTACAATTCAGTCTTTTCAACTGCAACATGAGGAAATACCTGCCAGAGGACCAAAGACAGGTAGAAATACCTGCCAGAGGACCAAAGGCAGGTAGCAGGGCTGAAAGCTGATAGCGATGGCGATGCACACAGCAGGGTCAAATAAATGCATCGATAGAGGGAAAATACCTCCTTTCCAGTCTTGTCCATATTTCACATCCATGTTCCCCTTTGCACCTCAGAGCATTAGTTCAGGTGCCTCAAATTCCTGTTTTCCCATGATAGCTCCCACTGCTATTCCTAATGCCTTACTCTCTCTTCCTTTTTCTTTCTCCATTTTTCACAGACCTTACACTCCAGAGCAATTTTAGCAGAAGACATGAGCCCTTGCTCTGATTTACAGCCTTCATCTGTGCAAAGGTAAGAAAGCTGCCGTGGCAGCAGCAGTGTCTTTCAGAGGATCTGTACCAAGAGGTATCTATTAATATCCACTAGTCATGCTGCTAAACCCCTACGTCCTCCTCTGAAAAGGTAATCCTGTATTGTAAAGGCTCAACAAATGAGAACACCAAGGGACTTCCCTCATTTATAATACCTGCAAATTACTTGAATGAAAATACCTCCACAAACTATCAAAGTTTGTGGAAGGCACAAAATTGGAGAGGGAACAAATAACGAGGAACAAGGGATTTGAATCCACTGGTTGCCTGGGCCAGTGAATGGAAAATGCAGTTTAATGTACAGAAACATAAAATAATAAGTCTGGGGCTGGCAAACCAGACAGAAGGATATTATACTGAATAGTGATGCATCATATTGACAAGTGAAGGGATTTAGAGGTCACTGCAGAAAAATCCTTGAAGCCTTAAACCTGGCACACGGCTAAAATGAAAATAACTACAGGAAAGCAGCACAGCGGTGGAGGCAAAGGGAAGGGACACAGCTTTCCTCTGCTGTCTGTGCAGCAAAACAGCACCAAGACTTTGCTCTAATTGGCCTGATACCATCTCCTTCTGGGCAGCATAACGCAGAGACACTCGGGTCACCCATTCCCCGTGTACCCCAGCTCCTGTCTCAGCACAGTGTGCCGTCCCGACGGCTTGCCCTCCAACAGACTCGGAGGAAAAGGCAGCCCAAGGTGTTCACTTGTTACCGGTAAAGCACAGGGGGATGCTGTGCAAGTTCACTCCAAAGCTTAGTGATGCTGGTTGGTAGGAACGCAGAAACCCAAACCCCCGGCTCATTTGCTCATCTGCTTGTTCTTTGCTTTTGGCTCTGAAAAGCAAGAAAAGCCAAAGCAGCGAAAGCCGGGGTCCCCTCAGGCACAGCAGGTTTGCCCGTCTGAGCACAGAACAGCCGCCCAAATCCTGCAGCCGCTCGGGGGACTGAGAGCCTGCATGTGTATATCCATACGATCTCACTGATATATTTGCGATGATCGGTCAGAGATAAAGTGGAATAGTGAAGGGTGCGAGAAAAGAAGCAAAGGTGATAAGGCAATTCATTTTCTTCCCCATCTCCCTAACGAGCAGTCTCATTTCATTATTTTCCTTCTCCTTGCTCTGCCAGAGTACTTCATGCCTCCTCCCTCACAGCTTTCCTGCAAAAACATCAGCCAAAAGAAATGTTAAAATCTGCTTCCCTCCCAGCTGATCCCCTGTTTGAACCGATACCTTCCCCCATTCCTTCTTCTATAATTGTAAATACAAATAAACAACCTTTAAGCTTTGCTGAGCTGGACTGCTGGTGAGAGGCAGGTAAAGAGCTCCATAGGCTCATTAACACTATCCTTGGAGTATCCTCATCCCCACGGGTGATAACCTGGGGCTTTGAGGGGAATAGGTAGTTATACATGATGGAAAATGGTGAGCAAATTTAGCATCGGTCTGAATCAGCAGTTCACACGTGCACATGCACCCAGCCTTTTAAGATGGATTTGTCAGAAGGACCAAGTGGGGAAGTGTTTTCTCAGTTCTTGACTTGCTGGGCAAGTGCATCACCGGCTGCTCCTGAGTTAATTCTGGTTTTTCCCACCTGGGGGAGCAGCAGAGATTCAAAGCCAGACTGCCAGACTGACAGCACAGGGCCTTCCTCCATGAGAGGTCGAGACAGGTAGGACAGGATAAATACCCTTGGGGCTATGATGAGCATCCAGAGGATGCAAGCACCAGGAGAAGTCCCCATTCCTCTCCCTTCTCTTCCGTCCCTCTGCAATCCATTCCCCTTTTCTTCTCCATCCCTCCCCACCGCTTCTGCCCTTCCGCAGCTCCCCAAAACCCTGCAGAGGACGGGGCCAGGAAGGGCGGTGGGGAGCAGAGGGGGCCCCCAGCCCACTGCCAAGCAGGCAGGTACTGCGGCTCGTGTCTGGCAGAGGTGCCTGGGTCCAGCCAGGCAGGACGAGGGCTATCAGCCAAATGAGGATCTTGCTAGATATGTGACATCTGGCAGTCACCGGCACTGTCTGTTCTTTGGCTGGTCTGCCTCTGGCTGTTTTCTTGTATAAATGGATAGAAAATCTGGATGTGTTCCAGCTGAATTAGTGTACACATGATGCTCAAAATGAACTTGAGGATGGAAATACATTACTGACCTATTACGATGCCTAAAATACAGGACCTGGAATTGCTTCCAAGTCCCCGGTCCAGATGCGTGTCCTGGCCGTCTCCCAGCTCCATGGCAGGTGAGACAGATGTCAGACCTGCTTTCTTGCCCTGCTCCCATGTTTCTATGGGAAAAAAACTGGCTGCACAGGCCCGAAGCCACAGCAAAGCCCTAAAGAACTAATGTGGCCACGGGTCCCAGTGCAGAGACTTGCCCACAGCCAAGGTAGAGCCCCTGTGTAACTCCTGAGGTCTGATTTGACCATGCATGTTGCATGGGAGTTTTAATACATACCAGTTGATAACCTGTCAGTTTGATCTATGACAATTTCTTATTGAATAAATAAGATTTTCATGCTGTCAGTACATTTCCTTTTCAGAGGCAGAATGACTTCCATCCTGCACAAAGATCAAGGAAAATAAAACATTGTTTGGTGCCATAATATCCCATCTCTGCCAGCTGCCAGTTGATACACTTTTTCTACTACTCACAATATTTGAAATATATATATATACACCAGCTAAATTCAAGTTTCCTTCTTTTTTTCTTTTTGCTTGTGTTCCCCATTCAGCCAAGGCTTGTATCTCCAGTCTTTTGCTACAGACCACTATTTTCCAAAGCAGGCTTTAAAACAGGAATCAAGCCATAAAGAAAGGTGAGGCTGAATGCAATCTTCTGTACTCGACTTCCAGAGATTTTCTAAAAGAACAGTCAGAAAAGACTTAGGAGCATGGAGATATTTTTCCGTGCCTACTACTGATCCCAGCAGGAGCTTAAATACCAGCCCTTAAGGTGCTTTATGGTCTTAATGAACTCATTGCCATAGTAGAGCAAAGATGAGCAGTTTTAGCTCCTGCTCTTCCATTAGTGTACAAACTGTTAAAAGAAAAACTATTATAATAAACATGAGGGAGCTTGCTGCAGCTGTGCTTGTCAGCTCCAGACATTAGTGTGGCTAATTCCGATTGGGAACAGTTCCTGGGCTTGGTGATAAGTTAATCCCAACTCTGATAGTATGTAAAGATTTCTCCAAGCATAAACTGAAAGAAAACTTCCCAAACTGCTTACAAATTCCCCTTTACAGTTATTTTGGTGACTGCACACCAAAATATTTAGTCTGTGTATCTTTTTTGGATACAGTGCAATCTATTTTTTATTTTTATTAAATTATATTAGAATAGGATATGCTTCATCCAAAAGAAAAAATTACGCACAGGCTTGCACTGACATTGCAGAAGTATGAAGTACAACTGATGGGGGTTATGTCTGTTTTCCTGGAGATAAGCCGCAACTTCTTTATAGGAAAAAAGCAGTGCCATTGGAACCCTTCTGAGAACGGCCTGAATTTTATTTCAGATTGCTGTTTTTGGAAGAACCCACAGACTGACTGCTAAAATCAGGAAACATAATATCATTCACTGATTTTTTTTTCCATCTGTGCCTGTGTCAGTGTTGGTCCGTTGGCAGAAGGACACAGCCCAGAGTACAAGAAGAAGACCCACTGGCTAGATGAAAATCCCCAGGGCAGTGATGGAGCTTGAGCAGTGCCTGGGAGAGACACCACGATAAGGATGCTGGGGCAACGGGATCCTGGACAACCGGGCATCTCCTGCCAGCTGCATCCTGCCCTCCACCGTCTCTCTAATTCCTCTGCTTTTTCCCCGAGGTTCAAACTCACACACCACATTCATTTTGCAGTTGATTTTGGTCGCACTCCTGCAGGAGCTATGGGTTTCAGGAAGTTATTCACCTGGGCAGTTTCATCTCAGCCCCGATGAATAGCTTCATTCTGGAATAACAAATATAAACAGAGGGACGGCTGCTCGCCACAAGGATTCCTTTATGCTGCACCGTGAATTGTTGGCCAGTGGCCATTTAGCATTGAAAGGCAAGAGCCACCTGTGTCAGGTGTGTTTAATGTTCATATTGACTCCTGCCCACCAGTATTTGCATGATGGACAACATCAGAGAAAGGTGCATTTAGTCATTAATTTTTGCCTGACACGGGGAACAGAAATGAAAAGGAGCCCTTTTCTTCCAGGCACAGCTTTTGTTTTCCAGTGTGATCAGTCAACTACCAGCTCTGTGTCATCCACCGTGGGGCAAACCCAGGTCTAGAGTGTCGGGGACATTTTGGGGTCCCCTCCTGCCACAGCAGCCCGCACCCAGTGGGACCCCACATCCGTCTGGTCCCCGCGCACCCTCCGCTCTGCCCCTTGCTGCCTCCCGACCTTGCTGGATCCGCTCAGCCTCACACAATGCAGCTTCCTGGGAATGGATTAGAAAGCAAGCTGTGTGGTATATTTGTTATGGCCATGACTTTCATGGAGAAAACTGTGACTTCTAGCAGTTTTTGTAGATTTTGTAACCCCAGCCAGCCTGCTACTGACTCCTTCATGAATTTTTACAGCTTTGGCTCCGTTCGTGAGCGGTATGGTAGAGAACACAGTTTTTTAATGGATTTAAGTTATTAGTTACGTATTACCAAAGGGTGTAACATTCTTTATGTTGTAAAATAAAGTCCATTTGTCTTCTCTTCATTTCCCACAGCGCACAGCATTAAATACAGTGCACCATTGTTGGTTTTCTCTCTGAAGCTGCCCGAAGGGAGTTTTGGGCCATGCTAGTGCATCAGCCATGGTTGCAATCATTGCTGCGGGTGCAGGATATCATACTGGTCGCAAGCCCATAGGAAACCCTGAGGACCCTCATCCCATGTGGGAATCCCCTTCCCTTGAAAAAGGGGGGACCATAGGTGGGGGAGTGCACAGCATGGCTCAGTTGGGAGGACTGGAGGGCTTTGTAAAGGGTTTTGGAGCTGAGGGCTCAGAAATGGCATGTGCCACTGGAGGATTGATAGGGTTTCCTATCTGTTCTCTAACGGGAAACTTTGGAGGGGAAAGATCAGGATCCCCACCCATGCTGGTGACCAAAACTTCCCTCCTCCACACACTTCCCAACTGGGATAAATTTGCAGTGTCTGGCTGCAAACTTGGCAGTGGCCTTTGCGTGGATGTTGTGGAGGGCAGAATTTGCTTGATTAGTACAAATACCATCTGTATGCTTGGTTCAAATGAGCGCAGTGTTTTAGAAACAACCCCATTTTGCTTATATAAGGACTAGCGACATAGCCAAAATCTGCAGCACATATCTGGTTTTCTCAAACAATTATTGGTGGGTAGCCAATATTTGTTACTTTTCTCCAGAACAATGAATAAACTACGGCACAGAGACAACTGGCCACTCCATACACTAATGTCAGACAAGAAACTCTGTGCTCTAAATGACTTAAACCAATTTATCTCCTGTTAAAAAATAGAGACAGGCAAGAAAGAGCCATTTAAATTCTGTTTCAAACCACTCCGAATACGTTTTAGCATCATTATCCATTGGAGCAGGGAAGTAAATCCAGCCCCTTTTCATAGGCATTGTAGGTTTCTTTTATGACGGATGCAGCTTTAGGATTTTTGTTTTGTTGTATTTTTCCTGACCTAAAATGTCCTCTTCTGTCTAATAATCGTTTAATAGTTAAGCAGTTGTTCCAAAACCTTATTTCTTTACACAGTAAAGTTAAGGAAGAGAAGGGCTCTTTCAGCCCTCCTACAGCTTCTCTCCAACCATCAAAAACATGAAATCAGGCCTTGCAGAAAAAGCA
Organism: Ciconia boyciana; assembly: GCF_034638445.1. Taxonomy (NCBI): domain Eukaryota; kingdom Metazoa; phylum Chordata; class Aves; order Ciconiiformes; family Ciconiidae; genus Ciconia; species Ciconia boyciana. The sequence goes on along the minus strand of NC_132942.1, from coordinate 4,055,008 downwards.
AAGCTCAGAGACCTGTAGGCAAGGGATGATTTTATGGCCATTGTCCATCTGTAATGCATGGGATCTTTAGGGACTGACTCTTACACATCATCTGTCACTCAGAGAGTGAAAAGGAACAAAAGAAACTAGGGAAACTTTCTCCCAAATCATTCCAGGCCTGATCCTGCGAAGTTTTATTACGGGGCTTTGGTGGGATTATTCCCCTAAGCAGTCAGACATCAGTCCCACCGACACTTTGGCATGCGTTTAACACTGCACATCTTGGCATTTGCATGGCGTGCATGAAATCTGGGGGGGGCTGCTCACCTGCCTGAGGTCTCCCCGTGTGTTAAAGCACGCCCTGGCTCGGGGCACCGAGTGTTTTCAGAGCTGCCCCTTGCCCTTGGAAGGAATCCACCTAAATATTTACATGTATTTTGCTCCTATAGTAACCAGAATATTGCGACGGTATGTCTCGCATAAACGCGCCGATATATTCTAGCATTACGCCGTTGATTTAAATAGCACGCCCATGCAGACGCGCGGTTCCTCGTTCGCAAGGAAGGACGGGCGGCTTGCGGGAACCATCACACCCGCATCTGACGCTTGGGAAAAAAGCACGGGGAGGGGGAAGAAAAAAAAAAGGGGGGGAGGAAGGGGGGGACCGCAAAGCTGCGGGTGCCCGGCTGGAGCAGCGGGCGGCAGGCGGCTCCCAGGGCCGGCAGGCGGCGGAGCAGCGGGGCTCGGCCGGCCCCGGCTGCGGGCAGCGGCGGTGCCGGGGCCCGGCCGGGCTCTGCCGCGGCGGCGGGAGCGGGGCGCGCCCGGGCGGCGGCGGGGAGCAGCGGCCGCCGCGCTCCGCTCCTCCGTGGGAGCGGGAAACCGCAGCGAAATGGGAGGGGTTAGAGAAATAAAACTTGATCCCATTTCTTCCTGCGACCGCTCTTTCCAGGAAAGCCGGGCTTCGGCCGGGGGGATCCGTGGATTCCCGGTTCCCTCCCAGTCCTGCCCTGATTGAAGCTGGAGTTTTACCCGGCATCATTAATTGCACTTTTCGCTCTGCATTGGAAGAAGAGAACCGTTATCCTCAATAGTTCAAGGTTTACTCGGGTAAATCTTGTATCTCTGCTAAGGGGAATTTTGCCTGGATACGGCGGTAAAATCTGAGCTTTTGTTAAATTGTGGCACGAAGCAGCGTGAGCAGTGGGGAGAGGTTTGAGGAAAATGCCTCATTTCTCTGCGAAGAGTCTGAGGATTAAGCTGGATGTTTGTTATAAAGTTGGGCAAACTCCACAAAAACATCCCTCCTCCGTCTCTATTTCAAGTTTACAACAAGCTAATTTGTGAATTTACCTCTCCTGTACCTTAGTCCCCTTGCTGACTGACACAGTCATAGAAACTAGGAATTGTATGCAAACGCTATGGGGAAAAAAGGCAAAGAAAATAATTTCTGAAGTCGTATTTGCACAAAGAAACTAAACCAGCTTGAATTTCCAATAGTAAATGCTAAGAATAAGTCTGTCAGGGGGAAACTGGCATTAAAAAAAAAAAAGTCATACAATAAATTGATTCAGGAAAATCATATTTTATGCTCACCAAAGACAAAGCTTATGAAATAACCAATATTGAATTACTCACTGAGCTCAGGCCTAATACCAGATCTGTCCTGCAGTAGCAGTACAGAATGGAGTCCATCATTCTCAGAGGTACTAAAACCCCGTATTTTTATATAGGTGGTTATAGATCTTGTTTCTGCATAAAATTTCATGCTTTTATAAAAGTAAATTCCAAAGCAAATGTAACTCTTCAGAGCCATCATTACCCAGGGTTTTATTGCCAGGCTTGTTAACTCTCCCGGTAAACATCAGGTCCAGCCACTCCACTCAGTCTCAACCCCTCTTCAGAGGCTGGTAAGATTTATTTTCCAAACAATACTAAGAACATGCTGCTCAGTGAGTTGCTCTCTCAATGAAACTCTAGAAAAAAAGTCTTCTGGTTTGGTGGCCTTATCTGGCATTTTACAGGTGTAAGGGAGAGTACCGAGAGCCCCACAGTTGCTTAACAAGGGAGTTTTTTGGCTTTGCCAGAAGATAATTGCTCCAGTAGTGAGCTGCCGTTAATCCCGGGCTGTGTGCTTGGTGCTGACCTGCAGCCCTGCTGTTTACATCAGTGGGATTTTTAGGACCAAATTTTGCAGTTAATTGCAGCAGTATAAATCTGGATTCCTAAATCTCCCTCCCCAGGCGTGGAGCTCCTTTGGATTTAACGGTGAAATTCGGGGCTGATCCTGCGGCCGCTGAAATCGGTGGGCCTTGTCTAGCAGCAAAACACAGGAAAGACCTGGGCTAGGCCCTCTCCCAAATTTCCTACGGCAATAAATGCGAGCAATTAGGGGCTCTGCTTGCTCGGAGGAGCAAGGGCTGCCTTATCTCTGCCTGCCGCAAGCCTTGGGACCGTCGAGCCTGGGTGGTATGGGGAGGTGTCACTATTAGAGAGGCTGTAGAGGGGATTAATACCGCTGTGAGCTACATTATGTCCTGTCAGAAATCTTTGCAAAAAGAGCAGGAACTGGAACTGCAGGCTTTCAGCTTTAAGCTCTGAACTTGGGGCTATGCAGCAAGTTTAAAGCATTTGTCTTTTAATGTTTTCCCATCAAGAAGTGAGAAATCTCAAAGCATTTAAAGGCATTCCCTGTTTTTCAATAACCAATTGAGTCAAGAGACCGATTTGATGTCAGTGCTCGCCACGTTCCCCCATTACGCTCCCTAAAGTGCTACAAGAGACTGGCAGCTGCCGAGCGAGAGGCTAAAAACCCTCCGCAAAAAGGCGTACGGACCGGCGTTACAGCCCAGGGGTTCACAGCCTGAGGTTCACGCTCCCTCCCCAGCCTTGAGACCAAGTCTTGCTGCAGATACTGCACGCTAGGACTTCCGCAGAGTGAACTGAATTATATAAAGGCACTACAGAAAAGTCGAAACATCAAGGTCTCTCCTGGAGGAAAGCACGGATTAAATCGCTTGGTTGCTGTGAAGTGCAAAGAGAAACCGGTAGACAGCGAAGTGATGAAATAATTCATGAGAAAGAGAGGTTTTTTATTAGCCCTGTGGAATTTCCTAGTTTGTTGGTAAATCTGTTTTAGTGGCCTCAGCTTTGCTGTCGCCCACTACAAACAGCGTGGACACGGGAATGTTTTGGTTGCAAATGATTTATTCAACAAAAATGCAAATTCTTGCACCAAATCCTGTATTCACAATCACGAATTTGACCCGCACACGGAAAGCAGCACGGAGAATACAGGTTAGCTGTTTTCTTCGGCAAGTTTTCCACCTAAATCAAACACATTTACCCTTACCTGTGCATGATGAAATAAGAAAATACGGAGGGAGAGTTTCAGCCCTTACACCTTGAAGCACGGTATCCATCTGCCCCGGCTCACATTTGGATGAACACCAACACAGCGCAGAACCGTGTCCCTGATGTGCTTTGGATCAGCTCTACATTTATTTAACATTCAGAAAAGGCAGCGTTCAGAAAAAAATAGCCACGATTTTTGAGGGCTTGGATCAGGTCCTTTTTTTCTACAGGCCGTTGCTATCCTCTATAATGTATAATTATTCAGTACTAAATCTGCCATTATAGAATTATAGAAAGGGCAATTACCAGCCACGCTGAAAGTACCTGGTAACGCTGGCAGGCTGATATTTAATTTTTGTCAGGAAACAGATGAAAGCAGCTTTGGTCAGAGCAAAGCATACAGGTTAAAGCCAGAACATTGTATTGTAATTTTAAATTCAAGAAACTCTTGTGGGAACAAAGGACAGAAGTGAAGGCAATGATTTCCCCTTTTTAATGCTTGTGAAAACAGCCTCATGCTCTTTTATTTCCAATGCATGCGTGCAGAATATATGCACGCTTTTATTTTGTACTTAAAATTTAAGGCACCTCCAGGAGGCTGGTTTATAAGACGGAAGAGAGGAATAATGAATCCAAAAATATAAAACAAAACTTTCTTTTACAAAAAAAAGAAGAAAGGTTATTTGTCTAAAGGCAAACTAGATTTGTTAGTGGACATTGCATTTTAAACATGTGTGTTGAGCAGTTAAAACTGATGGAGACTGCGTGTAATAAAACTGTGTATCCCAGATCAAAATAATGGTATATTATTTGAGCCAATCCTTCTTAACTCACCCTGACAAGCAGACACGATAACTTCAATGAAATTACGTGCGTAGGTAAAATACACAGATAGGGCTGATTATTAAGGCACGCATAATTTTCCACAAGTACCTGATATTATTTGAGAAATTGTAACATATTTAGCAAATTTTAACTTAAAGCTCATGTGCACACACCTATGCGTATCTCTCTGTGCAGTATGTTTAATCATGGTGTGAAAACGGCTCAGAAATGCTAGAAAACCAATGGCCTTAAATTATTTCATCACATCTGTATCAGAAAGTGCTTGCTCTTGCTCCCATCGGGGTTTGTGCCCCATTTACTTCAACGGCAACAGGAACAGCCAAAAATATACAAATATTTGTCTTGCGTTACAGACTACAAAAGTCACCAGGAAAGGTTGCCTGTGTTATTCTGTCGTTATCGTATGTAAGAGGTGCTGTTTGCTCCATAGGAAAAATACGTCTGTAATTAAAACCAACAAACATATGTTCTAACTTTAACCAATATTTTTCATGACCAAAAATATGTAAAAAATAAATAAAAGAAAATTTAGTTGAGAGGTTTAATTAAACAAGCAATTAAAGATGCCCACGCTGCCAAGCCCTTCTGTGTTACTACTATTTATTTTTCTCCAGGAGAAACCTTTCTTTTCCAAAGGTTTATCTTGTGGAAAATCACTGCCTTAAATTAATATTCCTTTCATCAGATGTAACTTAAACCACTTAATATACTGTTGTAAAACGATGTCCTGTGTGTTATTTCAGAAATAGATAGCCTCTTCCTTGGGTTTTTTTTTTTAAGTACCAGTTTCAATAGAGGAGGGAGATTTATTTAAAGAGAAATTTTCCTCCTCAGAGAAAACTGTTTGAAAAGCCACACACACACATTGAGTCTTTGTCTATCGCAGCATCTCGGAGTTGCTAAAGGAGTTTAATAATCTGAAAGGAGGAGGGTGTAAAACCTAAAGATGCTTTAAATGTGCACCCTCGCCAGGTTTTTGCATGGCTGGCTTCCTCCTGAATGAGAAATTTGGGGCAGTTATTTATTATTTTTAAACATGTTGGACAAGGCTACTGAGTTTTTCTCTCTTTTTTTTTTTTTTTAATATTATAGAAGCAGTGACTTTTTCGGCATGATTTTTGCAATAAGGGGCACCTGGTGACTCCGAGAAACTTTGCAGCGGTTTGAGCTCCTGCTTCTTTGCAGGATCAGGAGTTTTAATGAGCTCTCAGCGGCCTGATCCCGTTAACACTCTCTCAAGTAAGTAACTGACTTTGGTGATATTGCTTACATGACCGAAATGACTAGTCAAATTAAAAATTAACTCCAGCCTTTTGGAATGACCTTGAGTATGAAGCTGAACTTTGCACAAGTTTCCTTAAAAAAAGCAAAAATAAGAGAGAATTAGGGATCGCTGGAGGAGTGCAACCCTTGTAAAAGTGAATAGGGGTGAAACCAGCACATCTGAGCACAAATCATATCAAGAACTTATAAAAATTTAACAGGGAGTGGTGTCCTTTCTGGAAGTATTTAAGCTGTTCCATAGCAGTGTAATAGTTTATATCCCTGCAATGCAATTTTTAAATCAACTGCAGAATTTTATAGAAAACTGACTTCAACTCTCTTAAAATGTATAGGGATGCTTCCCTGAGTGTTTGAAAGGACCTTCCATAGGGAAGATTTTTGCTGGAGACAGGGTTTATTTTTTGGATCTGACAAACCCTTGGTTACCCATGAATTCCTTTCTCGAGTAATCCTATTACGTTGCTTTGTGAAGGGTCAGTCCTGCATATATAGCCATGAATTGTGCCCAGGGTCAGCAACTTGCACGCATACTGCTCCTTATACATATCTGCAATTTATAAGATTGGACCTTTTATTGAAGCTTACTTTTAAAACAGCCCCAGAAGGGTCGTACATAAAACTGAAGAAACCCATTTAAGGAACCAACTTGCTTCCTTTGGAAACAAATGAGAGCTGGAGCATGTGGAGTCGGGAAACTATATCTGGCCATCAAAACTGGACGCACAAAAGATATGTCAGTGTGGCATTTCCTACCTCGTGAAGCCACTTTCCCCTCGATGCAGCTCTACAAATACAATACTGCATTGATTGAACCTTAAACTCACCAGACTTCAATAAATTCTGAAAGTGTATGAAATTAAAATTGAAGCAAGGGACACACAGAGTGTTAGTCCTTCTCAAAATAATAATTTAATAACTCTCCAAAAAGTGTAGTGGTTTAGGAAAGGCAACCCAGATGGGAACATATAAAATAAAGCTATAAAGTTTCCTTCAAATGTATTTTAAGCATTGTTAAATATTTACATTTAATAAGCACTAGTTTTTATTGCAAGAGAGATGTAATTACACTTATCATTCATGGAAAAATGGAGTTTTAATAGCCTGTACATTGATTTGCTAAGATGAAATAGTGTCCTAAAAATATGTCGCTCGCTCTCCCCTAGGAATATGTTTCATATGTGAATGCAAAACAGATGAGCATTTTTTTTATCAGTGCACAAACTATATCAACTTTATTTCTCATTGTCTCTGTGATGTTTAACATAAATCTTTAATATAACATATAACATATAAAAAACATAAATGTTTAACATACCTCTGACGTTTTGGTAATTAGAAGCACCTTATCAAGCTTTTACAACCCTTACTAATAAGGTTATTTATTTAGTAATTCTAACAGGAGGAGTACAACACCTTGATATTGACTCTGGGGAAGCTGTTAGTTGAGATTATGGGTCACAGAATTTTATCAATCATTTGTGGCCACATTTGATGCATCAGAGACAAACAAAGCTGCTCAAAGGGACTGCACATCTCCACGGAGCTGCGCCTCTTTGCCAAGCCAACAGAGGAGGGAAGGAAAAGTCAATTAGGTGCAATGAATCTGCAAAAATTATCCCTCATTTTTATATTAGCATTATTTATCCACCTATATTTTTTTTCCTTCTTCTTTCTTTTTGCTTTTTTTCCCTGGTTTCCCTGCTAGTAGCACATGCGGTCCCAGCTATCAGGAAGTTTTACGTCAGCTCCCCTTAGCCGACACAAGCAGCTCCCGGAGCAGCCTTTCCTCCTCGGTCGGGCAGCACGGCCGCAGCTCCAGCTTGGTGGCAGGGACTAGACTGGCCTTCCCAGAACCATGCATCACCTGTAATTCTTGATCAGTTTTTTTTCTTTTTCTTGAAAGTTATGGACATAAAAAAGACCTAATAGAAGGTCTAATAGAAGAAATAGCCGGAGTTTAGGAATTCACGGTAGTGACACTGTGGGCATCAGTGCAGGGAACTTCTGGACCTGGCACCTTCTGAAATATTGACTGTCGCAGCACCTGGAAGCCTTTTGTCTTGAAAAGATGTTCAGTGTTTGTACTCTGTAGGCAGCCATGGAAGTCTCTATTAACATCATTTATTAGAACTGACAAATGAATTTATTTTTTTTTTTAATTTTCATATATCATGGCTTTTCAGGTAAACTGCAGAAATGAGGAGGAATAAGCTAAACCGTTTGGGGGATATTTTGTTTTGTTATTACACTTGTGAGCTCCACATTTTCCGAGCAGAAAGATACTGCTGTAGAAATACACCGGCAGGAAAGGTAGAGGGAGCACATAAATGTGGAGAAAAAATACACGGTTTTAGAAGTTAACCATATAAAATGCTCATTTGGACTTCCCACAGCAGTATGAAGCCCACTTGGGGCAGTAAATGGATAGATAATGCGTGGAGTGGACTTAGGTTAGCTGTGGGTTTATTCCCACCCACTTGCATGGGTGCCCATGGTTTTAGTACTCCCGTGGCTTTAGTACTGCTAAACCAAGTTTTGCAGGCAGGAACAACCTTCTTGAGAATCGAATTAACGAAACCAAACATACCCAAAAGGGATTTATTTTTCTAGTGGAAATGTGGGTCTTCCACCACTACGTGGTCCCAGGCTCTTGTATAAGCTAAAACCTTCACCCTTTGCTCTAAGCCTGCAAGAATCCAATTTGGGCACAGAAATTTAGTACATTTGAACAAATTAATTACACTACACTTGCAAATACCCACAGCTTATTGCTAACAGGGGTGTTTTCCTTAAGCTCGTACCTGCACAGAAACTATTTGCCATTGCACAATTTCGTGCACACCGAGGATCCCCGGGGATCCTGGCCGTATCCAGCATTTCTGGATAGCTACAGAACATCTGTGCCCTTTCCTAGAGCTTGCCGTAGCCTGTGCCATAAGGTAATGATATACCTGAACGTAACGCTAGGTAGGTAAATACTGGAGCTTGGCATGCCGTGTTACTTCTGCTTGTTGTAAGGTACCATCATTTGGAAGTCTTACACAAAATGGACTTGTGCTCACTCTTAAACGAAGGTTAATTGTCCCTGTAGCCATCATTCACATGTGCTAGCTATTACAGCCTTGTTTTGTCCATATTCCAATAGTGGCTGTTGAAGTGAATTGAGGAACTGCTGCCAGGAAATGTCCTTCTCTAAATGACATAATTAGGGTATTGGGGAGCCCAGTGAAAGCAGATTAGGGGCATCACTGCTGTTCTTGATGCAAGCAACAATTCAAAGCACATAAGCAAACACTTAGACTATGCAGATGATTTGATATTGATTAAGCTCTGATATCTGAGACTCCTTAGAAGGCAGGTACAGCACGCTGGAAGAAAAACAAATCACTGACTTCACATTTTGCATTAGCTAAAAAATGAAATGTTTTCATTTTCCTCACTGACCAGAAATCAAAAAATCAAACCATTATCCAAATTAAAGCTATTGGCCTGACTAACTAAAATTACTGGACTGTCTGATAAAATTAAATGATGGATGCTTAAATAAACTCAAAACTGTCTGATAAAATTAAATGATGGATGCTTAAATAAACTCAAAACTATACTTTCTGTTTTATTTCGGTGCCCTTGGTTTCTCTTGAAATTGTCCAGCAGGTTTGGGTGTAGCGATAGATAAGGTGAACCATGGATGTGCCTGTCAAGATGTGCCCACACCTCCAGCAGCGCTTCCAGGAGGGAGACGCTTTTCTCTCCTTTCCCTGTCTGGTCCTCAGCTCTGCAAAGGGTTTTGTGGCTGGAAGAGCATGGCAGGTCACCGAGGGGAGGGTTTAGCAACAGCAACACACCCTCCTCTTTCCCATTAGCATGGCTGCACGCTGATTTTGCCAAACTATTTTTCCATACCTTTATTATTAAGGGAAGAAAAATGCATCTTCTTCATGTAATGACGGGTAGACTTCTAGGTGGTGTAATTCACTGCTCAGTTGAAACCAACAGATCTGCAGCTATCAGGCACTTTATTAACTCTACTCTCATATGTAGACTCATTGACTCCAGCAGGAACTGTTCATATGACCATGAGGTTACTTGCTTAAGGGTTTACAGGACCAGGACCTACAAGACTAGTGGAGCTTTTAAACTGACCATCTTGGCTGCTGTGAATGGTTCACTAAGTGCTGTTCCTCCCGCTCAGGACTTCACAGTTTATTATTCAGGCACCTTAACGCCTTGTGCATTTTCTCCTTTGGTCTTTTTACTAAATGCCTGTGAGGCACTTGTGACAATTAAAAAAATAATGGGAAAATAATGTTTGCAGGTATGGAATGATTCTCCATCCTTTCTATCTGCTTCCAGTGTGTAGAAGCTCTGGCTTGTGTTCAGCACTCTTGGATACTGTGCTGATACAGAAGCCTTTTAAAATATGACTTGCTCTTGTTTAAAATGAGCATTAGTGCATAGCGAAGGATCCATCTAAATAAAAGTGGATCACAGACATGGTAAGAAATTCATTGGCAGAAGGTAAGACACAGGATACTTTTGCAATAGGTTCATAGTAAATTATAATAAATAAATCAGTATTTTTGTAGCAGAGCTTAGTGCCTGTTCTCCCTGTCCTCTAAGCAGCAGTGCTGGAGAGTGGCTGGTGCAGGATGCAGAGCAGTGGATGGCAGGGTCCGGCCGGGCACCATCCTGCTGGCAGGACTCGCTGGGACACCATGCAGTCCAGGTTGTCACCTCTGTGCAACATCTCTATTTTCATCACAGCCATCAGGGTGCGAGGTGAGATGAGGCAAGGGGCTGAGAAGCACGGCAGCCTTGCTGCTCATTTGCCCTGCTCTTCTGGTTAGATTTTGGGCAGCTGAGTTCAAAGGGTGGCTGGGGTCCTCAGGAAATCCTGCGCAGCGCTAACACCGCAGCACTCAGCCCCAGAGATGCTCTGGTCAGCTTAGAGGATGCAGCCTGCAGCTTTAGCACTACACAGATATCACATTCATCTCTGCACATCCCCGTTTCTCTCCTTTGCTCCCAAATCCTCTGCTCTTCTGGAGCATGCCCAGCCCCATCCCATGCCTTTCTTTCACCAGCCTTCCTGGAGCTGCCGCAGCCAGGCACCACCTTTGCCAGGAAGAGCCCAGAGCACTCGGCACCGGCATTTAGCCACTGAAGTTCGGGTGCTGTTTGCTGCCCCAGGCTGCTGTCTGGCCCATCCCGGCACCAACAACCCCACGGCACAGCAGGACACAAGTTGTTGGTGCCACTACTCCAGGAGGAGGTTAAACACCCCCTCCACTGGGTAAGGTGGGTCTGGAAGCAGCCGAGGCTGTGCTGGCATGCCATGGAGCTCAGTGTCCAAAGGCTCTGGTTTCTTGTACGTTTTGCTCTTGAAGCCGCTCACTGCCCCAATTACAGCATTTGTTTTGTGCATACTTTGCCAATTGCATTGCTTCCCGGTGGCTGCAGAGGAAGAGCGGTGCGTGGATCTCGGGAGAGCAGCAGAGCTGACAGCTCTCCCAGCTTTCACATTCCTTCTTCTCTTTTCCGTGTCCCCTCCCAAAGCTGAGAGCACCGAGTGCTGCATTTCCACATTCTGCCCCAAACCAGAGTTTGATGTAAAGGCAGAAACGGAGCAGCCTTTTGGGAGAGCAGAGAAGCTCTTCTCCTTCCTGCAAGCTCCACCACCAGCTCCAGCTGCTCTGGCCTGCAAGGCATGAAGACAAATACCTTAGCCTGGGGAACTTATTAAAATCTTGACCAAAGTTCTCCAGTCACCAGCAGTGTTTTTTTCTTATCTACAAACCACTGCTCTGCTTTAAACAGACTGTCTTGGATAAGTAACAACCACCTCCCATTGATCCATGCAGTGGGGAAGAGCATCTTCTGCAACTGTGCAGCGCAGGTGCAGCAGCATCTTTGATCCAGGCAAGCACAGCTACAGCAAGTGGCCAAGGAGGTTAATTCCCCCATGAACTGTTGCTTTTCTTTGCATCTTTATCACGTTCCTGGACACAAGCCATGTTCCTGCAGCTTCTTCGCCCTTGATTTTACAAGGGGAGGGAAATGGAAAAGCAGCTGTAATATCCTTGGCAGATACTGGCTTACAGTAGCTCAGTAGTTATAGTATCTCAGTGGTGAGATGGCTGAACCCCTTCGCTTTTGCTCTGGCAGCAGCCAAATGAAGTTCTCGCAGGGTTTAGCCGCTGTTTCCTCCTGCATGGTGTTCCCCGGGCAGATGCGGGACCGCAGGAGCACGCACCGGGCAGCCACCACGGGGCTTTGCAGAAATCCTTTGGCCAGCGCAGGGGAGCAAATGGCAGCTTACACACCACGAGAGACCAGTGCCTATACCACTCCAGTTTGTATGAAATGCCACCAAGTGCTGACAAGGTCTGAGTTGAAAAATCACAGTTGGGTTCAGCAAAGGACATTTCAGTAACCTGCTTTGCTCCATCTCTGCTCACCAACTTTTTCAGATTCCTGTTGGGCTGCAGCAATGAGCTGCATGCCGTGCTCTGTATGCGCTAAAGTTCCTTGAAGTGATTTCAGTGAAGCAGGATATAATCAGCAGTGCTAAAAGCAGAGCAATAAGGCACCAATAATACCCAGTGCATCCTTCAAAATACCCTAATTCCTTCCCTTTCTCTACAGCTCCCACAGTATAACCCTTCCTTCCAGTACACTTCTGGCTCTCTCAATCCAGTCTGTCTCCAGACTCAAAGCACTGGTACGTTTGGCTGCTTTCCACCTATACCATATGCCATCTATCTTAATTGAACACAGCAGCGTATCAATGGCTTATCTGACAGAGAGCTATTTAACACTGAAAGCCCCGGAACAGATTTGTTATACGTGATCTGGGAATATCTCCATCCCTTGGCTCCTTGCTCAGGCTTGGGAAGTTGGGAGGATGGTCCATCAGAGATGAAGATGTGCAGGGAAAATAAAATAACAGAGAATTCTCTTGAGGGGAAAAAGACTATATAAGCAACCTTAAGGGATTCATCATCAAGCACAATAATATTTACCACTGCACTCAATGCAGCCCTAGTCATAGAAAAAGCTGACGTTCAAACCTATGAGAGTTTCTGAGAAGAGCTTGTACAAGACACAAACTATTTCAGTTTGGTAATACTTAGGCTCAGATTAAAGCCTTAATAGATGCCATTTTATGCTTCACTTCAGATGATTCCCAGTTCACTTTGCATTTCTGTGTGATTTCTTTGCCCCTGCATGAAGTTAGATAATTTTGAAGGATGCTCTGCAAGCAGAGTCCTGCAGGCGATGGCATTGGGAGCTTAACCAGCGCCTGTTTGCTCAGGTAGCAAAAGCTGGTGTTGGTTTGAGCGCTTCAGTACACAGATCCAAGTAGGACTTAACATAAAATAAATGGTCAGAATTAATTCAGCCTCGTCGTAATGGTGATTGTTGCATTTGATCACTGAACTGTTGAGTCAAACTTCCACTAATGCAGGGAGTTGCGGTGCAAATGCTGGCAGACCTGCTTGCAGAAAGAGCAGTGCTGCATCTGCTCTACTCTGCATCTGCAATTTCTACTGAGGGTTTGTTTTTTTTATTTTTAATTTCTCTGATATTTATTGTTCTTATGAGGTGTGTTCAAAGCAGCAAATCAAAATATCCTTTCCTGGGGAAGTAAATCTCCCAGAGCTTAATTCATCATTTTGAAGTAATACAAAGTTTAAGTTTGTCTTTGCTGGAGCTGCATACTAAGTATTCAAGCATAAATAAAGAAAATATAAATAAAGCGGGCCTGAATCTATTTCACTGTGTTATTAAAATTCCATTGTTTGTTCTGCGGGAAAAGACCTCCCAAAATGACAGTGGTAATCTGGGCAAAAAGCAGATTGTTGCCAAAGGGTTCAGCTCTTAAAGGGGGGAAGCATTTTAAAAACTGCCAAGGAAAATATTTTCATTCATGAGTTCACCCAGCCTAAACATGCATCTAATCCTCCCAAACTGACAGTTCAAAAAGGCAACCACAGTTGAGACAGGCAAAGTGTTCAGTTCAAAGGCAAAAAAAAAAGGACCTAGGGATTATTAGCATTATCACTTTATCACGAAATGACCATCAGCTCTGGAAGCGCATAGCTCCACCTCCCCTTCCCAAACCCAGGGACTTAGTCCCCATCGTGCTGCTAAAAGGGCAGCAAAGCCTTCGTCGGCGATGCACCGCAGCGAGAAGAGCCTTCGGAGGTGTTAGGACTTGCTCCCATTTGAAAATTTAGATTGACACAAATGGAAGCAAAGTGCCCTGAATCTGCAGAACAGGACTAAATCAGGAATCTCAAATGGTGCCCCTGGTCAAGGACCCCCCTTTTCCTGAAATACTCATTGCACAGACTGAAAAAGAAAAAATTTCCACACTTACTAGATACATAAATCTTAGCATATTTAGCAAAAGAAATGATCACTCTCTCTGTTTTACAGATATTAGATTAGAGAATAATAAGTGTCTTGCCCACAGCTGCAAGAGACAGCAGCAGCAGAGCTGGGAAGCAAATAACTAGACCGCTAAAAAAAAAGCTGCAGCAAGTTTAAATTGAGTCCCTGGGAAACATGAGCCTTCCCAAGAAATTGAGAAGATATGTCTCTTTTGTTTGGTTGGTTTTGTTTGGGAGGGTTGATTTTGGTTTGGTCTTTCTTCCCCCAATACTCAGCCTTGCCAGCCCAGGGTGAAGCCACCAGCCAACCCATTTCTCATTCGTTTTGCTGATACCAAACCTGTGGTGCCAGTCAGCCAAATGTGACAAAGTTGTAGAGGTCTCACAGATGCTGAGTTCCCACAAATTCTGCAAAAATAGGCGTAAGAGACTTTACACCATGAGGAAAGACTGAAGTGTGAGTCCAGTTATGTTTTAAGACACCAAAATATCTGCATGAGAGGTTAATGAATATCCCAACTGCTGGGGGGAAAAAAAGAACATTTAGCGTTAGGTACAGAACGATCCAACCAAGAGAGGCAAAAACTGTCTTTAAAAGTCTCATTGTCCCCTGAACTATTTGGTGTTGAAGTCCACAACTGCTCGCCCTTGCAGCAGAGACACAAGGGATGGGAGACCCAAGGGAAGCGAGCAGCGATTTTCGGTCGAGGGCTACTCTTGTCCCTCCTCCATCCCCTACCAACAGCCACCTCTCATGGCACAGGGGACGAAGGCAGCCAGGGACACGCAGCAGGGCCAAGCTGCTCCAGCTCGTTCTCCTGGTTGAGGCCCCACCATGGCTCTCCAGGGCTTTGGCCTCGGACCTCACACGCTCGGCAGCCAGCAGAGGGGGCGGAAGAGCCGGACCAATAATGGTTATCAGCAAAATCTCTCCATTTCTGACTTGTAAAATAGATCATAGCAGCAGAAACATCTCCTTGTCCAGCTGAGAGAGAAGCAACTCGCTCAAAATCGCTCTGTCTCATGAATGTGCTTTCCAGGTCCCGCACCGGGACGTGCACAGCGGAGAAGCGTTGCTGTAGAGCAAAGAGCCTGCGCAAGAGTATCTGCAGCAATATGTGCATGACCAGCTGTAGGCTGGGTTTTTGGCATTTATCCTCAGATGAAGCTTTGCTAGAATATCCTTCCCAAGTTTAAACCACAACAATGCATGCTTTAAATATTGGCAAACATTTTAAATGGCTGGCAAACCCACAAAGCTGTCAGCTGAGCAGCGGCTGCAGCTCCATTCTGCGATCAGCTGCTGGACTGCGGTCATGCCCCTTAGGGCTCAGCTCTGTCATCTGTTTGTAGAAATAAAAAAGTGAAAAAGCTCGTTAGTATTTTCAGCAGACTCTCTGCCCCTTTGCAGAGCAGCCAAGCTGCGGGTTCCCCATCGTTCCCTGCCTTCCACAACGGAGCGAGAGCTGAGCCCATAGCTCGGCCGCAGGTTTTTCCTTGGCCCCTGCATGGGATCCCTGTGGGGACACTCTGCGTGCAGCAGGAGCCACCTGCAGCATGAGTCACCAGGGCACATGAGGTGACCATTGGGCAACACGCTGTTCTGCACCCTTAACTTGGCCAAGTATTGCACATCAGCCCTTTGGAAAGACAGCAATAGCTTACCTGAAACCCAAGTCCTGGGAAAAAGCTCTTTCCTCCAGGAGAGGATGATGAGTCTTCAGGTTCATCTGAATGCCGGTGTGTCTCCTTTGTCTCCTGCAAATACATGCACTACAAGCCAAGACCTCTCTTCACATGCGGCTGAGCACAATGCCCGTGGGAGTCAGGGAGAAGAGTCCCATTGACAGTGGCAACCAAGCAGGTCCCAATGCAAAAGCACATTCATGAACATGATGCCATCTTGCCTCAGTAAATAGTCATCTTTGGTGCTGAATCCCAACCCATTGCTCTGTTTTGTCTCTAAGGAAAAAAAGTCCAGTCCAAGCAGCAAACTTCAAGCAACAGGAGCGCTGTTCCCAGCTGCATTTTCCTTCATGCTTCTTAAACTGCTTTTATTACAAGGTGAGTTTAACATAGGCAATTACCTTCCTCCCCTGGGAGCCTTGGTGTTCTTTTGTCCATTTTATTTGCATATATTGGTAATGATTTATTCTAGAGAAAATTAAATGTTGATGGAAAGATATCTCCAAAAAGCTGCAATTGCAGCACCGTGTGTGAGAGCCCACGTTGAAATGAGAAGCCGGTTGCAAGGTACCTGAGCAACCTGGTACCCAGCTGCTCACCCCTTACACTGGAAAGGACCACTGGAGCTTTAAAAGACACAGGTGAATAATTGCATGATGTGTTGAACGTTTATTTTGTTTGAAAACATACCTGAAATACCCTGCCAAACATGCCAAATGCTACTGGGCAGCTCCAGCCTGTAATGAGTGCATGCAGGTAAGACCTCTGCCAAGGCTTCCTTTGGAAGTGCCGGCTCCCAGAAGGAGTAGTACCAACCACTGTCTCGCCAAAATCACTCCCTGAGGTATCTAGTACCGGCAAGTGTTTATGTGATCCTTAATTGTCATCGTAGGCTCTCAGCGTGCACACACACACACTCAGTTTGTGGCTGGAGCAAGCTGAAGAGCGTCACCCATTTTACCCAGGAAAACAATCCTCTTACAGCGAAATGACATTCACAGTGCTACTGTTAAGCAAGCATGCACAAAATACACACATTACTCCCCAGCTCAAGACCTTAAGCCTCTTATTATGCAACTGCTGGGGTTTTTTTCCCCTATTTGAAAGTTAATTCAGATGACAACAGGATTAGCCACTGCAGAGCTCCTTAACCGTACGCTTGCAACCTCACGATGGGTGACTGCTGGGCTGTTGCTTGGCAGGATTCCTGTTCTTACCAGTCACATTTGATACAGATGAGTGTTATTTGACTGCCTTTATGCTTTAACCGTATATTATGATAGTATCAGATTATCTGTTGCCTGAGACGAGTTGTAACAAGGGAATATTTAGACGAGCAACCCACATAACAACACCAAGAGCGTTGCATGATTTGGTAAACTGTAAGCCATGCTTATAGTGAAGAGCTAACACAGGGTAAACAGATGGCAATACAGCATCCTCTGCTAGATCTTGGGGCTTGATTCAAGTCACTTCAGTACAGAACTTTTAAATTGAGCTCAGTATTAACTTTTCTGTATTAATTTTATCTTCCTCCGTGTAGGCTTGTGGTTATTAGCATTTGGCAAATCAAATATTACTAGCCACTGTTTTCAAACAATATGGATGACCAGATTTCCTACATTTTAGGAGAAAATGATGCAGTAATTGAGAAATTTTGCTTCCTTCATGCTCTTTGACTGGATGTTTCTATAGCATTGAACAGAAGATCAGAGCTGTCTATTCACAGCTTTGAAGAGGCTCATAGATGAAAATTAAGTGAGCAGCATGTCTATAAACTGGAACCCTGTATGCCTGGCTTGGATTCCCAAGATTTCCTATTAATTTCCTATTAATTTGGGTCAATTGCTTGATTTCTCTGAGCCTCAAATTCCCATTGTAACTTTTTTCAGTTTAGATTACTAACTGTAGAGCAGAAACCACCTCTCCTGATATATTTAGGCAACGCACACACAGCAAGGCTTCACTTGGGCCCCTCACTGTTGCTGTAATACAACTCATAAAAACCGCAATCTGATGCAATTAAATAATTTGTAAATATATTTTCTGTCGAACTTGATTTTATTGCCTATTAAATTTCACAAGACATTAGAGCAGCCCCATGCTTATCTCCCCTTCCCATACATCACTGTTCTTGCCAGCAAGCATGATAGCATGGACATCCTTTGTACGGGGTGTCCGGTGTATTCAGGGCTCAGCCATAGTGCAACAGACCTTTGGGGGATCCCAAAGTGCACAAGTGCAAAGTCCTTCTCAGATCCTTGGCAAACCTGGCCCTCGCACCTACACACAGGAATCCAATTCATTTCGAAGAAACTGCTGTCAGTTTTTCCTTCCCTTTCCACGTCTGCATGTCTCCACTTTCCTGACCCAGCAAGATGTTCTGGCAAGAACAGAGATGGCCAGAAAGAGCTCAGGCACGAGAAATATTGAGATGGGGACTGCTATGACCACAGGCTGTCTCCAGTGCCACCATCACCCTAAAAAAAGGGTTGTGCCTCCCACAGTAAAAAAGAGCATTTGGCAGTTGATTATTCTTAGTGCGTGTCTGTAACTCTCATGGAGTATCCAGTCACTTGAAGGACTCGTTACTTGCTCAGCCCCTCCAGTAGTCATTAGTATTTAGTGTTGAGATGGGAATTGAGTACTGGCAATAGAGCAGAAGATGATTATGAGAGCTGCTGCTGAAAGCACACCCCGGTTCATGACTCCGACTGGCCATCAATTCTACCTCACCACAAAACCATGCTGAAATCTAGAAACCCCTCAAAGCAACAGGTTTCGTGGAGTTCGGAACATTTTTCCCTGTGTGACTGGTGAGGTCATTTATTGTCTGCATGTGAAAACCTGCTGCGGTGACTCACGGGTTGCTCAGACCCACCTTTCGACAGACGCCCCGGAGCTGCCTGCTGCAAGCGGTCTCTTCTCAAAATCCATTTGATGGCTGGGGAAGTCCAGCAGCGTTTGGCCTGTTTCTTCAGCCGGTGCATGGCTCAGTCATCTTGTTGTATTAGGTACTGCCGTGATTAAAGACAAGTACAACTGAAGATGACATTTCCATAAATCATCAGGTCACGCTGGGGCTGCTGCGGTGGGCATCAGCAGCGAAGCGCCGGCATCCTTGGGCGCACGGGCAATGGTGCTCAGCTGGGAATGGACCAGGATCAGGCATCCCACCCTGCCATCCCCACATGGCACATTGATGATGGGAACACGTGGGATCACTGATGCTATCTGACATCTCCCAGGATTTAGGGATGACAATGGGACAGCAATTTTTGGACATGTTTGCAAAAAACTCCTAGCTCGAAAGCTCCTACTTGGGCTCCTATCATGGCATGCATGATGGTGCCGGGATCTGAAGGCCATTTTCCAAGAAGTGGAGAAGGCAATACACTGTGATTTTTATGGTGGTGATTTATTTCAATACATGGACAGAACTGCTCCCATAACTCAAAAGAAATTGCAAAGAGGGAAAAAGGAGGCATGTTTTTTTACGCACACAAAATGGAAAGAAATAAAAAATGCTCTGTTTTCTGAGACATGTTCCAAAAGAGTGGGTTGATTATTTTCAAGTTTTTATGGGGTTTGGGATTTGGATTCTGTTCACTAAAAGTATACAAATGCTTCTGAGAATGACATTTTTTCCCCACCAAAAAAAAAAAATTCTAAATTAAAAATTTAGATGAGTTGCAGATGCAAGAAAGTAACTGGATGGGGGATGACAGCAGGCCAAAGCCAGAATGGCTCCTTTCCCTGCTCCAGCCTGGGCATCTCCTCTTGCTCCACATCAACTAGAGGCCTCAGGCTGAAGTGGACATATCCCCTCACAAAACTGCCGTCATCCTCACTTGTACTACCCAGAAAACACAGATATCACTGCTAAGGCTCGTCTGGACACCAAGGCTGGGCTGCAGGGCTGGACCTAATCCAGACAGGTTCCCCCAAACCCCTTTTGAGGGTGCTTGCAGAAGATGGTCAGTCTTTTCCCTGCATGGAGCTACAAGTAAGTCTGGTTAGCTTTTCTCTGCTTTTTAAAGGATCGTATATAGTAATGAATACAATGCTTAGCAACCTCCTGCTAAGCAGGAGTCTATAGGCTGGGCTATTAAAATAAATGAGAAATCACCATTGGTCTCAGCATGAGCAGGATTTGCCCAGATCTGAAAAACATGAAGAAAAAAGGAGATAAAATACAGTCATGTATATTAAAGTGAGGTTGCTTAAACAGTGATTTTCCTGGTGATGCCTATTCAGTCCTCTACGTTCTAACGTACTGTTTTTCTCTTCTCACAGGATGAGTACAGATCAAGGCAATTTACATCAAACTCCTTCCCCAAACCTGACACTGGTAATTATACCAAATTACAAGATTTGACAGGAGCCTGAAGAAGTGGCGCTTAACTCCACTATAGAATTTTGTCTTTTTTTCTTTCTTAAACCCCTTCCTAAAAGCAGAAAAATGATATGGCACTCTAGGTTGAAATGAGTGACCGAAAATATAATGCTAAAAATAAAAATATAGCTGTCAATATCCTTGCAAACATATGCTTGCAAACAGGACTACCATTACACATACTTCAACTTTTCTAATGGTCCCTTCAGTCCTCTGCACTTAGGTTCCTGGCTTCTCTGCTCAACCCCTGCCCATGGACCATACAGAGGATGGAGATACTGAGACCTGCAGGCAGCCTGAGAAATTTGAAGACGGAGCTGAGTCGTTCATCCTTATTCCTACAGTGCCAGGTTTCCAGCTCAGGAACATTTTATGCCATTTGTTCTTCATTATGGTCATTGAATGCAACTGGAAGGTGTTGCAAGGGCAAGTGAATCTAATTCCTTACCATAATACTGCAGGCATGTGCCGTTCTGGCCAGCTCAACCACTTGCTCCTCAAATATCCCTTAACATTTTATATAAATATTTCTTAAGAATTTCTCCAGCCCATCAGCTGTTTAGCCTAGCTGGTACCTTACAGAGCTTCATAAAAGATTTCATACCTGGGCAGTGTCCAGATATCAGCTCTCAGTCTCTGGTCCAAATGAGAACAGAAAAATGTTCAAAACATCCCTGCGCAGCCATGGGGAGGAGAGGCCAGGAGAAGCTCTGGGTGGGACAGTGCCGGCTGGACCTGCGGGCACAGCTTCTGGCGTCCTCCCCCCTTTCCTTACAGGACTTTCTACGGACAGAGATCCAGGCAGCTTTGGGGACAGGCAGCTGTCCCCATGGGGATGGCCTTCAGCTTGAACTCAGCTCCCAAAAAGCAAGCCTGGGAGCTGATGGCCCCCCCGCCCCAGCTGGCAGCAAGACCCCATCCACCCCATGGTGGGGTGTCCTGGGAAGGGGTGGGATTGCTCAGCCATTTCCAGGGCCTTCAAGGCAACGGCTCATTCCAGCACCCCTGGCTTTTCTGCTGGAGCGCCACAATACTGGGGTACTATTACAGCAGCAAATTGGCCCATTAAGCCTTAGGAATAATGACTGCTGTTGGTAATTACCCCTAATCCACTAATGAGCTATTGTTTGCTGGAAGCATTAAGTGTAAGCTTAATGATGTGAAAAAAAGCAAAATAGACTTGCCCCAAAACTGCTAAACCAACTTAATTGAACAGATGCTTGCTTAGCACCTGCATTGTCATGCTGATTCATAGAGAATTGTTTTAATTGCAAGATGATCCTCAGTGGATCGTGTTTCCTTCACCTTAGGGTAGGTTCAGAAGTCAGAAAGTAGGAATTGATTAATTTGGTGGCATTAGTATTAAGGTTTAGCACATGCAATGTGGCTTTTTCATCTAAGCTGACCAACACATGGATGATATGGACCAATAGCAGTGAAAAAACTCTGTAGCAATAATAGGAGAGCATTAAAATCCCCTAATAGGAACTGCAAAATTGAAACCAAGTGTTGTACAATTTAATTTCTGTCCTGTATGAATTATATACTTATTAAGTAAAAGAAATGTTAAATGAAATGTATAAATTATTATAACAGCACTTGTGTAAAACAAAGTTTCGCTTTGTAAACTTTTGAATGCCAAGATTGATGGTTTTCATGACTTTCCCAAGATCTTGCAAATTTGGCCGGGGTTGCTATTTTTGCAAAATTTAGTCAGGGAATTTATTACTTACACAGCAAAATCAGTGCAGTTCATTACCAACATAAGAACTGCAAACATGTTATGAATTAGGTGAAAACAGCTTTTCCTAGAAAGATGAGGCATTTACGCTGTTTAAACATGACCTTTCCTTGTGGAAAACCACAACAAATTCAAGGTCAAACTTCAATATTCCTTGTTGTGCCCCAAACTGCTAAAAATTACTCTATCAACACAGGAAAGAGGATACTTTGCTCCCCCTCCCCTAATTTATATACATCAAAACTGAACACAATTTTATTTCAAATACTGTGCTATTGAGGATATTGCTCTTGAATAAAACTTTTGTGTTTTTATCTGTAGTAATTCCTTAACTTCTAGCTTTGAAATGCCAGCAGCAGTGAAAGATGGTGAAATGTAAAGAGGAAGAAAAAACCTGGATAAGAAAACAGGATTTATACCTCTAAGGGGTGCCAAAGGAAATCCAGGCAGACAGTGCCAACGTGTCCCTCGAAGTCATCTTGGCACCCTCTCTGTCACCAGCTCCGTTGTTCCTGAGCCCTGCATAGGCTGCATCAGCCTTTGCATCGCCAGGCCCACGCTGGCACATCTCCCGTGGTGGAGCTTGCATACACCAGCGCCTTGTATACGTATGAGAGATGTTCTACTTTTTTGTTACTGTTCGTATTGGTTGAAATACATTGTTTTGTTCTTAGCATTAAAAAATAAGCCAATTTTATGTGCAAGATAACTCAAAGGACTGCTGTGGTTGAGCTTATAATACTTTTTGAGGACGCTGCGTACCCATTTCCCCAACCCCAAGACAACTTCTTAATAAGCATCATTCATGAAATAAGCGTTATGTACCTGCTTTCCTCTTCACCATGGGTTTGGAAACACAAAATTACTGTTACAATCTTTTTGAGCATCCTAGAGAGAATACTTAACTCACATGCCCAAATCATATTAATTCATATTCTTCAGAGCCAGCGTGGCAGGCATATGGTTTGAGTACTTGTCCCACAAATGTCCCAGGTTTTTTCCATCTCCCCCCTCAGCGCTGGCTGCTAAACACCTGCAATTTCCAGCTTTCTCTCTGCTAGTGTTTCTCCTTTTCCTCATGCCTGGAGGACTGGGAATGTTTCCTCTGGGAAAGGCAGCGGAAGAAAAGGGCCGAGAGCGGAGGGAGCAGCAGCGCTCTCCTGCTCATCCCGCCGCCTCCGCTAGAAACAGCATCCCATCGATTTCAGTGCAAACTCTCCTGGGATGAAGTCTTCAGGAGTATTTTTCTTTGAATAAAAGGTCAGGTCCCCAGTGGGTGCCCAGGGCGTCACACCAGCGAAGGCAGCTGATAACCAGGATAGAGATCACAGTACCAAGTTTGGGAGCTGAAGGGTAATAACTCTTCTGGGATCTTCAGGCAGAATTGGCAATACCCGTGGAAACCACCATGCTACTTCTGCCATAGCTGTCTCCCAAACCTCTGCCAGGTTCCCAGAGGTGGAAAAAGAGACTCAGACCTTGAAAATGTGTTTTCTGGTCTGAAATATTCAGCCCTCGGTCCCAGCCGAAGAGTGTCCCCAATGCCAGCGTTCAGCATCCCCCTCTGCGGTTGTGCTTGGTGTGAAAACCAACTCTAGCCCATAAATCCATACCTCATTTGTCTGCATTTATTCAAAGAAGGTCTACAAGATACCCATTGTCGCCAGTGTTAAAATCTGAGGAGTTAAAATCTGAATTCAAATCCCTTGATATTTTGTTATAGTTATGATTCCTCAGTGAATGGCCAATCAGAATGACATAATAACATCATAATTCTTTCTTTTTTTTCCATTATTTCCTATCCAGGTGCATTTTGCCAAATCAGACCAGGAGGAAGAGTTTGGGGCGTTGCTGTTGTCATCTTTCAAGCACAAGTTCACAAGCGAAAAATAAGTTGTTCCTGGCAGAAGTGCAGGCTAGAAATAAGATGTTCTCAGCTGAGTACCCAGCTCATGACTTTCAATATATGTTGGCATTTTCTTACAGAGGATGTTAAAGCTCACTGCTTATAGTCATATGAAATAGGAAAAATCCCACTGTTTGCCCTTTAGGAATCACTTGCTGCCGACTCTCTCTGACGCCACCACACAGCCAGGGATTGATCTATCAGCTTTGAATTATATCTCCTTTTTCAGAGTCATTTAGGGAGGCTGGAGTCGATTCCTACACCAAGAATAATCACCGTTAAACCAAACAGTCCCTTAGGAGCATGTGAAATACAGGGCTTTGGAGTAGCAGGGGGTGAAAGAGGAACAATATTTCTGAAGTTGTGCTCCTGTCATCTCTCTTATCCCCAGAACCAGGTGTAGAAAGGGCTTTGCATGAAGGAGGGAGAGAGGGAGAGCTGCCCTCCACAAACATCACTTCTGTCAGCCTTTCAGACCTCAGCTCTCACCTCTCCCCCGCCCCGCAGCGGGCATCCCAGCACGGCTCCCGTGCGTAAACCTGACGTCAGACTTCAGAGTACTCAGAATTTAACTGAAAAACCAGTTTACACATGCCTCTTCCTTAAATTCCTTCCAAATCCCCAGTTAAGTGCTAAATATCACGGGGTTGAAAATTTCACCCAAATGTTATTTATATGTCAAACATTTTGATGCAAAATGTATCCTATGATTGTGGAACCTCCTCTTCTCATTAAAACATTCCGTGCCGCAATAAATCTGTCTCATAGGGGCTAATTTATGTCTAAGCAAATGATTTCCCATTTTTTTATAATATAAATGTTTAGACTGCAACATTCTCCCCTCTCTGGAGATTCTGTATCTACATTCACGGGAACAGTAATCTCACTAACACATTTTCATGTATACTACTTTCACTGTACCTTGCTCGCCAGGCCAGCGGGCTCTTCAGTCCTTGGTGAACACTTTCTGGATCATACGTATATCCCATGCCAGACAGACATCACTACAACAGAAACAAAGGTTACATTTATGGAGTCTGCAAAGCAAAGGAACACTTTTTGCTCAGCTGCCTAGAAAGGCAATTGTGCCCTTTCATAGAAATGGGGAGAAGGAAACCAAAAAGGAAAGGGTGGCCCAGGCTTTTAGAGGAAAGAGCAATATTTTCTGCATCAAGTTCATGCAGTCTCTTGATACTTAAGGCTATGACCTCTGGTTATAGCAGAGCTCACTAGATTGATTTTAGATGTGGACTAATATGGCAACCCTGTTTGGATCCCAAGGCAGAGCTAACATTGTGGAGGATATTCTTTGTGGGCTGATGTGAAACCTCTTAATAAGACTGCTCGTGTACCTAAAGGCAGCTTTTCTCATGCATATTCACTGCCACACTCACCCTTGCTTCAGTCCCATGTCCCCCAAATGGTAGGTCTCTTCTGGACCCCGTTACATGCAGTTACTGCTACGTTGGACCTTCGTTTCCTACAACAACGAGACGGCAGTCGGGCTTTTCCATGAATCTGGCCAGCCATTCCAGCACACAACTCTTTTGGTACTAACGAAGAGGTTATTTTCTCAGACAACAGATCACAACCTCATTTTCCCTTTCTGAGGAGACTTCCCAACTAATAATACTTAACTATGAACAGAAGATTGTGTGGGATTATCAAGGATTTTTAATTCATTAATTTGGATACATTTTATGTGCAGAATCACCATGTGTTCAAGCCAAGGCTGAGCTAGAACCACACAAATATTACACACCGCCTTGTTAATGCCAGCAAAGCCCTTTTTATTGCATAATTCTGCAGCCTGTCTGTAGTTTTTATTTCATTAATTTTCATCCTGATAATTGGAAGCAGCTTCTCTCCTTGCTTTTTTAAGGTTTAATGAGCTACATAACTTCATGCCTCCCACTGAGGGGCTGTAGGTCACTTTGCACTCTGGAGAACTGCAACACCTTTCCCCACTTCTCTTTTACTATCCAGCAACAGAAGACAATGCTTATTGTCTTCCAGCAGAGGTGCATGTGCATTCATGTATGTGTCAGACATGTAGGTGTGATCTTCTCTGCAGAGGAACTATATGCACCACACAAATTTTTGCGATGGGAAAGATTCCTCTTAGTGGTGACAGCCGTGAGATGGCAAGACACGATCCTGCAACAGCACTGGAAGACCTGGATTCCTCTGCCTCAAATACACCTCAGCTATGCGCTGGCAGTGGCATCTCGGGTCTCTCAAAGAGTCACAAAGTGACGCTAATACCTCACTTGTTCATTGGATAGTGATTTTTGCAAAGCAGTCATTTCAGCATTAACTAGAGAAATATTAGAGAAAGAAGTCAATGCAGACGGAAGCGAAAGTAATGTTTGCCTGCATTCCTATCTGCTTTTCCACTGGGATTGCTTTGAAGGAGAGATTGAAGAGTTAAATATGAACACTAGTAATAAAAGATAAGAAGAGGTAAGAGGAAAGTAACTTCCCCTGCAGCACATGACTTAGGGTTTCCAGGGAACATGAGATGCTGCCTGTCCCTGTGCACCTCATCTGGACAAGCCTCCTCAAACTCCTTTGCAAACTCAGTTTGGTCAACCCTTCCTCTTCCCCAAGTGCTAAAATCTCTGGGCAGCCTGGTGATGCTGGGAACTTTCAAGTCAAGTCCAGAATTATAAAGGAAACAGAATTAAGAGCTTGCAGTCATGCCCCCTTGGCTGGATGCTAACTCAATAATGACTTACTCTGAACACAGTGGATGAGTTATTGCAGTCACTCTTGGAAGAATCTAATGAAAGAAGAAAGTTGTGTTACATTTTTGAATCCTTAGAAACAGATACACTTCCCTACACTGTTTTAATTTCCAGTGCCAAGAAGTAAGAAACTGCATTTTTCAACCATCTTTGATGCAACTTCTATTTGCCACAACTCATCCGTCTTCTCTAACTATTGCAAGGCCTCTATCATCAATAAAAGAAAAATAAGTTGAAGACCAGCTGGTCTAGAAAATTCCAGGAAGAGAAACATCATTTGGTAGGTGACAGTTTTGGGAAACTTTCAGATTTATTTCATTCATGGAATCACCATTTTTATACTGTCTTGATGAATCAGCCTCTATTACAAGAGGACTGAGGTCATGGGGAATCACATTCTTTTTACATTTGTAGCTGTGTATCAATATTGGAAAGTAAATTATTCTGGCCTAAAATACAAAAGCTTATCTATGTATATGGAAAACCACAATATTGCATCTCTTGCAGCTTCTAGAGATAGTGACCAACCAACCGGGATTTTATATGGGCAGCCTTACAGGGTAGGTGGCTCAAAATACCCCTGACAGTTTGCCAGCTAAGTTACGACACTGCTTTTCCATAATCCTTTGAGAGTCAAAAGAGAAAGACGGCTTCATCCAACAGGAAAGTCAGCAGGAATCAGACTGAAATGTCCTTCAGAGCCATAAAATCAGTGGAATAGATGCTCATAAGCATGTTCTGTTTCTTGAGATATCCACAACAGCCATCAAGTGGCCTCATCTCGTGTTCCCTTACTCTTCCTGATTTCTACCTTGTGATCTGAGAACAGCTCAGAAGTCCTCGAGCAGCATCACGGAGGGGAGTCCCGTTCAAAAATGCTTATGCTACATTTTGAGTGTTTTTAAGAGAGAAAACATTATACACTTCTTTTTTTTCATGTTGCTGACTGTTGCTCTTTGAGTTTATTTTGTTTAGTTTTTAAGGGATTTTTAATCACACTTTTTCAACTGGGTTAAATATCCCCAAAATGGCTTCCAAGGCCCTGGAGAAATACTGCCCTAACACAAAAATAATCTCTGTCCCCCTGTACCGGTTTGACTGACACAAACCAGCGCTATGAAAATGCACGTGTAAGGTCCAGCAATTGCACCATCTGAAATTAAATTATCTTGAGAACCTTTTTCCAAGATATTTTTTTCTAACAATCCCAAAACTCATGAGATAAATGGAGACACTAACAAAATAAACCCCACAAGCCTTCATATTCAGGTATGTAAAAAGACATCCTAAGTTGGCCTGGTTTGTTCAGCTTGTCTTTAATGTGTTTACAATGCAAATTAAAAAGCAATCATAGCTTTGCTAGCTTTTAAGGGTGAATTACTCCGTACAACGGAAAGACCATTCACACCAGGAGTCTCACTCCTAAAAAGCACGTTTATGAAGCAAAGTGCTAAGTGACCTAGAAAAGCACACAACAAACAAGAGTCTTGTCTATACAGGAGCTTTGCATTGTACTATGGCCCATAGCTGTATACGGATCACGTTGAATAGGAAGCTATTTACTTATTTCGGTACATAATTCCACCTAAGATGAGTCAACAGCCAGTGTAAATAGGAGCTTTATTACCATTTGTCACCTGAAAGAACTGCCTCAAAAGCTGTCAGTTGAATTTGGAAGGCAAATGGTGCCCTGCACATGAAAATGAAAGCCCCTGTGTTTTCTGCCTACTCGGCTCATATATAGTTGTCATCTTTTTACATCAAGCTTAAAATTGATCTGCCCTCAGGGCACTTTCTGCTCCGCGTTGTGGGGGGTCCCGTTGCACAAACCTGTTGGTGCAGCGAGCGCCGCGGCCTGACGTGCCGTGCTGGCTGGTGCGGGGACGCTCGCCTCCAACGTGCCTGGCCTGGGAACGCTTTGAAAGTATGTCTTCCCCCTCCTCCTCCTCCTCCACGCGCTTCCCTCCCATGGGCCGTTTCTGGAGATGGGTTGCGGATGGTCCCGGCTGTGGTTGGTGCTGCAAGCGCCTCTGCAATGAGTTAATGGGCTGCTCCCTGCCAAAGGGTTCATCCAGGTAGAAAAGCGTCCCGGGCTCTACGCTGGAGTCCTGGGCACATCCCAAAAAGCCATGGAGGCTGTAAGGAGGGGCCCTGTCAAAAATACACCGAAAGAACCCATTAAGTGACGTGCGACATCCCTGGTGGGTCACACGGATGTTGAGTTTGGGGTTCTCAGCTGGTGACAAGCAGCTGCCACCCTGTTGTCACCACCTGGTCCCAAGGAGCCACATGAAGCAGCAAGACATGTACAAGGAATTGCTGCCACAGGTTTATTCCCCTTTGTTTGCTTTAAAATTCCAGCTCTTTAGTGAAAATGATCAACAGAAGAGGACAGCCAGTTAAGCTTTTGTGATTTCTGTGGGAAGATAAATGTGATAAAGGAGTAGAATGACTTAAATAATTCCCTGGAATTGGAGGAGCTGCATATTTGCAACTGCATCACGGAAGGAACAGTAGCTACATTTGAGGAATCTCCACACCCTTGTTTAATTTAGTTTTTATATTTCTTTAAAAAAAATAAAATCCCAACCCACAAGCTCAGTGCTTTTGGATTAATAACAAATACTTGTCATCAAACAGTACATTAGCTGGCTCTTGGCAGTTCATCAAAACACATCATGGAATCGAGCTGCTCATGTTTACAAAGAAAGGGAAGGGCAGGACATGCTGTATAATGGGTAGCAACTCATTCTCTAGCCCATACAAATGGGCTAAAAGGCTCAGAGAAACTCTTGCATGAATAAGAAAGAGGAAATATTTTTTCGGTTAGTCAAAATGGTTTATGGGCTGTGATTAATGAAACATCCACCCACGTATTTGCGTTAACAATAGCAGCATCCATCAAGCAGCCTGCAGGTTTCTAATTCAGGCTACTGGGCGCAGGCGCTGCGAGCGCACGGCGCTGCTCGAAAGCCATCTCCTCCCCCCGAAATGAAGGAGTGTCACAAGGGAGGGACCCGGCCCATGTTTGCAAATGAGCGAATAGGCTGAAACCGTTCTCACAGACCAATGCACAGGCCATTACTAAAAACAGTCGATCCATAGGACTTCCTACCAGTTTTATCATTCACCTGCAAGGTAGGACCACGGCTGTGCCGGAGGCAGGTCTGTGCAAGCAGGATCTGCCCCACAGCCGTCGGCCCACCCGTCCCCAGTCTAGGTGCCAAAGCTGCATCACCCACTGGTGCAGAGGCACCTCGGAAGTAAGGAACCGCAGCATCCACAACGCCCAGGAGCTCCCAGGGCTAGGCAGAGACCGGGTGTGTTTTGTTGGATGACAGCATTCAGTTCCAGTGCCTAAATTTCTCATACATCTGCTTGGGATGTAGACCTGCGTGACTCGTCTGTGTTGGTTATACAGCTTTTAAAGTTAACAGCTGCGTAGCGGTTTGGGTATATGAGAGAGAGCCAGGACCCCAGCCCTGACACTGGCTCCATGTCTGGCCTTGGGCAATCTCTGCAATCCCTCCTTGTCCATTTTCCGTCTTAATAGTATTTGTTTACCCATCTCATAAGTACAGAGAGAGTTCGTTTATATTGTAGAGCCCTTTGAAGTTGTAAATCTCTGTGAAAATGTCAAGTGTCACTATTATTTTATACTTGGTTGGTATTTCAGATTGAATGAGAACCTTAGTACATGTAAATTGAATGCATATTAGGAGATTTCAATTTAAAACATCAGCCAGTTATTGTAGCCTGAAACATCTTGCTCAACTTAAGATAACTATATACTTAAAGCAGAAAAGACTGCCAAAAGCCAAAGATGAAAGAGGTTAGAATAACATCATACAACGCAAAGGTGAGGAGGGAAACGTGGGTAACCCTGAAGATCAGGCGTGTAGTGGGATGGGAAAGCTTCCTCGCAGTGAGTCAAATGTTTTATTAGCTTTATCCAGCAATAACATCCCAGCGCACGGGTCTGTGCCATTCATCTGTGTACACAAGAACCGCGGAGCAGGGCAGGAGGAGAGGTGCCGGGGGTGTTGCCCTGAGGCGGGGAGGGCAATTTTGCAGGAAACCTGCATTCCTGGAAAGGCAGGTTGGGCTGGGACATGCCTGTGCCGTTGCTGTCCCCGCTTCGTTGGACCACAAACGTTTGTTAAACATCTTTTCTTTGGTAAGTGCTGGGGAATTTTTTGCTTTTAAAATGTTTGGTCATTACCGTGCATGCGTGGTGGTGTTGGGAAATAGAAATCCTGCAGGAAAACTGGATGTGGCCATAATTCTACTGCCAAAACAAGGAGAAGCCGTGGAGTGGCTTGCAGCATTTCAACTTACTTTTGAAATCTAAATAGGTTATGGATAATGCTCCTCCCAACAGGTCTCTGAATATTATTGTTACTTGTCCTTTCCTGGGGTAGTATCCCAAAGGGCCTTGTTGGTTTTTTAATTTATGTTATAATTAAGAGTGAGGTATATGTGTTACCCAGGAAGCTACAGTGGCATTTGGAGGGCAGAAGAGCTGCATCTGCTGTTGCATCTAACCTAGGGCAAACCTTCTCTCAGCAGGCTTGAGATAAGATAAAGCTTATCAATAAAGATAAGCAAAAAAGTTATTAGAAAAAAAACTACGGCAATGATGATACAGAAAATGCTCTTTTTTAAAAAAGTGAACAAAGAAGGGCTCAGAGAGGATTGCAGAGAACAAATTTCTTGAGAGTGGTTAAGAGCTGACAACTGGATGTGGGCACCTTCCTCAGAAGTTTGGGCACTGGGGACAAATGTTTGCCAGATGTCTCTGGGCACATTGTACCTGCAGTTTCCTAGTTACTTCTTTATTTCTATTTTCCATTTTCCTAACTGGACAGCTGCCATACATCCAATGGCTTGAAAATTAATAAATCTGCATATGAACAATTTGTAGCATACCACCTGGAATGGAGTTCAGGGCACCATGAAAAGTCCAGCTTTCTCTATTCAAATAGCTGGTGGCCAGATACGCCTTGGCAGGATCTTCTCATCACCAGAGCAAGTTTGCTCTTGCCCTGTTTCATTCTACAGCAGCTCTAGAAAGTCCCCCTGCTCCTCCAGAGAGAGACGTGGGCATTCGAACGGCAACAGCGAAGGATTCAGCAATGACTTGGAATATGGAGTGGTGTTCACATAGAGTGTTACAATCTGATCCCATAATTTGGCTCCTTTTAAGCACCAAAGGGAAAAATCCCTCCTGAAAACATTCCTCCTCAGCTCATTATCCAGTCGAAATGTAAGCCACAGTGCCCTTGCGAAGGCAAGGCTTACAGTGAGCGGCACCTGAAGGAAACCTCTCGGAGGAAATGAGAGGCAGAGAGAGGAGCAGGACCAGCTTAGAGGGGTGCAAGGGGGAGATCTGGACCGTGATTAAACCCAGCGAGCTCAGCAGTGACCACCTCTGCCCATGCAGGACCAGCAGCGCCTGTCCTTTTGCTGTTGTCACCTGGAAGACCAAATAAATTACCTGGTGCTACTATTTCCCCATAAAGTGCATGAAAACCCATGGCCAGCCTGACCCATGCAGCTTATTTCTGCTGCTCCCCAAAACTCCCTGTCCTGCACCCCTCCTGCACATGGAGGCTTCAAAACACAGGACCTGGGTGGCATGAAGGGCTGACCAGCCTTTTGGCTATGGGACAGCTTCTCTGCAAGGCAGCGCTGTCATGTTTTGAAGTGCCAGAGCCATCGCCGGAGCAAGTCGACGCACAAGCATCTTTGCAGAAGGCTCTCCCCCACCTTTGGCTCGCCTTCGCAGCCACATGTTCTCCTGCCTCTTGCTCTGCGTGGGAGACAACACCCATTGCCACACATACAGTCTGCTTGGCAGCTGCGGGATGTCAAATCCCATCCTCTGGAATGGATTTTCAAGCAGTAGCTTTTATTCCGCTCCCTCCCCGCTGCGACTTGTGTCTTAAAGAGTTTTCTCCTTTGGCCTCCTTTCTGTTTGCAAGCATGGCTGAGCCACCGTGCTGCAGGCAGGCTTTGGATGCACAGCAACTGTTCTGATCTAAAATTCAAACACAGGGTACTTTGCTGGGAAGCATTCTTGCTGGGAAGAGCAAAGGGAAATAACTGAACCTTCTTTATTTCAAACTATATGATCTGGCAT
This sequence comes from Ciconia boyciana, assembly GCF_034638445.1. NCBI lineage: Eukaryota > Metazoa > Chordata > Aves > Ciconiiformes > Ciconiidae > Ciconia > Ciconia boyciana. Next base: position 4,022,534 of record NC_132942.1, on the reverse strand, counting down.
GCAAACTTAATCCCTGTTGTTCGATGCACCTCTCCAAACTGGGTTGGCTGCAAAGCAATCGCGTTTCTTGAAGGAAATCAGGGCTTGACCTTTGGTTCCAGCCCAAAGTGATGCCAGGTTTGGTTGGCACTTTTCAAGGGAAAAACAGGGGCAGAGGAAAATTCTGAAACCTGAGTCCCCTTATCTCTGGGAAATTACATTGGCGGGTGGTTTGGATGGGCTGTTGTGCAGGACAAATGACAGTCCTTGCTTTTTCCAGCCTTGGCAGGGAACTACATCCTGGATTTGAAAAACCTTCCGAGCAAATTTTTTTTTTTTAAATGAACATGTTCATGCAAAAACAATTGCAATTCGATGAAACAGATTTTTCCAACCAACTCCCCCCCCAACCCCTATTTTATTGGATAGTTTCCACCTGTGCTTTGCATTTGGGATTAAGCAGCGTTTCTTCTCTCTGCCTCTGTCTTTGTAATCCAGGGAGTCTGTCAACAACTGAAGACAAATTTGCAGAGCAATTCCCAGCTGACCCACAGGCAGTTTTCGTTTCAAATTCCACCACCTCCTTGCAATGTTCCTCTGCCTAGCAAGGAAAACCAGGACATTTTGGACCAGCAGTTCAGCAGGTAGGCAGCAGCATGGCTGCAAAGGAACAATTCCCAGTTTTCTTTCATGGAAAATTTGGTCTTGACTCTCCTGAAATGAGAGAGAAGGGGGCACAGCTGCTTAGGAACATTGGCATTTAGGGGAAAGAGGATAAACGGGTGTCATCAGCAAAGCAACAATCACTATAAACAGATCTGGGGGGCTTTTTCAAACAGTTGCAAAAATTAATAGTTATAAACCATGTCTTTTATTAGGTTTTTATTCTGTTGGGGCATTTAGCGCTTGACTCTGCTAATGAGATTGTGACAAGCATTTCCAAATTATCTACCAAGCAAGACTTTTCTAAAATATACAGAAAAGGGGGGGGAGGGGGCAAAAAGAGAAAGTTTTTGTTCTCATTCTGGTCATCTGAAAAAAACAATTTTCTTGTTGGACCAGAATTAGGAATTTTAATCCTCTGAAGTCAGTAATGTTCAACAGGAAGTTAGATGCAAATGAAAATGTCTGATTAAAGTGGAAAACATATCGCCTTCTATTTGCAGAAGGGCCATAATAGGTCTATAATGAGGTACATTTTTGTTGAGAACAGAAAGATGGAGAAACAAAGGCTTTATTGAGCTTTTAAATAATAATTAATAATCCGCTGCAAAGCCATGCAAGGAGATATTCTTTAGCCAGACCACTTAAAATAATACTCACTAAAACCCTCTCTCCTACCGACATAATTTGGTGTAGCCTCACTGAAGTGCTAATGAAAGTTCTGACCCCGGCACTTTTTCTGATGATAAATTATTACTTTTATTGTCTTGAAATCAATTTCTGCATATACTTTTCACCCAGACATTCCAGCTTTTTCTTTCAGTTATGTGACAGTTCGCATTGCCTCCGAAGACAGGAATGAGATGGGATGCCCACGCTCCAGGCGTGTATAATCTAAACAGCACAGTCACTTTTGCTTGTTTTCATAAAAATATGAATTGACCCTTTTGCTGCTCATTCAGTGTTATATATTTAAGGAAGTATTCTCAATTACAGAATTTGGCTGTCAGCCCTTTTCTGTATAAAAGACAAATATGTTTTTATCACTGTTGAAGTGTTAAGTTGTTAAGTTCCTTAATATTTCCTCTGAAAAGTAGACTTGCTCGATGAGATTTCATCTGAAATGTCACGGTATTTGCAACTCATACGATAAGTACTTTCCAAAAGCGGTCCTGCAGTGGGACTACCAAAGCAAAAAAGGGCCTGGCTCAATGGTTTGGGCAGAGGAGCAGTATTCGCAGCTTCTCCGGAGCTGTAGGTCTGGATCTGACCTCAGTTCCTTTAACGATAAATCACTTCAGCTCTGCCTCCTTTTTGTAGTCTGTAAAACCCAGATTATATTGGCTTGCACCAACCTCACAACACAAGCGGTGGAAAGAAGAAATAAAGTAAGGAAGGGAGATAAACACCTTAAATATTTTGAGGGAAACTGTGGTTACCGAAAGGAGGACACCATAAAATTTTGGTGGAGGAGCCAGACCAAAGCCATATATAACCTTATAATTTGGGGTGCGATTTTCATTGAAATCAGGACACAATCCACAAGAGCGTGTGTTTGCACAGGGGCTCCTGCAGCCTGGGAAAGGTGGCTGTTGATTAATGAATCGCTCACGGGGAGGGTTTTCAGCTCACAGACACACAAATGCAGACTCTGCTGTCTTTCTCCTGAAAAACCTCATCATCAGATGGGGCAGAAAAAAATTCCCAGTTCATGAGTGTGGGAATTACTGTATAGAAATGCACGATGGCAGTCACCTGGACATGCACATGACTTGGCCAAGGCTCGCCAGGGACGGATCAGGAACACTCATTGGGGTGAGCAGATCCGAAATATCCCACTCTCCATGACCTCATGAAATTAGGTACATGCGAGGATTAATTTTGCCCAGCACCTGGAAATTCAGGTAAACCAGATGCTTCCAGATTCATAGAGCAAATTATAAATTCTCCCAAAAATGCCTTAGTGTGAATTCCCATATGAAAGTTGGGAATTGTCCTCTCAAATCCAAGCGTCCTGGGCTATGATGCAGTGGGGGAAGGTATGAGGCTCCTGACTGTGGTTGCAAAATGACAAATAATTTCCAAGCTGATAGTTGCTTTTGCTTTTTGCATTCCCTGTGACCATAGTCTCCACCAACTTTTCCTGTGCTTCCCTGGAGTCATGCCGCTCACAGGCCCTTCGTTTTGCCTTTTATACGGTTTCGTTCAGCCCTGTAATAAAATGGCATCTTTCATTTCACATAGCTGGGATATTTTGTGGGAGGGGAAGATTTGGGACAAGCGGTTCGTTATCATTTTAGCAGAACATGGCAATAACAACAAAGCAGGACAGCTGATACAAATCATCCATTTTATAAGTTCTAATACAGATAATGCAAGGAAAAGAAACACGTAACAGAAACCAGATATCTCAGTGGGGCTGCTACACGCCATCCACGGCTGGGCGATTTCAGCTCCTTCAAATGTTTCACATATTCCTCGTTAGGTTTTTAGGGAGAGTCTGGGCAGAAGCAGGGCTTCATATCCGGCGTTTGAAGGGCAGTTGGTTTCGAACTGTTGAGTTTTTGCTAGCAGGCCAGTTTGGGGGAAAGAAATAGGCATCTTCTGGTTAAGAGGTGGGGGGAATTGGCGTTTCGTGGGGAATTCAGTCCCGGGGCAGCAGAACAGGCGATCGAGGCAGTGAAAATCAGCCGCTGCTCCTGAACTGTGTTGTGCAATGGCCTCGTGCAACTGCTGTGTTCCCACAAAATGACAAGCCGACCTCAAACTGGAATGCAAACCCAACGCTAAACTTGACTGGGATTTCAACGGCCATGCTAACTACCTCTGAATAGCGACCTGTGTTACAGGCTACCTGCAACTGCTGCTTTCATTTGGGAAGAGAATAAGTAGGGGAGACACAGCTGCCTCTTCGTTAGCACGTGCCCCTGGATTGTCCCAGGAGAGGGTGAAGCAGCTTTGCCCAGCTTTGCTGCAGGGTTGGAGGCATCGGGGAGCTCCCCGGGAGCCGATGGGTCCCCTGTATAGGCAGGTGGGGCATCCACGGCCGGCCAAGGGCCGCAAGCGTGTCGTGTCACCGCAAAGCTCCAGGCACACAAAGAGTTCCCACACACAGAGGAAAAATGTCCTTACACACCCTCAGTTAAATGGAGCTGTTTAAAACACCACTGTGAAACATTTGTTTTCTTTTAAACTTGTTTTTCTTCCTTCCAAAGGTCACCTTAAGTGGGTCCCAGGTTCATTTCTCCAGGTTGTTTTTGAGTCAGTATTGACTGATTGCCAAATCTCAGCCCTGCTGATTGCCGTTTTATAACACGCTGATAAAGCCGGCTTAAGCCGCTTGTGCTCCCCCACCCTAAAAATGTCCCCTGTCATTCCTGACCCTCTCCCTCTGCCGCCTCCCACGTCCCATCCCAGCCCACTGCCCATATCCCCTCCATCCCCGGCTCCCCGGGCAGCGATGTCCCTGGCCGGGCACACCGGGCTGATAAGGTCCAAGGATGAAGGTGGCTCTTGTCCCCAGCACGGGTGCTGTCACCTTCGCAGCCGTGCAGCAGACACCAGGGCCAGGCTGGAGGTGGCCGGGCACCCGCTGCTTCCCCGCAGAGCAGCTCCTGCCCCGGAGCTAAGTCCTCCGACAGCTTTCAGAGCAAACATTTTACTAAACAAAAATTTCCAGGGTGGGGAAAATAAATTAACGAAGGTGAGGAAAGCCTACAGTCTTTGTTTCGGCATTTTTTAGGTGAAACGTGTTCATGTTTCATTTTTTTATTATTTTTGATTCACCCGATTTTTTTAAAAAACTATTGCAGGCGGTTTTAAAAAGTCTGAGATGAACTAAAATATTTCATTTAATGTCAGTCAGGGCAAGTTATTCTGAGTCAGTAAAAATTGAATCTTTGAGAGGGAAGGAGGTTGTTTCCCTAGAAAATGAAAAGCTTTCCATTTCTGGACAGTCTAAGTTATACGGGTTTTGCCACTGAAGAAAATAAAAACAATTCATTTCTTTTCCAAGTAAAACATACGATTTTCCTCATTCTGAAGTCAAAATATTTTTAATTTGTGCTCGTTTTTCCCTTCTTTTTAGAAAAACAAAGCCAGGGCTTTGGGTGTCTGACTTGAATGTCCTGGGGAAGAAACGTTACTGCCCCGAGAGATTACACAGGGTATTATGAAGATGTCGTCTTTCAAGTGAGATATAAAATCGCGGTGCAAGCTAATTGTAGACAGAGGGATTTTGTGGTAGCCTTTTTGCAGCAATCGGGGTATCAGTTAGAGGGTTGTAGCCAAATTTCAGCTTCATTCTGCCCGCAGAGATTTCAGGCTATGTACACAAAGAAATTCTTCATTTTCTATAGCGTTGCTTCACACAGCCCCCTGTTATCCCCGGCGTTAGTTACCAACAGCTGCTGGCCGTGATTTTTGTCCGTGTTAGATGTTTTTGTGTAGTCATTTTGTTGAGTTTACAAAAAGATTTGGGGTAAAATCCTGGCCCAGGTCAAACCTCTGCTAAAATTTCCATGGACTTCACTAAAGGCAGGATTTCTCCCTGACGATTAAAGCAGAGGGATGTAAAACTGTTAATAGCGGGAGAAAACTCTGGACGATGAATTTCCTCACCGGCCGTCAACATCTTGCACTGTTCCGAAATGTGCTCTGAGCACATGGCAGTTTTCTCGCTATTTATTCATGATTTGAAGCTATTTTGCAGCTCAGCTTGGGCACTTCTTCTTGCAGGGATTTGAAAGCAAAAGCCATTTTGGTTCATTTCATTAAGTACCTCAGTTCAGGGATTTACTTCTAATCCGCGAACGAAAATATCTCTCGGAACCGAGTTTCTCATGCAATGTTTGTGTTCATAAATTGAGAAAAAACAACGCTTGCCAGGAACATCCACTATTATTTACTTAAATATTTCTATTTCCACGGACTTTTTACCAGCACTTCCATCCCTCGCAGCCTGCCTGTGACTGGCCACAGGAGGGATTCAAACTGTACATTTGTTAAAAAAAATCGGAAAGCAGTTGCTCAAACCTAAATAAAAGTAAGAATTTGTCCACAGCTCAGGGAGGGGAAAAGTTATTTGCTTGTTAAGGTGATTGTCGGAATTGAGTTTTATTGAACAGCTTTTACTTGCAATTAAAAAGCGGTATGATGCATAAAATCAGCAATGGGTAAGAAATAGATATATGATTAATGCCGGGGTGGTTTGGGGCTTACCCCGGTGTACGTGATATCGCAGAATCGCATTTCTCATCGCACGAAATTTAAATCGGGTGATGCTCGGCAAGATTCCTCACCGAAGAGGAACTTTCCCAGGTGCTCCTTCATCTTCTGTGAAATAAAAAGGGGAAAATGTCCCCTTTGTCCACCAGGTGGCACGAAGGGAATCCCCGCTGGAAACCGGCTGAGATATTAATGCCTCTAATAATATCTCTGCCGCAGAAGGGTCCCAGCACCCACGCCGCTCCCTGGGTGAAAACCGCCTGTGCTGGGAGAGGTGGCATTGGCCATATGGGTTTGGGACATACCTGCCTGTCCCCTCCAGGCGTGTGGTTGAACGTTCTCTACGTGGGATCGCTGAAAGGGTTTGCTGGTGGTGGGGGCTTTGGAGGTCTCCACCGCTCTTCGGGGCACAGCCGGGGTGTTGGGGGCAAGGAGGGGATGCTTGTGGCAGGGCACTCATGGAAGAGGGGGTGCAGAGATGGGGAGCAGTGATGGGGTGCAGAGATGGGGGGCAGAGATGGGGAGCAGTGATGAGGGCAGAGATGGGGGGCAGAGATGAGGGCAGTGATGGGGTGCAGAGATGCGGAGCAGTGATGGGGGGCAGAGATGAGGGCAGTGATGGGGTGCAGAGTTGGGGAGCAGTGGTGAGGTGCAGAGATGAGGGCAGCGATGGGGTGCAGAGATGGGGAGCAGTGATGGGAGCAGAGATGTGGGCAGTGATGGGGTGCAGAGTTGGGGAGCAGTGGTGGGGTGCAGAGATGAGGGCAGTGATGGGGTGCAGAGTTGGGGAGCAGTGATGAGGGCAGAGATGAGGAGCAGTGATGGCTGTTTCACTGCTTGGCTACGCAGAGATGGGGCGATGTGCGAAATAAGGAGGGAGTTGATACAGACAGAGTATTCGTGGCCAAAGGAGAGGGAATTGTGAAATCTTCCTGGGGCCATAGGGCGCTGCTGTGGTTAGACTTGGCTGGAGGGGGCAGCTAATAGAGGGGAGAAGGTTTCTGGGAAGAGCAGGACGCTGCTGCTGCTGGTAGCACAGATGAACCACCAAAGGCAGAGAGGGAGGAGAGGAGTGGGTGGACTTCCCTGGAAAGAGGGGTGACGACAGGGGTGAAAACATGCACATCCCGAGCTCGGCCATAGGGGCTGCACGGCGGGGACCCAGCTGCAGCCAGCTGCCGGGCTGCCCAGCCCCAGCTTGGCTCAGCTCAGCTCAGCTCAGCTAGGCTAGGCTCCGTGGCCCCTGGCCCTCGCCTTGGGCTGAGCGTGAAAAGTTTTAGCAGGGAGACTGGAAGGTTTCTGTGTCTTTGGTTATCTCAGATAGAGGTGTCCGGGTATAAAACCACAGTGCAGAGGCAGCAGGAGTGCAGCAGTGAGATGCAAAAGAAGCAAAAGCGCAGCAGGGAGGTTTTAGACTGGTCTCAGCCTTCTGCTGTGCCATGGACATGAAGTGTGGCACTGGGGACATCCATGAGGAGCGTGGCCAGGCTGGATCTGGGGGCCTTAAACCCCTACAGCCATAGCTTTCTGTAAAGACCAAGGGGAATTAAATATTTGTATAAAAAGGGAACATTTTCCACTCTCTACCATAAAGGTAACCGGTCCCTTCAGAGCCCAGAAACAAGCCTGGAGGTAGGAATCCCTCAGTTCTGAGCACTGACAGCCTGAATGGAACCCTCTGCCTCCCTGCCAAATCTTTGCTACCTGCCTGCTCTTCCCTTCAGCCTCAGAGCAGTTTTTGGGCACTGGGACCAGGACTGTCCGCAGCCACCCCTTCCCACCCCACCTGCCAGAGCCTGGCGCTGCACTGGGCGGCCAGGTCTTCATCCACAACCGATGCTCCAGCAAGTGCCCTGGCAAGTGTCCATGGGCAAGAAGAGCTCAAGGACAGCATTCCAGGAGCCTGCAGGGTCCCCTCGAGAAACCCCTGGACAGGGAGGAGATGCTCGGGACGAGGGGAGAGCTTAGGAGAGGGCAGGAGCAGAGAGGCAGGGCAAGGGCGGCGTGCAGCCCTGGGACGGGCAGCAGGAGCATGGGAGAGAAAATGCATTTTGGGATAAAAATAAGCCTGATGTCCACAGAAGAAACTGGCCTGTCACATTGCTTGGGAAAACATCGGTCCTGCATTTATCGCGGCCCTTAGGTGCGACTGAGCTCTGGGTCGCTGCCCCTCCGCCCTGCACACAGGATACAGAAGAGAAGCATCGGGGAGGTAGATGGAGTAAACCAGTAGGAAACTGGCGATTTCAAAGCCATTTTTGCCATTGTATTAAAATATGTTTATATCATCTCGGTTCTTTATTAAATATAAGCAGTTTTCTTCTGGTACACATTTGTACATCTTCAGTGCAATCTGCTTTGCATCAGGCATTGATGTATCGGTATAGTCGCTGAAATTTTAGCTCTCGGGTAATATAAATAGCGTACTGATATTAAATCTGCTTTCAAAAATAGTTACATTACAATAAATTTAAAGGACTTGAAGGTTTTTAATCACCTCTGCTTAGTTATTCAGGGATAGGCCAAAAAAGCAATTATTTCACTGAAAGAACCAGAACAGGCACAACAGAAAATTCTTATGCACAATAATTGCTTTCTCTACAAATATTTACGCTAAGGCTAAGAAAATATTTGGGAATTTTACAAATATCTTTCTCTCTTAATTTTTCCAGCACTTTAACTATTGATCCAAAGAAATTGAGGCTGTTGCCTTTTTTTTTCCCCCCTCTTTTCTTTTTTATCAATTTCAAGGAATCCTAAGTGATAGAGCTGCAGGGGAGATCGCTGCCGGGGATTAAGCGAGTCCAGCTCATAGTGCTTTGCTGGACCCCAGCCATCGGCAGCAGCTCCCTCTATTGCTTTTGCCAGTATTGCAATTTTATAAAAGCCAGAGCTATTTTTGGCTGTGGAGGGGCAGTGGAAGCTGCTCCTCTGGGGTTTTGTTTATTTGTTTGCTCCCGTTAAAGTACTGAAAAATAAAATTCAAGGGAATACAGGTGGGTTGGAGAGATGCAAAGGGCTGTAGAGGGGAGGCTGCGCTGGGCAAGGGAAGGAGCGACGGAAAGAGGCAGGATGCTCGCGAGAGGTGCCGTGTCTGCAGGAGGAATGGGGCAAAATACCACCCAAGCCATGAAATTAGGAGTGGGAAAGCAGCGGGCTCTGACAAGGATGGTTTTGTGGCTGAAGCAAAAGGCTAGGGCAGACTTCTTAAATAAACTCCTCCAAGTTGCCTTAGGCCCTGCAAAGATTTAATATATTATTGAACTTAACTCACTTAATAGCCATGTTGGACTCAATGGAGCTATTCATGTGAGTAAAGTGTCAGTCTTAGCAGATCTGCTTCCTAATCTCCAAAGCAGGGAGAGCACTACCTCGGGAGGGCTGCCGGCAGTAATTAATGCAGGGGGACGGCTGAGCCCCGGCATTGCTAACGCACCTCTATCAGCGCCTATTAACCAAGCGCCGTGCCACTGATATCGCAGCCATCCTGACCCGACTCAGCCGTGAGCTGTAACCCAAAATGTTATTATTTTAACCATTAAATTATCTGTGTTTGCTGTTTGAAATAAGAAAATACGCCTTAAATACACAGTCTGCTTGAGCAACAGAAATGTAAAAAACCGTAGTTGCACACTAATAAATTCTGTTGCTGTCCTTGTTCAGCTGTCTAAATTTAAAAGAATGCAAAAGCAGATGGAAAAGGTTGTAGAGAAGGCAAGAAGCTCATTCAGAAGTCAATTCAAAGTGCCACTTATTCTTTTCTGAAGAAAGTATAACCCCTGATAAAATATAAGTGAGGCAGATAAAAATGATCTGCAAACACAGATCCCAGGTTCCCATTTATGGTAATTGGTTATATGTAAAGTCAATTAATAAAAAGCTTTGTTTTTCATTAAATTAAGTACGAGTCCATCTCTATTTCCCAAGAAGATGAAATCCTTGAAAAATACCAAGCGTAGCTGCACACAAATTGCCTTTTCCCAAAGAGAGCTTCAGCATCTCGAAATATGTCCTGGATGAGAGCAGTCGTATCCAGACTGGGCACAGCTAATTGGTACTCTGGGGAGTTTTTACTCCTGGTATTTGGGAAATAATGAGAATCAAAACCATTAGTAGGCAGGGAAAAAGGGTGATAGAAATGCTAGCCTGCTCTTTTCTGTCATCTTCATATTATGTTATCTCTGGGCAAGAATTCCCAGTAATTTTCCTTCCGAAGTCCAGTAACTCTCTTTTAAATCACACACGCTTGACAAATACAGCTCTTCATTGAACAAAGTTTGTAAAAATTACTCAGGCAGATAACTAGTGTATGGAGACGATAAAGGAAGGAATTGGAGCTACTCTGTTCTTGATAGATCCCATCCTATTTACCAGAATAGGCTCACACAGACATTACCCTAAATGGAGGGATGAGAAATGTGATTTCTTTTTTAATTTTTTTTTTGGGTGGCAAGCATTTTATACTTTTTTGCCTCTTCATAAAAAGAAAAATCAAATGCATGTGTGAATTTCTTCAGCCTTGGAGATGGGTGGCTGCTTAGTGTCACGCTGGAAAGCAATCTGGAAGTCAGATTTGTACTACTGTGGTTATCATCAAAACTAATCAAATGCCGGTATCCGAAAGTGTGAAACCCTTTCAGCAAGCAAATCAAAAAATGCACCATTTCTCAGAACTGAGGCAGACCAAACAAGAAATTACAAACACATGTCTGGAAGCGGCTCCAGCTCCACGCATCTCGGCGAGAAAACCACGATGTTCCTGAAACGTGGGACACCATCGTTCCTGCCCTGGCTACGCAGCCATCCCTCAGACTTAAACAGCGTTTCCTCTGAGACCACTAAGTGGGTCACGCTAATCCTAATAGAAACAAAACAACATCAAGCAAAGGCCTCGGAGAGAAACATCGGGGAGAGCGCTGCGGCGAGGAAAGCAGGCTGGCTTCGCAGCATCCCTACTGACCAAAGCAGAGGGCTTCAGCCCCCGTCCCCTTTTTTCTCTGTTTAGAGATTACTTCACATTTTCAGAAGGATTTGGGGGTTTGGCTTTCTTCTGGGAACACGTCTCTTAGCTAACATAGAAGAAAATTTTGCCCCGGACCTAGCAAAATGTAAGGCTGAAAGTGGGTAGAAAAATATTGTCTGGTTGTTATTTTTCTGAGGGAGGAATACGCTGCGTTGCGGTACTTGGACAGTTTTCATTGATGCGAAGCTTTACATCCCATTCTGTGAACAGGCAACAGAGCCTTGTGTACATAAACCAAGAGATGAAAAATTTCCAGGGCACATCCCCAAATTTCTTTAGAAATTCATTAATTCTCAGCGATGCTGCTAACCTTGTATTTCTCACCATCACCACAAAGGAGAACGACCTTATGTATCTTTTCTGCCTAGATAATAAATAACCTCAGCAAGACAACCAAGAGAAATATTTCAAATTACTGCAGCTTCACTGCACACCATGGGGTCATGAACATAAACCAGCAAGATGCAACTCTTTACCAGTCTTGAGCAGAATAGCTTAATGAGTTTTTCAAACCTGTGAATGAAAAGCACCGAGTGACGCAGACCTGCGGTGCAGGACGTGCTGAGCGAGGGGAATTCTCTCTGCCAAACCCATCTTGCCCTCTGTAAGCAGGTTGTGCTTTTATTTCTGTATCTAGAGGCAAACTCAGGAGCACATTCTGGATGTTTTGCAGTACGGCAGTGAAATCCATCGATGACTATCAAATGCAGGGTAATGCCCTGAGCAAGAGATGGCTGGAGGAGAGGACAGGAGTCCCAGGAGGAATGGCTGATGCTGTTCTTCCAGCCTGCCGGGGCACTTTGCTCTGAGCCATATGCCTGTCCTCATGGGAATCGGTTTTATTTCATGGGTTGGAAGAGATGAATGGACACAAGCAATTACAGCAGTGAACAGCACGATCACCGCCATGAAAAAGTGTCATTGGCTTCAGCAGCAGCCTGGGACTGGGCAAGTTAGTTTAGTTTTATTTCAAATAGGAGAGTCCATCCTACTCACCACCAAGTGATTATTATTTGCAAACCATACAAGAGATGCAGAAAGCAAATGAACAGATCCACAGAAAGTGATGGAGCCAGGGGAATCTCTGCATAATTGGCAGTTTGGTACCACGTAGCTCCCTGCCAGCAGGCAGAGCCTGATATCCCTGAGGAAATCAGACTCTGATGCAACGAAATGTTATGAAGGAAAACACCATCACAAACCATCGGTCACCTGCCTACACGCCTTCCTAAGGCCAAGCAAACAGCAGCTGTGGGCACCACGCTCCATGCAGGCACTGAAGTTTAAAGTAATTTCCCTGGTCATCTTCCTGGGATGAACAGCAGCCACCCTGGCACCCGCTTTGAAATCCGAATCGGAGAACTGGCAACGCTGAGCTGCGAGGGAGTGGACGTGGTCCGGGATGCCAGGCACCACCCACGGACCCCAGCGCGGCGGGGCGGGCGCAGTGTCACATGAAACAGCCACATCTGCTTGCATTTCATCACCGAAATGGTAAAGTTTGACTTTAGCTTGACCTTGCAATTCACAAGCTCCAGAAAAAAAAAAGGAAAAAAAAAGTAACAGAAAGCAGCTAAAAAGCAAGCAGGAACTAAAACAGGCTGTAACCTCATGGTACAGGATGAATTAAAACCAAATGAGCTACTTTTCAATACAAGCAGCGTCTGGTGTGATTTTGTTGAGGATGCTGCAATATTTGAACTACTTCTCTCCATAATGCAAAATCCCCAAATCAATCTGTTTACACCAATGTTGCCTGAACACTTCAGGACTCATACCTGGAGGCCCTTTGAGAAAAAGTGTTAAAAATTCCCTCTGTTGGCAAGATGTGGCTTTTCAAAAGCACGATTGAGACATACTTGTTTTTCAAACTTCCCCCAGGAAACAGTTGTCTAATGCTAATTAACAGTTATTCCCCAGGACCTGTGACTCAGATCCTCACTGGAACATACTGGGTTTGTTCCAGGCGATTTGGCCCACTGGGTATCTCACATGACTTGGGCAAGCAGCTCCTAGGACAATATTTGATCAACGTTTAATCGCTGCTGCTGCTGCTGGTCCCTGGGGAGGCTGTGCTGCAGCCCCTCCCTCCCATCCTTCAGCAGGGTTGCTCCGACTTATCCGACTGCCCCCCATTTTCGGAACATGCTGCAACCAAGTGCTCTGCAGGCACGCGGCTGCACGGAGGGATTTGGATTTACCAAATACACCGTGACCATTAACGCGTTCGCCTCCATGCCACCCCCCTGAGTATTCAAGTCTTTTTTCCAGCGCATCGCTATTTAGACAAGAGATCATTAAGTGTCATCATGTGTGTCAGTGACAGGGTAAAAGAGGAGAAGCTTTTGGGTCTGCTCCAGTCCCAGCGATATATACATTTTTCGCTACGTCTGAGCTACAGTTTGGCCCCAGAAAATGCATTGCAGATTCAAAATGTGTCTGAAAATGAGGCAATGTTTTCACTTCTGTCAGAAAATGCTCATCAGCTGGTGAGCATGTACTGGGTATGTGTATTTACAAAACCAGAACGGAAGAGTGGTGCCTGACGGCCCCTCTCCCCTACTCTCTGCTGTATCACGAGGGAACAGGCAGCTATTTTTTGCCATCTCCACTTTGTTAAACTTTGATGGTAACGTTTCATTTCTGGCTCGGATAGTGTCTGCTAGAGAAAGTCTATTAATGACTTCAAACTATCCAGTTCTTTTCTAAAGGCAGAGGCAGTGCTACAAATACGCTTTTAGGATCTTCTCCTTCTCTCTGGATATACCCTGCAACCACACAGTGCCGTCTCTTGACTGCTTTCCTTCATATGCCATATGCCAGCAAAATGTCCCCTAAAGCCACTGGCAGCCTGGCCCATGGCACAGCCACCAGCCCCACGGTGCCAATATTTAACATATGGGTGAGCTCCTGGCCCTGAAAAGGGGCACAAGAAAATTCCGCAGGACTTCGGCAGGACCAGGATGCCACCTACTGCTCTTTATCTTCATTTGGGTGCTCCCACATTAAAAGGCAGGATTAGGAATCACTTTTTCACACCTTTCAGAAGAGGAGCCCAAGGCTGGGTGTAAGGACACGTTGCTGGGTTGTTAAGCAGGAACAGGGCAGAAGTTCAGACCAAGGGGAAATACCAGACCATTGCTGTGCACCCTTTCATGCGGTGATCCCAGTGCTCTTTTTCTTCTCTACCCAAATATTTGTATGACCCTTTAAAGACATTTTCTTAGGGTGATCTGGCTTTTATTAGAGACGCAGAAGCCCGTGGTCGCCTCTCATGGCAGGTCACTGGTTAGAGGCACGCAGTAGGCATGATGCTCCGGCACAGCGACCGGATCAGCCCGAGCTGTGACCTTGGTCCAGACACGGTCAATTCTCTTCCCTCTTGCCCTGACGTGCACTGCCTGAACTTTTGCTCTGTCCTGCTGAGTCACTTTTATTCAGCTGATGATCTATGTCATCCTGTATGCAAACAAGCATAAATTGACTAATTAATCCCTAGGGTAACCCCACTGATTTCAGTGGAGCAGCAGCCAAAGTGAAACAGGACTAACATCTTTAATCTACTCTTTGTTCTTGTAGCACAGCCTTTGCCTTGTCCACGAGTCAAAGTAGACCTCTAATTATATGGATTTGGCTCTTAATCTTTTCTGGTCTCAGGAGATTCCAGTTGCTGAAAATTATGGATTTCACTTGGAAACTGATGAGGGTCTGTACAACATCACCAAAACACCTTGTTGGAAAGCTGGTGACGTTTTGGACCTGTGCACCAAAACCAGTGCTGGGGACTGAGTGGCTCAGGATTAACCACCATGCCGCTGGGAAACCTGAATTCCTGCAGCTTGACTGCCATTTATAGCCCTTAGCCACAGCAAAGCTTGGTTGTGCAAAGTGCCAGATTTGGACCTTTCTGCATCATTTCAAAATTGACTTATTGCCCAAGCCACTCTTCCAGGGCAAGACAGCGAGTGCTTTCTGCAACGCGGAAGCGGACAGGTGAAAATGGGAAGTGTCACCATATATTTAAGTGGCTTCATGTGAAAATGCATGCCTTTTAAATCAGTCAGAGCCTTCTCTTCTCCATCACAAGCTTTGCTGCTTTTTCTTTTCCCTATCCCGTAACTTTCTTCACAGCTATGTGCAGCTGAAGGGTTCGTGACAGTTATTGTCAAACACTAAACAATAGATCAGAGTGATGGCCAGGAATCTGAAGGTTTCCTCTTTTTTCAGAGTGAAAAAGATGGGTTGCAGCTGACAGCTGTCCATAAAAACTGTAACGTACAAATCGTATAATATAAACTAAAGAGAGACCAAAAGTACCACTGAAAAAAAAGAAAAATGAGCTTGTTAGAACAGTCTGTATTACAGCTGTTTCCCTTGACAGTTTTCTGTACCCTAATACGCTCAACAAATTGGCAACCTGTCCTTATATATTTGCATCAGGATTCCCTTAAGGGAAATGTCTATATTATTCTGTTTTGGATAAAGGAAGCGGTTTGATATGACAGGTAGGTCAAGTGTTTCTTTAATAAAGCATACGGGTAGGAAGAAAGAAATAGGCTATTGTCAATGACTTGACAAATAGGTAGATATGCCCCCCTTGAGTATAGCCAGGGAAAGCTACTAGATAAATCACCCTTGTTATTTTGATTTAACCACTTTGTTGCTGAATACATTTTTTCCCAGAGAGCAGAGTCCAAAATAAAGGTCATACCAGCGATTTCTTTATAGACTCTGTAGCATGGCGTTAACTCAGTTTGGATTTTAGTTATGCAGAACAAGTCTGGACCAAAGTTGCAAAACATTTGCTGTATCGTGTGAATGTATGTTGTACTTATATGTGATACAGGTGGATGCTCACTTTGTCACTTCAGCAAAGTTTGTCATCTCAGTTCAGGTAACATCTGCCCCGGCGACCCACACGATGCTGCCCATCCCCTCCCACTCAAAGGGACTATGAACATAAACAAGGAGCCTCCTTGTCCCAGTGTGGACAAGGGGCTGAAGTCACCCCTATCCCCCGACTTTGCACCCTTTCCACCCGTACAAACAGGCTGCAAAACCCAATACTGCTGATTTGACAGCTGCTGTCCAAATCCAACCAGCAAGGGTTACTTGGGACACTTCTGAGCGAAAACCAGCCCTGAAATAGGAAATTACCCCAGTTCTCCTTCAAGATGCTGGGATTTAGCTAAGAAAGCCACTTCGGAAGGCTGGGAGAGAGTTTTTCCCAAGGTGAACCTGGAGATCCTTCAGCAACGAAGCCATCACCAGTGAAGTTACGCGTGGAAATGGGCAAAGAGCATCCAAGCCTGTTTGGCTGGTGAAGCCACTGGTTACTGGCAGTGCAGGGGTTTGGGTGCAGAAAGGGTGCTGCAACAGCCAGGTGCAGCATGGGCACGGTGCTCCTGGGGACATCCACCCCGCAAGGATGGGGACACCCATCTGTCGGGAGGGGACCGATCCGCTGTCAGGACACACTGTGGTGCCTGCAGCCCCAGAGCTGTTACAGCTGGTCACAGGCAAACGTTTGAGTGGTGCTCAAAGCCTGGATTAGGTAAATACGTATTTAGGGACCTTTTACAGCAGAGAGCACTCTCCCAATTAATTCTAAAGGCCCCCTTGGAGCTGTTAGGGTTTGTTGTGTAAACACATGGGAATGAATATTTTTTAAGTTCTTCTTTACCCCAAGGATGAAGGTTTCTAATGCTACAGCTTCATACAAAACCCCTCCCCCTGGCTGCAGCTTGGCAGGTAGATTCATATACCGGGAGACAATTTTTTTTGCTGAAATTTGGATACAAATTCAGATCAAGCTATTTAAACTACTGAAAGAAAATTTCAAGATCGCATTTTGGAGATACCTGATTTGCTCATCCCTAAGAAAATACTTTAGCTTTTAAAAATATTGCATTTCTTGGCCACTCGGGCAGTGTTTCTGGACCGGCAGCTGCCCGCTCTGTGCTCAGCCCCTGCCAGGCTGGGGGTCATTCTCCCTGCCCTTGGTCGGGGCATCACTGAGGAAGGGAAGAGTTCTCTTTCCTTCTCAGCTTTTCCCTACAACCACAGCCTCAACAAACAGGACAGGACATTTCCTCCCAATTCAAAAGCAAACTGGGGAATAACAGCAGCACATTGACCCGTCCACCTTGATCCGTCCATCCGACGCAGCCGTCCGGGGTCCCCACCCACCGTGGGTCCCTCTCATTCAGGGAGGGTGCACATCGAAATCTGAACAAGCAACAATAGTCAGTCTTCCCACCCTCAGTTATTCCCAACCTGGTGATTTAAGATGTATGCTCTGATCATGCCAGGTTTCTACACGGAGATAACACAAAACCATTTTGTGCTAATTCTGAGTTATCTTCCAACATTGTTATCTTTTTTTTCCAGCATTGTCTTTTTCCCAGCAGCACCAGCATGTATATTATTAATTAGTTATACGTTGATAATATATAAAAGTTATGTGTTAATAATAATATAATATATTAATAATGTAATATGTTGTTATATAAAACCATATATTATAGAATATGTAAGTAATATATTATATTGTGTCATTATATATTGACTATATTATTAATTATATTATTATATTAATAATAATAAAATATAAAAACTTAAGTTGCATTTCTATGATTAGATAAATACATATTTAGGGACTTAAAAAATACCATCTTCCTTGTTATTATTTTATTATTGCCTTTCTCATACATTCAAAATTATTTTCCAGCTGCAGACTTTTCTGCATGGAAAAAGCTGGTGTTCCCCTAAATCAGTGTATGCTGTTGCTTTCCTTATCTGCCCGAAAGCACATTTTCTCCTATTTATAACTGGGCATTCCTATACTGCTGACCCAAACAAGGAGAGGGCTGGAGCTTCATATTATCTTTTTTATTCTTCATATACATAGAAAGCAGAATTTATGCCTCTGCTTTGAGGAAGTCACTCCTTTTCACCATACATGGTAGCACACAGAGCTTGGCAGACTGTGTTGTGTTTTCCATATTAAGCCATATACAAGGGTAGCAAACAGGGAGCTGTTGACTATGCCCATTACAAAAAATCAGAGGCGGATGAAAAGCCATGGCAAGGCTAGACGGTTACGTCTTGCCTTTCCTCTTTGCACAGCAGCCCAGAAAGACGACCTGACTGGTGTTGAAACCAACAGAAACACAGTGGCATTATGCAGAGAAGAAGCAACACTGCACATGTTTTTATCAATTATTACATTAGTTGTTGCTAGATTTAAAGAAAAATTTTAAAGTAAAGGGCAGCCACACAAAGGTGTATCACGCTTTTCAAGGAGGCTTTGCATTTTGGAGGCCATGGCTCATTATGTAGCAAGGCTTCTAGATGCCCTCTTGGAGGCTTTGTGTCATTATTAATGCCATTAACATTGTCCCTTCTTCTATCATGACTTCCCGTTATGACTAGAAGCCATGGAAAATACATGGGCTTTCACACAACAGTTTCCCAAGAGAGGAGAAATCAATGGTGAAGCACACAGGTCTCCTCCGAGCATTACATGGGCGCCTGGTGGGAGGACAACCCCAGACACAACCACACGAGACATCAGCCTGCCCCAAGAGCTGAGAGGCTGCCAAGGTCTCCCATCCCTCATGTACCTCCTTCTTTTCCACGCACGGAGCTGCAACACGCCAGCCAGCTCACCCCACCGGGTCGCCGTGCCCAGCCCAGGCTTGGGCTGGAGCTGGGGCTGGGGCTGGGGACCAGGGCCGTGCTGCAGGATGCCGTGCCTGCATCTGGCTCCTGGGCTTCCCCCTCCACCTGTACGCTGCTTCATCCAGCGCCGCTTTCCCGTTTTGCTCTTAAACAATGCGTGTGCTATTCTTCAGAGAAACAAAAGGCGGCAAAAGGAGCGGAGCCTTGCTTTAGTAATCTTTCTGCAGAGCAAGAACTGAGAATTTGGGCTTCTCAGTAATGGTCCCTGGAGGTTGAAGACTACGGGCTGGAGTTTTTGAAGAGTCTGGGTCTTTTAACTGATGGAAATGTTAAAATAAAAGGAAAATTTCCTACATTCTTTGCCAAGGAAACAAACCGTGTTTCAGTTAAAAGTTTCTGTTTAAACTTGCAGGTGCTTCTGGTGACACTTAACATATTTTTGCATTTGGTGTTCTTGTTTTGTTTTGTTTCCCAAAAACAAGGAGTTTTGTTTCACGTCACCTGGAGCAGTTTCGGTTCTGGTCACTTAGTTTTCCTCATTCACGAGCACAAAGTTAATGTGTTTGAGTTTCCCAGTCTATAGGTAAAAAACATTAGAAAGGAACTTATTTTGGAATAACATATTTTCTTTATTTTTTCCTTTAATGAAAACACTCCCGCTTCATTTGTATTTTGTAAATTCTTTCTTTTGACCACTTTTCTTTTCCTTTCCCAACCTAAGTTTCAGCCTAAACCAAGCTGACATATTCCTTTTAATGTGTTTTTAAAATATGCTTAATGGTGCTGAAAGCTAAGGAAGCTCAAATATAATTCCAAAAGCCTGAGCCCACCAGAAGCCTAATGCAAACATTATTATAAAAACTCTGCCATGGTTAGAGGTTTCAGGGAAACCTGGGTGTTCGTTAGCAAAATCAGAAACGTTATCTGCGCGAGGAAAATGTGTTCTGTCGTTTGGCATCTTGACGGCCATTCAATTTTTCTTTTTTCTGCACCCAGAAAATCTGTTTCCAATGTTTCTGCCACAGAGAATATGGAACAGCAGGAGCAGGAGCAGAAGTTGATGCAGGAGGGGGATTTAACAATTGTTATTCAGCTCACATCTCTGGCAGGCACGCTCCCTCTCCCCAGATTTCTCCCGAGAAATCGTCTGAATAAAGAGCGGCTCCGACACGAAGGATGGCAGAGAGGAAGAATATTTCTCCAATCCACATGGGACAGGCATACGAATTGCCCAGCAAATCTTAATCAATAGTCCTTACATTTCCCCAGCAGTTAACCTTTGCCAAATGGAGGAGGCCGGTAAGTATTTTTGCAGGTTGGGGAAGGGCGGAGGGTATGGGGGCTCCCAGGGCAGCCGGCGCCAAGCGTTTGTGCCCTTCGTGCCAGACCCCCTCACCTCCCCGCACTGCTGGGGACTGGCACTTTTAGGGAGTTTTCCACTTGGCCATATCGTCCCCCACCCGAAGGACACGTCCCCTGACACACGCTGCGAACACCCACCTGCCCTGACCCAGGAGGACCAGTGCTTCCCTGGGCTGAGCATCCAGGAGAGCACTGCAAAGCCTACTTGTAAACCACAGCAGATTGCTTCAGTCCTCGGTGAAAGAACATCTGTCAAGAGCTGTGTCCATGGTGGTTTTCAGGAGAAGAGCTCCCTTACTCACCCTGGCACCAGCCCCTGCTACACAGAGACAAAAATCCAGCTGGGACTTTTTGGTGGTCTCTGGTATTCTGCTCCAGGCAAGCACGCATCTCAAGTGTTGCCTTGAAATGTTTGCCGTTTGCTGGGAAGCTACTGTTGTAACTTCCAAAAGAGGCAAAAGCAGAGGTTTCTCTGGATATTTTTCTCTTCCCACCTCAGCAGGGCAGGAGCGTGCTTCGTTTCATCTCCGACCAAAAACCTTCTGGTCGCAAATGGACCTTGGGTTTTCACGTAGTGCCATTCCTTTAAGGGAAGGAGAGCCAAAACCGAAATAACCTTCCTGGAGATATGCCATCAGGACAGAAATAACACAGGACTTCTCTCCCCACCAGCCACAAAGGAAGGATTTCGTTCAACGTCAGCGGGCTCCCTCCTGCATGCCTTGTGGCGAGAAGCACGTGGAAAACCTGACTGTAGTGCCTCTGCTTTTCTTCCATTAGGGGAAACACCACATTTACATTTCACTGCAGACACAGTACACAGTAATGTCTCATTTTTGACTGTGTTGCCTTAGCACTCCTCAAGATGAACCTGAGCAGAAGCCTGTCTGTCGGGCTGTCCTGCCCCCGTGACTTTTCCCAAGGGGGAACGGCGTTAAACCGCTTGTGCTGTCCCTCTGTGTATGACAGCTGTAAAACGCCCTTGCGGTGCCATTAATCCTTGCTATGGATCCCCCATTTCCAAAAGAAATGTGGCTTGAGTTGCGATGGGAGCAGCGCCTTTCGCGGCAGACCTGATTACAGGATGGGGACCTCATTTTTCAGGAGCATTATTTGGAGCAGCCTGTGCGCGCAAAGCAGAAACAGCCTGTCCTGCACCCCGTCCGAATCCTCCCTCGGCCTCCCTGGCTGCTTCCCGCGCTGGCTCTGAATTGCTGCTTTGCCGTCGAGCTGCATCCAGTCTGGTGTAAAATCCCAAAATTCTGTTGTTTGGAATTTCACATCCAGCTGATTCAAGCCAACTTTCTTATTTCGCTTGTTTTTTAAAAATTCAGAATTAACAGCTACATAAAACCAACTTTTTTCTTTGGGTTTTTTTTTGTCTGCTCTTCAGAGAGGAAATTATCTTTGTTAGAAAATATATTCTTTCTCTTGAAAAATGTGCTTAGCTGCGTGAATTCATTCACAAGAATATTCGCTGCTACTGAATTAGCAGCAAAATAAAAAAGGAAAGAAAACCTGAACTCAGTGAACCATGATCAAGTAATCCAAGGAAATCAGCATGTTTCTCTCTAGGCAGTTCAGAATATCAAATGCTAAGACACAAGAATCCCACAAATGTACCTCTTCTCTTTATCTCTTTAAATGTCTAATGGTATTTTCAGTTCTCACCATTTTATCGTGAGTCGTCCATATTTACTGGTGATTTAGAGCTCGGAGCAGTTTTTAACCTAACAATTTAAGCTTTCATTTTTTTAGTTAATGCATTTCCAGCCTTCCTGAAAGGCACACGAGTGCAAAATGTTCAACCTTCAGAGAATGAATAAAAGAACTTGATGTGAAACATTTCTCAGCTCTAATTTTAAGCCAAGCTCATGATTTCTGAGAGCTTGGATTAAGCAATACAGCTACATGAAAACAGACTTGAAATGACGTAGAGTGGAGTAAGCAGTGCATTTGACACACACGACCTTGATTTGATTTCTATTCATTCTTTTTTTTCCATTGCTGTTTGTCTAAGAATCTCTTTTAAAAGCGCTATTCCAGGTTTCACAGCTTAGCACCTGGCTAGCATCATCCAACCCCTCTTCCTTCATCTTTCCACCTCTGACTTTGACTTCACGGTGGGTGGATTTGGGAGGACGAAGTGGATGGCAGGTCCTGCGCTGAAGCTCATCTTCAGCCACTGCCCTCAGGCGTGGAGGGGATGATCCAGCAGCTCGCTGGGATGGAGGTGCCCCTTGGGGGTCCCCTGTAAAAGCCTTTCCCAATGTTGCAGGAGGCTGCACACTGCAGCCCAAATAATTAGTGAAAGCCTGATTTAACGCTTATATTTGCTTTATTCCTTTATTATAACACAATAAGAAAGGGAGTGGGGGAATTCGGCTGGCAGCCAAGGCAACCATCGCCTGTGAGCGCTGTTGGGGCACGCCCCGGCCATGCCACGAAGGAGCCCGTTGCAGACAGCAGCATGCAGCCCTGTTCGGTCACGCCACACGGATGGGGCTGATGCTGCCAACTGCCGTACACGAGCCCCCTGGAAACCCTTCACTCAGCCATGCTCCGGGCTAGGCAAATACCCCAGGGAGGGGATGGATGATGCCCGGCCACCTCCAGAGCCTCAGCAGCAGCAGCAGCAGCGAGCACAGGCGATGCTCCCGTCAGCTCTTGATATGCCAGTGTCCTCGGCTGCAGGAAGGGTGGATGGTCAGAAGTAGTCCCCATTCAGGGAAAGAGGCAAAACACCATAAATCATATTTAGGCTGCTGAAACCTCCAAGTGATAAAACAGTTGAAAAGACTACTTTATTTATAAAACACATATGGAGACCTTAATCAAGCCAGGAATGAGGTCATTTCTGCCAATTAAGTCTCACTCATTCTGCAGTTGGAAGCAATCAAAACAAAGGCAGAATTATCAATGGCATGTCTATGTGCTGCGGCCCCAGAAAATACCCGTTGTGCTGGGGCTACAGTAAATCACCTCTAACCGTGTGCCAGGGAGGCTGGTGCCCTCAGCTCCCCTGGACCAGGGGAGGAAAGGGGGGCTTAGCTTTTTTACCTAATTAATGGGTAGTATTTTGAACATACGCTATCTAAGTCTTATTTTAAAGCAAAAGGCGGTATTGTAACTAAATGGCAAAGGGATAGTGTTAACTCCAAGTTCCCATTTGGAACCGGTTTATGTCTGTCCCCACTCCAGTCCCCCCGGCACTCGCTGGAGCTGTCAGAGGGGGTTTTTTGCCCAGTGCTATTTATCCAGGTCAAGGAAGTTGCATTCATTGCCTCTTGTTGAAATATCCTTATTATATGTTATTTGTCCTAGTGGTGACCAAATGGTGAGAACTGCTCTCAGGCAAAATAGTAAGAGAAGCACTGTGGCTATAAGCATAATGTGCTTTATTTAATATTAGACACAGAATACCTGCCAGTCAGCATTTAAAAAGGGCATGAATTAGTTGCCTTAATGTAATGAGTGATAAACTGACAGTAACAGTACTTCGAACTCCTATGCAACTTCACACATAAGTCTGAGTCTTTGGCCACACATTAATGATCCTCCCAACACCTCTATAATTATTAATGTGTTAATTTTAATTAGGAGGAAAGTGAGGCACAGAGAGATTCGTTCCATGTGGATGTAGCAAGCCCATTTATCCTGAGCAGCTTGTATGCTGCTCTAATTCAAATCATTCCTCTGCCATTGTAGAAGTGAACGGTGGAGCCAAGAAATCTGCAAAAGGATTTAGATGCCCAAGCACGAAATTATGATCTTCGAACCTCCCTGACCTTGCAGCAACCATCTATAAACATCTGTGTTTTCTACATTAAAGGTCTCCAGATGTCTAAAATTTCCAGAAGTTCCCTGCTCCTCTCCGTGCAGTGCAGCTCAGGGCTTATCTCACACGTAAACTGGAGGAGGCTTCTCCACCCATCGCCCCTGCAGCGCCCAGCCTGGCAGGCACGCTCACGTGGGAGAGGAGCACCCTCAGCTCCAGCCCCAAATCCAGCTGAAGTTTAGGAGCTGTACAGAGACCCCGTCCTCCGAATGCCTGAGGACCCCATCCTTCTCGTGCACCATGGGGGTGCACCATCACCAGGCATGATATCTCATTGCCGGAGGTCAGTGGCACCGGGGAAGGCTGAACACCAGGGCAGCGCTTGTAGGACCCGGGGTGGGTGCAGGGGAGCACCCATGCAGCACACAGCCTGTGCACCCTCTTCTAGCAGCACAAGCAACCAGCATGGGGACGAGGAGCCCTCATCGGTGCCGTACCCTGTGAAATATTGCGGTGGCAGGGGTGCGGGTGGCTTCACCCCAGCCCTCATCTTTCCTTCACCTCTGGAGGCTGCAGACACGTCCCAGCAGGTCGATGTTTTTAACTCTTGGGGAAACACTGGGGCCAGGTGATGAAAGCTGTTCCTGCGAGGTGGAGCTGTGACTGAGGACAACACACAATACCCACTCCTGGTGTGCAAGTGAACGGCCGCCAAGGAGAAGGCGTCCTTCCTCCTCCGCTCGCCCGGGCTTTCCTCCTGCCTGGCCTCAGCATGCCCTCAGCAGGCTCAGGATACCACCTCATCCCGGGCGTTTCCTCGCTGCAGTCCAGCACTTCACCATGGCTCATGCAAGCACAGGACGCTGGTAGTTACTGCACTGCTCCACGGCCCCAGCGGCAGCAGGACTAGCGTTTCATAGTGCTTTACACCAGTAAAAATACAGACACAAAACCAGGGCACACAAAGTGGTAAAGTCAGTAACAGAGACCTTGTTATATCTATATCAGATGTGCTCCTTCAAATATACATCACTGACACAGGGAATCAGCGTGGCTACAGCAAACCGAAGGGAGGGTCTGACACAAAAGGGTGAGCACCCCAAATCAGCCCGTGTCCCGCTGGCAGACCGCACCAAGGAAACATCTAAAGTGCTGGTACCGCTTTAGATGTGCGACGTTCATCGCACACCCCCTCCTTTCCTCATGAACCTTCCCAGCATCCACATTTGGTTTTGTGACACAATTTAGTGTCCAGATGCCAGACACCCACTTTGCAGGGCGGGGGCATGCCCACAGCCCAGCACTGCGAGCTGGCTCTCACAGAGTGTTTCAGCTTCTCCTGGGACATTGAAAGCAGCAGAAACCTTCTCTGTTGTTGACTTTGCTCCGGTGTTTGCTCACGCCTTAGCTTTGCGAGCCCTGGGAGAGCAAGAGGGGAGTCCTGGGACAGAGGTGATGGATACAAGGTGCCCAGACAGATGGACTCTGCGAGGAGGAGCCCAAGGGGACGCTGTGCAAGTGTTGCATCGCACCCCACCTGTCCCCACCATTTTGGGATAGATGAGCCCGTTTGCCTGATAGCTGTTAATCTGCAAGATGCACCGTCGCATTCACCCCTTCCCAATCCTCTGCACTGCGCCAAGCTGCTGCCATGCATCTATGGAGTGACACCTATATTTGGCATTTTTCTTAAATCCTCAGCTGCTGGAGCCACATGGAGAGGCGAGCAGCTCGACCTTCCTTTCTCCAAAGGCATATTTTTACCCAAGCCAGCTGCAGAAAAAGCTACCCTACTTCTAAGCTGAAGGCTCAGGAATGAAAAGACAAGGTATAAACACTTTCCTTCCACTATTGGAGGAGCAGCTCAAGACCTTTGAGACAAATTTACAATTTTCTGAGGCCTCATTCAAATGTTTTTATTATTTCTAGAGTTGGCAATAATTTTAATGGTCCATGTGAATAGACAGAGAGGGTGATTCATGACAGTCTTGCAAATGGTGGATGCTTGCATCCTCAAAGTGACTCTTGATTTCTCCTAGTACACAACCAGTTAGCACTACACCAAAATAACATCAAACTAGTTCAGCAGGTGACCCAGAGGTTGTTTCCATTAAGCAGATCATATCTCCCTGTAAATAGATTTGTAGCAGAATTGTACACCTGCTTTTCAGAAATGCTAGTAATTCCAGAGGGTGGAGGCCCTGGGCATCTTAGAGTAGAAGAAGATTTAAAAAAACATAAAAAATTATGGTAACTCGCTGAAAGCAAACTGTTTCCTGAATTATATCATATTGGTCAAAATATCTGTCAGAAAGGCTGTGTAGGTCCAAGGTGGAAGCCAGTCCCCAGTCAGAGCCATTCCCCGTCCAGGCAGGGACATGTCTCTGCCCAACCGCATGCAACAATGAAAGGAAATACAGAAAGATTAACTGAAACACTAATTCCATTTTAATTAAATGCTTTATATCAACATCTATTTCACTTACAATAAGTAATTTCCTCTTTCCAGGTACATTTTAAGGCTTACTTAAGCTTCATTTGAGAGGTGTTTTTATTGATGTACTTAATAGTGGATTTACGTAGCTTTTTGTTCCATTGTAATCCCAAGTCCAGATCAAAGAGATACCCTTATGTGGATGCATAAGTCTACACAGAGCAGCAGCGAAATCAATGAAGCCGTGCTCGCAGTTAACCCAAATGCTGTCTTGCGTTAGGGCACTGGTACAGGAAAGGTTTTAGCCTCTCTTCTGAATTTCTCCTTTTCCTGAATTAATGGTGAAATTGTGAATTTGGGGTCGCACTAAGGCTTGCTGTAAGGAGTTTCAGCTCAGCCAAAGCCGGTGTCACTCAGCGTCACCGGGATCACAGAGAACTGCTCACAATAACGCCAGCACAAAGTCAAGGGGGGGGGGGGAATTAAAATTGGAAGGGGATGGTGCTCAGCAGCAACCCTTGAACTTTGTGTTTACAGGAGATCTTGGAACACCCTGTCCTTCTGCCTACCTGGCAAAACCTCCTGCTGCCTGCTCATACCATCCCAGAATGGATTGATAGAAATTCTGCTGCTAGGCAAAGGAGAGGAGAGTTGGAAAGTCACTCCCATTTTTCTTAAATGTTTGAACCAGCTGCACCTACAAAAAAAAAAAAAAAAAAAGGTTGCTATTCATTACTGTATTACTGCAATTGTTTGTTCTGTAATTAGTGATGATAGGTAAGCAAGCTGGAAGGAAAGCAAATAAGAAGCTAGTAAATGGAGCAGCATTCCAAGTGGGTAGAAAAGCAACAAAATGAAACCTGAAAATGACACTGTAAGGGTATGCTAATCTCTGTTCAGTTATTTTTTCATTAGCACCTGACTTCCAGATCGAGGGCTTTCTGCCTGAGCGTAGCGAGGGGATGGAGCTCCAAAATCAGCTCCGGCCCCAAGCGCGCAGCAGACTGTGCCAGGGCAGTTGCAGGGCATCAGTCAGCAGGTTCTCAGCTGAAGGATTAACTCAACAGAGGTCTTACCCCAACTCACATGGCCAATGGAAAGCAGAGCGGTTTCCACCGACTGTCATGCCCAGAGACAGTGCTGGCATTGCTGAAGCTCTTGGAACAGATTTGCTGTTTAAAGAGGGGGAAGGGTTTCCCAGGGGCAGTTTTCGCTGAGATACTGAAGGTTTTTCAAGCAAACAGAGCAGCTTAAAAGCCCATTTCCATCGTAGATTGCATAATGTTTGAAAGCCTAAAACTTCAGCTATGCAGAGGGCTCTCTGACATTTTACCGGGCAAAAGAGTAACAAAAGGAGAAAATACAGCTTGGCTGCTTTTAGGAAAATATTATCTAGCTGGGGGAACTGTGGTTGAAGCCTGTACTCCTGCCTCCACCTGGCTAGTGACTCCTTCTGATCTTACACGGGGTTGAAAGCTAACCATCCCCACCTCTCACCCTGCTCATGGCAGGCCAGCTCTCACCTCCCTCGAAGACGGACCAGCAGTCATGAATGAATCAGCAGCTAAAATGGCAATGAGGGTTGGAAGAATATTCTTCCTTAAAAAAAAAAAACCAAACCAAAACATGCTTTGGGGTTTTGAAAGCACCGTGTTGCGCATGCTGCCATGCCACCGTGTAATCGCACCACCGCACCACCCCAGTGCCTGCCTTTGTGTTACTGCACTCACATTTCACATCGTTCTCAATCACGTTGCACATTCTTTGGGGAGGAGATGCAGGTCAGTTGTCAAAATTATTTCGGCACTGAAAGACGCAGAGAGGTGCTTGGGTGATTTGAAGACAGTCTAGAGGAGGGACTTGTACAAACACTGGTTTCCTATCAATTTTAGCTCCATCCTAAGCATACATATCCCATTACCTAGAATGCACTAAAGCAGACGGCAGGTTTCTAATACAGTTTTTTTAAATCTCTACATCTTATCTTCATCTTGAAGTACTTAAACAACTTCACACCTAGTCAACTCAGGCCCTGAGGCTTCTCAAGGGCGAGGGCTTGAGATACCCTGGTACCTCATCACTGCTTGGAGCTGAACAATGGAGAGGTTCAACCCGTGGGGAAACCTGCGTTGGGCAACCGTCCCACCCCGCGGAGGTCACAGCAGCCACACACCTCCACCGCCCCCAGACGTCAGAGGAAGGCACAGTGCTCTGATAAGCACAGAACATAGGAAAACTCACTGGGAATGGGATTTTTCACAGGATTTGGCTTTTTTCTCCTTTATTCTTGCCCCCAGCAAGTCATGGTCATGGTCCCCAGTGGGCTCCAGCTCCTGGCTTGGCAGTGACAGCTCTTCTGGGGTTCAACCACTTGCTTTGTTAGGGCTTGGCGAGGAGTTTCTCCTTGGTTATTACTCATAGCAAAAATAATCTCTGCAGAGTCAGCTTTGTCAGTGACAGTCCTGAAGGGTTGTCAGCCCCTCCTAGGTCACCTGGTGCACAAAGCATCATAACACATGATATAATATGCCATTTAAAAAAACCCATCCAAGGCCCTGGCTCTATTGTGGGGACCTTGTAATTAAATAACTTCAAATGAGTGGCCTAGGAATATCAGACAAAGACCTGAAAAAAGCCCAACAAAGTGATAAGATCACTTATTAGTGCCAAACTTTTGATTTAATTATATATTCCTGGAGCTCTGTTCTCAAGGGAACTGCTTACACAACCACATGGTGAAACAAAAGAAGGGATTAAAACCTGTGGGAGAGAAGCTGGAGAATTTGCTCCCGATTCACAAAGTCTCCACACATTTGACTGAGGAGGACTCCGAGATTAAAGAACTGAGGAGGCTAAAAGAAAAGGATTTTCTTCTTTTTTTAATGATAGGGAGGTAATAAAATACTCATTATCAACCTGAAATGGAGAGTCTGGCACAGCGCCTCTCTCATTAAGAGAGTTAATAGTCACACTGGGGACAGGGTGCGCCCAAAGGGCAGTGTCCCCTTGAATCACCATCTCTCTACTGTGCTTTTATTTTCAGGTGAGGCCCTTCAGAGTTTATCTGTCTCCACACTTTGCTCTATCCCAAATGCCAGGTTCAAGCTGGCTAGACGTGGAAGGCTGGGCTAGAACCAGCTCAGCTCACGGGAGGGTGATACAAGGGAGAAAAATGCTTTACTCTGTATTTTGGCACCAGACCCTTGGGCTGTTGGCAGTGTCTGAGGAGAGCAGTCTCCACCTCTGCTGTCACCTCTGTGGAGCAGAGTCACCTCCACTCCATCTGCCCATGACAAAGCCTGTAATTGAGCAGTTAACTATGATTAACATCTCACTCTTGCCCACACACTGAGGCTGTTTCAAAACCTTTTTGTTTTGTCCTTATGACATTTCTCTGATTCTTTCCTTTCCTCCCTCTGTTAGCATAGCCCGAAGTCCTGTTCAGGCCGTATCTTTTGCCATCTCCCTCACCGCAAACCCAGATTATTTGGCTTTTCTCATACCCACTTCTTCCTGACTGTTCTGCTTAACCAGTGCTGGCTCCCACTGATGGCATTGCCATTGCCCCTACAGTAGTGCCTTCTTGGGTGAATGCTGTTTTCTCACCCTGGTCTTCACAGGACTTGTTCCCCATGAACCCCACAGAGAGGTCTTAAAATGGACCCTTAAAAGTCACCATCTCCAAATTCATGTATCTACACAGATTCGGCAAACTCTTGTGTGCCCTCTTCCAACAAGCTACACCAGGCTCCCACCCTGTCGTGTTGCTGCAACCTACAGTCAAAGTGTAGAAAGGTCTTTCTCTTCCTTTTCCCTCTGCTTTGTCCAGTTCCAGCACGACAGCAGCACAAAATGTCCCCTCGTTGGCCAACTACCTTGGCAATGTCCCCTCGTTGCCAATGTCCCCTCATTGGCCAACTACCTTGTAAAAACTGCCAGCTCCAAGCACTTTAAGAAAACTGTGGAAGCACTCTGTAGGGCTGCCAGCCACAAGCTGAGATACCTCCAGCAAGGTGGCTAGCCTCCCGCACAGGGCGTATGACATGAGTTCCCCAAGTGCTCAGCAGGTCACCCCTGGCACCATCAGAAGTGGCTGAACAGTGGCAGGGATGCAACAGCCAGCCTGGCAAGAGCAAGGGGCTCGGCCGTGTTATGTTTTGTTGGAGCCCATCTGGTTTTGCCTTTCCTTAGCAGCCTGCAACACTGAAGCTCCCAATTTGCAGAGGGGTTGGCTGGGACAGTGTCTGCTGCCCTCAGGAGCTGGTCCACAACATAACTGCAGGCACCCCAGGTCTCTCCATGCCTGCAGCAGCCAAATGGGAGGCAGCAGGCAGGTTTCAGAGCAGTGAAGCTGAAATCCTGTGATACAGTAAAATGCTTTGCACTTAAAAGCTGAGGACTTATTTACCTCCAGGCTCCTGAGTCACCAAGTAGCAATACACACAACAGGTTTTCTCCAAACTTCAGTAGGTCCTAAAGGTAAAGAGGCTCATTACAAGGAGGTTTAGCCAGTAATCAATCATTCTTAAGGACCAAGGACTTAATAGCTCTTAAAGATTGGATCACAGCTCCAGAGCCTGAATACGCTGTCTGGAGGAGACACTTGCCAGCTTGCCGGCAAGGCGAGCTGAGCATCTTGCTGCACCGTCTGGTCGCTCTCCCCTCCCAGGGCGAAGGCGGCCCCGGCACTGCTGAGATGATTCTCTGCCTGTCCAAGATAATCCTATTCAAAGCAATCATCTGTTAAACAACTGGAGAGAGGCCAGCCCACACACTGCAGATCCAAACCTGAATGTTCCCACAACCTGAGGAAGGAGCTCAGGATCAGGAAACATTTTGAAAAAAGAAATATCACATGAGAAGTGAGGAAAACACTGAACTGCTCTCCAAAGGCAGTCACCAAGATACTGTTTACTCAAGAGATGCATCGATGCTTTACAAAAATACCATTTGCGTGCAGGACAGACCCTCTTCCCCACAGAACTGCCATGTGCGGTCCATAGAGCCGAGCACGATGTGGTACACAGGCACTGTGCTCCCATCCCTCCTCTGCCAGGGCGGAGGCAACGTGTGCCAGCCCAGCTGGGTACCACGAGGCCGGGGAAAGCTGCCGTGCTCCATCGGCAGCCCCAGAGGGAGCTCAGCACAGCCCTGGACCCCACCCTGAGCCCTCCACCCATCTGCGCTTGCTACAGCCGGGATTTGGGCCAAAGGCTCTCAGCAAGGACCCCAGTGCAGACTGACCCTGGAAATATCCCCCAACACACCCATCTACGAGTAACCTTTTGGGAGGTTGTTTGGATATTTAAAGGAAAAATTCTGTGTTATGACAAACAGACAGTTTTCCCCATTTATTAAATGCTTATAATTTGTTTTAATGGTTTCTCTAAACAAGTAGACTTTTTTCTCAGCTCTTTGAGCTTTTAAATGACACAACTGTTATGTTAAAAGGGAAAAGGGTGATGATTTACATTTGGAGCAGGGCGGGGGCAGCCGGCAGGCAGAGGGACAGCTGCAACCCATCGGACGTGGCTCTCCTCCGCACAGCTATTTTGTTCGCGCCGTTTCGGCGGCTCGGGTCTGTCGGTGCCCTCAGCACTGGCTGCGGGCTCAGCCGCTGGCACACGGGTGGTGGGTGCTCCTCTGTGCCCAGCGGGGTGGGCTGAGACGGATCCTGGCCTCCATGGTGCTGTAGCCAGACCGAGTTGTGCTTCCCTCTGCATGAAACCTGCAGAGGATAGAAAGCGTCCCCTAAAATCTGAGTGAGCTTCTGCGGACCATAACCGAGCCAGCATCCTTGGCTAATGCCAACATCTACCTGCAGCTGGGGTGATTCAGTGTGAAAATCAGACACTCTCTATTTTTTTTGACTTACAGTTAATTCCAAAAAGTACTTGGCACACTTGACTCCCTGCATAGGTACCATGGCCAATGGAGATCTTATGGAAATCAATGAATTATACAAAATAGCATTAACTGTACTTATGATGGACGTTGCAAACACTGCTAGATCAGCCGCAAGTGGCAAACCAGATGAACAAGCACCGCTTGCTTTTCCTTTATGTATAAAATTCATCTGTTCACAAGAGGACTCCCAGCCATTGGTGCCAGCTGGAGAGCGTTTTTCACCCACCTATCTCCCTCCTCTTAACCTCTTCTCCTTGTGTCTCTGGAGATTGCTCGTCTCTCTGCAGCAAAAGCCACAAGAGGAGATGAAACAAGTTTGGGTGTGCAAAACCCAGAAAGGATTTATTTTTAAGGAAACATCTTTGGATAGCAAACATCTGACTCAGGATTTTTGAAAGCTGTGGAGCGGGTTGGGTTATCTGATCACCCACAGGTATTTGGGTGGCATCTGCTGTGATTATTTCCTTTACGTGTACATAATCTGCAGGAAGCATGGAGCTGTGCAGCCAGGGGATGGATTCCAAAGAATATACGGGAAAGAAGCAACGTCATGCTCATTTACAGAGCAGCAAATAGGAGCTTCCGCATCTCCCAAGAGTTATAAAAATCGATGCCAGCTTGAAGCTCCAGAAGATAAAGCAAAGGATGCACAGACCCACTTGAGAGCCCATCGCCCTGCTCCTTGTTTTTCTTTTTCTCCTTCTGCCTCTGGTTGTTGTTTCTCAAAACTTTCAAATGTTTGTACAAACTTCCATCTTGGAAGCCCAGCAGAATAAACAAGAATATACATGAGCCGCAAGAAAATCCAGCAGACGGGAAAGAGGATTTTTTTTTTTCAGCTTATGGGTGTAACCATTGTGGCTATTGAAAATATGCACAAAAATAGCTATAAACCACACAGAGCAGTCATTAAAAATTTCCACCTATCCATACCAGCAACTCAGGTACCCATTCAACATAATCCCAAGAAAAGGTAACACTGAATCCTTATAAAATACTCAGGAAGCCAATAAGCCTGGATTCAGAGGGGTGAGCATTTTTCACAGCCAAAGGCCATCCTCAAAATCTACCAGGGATTGGAATAAATTGGTGAGTTATTCCAAAAATCCCTTCTGAACTCATCATCTGCCTTGGAGTACAACGGACAAGGTGTTCCCTCAGAGAAGAGCACCCAGATCCTAAAAGGTAGATCCTGTTTGAAAATTAAGACCTAGAGCTGTCTGGGGGTTGCCATAGCCTCGAGAAAGTGAAGACTGGCTGAACAACAAGAATTCAATTTTGCAAAAAAAAAAAATCTCAAGCTTCAGTAATGGGTCCTGTTCCAAATGGAGGCAAAACTAAAATCTTTCCCTGAACAACTGTGAGGAAAGAATGACGTGCTGCAGGAAACTCTGCCTCATCCAGAGTATCTCCAGCCCAAAGCTACAATACCAGGCAATGCTTGTGTTTCCTACTCAGGCCAGACACAGCAAGGCTATGAACCAGGAGGTTTGGCAGAGAAGTGCCACCCCTGTCAGGCTGTTCAGCTTTCTGGGCTTTGCATGCTTTGGAAGAAATGTTACTCTGGTCCCAAGAGGTCTTTCCCAGTGCAAGCTGCATAAAAAATAATACATTTCTTAAAAAAAAAAAAACCAAACAAACAAACAAAAACTTCCTGGTTCAACTCATTGCTGTGTTCCAAATTTTAAAACATCCTCATAAAAACCCATTCCCAACCAGCTGTAGAGGTTTTACAGACCATACACAGAAATGCGGCCTCTGCAAGCTGCTTCCAGAGATGGATCTCCAGCCACACTGGGGATCTGCTGAGCCTCTGCAGTCCTCTTCTGCTCACCAACATGCTCAAATGTATCTGCAGGAGCAGTTTCTCCTGCCTCACTTGTCCTTGGTGGTCTTTGGGAGGAGCTGCATGGATGGCTGGATTGCAATGATAGGCCCTGGAGTAACCACAGACATGCACTACAGTGGCAAGATCTCCATGCTGAAGAACAGGTTGCAACCTCTTTGGAGCAGTGAACAGATCTTCCTCTGCAATAGAAACAAGACATTTTTGCCAAGAGTGTTCCCAATCCACAACCCAAATAGGTCTTGTATCCACAGAAGCTAACAATTATAGAAGCATCCTATTTGTAGACGTGGTACTTAGGAACACGGTTCAGTGGTGGACTTGGCAGTGTTAGGTTTACGGTTGGACTCAATGATCTTAAAGGTCTTTTCCAGCCTAAATGATTCTACGACTCTATCATTTCCAGCATATAACGCCAGAGTACTAACTGTGCAGAAGACTATATGCCTATGAATTCTACCTACTTTTGACACAGGAGAACACCACCAGACCTCTGCTCTTACACCTTCCTTAGCCTTCCTACCAACACGACATGGAGAGAGCATTCACGTAACTGAGAGACACAACCAAAGCCAATAATTACCTCCATTGCCAGCATCTATTTGGACAATGCAAACACCATTAGCCCAATCCAAAATATCGTGGGTAATCTTGGCCTTACTGATCAGTGGAAATGTTACCCTTGGTTTCAACAGGGCCAGGTTTTTACCCATCTTACACAATCCAGTTGCCTCATACTGTCCTGTTTTTGGCTGGGATAGAGTTATTTTCTTCCTAGCAGCTGGTATAGTGCTGTGTTTTGGACTTAGGATGAGAATAATGTTGATAACACGCTGATGTTTTAGTTGTTGCTGAGCAGTGCTTATGCTAAGTCAAGGACTTTTCAGCTTCTCATACTGCCCTGCCAGCGAGGACGCTGGAGGTGCACAAGAAGCTGGGAGGGGGCACAGCCAGGACAGCTGACCCAAACTGGCCAAAGGGCTATTCCATACCATATGGCATCATGCTGAACAAAAAACTGGGGGGGAGTTAGCCAGAGGGGGGCATGGCCACTGCTTGGGAACTGGCTGGGCATCGGTCAGTGGGTGGTGAGCAATTGCATTGTGCATCACTCGTTTTGTATATTCTGTTATCATTATTATTATTTTCCCTTCCTTTTCTGTCCTATTAAATTGTCTTTATCTCAAACCCACAAGTTTTACCTTTTTTCCAATTCTCTCCCCCATCCTACTGGGGGCAGGGAGTGAGCGAACGGCTGTGTGGTGCTTAGCTACCTGCCGGCTTAAACCACGACACATACCTAATCTTCCACCCACTCGCAGAATCCAGATGATCCTGAATGTCAGTGCTAAAGAAAATTCACCTTTTTCTCTAGCAGCCAGCATATTTACAGCAGGCAGCCTGCGATACGCACAGAGTGAGAAATCGAGTCATTGCTGCTCTGAGTGCACCATTCTTCAGCTAGATTAAACCCAGTTTATAGTAGTCCTTTTTGGAGAAAATCTATGTTAGACCAACTTTCAGTAGCTTGTAAACAAACCAAAGCAAAGATGCTCATCGCTCCTCAGAAGAGAAAGAGTCCTTTATAATACTACAGGCGCCTATCAGTAGTTAAACTGGAATCAAAGCTAATCCCTGGATTTCTAGCCTCACATGGCTATTAGGGTAGACACTAAAGTTTAATAGAGCAGGCTGTATGTGTTACAGCTGGAGTGACAGGCCAAGGATTAGCGTTTCAAATTATGAGTTGTGATTGCATCCAGTTTTGAATTTCCTGTAAATTATGAGATAGCAAAAGAGATAACAGCATTGCAATGGGAAAGCCAAAATCAATGTGTGGACAAGAAAATGGTATTTTAGCCAGCAGCCAAAGTAGGGACATATAGATTACCAGTGTCTTGGAAGTTAAATCAAGTGTACTTTCCAGTAAAATTGTTTGTAGAGACATATTCACAGAATATCCGTTTTTGCAGAAGAGATACTATTTCAAGAGAACCAGCTTGGGATATGGGATACTATTAGTCCTAGCTCTGCTGCTGTCTCACATGGACTTAGGGGCATGTCATTTTAGGATGCAGGTTCCCAAGGGGCTGCTAGGAATTCTGTGTCCTGGTCACACGGGCTTTCATGGGCCGTGAGTGTAACTCCCCAAGACTGCCTGAAAACCTGAAACTTCAATGAAGCACCTATGAAACCGAGAAATGTATTTGCATGTTGCCTATATGCAATGTATGGCTCATGGTACGACTGATACCTGGATTCATTATTTCCAAATTGAGAACATTTCCCTTCTAAAGCAAATAACAGTGTTTAATAATAAACTAGTAATTGCACAAATAAATAAAGATTAATCAATACTGCATACCTCCGAGTGAAGGATTGTTCCTTCCTCTGTGTTTGGACAATGCCTGGCACAATGGGATTCCAGACCTAATTGTGGCCTTGGGGCACAATAGCAAGTGCAGTAAAACCAGCCACGTTTTCTTGCAGCGATCATCCCATTCCGAGCCCCACATTTCCTTCCAACATTTTAGAAAAAAAAAAAAAAATTCAAGGATCTAAATTTATTTCCTGCTAAGAAAATGTTGCATGACTTTTGGCTGGCTCATGGCTCCCCTTTGAGTAGCCTCACAGAGAAACTCTCTATTCTGGTCACAGACGTACGCAAAAAATCCAGCAGTGGAAGATTCAGGTCGAAAGCCCAAATTAATCTGTAGTGCAATTGCACCGTCTTCCTGAGCTCTCAGCTCATACCTGCTAGAAGGGATGCAAATGCTTCAGTCTTTCTGCCTGGCTTCACTCAGTTCTTGAACTGGATTTCAAAAATGGCATTGGGCTGGTTCTGCCGTGAATGGTCTTTGTGATGATGGCACCTCTCTGGCGCTTGTTAGCTAAGCTCTCCTAATCCTGGCAACAGGTTGGCTCAGTAAGCGGGCAGGGAAAAAGGCAGAGGCTTCTTCTAGCAGAAACCATTTTCATCCTCCTTCCCTCTCCCCAAGCACAGGCTTGGCTTTTCCAAGTGCTAAAAGTTGGGACTAAAACCCTGCATGAGCAAAAGTCGTTGTTCGTGCAAAATCATGAAGGCAGCTTTCAGAGTCAGTCTGAAAAAAATATTCACAGCATTTACAGATGCCAGAGCCTAAAAACCAGGAATCATAAATTTGCTTTCAAGCAAGTGGAGGTCCACTGGCTGCTGCAACTAACACCTCCAGCTTCTTTTAGGTCAAGCACATCTATGTTCATTCCACACTTTTGAAAACCACTCCGTTTGCAAAGCTGACTCAGTATTTATTAGGATAACCCGGGTGAGACAGCCAAATTTAGCCTTTTTGGACCAATTTGTCTGCTCTGTGATCAAAGATGTTTAGATGTCATTATGACTTTGGAACATTATTATCTTTGGGACAAGAAGATAAATGTCGCGGATGCCAAGTTGCTGGATGATTTAATGGTTAAATTCAATTTTTTTTCATCTCCACCCATTCCACAAGATTTTTGGACTGCCTCCAAGCTGAGTTCATTCCAAAGTGTTTCCTCGTTTTAGTTCTGTCCTTCTGCAGAGGACTGCACATCCCAAAACCATAACAGAGGATTTGGCAAATATCACTCTCCTTGTTTAACATACTTCCAGAAACTATAGGCTAGTTCTGACTACACACAGTGTGTTTATGCAAACATATTTTACAGAGGAACTTGAAAACATTCATGTATTTTCCCTTTGTCCGTTCCATATTTTCCAGTACCTTTCTGGATACATTTCATATTTTTTAAACCAGAAAGAAAAAAAATTAAAAATAATATAAATTATCTGTTTTTCTCTCTTTTCCCCAAGAAAAAAAAAACCAAACAGTTGTATTTGGCCTAATATGCTCTCATCGAAGTCAGTGACCACGAGGGTTGCCCATTACCTGACAAATTAGTTGGCTGGAAAGCAGTCCTGAGCCCCAGCCTGTCCCCTTACACTGCACCAGAATGGAGGGGCTTCTCCCATCCCATCAGCAATCAGCAGGTTCAAGATGATACCACACAGTATTTTGTAAAAGAAAAAAAAATCACACTATATAAAGTTATTTTTGCTTTGGAACTTTTATTGGCCTGTAAAATATTTTTACATTTATTACACTTTTAATGAGAACTCCTAGAATCAAGGCTGGTGTAAATAATGAAAACAACACTAGTAAATGTCCCCATAAACCTCGCACCAACCCTTTGATGCTAATTTGCAGGCCTGGCGTTCCTTCCCTCCTCCCCACCGCCTTCTGCAGCGGGGGCAACGGCCCAACTCAAAATGCAAGATATCTAACAGGAAACACATCCCGCAGGTTCGCTGCTCCCCGCCCCGGCGCTGCCGCGGCTCTCGGAGAGCAGAACAGCCCGGGCTCAACAGGACCAACACTGCCATCTCAGCACCCCTCGGCCGCATCGGCCGCAGCATCGCTCCATCCCAGGTGGCTCGGAGACATGGACCGCTGGTCCCTGCGGTGGTGGATGCGGGGCTCTCGGCAATCTGGAAAGTTGCGTGTCGCTTGCTGAGTCATTTAATGAAGATCCTTAGACAAGTCAGGAAATCTTGGAAGCATCTTTACAATTCCCAGAGCAGCAGCAGCCAATTGCCTTTACAAATCCCAGTATTTCTGGCTTAGGTGAACTTCACGCCACTGGGTGAAACCTCCCAGTGCCCAAGCACAGCACAGGTAGGGGATAAGGTGGTACTGGTCACCCTCCCTCGGACACTCCTGTTTCTTTATGTAGGCGGGACCCAAAGACAGCACCGTAGACCAGCGCAAGGGTCCATTTTGGTAGCAAAATTCAGGCTCAGTTTTAGTGCACATGCAAAATGCAAGAGATGATCATTCTGCGCCACCTTCCATCTCAGACTGCAGGCATTCCTCCAAATACCTGTAAATTAGCTGAGTACCACCATGCTCCAAGATCACAATGACACAGGACAGAACGAGAGCACAGTCAGGTTATAGACTGAACCCAGAAAAACACCTTGAATTACCAGGATACAGGACTAGACCTTGAACTGATTTCAAGTCCTGTGCTCAATCCCCCGGACCGTACTACCTCCTTTATTCTCTCCTGGAAGCCTGACCGCAACATTGCTGTATTTTGGTTTAATTCCAATAGCAAAAAGTGCAAGAAGCATCTCAAACCCTGCTGATGAAACACAGATCAGCATTACATGGCAGCACATGATACACAGCGTGTTGCTGCACTCGGGGCAGGAGCGTGGGCTGCATCGCTGCAGAGAGCTTTTTATGATTTGTTTCCTGTCTTCTGCATTTTCCAGCTGGGCTTGACACTGCGCTGTGGACCTTCCCTTCAGCACCTCTAATTCAATACACGTGGATTAATTTTGCCACATGGACTGAATTTTGCCACATGGACTAATGGCTTCAAAAAAACTCGGGGGGCTGTGCCCCCTTTCCCACCACGGGACATCCTTCCCGAAGTCATGAAAAAATCCAGGGCTACTGCAGATTATTTCTTCGGCTCTGACTCCCAGGCTGCCTCTGTGCACAGATGGTTGGAAATGGCTGGCTACAGGCAACTGTGACTCAAATTCCAGTTGCTACAAGAACTATCATTTCTGTGCGCTATCAGTTACGAATAGCACATTGGATTTTCCTTTGCTATTTAATCCTCTCGATTCCAGGGCCAGATCCCATAAAAATTCCTTCCAGTATCTACATCACAGAAACTCACCCAAACCTTAACAAATCACTTTTTGCAGGGCTTACCAGCCCTGCCTGCTGCGGAAGGCTGCACTCACTCCAGGTTGGGTCAGTATATTTTGCCTTCCCGACATCCCTGTAACATTTCAATTGAAGTTGTCTCTCCTCCATTCCCGTCTCAAAATACTGTGTGCCAGTACAATGCTCTTTTAATGAAAATCGATGCGTCTCACCCAGAGTCAGCTGGATTTCACTAGGAAGTGAAGATAAAGAGCTCTGGATCAGACTAATTTCATATTTCAGTTTTTCTTTGGGGATCCTCCTCGGCAGGAACGATCCCTTCAACAATCAGGTCTCTTAGCTGGAACTAACGACTATTCATTCATGAACTTCACAAAATGTCATGTAATAAAGGAAATAGTGTAAAAAGCTATGATAATGCATCGTGATACATCACATTACATGACGTTAATGACAAAGATCTGAAAAAAACCAAACACAAAGAGGAGTCTCAAGTATGCAACCGTTGAATATGATATTTTACACCCTCAGTGAGGTGAATGAAAAGGAGAAAGACCATCGATGCCCATGAGGATGACCCAGGACATAAGATGAGCAATGTGCAGCACTGTTATATTCCCCACATGCAAACTGACGATGCCAGTGTGCTCCCAGGAGCTCTGCCATCACAAAACATTTCATTGAGGCTCTTCATCATATAGACACCAAACCTGATGCTGCCACCCTCACAACAGGGGACAAAAAACCTCCTTCTACCAAGTTAAAAATCCCTGCTTTTTTTTTTTTTGGTAGTGCAAAAATACCCTTCAGTATCGTTTTCCCAAACTTCGATCATCAGGAAAGCAGCGTTCCCGCAAACCAAGACATTAGGCATCACAAAATGCAAACAGGTTTCACGTTGCCTGGCCCGAACCCAGCCGGAGCGGGCCAGCGGCGAGGAGAGAGCCTTTCCTCTGCCAGATGTGTCCAATAAGGGGCAACGTAAAACTCAGCCTTGGTGGGATCCAGCTTTACCCTTAAGCAGTGGCAACGTTAACCATCGCGCTCAACTTCTACGATGGGAATGCCGCTGCTCTTGCCACATAAATCAAACCCGGCTGAGAGATCAAAAACTTCAGCAGAACCAGATGGCTGCATATGGGGCAGATAATGCAAGTGTTAACTGTGCATGCAGTCCTTCTGCCTCTCTTCCAGGAGCGGAGATGGGGGAAAGACCATTTCTTCCTGCAGCTTCCCCCAGATTGTGCTGTCTGTAGCAACGGGAAGGCTGCCACAGGGAAAAAATTGCACACTGCAGTCAACTAGGTAAGGGCTTGCAGTGCGAGCATGGAGGGATGCACATTGCACACTCAGGACCTGTGACCACCTGCACAAATGGCCCAGAAATGTCCTTTCCTTGCATGTTTCCAGCAGGAAAAATACCCAAGGAAAGCATTGGCACTGGATCCTGCAGCAGCCCTCTTCCCATGTGGCTTTAAGAAGTCTCTGTCTCCAAGTTATGTGAGACTGGGCAAAAGCTGGTATCTTCAAGGACATTCAGGTTCCTAACCCTCAGGGTTGGTGCCTGTCTCCTGGAGTCTGGGCGTCTGTCCTGCTCATGTCTAAGACAAGAGCTGTGACATTGTGGGATGTGGAAAACTAATTAAAGTAAAAGCAATAAATAGTGGCAAGAGACAGTCAGGTAACCTAAGTATGCGAACCAGCAGGGAACTTTTAGATGATGGATTGGTTGTATGACATTTCCTCTACCTGGCAAGGGCCTTGGCATGCCAGTGGTACCCAGTAGTACCAAGGAAGGTGTAATCAGCTCAAGAGACCTGTCTGTGCTCTGTGCCCAGCATGCCTGGTGCTGTGCCAACCCTGTCCCTGCACAGTGTGGGTGGGGTGGGTGCTCACGGGGATCATGCACCCTGAAGAAAACACATTTGAGAGTATGACTCCAAGACACGTAGACCTGTTCCTCCCTTCCTCCCTTCCCTGGATGTGTCTTTCTTTTGCTTCTGATCCACAGAAAGGAACAAGTGAGGGCTTGCTGCTGACATGGTGATGGATCACTTGAGGCAGAAGCTGCTGCTGCGAGGGATGAGTGACAACCTCCCAGGACAGAGAGCTAATGGCAAACTGCCCAACTTGCCAAGCTCCACTGCTAAAGAGGTGGAGCCGCAGTGCGCAGCATGGACCACTTACAGGCAAGTTTGATTTCAGCAGTCCCAGGCCACAGGAAAAGTATTTTCTGGGAAACACACGATCTATGGAGACCTTCTCCACCTACGCCTCTGCTCAGAGCAGCCATCAGCAGGGACACGAGTGCATCGCACAACGTGACCTTGTAAGAGGGATGCAATGAGCAGGCTGCCATAAGCAATGGTTGTTCTCTCAAAGATGGCTTGCAGGAGCTCACACTCCTTTGTGATTGCTTTAAAGCACTGTTGGTGTCTAATTCACTATGTACCAAACACTGTCCAGCCTTTTTTTTAAATAAATATGAGCATCAT
This sequence comes from Ciconia boyciana, assembly GCF_034638445.1. Classification (NCBI taxonomy): domain Eukaryota; kingdom Metazoa; phylum Chordata; class Aves; order Ciconiiformes; family Ciconiidae; genus Ciconia; species Ciconia boyciana. The sequence continues at coordinate 3,980,436 of NC_132942.1, read as the reverse complement.
CTTTAAGGAACGGGTGAGTATTCACAGAGAGCGTGGGGATGGCATTGATTTACTAACAGTTGAAATTCCAGTTCAGATTGATTTCCATTAAACATGCCAAGGGGTTTCTTTTTACTGTTTTTAGCCTGAAAAAGGATCTCCTCCATGCCATGCGAGCTCTAAGAAATTCACCACTGAAACCAAGAACAAAGAATAACTATGCTTCAAAGTTATTTACTTCACGTTTCATTGCAGAGCTATTTAACTTGTTATACACAGGAAATTGCTTCAAATGTTATTTCTTTTGTACCACTTTCTTCAGAAGACTGTTGAAGTCACATTAGCAAAGCAAAAAGCACTTTCAGAATGAGGGATCTTCTCTAACTCTGAGGTGATACTAAAAAGAAAACAGAATAAATTGACTCATATTCTTTCCCTAGCCCCACATGTGAGCAAAGAAGCTGTACGGGAGCCCCCGGCATCCAGGCCAACCAGTCTGCACGCTGCCCTTCCTGGAAGAGCATCTCACTTATTTGCCCCCTTTCTATCCTCCAACCACAGCAAAACAAGAACAGGATTTCAACCCAAAGCACTCTGCGGTCCTGGAGAGCTGGTGCCTGCTCAGAGAAAAAAAAAAAAATTTTTAAAGAATTTTTTTAAGCACAGCCTGAAACTGCCACTTCCAGATGTCTTTGGTCTTGGTGAGTCATTCCCACGTTGCAACGCCAAGTGCGACAAGCTGCAAAGTTTGGGACAGGGCCTGGGGAGGTGAAAACCAACAGCAGTTTCACCAAATGCAGTTGGGTACCAAGACTGAGGGATACATTTTTGCCAGAGGAATGTCACCTCACCTGCAAAATGCCATTCCTGCCCACAGCACCAACCCAAGAGACCCAGGGAATAGCACCTGGAGCGGGGCAGCACCACCACCCTCCCTTGCTTCCCAGCAGAGCTGCACAGGACAGCGGCTGGTCCTTGGGCCACCCCAGGCTGTTTCTGGGCACTGATGGCTTTTTTCTGTCTGGGAAAGAGCAGTTTTGTTCTTGTTCTTGGTTTCGGAGCAAGGACCACATGCAATTTCCCACTCACCACCAAAGGCAAGCCTGGAACATGGGACATGGTTTAACAGCTCTGGAAAATGCTCATTTAGAGGGAGAAGAAGGTGATTTCTGGAATGGAAATCCTTCCCTATTTCTTACCTCACTATTCAACAAAGATTTCTGATTCATGCTTAATTCAACTCTGCTGGCACTCCCCAAAGCCATATTATCTTCAGGTCACACTCCTTAGTGCACTGTTGCCGTCTGAAAACCCAAAGTCCTGCCCCAGCAGCTTTTCTTCTCAGTTGCTTTGCAAACATTTGCCATATATCATTCATAATGCTTATAACAAATGTGTGTGCTCATTTCTTAAACCGCTGCCAAAGTCATCTGCAGGGGAACTCCAGGCAGGCAGGTACGGGAATACGTAGCTTCCTGCTTGCGTGGAGCTTCTTCAGTGACTTTTCTCTACGAAGTCTCACCCATCGCATCTTGTCTTGAATTTTCAGGAACACTTTTTGCTCTGAGTCGTGTTGCATGTCCATATGGTACAAATATACCCAGTGGAAAACAGTAACACATCTTAATTACCATTGCCATCACTTCAGAAGAACACAGCCAACTTTATGGTAAGATCCCATTACAACATTAAGCACAGATAGCTCCTGTACAGCAGGAAAGGAAGAGAAAATGGGTAGAAACCAAGACATTTAATTGAAAATGCATTATCTGATTGAAAAAATATGTTTCTGCAGCAGCTCTTTGCGCACAGGTTAAGTTAATGAAAAGAAGGTTCCCAGAGTACATGTGTGAGTCTTTAGGCGACAGTAATCAAGCCGGGGTGCATTTCCTGGGGATTGGGAGCCAGCTGAGAGGAGCTGATGTGCCTCAGGTCATTAAGCGCAGCCAGCCAGTTATCGACTGCACCAGTGTCGTTACTGCTAATATCCCTGGGCAGAAAAAAACCCTCGTCAAGCTCAAAGGGGGAGAGTCCTGGGGATTTTGCCCCTCACGTACCATTTATGGAGCTCATGGGATGTCAGGAACCTGCATGCAAACCTGGGTGACAGAGCAAACCAACACAGTGACACCGTACGTGTCGCGTGGTGACAACACAATTCGCAGAGCTGGGTGTTTCACCAAAATAAGCGGTTTGCCAAACTGAGGAATCCCTGGACATCGTTTTCTTTCCCTGTGGCCACTGGAAAAGGGTGTTTGCTTTCACTGTCCCACAGCCAGAATTACGCGGTTTGTTCATCCCTCAGTTTGTTCCCTTAACGAAGTGCTGTAAGAGCCTTCAGAAATGGCTTAGGAGAGGCAATGACTACTAATTTAACTATGCTTTTTTAGTAAATACCAGAGTAAATAGACATAAATGTGCAGTGTTTAAATAGCAACAGCCCTAAGGCATAAGTAAATCATCTTTATCCTTTTTTAACTAAACGGTTTCTGAGGGGTAGGGAGGGTTTTGCACATAAATATGCATCTTAACAAATATTCAGCAGAACCCTTTGAATTTATGTCCTGCTTATGCAAAGAGAAAAAGGAGTCTTCCAATTCCCAAGGCTTTCAGAGATGAGAGGAAGGGCGAGCAGCGAGGCTGCACGGTAGGAAAACTGTACTTCATGCAGAAAATAAATGCGTTTGCTGGTCCCGGAGTGGCTCCCGCTGAGACCAGGGGACCTGCCAGGGATGAACCACAGCAGGAAGCCTCCTCGCCATGTGCACCTCTGCAAGGCTGCGGCTGCCGAGGTGAACTGTGCCCAATCTGCAGATGGTATCAGCACATGTACTCCTCGTCTATCAGTGTGAAATCTAACGTGATTCACAGCCCAAACATCACTCCTTGGGCTATAACTAAGCAGAAGTCTTGTTGCTTGTTTGCAATCTGATTCTAGGAAGGGGTTGAGATTGGGGTTGGTCTCTCAAAGTGGCTTTGATGGAAGCATATTCGCACCACGTAATCACATCCGAAAACTGCAGGAGCGGTTTCTTAAACATGCAAGGCAATTTACACAGAGACTTATACTTCTTTTGCCATGTTTGTATTTATCTATTAAAGAAAAATGATGATTCACAAACAAAATTATGATGACTAGTACTTAAGCAACCCATTTGATCCTGCAATCTCCTCAAATGTTCTCCTCACTCCCACCACTCCCAGCACAAACTCCCAATGCATGAAGAGGTGCAGGCACCTGTTGTCGTGCAGAGAGGTGATCCAGCCCCAGTTTTGGGCATCTCTAACGGAAGGATCTCCACACATCTGCAGAAGGTTTTCACCAGCTCTTCGAAGTGGGTCTCTGTTGTTACCCCAGCACTTGCCTGGGGAAGCTTGTTGGGGAGATGGTGAGGTTTTGGAGGAAGAAGTTCACAGGGATTTTAGGAAGAGGACCCAGGTCCTCTAACACCAAGCCTTATTTCTGTCCTTTGGAGAAGTAGTTGCCACCGCTCTGTGGTTTCTGAGAATGTGCACCACGGCTCACTTCTGCCAAAGGAAGGCCACTTCTTAAGGCTCTCTCTGCAGACAGTGGACAGAGACCTCTCCAGAGAGCCAACACGCTGTTGTAGGATGCTCCATCAGTCTGCAGCTGGAGGGGGACCCTCAGGGACTGAGTGTGATGAGCTGGAAGCTCACCCTTGCATGCATCCCGAGTCTAAGGACGCTGGTTTGTCTCTACTTAAATTAACAAGCAGCACTAATGGCTAGGGCTCAGGGCGGGGGGTTGTTAAAAAGATGCTGAGCCCCCAATGAACTGTGGTACAGTGTGAGGCCCTCAACTGCACATGGCGCCAAGAATAAACGAATGAAGAGTACATCTCAACAGAAAGAGTGAAGCAATCTGAAGCCCCATCAAGTCTAAAACTCTTCACAAATGTGAAGGGCAGCCAGAGATTTAAATATGTAGGTGCAAGCAAAAAGAAAGAGAGGTGGAAGGGAGCTTTGGCTCGGACAGTCCCTGGCTCCGGAGCACTGGGTGCTGGATGCAGTCTCTAGCTTTGCACCTCAAAATCTGAGTGTAGCTCGGTGGCCCCTCGAAACTCCTGGCGTGAATTATCTGTCCTACAGGAAAGCCTGCTGATAAATCAGTCACTGAAACCCATTTTCTTTCTGGAGTTCAGTAATTGTTAGAGTTTCTCACTGTGCCCATGAGGGCTGGGTTTCTCATTAGCATCTCCGTGAGCCGAAAGATGTGTAAACAGGTGTAGCTACAAAATTTCCTACTGGGTACACATCTGAGGAGGCTCCAAAGCATAAATTACTCTTTCCAAAGTCAGTTTTAAATCATGCTCACTAACAGCCATCTCCTGCCCTTGATCATTGCTCCTAGGATGGCAATAGGAGTTCCACATATGGTTTGAGTGAAGCGTGAGGCCTTCAATTGCTCCACATCCACCTGTTTCAGATTGTGTCATAGGTATGTGCTTAAGCATTTCATTAACATTTCCCTTTTTTAATGTTAACCCAAGCCATGCTAACTCTATGCATGCAGCTAGAAGTTTGCAGCAGAAATGCAACGTGCATCCAAACCTGCTGCATTTCGGAGGCAGCAGGGTGTGAAGCCTGCGAGTGAGCAAGGCAGCTCCGAAATATTTCTGCTGAGAACTGGATGTTTTGTCCCATTCAAATGAAACAGGAACTCCGTGGATGCATGACCTGGGCAGCTTTGAAGATCCAGCCCTAAATGCACAGCTTTTGGGTGTCATAGCATTCCCCCATGAAACACACACTCTGCTCAAGGATCTCAGCTGCATTCAATCTTAATTTCTCCAAGGACATATCCATGTTACTGTTTCTTCCCGTCAGAGCAGAGCTGCACCCTGCCTCCTTTATTTTGTGAGGTGGGAGGGTACTTGCTATTTTGCAATTGCTTTAGGAAAACCAATACAGTATCTGCAACTGAAAGAGCCACCCATCGCTATGCCTTTGTTTTACAAGCAGCAATGTTATCCAGCAGCACAGCTCCAAAGCCCGACTGGGAGCCGAACAGGTTTTAGCATGTTTTTTCATCTCATTCTTTCTGTCTCCTTTCAGTTGGAAGCTCAAACTGTCAAGATTAAACCATCCACCTGTGTGGCATACTCCAGCGTGGCTGAACTTGATAGATCTGCACAGTTGGATTCTGCAGCAAAGATCATAGCTCTAAGACATACACATTGAGAATACTCTGCTAATCTTTCCTCCCTCCACTCCCCCCCACCAAAAAAACCCAAACATGTGTTTTTCCTTACGGTGCTTTCTTTTTAAGGTATCTCCTGTCAGCAATGTCATGATGGGAATTCTCAGTGGAAGTCTTTGCAAAACTATATTTCTGTCGTTACCTCGTGGCTTACGCACAGTGTACCACAGCAGTTGAGGACAGAAATGTGTAAAAAATTATTTGCAAGGAAAAAAACAAAGAGAAAAGTCAGCTATGCAAGACACAGGGTGTTCCAGGCCTAAAACTTTAGCACATCTTGGAGAAAGTGAACTCCTATGCAGAAAAAAGAAGGGAAACGTGTGAATGGTGCAGGGTAAAGTGGGTACAAGCACCAGGTTGTTCTGCAGGGAAGCTTGGAGGTGAATGCATCTGCACAGAAGTTTCGGTGCTTACGTATTTTAGAGCAAGACAAACATCTGCACACCACTGCCCTCCTTCCACAGGAAAACATGACAGAAATGACACAAACTGCCCAAGGACCTTAAACCCTTCCTGAGAGAAACCTTGACATTCAGCCATCTCAGGTCTGGGCTTGGAGTAAAAGCTATTTCTCAACCATTTCCTACACGAGGTGTTTTTTCCGTGCTGTTTTCCAGTGTTGCTACTATACCACCTGCTATTTTATTTTAGTTGCAAAATCTGGTGTATTCAAGTCCACCTTCAAACTTATGTTACAATGCTCCATGGCATCCAGTTATGTATCCGATCTTCTTTCCATTCCTCAAACGAGGCTGTTGCCCCTTTATCTTTTATTCTTACCTCATCTGTTGAACAAATGTCACAGACACAGTTATTAGAAATATTTGAACCTGACAGCTGCAAATACTCAAAGGCAACTATACGTGCACAGAACTATAATTAGGTGGAGCATTTAATTTTGTTTTTAAATCACTGAGATCCCGTATTGGAATCTCTGCAGACACAGACAATCAATACAGACAGTGTGACTTAACAAGCTTTACGGTCATTTATTTTCCATGTATATAAGGATAACTAATACGCCCTGCCTACAATGACATATATTGTGTTGCACGAGAAGGGATTTTGCCTCACTAAAGCTCAGGCCATGATACATCCATTCATGCCAACTTTAGCAGTGATACCACACCGACTGCAGCAGTCAAAAACTACCCCTTAGCAAGCAGGGACTGCAGGCTTGGGCTGAAAAAAAATTAGTGCATAACAATTACTCAGTGATTGTTGCAGGGTGCATTAAAAACATCAGCTGGAATCTCTAATGTTGCTTGAAGTAGGTCTCTCTCATCACTCCTATCTTATGGAGGGAGGGTCAAGACACAGAAGATACCCATTTTGCTCAAGGCCAGCATCAGAGATGAGGTTAGAGTCTACAAGCCCCAGCCTTGCAGCTCATATTCAAAGCAGTTAGGTTTTCTTTGGTATTTGCAGCAAATAAAAATTTCTAATTTGTTGAGCCTCCTGCAGTTTGATTTCTCTGATCAGATGCAACCTTCTCCAGAGCTTCGGACCACCAACACACCACCCTCTCCATACACAATAAATCTGGTGAATATTTTATCTTCCCTCCTCCCACTCTGCTTAGAGCAGAACCTCTCCCAATAGCACATCCTCAAACCATCCAGATCAAACATACCAGGAGTCCCCAGTTTCCTCTCCCAGTTCAGCAGGTTCTTCTTCTCTTTGCTGTTTTCTGAGAAATCCTTTTGTAGCTGGGACGTCACGAGTAAATATCTGGTCATCTCCGCTTCTACATTCCTGACTGATGTAGCTGCATGGATTGCGTAATGTTACTTTGGGTTTCTAATTGTGAGATTAATTAGTTTATTTGAAGAGAATACATTTGGAGTAATAAAAGAAAGAAGACGAAGAAGCAGCAGCCTATAAAATCATTATACCCTAGTAGTTTTAGTGATATGGATTAGGATAAATAGCTGGAAGACAGAGAAAGAATCATATTTAGCTTAGGTAATAAAATTATACGAGCTGCCATTTTCATAATGTTAAACAAGACCTGAGGGAAGCTTAACTTAAAAGATTACACAGGTGGATTCTTTTCCTTTAGAGAACATGAAAGATTATTGTAAATGTCTTTTTATGCAGCCCACCTCTTCAAACACAGTCACAAGAAATTAGCCAAATGCTGATTTTTCACGGAGTGGCCTGACTCACACAGGAGCGTGGGGAAGGAGCCCTTATTGTTGCCTCTGCTTGAAACAGGGCACAGGGATGCTATTTTTGCTCATCATAAGTTTGAGCATGGTTGTGTTGTACCAGCTCCTTTCCACGTGCTGCTGTCCTGCTTCCCGCGGCTCAGGCACCGCAGAGCCTGGCTTATGGGGCACCACTGGCATTCCCGGCAGTGGGTATCGCATGCTGACAGACAGAGTCAGGGGATAAATATGGAACATTTTATAGCGACATTAAGATATATCATGTACCTACTGATCTGGGAACAGGCACCTGGGTTTCACAAGCAGCCAGGTAATACCTGCAGGCAGGGGTCTTTCTTCTCCCGAAAACAGGAGCATCTACGAGCAAGGCACAAACGAGGAGAAGGAGAAAGCAGTCCTCCATGCCCTCCCAACACATCCTGCTGTTGCTGGCGACCAGTGGTTTTAATTCATTTAACAAAGCTGGGACAAAACCTTGGGTAAAACACATCTAAGCTTGGTTGAAATTAGTGGTTTGCCCCCCAGAGACTTTGCTGCTGAGTAACCCACTTGTTTTGGGCCATATTCTGTTAAAATCCAGTTAGGCTCTTGGTGTAGCTATCCTAGTCCTTGATTTAGCAGTTCAACTGTATACCAAGCTTGGAAAGCTAGCAAGTCTCACCTAACCTGAGAGATAAAGCTTACAATTAAAAAAACAAGGTGGAGAAAATAGCAACTTTTCTATTCCCCAAATAGTTGGTGTCCTGGGCTTGGGAATTTGTTTTGGTTTTTACCTTGATGTTTGCTGGCTGAAAGCATGAAGATCCAAAGCCTATGATGAGAGCAATAACCATTCCGAGACGTTTATAAATGACCCTCTTAACTGTTTATGAGACATTATCTGAGGTAAAGCAGAGTAGGAGAAATAAACTTGAAGTAGGAAGAGCTGGCTCGCCTCCCAGATGGAGCATGATAAAGCACCAGTGTCAGTGTTTCTTCTCAGTTTTATGGCAGCCTTTAACTGCTTGGTGTTTAGGATTTTTTATCAGAAAACGGAAAGGAGAAGGAATGGATCCAAAGCAAAGAGGTTTTCACAAACAATATTCTCCAAATGACTTTATGTGAGCAGATACTGTGTTATCTGGTTATCAAGATAACACCATTTATTTTTTTACTTGCCACAACAGCCTGCTACTCAGATTCCCAGTCCTGGTATGTACGAGGAATTCCTGAGCACAGCAATAAATTTTCAAAGGGATCTGGGTGACCCCACTGCTTCTTTCCTATTAGAAAATATCCTGAACTAAGTTAATCTCTGGTCAGATTTACCTCATTAAATAGATTTCTATTGTCTCTCCTAAACAGTGTGTTGGTTTTCGGTTCCCATATTTAGCAAAGCTCTCTGAATTTTTTTCGTCTCCCACAAAGCATTAATGAATGGCCCTCCATGGAACCATGGGAATGAGATAAATTTGTTACACAGAAAGCTCTCCTGGAAGTTGAAATTACATAAAAACTACCTCGTTTCTTGCTTTTCCTTAACTCAAAGCATAAATCATCTTAAATCACAATTTTTCACTGCCCTTACAAATCATTTTCAACACTACTTTGAGAAGGATAGAGAAGGATAAACCTCAGTTGTTCCAGTTTGTTCAAAACCTAAAATGCAAGATACAAATCAAAGAGTGCCCTTGCTGGACCTGGAGGAAAAGTAAAGAGAAATGGAGCACTTGCAACAGAGATTTCTTTTAACAGCTTTTAACCACCTGCTTTAGGCAGCTCCTCAGCAAGGCTGTGCCTAAAATGTGCAACAAGGCTCCAAAAAAAGTTATATCAATGAACTGTAGGCATTCGGTTCTGAAAGCATGATCTAGTTTGATATTAAAACAGAAGACAGTAAGCCATCACATTTATAAAGCTGGTGGTTGGATCTTGACTGGTTTCTCTTGCTTGGTGATTCTGGCTTACTCCTTGGTTATGAATTAGCAAAGCCACCAGATTTACTCAGCACCGTTCTCCAGAGAAGAGACAATCCGTCAGGTCTAGGAGAAAGCAAAAGTAAGTGAACATTCCTTATTGAGCAATAGCTCTTCATCCAGAACAACCTATAAGGAAAATTTGCTCGCTGTATTGGACATATTTATATTGGATGAAAAGTTTCACTTTTCTCTATTCCAGTTTTCAAGATATTATGAAAACTTTATTGAAATTGTTGTCAAATTCACAGAGTGAACAGTTTTGATAAACTAAAATCTCTAGATCCATTTAAATAGCATTTTCTCATGCTTTTGCAAGAACTTGGAAATGTGTCAAACAAAATTCATGAAAGAAATCTGGCAAACAGGGAAAAACGTGGGGTTTTTTAATACTTTGGAAATAGAAGATTTCAGATCGTCCTTCGCACAAACAGAAGGTTTGACTTTTCCTGCCCACCAGCGCTCGCGGCACCTCTTTTGTCACATGCCGTGAAATGCCGCAGGACCAAGGGATGGGCGCTGGGAGGAGTGGAGCTGGGGGAGGCACTGGAAATCCTTCGTGTCTTCTCAGGCTGAAGCTGAAATTGGTTCATGAGGATAGAGCCAAAGAGTCGAGGAAGCTCCATGTCTCGGCACCCACGGAGCCAATTTTTGGTTGGATCCAGCATCACAGGCTTCTGCCAAGTCCAGTGTAAATTTATCATCGGTTCTCTTGAAACCGGTTTTCCTCTTATCCCTAATTGATTGATTCAGTTTAGCTCCCTCAGACTGAGCTACTGTCCACAGGCAAAAGGGGAAACCATTTCTCTTTGAGAATTTACCTGAGGATAAAGTACTTTGTGGGCTGTTACAACAAATGATGAGTTACAAGAATAAAAGACCCAGCCGTTCCCATGTCATTAATGCTCGCAGTCACTCCGCTGCATGAGGCAGTCCCACGGCTGGTGCTCGTCTTTCTTACTTTCCCAGGGGTAAACTACATCCCTTGGAGCGGCGTCACTCCTGATTTTCACCAGGAGAGCTGAGCTCGAGCTGCGACCCAACGGCAACTTGTCTGCTGTATCTCTGCGGGGCTGCCCAAAGTGAACTCTGCGCTTTGTAGCACATGCTCCTGGCAAGCGTTGGGTCAACCCCACGGGCTGCCAAGGTGGCCAAGCACACACAGCCCATCTAGCCATGCCAGAGGGACCAGGCTGCCCTGGGGCTGCACAGCCGTGCGGGAGCACCGGGAGCCCATGTCAGTGATGGGCAGGCAGGCCTACTGCTCCAGCCAGGCACCAGATGCTGGAAATCCTGGATAAATATGTAAAATCCCCTAATTCCACTGGTATAAAATTTCCAGGCAGAAAAAGAGGACGTGTCCAGGGAAACCATGCAACAGCCTGAACTTCAAGCTTTCAGTTCCAGGGATTTCAGAAAGCCCTGAATCAAAATTTCCACTAACGCTGTTTAAAAATATACCCTCCCCAGCCAGCAGGAACCCAAATGGAGAGCTAAGCAGTACTCGAGTCCACAGCAAGCAAAAAAAAGTCATAGCCAGGCCCTGAAGGACCAGAATGGGTTTGGGTATCAAGGAGAGGAAAGCGATCCCATCTCTGCAGTGGCGGGATTTCCCTGCAGGGATCCTGCAGGATTGCGCGTCTCTGCCCTCTCCGAGGACCTCAGGTCTCTCCTCCCTGCACAACCTCGCCGGCACACCACACATTTTAACTCACTTCAATTTCTCTCACATTGAACCCAAGCTGCTCTAAGTCATATTACAGCACTACTCTGGTTTAGGGTTGCAGCATGTTTGACCCCATTTTTCTTTTTTGTTTTCGCCTTCTAGTTGGGTTTTTCTCCAGGTGAGAATAAGGTTCATGGAAATGTTTATGCACGCTACCTCTTCAAACAGTCAGAGATGACTAGAAATTCTCATTTCTATCACACTCTTTAGCTGCCTAAGCAAGGGAACAAGTTGTTCTTTCAAGATCAGCCATCCAGTAAAAGGTTAAGAACCAAATTTCTCTAAGAATTTAAATTGCAATTCTGCTGCCCTCATTATTTACTGGTAGAATAAAACACAGCATCCAAGTGCAAAGCAGGCAATAAATCCTTATACTTAGCACAATCCCCTGCCAAGTAAACCCCCAAGATCTACACCACTTTTGAGTACAGCCCAATGGCTGCAAACATTATTTTAAGCATCTTAGCACGCCTCCACTGGAAAATTAGGTACTTTGTTGGAGATCTGTGAGTTTGCTCCAAGCAAGCTGGTGGCTCTATAAAATATGTCACACCGCCCAAAGCCTGTCCCTCAGGTACCAAAAGCGCGATGGCCCTGTTAATGCAGCACCGAGCCCAGGATAACTCATTTGGAGCAACAACACATTGTCCATCTCTGCTGCCTTTGACTTGCTGGTAGCTTGTGAAGGTCTTGCTTGAGGATATCTGCACCACAGCCCTTTGCACAGACTAGACATCCTTCCCAACACAGCAAAGTTAACCTCAGCAGAGAGGAAAAAGATTTGTAAATCTCTTTTACAACATGGTGCAACTGTACAATTTTTGATCAAAGTCATCCAGCACAAGCATAGGCAAGGATTTTTGGACATGGAAGTGTTATTCCCCATTTGCCACCTAGAGCAAAATGAAAGGAGAGCCCTTGATGCAGTGTGCTGCTCACAGATTAATGTAGAGAAGAGTAACTTGTAAAATAAAAATGGGGACTTAAAAATAAAAAAGTTTGACAAGGAAATACTTGAGCTGTTTAAAATAGATTTATTTATACTTTTTGGCAAAGATCACATTTTAATTGGGGTTATTATTCACATGAGCCTGGAACTATAGAATATTATCCAATAATACAGAGAATCTGACACCAAAACATGTCACAGCACACATTATATTTGCATTTGCCAGGCATGGAATCCCATAAATTGTTGTCTGATAATGGTCTGCAGTTCAATGGACAAGACTTTAAACAATTTGCAGGGGATTATGGATTTCGACATACAACATCCAGTCACGGTTATTCATAATCAGATGGTCTAGTGGGAAAGGGAATTAAGTCTCCAAAGCAGAGCCTGGCCCGAGGCTCTGTTGAACTTGAGAACAGCACCTTCAAAACTTGGACCATCCTCCATAATGAGAGACTGACAGCCTCAGCTATTCAAACTGCCTGAGAAAGATAGAGCTGATCTTGATGTCTAGGAAGAGAAGGCATAAATCATCTTACAGTTTCAAAGATGCAAAATCTAGGATGTGCAATTTACTGCATAAATGATGCTGCTAGATGAGGACAAAGGAGATTGAGATTTCATGGCAGTTGCTCATGTTTCCTGTAATGTTCAAAGCTCATACAGGGAGACTCTCAGGAGGAAGCAAGGGGCAATTGCAACCTATTTCCTCAGGGAACAGGGACCTGAACTGGAAAAAGGCTTCAGCAGAGCCACTGCAGGACCAAAGAGCAGCAACAGCAACAGGGACGGAAATGCTCCTCAGGGTGTGAGCCCAAATACCCAGAACTCCTAAAAGGTTTAGTGAGCTCTGATACAATAGTCACTGTCGCTGTGTACCAGGACTGCAGTACATATGGGACACACTGGAAAATTTTCTGGTTGGTAAAAAATGGAGGATTGAGTAATCCAGAACTGGCCCCTAGCACTGCAGGGCAGGAAGTGGTTCCAGCCAACATGCCCTGGGCTCTGCCACATCCCTGTAAGAGGGATGCTCAACCTCCCTGGGGCATCTTGTTTTCCAGGTCATGACCAAGTCCCCTGGGGAAAAATGTGACGGAACTCCCCATTTTTTCCTCATGCTTCATTTGGTTTAACCCAGCCTGGGTCTTGTGAACCTGGTGGCTCACCAGGGCACCAAGGAGGTGGTCATGAGAAAGTGGGGACCAGCCTCACCTTGGAGAAGCATAGACCCACTTCCTTGGCAGCCATGCCTACTTGAAAGAGACAAGAAATCACAGTTTCGAGCAGGAAGACCAGCTCTGGGGCTCAAGTTTTGAGTTAGTTGTACTGAACCTCTGCTAACAATCATAATTAAGGATTGCAGGCCATTGCCAGGAACGTGTGCAAAGAACCCGGTAAAATCCAAGTGTGTCAAGGTTTGGAATCGTGCAGTCATGGAGCATTTCAGGAAAGAATGCATCTAATGGAATGAAACGGTAGAAAAGGAGAAAAAGCAGGTGTTGCTTTTACGCAGATCTCTGCACACACTGAGACCAATAAGCAAAATACCGATGGCAAGATGGGCCTGTATGTGGAGATGTACTTGGAAACGGGGACTTTAACTACCTCAGATTATCTTTGCCTTGGTCCATTGCCGTGGAGCAGTACAAAAGAGCAGCAAAGCACATAGCCTTGAAGATCTTGAATGTCAGCCTGGACACCAAGGTTATGCTCAGTTCTTTCCAAAATCTCCACAGGATCATTATCCTTTCCCCTTCTTCCTATGGAGAGTGCTGGAAACCACTTAAAAGAGCGTGTGCTGAATGCGTGCGATCAGACCAAAGCTTTCCAAATGAGCTGAGCGCTGGCAGCGCAATCCAGGTTGAGAGCAATGGGAATTGCTTTGCTCCATTTAGTAAGGGTAGAGGAGCACCACATCAGTAGTACAAACAGCTCTGCATCCCGCTGCCAGGAATCTCTGCAGGCTAAGGAAGGAAAAGAGAGGCTCAAAAGAAGCCATGCACATGCTTGCACCCCACGCTACGGTAGTATCTGGTTCAAGCCATTTTAATCTGTCCTTCGTGAATCAGAACAGATGGTACTTATGGGCTGATCTTCTTTCTCTCCTTGGAGTCTTGTCCGCTCTTTGTCTTGAAAGCAAAGGGACCCTTTGTCTTCAAAGGGACCCCACGAGCTCCCACACAGCACAGAACAGTGCAAGTATTTCCAGAGAAGTCAGCAGGTAAAAAGCACCGAAGAGATTGCAAGTTGAGGGTGTTCAACCACACTCTGCACTTCCAAACGCTCAACAAGTCATACTAGCCAAGCTTTATAATTTTCATAAATCTTCCGATTTAAGCAAAGGCAAAGTTTGGCTTTCTGTTCCTCAGAGCAGATCCAAAATATAGAGAGTTATGCTGAGTAGCTTCAAATTCATACGGAAGGGGAACTCCTGGTTTTGCACCGCATGATGGCAAGAGCAAAGCAAGTTCTGAACAAAAGCCAGTGACCTGCTTTTTTCTAGCAACGGTAAAGTCATCTCGCTTACCTTCTGCTATTCAGATTGCACTGACCACATATTTGAATCCTCTGATACTGTTCACTGGGACAGCACAGATTTGGGTCACAGTGGCGTTTTGAATAAAGCAATAAGAAATTAAACTATATCCTGAGAAATAAAAAACTGTATACTTCTATCATATGAAAATGAAATTAATCCAGTATGAGAGACGCCTGGGAATACTCTCGTAACACCAGCAACAGCTACCGCAGAGCATTTTGAAATGGGATACAGTGACATCCATTTTACTGATGGGCTCCCGAGGCAAAAAAGACAAGAAGGGACAGTCCACACCCTGGAGAGCAACCAAATCCAGGAGCTTTGCAGGTGTAAAACCACCGCAGAAGATTGACACATCCTCCTCACCTTGGCAGAGCTCCAGAAGTTTTCTGGAGCAGAGGTGGCACCTGTGTAATTTCTATGGCATCAGTGATGGGAATGAGACTATGTCAGTATAAAATTAGTATTAGCGATATAAGATTAATATTAAGCTCTATAGGTAAAGGCCTTGAAATTCTTGTCTCTGTTCCACCTGCCGGCATGAAAAACAAGATGGTCAAAAATTCAACTTTTTAGTTACTTTTGGCTAAAAGTGTGAATTTTGAATAAGGAAAACTATATCTATTAAATGTTTAATGTAGGTCTTCCAAATAGTCATGGAGCTGGTGGCACTTTGGGATTTTTTGAATACCGCTGGAGATTTTTCACTAGGATTTTAAGTTTTCCTGGCAAATGACTTAAACGTTCATGAAATACTCCCATTACACCGAAATGGCACTAAGGAGGAATGCACATTTCGCAGCCATCCACTCACCTGGACGAGGGGCAGGGCTGACCTCAGCCCCTGGACCAGGGTCGGCCCCTGAGGGAGGGTGCTCAGCAGCTTTCACCTCCCTGATGCTTCCAGCTGTCACCCATGTCCTTACGTGACGTCCCCCATTTTGGGCATGCGTTCAGCCTGGGACACAGCGCTGGTTTCCAAATTGGCTCCAATTCCTTATTTCCTTATTGGTGCCATAACAGTGAGGCATTCCTTACGGTGCGCTAATCTTCTTTTTGTTTCTTTAACGTTATTAATTGTCCTCAGTGACAGTTCTAAAGGGTTGGTTGTTTTTTTCCCCTCTGATAAGACAAACACGTTTGAATCGAACAAGCCTTGACAAATGCTGGAGATATACACTGCACCGAAATAATGAGGGAGCTCTTTAATACAACACCACAATATGTATGGGCAAGTTGTTGCACTGGAGCAGTATGAGCTTGTCAGATCACAGTGAAACGGTATTTATTGAAAGAATAGGTACGAGGAAGAACAGCAGAAAGTATTCTGCTGTACAAACACACTGAGCAAAACCTTTGGAAAAATAGGACACATGCAACATCAAACCATTTTCTGCATGAAACTCCCTGATGTCAATAAAATTGCCCACAATAAATTGAAATCTTTTCTTGCAAAATAGAAAAATGCAAATTAAGTCCCAAATTTACTCAGGTCCAGATGTATAAAACAGAGAGAATCAATAGCTGTTGATCTATTTGACTGCAAACTATAAACCTGAAACAAGCAAACAAAAAGGTCATAGCATGATGTTTGTTAAAATATGTAGGGTTACAGCAAATTTAGACAGAAGTGTGCAAAGTTACACTTCCCAAGCCAGCGAATCACTCACAATTAGCTTGTGTGCATTTCTAATAATATTAATTTGCTAAAATCAGGAAAAGGAAGGTGTGACAGCCCTTCACACCAGGCGTGCATTTGAGTGCATGTGTATGTAACGTGGGCAACCGACTTCACAAAGCATACGGCAGCATGACTCACCTTTTCAATATAACTCCCCAACTCCATAATTATAAGGAGGTGCCAGTTTTGTGCTATTCAAAGCATACTTTGAAGGGTAAAATGCTTTCTGGCCTGACGGCCGACCTGCCTGCAACACTGGCCGATCTGTGCGGAGCTGTGTCCATGATGCCGAGCATTTCTGCCATGGGCTGGCTGCATTACAGGAAGGAGCGATGCTCCGTGTCCAGCTGCAAGCCTCCTCTTCCACCACCCGTACCACCGCAGGACCGAGCCCGTGGAGCTGTGCCCGCCTCGTGCCCCTGGCACTGCCCTCTCCCCAAGCGGCGGTGACAGCCCATGATGCTGTGTGCAGCCCTTGGCAGGAGTTTCGGTGTGAACAGGCTTGCAGGGAGCTCCTGCCCTTGCTTGAGGGGTTAGCGATGGAAAGCGGTGAAATGGGGCTTTCCGAGAGCACGCTTTGTCTGGGGTTCACACAGATGTTTAATGCAACAAGCTCCCACCTACGTCGCCATCACCACCACAATGAAAGCTGGCTGCTATGCTGGAAGGAAGGTCAGCCACTCCATTTCACAACGCCTTGGCAAGGGAGCTACAAATTTGTAGCCACCCACCTCAAGAGGACGTGCTGGCAGGAGACATGGATTCTCCTGGAAGGAGTCTCCTCTCCAGCACACTGACCGCAGACATTAGCCATCCCTTAGCAGGGTGCAGGTGGTGGTTTGCAGCAAGTCCTCGCAGGTTGGTTCGGTTGGATCAGAGGACTCCAACACGGCCTCATCCTGCTGGGTTTCTGCCTCCAGGAGGAAGATCAGTGCCCTGCAGTCATCACCAACATGAGGCTGAGTGCGAGATGGCCGCTGCTGCTCTGAGCCAGGGCTCAATCTCCCCTCCCAGCCCAGCTCCCCACTGGCTTCATGCAAGACACAACAGTCTCACCTCCAGAAACACTTTCTGGAGGGCAGAGAGCATCATCCGTAGGCAACACAAGATGTGAACTTGCCCTTGGTCCTCTACCTGCCCCAGCACGTCCCTCCTGTCACCGACAAGGTGCATCTGGATCCTCCCTCACATGCTGAAGAAGGAGGAAGGCAAAAATCCCACTGTCGAGACTTAGAGTCCAGCACTGGCACAGCAATCCCGGAGGGAAAGGGCTTGCATGGACCCAGCTGCCCCACTCCCACCGCACAGGGCTCCCAGTCACCTGCTTGCTCTTGCTCTTGTCGTTGCTGCAGGCGCTGCGGGTCAGGGGAAGATGATAGCTGCAACCCAACACAGAAATAATTAACTGCGGTACACCGAGGGGAAAATACCATGATGACTGCAATGAGCATCAAGAGCCTGCAGCCTGAGGCAGCCCAGCATGTCAGGAGAAGGGAGCAGCATCCCTGTGAGAGCTGCCACTCAGCGCTTTAATTCGTAGTGGCCGGGCAGCCCTCTCTCGGCCTGCCCTCCGCTCGCTGTCAGAAAACAGCTCCGGGTGTAAATTTACACTGGGAGGAATTAGCAGCCAGCCTGCCCTGGGCTGGAAGGAGACGTTTCGGGTTTCATGGCTGCCACTGGGTGAGCCGAGTGCTGGGGAAGAGGGACCCTGCACCTCGCAGCATCTTCCCGCAGCCACCGAGCCTGTGGGCAATCTGTGGGAGGGCTCCCGAGAGATCGCTGCTGGGCAGGTGCTTCTCCAAATGCAGACATCCTGGGACCCTTCTCCAGCCACCAGCTTTGACGCTAATAATCTACAAATAGCCTCTGGGGTTTAGCTTCTCCTCTGGGTGAGAAAAAGACTCGAGAAAGTGAAAGCCATGGCAAGATGGGCTCTCTGCAGCAGCTCAGCAAGTCCTGCTGCCCAGGGAAGAGGGAAAAAGGTGGCTCCTGGCTCCCTTTTCCCTCGGATGAAGAAGAGGAGCTGAGAAAGGGTCTGGAAGAAGAAAGGCAAAGCAGGCTGAAAACACAATTCGGTCCAAGCTTGGCTCTGTCTTAAGAAGCTGCAGGAGAAGGGAAAGGAGCACCATGAGGTGTGGGAGGGTGACAGCCTGGCCAGGGCATAGGGACCGGTGTGTGTCCCGAAGGACACCCGCAGGGACAGCCCTGCCCGCCCAGCGGTGCAGGGAGCTCTGCAGGGAAGGCTGCATCCCGGTCAGAGCCCCTCACGGCAAAACAGCGGCAGGGAAGGGATGGGGAAGGGCTTTGGGGAAAAGCAGAGGACTGCGGTTTAAGGCGGCCGGGATGGAGAGTGTGGGCTGAGTTCTAAGGAGAGGTTAAAAGAGCCAAATACGTATAGCTCAGCTAGGAGACGACTAAGGGGCCATGATAACAGCCTACAAGTATTTGGAGGCTGTAAACATCAAGGAGGGAGAGGAATCATTTACAGTTATACATGGGGCATAACTAAGAGTAATGGGATGAGATTAAGAAAGGAAGGGTTTAGGCTGAATATCAGGAAATATTTCCCAACTATGAAATGTGTTAGGCTGCAGAATAATCCTTCCAGGGGAGCCATGGGAGCACAGCAGTTCAGATGCTTACGACTACCCATGACTAAACCCTGGGCTATGTGCTGCCAGGCGTAATGGATAATGTAATTTCTGTCTCTGGCCTCCGAGGTTATTTCTTTTCCATCTCTACAGGAGGAATATCTTATCAAGTAATACATGCTTCTAACATGATGCTCCTTTTGTCAGAGACAAAAGAGACTCCCAGTTCCCAGCCCTGCCAGGAGTGTCACTGCAGTCAGCGGATTAGGGATGTACCCTGCTCTGCGAGTCACACCTCTTGCCTTTAGGGCACAGTCACTTCTCCCAGATTCCAAACAAAACAAATACAACCTGAACTTCAAAAAAAAAAAAAAAAAAGAGTGGAGCTGGATAATTTTGCACTATTTTTAAACTTGCAGTTAGATAGCATGAAATGGAGAAATGTAAAAGGAGTTGGTCCAAATAAAGTGCTGAAAAAAAAGGGAATGGGAACATTGCAAGCTCACAGCTAATATCCTTGTTCTTTTGCTGCCTCTTTTGTCATGAGAGGGACCTGGACTGGCCTCAGTTCAGCATCAAAGTATTCCTCCAGTCAAATCTAGGAAGCTTTTGTACCGCACAAACCACTGACCCCCTCCAGAAAACAGGATTTCCAGTCGTTTTGACGGGAGAGTTTCCATCCAGCCTTGATAAAGAAGAGCCAGAGTCACCCCAACAAAGATGGATGGGAAGAGCCATCCATCAGGATCTGACTCACTGCATTTGCATTTGTAATTAGGGGATTGGAAATGCTCAGCAGCAGCATTAGGTGGTGACAGAACTGGAACAATATCACCTTTCATAGTTCTTGTGAAAAGCATCAGGTGCAAGCCCTCGGCGGCACCAGTGTCAGCAGGGTGGCAGAGCTGAGACACGTGGGCACAGGGGACAGAGCAACCACGCACACGTTTCCTGAGGGCAGGAGTGCTACATCTCCACTGTTGTACCATGTTTCTCCTGTTTATTTAGAGTAGACAGCAGGAGAGCAGCACAGGTCTGAGCTCCAGCCTTAAATGGAGATCCCCAGATGAGGATCAGTGAAGAGGCAGTCAAGGAGAAGCGGCATTTCTGCGTCTTTCAGAGCCCCAAGACTGGGACATGGTGGGAGGAGGATGACTAGGGAGCTATAATAAATAAACGCTCTTTAACACTGGATCCCAGGGATAATAATCCATCATATCCTAAAGGTTTGCCCTGAGCAACTACCCAGTTGATGTACAGGAGGTTACTTCCTTTGTACAAAACCTTTCATGCATCCTTATTTCCCATATATTGTTTCACCTCATGTTATACCTTGTAATCTTGGCTTGTAATGCAGTTCAGAGTTATTATATGTCACAGAAGGGTTGAAGTTTAAAAAAGCCAAACCACAGCTCAGCTCAGACACACCGTAGCAATGGGAGGAATGGTTACGAACGCTGAAGTAAAACCTGGGGAATGCTTTTCCCACCTGCAGTCTTTAATACTAGCAATTTCTATATGTGTGAGCCGTGACCGAGGACCCCAGCACACCAGAGAGGAGTTATGCAGGGACATGCCAGTGTGCAAGAGCAGAAACCACAAGAGGTTTCTCATGGCAGAGTGCCGGTATGGCCACGACATGGAAAAGACCGAGCAGCAGCAGGTCTGCAGGCGCTGTCGATGAAGACAATGAGGCTCTTTTGAAGAAGCATTTCTAACATTTTATGCTGTATTAAAACTAAGGAAGGTGCAATGATGGGAAAGCAAAGGGTTTGCTGCTCAGGACAGGCAGGATTGGAGTGCGCGGTGCCCAGCCGGTCCCCGCATCCCAGCGCGCACAGATCCCGGCTGCACCGCCGCGCTCCGGCACGGCAGCTTCTCCCACTATCAGATGTGAGTCACTGCCAGAGGCAGGATACCAGACCTGATGAACCAGAGGTCTTATCCGGTATGGAGGATCCGAACTTCCAGTGTTTACTTAAGCATGAAGCAGAATAAACTCTGGTCCTTGAAACTAAACATCTAAATGCACTCGCTAATCCGGAGACGTACAGTAAGCAATTATACAAACATACCTTAAATGTTTTTTTGGCAATTTTTGCAGTTCACCCAGAAAGACGTGTCATCTTTCAAAACACAAAAATCCAACTTCCCCAAGTCAATGGAGAAGTGTTCTGCTCTTCTCCTTTGCAGGCACCAAGAGGTGAAGCAAGAAAAGCCCCGGCCAGGTACATCTTCACGCAAAACACCAACCGCTACAAACAACGCAGAGGCGAAAACGCCTCTGTGTGCAGGACATGCAGGTGGATTATCTCTGCAGGCTGGGGGACACAGAGGAGGATTAAAATACCTGACACCCTCGTGCACAGTGCTCGATTTTATGACCAGGAGCCTAAGCCTACAGTTTTCCCTCATAGCCATGTGTGATCCCTTTTTAAAAAGGCTCTGCTCCAGCCACACCGTTGAAATACTGTTCAAATACATTCTGAAAGATTTTTTTTCATTTATATTTTTTTTTCCCTGAAAACATGGGCAGTTGCTGAATTTAACGTTTTGTAGAGTAAAACCACAAAGTTTCACTCAGTCCTCATCTATAATTGTGGTAGACACTAAAAAATCCCTCGAGAGTCCCAGCACACACAGAGCCAGACCAGATCCTCCAAGTTCCCTCCACACACAAATCCTCCTGCATAACAAATATTAATATATAGTAAATAATAATTGTAATACTTAGCACTTCCCACCCATAGATCTCACGGTATTTCATCGAGCTGGATGAATGCCTTTATTCTCTTGCTCACAGGCAAATGACAACTTCTCTTCTGCAAACATTTTCCATGCAGGTGTTTAATTTTAACCTTGTACGTAGTTTTGGTGATTACGTTGTGGTCAACCCAGTCGTTGGGAGAGCTCCAGGTTAGTCTTCTTCTGTAGATGTTCCCTTTGGGAGAGCAAAAATGCTAAAGGTGTTTTTAATATACACACACGGACAATTCATCTGCTTTCTAAACACCAAATATTTGCACCCAAACTCATTCATTTTCTTGCCCTTTCTTTGCTATGAGCATCTTCGGTTTAGTGTAGTGGTGTTTCGGCAGGAGAGAGCTCAGCCCTTTCAGGCCTTTGGAGAAAACGTATTTATTTACATCATGCTCCGTATTTGCAGTGGCCAGAAACGCCTTCCCTCTCCTGACCCTGGGCGGGTTTACAGCCTGGGACGGTACCTCCCAAGGGCCTGGCCCTGCTCTGGGAACCATCCAGCTTTGCCCTGTGCAAACAGAGAATAAAAACTTGCCTGTGCCCAGTGGCATGGACAAGCCGGTCTCTATAAAGGGTCTCTCATCATTTTGTCTACACTGTTAAAACAGGCACAAAAAATGTCTCTGCCTTTTGGTGAAAGGCACTGCTGATTTTGAAAGCAGGCAGGGGGATGATGGTGAAAATCCTTATTCTGTGCTGCTTTGTCTTCAGAGGCACATGCCCCTGAACTTTTGCTGCTGATCATGGTAAATCAGAGATGGACACACAAAAAGACATCTGCTGTGGGCTGGAAAGCTGGCAATCCAGCTTTGAAACAGTGGCCTAAAACATAGAGAGGTCTCAGGAGAGCAGAAGTGTGGTGGTCTGGGCATCTTTGGCAGGATGTGTCCTCTGGCCCATGGGGAGATCCAGGGTGGGATGGAAGGAGGAGCACCGCGGGCGCACAGGGAGCTCTTCGAGCAAGCTCATGCGGTGCAAAGCCTTTGGGAATAACAAGATCCAGCAGGTCTTTACACGTGCAACTACCGAATCCACCTTGAGCATCCTAAGCCTGGCTCCTAGCTCTGCTGTAAAACACACAAAGGCATATAAAACGATGTTTTGTCATGTCGGCTCTGCCAGTTGCTCGCTCCGGAAGCCACCTCTCCTTTCTGCCTCACTGAATTCAGCAGACCTCGGGGATAGGTTTGGCAATTAAAGAAGTCACCTAAATACAGCTTTGTATGGTAGGTCCATGAGTAATGAGATGCATATTGAGAAATCAGCGCAGAGCTGGTTGCATCCTTTCAAGTCCCTGGAACCACACAGAAAGTGCAAATTCCCTCAGAAATGCCACCCCTAGTGCAACGCCAGCCTGCGTTTAACCCCGGCTTCATCCACTGGTGGTGGGACGTGCCGGTGCCGAGCGCGGTCATGGCAGAAAGTGGGAGCAGGAGGGGAACCCCCTGGCCCCCGCTCCCCGGGTGACAGCTCAAGGCTAACACATGGCAGCCTCTCCCTGAACGAGCACACTCTCTTCAGTTTAATCCATCCCTGCAATTAGGAGGTAATAACTCTGGTGGGAAAAATGTAACAAAATATTAAGCCATCAGTTTTCATTTGTATGAGGCGCTGTGTATGCTGCCAGAAAGCGCTGTCCGATATATAGCTCCTGCCAAATAGTATGTATTTACCTCATTTCCACTCCCAGGCCAGCATGGTCACCTATAAAGATTAACACTTGGGACCTGTGCACAGAATGGAGATGAGTTTCAGATGGATCATCGGGCACTTAAATAGTTTTAGAGCAACTTTGGAAGTCATTAATCATAATAGATACAGCAATAATAATACAAGATGGAGAAGGTCCCACAGGGCTGGAGAGGAGGCAGTCCTGGCTCTAAGAAAGTTTCCACAGCACTGTTTAACATCAGGAATGAAAAGTGGCTGGGCCAAAGTCCCCTCTCCTGCATCTCACCATGACCCAAAGCCAATCCCTGGGGAAGAGGGAGGAATAACGTACATACCCAGTGACAGGTCCCCAGAATACAGCACAGCTCTGCCCTCAGCCATCTCTTCATGAATGAGCAGAAATTTGCTCTTAAATATATGCTTGCTCCCTGTTAAGGCCAAAGCTAAATGCTTCTCAGCTGAAGGTGGACTTGAGTATCTATATTATATCTATATGGGGTTTTTTTCCGCCAAGGCCTAAGCAGCAGGTTTCGGTAGATGCCCAGGTCTAATAGATGGCACGTTAAGCTCCAGTATGACATTCACTCAGTGCATGAGCTAAGACACGGCTGTGCTGTTAAAGCACAGATGAATAATACTAAGCACAGCAGAGTATTTGGAGTCAGATGTAATGACTACCTTGTGAGAACGTAGGAGGCGTGTTAGCTAGTTTGAAAGTATATCGGCCATTTATTTATCACTTTCCCCAAAAATCTATAATGCATGGAATAAACTGCAGTAGAGATACTTGGATCAATGTCTAGACCTTAAGTAACTTTTCGTTAATGCCCAAATCCCCAAGATGCTGTTCTTTGGCAGTAAGTCCTCAGACAGATCTCTAGAAAGTCGTTAAATGTGTTGCGATTTAACTGGCAAGTAAACAGCTGACCACAAGCTGCAGAAACAAAAATCCTGCTAGTACAAAGATGAGAAATACATCAATATTTCATTGATTGAGATCGACTCCCTTTAATATCTACATTGTATAAAGAAACGTCTCCAAATGTCATTCTTGAAGAATAACAAGCAGTTTTATTGCAGTAAATGTGGCCTTTCCAGTTGTCACAAACAGGGCTATAATTATTTTCAAAGGCCTAAGAGAATTAAACTAAGTATTACCACCCTCTACAAAACTTTGTTTGTTTGTTTTTGTTTGTTGTGGGTGATCCTTGGTTTGCAGCTTGTTAGCAGCATGCATGTCACCAGGGAATAAACACAACCACACACACAAAAAAAACCCTCTTTCCCAACATCTCCTTTCAAAGCATCTTGCATGCTCTGCACGCCACTAATTGCCAATGCACACAATTGCTGCAGCTTTTTTTGTTGCTGCATAAATGTCACCATTAGCAGTTGGGGATGCATAAATATCGTGCTTGTTTATTACTTAAAGATGACAATGATGAAAAATTCAGTGATTTAAAAGGAGTGAAGGGATTTCCTTGCCACAGCAAGCCCTTTCTGTGTTTCCATCTGACCACCAAGGCAGCAACGCACCCCTCATTTTGTCCACAAAGAAATCAGGTCTAGCATTATCGATCCAGTGCGGCTACAGCAGCCTTTCACAAGCATGATCAAAATGCCAATAAACTCTGCTCTTTTATAGCTTCTTCCATGTGCCTAACACCTTTTCCTGCCTTAACCTGCCCACGCCCTGGGGGGAGGTCGGGGTAGTTGGTTGCAGGCACATAAACCTCAGACGACTTGCTGGAGTCACACCAGGAGGCTGGGCAGGGCTGGAAAGAGGATTTCTCCCAGTCCTCATACTTAATTTTCCTTGCTCCAGTGTGCTTTTTGCTTTTCATAATTATCTGCGTAAACTTACAGATATGTTTTCTAAGTGACGGAGCTGCTCTGCCTTTTCCTGCGCTGTAGTTCATCTTCAGTGATGCCGGGCTGTGGATGAGGTTCGGAGGGACAGGGACAGCGCTGGGTCCCGTCCCACTGCTCTTACCATAAATCTGAGAGGGGACCCCACTTCACTCCTGTTCCCCACTTCTTTTAGTAAAGCAGGGAGGGGACTGAAGTGCTGGAAATATTATCCTGAACGGATGATCTTGCAGGTCTGACTCACACAAACCTCCCAGCGGAGTGAATGGGAGGGCTGCTGGACTCGAATATAAAGGGAAAATTTCAGTATTGACTCCCTTCCCCCCATATGGTTAGGTCTGTTTTGGGAAGGACAATATTTTCCAAACAATTTGTCTTTTTTTTTTTTCTGAGCTCTCCTTTCCATTTGGCTCCAAAACAAATGTGTGTGCACAGAAAGAAGCTTATTCCTTTACAGTTTGCCTCTTCTGGGAAGTTTAGAAACGTTGCAATCCACTCATGTTCCAAACATCCCAGTTTCTCCCAAAGAAGCAGTGTGGCCTCTTAGACACTACTCCAAGGATGCACTAACAGGGAAGGCTGCAGATAAAGGAAAGGGCGAGCGTGGAGAGTCATTTCTTCGCTGTATTTGGAAACACAGAGAGACAATCAACGTTTGTGATGATTAAAAGAAGCAGTTGCAAAGGGTTCTTCTGTTTGTGTAGGAACAATTTGCGCCACCATCATGCGGAATACGAGCTTGGCTGTGGAAACAATACTTTTGGAAACTGGGTTGGGTTGGAGATGATTTTACGCTGGTTTGGTTGGCAGCAGGAGGGTCACCCGGCGATGAGGTGCCCTTCCCTCCCGACCCCCAGCAACGCTGTGCACTCCTCAGTGTCTTTTGGGCACAAGCCCCTGCGTGTCCTTGGCACCTGAATCCATCCGATGTCTTCTCTGGGGCAGAAGCTTTATGATGGACATCTTTTCAACTAGAAGCTGAAGCACAGACGCTGAGACTAATTAATCTGTCTTTGGGTCAAGCGCAAAGGAAATAACAAGACTTAGGCACTTACAGAAAGATTTACACTCACAGCTTCTGTTTCCACCTTATTTTAGGCACCACATCTAGAACTTCACTCCTATGTCTTGCCTCAAAGGTACATTTATTTTTCCAGTACCTGGAGCTTGTTGTTAGTGCCTGGCCAGAGGTGTCTGAGTCCGACTGACCTATATGAGTGAAGAGCTCAGACAGGCTTCCAGCCCAGGACACACGTTCAGCCAGGATGGTCTCCTAGGCTAGGAGGGATGGAGTCTGTATATAATCTGCCCTTAGAGCCCAAAGGCCCGTGGGCCAGCCCCAGCCCCACTCCTTGGCTGTGTGGTCTTTGACCAGCTGCTCGCCTCTCCAGAGCTCTTCCAATCCCCTCCTAAAAGGGAGATCGCTCAGAGCTTGTCCCTCCAGAAAGAGACTCCTGCATAGGGGGATATTCCTGCACCTATATCTGATCTTTATGGGGGAAGGATCCTGGCAGAGCTGCGCCAAACACGGGCAGGATGTTCTCAACATTTGCCGTAGTCACCTGCTCATAGTCATCACTCAAATTACTTGAAAACCTTGCAGCAATTCAGCATTCTGGAGGAGTTTCCTCAGCACCCACTCGAAGACCTGGGCAAAGCCTTTCCCCATGCCAGTCCTCAGCCGAGCCCAGTGCTGAGCAAGCTGTGCCCCTGTGCTGGGGACATCAGGGCCATCTGCGAGACTGGTGGGACACGGGGGCGTCTCCCCAGCTCCTCGGGCAGGCAGGCAGGCAGCCTGGGAAGCTCCCCTCCATCCTCAGCATGTAAACATCTGCTGGAGGAAGACTTTTCTCCCAATAACACATCATTAAACATTGATTTAAAGACAATCATCTTCCCTCTCTTTAATTTCACAGCACCTTTAAAACAGCTGTTAGGCTGCAGCGGGACGATCAGCCGAACAGGAAACGCATTGTTAGCTCCTAGCATTAAAACAGTAGAATGCATTAATTTATGAGCTCCTACTCCCTCTCCAAACGTTTTATTATGTTAATATCACCTTGATGTGCTGGTAGGCCCCGGTGCCAAAGACTCTTTCACACAGTATGTGCCATCCCAAATTACAGGCTGGGCGCCTCCTGGAACTGCCTTCGGAAAACTGGAGTAAACCAGCAAACACTAAAGTTAATATTATCTTACAGACTAACAACCAGCTAATGCTCGACATGTGAATCCCATTTACTTCTTCTTTCTCTAACAAATGGCAAGTGTGGGACTGGACTGTTCCTGATTTTATGCTATTTATCTTTCTGATCCATTCCATATTCGTTGTCCTTGGTTTTCGGCTATGGCTACAGCCTGTGCGTGTGTGTGTGTGCGTGTGTGTGTGACCCACTCCACTAAGGAAAGCACAAGGCATGTCCCCGCCGCGGTGTTCACTCGGTCGCCGCATGACTTGCGTGTTTTTCTCTTGGGAGGAGACCTTCCAGGGGGGTAGGTACGAGAAGTGAAGGGTCTGCAACTCCAGAAGCATCCCTGGAAAATTAAACTGGACAAAGGGCCTGGGGATGGGTGTTTGGCCGGCTGGGCAGCACAGCGTGCCTGTGCCGTATCACCCACGTAAGCATCCTCACGGAGCCCTGCGTCCTCCAGCGCCGGCTGCAGCCCGGGCAGCCCTGGTCGCTGTTCGCCGCCTCCCCCGGGGTGCTCGGCGCTGCGCACCCACCTCCACGCTGAAATCCTGACCCAGGAGCGTATCCCAGGGCTTCTCCTCGGGGGGGGAGGGGGGGGGGAAGGAAAAAGTGGCTCTTCCTTGTCCCTGCCCCCTCGGACAAGAAGCCCGGCCGGGAGGAAATGAAGAGGGCAGGGGCCGCGTAACCGGGAGCACGAAACCGCCCCGGGGGCCGGCCCGGGGCCCGGGGCCGCGCACCGAGGGGCGGCGGCGGCGGCGGCAGGGAGGCTCGGCCGGGCGGGAGCCGCCGGACGGGGCGGGGGGCCGGGCCCGGGGATGCCTCGGGCGGCAGGACGGAGGTGAGGGGCGCGGGGCGGCCGGCACCGCCGGTCTCCCGGTGCGGCCGGCCCTGCCCCCGGCCCTCCCCCGTGTGCGGCACCCTGGGACGGGGCTGACGTCAGGAGGAGACGGGGAAATCTCCCAAGAAAACCCTGGAGCGGCGGCCGGGGCGCGCACAGCGCCCGCCGGGCCCGGCACCCCGCCGCCGCCGAGCGCACCGCCCGGTAAGTGCCCGGGGACGGCCCCACGCGTGTCCCCCTGCGCCCGGCCCGCCCCACGCGTGTCGCCGCCCGTCCCGCACGGCCGGCCCCGTGCGCCCCGGCCCGCCCCCCACGCGTGCGCCCGGCGCTCCGGCCCGCCCCACGCGCGCCCGCCGCGTCTCCCCACGCGTGTCCTGCGGGGGCTTCCCCCCCGCGTCCCCCCTCTCGCCTCCTCCGGGCCCGCCCGGCAGCTGCGGGGACGCGGGCGGCGGCCGGAGGTGCGGAGCGGTTCGGGCTGGAAAACAAAGCCGGGCCGGGACGTGCCGCCGGCGGGGGGGAGCGCCCCTCACCGCGGCCTCGCCTCGCCTCCCGGCCCGGAGCTCGGCGGCGGCTCCGCTCCGCGCTCCGCTCTCCGCGCAGTCCTTGACATCTTTATACCGTGTATAAATTCTTTCGGGGCCTCTGCGCTTCGTCAGCTCTGACAAATGCGCTGGGAAATGCAATTCCAGAGGGGTTACCTCATTTTATATATTTTTTTTTATATCTCTATATATATTTAATTTTTTTTTTTTTTTCCCTAACGCGCCGCACCGTTTTCAGCCTCCAGCGCTTCTGCTCGGGGCGCTCCGCGGCGCGGAGCAAAGCGCGGCTCGCAGCCGGGTCCCCGGTGCCCTCGGCGGGGGCCGGAGGCTCGGGCGGCCCCGGCGGGGCGGGGGGTCCCCGGGACGAGCCGGGGGTACAGGTGGTGCGGGGCGGGGGTGCGCGGTGCCCCGCGGTGCTGCGGGGATGAGCGGGGCGAGTCTGGGCCGTCGATGAATTCCCTTTTCAGAAAAATAATATCCTGCAGCCCCTCTGCTTTTCTGTTGTTGTTGTTGTTGTTGTTGTTTATTTTCCCCCCTTTTTTTTCTGGTTTAAAAAATAGGCACCATCTTTAGGAAGGGCATCTCGCAGCACCGCGCCGGGATGGAAATTCTGGATAGAAATTCGGGATGGAAATACTTCCTGCCGCGGGAGGGAAATGCTGGGAGTGGGGGGAAAAAGGCTATTTTTCCGTGTGTTAACCCCGCTTAAAGTGAGTGAGGGCTCCGCACCGACGGTATCTTTGGGAGATTTTTTTTTAGCTCTCACGTTAAAAAATTTGTCACCAGGCGATTTTTCTATTATTTCGTCCCTTTTCCCCAAATTTTACCAACCGCCCTGCAGGCGAACGCAAAGTCCGAGGCACGAATTGAACGTAAACCAATACCGTTGTGCCTGAATCGAGGACCGAGACGCCGTTTGCTTTTTTTAATAACAATTTAAAAATATATCATTTCCACTTAACAAACCCACGTCCACGTTCTCCGGGTTATTCCTTGCGCCAACTCCAGCCGCTGCTCTAAAAACTGACTTCCAAAGAATTCCTGAAAGCTCTTTCACTGACAGAACCTCCCGAAAATCCTTTATTTGCCTGAAATACGGACAAAATCCCTGGAAATCCCGCGCTGGAGCGGCGGCAACATTTCCCTGGGAAAGTTTTAGCCGAGTTAAAGGCGCCTGTGACAGAGGCGGATAATTCCTACCGAAACCCACCGCCGAACAAAAACCTGGCGGGCTCCGCAGCCTGTCCTTGACAGTCGCTTTTATTGTTCCCGCCGGTTTTATTATGAAATCGTGTATTTCCAAGAGTATATATATCCTTCTGAGCGGGTTTAGGGAAGGGAGCGCCTTTCTCCGAGAAAATGCCGGCAGATTGAACGATGCTTTATTTCCCTCCCGTGATGAGTAGCTCAGATACACGGTGCTTTTAAAGAACAAAAGGGGAGGAGAAAACATTCTCGAGTAAAGCCGAATTCCTTCGTTAGACCGCCTCCTAAACGTGCTAATAAAACTAATTCGTTTTATTTGCCCTGAACTTTTATATCTAACCCGGCGTGCTGATTAGCACAGCCCTGGGGAAGGCAGGACGCTCCTATCTCTCCCCGCGATGTGCTCCTTAAGATAGGGCCGTTGCCACAATGAAACTGGAAAGAAAAGTGTCCCGTGCCTTTATCTCGGGGTGTTTGCTCCCCGGGCAGCGGGGACGAGCGGGGGCTGCGGCAAAACCGCGCCGGGAGCAGCGCGGAGCCGCCGGGCAAATCAGCCTTTCGGGGGAGGAAATAGAAAAAAGAAGAGGGAAAGGGGGAAAAAAAAGGAAAGAAGCGAAAAAGTTGGACGGAAAAACTAAAAGGGAAGAAGGGAAAAAAAAAAAGAAATAAACTAATGTAGAAGGGAAGGAGCTGAACGCACGTAAAGGTTAATTGTTTCTCTGATTTTGTATTTTAAAGCAGGAAATGTGCGGCTCTGCAGAGATTCGCCGCTGTTCTGAGAACATTAAAGAGCCCAGCGCCTTATTAGAATATTTCAGCCTTTCAGGAAATGTCCTGTTTAAGGGAAATGTGTTTCCCCCGTCCAAATGCTGGAGCAATTAAGAGGTTCTCGCCCGAAACAAGGTGGGGGAAACCCACATGGAAACATAATATCGGTGGTTCCAAACGCAGCCTCTTTTTTCTGCTGAAGAAGGGTCTTCAGCGAATGCCAACGGAGTGCCCGGGCCTTGATTATCCTGCTTCGGAGGCATCTTTTTTAGTCCGCAAAAGAGACACATTTCGGGATCTAAAGATGCACGGAGTAACATGAGCAGGCTGCCTAGCAAACTCCGGTGCCCCTTCCTCCATCAATTAATAAGAAAAGCATGTTCCCTCTGCTCAGAGAGGGAATTGTGGGACTATATTGTACTTTTCCCCTCTCTTAGAGAGGAAATTGTGGGACTGTATGGTATTTTTCGCCTCTCTTCCCCTCACCTAGGGAAGCAACCCCCGTATTCCCGAGCTGTCCATCCCCCGGCGTTGTCATTGCAGGGCGCTGACATTCTCCCGCTCACATCAGGCTGCGAACGGCCAGAGATAAACCCAAGCCGCTGCAAATTCATATTTTCTTAGAGCAGAGTTCAGTGCCTGTGGTCTGAAGGATGCGGAGAGGGCTGGGAAGCAGCTCTGGGCCAGGGTGGGACTGTGCCACCAAGCATTTGGGGAAAAAAAGAGTCGTCCCGGGTCGGTGGCGGACACCCAGGAGATGGTTTTATTTTCGGGGTGAGGGTAGGGGAAGGAGAGCCGAGGGGAACCCCCCCCCCCGCCCCGTCTGCTTCCAGCTGCAGAAACCCGACTAGGAAAACCGTTTCTCCAGCCGTCAGTCGCTGCATTTCAAGAAAGCCTTGGGGTATCATTTGTATCTGTCAGAAAACATTAAGCCTTCAACTTTTTCATCCCGAGTTTTTGCAAACGCTGCCGCTGGCCGCCGGCGCCCGGAGCAGCCCCGGGGCGGGATGGGGATGGGGATGGCGGGGGTGGGGGGGCAACGGGGACCGGGACGAGCCGCAGCCGCGGGTGCCCCCAGTGCCCCGAGAGGTGTCACCGACCAAACGCCCCGAGAAAATTCCCTTTTCCCCTTTGGATTTCAATGGCGGGGAGAGCCGAGGCGGTGGGGCAGGGTCCGCCGGGCCGAGGGCAGCGGGATGGGGCAGGCAGCTCCCGGGCGGTGCGGGAGGCTGCGGGAGGCGGGGGCGGCCGCTGGGAACCCGCCCGCCGAGCATCCGCCGCGCAGCGCGGCGCGGAGGGGCCCTGCGCGCCCGCGGAAGGCGAAGGCTTGGCGGGCAGGCAGGGGGACGAAGGCTGCGGATCCAAAAGGGGCTGATTTCGTTTTGCTCAGCTTCTTAGGAAAATTGCTCTCCTGGCTGCGCAGAGGAGGACAGGCCGGCCAGCGTAATTTTCCACCTTCCTCTCCTGAGCGATTTAACATGCTCCTGGGCTGGGTTTCTTCCCCCTCTCTATTCCCGCTGCCCGCTCCGCCCGGCCCGGGGGGGGGACCCGGCTCCGGCGTGAGGTCGGGGGGTACCGGGGCTGGTTTCGTGGTCGCCGTTACCCGGGGCTTCCTCCCTTTTCCCCTAGGGCCGGATCCGGGCCGGGGCTACGGTCGCGGCGGGGAGTGCTGAGCATTGCCTTGCGCGGGGGCGTACACGCGGGTCTCCACCTTGCGCGTAAAGCGGTGTTTGGGGCTGTTTTGGGGCAGGACACCCCCGGGATACTGTCCCGACGGACACCACCCCCCCGGTACACTGCAACAGCAAACACCACCCCCCTCCCAGCGCGGTCCGTGCTCCGCGGAGCGCCGCGTTGTCCTGCGCACACGCCTGCGCGCATCCCCGGCCTCTGCTTCTTCCCAACCCGCGTGGGCATCCCGTGGGTCAGAGCCACGCACCAGCAAAGGCCGGGAGCGAGGGCTGGAGGCCGAAAACCACTCCTCCACCCGAGCGGGGGACATTTTCATAGAGAGAAGCTTTAAAAATACCCCTGCGCGCTGTCGCAGCGCTGCCGGCGCTGGGCACAGGGGAGCTGTGCCCTTCCAGCGCTCTCCCTGCCCCGGCGCTGCCCCTTCGCCGCCCGCTGGGCACTTTTAGGATGGTTTTGTTATTAAAAGTTGTTTTCCTGCAGCAGCTACTGGCTGCTGGGCTGCGTGAAGGGGGCACCAGGTGGAGGTTGGCTGGCTTGGCTTGGCTTGGCTTGGCTTGGCTTGGGCTTGGTTTGGTTAGGATTGTTTTGTTTGGGTTTGGCTTGCCTTGTTTTGGTTGCATTGGTTGTGTTTGGCTTGGTTTGATTTGGTTTGGTTTGGTTTGGTTTGGTTTGGTTTGGTTTGGTTTGGTTTGGTTTGGTTTGGTTTGGTTTGGTTTGTCTTGGTTGAGTTGGGTTAGGTTGGCTGAGCTTGGGTTTGGTTGGGCTGCGTTGGGTTGGACTGGGTTGGGTTGGGCTGGGCTGGGTTGGGTTGGGTTGGGGAGCCTCTCCCTCCTCTCTTGCCTCACTGCAGCTCTATTTTTCAGAGGGCTTCCCTCTCCTCTCGGGCAGAGGTGCGTTTGGGAGGAGGTGCTTTCATTTTTGTAACAATTCCCAATAATTTATAGACTGAAGCTGAGTCTATACATCGCTAATAAATCTGAAGAGGAAAAGCTGGCAGAGGCTGAACTTCGCCGCCTGATATACGGCCCAGGTGGTTTTGCGTTGGCTACGACTGCCGCAGCCCCTCGGGGATGGAGCCCCTCTCCGAAAGCAGAGACCCCCTCGCCGGCACCCGGGGGGCGACACAGCCCGGTCCCCCGCGCCCTCGGCGGGGTCCGTCCGCCCCTCGGGGTCAGTGGGTCTCGTCCAGACGCGTCTCGTCCTCTTCTTCACGGGGTTGTCACCGGCGTGGCCAGCGCTGATGTATTTATAAGCGCCGTCCCTCGTTCTTGGGTTATTTATAGCAGGAGGAAGCGGAGCTGTTTATTTGCGGGCTTCCAGCGTTTTACGGATCCCTGATGCAGCTCCCAGCCGGGGGGAGCCTCGGGGTGCGGTGGTTGCGCGGGCGCGGAGCGGCGGTGCTCCCCGGCCAGCCCCACGCCGCGCCGCGCGGAGGTTTCCCACGCGAAGCCCTCCCGCCGCCCGCGCACACCGGCCGCATCCCGGCCGGGGCTCCGTGAGCCCCGCTCGGCCCCGGCCCGACGCCTCCCTCCGCCTCTCCCCGGCCCTTCCCACGCCCACGAGGGTCGCGGCTCCCCAGGGCCGTCCTGCCTGTGCCGGGCAGCTGTCCGGGACCCCGCGGCCGGGCTGCGCTCGTCTGCTGCGGGCTCTCCCCCCTCCCCGCAGCTCCCTCCGGCCCCCGGAGAGCCCGGGGCCGTGGCGGGGGCGAAGGAGAGCCCGAGCCCGGGGCCACCGGCCTGCCTGGCCCGTGGGGCCGCCGTCCCGCCTCCACGTCGCGGGAAGAGCCGCCGGCTCCGAGCCGGGCGTCAAGGCTTGCCTTCGGTCCTGGCCTGGCTGAAAGGCGAGGCGTGACGTCAGGGAAGCAAGGCATGACGTCACACGAGTGGACCCGTGACGTAGCGTCTGCTGGAGGGGGTTGCCGGAGGAGAGGTGTCCCCAGCATCCCGAAACGGAGCGGGCCCGGCGGGAAGGAAAGAGGAGAAAGAGCAAATCTGGGGGGCGACCGCCTTGCGGGTGCGCTCTGTTGTCGCGACACGTGTTGCCGCGACCGGCAACGGGAAGAACCGGGCGGATTTGGCTCTGTGCGGTAGGAACGCGCCCGCTCCCCAAAGCGCGGGGCGATAGGATGCCCTTAAATCCACGCAAGACGTATAGGAGCCGTACACAAGACATACATACACGGCCCGAGACTGCCCGAGACGGCCCGAGACTGCCGGCCCGTGCGCAGGTGTGCGGTAGCTGCCTGACCCGCGCCACGGCCCGGGCGCGGACACGCGTGGGGGAGGTCAGGGGGGAGCCGGGCGCTGCTCCGCCTCCCGAGGGCCGGTAGCGGCGGGGCCGGCCCGTTACTCTCTATCTAACGCTGGTATCGGGGGCTGTCTGCCCCGGGGACCCCCCAGAAGGAGCCGGGGGGGGCCCTCGCCCTGGGGGGCAGCCGGACCCGGCGTTATCGCCGCCGCCGCCTCGGCGAAATCACGCCGGTGCCCGGGGCTGAGCTTTTCCCCGCGCCCGGCCGGGAGGAATTGAGCCTAGAACGAATTTTAAAAAAATAGATTTTATAGAGCAGAACAAAAACTGTAAATTAGGCCCATTAAAAAAAAACATACCAGAAAAAAAAAAAAAAAGGGAAGAAAAATCCCGCCTCCGGTTTGGAGGCTGCTGTGAGCAGAAGGTTTGAAGCAGCCGGAGCGGAGCGGCCGGGCTGTCGGCAGCCGCCCGCCAGCCCGGCCCGCCTGGCTCCGTCCCGCTCCCGCTGGGAACGGGGGACCCCCGGAGACCTGCCCCGGGGCTGCCGCCGCTCCCGGCCCACGGGAAGGAAGGAAACAAAAAAGGGACTGCGAAGGGTCTCAGGCATGGTGGATGTTTGCAGTCCGGTCACCTTCCTCCTCCTCGGGAGAAAGGCCATCCCCGCCTCTCCCTTCTCCACGGGGACGAGGTCCCCATCCTTCCCGTGCCGTTGGCTCCTGCATCAGCTGAGCCCCTCGAAGCCCAGAGGCCCTGGCCCTGGTAAATATTTGCATTTTAAACGACGTCCATCTTCACCAACCCCGAGATTGCCGGGTTCACCTCGGGTGCCTGAAATTCCCCGTCCTTCGCAGACTCCTGACCGAAGTTCAGCCGGGAGCGGCGGACAGACAGACAGACGGAGATCAACATGCCACTCCAAAAAGGGAAGGAAAAAAAAAAAAGAGAGAGCTAGGGAGACCTGACCCTGACAGCGCCCACCTGTACATCCCCTAAACTGCAAAGGGCGCCGGAGACCAGAGGTGCAGGGGTCGGGGCTGGGAGCCTCGGGCTGTCCCCGCCGGGTCCCATGGGGGGGGCCCGGGCCTTGCGGGGCGCTGCCGGCGGGTGCGGGGCGGGCCCGGCTGCATCACCCCGGCGGTGTAGGAAAAAGCCTGCGCGGCTGGAACATTGCTTCCCTCCACTTTTCCATAAACCAGTTCAAAAGTTCTCTCCCACATCTTTACTTGATTTGAAAGCAAAATAGAGTGTCAGGATGGATCAGTTAAAAGTGAGCCGAGAAAATAAAGAGGAGAGAAGGTCCTTTCCCCAGGCATGGTTACAGCCAGCCTCCTTCTCCCCCTTCCCCTCGCCCCCTTCCCCGGTGCAGCGAGCACCCCGCCGCCTGCCCCGCCGCTACCCCCGGTTCCCACCTGCCCCCCGAGGCTGAGGGCTTCCCGTGGGTTCTTCCACCTCCCCAAACACCGAGGTGTTATCCGGGAGGGCTCAAGGCCGTGTCCCGGCCTGCACGGGCAGCCCCGGGGACCGGCCCCGCTCCACCCGCCCCGGGCACTGCACCGGCACTGGGCGCACTGGTGCCCGCTTGCGGGAAGGGGCGGGGGGGGGGGGGTGTCTCCCGCCCCCTCCCCGCCGGCTGCCCCGGGGCTGGCAGAGCCGCAGACCCCCCTCTGGAGGGTCACCGCGAGTTCGGCTGCGGGAGGAAAATTATTTGTTATTAATCATGTGCTGAAAGATGATGTGATGGGAGCGTTGGCGCTGCCGCTGTTCCCCAGGCTGCGGTCCCCCGGCCGGCGGGCAGGGTCCGAGCCCCTTTCTTATAAAACCCGCCAGCCAGAAAAAAAAATGTCAAAAAAGGCTCAAAACAGTTCAGGAGGCCGTCGTCCCCGGCAGAAACCCCCTCCAGCTCGGAGGAACGTGTTCCCCGCGGGACTGAAACTCGCGGTGGGGTCGCTTCGCGCCGGGACGGGCCGCGCAGCCCCGCACAGGGATGCTGAGGGGTGCGCAGGGTTGCGCGTCCAGTGCGGGGCGTGGGGACGGAGGTTCCGCGGGCCGGGAGGCCCAGCCGCGGAGAGCCGCGGAGATGCCGTGCTGCGCGGGGGCGCAACCTGCGCGCTGCCGGCTGGCAGGACGCTGCGGAGGAGGGCGGGCCGGCGGGGTGCTGGGGGCGCGCAGGGGGTGCCGAGCCGCCCCCCGCGCGGCTGGGAGCGATTTTCCACCTTTCCATTCGTTTCTGAAATATTTTTAATACCTCACCCAGTTTGGGGGAGGCTGCGGGGGAGGGGAAGGAGGGGGGGGGCACCCTCGGAGGAGAGGCAGCCGGGCGGAGGGGGCCGGGCAGGGGCCCCGCCGGGGGACCGCGGGCCTGGCCGCGGCCGCGCAAGGCGCGCACATCGGCGGGGAGCGCGGAGGCAGGTCCGCCCGCGCGGCCGGGCTGGGCGAGCGCTAGATGGAGTGATGCATTAGCGAGACGGGGAGGTTTTAACCTTCAGGGGGAGGAGCCCCGTTTAACTACAGGCATTTGTTCTAGGGCAGGTCACTTTAATCTCTTTAGCTTTAAACTGTCCAACTCGCAACTCGCGTTTCTCTATAAGGGATCTTTACCACTTCCCTGCCTATGCGGCCGGACTGCCGTGCCTCTCCCCGAGCAGAGACAACCGGCTTCGAGGCACTGCCCAGATCTCTTCATCCGACACCCTTAAAATAATACTGTTAGTAATAAGTGGATTTGCTTTTGTTTTTGTTGGTTTTTTTTTTTTCCTTTAAAAAAAAAAAAAGCTCCTTGTTCCTTTCTGTGTGGAATAAACACCTGCAAACTCCCCCAGGCAGCCCGGCGCCCCTGCCATGGATTCCTTTAAAGGTGGAATGAATTTGGAGAGACTGCCCGAGAGCTTGAGACCCCAACCCTCCCATGACATGGCTTCCAGCTTCCATTTGCAAAGATCCTCGGAACCCAGAGACCCGATCGAGAACTCAGCCAGTGAATCCTCCGACACGGAGGTGCCAGGTAACCCCCCCCCCCGCACCCCGCGGCCCCGGCCCGCTCCCCCCCGCGCCGCCGCCCCCTCCCCACCGCGCCTTCCCTTCGCGGGGCGGTCGGCGGTGCTTTGCCCGCACCCCCCGCACAACCAGAGGCGATGGCGGGGGCACGGGGTGGGGGGGGGGGTGGGCAAGAGCTGCCGGTGACCCCATCCCGGCTGCTCCATCCCCAGCGAGCCCCGGGAATCGGAGCGGGGGACAGGGGACAGCCCGCCGGGAGGACAGACCCGGTCCCCTGCCCCGTCCCGGGAGCTGCTCTTTTTTATAAAAAACACAGTTATTAATTGACGGGGTCGAAGGGAAGGGGGGGCTCTTCGGGGAGTGCGGTTTTGCCGGATGTTTCTGAAATAATGTCAGCTTTTGCCCGGGTTTATTTTCCAGCTGGGGTGGTGCAGACACGGAAAAAGCTCTCTCTGTCAAAGGAGGGGGGGGGGGGGAGGAAAAAAAAATTAAGAAAAGAAAGAAAAGTCTCGCAGAGCAGGAGAGGCGGCGTGGGGCCGAGCGCGGGCAGCGCGGGGATGTGCGCGGCCGCGGAGAGGTTTCGCGCGGAGGCTGCGCGCTTTCCCCGCTGGAAAGGGTCCCCGCGCCCTGACCACCATGTGCAAGGGCTGCAGGGAAAGCTGTGGTTTCCCAGTTTGTATTTAATTAAAGTAGCAACATTTCTCGAATGACAAGGGAAGCTGGGAGAAGGAAACAAAAGCTGCAGGAAGGAGCGTGATACCCATTCTCCACCGAGACCCTTCCAGGGGGAGTTTATCTCTTATTTATTTGTAATTTTTTAATAGCTGGTGGTGCTCTTCGGAGTTTTAGCAAGTCCTATAGCCTAGAGAGTGGCTGCGGCATGAGTCGGTCCCGAAGTGGCAGCCGGTGATAAACAGGGTTTGGGTTGTGCCTCCCAACCTGATTTGCAAACAAAGTTAGGGACCGGCGTCTGGTAAGGGACTCCGAGATTAGAGGGGATTATTTGAGATTAGAGAGGGAGATTTGCTCCATTTTGCCCTACCCCTGTGTGTGACCCCTCGGTGCTGGAGGAGGGCTGAGGACCTGCCTGCTTTTCTTCTCCGAGAAGCTGCAAAATACCTTTCACTTTTTTTTTTTTTTTTTAATGGGGGGAAAAAAGAAAGGGACAAAAGCCGATTCAAGCTGATGTGCCTTATGATTTGAACTTGTACCGCAGCCCGGCGCGGAGGCCGGGTTTTTAACGAGATCCTGGCGGGGTTAACCCGGAGAGGGGCGCGGGGCCGCCGGGACGGCTCCCACCGCGGCCGCAGCCGCCTTCCCACCGCCCCCCGGTTCCCTCTCGGCCCGGTTTCTCCGGGCTCTTCCCAGCCGAAAGCCAGAGGATTTGTCTTTGCGGGGGTTATTTTGGTTTCTCTTTCCCGCCGCCGCCGGGCCCTGCGGTTTGGCCGGTCCAGCGGCCGCAGAGGCCGGGGGGGCCGGGGCCGGTGGAGTCCGCGCTGCAGAGGCCTTGTTTGCTCTGCAAACCGCCGACGGCCCGGAGGGGCCAGCCGGGCTGCCGTCGGGCCCTTTTGGGGTTCCCATTGAGCCGATGGAGCCCGCTCGCCCCCCCCCCCCCCCTTTTGCTGCGGAGGGTGCCCAGGCGAGGAGCGATTCAGGGGTGACTTTGCAAGGACGAGTCCTCCCGGGCTTTGGATGCAGCCCGCGATTATTTTTAGACTCCCGCTTAGCTCGCAGAGGTCGGGGCTGTAGAAATGCCCCCGGCCCCGCCGCCGCCGGGCTAAAACCCTCTAAAAGGGGGGGAAAAAAAGGCACTCCAAAGGGGAAAACTCCCCACGGAGTTTCCTTTAGGCAGCAGCAGGACAGAGGCCGGGGGGATGGCCGCGGCCCTGCAGCCTCCCGCGCCCGCCGCCCGGCCGCACGCTTCCCCGCTCCCGCCGGGGCCCAGGCCGGGAGCACGTTTCCTTCAGGCCTTGAGTCCCGTTCCGAGCGCTTCAACCGGGCCAAATCCGGGCGAAACCCGGGCTGGGAGAGCCAGGACGGCCCTAGGGAAAGGGAGCGGGGGTTTGTCCTCCCGTTGCGGCGGGGCCGGGGCTGGATTCCTGCTTCCCGTCCGCGCAAATCCCGATCGCGAAAACTCTCCTGTTTTTTTTTTTCCTTTGCTTCTTTCGATATGATTTTTTGCAGAGGGCTTCGCTCAGCCTCGGGTTAAAACAAACACTAAAATCCTAAAAGCGGCCAAAAAAAAAAAAAAAGAAAGAAAACAAGAAAAAAAGAACTAAGTGGGGGAGTGTCGAGGCAGAGAGAGAGAGGGTGCCTTTTGCAATGAATCGCTGCTGGGTTTTACACCCCTACCCTTCCAAAGTTTCCTGTCGCGGCCGAGCACAACAAAGACAATGGAGCAAAGATCGCGCCTGAGGTGGAAGGGAGCGAGAAGGTGCCGTGGGGAGGCAGAGCGGCCGATGCTGCGGGGACCCCGCTCCCCCCGGGTTGCTCTCACCCCTCGGGCCCGCTTCGAGCCGGGCCGCCCTGGGGGTCCCGCTGCCTCCCCGGGTGCCCTGGGCCCGGGCAGGGCTTCCCCCGCCGCTCCGGGAAAGGCTGGGTTTGGCTACGGGGTGCTCGGTGGGTGCAGGGCCCGGCAGGACCCGCGTGGGTACCCCCACGCGTCCCTCCGGCGGGGCGGGCAGGGCTGAATCCGGGGGCGGCGGGGCTGTCTTTATGTGCCTGTATTTCTGTTTGCAAAAAAAGAAAACCCAACCAAACCAAAAAACAACCAAAACCAAAAAAAACCAAACCCAAACAACCCTCCCCTCCCAAACCCCGACACCCCACCGCAGAAAAGGAGCGCAGCGGCGAGCAGAAAAACGAGGACGGGGCCGCCGACGACCCGGCGAAGAAGAAGAAGCAGCGGCGGCAGCGGACCCACTTCACCAGCCAGCAGCTGCAGGAGCTGGAGGCCACTTTCCAGCGGAACCGCTACCCCGACATGAGCATGCGGGAGGAGATTGCCGTGTGGACCAACCTCACCGAGCCCCGAGTCCGGGTAAGAGGGGCGCCCGGCCCCGCCGGGATGCAGGGCTCTGCTCCGGGCCCCGCTGGGGGGGGGGTGGCTCGGGGAAACTGCCCCCTTTGGGGAGCCGCTGCGGCGGGTTGCGAGCAGCTCCCGGGTGCTGTGGGCTTGACTGTAATTACTAAAATTGGGATCCAGGCCGGAGAGGAGAAATTTCTCCACGGCCGCGGAGAGATGCCGCCCGGAGCGGGCTGCGACCGCTGCCCCCGCGCTTGGGGACGGGCCCGAAAAGCGGGGGGCGAGCAGCGCAGGGGGCAGCGGGGAGGCCGGGGCTTGGGAAGGGCCCCGTTGTGGGGGGAAGACCCCTCCCGGGTCGGCCTAAACCCGGCGCGGAGCGAGAGCAGCCCCGCGGCCGAGCAACTGGGCGGCTCAGCGGCCCTTCCCCTCGCTCGGGTTATTCCCGATAATCCCAGCAATCGCCATCATGTCCCGACAAACCGCCGCTTGATGCAATCGCGGCGGCGGGATCGCGGCTCAGCCTCCGGGCCGGCGGCGATCCCCCCGGTGCGGGCTGTCGGTGCCAGCCCCTCCCGGCCGCGCATCTCCCGCGGGCGCGGACGAGCGGAGCGGCTGTTTGCAGAGTGGGCAAAGCGAAGGACAAGGGCTGGGGAGCGATTGCACTCCAAAGTCAATAAGCGCTGCAGACACTTGTATGGCGAAGGTGCCCGGTCTTTACGCGCCTCGGAGCCGATGCCACCGTATATATATACGTACACATACATATATAGCTCGGCAGTCCCTTAGAGAGGTCGAGTGAAATATCCTGGCAATGAACGACCGGCCCGAAGCGGGCCGTAGCCCTCCGCCGTGCCTGGGTTGCCATGGTTCCTCCACCTCCCTTTTTGCGTTTCCCCCCGGGACATTTCCCCGCGCGGTTTCGGCCGTGGCCGCGCACCCCAGCCGAGCCCGCCGCCCCCCGGGACCGTGGGCTGAGCCCGCTGAGGGGACGGGACAAACCCGGGAGAAAACGGGAAGGGCGGTGGGCAGCCCCGCCGTCCCGAAGAGCCACTTTTTTTTTTTTTTTTTGGCAATTAAACGGCGAGTGACCAAATCGGATTACAGAGCTTCTGCTTTAAACCTTTCCAGAGTAAACACCCATCCGCATCGGGGGAAATGCATCTGAAAGCGTTGTCTTAATTGAGTTTAAAACAAAACAAAGCCGGAGCGGAGACTAAACTGCATTAATATTCCTGGAATATTTCAGGAAGCAAATAAAACTAATGTATGAGTTGCCGTTAACATCATTTCGTTCTCCCTCTGCGTGGAGATCTTTTGGGTTGATGTTCTGAAATTGCAGATTGCAAATCTAACCTTAATTTGCTATGAGGGCCTTCCTTTAAAATGTCTAGGAGCCATAATTAAAACTATTACCCTCATTTTCAGGAAATTCCTGTCTGGAAGCACCTTCCGAGGAGTATATTACAGGTTTTGAACATGTTGCCTTTCGTTTCCTATTTATACGCGATTCTTTTTGTTATTGTGATTTTTTTTTTAATAGACTCTGCCATCCATTCCCCCCCGTCAAAGTTTCCATTCTTGAGACGGGTGTTTAAGAACAATTGCGCCGTTTCTGCGCCGGGAGGGGAGGCCCGAAGGGTTCCCCCCCCCCCGCCCCGGCTCCGGCGGGTCTGCGGAGGGAGCGCAACCTCCGCGGGGCCGGGCGCACGGAGCCGCGCAGCTCCGGCCGGGGCCCCGGTGTCCGCAGGGAGCCCGGAGGCGACGACTGGGTGGGGGAAAGCCGGGGAGGGGGGGATGGATGCAGCAGGAGAGGCTCGCAGGCCGGGCGCAGCCGGCAGGCAGGACCATGCTGGTTTTTCACCTGGAAAAAGAATTTTGGGGCTGCGCGGCTCCCATCACGGGGGGGGTCAAACGCTTTCCGAGGCCTAAAAAAGAAAAAGAAGAGAGGGCCTGGCTCAGGTTTTTGCATCAAACACCAGGAGCGGCTTCTCTGTTCGCTGGTCAGGGCTGTAAATTCTCATTAGATATAAAGGCAGAGGCTGCATCCATCCAAGGGCGATGCGGGGACGGATTTTTTTTTTTTTAACCTAAACATACTAATCCAATCCCCTTTTTTATGATCTGTAACAGGGGACTTTTATTACACAGCATTAGCGTTCGGAAAGGCGGCAGAGCCGGGGCGCGCCGGTCCTAATCAGAGCGGGCCCTGCCTTCGCCCCATGCCTTGCTCCGGGGAGAGGGGCGGCGGGGGGACCGTGGCGGGGGGACCGTGGCGGGGGGACCGGGGGGACGCGGCCGGGGCCGTGGCGCGGAGAGCCGCGCAGGCACCCTCGGCGGAGCGGCGGCCGCGCGCATCCCGGCTGAATAGCGCGGGATGCGCGCAGGGGCCGATGTGCGCGCAGGCGGCAGCCCGCGGAGCGGGACCCCCGTCCGGCGAGGGCCGGGGGCCGCGGGGAGAGGCGGTGCGGGGTGCGGCGCCGGGCTGCAGGCTGCCCGCGCTGCCCTGCGCGCTTCTGCGCTCCCCTGCGCGCATCTGCGGGCCGGCGGCGGGGGAGGGGGCGGCGGTGGCCCCGCACTCACCGTGCCGTGTCGGTGTGTCCCCCCCCCGCAGGTCTGGTTCAAGAACCGCCGAGCCAAGTGGAGAAAGCGGGAGCGGAACCAGCAGATGGACCTGTGCAAGAACGGCTACGTGCCGCAGTTCAGCGGGCTGATGCAGCCCTACGACGACATGTACGCCGGCTACCCCTACAACAACTGGGCCACCAAAAGCCTCACCCCGGCGCCGCTTTCCACCAAGAGCTTCACCTTTTTCAACTCCATGAGCCCCCTCTCCTCGCAGTCCATGTTCTCGGCGCCCAGCAGCATCTCCTCCATGAACATGCCCTCCAGTATGGGCCACTCGGCC
Source organism: Ciconia boyciana (assembly GCF_034638445.1). Taxonomy (NCBI): domain Eukaryota; kingdom Metazoa; phylum Chordata; class Aves; order Ciconiiformes; family Ciconiidae; genus Ciconia; species Ciconia boyciana. Next base: position 3,936,909 of record NC_132942.1, on the reverse strand, counting down.
GTGCCGGGCATGGGCAACTCCGGCCTCAACAACATCAACAACATCAGCGGCTCCTCGCTGAACTCGGCCATGTCCTCGCCGGCCTGTCCCTACGGGCCACCGGGCTCGCCCTACAGCGTCTACCGGGACACTTGCAACTCCAGCTTAGCCAGCCTCAGACTGAAATCAAAGCAGCACTCCAGTTTCGGCTACAGCAGTTTGCAAAGCCCCGGCTCTAGTCTAAACGCCTGTCAGTACAACAGTTGACGGACTTGACACAAACCACCTCCGACAAACACCGCCGAGAAAGCCAAGCAGAAGCAAAGCGACGTTTAACGGAAAAGGAAAAAAAAATAAATACATAAAAATAAAACCCGGTGATGATGAAAAGCAAAACCCGAGCAAGCGAGAGAGGAAAAAAAAAAAAAGAAACAAACAACAAAACAAAACACCGCCAAAAAAACCCCAAAAGCTCCGCGGACTTCGACTGCCTAGGAAAAAAAAAATATTAAGGCGAACCAACGACGCAACCAACAAAACAGCGCTTTAAAAAAAAAAAAAAAGAAAAAAATTAAAAATAAACCATCAAAAACCGTAAACGGACCAGAAAACTTTTGCAAGAGACACCGAAATCTGGTACATGGATGAGTTGCAATTTTTTTTCTCTGGATTATGCGGGTTGTATGTGTTTACTTGAACTTGCACAGGAGTTGGGAAGGCGGCCGCTTCCCCCGGGGAGGGCGGCGAGGGAGGGAGAAGCCTCGGTGGTAAGAAGAGCTGGTGGGACGGTTCTTGGCCGCTTGTCGCACGGGAAGAGTTTGGTTAATGTTTACCACTGAGAAACAGAATCACACTCGGAAAAAAAAAAAAAAAAGGGAGGGGGGAGAAAAAAATATAATTCGCAGAGTAGATTCTGCGGGAAAAAATGGTTAAAATATTAGGTATGAAACTATTGAAAATAATAATGACAAGGGTCAACCACTTATATAAGGTTATATTTATATCTACCGTTGCATTGTGCCGGATCATTGTCCTTGGCCGTTGAATAAACTGTTTTTAAAATGCATGATTCTTGATGTTTTTTTCTTTAGTTGGAAGCTATAATCCAGTCATTCCTGATACTAAGCAGCTCAAGGTTCCTACCTCTTCATCCTTTCCAAAAGACTGCAGTATCCCCGGTTGTGAGAGAGCACAGAAACCCTCCAGCGATGCGAAAACTGTTCAGCATTCTCCCCATCCTGATAATGAAATTATCATTCATCTTTATTTAAATGCAGGGGTTTTTTTTTTTCTCTTTAAAAAAACCAAACCAAACCAAAACCCAAACCCCTTTTAGAGAGTCTAGAAAAAAAAAAAAAAAGACGCGAAATGGTCTGCTATGAAGTGAATCCAGATACTGCATCTCTGCTAGAGAAACAGCGAGCCTCGGCGTCCGGAAAGGTTGCTTAGCAAAGCTGAAAGCCTTCCTTGCTTTTCTAACTGTGAAGGAAAAACAAGGAACTAAAAAAAAAAAAAAAAAAACCCCGATCTTAAGGTGTTATTATGTAAATGTAGATACTTTGACAAGTGCTTGTTGGCAAAAAAAAAAAAAAAAAAAAAAACACATGGAAATGATAAATATGATCTTTATTAATACGCATACAAAACGCATATGAAGTTTAATTGCAGGCATATTTGTTGCTTATTTTTGTCGATACTTATTACCTGTAGATGACAAAGAAACATAATATAAAATGCACACGGTACTTCTTTCCCAGTGTATTTCACACCTGTGGTAAACGTTACGCTGGATGTTTCAATTATGCTGTTGTGGATAAGGATGCAGTATATATATTGTTTTATAAGTTATGTTTTGTGATTTTATTTTTTTTTTCAAAATTAAGAGCATGGGAATAAAAAAAAAAAAAAGAAAAACCAAAAAAAAAAAAAACCAAAACCGAAACGAAATCTAGAAATGCCTTTAATGTTCTTTTCTGGCTGTGTTTAAGAGATCGACTAAATAAGAAGAAAAGCAGCTTTCTCCCCCCCGCCCGGCGGTGGCATTTCGGGGAGGGTCCCTCCGCTTCCCCCGGTAATTGCGCCGTCGCCCCGCGTCCCCCCCCCCGGCCCCGGCAGGGACCCGGCCGGCAGCCGCGGCCAAGGGCGGCCTTCGCCCTTCCTCGGGGAGGGGGTCCCGGGCCCTGCCATCGCGGGGGCACCCCCGGCAGTGGAAACGCTCCCCGCTCCCACTGTACGGCAGTCTGTTACCGCTCCGTGCCGGCGGCCCGGCGGAGGCAGCCCTCCTTCCGCCCGCGTTTCTGCCCCCACGAAATAATAACGCCTCGAGCCGTGGGTTGGGTTTTTTTCCTCCCGAAACAGTTAATCCTCGCAGTCTGAAGACCCCCCCTCGGCGCGTCGCAGCCTTGGGACCGCTCCTCCCCGCCGAACCGTTTTGCCCGTTTTGCTAAGGTGCGTTTTCCTCTTGCTCCCCCGAATTCTCCCATATCCTGAATTTTAAAGGTTGTCCGATTTATTTCTTTTTTTCCCCAAGCTATTGCAAGCACAAAAGATTCATTTTTTCATGATTTCATTACCATTTCATTACTACTACGACCACCATTAACATTTTGTGAAAAATGCCATAATTCAGCCAACGAAACGACCCATTAGCTGCGGCGGGGCCGGATCCGGCGGCAGCCGCCTTCCTCCGCCGCGGGAAAAGCCACCTCCCAAACGCGCTCTTTGCGCGGCCGCGGATGTCCCCCTCTCCCGGGGGGTTGCAGCTCCCTGCGCGGAGCCGCTTGAGCCCCGGGGGGGTGTTCCGCGGCCGCGCACGGCAGCCCGGCCCCGCGGAGCCCCGGGAGCCGTTCCCTGGCCGGGGTGGGGGGATCCGAGCCCACGGAGCCCCCGACCCGGGGCTGGGGGGCTGCGCAGGGGCTTGGCACCTACCCGAGGGCTCAGCAGAGAGGGGCTGAGTCTCCCCGGCTACTTTATCACCGATTATAGCTCCGGGAGCGTGCACCAGACCAGGAAAACGACTGATTTTCCCCTCCGCTTTCCACCCGGGAGGGTATCTGCAAGCCCTCGGCTGTTGTTTTAGCCTGGCTTTTCGGTGTTCGTTTTCTCCTGTTCCTGGAGGTAGCACTGTTAGCCCTAAATCAGAGTAGCGGCTGCAGGGCTCACGTTTAGCCAAACCCTGCCGCAAGTTTCAGATGTTGTCGGAGTCCTGAACACCCCCTGAAACTCACTCTCCGGGAAAGAGCTGGGGACCAGGAACACAGCCTGCTTGGGTTTCTGTGCCGGTGGCCGTCAACGGTGTCCCCCTCCCCTGTGAATGTATCAGGGAAAGCTGATCCGCTGCTGCTGGGCAAAATTCGGGCATCTTGACACATTTATGGCTCAGGGAAAGGAAAATTCCAAGGAGACACTGAGCAGAAAGCAGCTCCTACACGTTCCCTGGGTACTTTTACGGATGCCCTGCTTCCAGCAGCCTTTAGGTCTCCCCGACAATGGTTAGAGCTTGAATTATTTGGGGGTTTGGTGTGTTTGAAGCATGGCTTAGGACTGCCTTGCCCAAGCACAGCTTCCTTAGGGATATGCCCTGGGAGGTGCCCAGGTGTGTGCCCGCGCAGGGGGCAGCTGAGGGGAGCTGTCATTCCACGGTCCCTTAGCCCCCAAAGTCCCCAAAGGGGGGTCCCACGTATAAAATGGCTCTCCCCACCGCTCTTGGCACTTGGGTTTTTGAGCTCCCCTTGCCAGCGTCTGGCTGGTGCGTGTTTCCGCACACCGGAGGCAATGGTTTTCCATCCCTCGCCCTGCGCATTCCTCCAAGTGGTTTCCAGTGCGTGAAGCTCAAGCAGGGATTTCTGAAGCTGCATCGCTTCGACCTAGCGTGGCTCCAGCCCGGTGGGTCTCTGCCTTGCAGCGGGTGCCACAGAGAACCCCCAGACTCCTGCCCCCTGATTGCAGCCTTGCCTTTGTCAAGGCAAGCAGATACTTGGAGCCGGAGAAATAGCTGAATCAAGTTTTCCATTTGTTCTGGGTGTGCTGGCTTACCTATTAGCTTTTCCAAGGCAAAGCTGCCTGGGGAGCACTTTGCATACCTACCTGGGCTAGGGGTTTGCTTGGGAATGCTATATGGTCCTGAGAGGTCCCAGACGACCAACCCAGAAGCTGCTGCACGGTGAAGGCTCCTATTGCACCAGCCCAGATGAAGTTCACAAAGACTTTATGCCTCAGACTGCCCTGTTCGTTCGACATTAAATGTCTTCTAATAAAAAGCTGTGGTCAGTTTAACTCCAAATTGCATACTTCTCTTTATCTGTGGCCTGGAACTCAGCAAACTATGCAAAGTCCCATTTAAATTAATGGGATGCTTCAGTACTGATTTTAATGGGATTTTGTATAATAAAAATAACACTTAGAAATGCCCTAACATTTTGCTGCAAACTTGCAACAAAAGTCGCTGGAGCTGGGATAATAAAAATACAGGCTTTATATGAAACCTATGAAGGGTTTGTCATTAACTTCAACAGCATGGTTTCAGGCCTTATTATTTTAGTTTACCCGTGTATAAGGAAAAATTACTTCATCAATTAAACAAGAATCTGTGACAACTTCCCTGTTCCAGTCGGGCAACTTGTATGTGACAATTTAGTTTGATATTATCAAAACAGCCAAGATATTCAGACTCATAAACCAGCCTGTGTACAAGGACTGAGAACAAATAAAAATAAGAAACTACACATTGTTTTTGCTAAGAGTTTGCCCATCAAACAAAGTTAAGTTGTTACTTCTAAAAAAATACTTTATATCCCTCCTTTAATCTATCCAGGAGAACAGCTCTCTGCTCACCCTCATAGAAAACAGTAAAAACTTCCTTCAAAGTAAAATATGTTTTAATTAACAGAGCTGCAAAATAAAATCCACAGCTATGCAACAAGCCTCCTCTGCAGCTCACCATTGTGCGAACCGCTCGGGCAAGCTGCTCTTATTAACAAGCTACAGGCTACGCTCTGCTCCAAACTGATTAAGCAGTAGGGCTGCAGGCAGATTTTCTATCAAAAATGTTTCAATGGCAGCCAGCCTTTTCTTTTGCAGCACGATTTTTTTTCTTTTTACAGGAAAAAATGATTTGTTTATCCCCAACTCCAATTTCTCTAGTGAAGAAGGCATATGCACAAAATTTTTATTTACCAAAAAACTTCCCAACAAATAAAAATTTCCATAGGAAATAAAAAAAAAGGAAAACGAAAGAACATATGTATTTGATTTTTTCCCTTCTTCACCCAAGTAATTTCTTGCAAGAACCCAGGTAACGATGTTCAGTCTCTGCTAGAGACGAGCAAATTTGCTCACAAATCTTCCCAGGAGATCAGTGGAGCAGAGCGAAGGCTTGTGCCCACAGGCAAACCCCACCGATGTAAATGAGCAGCCCAGAACCAGCTCCTGCCGACACCTCTGCGGATGCAGACCTACAACCCATGCAGCGTGTGATGCCTCCCCAGAATAACATGTAAAACAGCACTGGATCCGGGTTGCTAATTCAAGTCTCGCATAGCAGCTTCCGAGCTTCCCAAAAAATCTGTGTTAATATGCAAGAAACAAAAATCTGACTTAGTATGAGCAGGGACAAAGTAGCTGCTGTCCCCCAGGAGCACAAAGCAATTTATTTTACAGGCTTCAAAGTGATACATGCCCGGGTATAGGAGATTAGCAGTGGGATTTTCAAAAGCCCTATGTGAGTGAGGACCAGGTTTAAAAAAAATGATTCAGCGAATCAGTCCTGGTGTGAGATTTTCCTAGAAGTGAGTTAGGCACCTGGGATTTAGACACTGAGAGTGAGACTTTTAGAGGGATTTAGATGCCTGAAGATACAGCTAAGTACATAGTGGGATCTTTAAAAGCACCCAGTGCCTGTGTCTATCAGAGGTATCTGCTCAGGCTCCTTCTGAGGCTCTTCTAACAGCCTGGGTGAAACTGTGAGAACCCAAATCCCTTCCAAAGGCACTTGGGCACCCTCAAAAATTCCCATTCTCCCTCCACTCCCTTTTCTTTTTCCCAGAAAGTCAAGAAGGAGGGTTCACTCATTTAAGAGCTAATTCAGGAAAGTGCACTTAAATGCACGAGGAAACTACCCAGCAAAATGCTTCTAGGCATGAGGTGAAGCCCTGGTCCCACGGAGGCCAGCTGGAGATTTGCCGCTGGCTGCGGGGGAGTGGGGCTGCGCCCCGTGGATAACCGCAGCACTGCTCGCACCCTGCTGCTCACACTCTGCTAAAGTCAGCACACTAAAGTTGCTTAACTTTAAGCGTAAAGTTAAGCGAGGTGAAGGAAGCATTTTGGAGAGTGGTGCTTTCACAGGTCCGTGTTTGAAGTCAGGTCCTAAATTTAATCTTATGCTCTCACAAAGCAAGACCCCACCCTTTAAACATTTACAGAGGCAGGTTTTGAACCTTTGAAAGCAAACCTGGGAAGGCAGGTGAGAAGGCAGGGGGCCAGCGCGCTGTCTCCTCCCCAGGAATGGGCTAACACAGGCAGCAGCCCCCCCCTCCTTATTCCGCCGAAGCCAGCAGCTTTCGGGAGCATCCCCTCCAAGGCGGGTTCAGCAGCGGAGACTGGGGCTGGGACATCCCGCACAGGTCTCTGCCCGCGTCGCCAGCTTGCTCCCTGCAATGAGGAGAATAAAATACCATGAGTCAGAGCAGATATTTGGAGCTGGAGGAAAGCTCGTTATTGTTCATGGCAGGGAAGCATGCTTACAGCTCTCGCCCTGTGCTCACAGAGCCTGCTGAGACGGGTCTTGGCCCCTCTGCTGACCCCCCTCTGCAGTCCCACGGACTGACATGGTGGCACTGAACTGGGTTCAGCACAGGACCTATGCAACCCCTCTGCCCAGCATGGTAACAAAAAGGGCTGGATCCTGTCCTCTGAAAGCTCATCCTCTTACCTGAAGTGGCTTTCCATGTTTTACCTCTGAGCACATCTTTCCCTTCCCACCTGCCTGTACCTCCCCAGCCTGGCCCGTCTGCCCCAGACACCTACCCCGGCCATGCTGCCCCGCGTGATGAATGCGGGACCGCTCCCCTCGCTGGCCCCCGCCTCATTTCCAGGGCTTCAGGGAGAGCGGCAAGCAGCGTTCGCCTGCGGTCCATGGGCTACAGCTCACCGGGCGGGGGCTGCACCTCCACTGGTCACATTTGCAGGGGTCATCATTTGAAAAAGGCAGAAACTGCCAATCTATAGTCCTGTCTGCTTTCCTGACCTGAACCCACCCCGTTACCTGTCCTCTCCATACATTTCAACAAACTCTGACAACATACATACCTATTCATTCCATGGCTCCCCCGCTCTGTGTGTATTCTCCTGCTTTACATTTCCTCCTCCCTTGTTCCTTACCCGTCTATCCCATACAAATACCTGTCTACCTCAAGCCTACCTGGATGTGTGATTTAACCATTGGTTGCATGTATCACTCTGTTCTATGTATCTTCATCTACATGATCTCTGATCGGAGATCATAGCTATTAATTTCTTATTTACTTTGCATGCTCCTAGCTCTCTGGTATAACTGTTCTACACAGACATATTTAATTTTTTCATCCCTACCTTATACTCATTCATTTAGCCAACGCTCCTACCTCCCCGTAGCCAACAAATATCATATAACTTTGTAATACATAAAACCGACAACTCCATGTCTAACATACTTACCTAATCTTCCTTCTTTTGTTTTAACGCAGTTTAGTATCAGCTAAATACAAATGTATCATATAATTCTACCTGTTTCTCTAAGGTGCAAGGTTAAGATTAAGTTAGAGATAGGGTTAAGGCTTGCTGCTTAGGGTTAGGGTCAGGGTTTGGTTAGGGTTGGGTTGAGATTGGTTTAGAGTTAGGGGTAGGGTTGGTTCAGCATTTAGGATTATGTTTGGGTTATGGCTGGATTAGGGTGAGGCATGGGGTAGGTTTAGGATAGGATTATAGTTAGTCTCAGGGTCAGTGGTAGGTCTCAGCTTGTGCTAGGGTTAGGTATTGGGTGAGGTTAGAGTTATGGGTTAGTGCTATGTTCAGATACTCTTGGGTTACGGTTAGGTTTGGCTTAGTGTGTTAAGATAAGCCTTAAGCTAAGGGTTGGGTTTGTGTCAGGATTTAGAATTAGGATTTAGAATTTAGTTTTAGGATTGGTTTGGGAGTCACGTCTCAGCCTTCATCATGTAATTTCTCTATGTTTATTTCTTGTGCAAACAGATCTGTTCTCTTTCTGTCCGTCTCACGACTGCAGACCACCTAATTTTCTCTTCCACTCATCCCTGTAGGTGTTTATAGTTGAGTTTTGTAAGACTTAGCAATCCATTTTCCCCATGTATTCTCATTTACCTGACCTCTTTGCCTATTCTGCATACATTCATGTCTCACACATCTAGTCTATCTCACGTCTACTAATCGCTCTCATCCTTTCTCATAGCACTAATGTATTCACCACCTCTGCTTTTGCCTGTCATGCCTAAGACATCAGTGCAAGTAATGCCATGATTAACGATCTTTTTTCGCAGTCTCTTTTATACATACTCATTAAGCTAATGCCTGTGACTACTTACCTATCTGATCAATCTGATGCAAATTTTAATTAATCTCTCTAGATTTCCATAGGACATGGTAAACTATATATTTTCATCTCCCTCCTTGTTCCATCCATATTCATCTCTGCGCACTCATACCCACTGACCGAGCTTCCTGGTACCTTCCTGGTGCACTCATCTGTATGTGCACCCACATCCTTCTTCATCAATCATCCTGTCCAGGATTTACTTCCCCATTTAACATCCCGCTAATTGGTACTTGATCATCAGGCTAATTTCTCAACACTCCCAGCTCATGAATACTCCTCTGTCTCTTTATCCACCCAATACCTTAGTCCAACCTGTTAGCTTGCTAATTGTTCCAAGCTTGTTTTTTTAGCATAATCTCTTTATTCTGTATGAATTTTATATGTAACCTATTTACTCCATGTCTATTTTATCTGACTCTTCCTTAAGTGCTTTTTTGCTTTTTCCCATATCTACTCTTCTCTCGTGCCTGGGCACTTTATCTTTTTTTGTATGCATCTACCCAATACTTCCGTCATTCACCTGTGTCTTGTATGCCACCTTTTTCACATTTCTCTGTATTTGCAGGGAGTCTCGATGACTAGATATGCTCTCTATGGGTGTTACTCATCTATTACTCTATTAACTACTCATTAACTCTGTTATTGTTCTTCTTTTATCTGTTCCTCCCTCTATCCACATTCCCCATAATCAATGCCCTATTCACCCTGTCAGCCCATATTTTCTGGCTGTATTAGTCATATATTTATTCCATCCTTCCAGCTATCTCTCCATCCCTTTACCCAGAGAACACATGTTCTGTCTGCTGTAAACCTGTCCATCTCAATCTAATCTCTTTCTCTTTTGGCCTTTAATTTATTAATCTGCTCTCTACAGGTTTATCTAGTCAATCTTTGAAGCTAATACAAGCTCAGTTAATAACCTCTTCAGTCGGTATATATACCCATCTCTTCATCCACCCATCCATCCAATTTCTACTTAGCTGATCTAACCCCAAAATATTCACAGTATTTCTAGTGGATCACCTCTTCCTCCTCACGTCCATTTTCCCGTTTTAGATCTGTTAGTGCCACTGCCGCTCATGTTATTTTTATTTCATTTGTGTAACCCCAGGATATCTCTACATATCTCTTTACCTAAACATGTTAATTGATACAGATATCAGTTCATGCCTCCATTTATTCCATATGTCCCGCTAAGTTTTCTATTATATCTGTACTTATCTACTTGCTACCTGTTATAGCTACACACTTACAATACCTACTTGCGATAGTCCACATTTCCATATTTTAATCTCTCCACATTACATTTACTCTGCTTAACTTCCCAACCACCCAGCAGTTACTTTACCTGCCCAGTCCAGCTTTCTCTCTTCCACATTTATCTGTTCCACACCCATTCCACAAACCGATATGTGATATACAGACACCTATTTGCTCATTTTCACATGGCTATCAGGCTTGGGTATGCTGCAATCCATCCCACGCATATTTATCTGTCTAGCTAATTTCAGGCTTATTCGAAACTTTCTGTGTTCTTTCTTTCTTTCTTTCTATTTTTCCCTCTATAGTTCTCCCATACCTAGCTCTGCCTTTTAAAATACTTCTGTTTTATGACAAATCCAGCCAGCGCCTCTTCTGTCTACATATTTATCCCATGGGTTCACCATGCAGCACGTCAGCCCCCTCATCCCTAGCTCCACTACCCAGCTATCCAGCCAGCTCCTGCATGAGCTTTCCGCCCACCCAGATGGGACTTGCTCTAACACAACGCATCCCACATCTAGTCTACTTATCCTGATGTGTATCAAGACCACACTTACCATACCATACCCCTGGCTAGGCCACGCTTTCCCTCCATCATCACTTCTTCTGTATTAATACTGAATTATCCATTCTCTGTGCAGACCCTGCATATGTCTATGTAATGATGTCAATTATTCCAACCCATCCGTTCCCCCATGTACCCGTGTATCTCTACCCAATTATTTCTGTATGTTTATCTAAACTGTCCATGAATTTACACCATAAAATCCAGCAAACACCACACGGGGCCATTCGATCCGGGTGCCGAACGTGCTGTCCCTCTTTATACAAGAGGTAATTCAGCTCAAAGTAACTTCAGTGATAATGCTTTTATCACTCTCAGTGACCCAGCCTTGTATCAGACTGATGGGTACAGGGATATAGAGAGCAAGAATGGATATTGCCTGAGTAAATGTCATGTAACCCCACGTGTCTCAAAGCAGATATAACAGCCAGTTGCAAACAAGTAGAAGTTTGCTCCTGACATGGCGGGGGGGTCAAGACCATTAAGCCAACAAGATGAAGAAAAGTGGATGTTGGGAACAGACAAAGTAATCATCTCTGCATCTGTGAAATGTGTGATTTTCATGGTATGGGACCATTTTCCAACTCCAAATACCCACATAGGTGTGGCAGCTGCAGTGGTGTTATGTAGGTACGTCTTTTGTCATCATATATATCAGGGTAAGAGAAGTGATATCAAAGGTTCCCACCTGAGCTTTCCACTCTCTCCTTATAAGTTCGATTTCCTTTTTTATTTTTGGTACTCCCAATCTTTCCCTGACCAGGCAAATCTACACCTGCCTGCAGCTGTCCCTAGGGGAGTTTCTGTGCTGTAAAATAGGTACCTTCCCTCTTCTCACTCTTACCCATCTTTTTTTTTTTTCTGTTCAGATTCTGGACCCTGACCTGGGTTCAATCAAGAGCCTCACAGGGCCAACCTGCATGGCTGAAAGGGTAAAAACCTTTGAAGCCCTGAGTTTGGAAGCATTCAGACCCAGGAATTTGGATTATCAGGATGCTGAGCTGTGGGATTTGGTTTTGAATGCTTTGCTATTATTTTATCCGTTCTCAATTACTCTCCAAAACCAAACCAGTATCACTTGATGACAAAAAAAATTTGGGATCAGTGAACCATCAGGTGGCAAAGACTGACAAGGCAAGTCTGGAAGTGCATGGAGTTACACTCCCAGGTGCCGCAGAGGGACCCGAGGACCGGGATGCCCCGTGAGCCTTTGCCGAGTCCTTGCAAGTCGCACACGCGGTAGGAGCTGCGGGAGAGGAGGGCAGGAGTCGGGAAACTCTTGGGAAAGTGTCATAAATACCTCTGGATATTCCCCGAGATAGCAGGGCCTGTACATGCGCTGCTGGCCGCAGTCACCAGCCTCTGTGAGAAATTGTTTGTCTTGGTCTTTGCATTAGGTAAATGCCCAACCCAAATTCACTGATAAAAGCAGACACCGAAAAAAAAAAAGAAAAAAAAAGAAAGAAAAAACAACCCAGAGACAAGGTCTCCTTGGGCCCCCAATCAACAACAAAAAAGGCAGTAACCAGACAGCCATTTAGTGAGCATCTCAAAGCTATCTACCGTCTGCTGGAGGGGCTTTAAAGGCATCAGATTTGTGTGTTTGGCTCAAGCCAAGCGAATTGTAGTCTAAAGCTTTTCCTTGAATTCAAGGCTGTGTTTACTGCAGTCAGGGCGAGGGGAAGGAGGCAACCCCAAAGCCCTCCCTCCTCCTCTTCCCCCACCCTGCAAGCCCCAGGCTTGAAACTTGATTTAAAAAAAAAATACAAGATTGAATTTCAGTTTGCAGGATTAGGGAGACGACTTTTAGGGGCTGCTTGTTGGAAAAAAAGCAAAGCAAAGCAGCTGGGAGGGATTAGGCTGAGCTGGCGTCTGCACTTTCAACTGATTCAATTTTGCTCCACAAGACATTGTATCTGAGCCTTTCTGGAGACTATTCAAAGCAAATCATTTTCATTTTACCATTTGGTAAGTGATCAGAGTCTATTTTTAGTGTCTTGGAAGCGTCGGGTTTTTTTCTCTCTCCTTTTCTTTTCTTTTCTTTTTTTTTTCCTTTCTCCATTTTCTTCCACAATTGAATATCTGCATTTGGGGTATCAAGAACAGGCATGTTTGGAGGGAATGTTTACCACAGCCAGCAGCTTCAATTTATTTTATGCCTCACTTCAAGAAGAAAAGGCACCAGAGAGAGGTTGGAGCTGGCAGGGCTGTCAAGCCACGCTCTCAGAAAGCCTCCCAGAGCCCAGGCTCTGCACCAGTTTGGTTTTTTCAGGTGATTCCTTATGATTTTGGCAAATCCAGCCAGTTGCATGCGGGTCCCCGCAGCCTGCGGGGCTGTTAGCAGAGGTTAGGGTCCCGGCGCCCAGCGGGCATCGGGCAGGGAGGGCAGGGGGGGAAGAGGGTCCAAGCTGATGTTTTTCCAGCTGATCCTTCCCCCCCCTCGCCCCCAAGGTTAATTTGGCAACTCGGTGATGTTTTGCAAAATCTTTGGTGCCTTCCCTGCATTCTTCATTGAAAAAAAACAGAAATCAGAAAACCTTTTTGAAAATAAGAAAAGGAAAAAAGTCCATACACACTTGTAGGCGGGAAATGCTTTTCCTTCCAGTTTAAATGTATTTTGCCACATTTTGCTTTTTCTTAAATGTCACTTTACTGAAAATGAACGGGTTTGGAGTGTGTTATTTTTTTTTTCTTTCTTTCTTTTCTTTTCATTTCATTCTTGGAGCTGTTTGGTCTGGTACGTTGCTCCACAAATGGAAACCCCTCTACAAAAGGGGGCACAGGCTGGGTGAGGGTCCCACAGCATCATCCTCTGGTCCCTCCCGGCCAAAGCAGTTTCCTTAGACTTTGGGGAGGACAAGGGGCTGTGACGCCCTCACCAAAAGTATTGCTTGAGCAAGGCTCTTGCAAGCAATGGTTAAAAGCATTTCTCCTGATGGCCTTGCCACAGATTCATTGTGTACCTTTAGGGCAAGTTATTTATTCTCTTTGCATCTTACCTTACATAAAATGCCTGCAGCAGGGAACAGAAAACGATAAACTCTATGGTGCTTTCCTCCCCAGACTGTATTGCAAAACATCAGTTTGCTCCAGGAGCACTAATGCCTTCCTCTGCTCCCTAAGCGAGAGATGGCAGGTAACCGACGGAATATCAAACACTGCATTTCCAAATCAAAAAGCCGACCTCTAGACGAGAGTCCTTGAGGACAAATGTTTTTCCTTCTTCTATTATATTCTTCAGGAGGTGGTTTTCCTATTAGTGATGCCTACAAAGCACTTGCTTTGTGTAACGGGGTGCAGATTGCATCCCAAATCAAGTGGGTGTGTTTATTCAGTTTAGTTCGTCTGTAAAATGGGGGTAAGGCATCACCAGTGCCTGAGGGGCATCCCTGTGGTGGTCCGAGGTGTTTCGGAGGGGTGCTGGCAGCAGCCCTCTTGGGACCACCAGCCCTTTGAGATGCACAGAGCCGTTCACGGTGAGGACTTACACTGGCAAGACGCAGCTCTAAAGGACGGAGTAAAGCAACAAGGAGGAATGTAATAAAACACTCCCTCTGTGCTGGGGGGAGGACGTTGTGGGAAGTCCTAACGGCACCAGATCCAAAAATGAAGCCACGGGTGAAGCAGGGACACTGGCAGGGAGACCACCCCATGCCATGAGAAGGACCTTTAGGAAGGTTTGGTGAGGTGTCTAGGATCAGCTATTCCTTAAAAACAAGGAAAAAGCCTCCCCTGCCTTGTCCTTGCTGTCCTGGGCTGAGCCTGTAGCCTGGCCGGGTGTTTTAGCCAAAGCAATCCCCCACCCCGCAGAGCCAGGCAGCAAGAGCTGCTAGCTATCGTAATAGCAACAATTATTTATTCACAAGCTGGAGCAAAAAGGAATCTGCAAGCAGGGGGAGAGAAGGGGGAGCAAAACACAACCTGATCTTGTAAAAGAGAGCCTTAAAAAATACCATACATGAAGGTCCTTGCACAAGCTTTTTATTTATCAGTCTGCAGTCAGAAGAGGAGAACGCAATAAGCGCGTGGCACACAAGGAACTGGGGGTAGGAGGGTCTCTTCTAATAAAAAAGAATGGATCTGAACAAAGGAAAAGGTTCTGCTAAACTGATGGTGGCAGATGGCATCAGCCCCACCATGTTCCCCTTCAATTGCGGGAAAATATAGTAAAGCAATTTAATGAAAACGCTTAAATAAGCAAACAGTGCAGTTAATTGAACCCATATGCATTAGGAAGGAAATCTAAAGTCTACTGATTCATTAAGTTTTATATAACTGTAAACCCCCAGAACCTAAGACAGAGTAAGAAGCCATGATGAAGTGCCAACTAGAAGGAGACCTTCTACCCAGCTTCACTTCAATCTGTTTTGTTATGACAAGAACAAGTGGTTTTAACGAGTACACCATAAATCAGGAGTGTGCACTCCAGCCTGGAGTCTTCCAGGTACCAAACTGTGCTGCAAACTCACATTCCTTTTCTTCTGGTTGCGTTTTTTGTTGTCCAGGACAGAAATAACCGGAACTTGGATGCTGCCATCTGCAAAGAAAATAAGCAGTGAAGAGCTGGTCCTTGAGGTCTTTATTAATTTTTTTATTCAAGAAAACTTAGTATAGTATCTAGATGATGCTCCGTGAGTCATGTCTAGCTGAAGGTCACAGCTTCATCACAGTTGGCTCATCACTGGTAAAACAAAATCCTCTCTTTTGCAGTGACCATGTCTCTCCAGCCGTGACCTTTTGGGTAGAGAGGTGGCGTAGACAGAAAGCTGGGGCTGGGAAAGGCAGCAGGTTTGCTGTCCAACAGGCTCCCCTCTTCTAGAGAGCTTCTGCCATACTCGCAGTTTAAAAACTGTCCAGAAGGAAAATCCTGGGGAGAAAGCTGCTCTGGCCCCATTGAAGCAAGTGCAAAAGTTCCCTTTGCTCGCAAGAAAGGCAGAACTTCACCTACGAACCAGGAAAGCTTTGGAAATGCTTGGTTTAGGATTTGCCTCGTGCGATTTGGGTCTGGAGGTGCCAACTTTGGTTCCTGCTTTCCCTGAACTCTCCCTGGCTCATGAAGCAAGATCTGTTCAGTTTTCAGAGAAATCTGGTTTACTGCAAATAAAAGCCAACACATTATGATGATTTGATCCCAAGCTGTGGAAAGGACTGACAGCTGGGCTTTGGGGTTTCCAGTGATGCTGATTCAAAGTGCCATTACAGTGACCAGAATGGGAAGACCTTCAGCCTCAGTAACTTCAGTCTGAAATGAAGGTGATCTACAGCCAAGAAGAAGAGTCTCAAGCTAATTGGAAGGGCATCTCGGAGCATCCAGCCTGGTTCAGGAGGTCATTAGTAACCCATGAAGACACCAAGGCCTTTCCCATTCACGTTCATCTGTTGATATGCACAACTCAGTGGATGGGGGAATCTAACAGGAGAAAAAGCTACAAAAGGAAAAAAATTGCAAAATTAAGTTTTCATGCATAAAGGGTGATCGGGGAAGCTAAATCATTGCACGGTGCAATTCTTGGTGCTCAGGACTAAAAAAACCAACCACCTGAAAATAAGCACAAAGAAAGCAAGCATCTTTTATGAACACACAAAATATTATGGAAAAATATCTTGATTTAAAAGCCATTAGAAATACAGGCATGAAAGACTTCTAGGTGGGACCTTCATAGAGACTTACAAGTGTGACCATGTCTCGGGCTCTCCACAGGTGACCCCATGGGCACTGTGGCATAAGGCTCCCAAGGGATGGGGAGGGATGGGGGCATGAAGTGCGTGAGATGGCCTGACCCTGCCACCCAAAGCGCTTCGGCCATGCTGCAAAGTAGACACAGCCACTGTCTGAAGGGAAAAGAAATGCCGGTAGGTGAATACAGCAACCCCTGTTTGAATTTCCTGGATGTCAGGCACAGTTAATGTTAGGGAGACACAGGGAGAGCTGAAGTATTGGCCCCAATTCAACAAAGCACTTAAGCACAAGCTTAACTGTAAGTACGTACTTAAGTCCCTCCTTATATAGCAGAACATATGTTAACGCCTAGCTGAAGCCCATGTTAAGTGCATGCTTAAAGTTAAGTGTCTGCTTAAGAGCTTTGTTGAATCAGGGCTGTTGTTTACTTCTAACAATTGATGTCTCCTGGAATATCCCCATTTCTGGTTGCAAACCTGAAGCATCTGTTTTCTCTTAACGTTATTAATCGAGTCATTCTTTAAAAAACACACGACACGATCCTTGAAAATCTGTAATCGCTGCATTCAGGAGCGCAAGTCCTGAGCGGACAAGTCCTGCGAGCAAGACGGACAAGTCCTGAGCATTTCCACAGTGATCCCCATAGAGATCCCCCATGTTTTCCGGTACTTCCATGTCATTCTAGGGAGTTTAAGGGGAAGCACAGGGTTACAAAACAATGTGGAGTCACCAAAAATACAAATAATCTGAATTTAACTCGATTAGAAAAAAATGTGTTACCAATGTTAAGAAATCTTGAAACATCAGAGATTTCTGGAATATAAACTTGCAAATGATAATTAAATTATTAATGTAAATGTGTTTCAAATTAGTATATATACATGTAAATAACATAAACGTAAAATTGTTCCTATAAATAGAATAGCTGTGTCAGGAAATCCTGAACTACGGAAGATTATTGGAATATGGCTTAACTCCACCATCAGGTAGCAGGAAGGACATCTTAGGGAAATGAGGATAATTCACAATTTGGGTTCTTTTCAAAGATGCACACTCCCAAGGGGATCAGCCCCCACAGAAATTACGCTCCTTGTTAAAATTCACTGCGGCATGTCTGGGAAAGCGCTATCGGGATGCTCTCAGGGGCTGCCAGGACAGGTAAGGCACAGAGCAACATTTTGTGCCTCTACTCATCTTTTTTTTTTGTTTAATTTATTTTTGCCTGGTGGTTGGGCATCTCTCCTGCACCTTGCTCCCCTTTGGAAACAAGGCTTCTTGCTCCATCGCTCTGGGCAGGTGCCGGCATCCCCATGGAGGTCCCAGGGTGGATTTGGGGACCCGCCAAGGCCCTGTGGTGTCCCGGGAGCGGCGGGTGGCCATCCCGGCCGCGGTTTCACTGCCCAGGGCTCGGGTCTGCTGCCAGCCCTCCTGGCCCTGCCGGGCGGTTTCCCAGCGATGCTGGAGACTTAGACCACAATAGAAGGAAATCACTAAAGCTGAATTGCTCCAAGTAAGTCCTCAGCAGGGTCTGACTGGTAAATATTTAACAAGGAGAACTCCCTATCCTCTCCTGGTACGTATTAAACTAATACATTTATTTTAACAAGGGAAATGGTTTCCCCAAGCTCCTGCTCAATTTGAGCCCTTGACTTCTACAAAAGCCTCAGTAAGGTAGGCTTCCTGGGGCTCGGTAATTCACTGGGACTAAACGAGAGATGGCTCCGAGCCATGAACTTGGAGTCTGGAGGCGACAGGACCTCCCCAAGGTGGGGGAGAGCTTGGTACTGGGCTTTCCATTCCCACCTGCCTCCAGACTGGTCTGATACCCACCTCAGGACATCCCTGCCACCACCAGGTTCTGACCACTTCAGCCATCCCATGGAGCCAGGTTGACCGTAACCCATCATGGTTTCCATGTGCTAGAAGCAGTTCACATGCCAAGTCCTCCCCACAGAGGCTTTGCAAAGCGCCGGCTCCATCAGCACCCGTCCCACGCTCCCTTGGGCCCCCAGCCCTTCCTGCTGCCTCTCTCCCCGTGCTCAGATGGAGCTGGGTGTCACAGTCAAGGACATGATGCTGGGAGAGCGAGCAGCTCCCATCCCTTCTCCCCAGGCTGGTGACGCTGAGGTTTTATCCGCCGTCAGCTCTGCTCTTTGCTCCGTTGCGTATAGACCAGAGGGGAACTGGCAACCCTGCAAGAGCAAAAGTGCTTTCGCTGCAGAAGATCCTCCGAGATGCCCAAAGCCAGTTGTCCTCAGGAAACCCTGCTGAGCCATCTCCTGATGCCTTCTGACATAAATAGGACACAGTCACGTACGTAGCCCCGTACATGGGGGCTCAGCGCTCCCGAAGACCGTCCTGCACCAGCCGGGGCTCTGTCCCACTGCCGGGACCAGCTGCGTCCCCCTGCACTCTGAGCAGGATGGTGGCTGCCAGGCAAACGCCGCCTCTGCAAGACATGCCCCAAATGGCTCACAGGACACGTCACCGGTGCCAGGGCTCACCCACGGGCACCCACAAACTGCATGGCTGCTTTCCCTGCCACGGCATTGCTGTCGCTGGGGTCCCCAGAGACAGTCCCATCCCCTGCAGGCAGCAGGGGCTCCTGGAGCTTCCTGCTGTCCCAGCCGGCAGCGGCTGGCGCTGCCTTTGCAGGCTGCAGGCAGGATCTGAGGTTGCTGGAGTATCTCTCGCTCCCTCACTAACGTTTTTCAGACTTGCCCTCAAGGAAATAAAAAGCTCTGAAAGCAGCTCCCAGCTTTGCATCTTTGCTCAGAGCCATCCCACGACTCCAGCACTTCCACTCTGACTCACAGGCGAGAGGGCAGGTTCGAACAACTGTGGCCGCCTCTGCCAAGGCAATTATGACTCCTGGCGTCACAGCCCAAAAGTCTCTGGGAAAGTTTCCCTGCTCAGCTTACCCCGCTTGCAGTGCGCACGAGCAGCCGGGGGTGATGTGCCGCATTCTCAGGAGAGATGCAGGCGCTTGTAGGTGGAAATGGCAGATGCAAGACCTTGCTGCGTTGGGAAGAGCTCCCTGGTACCACAAAACATCTTCCGCTCCACAGCCTGCAGAGCAGAGACTGCCTTGGCATCTCCCTCGGTGTCTCATGGCTAGGTAGTGCTGGGAGATCCTTTCAGATGATGCCATGAGTATGGAAACATCCAGCAAAAACCCACTTTGGCCTGAGCAGCTGCCACTTTTTCTCCTGCCGCCGTGATCTGACATCGTGTTTACCCTTCATCATCACCAAAACCCAACCTGTGAAGTATCTCTCCAAGTATCCCTTCTCCAAGTCTGCCTTCAGTTCTCCACACTATTTAATAAACTGCCCTCTCGGAAAGGGTTGAGGAGAAACAAGGAACATTTGCAAACGTTTTCCTCACCCTCACAAGCAAGCAGAAAGCCCATCCCTGTCCCCATCCCCACCTGTCCCAGCCCACAGCAGGCGGAGACGTCTCTCCCACCGCCAACAATATCAGCAGGAAAATCCTTTCCGCTCTGTTTTTCTGGGATTGTGATTCCAGCAAGCCTTACAGCAGCTTGGCAGTACAGTAAATAAGAAACAGATTTCCAAATGTTTTGTTTTACCACTTTCTTCTTTGTAGCATCTAAGCCCAGAGGCCAAAGACCTGACTCCCGAAGGTCTCCATCTGGATCGCCGATCTGCATCCGCAGGCAGTAACCTCGCGGTGAGGCAGGCACCGGGCATGGGCACAGCCTGCCAGGAGAATATCTCAGAGGAGAGCACGCCATGTGGACCGGCAGCTAATCAGGACAACCAAACTGCATGGGCAACCGTTCAGAAGTGCCCAATTTCGATGCAAAATGGAAAACTGGATAGAAAAGAGGGTCCCTGGCACATACCCCACGCCAAGGATGGTAAGCAATGAAACACCCATTGCAATCACTTGGACATTTCTACAGCCAGCTTCTGTGCTGGTTTGATATTTTGTGTTGCTTCCTATCGCAGTTGTCCCCCGTTGCATTTTTGCCATGTGCTGTCTCATGTTTGTGAGTATTAATGTCAGATGTGAACACTCTGGGACCGATCCTCTTCCCACACTGGCATCAGTCCAGAATAACTTCATCAATTGGAAATAGCCCTGGTGCACGGGCATGCAAGAGAAGCGTGAACTGAAGGATTCAGGTAATTATCCATATTACAACAGAAAGCCCATTTTCAGGCCTTTTCTTAATCTTCTTCTAACTGGACTCTCCACTCCTTGAACTTGGGGAAGTTCCCACTGAGTTCAAACCCTCCCCTCCAATGTTCCTTGCTACTGGGACAGGCGGTGGGGATGGTTCTGGGTCTCACGACTTTTATGTATCAGAGCATGACGCTACCTATGAGCCTCATATCAAATACAGCGCCCATCTGAAGATTACCTCTTGTGCAGGATGAGGCTGGACTCCACACAGTCGCACATTTTTGGAATAAATATTGAGCTTTTTTCAAGGAAAATCCCTCTGGGATGGGGTCATCTGGCAGAATAAAGGCTGTTCTCCCTGCCTGATTCACACTGGTGATGACTAAGCACACGAAGCATTCTCCAGTCTGTGAGTTACTCACAGATCTTTCATCCAGCCCCTTCTCCCAACACAGGCAAAAACCATACTGCAACCCAATGATTGCAGAGGGAAGCCCCTTCTCTGTCTGTGTCCCCCTGTCATATAACTACGTTGTTCAGGGTCTGCAGCCTCGGAGAGATATATGTCACAACACCTCGAGGGATTCCTCTAAAAAAGACCAGTCTCTGGTCTGTATGCAAAAACCTCCAAACTTCTTTATCCTCATAAATGACTTTTTCTCTTTTAAATACAATGTTTCACACATTGCAGATTTGTTTTTAGAATACATCAGAGTCAGTTAATGAGGTCAGATTAGTCCCACACTTGTTTTGGCTAGAGCCAGAGTGGCAGTAATAACAGTGATCCAGCCTCTCACACCAACATGCCTTTAAGCACCCCCATAATCTGTTGTGCAAGGTTGACTTGCAAAGTAGGCAGATAAATTGCGTGCTTATGTGTTTCGTAATATTGGCACTCGGATGAGTACCACGGTGCAGGGTAATCCTCAGGGATCACAGAGGTAGTCGTTTGAGTGGAGAGCTTCAAAGTGGAGTC
Organism: Ciconia boyciana; assembly: GCF_034638445.1. NCBI lineage: Eukaryota > Metazoa > Chordata > Aves > Ciconiiformes > Ciconiidae > Ciconia > Ciconia boyciana. The sequence goes on along the minus strand of NC_132942.1, from coordinate 3,915,707 downwards.
TAGATGCTGCAGGAACCGATGCTGGCATGAGCTTAGGTCCCAACTATCCTTTTCTCTACTATTTTCTTTGCTACTACAGCCATTGCTTCAAACCTAGCTGGCAAAGCAGAGTGAAAGCGGATCAGAGGCAGACAGTGCCACGGCTATAGCGGACGATCCCTCCTCCCTGTGCACATGTGAGCTGGCCACACTGGGAGGGAGGACCAGAAGCTTGTCACCCTCCAAACCAGGCTCTCAGGCACTCCCCGGGCTGCGTTACCTCTCGTGTAGGCTGCCAACCTGCTAGAGCCCCACAGCAGCATCACAGCTCTGCACATGGAAGTGCTGCAGCGTGGTGGGCGCAGGCTGGAAAGCCAAAATGGCATGGGCAGCTTCAGAGAGCAGGTCAATGGGTGCCCAAAAACCAGCCACGGACACGTGCATGCAGGGTATGACCATACACCAATATACATAGACAAGAAAGTTATGGTGGGCAGGGGTTTATACTAAATAGACAAAGTCTTATTGGGTTATAAGACAAAATCAGCATCACCCTGGTTAGTAACTTAGGAAGTAATTAAGAGCAGTTTTATAGGTGCAAGATCCTGCTGTGCGACAGACCAGTAAAACCGTGTCTGAGTCTTCTGATGGAAGCGTGCAAGGATGCGTGTAACACGTGGGCTGGGCTCGAGCCGCAGGGGTGCCTGTGCCTGCTCATCCCCACCTCCTCCGTCAGTCAGAAAGAGATCAGGGCCCTTTACATGGGACCCAATCCCCCTCTCACATCCACCCGGTGCACATCCGGGCATGGCTCCACCTGCTTCGGAGGAGCAGAGTCTGATTCACACGATGTCCAAAACAAAAATAAAGGGCCATGCTCCCAAAAAGCTGGACCAAATTTACAAAATTAACCTAGGTGGAGGCTTTGCAGGTCAGCTTTGAGACAGTAGTGAAGGAGCGGTGCTCCGAGCGTGGGTACGCCCCACTTCCCTATGGTCTGGCCACCCAACACCTCCAAGCTGGGCATCCACAAATGCATGCAACCAGCAGGAGCTGGGTGTTTCCCCAGATCCAGGCTTTGGGTTTTAGTAGTTCAATGTCAGCAGAATGGGCAGGAGGCTGTATCCAAGATGCCAAAATGAACCACAACGGTGGGACCCACCAAGCCATTAGATCCTCCCGCTGCGGCTCCCCCGGTGCAGCCCGTGGGGCCGGTGCTTGGCTAAACCAGCGCCGGGGACTTGAGAGCCAGCTGATACTCCCAGACCAAGGCAACATTTTTACCACGCCAGTTTAAACCATTAATAATCGTCTCTACAAACCCTCACAAGCTTCCAATGCTATGTAAACTGAAGTGAATTAAAATAATTTTTTTCCATCACTGTTTAAAATGTGCAATGCTTTTTCCAAATGGCCCCACGAGCAAAAGAGAGAGAGGGGAGTCTGAAACAGCACCCTGGAGTCCGGCCAGGTCCCAGCGAATACTTTATGTTTCACTTCAAGATGGTCAGAGCAGAGGTTTAACACAAACAGCGTTAGGTTAGTTAAGTTCTGCTTTGACCAGCAACGAGCGCTGGAGACATAAACAGATTTCATTTGAACCGGGCTTAATGTAACTGGGTTTACAGAGTCCCAGCTGATTTCGACATACATCAGAAGTGTGTATTTAGGCAGGCAGCATGGTCCGACGGGGAGGGTGGCGATCCGTATAGGTGCCCCAGCGCCGGTGCTGACCCCCCGTGCACCCCTCAGCAATTCCCACCGCTCCTTTATCTGCAAAATGGAAAGAGCTGACCTACTTCACAGAGCAAACCTGGAATCAATTAATGTCTAGCCTGCATTTAGGAGAGGCAAAACACTATATAAACATTATGTATCATTTAGCTTCTGAGGAAAAGCCATCGCCTGACAAAAGGGGCCTCTCCTTTTTATTTTATGAAGTCCGGTTTACACTGGTGCAGCCCTCCTGACTTCTTTGGCCTGGTCCTAATTTCCACCAGCCCAAAGCGCAGGAGAAACCAACTCACAAAGTACATTAATTTCCCTCATTAATAAGTGGTGAGCTCTTTGCTGAGAATCCCCATTTAATATTTGGTTGCTCTCTGAGTCTCCCCAGGACAAAGCCGAGGGGCAGCATCTTGCTGCGTGTTGGGCACCAAAAAGGCTGCTGGCACCCCCCAAAACCAAAGACACTGGCCAGAGGGCTGCTTCACACTGCCCAGCCTGGCCAAAGCAGTTGAGCAACATCCTGACATATTCAGAGCATTTCTCAAAGTGTTTCAGCAGTTCTTGGTCCAAGTCAGCCCATTCGAAGGTGCACAGAGTTATGGGGAAAATTAAGTCGCAAGAAAAAGCTTTATTGGGATGTACGGTGAAGCTGAAGGTGGGAAATGCACAGAAGTGTCCAAGGACGGCTGCCCCATGGAAAGGCAAAGCAAAGGTTTTCACAGGAACAAACAAACCCCCAAGTCCCCCCAACAGCAGAGCCCTGCCCCGCAGCGAGGAAGCAGAGGTGGGAAGCTGCCCCCCGACAACTTCTCCAGCACTCCCCACCACTGCCTGTCTCCCAGCAAGCCTCCCTCCTCCCTGCATGCTATTTTACATATTTTACAGGTTGCTCTGCCCATGTGCCATACGTCCCCAGGTGTCATTACTGCAGCCTGTCCTCTCCTGGTCCTAGCAGTGAGGCTTTTTGCACCCAAAATGCCGCCCACAGCCCTCTGCAGCTCCTGGGCTTGTGCCTCCAAAACGAATTCTGCACCAAAATGAGAGGCAGAGAGGCTTCTTCCAAAGCAGCAATGTTTCTGGTGATCAAGCAAGGCCACAATTTTTTAAGGACTCTGAAAAACTTGAGAGTGCTTTGCCATTTCCAGCTGGAAACTGGAAATCCGTCGGCAGGGTTAGAGGATTTTACCACTCTCCACCTTTTTGGTTGCTGTCTGTGATTGCTGGCCTCTGCATTCGTCCTCAATTACTCACCAACATCACTGTTGCACTTTCCTGCCACTAGAATTTTATTTTCAGTTTAAAAATATCCCCAGACCATTTATGACCGGTGTCCTTTCACCCTCGTTGCGGTCCTGCGGTCTCCAGCTCTTGCACACCATATTTTCAGCCTGTCTGAGCCCTTCCTATAAACACAGGGAGGCTTAGGATTGCTTTTCACACTACACAAAAGTTTTATCTTACCATTAAAATAATGAAAACCAGGATTACCGACAGCCTGCATCCCGAGCCGGGGTGCTGCTGGTGAGAGCCAGCCTTGCGTTTTTGGGGATCCTCTGCTCCCACCACACTCACCACTGCGGGGAAGGGGATGCCAGCGGTCCTGGCTGATGGGCAAGGTGACCCTCATCACTCACCCAAACACAAATACTGCAGGACTGGTCCCAGTTCAGTGACACCTACTGCGGTGTGGCTCAAATACAGCCAGTGATGCTGACAGCTCGCTCAGTCATGTCCGTTGTAGAGGGATTTGCTAATTCAAATAAGCGAAGGTCCTCTAACCTTGGCATTATTAGCTTTGAAGCCCACAGAAACCGTTTCTAGGATCAGTATTTGCTTCCCCCAGTTTGGCTCTGTCCTTGAAGTGAGCACAGGAGCAAACCTGCACTTCGGATAAAATCCCAAGCGATGCTTTCCATGGGTCACCCATCCCAGAGCTGGGTTACCCTAGCAAAACAAAAAAAGGAGGAGAAAAAGTTTAAAGAATGAATTAGCAAGAAAATCCACCTGGTAATTGTGCATGCAAAGATAGGCTGGCAGTATTTCTGGAGGGGTGAACAGTGTGGGCATGGCTGGGGAAGGTCGGATACCCCCTGCCCCTCCGATTGCCTGGCTCACTGGGCCATATCACATGTAGCTGCCAGAGAAAAGCAGATTTTCATCTCATCTCTGCACCAAAAAGGTCACATCATGTATTATAGCACCACATGTGTTTCCATCATGTTGGGGAAGTTTTAGGAAGTATCCCTCATAAAACACAAAATTATCACAAACGAGAACATGAAAAACAAATTGAGCAGGAGCTTGTGTCATTGCTTTCTCCCTAGCCCTTTTACGAGAAGCTCCTGTTAGCAGCTCTCAGCCCCCTCGTGCTGGCCAGCTCGGGCAAAGGCTTTGGGGCACAAACCCACTGCAAACAGCAGACCCAGGTCTGGTATCAAACACACATTTTAAAGAACCACAGAGGTGAGCTCTGCGGGTTTGGTGAGAGGCAAGCAGGGCCATGGCAGCAGCAGAGAGCACTCTGCAAAATCAACCGACCCTTCTCCATAGGGATGTGTCAATAATTTTGTCTTAGATACTGTTCGTGTCTGGCTCTCGTTTAATTTGCTGCTGGAAGCCATAGCGTAGTAGTGAAGAGGATATTTTCTAGATGTTCCTCCGGTAATACTGAACTCCCATTGCCTACGCAGAATTGCGAGGAATGGTCATATAAAAACTATTGAGATTGAGAAAAACTCAACACTTGATGTTATACCAGCACTGCCATCAAAGGCAAAACCTGCAGCATCTTCACGTCCAAGCCATCAGAAGCTCGAGCTTGCCCGCTCGCCACAGAAGCCAAGGAGCAGCCACGAGACCCCAGTGTCCCCGACACGAGACACCCACCCCTCTCCCCACATCAGCAATGTAATCCAGCCCCGAGAGAGCCAAACCCCCAAACCCAGCACCCCCTGGGCACTTTCCTCCCTTCCGTCATCCCCCAAGACTCATTTCTCGGTTCCTGCCATAGCGTGCTAACGGGGGGCCGTGTCGGAGGTAAAGCGGGGCCGTGCCATGCAGCCCCGCTCTGCTAATCTCCATTGCCTGCGTGACCGGGAGAGGGTCAGGGTGGCTCATTCCTGGTCATCTCAGGCAGATCAACTGCCCCCGTCACGGCCGTCATGCCCGGACTTTGGGGCTGTAGCTCCGTGCCGGTACACCCTGTGCCGTGCAGAGGAACGGCTGCCCCTCTGCAGGTCTCCTCTTTCCTTCTCCGATTACCCAAAGCCGTGTGGGTGTGTTTGCATTAAAACTGCCAGATGAACCCAAACGGGTTATTCCAAGATGCTAATCAGCATCAGAGCACAGAAACGAGCTGCTTCGTTCAGAGATATCACAATCCATTTCCTTAGCGTGGGTTGGTTTGCTCTGACTCAGAGCAGCCCCTTCTCTATTCCGAGGCTGCTTGATCTTAGAAAGAGGGAGCTGGCAGGGAGAGCACCGGAGCCTGGGCTCTAGTCCCAGCCTTGCCACAAGGTTTCCAGGAAAAGGACCCGGGCTGTGATCCTTTCCCAGCCCACGGTTTCTGCAGCTCTCAATGGCGACGTGCCTCCCTCCATCAGCGGCTGCCTGCAGCGCGGGGCCAGCACCGGCGGCTGCGCTTCCACCCCGTCAGCGAGCAGAAAGGAGAGCAGATATTTTCTGAATTATTTTTAATCATAAATGTTCCTGGCTTATTTTAATGAAGGTTTGAGGAGGAGGTTGTAGGCAGAGCTTTGACAGCCACCAAGGATCATGTTCCGCCTAAAGAGCTTTTAACTTTTCATCTTTTCATGATCTGGCAAAGATTTTTCTTTCATGACTTCCACAATCCCTCTCAATATGCCAGTATGTGCGTAATAGTGATGTCGCAACCTGCAGTGGGAGAATAGCATGGTGAAAAGATCCCCAAATACCATGCAAAATGGGAAGCGCCATGTCTAAGGCATATGGAGGACTGCACCCTCTGCAAGCACCCCTCCATTCACCCGGCAGGGCAAGGAGCAATGGAAAGATCCCAAGTGTTTTGCACGACGTTGAGCCCCCTGGCTCTGCAGATTTTCTTTAACTCCCTTGTAAATATTTTTCTCCCAAAAGATCGGAGGAGAATGGCAGAAGCGCAACCCAGGACTGGCTCCGCATCGTGTGCCATGTGCACAGCAAAACATTTTCGGAAGCACTAGTCGCGATCAGTACATTCAAAGTACGGGGGGAAAATAATACAGAGGCTCCTGACAGTAACCGCAGTCACCTGAGGAATGGGGCAAAAGGGAATTTTTGGTATCCAGGGCATTTTTTCTGGACTCCAGGCCAGACCGTGGGTTTTTTAAACAATAGGTACCAAGCTGTGATCATAGGCTTGGATCACATTAAGGTTAACCTAAGACATGTAAAACTCGGCAGTCTCCATTTGGGGGATTTGTGGGAGGTTTTTCTGGTTACATGGTTTAGACTCGCTGCCTGGGGTTAGTCCTTCCCCAGACAAGATCCAGAGAAGTCCACTGCTGTGGCAAAGCACAGGTCAGCCTGGACTACTGCTGTAAGAAGAAGGCAAGTCCTCCTCACCTCCCAAACTTGGGTGCAAACACATCCTCCAACCCCACTGCTCCCATAAATCTGGGATGTGCTCTCACCTCTCTCCCAGGCATGCTGAGGGGTGGAGCATGGGAGCCAGACCAGGAGGATGGAGCGTTGCTCAGGGCTGTGCACCCAGGGGACACCCGGGGCTCTGCGAACCCCAGGACGTGCCGGGGCTGAGGCGCAAGGAAGAACAGTGAAGAACGGTGAATTTTCCAGCAGGAAATTGAGCACATTTGTGATGGACACCGATCCCACACCAACACTGCACGGTGCTGGGAAATGGCGTTAGCCCTCCTGACAGGGACAAAACCAGTCCCATTTCTAGCACGTGCCATGTGTTGGTACCTTCCTAGACTCTCAGCACTGCTCGTGCTGAGACCAGTAGCATTTTCCCTAGGGAGAACAACCTCAAAATGTCCATTTGTTCCAAGAAGATAATTCAGTACATCAAAAGGGCATCTGTTTTTGTAACTTGGAGTCTCTCTTGTAGTCACTGGCTCCACCGTTACTGACCTGTTCGGTGTGTCATCCTGGAGGTCCAGGAACAGCAAATACAGATCAATAAATGGGATAGTGAAACAAAAACCCTCCATGATGATGATATCGGAGTGGCGCAAAGTCTTTTTGATGTCATCCAGCAGCTCACTGAAATCTTAACCTTGAGTGATTTTGTGCTGTGAAAAAGAACAAGCCCAGGAAGAAAACGCTGTTAGCAAGAAGGAGGTGACACTTGGGACTGCCACCCTGCAGACCCCTACATGGGCTTCACAGAATCACAGAATCACAGAATCGTATAGGTTGGAAAAGACCTTTAAGACCATCGAGTCCAACCGTAAACCTAACACTGCCAAGACCACCACTACACCATGTCCCTGAGCACCTCATCCAAACGGCTTTTAAATACCTCCAGGGATGGCGACTCCACCACTTCCCTGGGCAGCCTGTTCCAATGCTTGATGACCCTTACAGTGAAGTAAAATTTCCTAATATCCAGTCTAAACCTCTCCTGGCGCAACTTGAGGCCATTTCCTCTCGTCCCATCACTTGTTACCTGGGAGAAGAGACCGACCCCACCTCTCTACACCCTCCTGTCAGGGCATTGTAGGGAGCGATGAGGTCTCCCCTCAGCCTCCTTTTCTCCAGGCTGAACAACCCCAGGTCCCCCAGCCGCTCCCCATCAGACTGGTGCTCCAGACCCTTCCCCAGCTCCGTTGCCCTTCTCTGGACACCCTTTGGACACGGCTTCGTGCTGGCTGTGGGCTGGAAACAGGGTTGTCTGTGACTCCCATCCCCAATGGACTTTTGGAGCAGCCGGACGTGCCGGGCAGTGCAGGAGCTCCTGGGTGCTGATGGGATGGGGATGCCCGTCCCAAGGGAGGCAGCCCGGGGTCTCCCCAGCACCCACCCACCCAGGCAGGTCCTGCTGCTGTGCAGGAATCCCCACCCCCGCCCTTGCGGTGGGACCCAAACCACTGACCCGAATCGGTCACTCAGTCTAGTACTCGAACCAGTGATTTTCTGGCCCAAAGGCAAGAACACTCTCAACCAAGCCATCCTGAACTGATTATTTTTAAATTACGTTTGCTAAAAGCAAGAATGAGCAGAAGAGTTGGTGGAAACAGCGAGTCACGTTGCTCTAATCATTTACATTTCAGTGACAGCTTTACTGCATTTATTTCAAGTCAGCTTTGCAAAAGCCCTTTATCAAGCAGTGCACAGCTCTCCTGCAGACGCTGCAGCATGTGATTCAAGCCCGTAGTAGCATTTTGGATACGTCGCATCAACGGGCTGCGAGAGCGCAGGAAGGAGCACGACCTCCCTCGAGCGCTCGCAGAAAGCGAGTCCAAGCCATTTCTGGACAGGGCTCTTGGCTTGACGTGACCTAAAAGGATTTCTTTTAAAACTTCTCTTTGAAGTTAAACAAACTCAGACAAAACACATCAAAGCCACTTAAGAGTTTTTCTCCACCTTTATAATACTTTAACCGCAATGTGCCATCATAATACTTTTAGGTGCACATGTGATGAGCCTACCAAAAAGGCATATAGGATCTACAGCCTGGATTATTATAAAAATGGGCAAGGAAAGAAAAGGAAATTTTACCTTCACTGAAAGCAGTTCATCTACATCTTGCCCTGTTAAACAACATCTGACATTTGCGGACAGTGCTATCCACCCACGGCTGACCACAGCCCACCTGCTCGAGCATGACTTGGTTGCTCACGTTCTTCCCCTGCTTTTTCAGGATCTTCTGTTTCTTGGCCCAAGCAGCAGTCGCCTTCGCTGCTTTGCAGTCCTGTCCGTACTTCTGAGTCAAGTCCTGCCCATGCCAAACCACAGGGGTGCGAGTGAGTCCCCGAGCACCGCTCACAGCTGGTGGGTCAAGAGATGGGTCAAGAAGACTTAGGCTTCAAAAAACCCCTGGTCCAGCCCCATGCAGCAGCGAGAGGTGTTAAGCAGGACCACCTTGGGGCTGGCAGCCGATAGCTGCTGGGGCACAGATGCCCCTTGCATACGATTTGCTGTATTCCCCCAGCACACCCAGCTGACCCTGGCCCTGGCTCCATGCAGGGGTTCGTTGCAGAAGGGCCAGAGGCAGCTACAAGACCATGAGAGCAACCTTGGGTTAAACAGAGGCAGAAATGGGTCGTGGCTGAGAGGACCTGGGTGCAAAGTGTGCACCCAGGGGACCTGGGGGCTGGCTGTGCTGGAGGAACGGGAGCTTTCAGCAGCTATGGAAAGGTAATCAAAGCAGGAGTGTAGACGTGACCTAAAATGGGGACCACGGGGAAAGATACACTTATTCTGCTCAGGGGCTGGGGACTTCTGTATCCAGAATGTTTCTAGCTGTACCAGAAGCCAACGTCTGCAAGCAGCCGAGCACCAGCTTTCCAACCAGATCCTGTTAGCTGGTAGCACGCACGCTCGTACATGCTTGCACACTCTCGCACATGCATGCACGCTCAATGCACAGAGCTCGCATGACCTTGGGTTTTGGTAATCACAAGTGCAATCAACGTATTGAAGAAGATGAAGTTGCCCAGCAAGATGAACACAACTATGAACACGTGGCTGCTCGTAAACCCGTAATGATCCATCTCGCACTGTGTGTCTGTCCAACCACCAACCTGCAAATGTATTTAAGCAGACCAGAGAGTTAGTTCCAAACCACAGCATAACTCACAAGCCATATGAAATCTTCCTCTTCTTTTTCTTTCTTTTTTAAAACTGAGCACAGTTCCTCTGTTCCTCAGAGGTCCAGGTTTAAATCAGCTAGTACAGATCTCTTTGCTGTCAGCTTCAGAGATTTTCCCCTCTGAATTTGCAATACTGGGTAGGGAAGTTTGTCTATCAAAGCAAATTTTCCCAGGGATCTGGAATATGAGTTCACTGCCAAGCAGTTCATGCTCTCCCTAATGAAGTCACAGGTTAATCAAAGGGCTTCTTCAGCAGCACTTCAAAATCTGCAGTTTGTCATTTGGCTGAGACAGACTGGAAAATGCCGCTGTACTTACAGTTACTAAACTGAAGAGTGTGAAGACGGCAGCCTTCAAGCTGCCTCAGTTTTCAATGTCTCCAGTTTTGGGATCTCCGTACCATCCATGTCCCAAAATGGCAAACACAAACATCAGCAGGAACAGCAGGATGAGGGCACCCGTCACTGTCTGCACCGTCTGGCCAAGTGTCTCTGTGAAAAACCTGCGAAAGAAAAAACAAATGCGTGCTCCGTAGGTGAGGGAGATGCTCAGCCGGGATGAAGGCTGGGAAGCAGGGCTGGGGATGTGGGAGGTGACAGCCTCCCTGGACCACTTCTGAACCAGCTCCCTCGCATGCATCCACAGGGCTGTACTGGGAATTAAGGAGAGGGAAGGGGCAACCACTGTGATGCATGGGAGCATGACAGAAACCAGGGGCTGTGGCCGTGCGTCAGCCTCTTGGACTGGGAAACGGCCCTTGTAGGGCTCAGTGGTGAGTAAGTGCTGCAGAGTGGCAAGACCGAGGGCTGCTTGGTCCCAGAAGCATCACACCTAGCACACAGGAGCTTCTCACTGCCTTTTGAAATATGGACAGGTTACTAATGGAGTAACGGTTTCCTGTTGCTAAAGGATACAGCTGTTCCCAAGCTTCTGCATTAATAAATTAGCTGAATAAAACCGAGCAGTGCTATTAACCCTCGTGCCGTGGGGTCTGAGCACAAACCAGAGGTAGGATGAAATCTCTGCTGGCCTCACTGTCTGGTTGCTCCTCCCCTGCCATGCAGGATGGGCCAGGATGGGAGACAGGAGTCTGCAGTCGTCTCTTGTCCCTCCGTGGCTGCTCAGCCTGGGAAAGCCCCGTGCAAAGCTTGGGGTCACCGGGAAGGGACATGATGCTGCTCCGGAGACCATCTCACTTCTTATGAAGACCCACATATGACACCAACGTATACAAAAGACCCTCCTGGGAGTTGATGGGAGTGCTGGTTTTGTGAACTGAGCTTATCGTTGGTAATGACTTTTAGGCAAAAGCAAACTTTCCCATTAACTGCAAATCACAGACAACTACACGCCGTCTCTTGCATCCATGTTACATTACCCTGGAGAGCAGTGGCAGCACGGGCTGGCTGCTCCCCCAGTCTGTGCCTGCCAGTGCCAGCGGGGTCTTACACAGTGCACCCATTCAAGGACTGTCCATCCATCATCTCTGACTGTCAACAGCATCTCAGGTTAAAGCTCTGAATCTCATCTGGCTGAGCTGCTCGGATGGTACCTCCTGGAGGGGATGTTTGCACAGAGCTAGAGCAAGGGGCTCTTCCCAGTCTTCTCCAGCTGCCAACATCCCGAGCTTGTTCAGATGGGTTAAGGACTCCTGCAGCAGTTCCCGACTTTTGTAAGTCTTGCCTGCTCCAGGTGATCGTCCCACCACGCTACGCAGGGAAGAGCAGCATCCAACGCAGAGACAACACGTGCAACTGCGTTGTCTGCAGAACCATCCCAGAAAGCCCAAACTAGACCAACCCTAAACCCACCAAGTTTGGTACAAATTCCTGGAGGAACCGGCAGAGGGTTTTCCTGCCTCCCTGCACATGTAGGTCTCTCTGGCAGGGGAACAAAAGCCATTCAACCCCCAAAATCGGGTGACATTTTTGCCAAGTTATGTCATGGCGTTGGGTAGGTTTGGGCTGTGGCACGTGGTCATAAAGAAAACCAGCCACCCAGAGCTGGGGGTGACAGGAGGGCCGTAAAACGCTCCCAGCGACTGCGGGCTGGTGAGTGCCTCCCGTGCAGGACCATCACCTCATTTTCGATTGCCAAGGCTTCTCCGGCTGCTTCAGAAACCGCTGTGGAGTCCTATGAGCTTTTATTAAGAAGGAGCTTTGTGGTTCACAGTCTGCACAGGTAGTAAACTACATCGGAATTAATCCCAAATATATTTTTATAAAAGCAGAAAAGTAGATTTTTTTCTTTTTTTTTTCTTTTTTTTTTTTTTTTTTTTTTACAGAACAACCTGGCATTTTTAAAGTTTATTTTGAAATTGAAATAAGGATGAATGGGGCCTACACTAAAACAGGGATTGCAGCTAACAGAACGTCTCTGTATGGAATACAACAAGGAAATTATTTCCTCAAGGTGGAAATTTATTGCTCCAAGGTGGAAGGCAGAGTGTTTTAAAGAGTTTTTTAATTAATAAAGGGAAACGTGCCAAGAATGTGCTGCATGTTTGAGCTCTCTGCATTAAATACTGCTAACCTGTTGAGGGCTAATTTAGGCTTCAATTAATAAACTACAATACACACAGAGGCATAAACAGCCTCCTGCACCTTCAGCAAAATGCATTTAGACAGCCCTATCACATTTTAAAACGAATTTTAGGCGAAGAGGTGTTGTCTCTTGGGATGCCAAGCAGCTCAGGGCACTTGTCCCTTCAGGTCAGGATGCCAAGGCAAGTACCAAACGCCCGTGGAGCTGGCACGCGGCGGCACGGCAGGGCTTTGCAGGATATTTATAGCATCCCTGGAACAGGAAGGGACTGTGAGAGCCTAAAGAATTTTCCTCTTTGGTATTTTTTTCCCCCAGTAATGCCATTCTAGGCATTCTCACCCAAAGCCAGCATGCAATTTCCCAGTGGCCCCAGTCCCTTAGGTGTTAAGTCCCACCGACTTCCATCAAAACCTAGTGTTGCATGGCCCAGATTTTCAAAGGTATTTAGGCTCTTAAACTTGCAGATTTGTGCTGAGTGGGATTTTTTTCAAAGCACCTCAACATTTTAAGCGTCTCAGGGGGGAACGGTGCCAAATCTTATCCTACGGGTTTTCTTCCTTGTGGTCCCCAGACGAGGCATCTCCTGGCAGTGAGTTCCACAAGTGCATAGCACGAGGTTCAAACCAACAAACACACACTTACACTGATTTAAATGTCTCCCCATTTTGCCATCCATCAGTTTGCTCTCTTATAATCAGCCAGATCAAACTGGAGCATCTGATCCCCCACGCCTAAACCATTCATTATTTCATGCGCTTCTACATGTCCTCCCTTCTCCCAGTGACACAGAATAATTAACATATAAAAGTCTGGTGATAAGTGAAGTTTATGATCCAAACTAGAGGAACGAAGGCTCAGAAGTCAACATTATAAGAGCCCTGTGCCCATAAACATCCCACTTCTGGTGGGCTACCCAGCCAATTAATTACACGCAGAAATGCTGGCTGAGCATTCATTGCCCACATAAGCTCCTTGCTGAAAAACAAACCTCCAGAGTCGTCAGGAGAAAACTAAGTAGGAGATGGTGTGCTGGAGAGAAAAATACACACAGACCAAGAATAGGACGTGACCTATGTTTTATAGGTTTTTCTGCGTCTACTCTGCTGTAGTAAAAGAAAAAATCTCTCCTCTCCTTAGGGGAAGGAGAAACAGGGGAAAAAAATCAATGGCAAAGCCATAGGCATCTTAAAAAATCAGGAATTATTAGTTTTTGCCTTTGCTCACGAGCTACCACAAGCATCAGCCCCTCTCGGGCCAGGCAGCCCCCAACACCTGGGTAGGGCAAAGCCTCCCCTCGCCCCTGGGCTTGGGATGCCCCCTCTGCTGTGACAGCTAGTGAGCAGGGCTTTACCCTCATCCCGCTGCTGTACTTGATGAGCTTGAGCATGCTGAGGGTCTGGAGACCTTTGGTCATCCCCTCCGGGCGGGTGCACGTGGCGGTGTCCACGGGCAAGATATGCGGGAGGAAGGCAACGAGGAGGATGGCGGCATCCAAGATGTCGTAGCCGCTCTTCCAGTAGGCGATGGGATCCACGTACAGCTTCAGCAAAAGCTCGGTGGTGTAAACACCAATGAAGAAAGCATCTGTGACCTGGAGAGAGGAGGAGGCGAGCCCAGGCAGCTGCCTGTGGCTGCCAGACCCCATGCACCAAGCCAGCACTTTCATATTAAATGTCCCCAACAACGTCCCTCTGCCCGCGGGGACCATTTCAAATGCAAGCCGAGCTCACCCCGCTGCAATCGTCATCACGGGTCACTGCCCAGCACAGGAGGGTCCTGGCCGCATCCCAACGCACCATGCACCCCATCGGCCCCTCGGAGCCGGGCACACGCTGCTTGCTTCCCCGCACAGAGCCTGGTCCTGCAGCCAGAGCTCTCGGAAACCTCCAACGCTCGTGACTGGGTTTCTTGACATTAGCCAGGCCTGGCTATATATTACTGGGATATATAATTAAGGCTCAGAGGTTTGCGTACAGTAGCTGGCTTGTGTAAGACAAGGAAATCAAGGAGTGTGACCAAGAGGGATTTTTCAATGTGAAAATTGAGTTTTAAAAGGGTGCTTAAAACTAGCTGTGCTAAAACCGCAAAGGGGGAAAGGGCTGCCATCGAAAGGACTGAACAATTGCATTTTAAGAACGATAATTATCAAATAAGTGAAGCGATCTGAAGCTGAAATACAGCCAGGCCCTGGGCCGGTGCAGGCAATGGCACGGGGGAGGACGGTGGGCTGGCAGCCACCCCGAGCAGCTGCGGGGGCTGGACCCCCATCCCTTCCACCCCTCCCCTCCTGGCGATGGCACGTGGGAGGGTACCCCCATGCCTCGCCTCAAAAAAGGTCCCCCAGCACAACCGGCAGCGGCAGTTGGTCTCCATGGCCAGGGAGATGGCGTTGATGGAGATGATGCAGATCATGAGCACCGTGAATTTGCAGCTGCCCAGCAGCCTGTGCAGGGAGGCACAAAACTTGATGTCCTTTCTCCTGCCAAAAACAACGGCAGACCTGGAGGGAGCTCTTCCAGTTTGATGTCTTTTTTTTGTTGGTTTTCCCATGACCCAGCCCAGGAGTCGGACCCAGCTGGAGATTCTGCTCCTGCCCGAGTCCTCCCTTCACCCAGGCTGAACTGGACCCGAACCAGCAGGTCCCGCAGCATACACATCACCTGGGCTCAGCTCCGCACCGAAAGGGCTTTGCTCCATGTGTACCTGAGCCGGCAGAAGGGAGCACACCTCGCAACGGCCTCCAACAGACGCTGGAGGGATCTAGTAAGAAAATTGGAGGTGACTCATCCATTCTGGGAAGGGTCTGGATGCTCCATGTGCCGCTTCCCTGATTGCTCCATGAAATAGCCGGGTGCTCCTTAGCTTCCCCAAGTGACCCTCAGCGTGGGCAGGAGGGTGGAACTTGCTGTTTGATGTCACCACCTTACGAGGTCACTTCCAGATAAAGAAACCACACAGGCAAGTGCCCAGACCAAGCCCTAGATAAACAAAATTTCTGCATTAGCAGTATAACAAGCAGACACTGGTTAGTCTTAATTTACTGGGTTTGCGTTGCTGAGGGGTTTAGGCACAGACCCGCTCCTACCTGGGGGAGGAGATGAGCCAGGATGATGCTGTGCGGGCGCTGGCCCCGTCCCTCCCAGCATCCCGGGAGAACGGCGCATCCCCGTGCCGAGGTGGGAAAAGCAGGCAGTGAAACACGGCCAGCCCCGCAGAGGAGCATCACGCCATAATGTCACCCTGGCCCTCGTGTCTAACAGCAAAAAAATGATGAGCGCTCCTACAATGAGGTGTGCATTTGAGCTTCAGAGGGGTAATCCTCCTTTGTGCACCCACCGCCAGTCTGGAAACGGTGCAGGAGCCCAAGCACAGACCTCTGCTCTTTCTCGGGACCCTTCCCAGGGCTCCAGCATCCCCGCAGCCCACGCAGGCTGGCCCGGCTCTAACCAGAGGACCGCTGGCAGCCGTGCCTGGACCCTTTCCAAAGTTCATTTGCAAACGAGTTGTCAGTTCCTCACCAAAGGGTCCAACTCTGCAACAGATCTTCAGCGCGAGCAGCGCTGACATAAACACAGCCTTTGATGTCAGCGGGATAACTCACATCCATGTTTGCTTTTTGCCTTGGTTCTTTAGGAGAAAGAGTATTAGCAATTGCCAATTTATTTCAATTAGTCAGCATCTCTGTGCTTGCTAGTCTGGACGCTCTGCGAGCACTTGTTCCAGGACACACACATGTTTGGCTAATCCCGAGGTGCAGTTTTGAGTAAGCCACAAATATTTGTTTCTTGGAGCAAACAATTGTGAAAAACTGAAACTAGCTCATGCAGAAGAACTCATTAGCTTCAGTTAACTGGCAATCCCTTCATTAACCTGGGGCTGAAAAGGCCAGAAGAGAGGAACACATCTATAAGAAGCTGCAGAAAGCGTGAAGCTTTCAAAATTGTGTTTTGCGTGATTGAAAAGCATTCAGGGATGAGGAAAAGGCAGAGCAGGGCTGAGGACCTGGCAGGCTGCAAGGCTGAGCACGAAGGCAGCGCTGGAGCAGGCATAGGGGCAAAGCCAGAATTTGTGCTCATCACCCAAAACCAGGGATGCTGCAAGCATCCCTGACCCAGGCCCAAGCCATCTGGGGGACATAAACCAACAAAAAACTCCAGTCCAAAGGAGTTTTGCCTTGTGGTTTCGCCCTGCTGAACCCCCAGGGCTCCAGGTGGGGCCGATCCAGAGCCAGTGGCCACGGGCACAGCAGCCCGGGCACATCCCAGGGGATGCTGTCATCCCTCCAGCCCCTGGAGCTGGGGATGTGTCACAGACAACGGGGAAGCATCTGAAAAGTAACCACGTCAGTCTGTCCTTCCAGCCTCCAGAAGCAGCTGGGTGAGGACACATCCTCATTAGCCTTTTAGGGTCTGCTCTTCTTCAGCCACTCCACCGCCATGTCTCGGCCGCCAGACCGGGCAGCCAGGAGGAGGAGGAAGGGCAGGAGGAATCCCGGCACGGTCGGACAGAGCCGTAACTCACAAACCAAGACAGAGACGTTTGTTTTCTAACACGTTCCTGCAGCGCTGCCTGTGGGACCCCATCCCCAGAGCCCCGGTCCACATCCGATGCCGACGCTGCCCCTTTCAATATGGTTTTTGCTGTTTACTGGACCTGAGCTCCCATTTTGGGGAAAGGAAAGGATTATTCACTGGCCCTGTTTCAGAGACGGCCCTGTGAAGGTGTGATCTCCAGCCTCGCAGAACTCGAGCAGCGATCCCAACCACGTAGCATGCCGCAGGCATCTTTCCTACTCTGCTCTCTCAGACTCGAGTTTTTGCTTTTTAATTTCCTGTGGCCACAGAGCAACATCAGAGGGTCTCCCAGGGATGGTGTTTCCCACGTGCCGTGGACTGAGTTGGTCATGGTACACACCGAGTTAAATCAGTCTTGACACAGGGAAGTTACCTGCAAAGAGAAAGCTGTTCTGCGATGGATTATCCAAATACTTAAAGCCACAATCAGCCTTAAAGCAAAAAAACTCCAAACACTGCAGGGGAATATTTAACCTGGTGGCTGCTAGCTGCGAGCCAAACCTCGCAGCAAACAGGGAAACGTGATTAGTTTGCTGGAGCGGCACCGTCCCGCATTGGGGTACAACCTTGCAGGTGCATGGGGAGCAGGCACCAAACAGACCCCGAGGAGAAGCCAGCACAGCCGAGGAAGCCGTATTTTGGGCAGCTGCTCAATCCATAACGTCACGCAGCAGCACAGCTCCAGCGATGCCATCACCTGGAAAAGACGCAAACCCCATGCTCTGGCTACTTTTGTTCAGAGCGGAGCTGACGATGCTCTTCACAAGAAAAGACGCCTTAGGCTGAGTTTCCTGGCCCAAATCCAGCGCCTGTCATCAAATCCTTGCTGTATAAATTTCCCGTGAAGTTCCAGCTCGCCCAGGGTGACTGTGCACCTCCTCCCCGTGGCCCGCAGCATCCTGCGCTTGCCGCACCAGCGGCAGATGTGCGGGTGGAGAAGAGCTGAGGAGATGCAGGAGCACGGAGCGGGGCTGGGTGGCTGCGAGCTGGCTGGCATGGATTTAGGGAGCTGTGTGAATTGGGGGTCAGGGCTCCTCAGCATCGCGGGGCTCCCCTGCCCGCCTCTGCGGAGAGCAGCGAGTTGGGGATGCTGCTGCCATGGGGTGGGAGGTGGAGTTCAATGGGGGTTCAACGCAGATCCGGGATGCGTTTCAGAAATGCTGGGAATCCTATCCAAAAGAAACAAAAAGCAAAATAAAAGGTGCTTTTATAATGAAAGAACCCCTGGTGCCTGCAAGGCGAAGCAAAGCCCAGGAGAGTGCCGTGCTTCCCGAGGCGAGCAGCGCGGGTACCGGTCCACGCAGGGAGCGGCCAGCGGCAGCCGAAGAAAACCGAGCGGGGCCAGAGCGCAGGCACGGGCTGGGAGCCCCGAGGGAAGCCGTGGCGTGAGCGGCACGACGGCAGGCACCTTCGTGGCATCAGCAGAGCCAGGATTTCACTCGTGAGACTGTCTCTGGAGTCAGCACTCGCTGGAAAAGAAAGCGGAAGCCGTTTATTCACTATTTTTATTATTATTAGCGTTGCACAGCAACGCTCGCAAAAGGCACTCGCAGGTCTGTGGGATGCCCCAGAAGTTGAGAAATTGCAGCTAAACAAGCGCTGACCTAGAAACTACGAGCGTTTCAAAGCCGTCCTCCTCTTTTCTGAGTATTTTTGCCTTTCCACTGGTCAGGGATCCTCAAACCACCACGGCTGCACAGCTCTACGCCATAGCTGGACACTGCAGCTCTCCGAGCTAAATTAGTTGGTGGGGATTTTTTTCCTCGGAGTATGTAAATAAATATCAATATTCTAAACCAAAGACCTCCCAGTAACTAAATATTATTTATCTTAAATTTATCTTAAAACTAAACAGCTTTGCACATATGTACAATAATAAAGAAACAAATTACAAAGGAGGAATTTGATGTTATTGGTTTTATTCAAAGTGCACGCATTATATATCAATTTCTAACAGCAGAGTTTTCACAGTTCATTAGAGATGTCGTCAAAACTTTGGGTGAAGCTCGTTTCACTTCCCCACCAGTAACAGGAGCCATCACAGCCTGGTTGGTTGTTTTAATTTTATTCATTCCTCACAACAGTGACCATTTTCAAACCATATCAGGGAAATCCACCGCTTCACTGGGGAAAGGCACTTGGAAGCAAAGAACATTTGAGCACGTAGTCTGAATTTGGGTCTTTTTAGGTATTAACTTGATATCCCAAGTAGGGTTACTGACAATAAATCCCAACACTTTACATCTTGCTTCCTGCAACCAATTAGCACATGACAGTGCACTTGCTAAGGATTAACAAAAAATACCTTTCTTATTTTATCGACATGAATACTCGCATGGCAGCTAGTGGCATTTTGCATCCCAAATATCTGAGAGACCACACACCTCGCATATACACCCGATATAGATTTTGGCACTCACGTAGCTCACTTCTTGGTAGCTGGTAGCTGTGCCGCCGGTGCCATTCGAGCAATGCACTCAGGAATTTTGGAGGTGTCAATCTCCCGGGAGCTCCGCACCCAGAGCTGCTTGCAGGGCATGACGGTGCACGCTGGGGACACTCGGCAGCGGGACTGCAGAACGAGAGGCCCTTCTGCAAGCCTTAAGCAGGTTGAAGTCTCCCTGCCAACAGTGCAATTCTGTCTAGGTGAGGATCACAGGATACAAACAAAGACTTTGAAACCACGGAATAAATTATTTTAAAGCTCGTCAGTGGGATCTGCAGCTCTTGGAACAACGTTCGCAATGAGTAATTGTAGATACCAAAAAAAAAAAAAAAAAGGTGAGCATAGCTTCAGCCAAGCCCAGCTTAGCAAGAATCCTGCTAACGCTGCTTCCTTCACTGCCGGCAGCTCCGGCTGATGCTCCGGGCACCCGGCCAAGCGATACCTCCCCAGTCCGGCAGGTACGGGAGCATTACAACACAAATAATGGCTCGATCCTGCAAGGTGCTGAGCACTGACCCGGCCCAGCCAAGCACTTAAGCACATGCTTCATTTGATGATGTGAGTGCTCGGAGCTCACAGGGATTTTTTTGTATTTGCTGAACCAGAGCTAAAGTTCTCAGCAACCGCAGGATCCAGCCCTGCATCTTAGATGGGGAATGGCTCTCAAGCACGCAGCAAGACTTTTGCTGGATATAGCTGCTAGGTTGTGGGTGCCAAAAGGGCAGATGGGTTTGAAGAGCCATCAGACGAGCACAGAATAAACACCAAAATGCAAAGCTGTAACTGCTGGTTGAGCTGCAACTTCAAGGAAAGATCATCAGCTGCTTGCGCTGCTCTCACCAGCATCCCTCGCGCTTGCCACCGGTCACCGGCAGAGATGGAGGTACCAAGGCAGAGGGGACTGACCCGGCCTGGCTGCTCTGACACTGTCTGAAGTGCAGAGATGTACAAATCTATAGGAAGGAAGCGGCCGGGCACGGGGCAGGCTCGCGTGGCAGCTGCCACCAGCCCCGGCCCCCGTGGGCTTGGGGAACACCGGCACGTATGGGTGGGCTCCTGCTTTCGTTCCAGCTTGTTTTAGTTTCTAGAAAAGGATTGCTCAAAACTCATTTGTTGCTGGTTTATCTGCTACAGCCTCAGGCAGAGCCAGCAATGGCAAAGGACAAGCACAGGCATCCAGAGGCATCTCAGGCTAAAAGGCAAAGCAAGCTAAGCCGCTCCTTCTACAAAACATCTTGTCTCAGGGGTTTTGTGAAATCAGGGTTACAAGGAATGAGGGATATCCTTTAAATACAAAATGCTGGTGGACACTGTATTAAAACGTTTTACACCTTTGTTACACCGAGGCAGCAGCTTTGTCAATAAACTGAGCCAGCTTCACATCTCTCTTGGTCAGTCCACCGCAGTCGTGGGAAATCAGGGTTATCTGAACCTGTCAAAAAGGAAAAGAAAGGGGTTATGAAGCCATTTTGATCTCTGCCACGTAGGCTGAGCAGCAGTTCACCGGGAACACTGCGTGTCTCTGTAGTGGACCGGTTTTACACAAAGCTCCCTGCGAGCAGCAAGCTGGACTCTCACTGCTCACAAAAACCAGAAGACGTTGTAGGTGAGGAGGCTTAACAGAGCCTGAAGTCTAACCAAAGCGAGCCCCTTCGCAGAATAAAACAGGCGTTGCATTCTTGGGTTTCATCCAAGAAGAGGTGTCCGATTAAATAACTCATTCTTTACATTTAAATTCCACGGATCGGTTTCACGAAGAACCTGGGCCAGTGACCAAGCTGCCAACAGCAGAGTCAGGGGCTCACGTGTTTTGTTAAAACACAGCACCCTGAAGGTGAAAAAAATTGTTGGGCTTGTTGCAGATTAATTTCAAAAAGAAAAACAAACGGACTGGTGCATTTTGCTATGACGCGGCTGCCTGCACGGGTTTGTTTAGACTAAGCCAGATGAGAAGTTGGGCGTTACTTTGTCTCACCTTTGACTGCGATTTTGGGAAGAGAGAAGAGGAAAAAAAAAAAAAAGATAAATTCTGAATATTCTGGAAAGCCAAGAAAATCATGAAGAGTAGATGATAAGGACTTTGTCCGCTGATCATCTAATGTCCCCTCAAGCAGGGTGACCTGAAGGGCTGATGAGAAGGAGCCTGTGCTGGGATGGCTCTGTTAGGGGGGAGAGGTGGGGATGCCCCGCGCCGGGGGTGGGGGTTCCCCGCCGCAGGCTGCTCGTCACACGTCCTTTTAGTATATTTTTAGCGGGATTGCCATATATTCACCAAATGCTAAAACAAACAACTCGATACAATGCAATGAGAAGTATTAGAAAATAAAAATAAAGGGAGAGCAATAATTTCCCCCTTCACACAGCACCTTTCATTCGAGGGTTGCAGTATACCTTGTAACCCTTGTAAATATGAGACCACCACCAGGTAGGTAATATTATAAACAAATTTTATAAGCTGCTATGTTGAGACATAGGAGCCTACAATTTTTTTAAAAAATCAAACCTAAATTGAGACTGCCAGGCTCCCATTTAGGTATCTACACATCGACAGTCTGCTACCCTATACCGCTGGGCTCCCAACTTGTTGCACAGAAAGGCATGAGAGTTGGTGAGCAGTTTCAAAACAGTCATTTATTCAGGTTGGCTAAATAAGAGTTTAAAGGCTTCTATTTTATTTTTAGATCTCAGCCAGAGAGGTGAAGCGACAGGTCCATGGGGCTGGCAGCAGTCGCGAAAAGCTTGATTCCGGATTCCTCACCACTACAAATATCTCAGCATCTCTTTAAAATCTCAAACCTCTTTAAAAAGACACAACCTCTTTCCATTCCCTTATCTTGTATATAAGCTACAAAAAAAGGCAGAGGGAATGGGCCGGTGATTTGGTCTCCTTAACTTGCCATGCCTGTAACTAGGGCTGGTGAACACGTTACCTTGCTGTAGACATTAAACCATTCTGGGTGGTGATTCATCTTCTCTGCTTGTAGAGCAACACGCGTCATAAATCCGAAAGCCTACGGAGAGAAAGAGCAAAGAGGAAAATACTCCTCCACCTGCCAGGACTGGCAGCGGATCTCCAAGATTCACTCCAAAATCTCAAAAACTCCTAGAGATGTTCCAGATGGCTGCACCTCGGGTCTGTGTGTGTTAAAGGAGCATCTCACCTTCTCATGCCACCGATGCATTTCCTGAGACTGCTGAAATCATCCCCTTCAGACCCCGGTAAATCACTCTGCTCAGTGTTACTTACTCCAGGACTCAAAGCTGTTGTATCAGAGCAGTGATTTTACCTTTGGCATCCAACAGCGATTTTAAACATCCATCCCAAAGCCCTCGTCCCTTACTGCATCTTCGAAATGTGCCGTTTCTAATTAAGCATCGTGCCACAGTATCCCTGTACTAGACAGACACCAATTCCAGAAACACATCCTTTCACTTAACTACTTTGCTATTTCTTTTACTGGGGGGAGAAAGGCGGCAGGTGGGTTTGCCCCTCTGCTTTATGAGAAAATATTTTCCCTTAAAATGAGTTAAAATAGGTTTCCCAATCCTCTGTGCCTATAGTCTCCCCAGCATGCTCCCCCAGGACGCAGGTTTTATCACAGGCTCAAGAAGAAAATAATAGCAGGCCCTCGCCAAAATACTTAGGAGCAAATCACTACGTTATAAAGAAAATTAGAATGTCCATGTAAATCAAGAACGCAATTACACAGTGGGGCCCGAAGGGCCTCAGTGCGTGAGCAGGACGCCTCTGAGTCAGCGGGCTTTGTTCATACCGAGCTCCATCCATCGGGGTTCAGGACCTGAATTAACATGCAAAGCAAAAGTAACATCCACATTATAGTCTGGTTCGTATTATAATACAACAAGCTCAACAAAACCCTACCTGATTTAGGTAGTTTTTTCGTGCTAATTTATGGAAGAGAATGTACCTAGCCCGCATTCCACCAAGCGATGGCCGTTTCAAACAAACATGTGGTCAATGAATAACATATAATGGTTGATAATAGTTTCAGTCTTTTTTCCTCTCACAAATTACAAAAACCTTTAAGTAAAAAAAGAATCAGTGCCTGGATGAAGTATGACTTTGTTAGTCGCTTTGCCAGTCAGACGAATGCAAACGTTATAATCAGAGAAAATCATTCCAATGAGGTTTGTCATTTGGAAATCACCAAACTGTCAGCAATTAAAAAGCTTTTTTCTTTGACCCAAGAGCATTCCAAAATTCGGGAAAATCTAACTACCCTTGAAGCTCTCGCTTGGTTTAGTTTTACTTCAAGTGAACAATTACTTCTAAAAATTTGCAAATGTTTCAGCAGCACACTTTGAAGCAGAAAGCTGCAAGTTGTGCATTAGATGTTAGCAATGACTTGGAACACTTCTGCATTAATAGTTCTGAAAGAGATATGATTTAAATGTTTTTAGAGTGTCCATGGGCTTAATAGGAATGCTATTTCCAACACAGCAATCTATACACAGAAATGTCCCCAAAAGTTTAAAACAGCAATTGCTAGATTGCAGTCTGCAGCTAGATTGCCTTTGTGCAAACAAGCAGCAAGGGAAAAAATACATTAAATTTATGAAAACCCTACCAGGTTCGTGTCTGCTCTACCAGTGTCTGTCTGTCCACCCCAGGAACTCACCCACCTACGTATATACGCAGGTTACACTACACAAGCACAACTCATTGACTGTGTGACAATAATCACCCTCCAACGGAAGGCAGAGCAAAGTACGCAAGCAAACGAGTCTACTAAATTAATCTGCTCTGCAGACCTTCCTTCCCACTTTGCGATGACAAATCCTCCCGATCGGTGGACCGCCAAATCCTCTCCGACCAGTGGACCGCCACGCCAACCCACTGCCTCTTCGCCTGCAGACAGTAAAAAGTCTCCAGCTGGATAAAACAGTCATTGGTCTTAACGCCGTTCATCTTCCCAAAGAGTGCTCAACTTGGGGCTGTCCGAGTCATGGAAAGGAATTAATTCTGGCGCAGAGGACCCTCCCCAGGACAGGTCCTGCTGCTCGTTGCTCCAGCTGACCACGACTGTCCCAGCCAGGGCGATCTGGTGTTACAGCGAAGGACGAAGCACGCACACCCGCCAGACCAGTGGTGTTTCAGTCGTAACATCACTTCTAAAATGGTTCTTAAATACTACCAGCCACAGCATGTCTCCAGGACATAAAAATCAGGGCCACTCTTAGAAGAACAAGTTAACCTAATGCAGTAAAAAAACCCCCAACAACTTTAAAAAATTCAGCTATCCCATAAAGTTTCCGGACTGGCCTTTCGGCACACCTCGCTCTGCTCAGAGACGTTCTCCCTCATTGCACGTTACCCAAAGCAACTTACTTCTTGCATTTTAGTTTATTTTAATTACACGCAAAAAGTATCTCCCACTAAGAAAATGAGCTACAGTTCTACCGAGCAATTTCACCAGCACAATCTCCATTAAGGTCCTAAATACTTCCTTTGCTAATTAAATGAATTGGAACGCTATTGTTTATGAATCACCTTTATATTTGTAGAGCCGTAACCTTTCTTTGGGAAAATACAATTGGCTCTGGAAGGAAAAGATATTTAGGTTTGATTAGATATGAAAACACTATTACATAAAATCAGTTTGGACATTTCTTCACGTCTTGAAACTTGATCGGTAATTTGGTCTAATTGGTGATCAAGGAAACTATCTTGTGATCAATTAAAGTAATTACCACATTCCGGCAACACAACCAACCTTAATTTGAGCAGGAGTCTGCACTTCTTCAACTTTAATTAAAAATAATGAAAATTATTAAGCAGTCTGCAGTGCAAGATCATTGTCAAGACTGCATTGGTGGGCAGAGTTTATCAGACCATCACACATTTCTTGATGAAAGTGGGGCAAGTACTTCACTCATGAAAGTAAGACCCAACACAATCTTGACTTTCGCTCTATTAATAACAGAAGTCTGCAGCCCCTCGGCCCCTAATGAGAACTTTTTCAGATTTTTCCTTGAAAAATAACAAGAGAGGAGAAAGAAAGCACTTGAGCATTTTCTAGAAACCACTACAAAGTATTAAAAGAGACTTTGATGTATTAAATACTATAAAGTATTCTGATATTTCAGTAACAGGCATATTAGGCAGACATTTTCAACCTAATCCTTTTAGGACATTTGGGCTAAAATATCATCCAGGCACACAGGTTATTCTGAATAACTTCATCACATCACCCAAGTCATGGCAGACTGCAAAATCCCTGTAATGAACCACGAACAGCACTAGAACAAGTAATGAGTGAAGCAATTCTGCACAAAGGAGATGCCCTGGGTGTGCCAGTACATCTCTTCCCTTCACGTCTTTTAAGATCACGAAAGAAGAAACTAAAAACTAATGGTGTTTCATCACTTCTAAAATGGTTTTTAAATACTACCAGCCACAGCGTGTCTCCATGACATAAAAATCAGGGCCACTCTTAGAAGAACAAGTTAACTTAATACAGTAAAAAAAACCAACAATAACTTTAAAAAATTCAGCTATCACATAATGTTTCCGGACTGGCCAAACTGCTTTTGAAAGTGACAAAATACGCTACCACAAAATAAGACTTAATGCGACTTTTGTTGCCTGAGAATGGGAAAACCAGGGCCAGACACTTTGCTGTCAGAAGTGGGAGGAAAGATGAAATTCCATCCGCCCCTCTGCACCGCACAACGCTGCACGGCTCCGGGAGAACCGCGGCATCCCGGAGCTAATCTGCCATTATTCTTCCTTTCACACTTCTTAAGCAAGGAATCAATTCATCTTAATACTTTTTAAACATGCTGCTTTTGGACAATGCTTGCCAACATTATCTTGACGAGTTATACATCAAAGCAACACAGGTCGATATGTCGTGCTAACACATCACCCACCCGCGAGTCCCCAGTGATGGATTACCCCAGAACATCTCCAGAACAAAGCAGCTGACAGTACTTGACTCAAAAGTGGAGAT
The DNA here is from genome assembly GCF_034638445.1 of Ciconia boyciana. Classification (NCBI taxonomy): domain Eukaryota; kingdom Metazoa; phylum Chordata; class Aves; order Ciconiiformes; family Ciconiidae; genus Ciconia; species Ciconia boyciana. The sequence goes on along the minus strand of NC_132942.1, from coordinate 3,889,666 downwards.
ATTCAAGAAAAACAGCTGAAAGGCTCAACAATAGAACCATACACACTTTTTATTTATTTTTTTTTAAATGCGTATGCTATGAAGAGCGCACCCGGGCTTCTTAAATCCTTCGGACACTCAGAGGAGGAAACCATATGCTAATCACAAGTACATTAAGGTTTCTGCCTCCCATCTGTCATTATAACGCTGGAGGTAGCATTAACCTTGACCTTCTGCAGTGCGAGGGCTACCTGTCTTCCCTTCCCCACCCACCTGGGCTGCATCTGTATCATTTATCAGTGGGAAATGAATAAATAAAACAAGTTATAGTGACATTGTCATACAGGGCAAGAGATTTGTTTTCACACATTTGCTTTCCATTCACCCAAGTAAAAAATACCCTTGCGCACAGGATAGAGCACGTGTTCTCCTTAGCAGTTTGACACTTACAACAGCAATAAACTCAAATCGTTAAGGTTCACTTCCAAACTGCAGAAGCTTTCACATATCCAGCTGACATTACTACCTAACAGTGAGCTACGGGCCAGCAGATAAAAGGAAAAACCTCTTTAATGTCGAGCTATTATAAGTTATGTTTAGCTAGTCACGAGGGTTTGACTTAACCTCATGACATTTTCTCTTGTGGTGTCAAGAAAAATCCAGGGTTTGTTTTATTTTAATTCTATTTACTCCATTAAGAAAGACTTTTACCTTACAAATATGCAAAGATCATCTCACAAGGCCACACTCTTCATCTGAAAGTGACAACATGGTTAAAACACACAAAAAAAGAGGAATCCAACGAGTATTTAGGAAGGTGATGGCAGCACAGGAGGAGGACAGGTATTCATTCTCAAAGCCACGTGCCCATTTTGGGATTCTTCCCTGTTGGCATCATCATCCTGCCTGAACCATCCCCAGGGACACCGGATCCATGTGGCATTAGGTATTTTCCTCTTTTCTTTTTTTTTTTTTTTGGCCCTGTGGATTCATCCACAACATAAACCAGGGGAACACCTTCCCATTGCTCTTCCCCTTTTTAATACCATTCCAAGAACAGCGGGACAGTCCTTAAGAACGCAACTAAATCATGTCCCAAAACAGAGCTAAACTCAGATTATTCACGTCCCCATCTCTCTGGTGAGACTGCAAGCAATGGCCAAGCCGGCTCAGACATCGTGCCCGCGTCTCCCTGCTCCCTCCGTCCCACCTCTGCGACGGCACTATGCCATCCCGAAGGAGAACAACACCTAACGAAGCATAGGTAGATAATTTATTTTTCTCCTCTTTAATAGCTTGAGCAGCAAAATATCGTGAATGCAGCCAAACCTCAACTTCATCTTTTCTAAGCCTGTTGATATCAAGATTTTCGTAACTGCTGAATTTAGACCTATTTTGCTCTTATCGGTGTTAATATGATACAAAATGTTAAATCTATTACACCTTCTTCCTTGTCACATCTTGACTTTTCCAGCAGCCTCGGATCATTTTTCCGAGCACTGCTGAGGACTGGGGAAAGCAGTACTCCTAACTCTGACAGACACCAATAAAGGGAAAGGATGGAAGAGGAACATTACAGACATACTGGCATGTACTGAGATGCCATTTCGGCCGTCACAACGAAATATGAAGCTAAAAAAACCCCCACAACTACAATTCCCAACTTAATTGTCTATGCTTTTCTGCGTTTATCATATCCTTTTAAAATCCAGAGCCGGCTGCTCGCATCCCCCGTACTTATCTGCACACATCATTTATACAAAAGTGAAAAGCTGCTTTGCTCTCTGAAAAAAGTTACCTATTCATATTATAGCTGTAAACACTGCTCTCCATGTTAGATCTGCAGCAGCGTAAGTGAAAACCTTTACACCATGTTCTACAAAGAACGCTGTTTCTGTCTCCCAACACTTGTTTACAATTACGTCGGTGAAGAAACTAGCTCGCCAAGCTCTATATCAAACATTTTTGACAGCAAAAGCACAAACACTGATCTATTCTAAGTAGTTTGCCACTCTGTGTAATCTTGGAAAAGGCATTCTTGCCTTTGATTCTAAAAATGTTTATGCTTCATACATTATGCAAATAGTTTTTATATATTAAGAAATAATGCAAGCAAAGCTCAAGTTAAATTAAATTCTTCAACAATAACCTTGCCAAAGCACTGATTTTCCTATAAAAAAATTATTCCAATTTGTTGATCTTACATTGGATGAAACATACTGTAACAATCTTCATAATTTATGTCCTGTTGGGACACTATGATTTAAAGTAACATAATACAGACCAGCATCACTGCTAATCTAAACCACCTGACCAGATAAACAACAGTTTCCCCTTCTCTCTTCATTGAGGGTATTTCTGTTTATTGTCATATGATTTACCAATTTGAAGAACATGAAGAATAAATGGAGGCAAAGAGAAGCGGAGCTCGGAGGCATGGCCTTTCCTCAACGGGGACGCTTCTCACACTGGTACCGGTACAATGTCAAGAGCCGCAGGAGATGACAGAAGGCAATTTCAGGAATGCTGTCCCAGGAAAAGCCCAAGCTGCTCAGAAGTTCACACTCGCTCGGTACTATCTAGACCAGGCACTAGATGCGACACGGGCCCGATGATGCTCGAGATGCAGCTCTCCAAAAGAGGTTTGAGTCAAAGGCTTTGCCTCCCAAGCTCAGCAGTGACCTAAGCTATGACGTCGCTTTGTCATAAAGCAGGTGCATGCGTAATTTGCCCCACCTGAGATTCAACTGGTCTGAAAAACAAATGCAAATTTTCTGCCAAGGGATACGGGGATCAATGCAAGAAAAGGGACTAAGAGGAAGGCAGAGAGCTCTGACCTGCTCTTAAAGCCGTCTCCTCGCTTTGCTTTCCTCTTCCCCTCGCGCTCGCCAAGCGTGTGAAATACCCTCGCGTGCAATCTGCACAACAAACCTCGGCTTTATCTTTTCTAAGCCTGTTGATATCAAGATTTTCGTAACTGCTGAATTTAGACCTATTATGCTCTTATTGGTGATAATATGATACAAAATGTTAAATCTATTACACCTTCTTCCTCGTCACATCTTGACTTTTCCAGCAGCCTTGGATCATTTTTCCTATTCTCATTTTTATTACTGTAAGTGATTGCACCTGGATTTCATGAAGAGAAAGCAGATAATATGCTCGGTGATTCAATGAACAGACTTCACGCCAGAATTAATCACCTATTCCACCAAAAAGATTTATAAACTTGATGGAGTGGAAGTGAGAGAACATAGAGATGCCTTAAAGCAGCATAAAAACTTCTTTCTGTGAGTGATAAAAGTTTCAAGCCTAGACTCCACCGGGTCAATACAACCTTATTACAAAATACATTCATTTGCTTATGATACTGCTTACAGATAAGACTACTGCCCATAAAGACTACTGCAAAATAAGTAGACATCCTAAATCCCAATCAAACCTGAAACAAGGTCCCATGGTATTTGTGATAGATTACTTCATATAGAAATATCCAAAATAAATGCGCTTTTTTCCCCCCAGTTCCAGTTCCTTAGCACTCTAGGTAAACATAGCTTCATAAATATTATCTTATTTATTCAAAAATGTAGATCTCTAAATTAGATTTTAGAGAAAAAGAAGGAAAATAATCCCAGGTTTCAGAACTGAACCAGAACATGGAAGAAATCCTCCCGCTGTGTAGTCAGCTAAATGTGACTCTCCACCTCCCAAGCCATTTTTGTGTGCTTTGTGCTCAAAAATGGAATATAAAGATTGCACTTAGGAGGCTTCCCCCGAATAAAATGGCTATTTCAAGAAACATGACTTTTTTTAAATGAACTTTTTGCACACTACCTAAAAACATTAAATAATACAGCGAAGCCCCCATTAACCGAGCACCTGCTAAAGCAATCAGTCACTTAAAATAATAAACTCTCTTGGCTGCGCAACTGAAAGAACAATGATAATTTTACTTGTTAAAGCAAATGTTTGGCCCAGCAAATCAAACCCCTGGCTGTACTGTAATAAAGCCATCACACAAACCACTATAAAAATAAACTAGTAACAAGGTGCAGTTGGTCCCCAGTTCCAACCTTTTGAATTCAGGCTCCTGAACCCTCTGCTAAGGCGCTCCGCTCACCGATGTGCTTCGTGCTGCACAAGGATGCTGCCACTCGGGCAATAAACCACCCTCGATCACACGGTGCCGGCCCACGACGTGAAGCCATTGAAAGACAGACCAAATAAGAATTAATTTATGTGAATACTCCACTTCAAAAAGGTGCTCAAGTCCTCTGACTTTTATAGAGCTCGGCTATGGTGTAGAAGAACAGAGAAGATCTTCTACACCACAGAAGTTCTTCTACACCGAGTTCTTCATCGCATCACATTTTGGATGGAACAGACCTGGCTACAGCAGAACAAAATACTACTGTTTTCCCCCCATGTTTCTTTTTACTCGTACGCGAAGGAATGATTCCGTTCTGTAGACATGAAAATGAAGTTCACATGCCATACATGCTGATGATAACATAGGGAGCGCTCAGACAAAATTTTCCTTGGTCTTTTGGCCAAGATTACACATACTACCAGCTTAATATCCAAAACCTTCTCTGCTGAGTATCCAAGGGCAATCATATCCTGCCTCTAATAATCCCTCTAAATCTCTGCCATTTATGATCCTAAGAAAACATCAAAGAGTGATAAGAAAGGCATTGCTTTATGATGGATTAAGAGAAGAAGCGGCTGGTCTCATGACCATTTCATCCTCCACCATCCTCCTACCCACTACCCTGTCAGCTTTTTTGGGTTCGTTTGTTTTTTTAAAGACAAAGTCTCAAACATGAGACAGAGAAATCACGATGGAGGTGTGAGGAATTTGGAGAGGTCTCCTGATCACCCTCTTGGCCAAGCCAGAATCTAAAAAGACCTAACACTATGAAATAAAGCAAACTGAGGAACATTTACTGCAGATCCAGTCAGGGAATGATTTCACTCAACCGAGCTGCTGAAAGCATCTTGCTGTATTGTCAGAATGGGTCTTCACGTTTGGACGCCTCTCATAGTAGAAGAGAGTAGATGATACATGGGGGCAGTGAACTCAGCAGGAGACTTACCTGGGCCAGCACTGGCAGGCTTTTAATTTATAGTGCACTATAAAATTCAAATATTATTTTGAAGACAGACATTTCAAGACTAGAAGTGACAGATCCTTTGAAGAAAGAGTAGGAGAGAGCAAGCATCTTCCCAGACGACGTGTTTCTCTTTGGGGCATCCTTCAACCTCGGAGCAGTTGGGTACCTTGCCTGGTTTACCATGCCCACTGGTCCCTATGTAATCTGTAGGTCACCTAGACCTGTCCTTCATCTCCTGTCTCTGGTTATGTGGAAGAATGGCTGGAGCAGGTCACGGAGATTTCTCCATGAGCTGGCAGGACAAAAGCAGCTACGTTAAGTTACATTATTAAGAACCAGGCTCACTTAACTGCCAACAATTTAGACAGACAACCTATACTTAGTATTTTTCACTGTCTTCAGACCCCTCCGTGTGCTCCAAGCACATGCCTGGAAGTGGCAGAGTACATCCAATGTGCAGTATTTTGAGAGGTTCCATGTTTTTTTTGTTGGTTGTTTTTTTACTAAGACACAAGGGTTCCCCTGGGCAGCCCACACCATTTGTACACCAGTACACCTGGGAACAGAGAGATGGGCTCACAAGGGGAGACAAATACTGAGTCCTCCAGTGAACGTCAAATTTCTTTTAGAAATTCATATGAGCACACCCCAAAGGGAAACCCTTTGTCCACCTCTGTTTTTTTATTAGATTGGGCATTACAAGACGCACGCATAAACACGTCCTGGGCTTGTACAGCTAACAGTATTTCTGCTTGGTACAAGCACCCACCCACCGTATCATGGAATAAAGATTCTCCCAGCCAGGGACACCTTGGTCATACACAGACATATATTTAACTGCCTACTGTTATTCTCATCACAGCACGAGGAAAAATCACACTAGATCACGAAATCAGGACTTTCCCCTCTGATCCTAGGAATTAAAAATGTTTTCCTACAAAACACCCTTAGCACTAAATAAACCCAATGCTGCGGTGCTGACTCAGCACGAGGCTCCCCACTCATCAGCGTGTTCCCCACCAAACCCCTCCAAGACATCACAGCCAGCTTTATGCTTGTCCAAAGCAACTTTTCATCTCAGCCCAACAAAATGAAAGGAAGAAAAGGGCAAGGGGAAGAGGAAGAAGGGAAGCTCTCCCCCAGAAAACCTATGTTAAGCGGGTTTGCAGCTTTATAAAATAGGAATGAAAAAAATTACACTCGCCTCACCCCGATAAACTGTGGGCCTGCCAGTGGCTTTTCAGAGCAGATGTAACGTTTTAGCCAAACGTGATTGTTTGTGAAAGAAATAATTCTGATCAAAACCCGAAATTGCAGCCAGCAGAAGCGCTGCACTTCGTCACGTTAATCCGCCCTGACGGGGAGCGGCGAGCAGAGATTCCTACTGCGAGAGGAGCAGATGCGAAAGGTCAGCGCTGGCCCGCGACTTCAAAACCCTTAACGTGTAAAACAGTGTGCATTAAAGCCTGAAACGGCTCACCGCGGGATTAACGGATGTCCGCTAAGTGGGTTTGATGTGCTTTTGGCGAGTAATGGTTAATTTTTAAATAGGGGCGTTGTAGTTTTATTTTAGTTTATTCTGCCAGCCAGAGACCATTTTTAATTACAATTGCAGAGGATAATATCCCAAAGCGTCTCTCTCCTTCATGGGAGTACGAGAAAGTGAGAGCTGCTAGCGTAAAAGGCAATTAATGGTTTGAAAACGTAGTCGGGTGTTATTCCAACAGCAAGGGGATGCAAAAGGTTAAAGAACCAAGACAGGGAGATGTACTGTTTGCATTTAATCAGCATCTTCCCAGCACCCCCACAAAAATAAATTTTAATGCACGAAGAGTTGCAAGACACCAGCTTTCCTTAACTGAAAAGGTAAAAAATTATTCTGAGTGACGACCTTCCTCAGAGAAGGCAACATCAGCCTTATTTGCACTTTCCCAAATGAAGGTGTCCAACTGAATTCAAAACCATTGAATTTTCCATTCATTTTCCAAAGGTGGTTCAATGAGGAAAGAGCCCAAACTGTAGTTAAAATTAAGGTGACCTGCTCACATTTGCTCTCTTTTGGTACGAATGTACAGCAACCCTGCCCGCATGGCTGATATAACGTTTGTTCTGTTTAATTCAAACAGAGTGAACAATCAATTTGTACAGCTGAAAAAAAGGAGAAACATTTCTTCTACTCTAAATCTACAAGACAGCTTGTGAAATCCAAAAGGCATTTTGACAAATAATTCCTTTTGCACTTTCAGATCAATGCATGCAACAAGCATGAGGCAAATGCTGTAATAATTTTTACTTGAGTGATAGTAAATCCATCTTTTAAGGAAAGCATTTGTATTAGAGCCAACTGGAGAGCAGCCCAAAGGTCAGCTGGGCAGATTTAAGCAGTGGCCTGCTTAAATGGAGATACAACAGGTCTACTCGGTGGGGCAAACTCAGCAATTAGAAACGCAACCGCCCCCAATAATTATAAACAATAAAATAATGGTTTATTCTAAGGAGAAATATGACTTAGCTCATCAAGGAAATAAGCATCCCTAATGATAGTTAAGTCACAAGAAAAATTAAACTGATGCAACTTCTACAACACTTGGGATAGGATATCTTGCATTTCACCTCCGCTAGAGATGAAGGACACACGCCCACTCCGATTCTTCAATTTAAACACCATTAATTGTATTTAAATATGGTTAGTGTTGTGTCATTTTAAATAATCCTGGCAGCCTGATACTGGTGGTACCGCCACGATGATACCGGTACTGTAACCTGCCCCAAGCAGATGGGATGCGAGGGCGGTGGGATCTGTACGCACAGACCCTGGCCAAAGAGGAGAGAAGATAGCCCGCCGTACGAAGAGGAGCAACCGCTGCTCATCAGCTGCCTGACTTGCATCAGGCATGAATTTCTCTCATGCATTACAACAGTGAAGTTGTAATGAAGGGACTGAAGGACAAAATGACGGTTCCCAGACATAGAAGGAAAGGCTAACCTGTGAAGGACTTTGAAAGACATAAGAGGCTGCTGATGCACTCAGGCAACTCTATTTAAAACAGAAAGATGTTGCCAAGTGCAAAACATTGGTCTGAAAATATTCTGGAGCACTGGCTGACTTTACCTATGGTTTTGTAGCCCTACAGCCACACTGGCCAGGAGAAAAAAAATAAATCCTGTATTTCCCAACTCCCAGCACCAAGGACTTAATTTCTGCCTAGACACAACCCAATTACATATTTCCACCACTACGGACTTCCTAGCTTTGCAAAATTTCCCACTGCTGGCTGCCAGGTAAGTGGAAGCATCTCTGGAAAGAGGACACGCTGACCAGGGCACCAGTGTCATCTCCTCCTCCAAGGCCAGGGAAGGAGACTCGTAAGCTCTCAAGCAAGCCAACTTCTCCTTTCCTTTCACCCAGACGCCGAGCTCCCTGCCTTCCGCAGGCAGCGCCAGGCAGCGGTGCGGGCAGGGGGACCGTGTCCAGGTCCCGCAGCTGCACCTTGACCCTCCAACCCACCGACTCAGAGGTGAGAGTGTTACTTACTCAGTCAATCACAAGAATAAACTCAAGGAAGGTACGACCATCCAGGAATCATATATTTTTACTGCGCTCTGCTCTGAGACACTTGAGGCAGTTCATTCACTCCGTTTCAGCCTGCAGGTTAACCGCTGCCAGTCCCAAAAACTTCACTATCAGTTTCTAATAAAGGAAAATGTCAACAGGCAGATACGCCAGAAATTCATTATTTTCAGATACAAAGATTTTCTCAACTCTGTAAATCCACTCATAAATAATTCTGATTTATTGTAAATCGGTTATTGTATTCATAAACGCTGGGAAGTTAGTGAACAACATAACTACCAAAAGAAATACTTTCATAACTCTGCAGGTGCACAAATCATGGCATATGGGAGAGGACTCAAAGGATAATGGAAAACGAAGCAGTTTAGGAAAGACTATATGAAAACCAGCACCTACCTAGGCGGATAAAAAAAAATATTATTTTCACTCGACAGGCAATCTAATGCAAAACTCTAGCAGAGGGAGCAAGCAGACCGATAGTACATTAAGAATAGCAATTCCCCCCCAAACGAATGAAAACAGGTTCGTCTTTTGATTAGCACAAGTGACAGTCAGGGGCTGAGGCTGCTCGGGCTTTGAGGTTAAACACAACTGACATAAGCTGCACCTGAATCCAATCAGTCCCCAGGCTCTGAGAAGATTCACACGCAAGGACTAAATTTGTCACAAATGGGTTGGTTTCCGATCCTCCTGTAGCCAACTTGCTTTATTCTGACCCCCATTTAACAAATCAACTTAATGGGCACTGGGAGTGCTATAAAACTTAACAATGGAGTGATTTTTAACTTTTAAAATATAGTTATGAAGCAAAATGTTGGAGAGCTCCTTCAATACTGGAAATCAAATTAAATCTAGACATTTTTTAACAGTCTTGACAGATATAATCCTAGTTACCATGTAAATTTATGGTAAGCTGCTGTGATATTAGCCACAGGTGCTACTTTTAATATATGGCCCGCATCTGGCTGGGAATAAAATTTCTCAGAGGACTGAAAATGACCTCACTATCAGACAATGGAGAAGAAAAAAACCCACAAGACCGCTGTGGCATATAAAAAGCTGGAGATGTGGTCCACAACCGAATATTTAACACAAAATTCATTTTAACTCTGCAGATTGTAGGTTAAAGGATATTATGTTTTCAATACGTAAAAGGCGTGGACGTATTTCAGCCAAACAGCCAAAAGATTAAGTACACAAAGCGGCAATGAAATACACTGCCTACATATATAAAAACAAATTTTCCAATCTTTGATCAACGCAGAAGGCATAGCAACGTGCCGGGAGTAGAAAAAGGAAGTATCGACAGCGATTACATTGCAGGGACTGGCACCAAGTACCACCATCAAAACAAATAAAGAGTATTCATTGCATATCCTACCAAATTCGTTCGGATGTGTAATTGCGATATTACAACAAGGATGATCAATTTAAAGAGGCAAATCTGAGCATGTTTCCCTACAGCTAAAGGAAAACAACTGGCATTTCAATGAGGGGAATAAAAAGGCATCTACTGCAACATGCTCTGATTTTTTTTTTCCTGGATTTCAAGCAAGAGAGCTAGAAAATGTGGAAAGGAAATGCAAAGTGAGCATAAGAATTTATTTAAGCATTCTAGATTTTTTGCACATCTTTAAATAAGTTCTCAAAAACCCAGAGTCCACAACTGCAACGAAACACATGTGCTTCTACTCTCGCTACACACCGTCCTCCAAAGCGTTTCCTTACTGTCCCCTCTGCTCAGGCTCATCTTTCACCTGTGTCCTGTAGCCTCAAAACACAAAACATATTTAAAATAGCTTTTAAAACTCTTAGAGCATTTGATTTCCTGTCATTTTATAAAATGACGTTAAAGGTCTTACGGAGACTTCCTACATGAATTTTTTTTAAAAAAACCCCAACCTTAATTAAAAACTTACCCTATAAAAGAAAGCAGCTGTAAATGCTGAACCTGACCATCAGCAAACATGCCCACCTTTGTAATTTCCTAACTGCATTTTCTGCCTTTGCGTGATTACCTAAGGAAATGCAATCACACAGGCAGTTGCCCCTTAAACCCTCTGGTCAAATCCAACCAACTTTGACAAGAGACATGGAAGTCTCAAAGTTAAGATGTTCCTGCAAATTTGGCAAAAATGAGCAGCTGGGTAAAGGACCCAAACCGAGCGCTCAGCACCCATCACCCGGAGCCCACCGCCTGCCCAGCCGGGACCGGGCTCGAGACGAACCTGGGCAAATTCAGATTTTTAAGCCAGGTCTGTCCCCTTTGCAGGATCACTCCTCCTGAGGTGTACCGACCTGAAACGCCAAGAAAATCCCAGGAAATTCCTGAGATAAAGGCATTGAGGTCCTCAGCAACCCCTCCCTCCCTCAATGACCAACTTTTAGCAGTAGTCCCAGTGTTTTTGCAGCTTCTTTTCCGAGTGTGCAGAACAATAACTGGGAGGAGTTACCGGCACGGTCTGAAGGCATAAATTAACTTTCTATTCCCATTCCGAATTTTGCTTGGGCAGACTAGAAGCAGAGGGCTTCCTCCACAGCTGGAAGAGAAACGTTTTGTTTCAGTAGCACAAAGACATGAAAGGACAAGAGTGTGCCTTCTTGATGCTACACAGTGGCCCGAAAGCCTCGCTAGCTGCTTTTCTCTTCCCTGCAGACAGGGAAAGAGGTCCTGAATAAGCTCCCTGACGTGGCTGCGAGGTTTACAGAGGCTCACCAGCACCCAGACGCGTGGCAGGGCTGGAGAGTTGCCGTGGAGTGGTCCAAGCCCACCTGCTCTCCAAGACCTCGCTCATGGTCAGAGGCTTCTGCCAAGCACGCACTCCCCAGGGAAAGCGACTCAAGCAGGGGGCTCTTGAGTGACCACCCGAGCGAGGGTCCTAGAGGTAAGAGAGTCCAATTTTAACTCATCACTGCCTACCTGCAGTTCAACAGCAGCGCTAATGTGTGGCAATTGCAAGGTAGGTAAGGAGGAACGGACACATCGGTGCGATCAGCACAGCTCTTCTAGACAAGGTGCTCTCCTCTACCGTTGAGTTGCATTTGCATGTTTTTCCCCTCGTCGTTGGTGTATTTTATATTTTATACAAGATGCAGAACACCCACCCACCAGGAACCTGTCTCACGCTAAAGGCAACGGGAACATGGAGTAGCAACCACCACCCAGCACCAGTGCTACCCAGTCCAGGATGCCAGGACCAGCGCGTGGTGGGCACCCACAGCAACCTAACTAACAAAGGGCTTCCAGCCGGGACCCCTGCCTGGTTTCCAGCTTGTTTCAGAGAACTGTACCTCCAAAGCCCATTTTCATGAAAATGTATCTTCAGACTAACAAACAGCACCAGCGCTTTCAAGTTCTGGGTTACAAACTAATTCCATAAGCCAGAAGTGTCATTAGCTTGTCAGCCTTACAAAGGCAGCCCATTGCTGATCGCTTTTAACCGAGCTAATCTCAGCCTGAAAGCTTCAGGAATCTAAATAACTCTTGTTTCACAGAAGTTTCATTTCATTCTCATGCTGAAAATAATATACATAAACCAAGCTCATGTCTACACATTTGCACGACTTCATAATAAAAGTTGTGTTTATATTCTTAACATCTGTTGACATACACAGACTTTGTAAACCTGGCATAGATTTTAAAGCCACAGAATTTTCCATGCATCATGAACATTATCTGCGAGAAGCAATAAAAAAAAGCAATGAATACATTAATCATACCAATATCATCTGCAAAACATAAATCTGAAATACCTTTCATGTCAGCTCAACTACTTTTTTTTTTTTTTTTTTTACACACCTGATTTTACGCCATCTGTAAAAGGGCAGCAGGAAGATCACCGAGGAAATGCTCTCAGTCCTTCGACTTTTACTAAATACTTGCACTTCAAATAATGTAAACAGAATATTCATTACGTGAAATGAAGGAAGTTGTACCTACACGTTCACTTTTTTTCATTGCAGGACTAAACTCTCCTAAAGTACAATGCAGGTATAGCTCTGCTTTTGTCATTTGCTCCCTAGGTCATAATAAACACAATATTTACTAATAGTTACTATAAACATAAACATCAATAAGCATACATGCATAATTTTAATTTACATTCAACTTATCGAAAGGCAAATACTTGCTCTCTAATACCAGCTCTGAACATCCCCTCGGGATCTGCATGTTGAGCCCTTTCCTGGACTACAACAGGAACAGCTTCTGCCCTCCGCAGCTGCAAATGGGGACACTGCAGCTAGTCCCTACACATCAGCAGGTGAAATTCTGCCTTCAGATACTCACATATAACCTTGCTCCAACCAGAGCTGCACAGAGGACCCACCCACCCAGTTTTCCCGGCTGGACACAGAAAGTTCAGTTTTTAAGCCAATTCCCAGCCCCTGCTCTCATTTCTGCCCTACCTGACATCTATGAAAGGCAACCAAAAATGAAAGAGACTGTACCAATATCTCCCAAACAATTCAAGTGGCAATTTTTTTTTGAGTACCCTTTCTAAGATAACATGCACTAGAAGTATAAATGTACACTTCATCATTTACTAATGAACATATTTAAATATACTCAGCTTCCTATACTGGTATGTGCTTCATCAACCTTCAAATTAGGAAGACGCATGGATATCTACCTATGTTGTAAGATAAATCTACACAGTCAAAAAAACCACAACTTTGTAAATTTTTGCCAAAGCAATGGGTTTTCTAGATATCTGCTGGTGCAGCACACTGATTTGTCTCTTGACCCGCCTGTTGGCACACTGCCTAAGTCCATCTGATCAAATTGACTTATTTACTTACAGTATGCAAAACCACTTTTTAATTAACTTGGGGGGGAAGGGGAGTAATTTCCAGTTGTGCTGAACCAACAAAGACTTTGACCATCCCCTGGCAGAGATGCCATTTCATGAATATTCGAAGCACAAAGGCTGAAAATCTCAGCTCTTCCAAGGGTTACTTCTATCTCATCGATGTCAAACATGCTGGTCTCTCCTGGGTGCTCCAGCTCTGAGTTGCCTGCACATCTCACCAAGGTTTCATGTGAGCTCCCTCTCATGGATTTCTCTCCTTCGTTGTCCTCTGAATTACCTGATACAGTTCTATTTGTTTTCTATTAACATTCAGGTTTGAAGTGTAATCCAGGAAAAAATGTACTCAGGGCTCCGGACGTGCTCCCTAGACCAGCACCGTCCTGCTCGTGAGCTGGAGTTTTCTGCAGTTGTTTTCCCTTCTGCTTTTGCCCAGCTCAGAGGGGCCAGGAACACCTCACCCACCTTCTCTCTACTGCCTGGGCTTTCCTTACCATGATAACTACTGTCTACAACAGCAAAAAAAAAAGCCAGCGTTACAAATTGTTGTTTATCTAGCTCACTGTGATTTCCTAAAAAATCTTGGTCTGGGTTTAGGCATAGCCACGTAAATAAACAGCTCACAGCACAGCTCCCGGTCCCTACACACACCAAAACCCATGGCCTCCCGAAGCCTGGAGCTCGCTGTGTCCCTCCCGTAGCGAGGAAAAGAACCAGCTCAGTGAGAGCCATCGCTCGAACAAAATCCTGAGTTTCCTCCCCCACCCGAGAAAGCACTCACCTCTCCTTCAGAAATAAAACAGAAGGGAAACGCATGCTCTTGGAACGTGACTTTTTTCTAAGCAATGTCATGATTCCTCAGAAGGCAATTTTTTAGGGGAATGTAGCTGACCGCAGTTCTCAAAATAAATTCAGTATTTCTAAAGCAAGTCTGTAACTGATGTCCAAGACGTGTTCTTGTGAGTTTGAGACGTGGCTCAGGATCCTGACTCCAAATAAAAACCCAACGAGGTCTAACCAGCAGTCTGCCGTGCCGAAGACACTGTGGGATCAGCTACTACGATTCATTCAAGAATATACTAGAACTCTGTCTTCCTGCTTACAAGGTGAAACGTATCGTATTTTCCCCACCTTATTTACCAAAGGTTTCTGTTCTTATATTTACCCATTTTTCTCAAGTTTTTCCCTGACAAAAATGAACCCCACCGTCCATCAGTTACATATTTCCAGCATTCATTTACGAGTGCTAGTAACGAAAAAAAAAATCAAATCAGGATCAAATTCTATTTGTCTAATCCCATAGTACCAACCCTGACCTTTACCCTAATATTATAATCAAGAAACTGTAATATTAGAACAAATCTACTCAACAACTACAAAATGGAATTAATTTACTCCACCTAATGAGATCAGAATCAGAGAGCAATCCGTTGAGGCAAACCCAAGAGGGTTTGGCCCCACAAGGATACTCCCAAATTTCTGAATATAAATATTTTCCCATCAGGATCCTATGGAAATTAAAGCAATTACATTTCCTTTATATTAAAAGTGGTATATAACAATAATTACCTGATTAAAATTTTTGAAATTGAACTCTTTGTAGATGGCATCTCTTTCGCCTAACTCAGACCAGCCTGACGCTTTGAGATCAAGTAAAACTTGGTTCCTCTCCTCTGCTGTCGACCAGTGAGACTGCGAAGACTATTGAGGAAAAAAAAAAAAACAAACATGACACGAGTGAGGCTGAGGTTCTCTTTTGTACAACAGTAAGAAAGTCACACAAGGAAACTGGTTACGTATCGTAGAAAGGTAAAGAGGTGGAAAATTCACTGTACGGTTTCTTCCTGTTTATAATTTCACAGCCCAGCCTAACTTAAAACAGCCAAGAAACACCATTTCTGTTTGGTCAATTAAGTTCAGCTAAATGCTTTTGTACAACACTAGCGAAGAGTGACAGGCTGTTTCACGGGAACGAACATGGTCACCAGCATACCTGTACCCGTCCCTCGTTCATCCGAATTACCCAGATGCTGTAACAATTGCATTAATTTTTAAATATTGCGTTCTGCCATATAAATAAAAGCTTATTTACATTTTATGCTAAATGTACAATTACAAGGCTAAAAGGGATATTAGGTTAAGAACTGTCATTTAAAAGACAGAAGCAAAATAGGAGATTCTATTCTACAAAACTTGTATGTTGCTATTCCTAAGAAAGCAGGAACAGATTTAAAGATAGCAAGCAACAAAGAGCCTTTTAACTAACAATGAAAAGAAAAAACCTGACAATATAGACACCATTATGAGACGTTACAAGTTACTGGTATGAGCACCAGATTCTGCAAAGCACATGTGTTTAAATATGTCTTATTTTAAGCAAAAAGAGTCCTTCTGAAGCCACTGGGAGCAGACGTAACAGATTACACCCTCTGCCTAAACATCTGAATCAGTGCCTGAACCATGCGTGAGGTCAGAGCCAGACCCGGAGACAGCGGAAAATTCTGTGGGGCGTTTGGAAGAGGCTTGATATTTTTCCCAAAAGCAGAGACTAAGGGCATGAGTGATTACTTAGACGATATATTCTAACAGATCCGTCTCGAGCTCATAGATGCAATGCTTTAACGGGAAGAACTTTTCTCCCCAGAAAAGCAAAATTCAGATTGCTTTAGTCTTTATCCTAGTAGCCAGCACAGCTTTGTGAGAACTTCCAGAAAGGGGCTGAGCAATTTTGCTCCAGAGCTTCACTAAGACATCGGAGGTCTGTGAGTACCCACCGCCAGATCAGCAGCTCAAGGTATTTTTTGCCTTTTGATTTGAGAATTTGATTTGAGAGGCGCTGGCAGCTCCGCTGCAGAGACCGGCCGGAGTCCCTGTGCCACCAGATGGGGCTGTGAGCCCGAGCAGAGCAGCAATTAACGCAATTAGGGCGACCTGAGCAAGGCTTTAAGATGCAGAATGGCCAAGGAGCAACATTTTCACCAATGATATGGGACAAAAAATCCCAAACAGCGTAAATCAATCTAACAGCATCGCTGCCACCACTTGCAATAGGCTGGATACATCCAGTCCAAGAGGTGGGTTTTACCGGTCCCCAAATGAACTAATTTGGGCTCTTTACGCTTCAAAGACAACTTTGGACTTGCAAAAATAAAAATATTGGATTTGTTGTTGCTATAACCGCAGTTGCAAGCACGAATTTCTTACATGCTTCTTTTTCCAAGCGTATACAAAAATTCCCAAAGCTAATGGCTGTCTTGACATTTATTATTTTATCTGGCAAGAGACGAAATTAGTAGGCTAATTTACAAAAAATCATGGGGGTGGGTGTTTTTGAGATAGCAAAGTCCAGGACTGTGACCAGGAGGCAGCACAAAGTTCATTCCTCTGGCTGGCAGCAGCGATGTTCTCTGTTAGCTTTAGGGACATTGCGGTTACCTTCCTGAGGCCTCGCCGAGACACGCAGGTGTTCACGAGACAAGGCTGTGACTTGAAATTAGAGCATACAGTTTTTAATAGAAACACAGAGACCGAGTTTGATGCAGGCCCTGGAGCACACCGATGGCAGCATCTGGCTTAGGAATAGGTTGCAAAGGCCACGTCCCAAGTTAGCCCCTCCAACAGATCACAGCTGTATTCAGAAACATAGCAGAAAGCAGCAGGAACTGGCTTGTAAAAGGAAAAAGAGAAGGTGGGAGATGCCACCTGCATGTTCACAGCCACGCGCCCACAGCACCACGCCACGGGGCACAGCGCAGACCCCCCAGAAAGGCAGGAACGTGCAGGGAGGCCAGCACTGCGTGGGCACCGACACGCGAATATTGACTGAGCACACAAGATAACTGCACCTGACCCGCGACACGCGGACGACATGCTGTATCACACGGCGGGTTTAACCTACGCAATCGATAGCGCGCATTTGGAGGAAGCTCAGGGGAAAGGAGTCATTAATTACAGCAAAAAAGTCGTATAAACCATTTCATGCTTGAGGGGTGACGGTCTAAACCCGCGCGTGCAATTCGTTATATGAGCGTCCTAGTCAAAAACATAATCAGTCCCCGCGTGGGACGGCCGTGGGAAGCGGGGGATTGGCGACGGGCACCCGGGGCCGTGGCCGGCTCGTTGGGCGGCCCCTCCCTGCCCAGCGCCCGGCCCGGCCCGCGGCCCCCGGCCGGGAGGACCCGGCCCCGCGGGCCGCCCGCCCCGGGCAGGGCCGCAGCGCGGCCCCGGGCTCCCGCCGCCCTCCCTCCCGCCGCGCCCCTCACCATGGCAGCGCGGCTCCCGCCGGCGGCTCCCCGAGGCGCCGCGCCCGCCGCCCGCCGCGCTCCCAGCAGCGCCAGCCGCAGCCCGGCCCCGCCGCCTGGCATGGCTCCGCGCCGGCCTGCCCCGGCCCCGGCCCCGGCCCCGGCCCCGGCCCCGCCTCCGCCGCTCGGGCTGCGGGAGGAGCCGCCGCCCGCAGGCGAAAGCGGGCGCGCCGGGTGCGGGGAGAAACGGCGGGAGGGAGCTGCCCCCCCCTCCGCCGCAACGGCCTCGTGGTGCGGCGGGTAGCAAGGGTGCGGAGCCAGCGGGCAGGAAGGACACCGAGCCCGGAGGGGAAGGGGGGAGCTGAGCGGCCCTCTGCGCAAAACCGGCCGCCGCCGCACACCGAAGTCCTGGCGCTCCTTCGCGTCCGTGGGTGGCTTCTGTCGGAGGTCTCCTTTTCGGTGCCCCGGGGCAGCGCTGAAATAATAGTCACTGTTCAGAGCGGAGGAGGCACCGCATCTAAAGACATCACTATTTCTTTAGAGGTATGGAGATAATTACTGGGGAGAATCCAGCCCTGGGCCTCTCCAACTAACCGGGCAGTAGAGGCAAGAACGCTCCCATTTATTGCTCAAAATCTCAAATCTTTATTAATAAAATACTTCCTAGCTTTATCTTCAGTAATACCAAAGTTTTATCAGTGCAGTTTCCTTTTAATACACAGAAATACAGGACCTCAGCTTTCCAAAGGGGAAAGATACAGCCACCAGAAAAATACCTGACAAATTATGTTGTAGGGGCATGAGCTCTTTGCCAAACAATAAATTTTACTGCTGTCTTTGTTTCTTCTTAGCTTAATTTGCACTCTAAAGCTTCCTATCAGGGTACTAGGGTGAGCCTCCACCATGTATAAATGCTATGCAATCAAATAAGTAAAAAGACATACAACGTACCAGTCCATACCTTATTCAAAGTCTTCCATGCTGATTATAACTAATACCCATACCCATTCTTTATGTAGCCTCAGCTGCGGACTGTGCAACCAGCAAACATGTTAGTAGAAATTTAAATAATCTCAAGACTGGTCTTGCTAATTTAGGCAGGTGATCTGTGCCTCAGAAGTTTCATGCTTTAATCCTGTAAGAAAGTGCCTGAAAAGGTTACGCTAAAAACCTAGTTTATTTAAAAAAAAGAGTAAGGACAATGAATGCAATTTAATTCTACAGGAATGCGGTAAATAAGTTGTGTATACACACACAATGAGGTGAGCTTTGAAAGTTACTCGAAATCTTATGAAGAACTGCCACTAAGTCAAAACTCAGAGCGAACAAGAAAACCAGCATCTAACCCCAGCACCAGAGGCAGGAAATAGTCACCCTGTCAAGAGCTGCGTAGCACGCTTCTGAATTGTTATTGCTGGTATACAATGGCATAACTCATTTGAAGTAAACTTATTTTTTTAAAACATCTTTTTCTTCATAGTTCATTTTCCTGACAGTCACGCTAATTTAGTAGTATCACCATTCACCAGTGTTTTCCTTTAAAATGTGATATTTTTCGGGAATACACAAGCCAAAAACTGAGTATGATCTCTGTGGGCTAACACATCCTAATTCTATAGTCTTTACCACATCGTCCACATAGAAGCTTTACTTCATATGTCTGTAGGATCTGTAAAACAAGATCCTCAGATTCTACCAGAGCAGAAGCAGCTCTGCCCCTGTGCCAAGCAGTGCCACACACACAGGCCAACGTGCTGTAAAAATCTTACTTATCTAAAAAGCTCAGGGACCTCTCAAGAGCAAAGTAGAACTGTATTACCTATTTACATTAAAGCCCATGAAAAATCAGCTGATCAGAGCAGCTTAATAAATACTTTTTTAGTTCATGCTTTTTCATATTTGTTTACTTACCACGTTAATCGCCACGAATTTGCTTTTTACAGATTCAGTAGTTGATAAATAAAGCAGATTTCTAGTCAATATTATAAATTACACTAAATTCAACAGTTCATCCTTATGTACTTCTAGTCCATACAAATTCCCGCTTTACCAATAAGTGGAGAATTCTGTCCCTATATCAGCATCTCGGATTATTCCTGATGTTCATGCTCCTGTCCCGGGATCAGCCACCGAATGCTCTCCGTTCGAACGGTAGCGTACATGACAAAGCTAGCCAGAAAGAGCAAGGAAAAGAGAAGCAGCCAATCTATGCCTTTTGTCAGAACGCTAGGCAGGGGGCCTTCCCAGTCTTCCTCGGTCACAGCCACGTCGCTTTTAGCTTCTATGCCTGAAAAAAGCAAGCACTTAATCAACGCCAGTAATAATCATTAAATACAGAGAAGCTGGTTGTATTTGGAGCTTTGTTCCTCTTCTCAGACTAAGGTGTATGTACCGGTAGACTTAAAATTTTGGTGAGACAGTCCTTGTATTTTTAACATCTGTCTAGCCTATAGTTTACTTAAGTAAAAACAAAAGGCTATCGATGTGTATATATATTTTCATAATAGGAGAAGGCTTGTTCTGTCTTTCCACAGCAGAGCCCTGTGTAAGTTTGTGGGGTTTTTGTTTGTGGAGGTTTTGAGTATTTCTGCTCTATTAGCAAATATAACATATATATATAATTCATAATATAGTAAGTCATAATATATATAATGTCAATAATATATATAATAATGTCAATATATATAATGTCATAATATAACATAATATAATAAATATAAATTCTGGCTCTTAACAGAGGCTCTCATAGGCCTAGACATGTTTTTTGTTTTGTTTTTCTTTACAGAAGCACAGAAGGACCAGAGAGCTGGCTGGTGCTGAGCTCGCAACGTGGACAGGCAGATCACGGAAACTGGAATCCTTTTGCCTCCTCCAGCACAAGAAACGAAACCATCTTATCCCCCAGCTGCCGTCAGCCTTACATGGCTCTGGCAATGATCCCAGGTTCATCTGCCTTTATTCCCAAATTAAATATTTGGGCAGAAGGATGTGCTCGATCCTTCTAGCACCCTCTCTAGCTAAACCCCACTGTTTCCCCCTACTCTGTGACAGCAGCCCAATAAGTTGAGTCTCTGCTTTCAGCACGCCCTGAAATCCAGCTCACTATAGCAACTGATTATACAGACCTCTGCCGGGTCCTCTCAGGGTCTTCATGAAATTCATTTTAAAGAACAAACAAAAGGGAGAGGAAAGCCCAGTTTGGAGCTAAAAGCCAGCCTGTTCTTCCTACTGACACATCAGGGCTGATTTACATACCTGTTTGATTAAAAATGAAGTCTTTCAGTGTTTCCAGCGTTCTGTCTGTATGATTAAATCTAGCCATAGGTTTAGCACCTTGGAAAAGGAGAATATTGGGTACAGCCACAGTCCCAAATCTAGTCGATAAACTGGTGGACATAAAGCAAATACAAAGCATGAAGGAAAAGAAATCCACTGGAGGAAGAAACAAAGGTAGTCACAATACAGGAAGTGTCAGTTTTACCAAATTAAATTGTCACTTTATAGGGAAAAATAATTAAAAAAAATCACTCTTGTTTTTAAAACACACAACTCGCTAACGGAAACAAACTGATGGCAGAGCACAGGAAGTGTAAATTACCTGCTGTGCTGAGATGCATCCAGTGCCAGGAAGCGAAGAGTTGGAAACGCTCGAGGTAAAGAATTAAAATGAGGTGCCAGACTGGCAGAAAAGCGGCACCACGGCGTATAGAACAAGACTAACGTACAGTCACTGCTGTTTGGGTTTAAGAACTCCATCAAGTCCTTCGAGAAAGCAGAAGAAAAACAAACACGGACAATTACATATTTCACAGAGTTAAATTCTACACAGGAATGCATCATTCAGCAATCAGTTAGATACTTGACCATATTTATCATGTAGCTGCACATTTGTTTAACCTTTTTAAAACAGATGCAGAAGGGTATTTAACCTTTTCTAAAGGTTGTTTTAAAAGTTTATTACTTAAAAAAAACCCCAACAAAACATAACCATTACAAGAAACAAGCTAGAAGTAGGCACTGATGCTGGCAGTAAGTACCATTAACAATTTCAAAGAGAGACACTAATCCATGCAGGACAAAAGCTCACAGTTTACTGCAGGCACACAGATGAGACACACAGGCATGTGGACCGAGCTGTATCTCCATTTTTTTCTGCTCAGAATGACATGAAAAGCCTCACTGCTCAGAGGTTTCCTCTTTTCAATAGCACAGGGGATGTTAGGCAAGGCAATTCACTAAGTCAAGCGCCGAAAGAAACACGCACACGGTGCTGACGGGGCATCCTTCACCATCCACTCGCGTTCACAGTACCACCAAGCAGCGAGCCGGGCGAGGCGCTCACCTGAGACACGTTCAGGATCTGCAGCGTGAAGCGGTCGATGCCGGTGATGTTTCTTTCCTCACAGTTCACTTTGGGAGCTTTGGCGCTGTCGGTGCTATTCGACTCCTCGGCGGGCGCGGGCAGCACCGTCTCCAGCACGGCCTGCTCCCGGCCCTGGCCGCCCGCCTGGCCGAGGGGAGCCGCAGGGCTGCTCCCCGCGCCGCACGCATCGCCTCCGGCCGCCGCATCGCAAGCCCCCTTGGCGACGGCGGACGCCTGGCCGTCCCTCGGCTCCCCCGGCACCACCGAGAGCACCACGGCCTGCTGCGCGGGGAGCCCGCTGCCCAGCATCGCGTCCGCCATCTCCGCAGTCCGGTACCGCACCGGCTCGCCGCCGCCCTGCGCGGAGCCGCCCCCGGGGGAGCGGGGCTGCCCGCCGGCGCTCTGCTCCGTCACCGCCCCTGCGCCGGGAGGGAGAGAGAGGTCAGCTCCGCGCTGCGGCCGAGCCCCGGCCTCCCCGCGCACCGCCCGGCCCGGGGAGGCCCCGCACACGCCGCCCGGCCCCTAGAGCCCGCCGCGGCTGCCATCGCCGTCACCGCCGGCCTCACCTGCAGGGAGGGCCCTACCGAGCCAGGCCAGCGCCAGCAGCACCCGCCACATCCTCGCCGCGGCCGCGGCCGCGGCCCGGGCCCCGGCCGCCTCCACAGCGCTGCGTCTCCCCGGACAACGGCCGCTTCCGCCGGAGCCCCGGTCCGCTTCCGCTTCCGACGCGCCACCGCCATGCGTGCGTGCGTGCGTGCGTAGCGCGGCGAGGGCGGCGTGCCGCCATCTTGTGTGGGCTCGGGGCGGGCAGCGGCGGCTGCGCTGCCGGTAGAGGCCGCGGCGGGGCTGGGCACGGCGGTTCCGCCCAGGGACCGGCTCTGCGCGTTTGCTGTCGGGAGGGCGAGCTGCGCCGAGCGGGCACTCCTCCTCCTCCTCCGACCGCTCGCCCTGTTTATATTTCTGTGGCGGGGGGGCTCCGGGCGGGGGGGGCAGCGCAGGCCGCAGCGGCGGGGACGCGATCGCCACAGCTGCGTTCGTCTGCGTGCTCCAAAAATAAAAGAGTCCTGTGTTCCTGATCCTCAAATGAGGGGACGGAAATCGGCTGGAGCTCAGAGCAGTACAAGACAACAGACCGAATTCAGCTCAGGTCCCAGTCCCTGCCACTATTAAATACAAATAGTGCGGGTTTTTTGAACCAAATTTTCTCATGTCGGCCCGGCTGAACCCCCCTGTACGGCAGCGACACGGGTTCATCTGCGCCATCTTCGCAGCCCAGGGCCGAGTCCACCGACAACTGTACGACACAGCGTAAGAGGACACGCTGCACGGGCGAGGTGTCGGGCTGCTGGCGCTGCTGGAGGCCGGCAGGCATTGCACTGTTGATTTAAATTAGTTCAGGTCAAAAATCCTTGCAACGAGGGAAATGTCATCCTGAGGACCTGACAGGATGTTAAGATTGAAGGGCAATTGAGAGGGCACACAAACACACCCTGTAATTCATTCCAAAAGCGTGTTTTGTTATAACGCAGTATCGCAGCCCTGAGGGCCTGCTGCGACCAGGGCTTCCTGAGGGCCACGTCTGGCTACCGAAGGATTTGCCCACTTCCACGCACTATAGAGAAGCACAGACTGAGTTTGGGATGTCATTGCACGTGGAAACTAAACTTTGACCTTCAGCCAGGCTGGCATAAGGGTAAAAGCCTGTGAACTAAAGGCACATTTTTTTAAAGCTAAAAAAAGATGAGTTCTTGGCTGTCAGCGTACCACCAAAGCTCCCAAGCTGAAAGGCGAGATAAATACTCTGGTATTTCTTTTTAGGAAATAAGATAATATTCGTCCTGTCACAGAATTAGTTCTTGCTTTCAGTTTAATACTGAAGCTTCAGGACTATTTGGGGCATTTTGAAAACGAACATAGTACTTCAAGTGCTGATACCCCCTTTTTTACCATGTTTCTTCAAACTGCCAGCACCACACTGTGCATCTGTCAAAAAGTGAGTGAGAATTATGAACTACAAGAGTATGAACCATATCATAAAAAAAAGGCAAGGAAACACTGTACATGCATATAAATGAAGATAGGTGTCATCTTTATTACAGAAATGGGATTTTTGTCTTTGTTTTTACTAGGGGACACTTCTCCAACTCTGTCCTTTCTTATAGTGCACATTTTCTTGCTTGGAAATTTTTTTCTTTCAAAGTCCAATCTGCATAATCATTAATATTGCACATAGAGAGAAAATATTTAATTAGACCAGCTGACAACAGCTCAAGCAAGCAAGCCTGAAAGCAAAAGCACATAAGGAATCCAAGCCGGTGCAGACTAGCCAGGAAAAAGCTGCCCCATTCCCAGTTGTCCTTCTCTTTGAGTTTGGACAAAGCAGCATTTTCAACCTGAGAACAATTTTTCTTCTCCTGGCCAAGGACTGCAGGTGGTTCCCAGCTCTCGGCTCTGTGCCATCAGAGTCTAGCGTCCCCGCCACCACAGCCCTGGATGGTGTCAGATCTCGAACACAGGTGACGATATTCCAGTCCTTTAGAACAACAGATAGCTTTCTGGCAGCATACCTCCATCTG
Organism: Ciconia boyciana; assembly: GCF_034638445.1. NCBI lineage: Eukaryota > Metazoa > Chordata > Aves > Ciconiiformes > Ciconiidae > Ciconia > Ciconia boyciana. The sequence goes on along the minus strand of NC_132942.1, from coordinate 3,865,011 downwards.
GAACACTTCTGTGGATTTAATCCTAACGTAATATTCTTCCTACCATAACACAAATCAAAAGGTTTGTGCAAAATTACATTATTTTTTATGGTGACTATAAGTAATCTATTGGTGGAACACAAATAAACTCACAAGAGTTATAGGTAGTCAGGCTTTATCATACCTAACTCACAACAAAAGTACTATCCCAGTGCTTATGTATTACAAAGGCAGCACATTTCTTAGGATGCCTGCCAGTTTTGTTGCAAAACTGTCAGTGGCTTATATTTCTCTGATTTTTAATGCCAAATGTATTTTTTTACTAGACTTTTTCCTGAAAACAGACATTGTTTTGCATGTATTAAAAAATTTTGGACACACTAGAAAAGCTCTCTTTGTTAGGGAAGGAGCTGAAATTTAGTGAAGAGGAGGATTTGCAAAATATGAGCCTTCTGTTGCACCCATGAATAAACACCAAAACTCAGTGGTCATTTGTGGATCTTAGATTCCAGCAGCTGGACTTCTCCCCTCCCCAGGTTTCAGTCACACTGGGCAAGCTCCTTCACGGCAAGAGAAGGAGCGAAAGAGGACACGGACTGGGAGAACGAGGCAATGCCAGGATCTTCACCTCAAGACCAGGGTTTCCACTCATGTATAATCCCGACACGTCCTCACAGCCAAGACATTCTGTGTATTCAATAGCGCAAAGATGAGGTAGCAGAGAACATGACAAGCGTTCAAATCAGGAGCACAGGCTGAGGTTGCAAGGGCAACTTTAACCTACACCTACACAGGATGTGTGACTTTGTAACCTTTGTTTTCTCAACATGGCTGCAGCTGAATGTTTTTATTTAAGAATATGACCACTTGAAGCAGCAAATACACATTTTAGTATTATACAGATCTCAAAGGCCTACTCTAAGTAATCAGACGTGCACTAATTGTTACTGTGATATTTTTTCACTAATTGGAACAAGCTTTTGTGGTATGAAAAAAACAACATGAAAGGCAAGAAGGTTTATCTCTTTCAGATAATTTAAACAACACTTAAAAATTCCACAACATTTTTCAGCTTCAAAGTAATTAAAAGTTGTTAACTAATTATTCCTTCCAGCAACGCTGCAAGATAAGCAGACATTTTTGCCATGTTTTTACCGATGGGGAAAAGGAGACATTGCCATCCCTAGGCCACGTAGGGAACCTAGGCGAGAGCCAGCTCCAGAACGCCGTAGCTCTTGGGCTGCCAATTCTGTCTGGTCAGGCCACACCTCCCTCTTAAATGTTAAACAATAAACACAGAGCCACAGGCAGAACCCAGATAAAAATAGCATGCAATGCAGGGCAGCGAGTCAGTCCTTTACTTTTAGGCATTACAGCTTTAAATGATTAACTGTCAAGAACAATCTTCATTTGTCTCGGTCCAAAAGCACGCTCTGTTGAGCCGGCATATTTAATAGGTACAGTATCACTAATTCACACTGTACTATTTGCGTTACTTTAAGAGATTACACCGAGGAGGTAAAAAAGCATGAAAATGCCAGTCTAGCCCCAAAGCAAGCCTTGGTGTCTCATCATACACATAAATGAAATTATTAAAAGATGTAATCATCTTAAAGACTCCTTGAAGATGTCCAGCTTGCGTAGCCAACACTGCTAGGCTGTCAAAATGAATAAATCATAAACTGGTCCTGTCATCAGAAGCTGCACCTGGCCTCGCACACCAACTGTGGATTGAGGGAACAGACTGCGTTGCAACTTTCATCATTCAGTTCATTACATGGCAGAGAACACAACAGCCATGGAAGCAGTCAAGCAACCTCCAACGCAGCTGAAGCGCCTGTATTCTGGTATGATATAACTTATGACTGACTTAATGTCGAATACTTAAGATTTCAATACAACAAAGAAAATAATCCATTTTGCTCAAGGAATCACATCCAGGAACTGTTTTTTAGACCAGGACGTAGCAAACCATAGTTGAACTCTGTTCTGAACATATCCAGTCGCCTTGAAAGCCAAATATTTAGAATGACCAGAACAGCCAAAAAAAAAAAAAAAAGGCATCAGATGTCTTTTTCAGGTAAAAGCAACTTAAAAGTCTGCAAAATAACTGCAACTGACGTTTAAAATGTTCCAACCCTAGATGTATTCAGGGCCTTTGAAAGCACACGGAAGAGAAAACAGAGGGTGTTGGAGAGCAAGGGGAGGATGCAGACCTAGCAGTCCAGATGCAGCTTCTGGTAGGTAGGACTGCCCGTCTTCCCCCAAAGTTACTGAAAAACTTCAGTAGAGAGGAGGAAAAAAAAAAAAAAAAAGAAGAGGGGGTTGGGTGGTATTCAGAGCACATCTTACCAACAAAGATAAATTGGAATATTGCTAGAATACAGGGATAAATACATCTTATTCATCAGAGAATAATGAATAATGACCACCATTCCATGAAAAGTGTAATTTATGAGTACTCTCAAATTGCACTCTCCATGTGCAACAGAGGAAAAAAAAGCAGCTTACTATTTATACGTACATAGCTATGACTCCTTTCTGTTCCTCTTCTCATATTTGAGTGAAAGGATAAGAACAATTAAGTTACTGTAGCAGCATTTGCAATTCATTAAAAAATGAGCAACATTCCTCTATTTTCTGACACCTTGCAATTCATACAGGCTTTTTTCTGCAATACAAATATATGGGACTTGCCTGTAACAAGCAACACACATCTCACATTGAAATTCAGAAAGCCAAGTATACTGCAAGGGTGGGCTTATTTATTCAATTTAAAAATCACACAATACAGTGGCCTTCCAACTCTCACAAGTCCTGTGTGCATTTTGAAGTCCACACAGGCATGAACACACTCAGTCTATTGTAGCCAGATTCAATTACACTTCAGGGAGGCGAGGGACAAACACAACAAGCTGCCAGATTTTAAGTGAAATCTGTACAAGGTGTACCAAAACATTTCAGTGACAGTTCGAGTCACTTAACTACTACTGAGACACCAGGAGAACAAACAGCATTTCTGTTCACAAGAGAGAAGGGCTAAGGCTATTGGTCTGGTAACATTGTCAGTACGCATCTTCAGCCAAAGTTTAAAAGATACTAAGAAAAAGCCCAGAGGAAACATTGTTAGGTTTTAAAGTATTAACTTTATTAATAAATATACATCCATATGATGATGTAAATACAGATCATGAACACTACTCCATTCCCATACACATAATTGCACACGAGTAGCTCAAGTTCATGGACATAAAAACATACACAGTATCTAATCAGGCTTTTTACAGCAGAGGATGGGGTGCTGATACTAGTTATTTAACAGATTACTGTTTCCCCCAAAGTAAACCTGTGGAAAAGCAAATGATGAAAGGTTAAAGTATCAGAAAGTGGTTCAAATTTCAGAATACAGATTTACCTATGTGAAAAAAAAAATCACAAGGAGGAAGGTCTAGTCTCTACTAAGTCATAAATATATTTAAGCAGTGTTAAAATATATGCATTAAAATAGAGAAGAATAAACTTCTTTTGTGGTCAGAAATGAAGTCTGCAGTTCAAAGTATTTATGATTGTTATCAACTGTTTTAACTGCCAACTCTAAGGATAGCGTGAAACATTATTATACATACAACAAAGAATAGCAGAGTCACAGCTAATGAAACCATCGGACAAATGACTTCACATTGCTCTGCCTTTTAAAGCTCTTCAAAAACGGGGGAGGGAGTTAAAGTCTCATCTGAGTTACTCTGTGTATTGTAGTTCCAAGTAATTCTTTTCACAGACACATCACTTTTCACTGACAAGGCTTGGTTTTGTCCTGACTGAACTCTTAAGATCTTTCAGACAAAATGAAAATATATTCATTCAGAATGGAGATCTTCAATGGCTCACGATACATAGTTATTTTGACTAAACTAAATCCGAGATATAAAGAACATTGCTTTAATGACAAAGCTAACCGGTGACTTTAAAAATACTATCTTTATTATCAAAGTTAGCCACTTCTGATGGTATCTGATTTTTTTCTGCCAAAATATGGTGCTAGCATCTTGAATATGTCCAGTGCAAGACTTTATAGTAGCAAAATTATTTGGTTTTAAAGTTTAAGTAAATTTAATCAGAAACTGAATAGTAGTTACTATATGTATATTAAACAGTGAACTTGTATAGCATCATTAAGGAATAATAGCAAGCTAATACATTTCATTTATGTATAAATAAGACATTAGAAAATTGATAATTAAAAGAAATTATTAAAAACCAAACTTGACGTGTAGATCTTCTGAACAGTGTTAACACACAAGAGCGATCCTAGCTTACGAATAGCGGAATTATGATATATAATATAAAATAAGCAATTTACCTTACAAGTAATGTTTTCATACTATGGGGGGAAAAGGCCAGTTTTCCCATCGGTGCTAATAAAGTTTAGGCATTAACATGCTGTTTCAGTGTTTGTCATGGAAAGAAAAGTGTTGAAAAAAGCACATGTTCTGCAGATTACACATAGGAAAAGCAGAAGTATTTGAAAATTCCATTTCTAGTTCACTTGGAATCTCTAACTTCTTTTTTCCTCCCCTCCCTGCACGGCACCAGTAAACTAAAGTCAGATATAAAATAAACCAGAACTAGGAAATGCCCAGCAGTGCACTTCTGGTCTCCGTGCTAAACCTAGAGTGCCAAGCAGCCCATTAGACTCTCTGAACACTTTTCTACTTTATGCTCATCATTTCACAATGGACAACGTTAAGTGTTTTTTACTGGGGTTATATTCCATCTGATATAATTAATAAACACTGTAATGAACAGAAATTGCTTAGATGATTTCATTATTTCATCAGCATACTTGAATACAAAATTCATTATACTAGCAGAACAGCAAGACATCTGCATTATCTCCTGACACACAGCACAGCACCATTGAGGAGATGCACGAGTGAGGAATGGAACAGGAGCAAACAGGATAAACAGGAGGAGGTAAGAAGTGGAGTTTCTCCAAGGTACAGTGGTGACATGCAACACGTTCCTTGCCAGCGAGGTGTGACACTCCTGCAGTTACTACATTCAGCTGAAGAGGACTGCTTTCTTAGCTGAGTTCAGGAAAGAACTTAAAGCAGTCTTTTGTTGAAAAATCATCTGATTAAAAACAGCCAATACAACACAGATCCTGAGGGTGAATTAACTCACGTTAGCATTTTGCATGTGTCAGAAGTTACATCGTTCTGAGAAAGATTGCTAAATTTCAGACTTGCGAGTTTGTTGAGGAACAGAACATGTAACTGGATTTCATAGCTTCAGCATGAAGAAACTATTTTTTAGTAGCAGTTTAGCTGCCATTAGTTCATCTATTGACTAAGGAGCCATCCAGTATAGTTGAGGTTCATTGTCTTAGTTGCCAGTGCATACACAGTTCCCCCAAAACAATTCAACACACCTATTGTAAAGTACAGCATAAAGTCCAGCTCAATTTGTGTTAGGCATCACTGGAACACCTGAAGGCTTGCTGCTTTTTTCCTGATAAAAAAGGTATGAAACATGACATCTGTTTCTTAAGTTGTCATCACTGAAAGCAAGAGTTCTCATCTAAATGACAGCAGGCCAGAATAGCATTTATGTTAACAAAAATTATCAGCATCATTACTCATTCAGCACAAGCTCAATTAACCCAAAGTTTTCTGCTCCCCCAAATCTGCAAACTCTATATATTCTCCCGCCCCCCAGACATTTGAAGCTACAAATTCATCATAACGTCGTATTATACGTGAAACAACTTAAATGTAAACTTTCTTCCAGATGAAAAAAAACCCCAAACCTGTAATTCCAGTAAAATAAATTTAGAACAAACAATATGCAACATTGAGGACTGATTTTTTTTGAAGTCTAGATTAAAGTATTTTACACACACACTCACACACTCTCTCACACTTAAAAAAAAATTTAAACACACCCAGTTGAAAAACTGAACATTTCTTTTGGAAGGAGGGAAGGTTTTAGTTTAAGTCAAGAAATGTACTTATAGTTAACCAACAACATTTTTTTTCCAGCTTGCATGCATAGATGAACTACTTTATATCTGTGGTCTAGCAGTGCAGTAAACTGCATCCTGTTTGCATCAGCTATACAGTTTGCTTTTATAAATCATGAAAATGGTGTCCTTTGGTAGATATATAAGCTTCCATAACTTAAATATAGTATAAGTGTCAAATAACGAAATAACTGTATTTCCAGGAATATCTGGCAAAACTAAGTCTGAAAACTTGGCAACAGTGTCTATTTAAAAAGTTTAATTTGTAAACATTATAGATTAATACTTTAAAAGCTATTAAACTGTCGCCACCTAAGCACAGATTTTAAAGGCAAAAAACAGTGTAAATAGCTATTTACAGATTTAAGAACATACTGTTTAATATTAACCAAATGCGTAACTAGAACGAACAGTACTTAATTTCTTATAAAATATTTCAAATTTCAAAGACTTATTTGTGGTTTGGTATATGTACTATTAGGCATTTCAAAATTACACAGCAGAATCCTGTAACAGCATTAACTAAAAGAACAGCTATCACCTAAAGGCAAATTAGCTTGTATTAATAAGGCGCTGTGAAGCTGTAACGCGCTGTACAAATGCTCAGTTTTCTTTAATATTTTCAAAAATATTTTTGGAGCATTAGTTGAAATTGTCTTACCGCTACAACTCCAGAAAAAAAAGCCACCTGAAATCAGCACTTTAAGAAAAGGTTGAGTTTTTTTGTTTGTTTTTTAAGTATCTATTTGAGGTCTGTAGAAGCTCCTGCAGAAGTGGAAAATGTAGTTTGCGGCTTTCTTTATTAATTTTTCTTATCAAGTAAAACCTCATCTGGCTAAGTTCCTTATTGTGGAATAGGCCACATCATGAACCAACAGCCACCTCATTCTGTCCTCCTTATCTCAATTATCTAATCCATAACCACACAACTAGATTTACCAGAAATTGAACGTAAAACTAGGGACATGGCCATTACTTCAGTATCGACACCAAGGCATATGCATCACTTCAGACTTTCTTATAAGTTATGATTTTAAACCAACAAAAACCAGTGCCTTCTCAACATTGCTTTAAAAGTTACTGAATTGCACCCGTAGACTATGGCATTATTTGAATAAAATCTAGAAATTCAGACTTAGGCAAACACTACAACAAAATGCAAGAAACATGCCAAAATTCAGAGCAAAGCGGATTAGTAAGGAGTTAACTAATTCCCTCCTTTCATTCATTAGGCTGTTTCATTTTGCTACTAGTTTCACCAGCAGCATGTACTCCTCTGTTATGCACCATAGGATAGGGAAAAGCTGCACTGCCACAAGTATAATTTAGATTTGCAAGCCGTGATAGAGCTTTAATGCTACCTGGAGGTCTGCCTGGGCTGACTTTGTATCCTGCTGCTTTAGTGGTACCCAAGGGTCTGCCTGGACTTGTCTTAAATCCAGCTGCTTTGGTGGTCCCCAGGGGTCGACCTGTGCTGGTTCGGTACCCTGCTGATTTTGTGGTCCCTGATGGCCTTCCACGTTTACCAGATCGGTTGAGGTTTTTCTTTTTCTTTAGTTCGTCTTTTGTCTCTATATTCCTGCCACTTGTGGTCTGCAAGTGCGATTCGTTCAACGTATCTTGTCTCTGGCATGCAATTGGTTTGTGGCTGACTGCGTGGCTGTATTTACTTTGCTGCGTGGCATACAAGTCAAACTGATCGGCAGATCTCACATTGTCTTCGTTAAGGCAAGAACTCTTGCCGGTCCCACAGAAAGCTGTATTGCTGCTGGCAACAGGGTGCATCATTTTCTACCAAAAATAAGAGAGACAAATATGTATCAAGATATAATAATACTGCAGCGTTCCACAAATGAGAATCTTTCAAAAGCTACCTCTATTTCTTAAAATTAGTCCAAACTGCTTTGTCTATTTTTAGTAAACAGTATTTTGTCTATTTGTCTCTTTTTAGTACAGTACTGATGTAAGTTACTTTTTTAAACAAGAAGTTATATTAATCTTTCACTTGAGGTTTTGCATGGTAACCTTTACACACAGTTAAAATTACAATTTAAACTACATATTATCCAGATAGGTATAGTTAGGGAAGAAGTACATTAATGAACTGAACAAGAGCAATTCAGTGACCAAGATATACAATATTCACTCACCCACTGCGATTTCAAAACCTTTCTAACTGAATCTGATCTAAATTCTAGCCGTTCTAGTTGCAAGATTAACCTATCACCTGTGAGCCAAGGAAAAATATAGTACCACTCTCTTGATTTAGTAGATGTAGGCTCCTAAAGATTTTTTTTGTTTAACTGCAGCAAATTAATAAAACACTAATCAGTTTTGTCATTTCTTGTCACAATTAATGCGAAAGAAAGAAGCAGGTAAGGCATTCAGCAAAGACATGGAGCCATAGTTGGGAAAGCAGAGGTACAAAATGAATCTATTACAAAGTAAAAGACACTAGATTGCAGAAATGCCACTGCTGTCCTAGTTAAAAGAGCAAGTACAAATTGCTGGTAATGACAACTGCGAGATAACAACTTTGGGAAAAACAACATGACTCCTGTTAGACATGCACGTTGTCACACATCTCCAAATATTCTGGAAAACAAACATGGCCCATCGAAGTCAACAACTGTTTTATATGGCCTGCTCTTTTCGTTAGACAAAACCAACTTGAGCTGTGCTCTGTTTACAGAGGTTTACTTCTTTAAACAAGAATCAAAGTCCTATCTTCAAGATGGCAGAAGGGTGACTCTCACCTGCACGTTACTGCAGGCTAACCCCAGTTCCAATGGACAAACAGACGTCCAGCTGCTAGAAACCACATATGGTCACCGTCATAATTACAAGCAACAATTTCTAAATAAATTGGTTATGCTTATATCCATCATATCAAATGCCTGCAGCATACATACTGGGGCAGAATCACAATAATTAACAATATTACTGGTATTCTAAAACTTTTTTAGTATTTATGCTTCTAAATACCAACTGCACAGATACTGCCTCAGATTTCTTAATAGTGGTGATACCGTAAGAAGCCAGCAAGCCACTCAAGGAGCAACAGGATGATATTTTCACCCATTCAACTATATTAGTCTACAACTTAAATAAGCTGCAAATACTCAACTTCAGATAATAATATTTAGCCATGCTGAAGACAAGATTAAGCCAATCAATATCTGACACATCCGAGTGTTTCTGCGCCCTACAGTCGTGCCCAGGACACCAAGTATTTCTTCCTGCGGTAAATTTCTCTAGTAGATAAGGTCTGGAAGATTTATTGTATTTTCCCTGCAGTAGCTCTGGAATATCACCTACAGCAACCCAATTTAAATTCTACCATTGATTACTGAATTTATTTGGCAGTTATGAATGTCTCTTCCCAGCCAGAGAGAAAGCATACAGCAGAGACTGTTTATTTACCCAGGAGTAAATCCCCGTGCCTTTTTCTTCTGATTACAATGGATACATTCCCTGCTGTAACACCTGATTTACCTTGGCTTGTCAAATGCGCATTACAGTGTATGCATTACTCTTGTGCAAATATATGAATATGGTTTTATGTCGAATAGTGAAATTACAATAGTAATATAGTTTATGTATTAGATGGTTCTAGCAGAGATTATGTGAGTGCTACAGTTCTGGTGTGTTGAATGGGGTACAGTGGAACAAACATGAAACCACTGTTATTGCAGGTGTTGACTAGCAAACGAAACAACTAAGAATAATTAGCAAGCCTGCACTTAGCAAAGAACAAAGGAAGTAAGCTACAGGTCAAGAGACCAGACAGACTTTTCTGTGCGGCCATAAAAAGGAAGATTAAGGTTTTCTACAATTCGCAGTCAAAAAAATGTTACCTTTCTTTAACCCCACTAGAATAGGGCCCACAATATCACAAAAAATACCTGAGATTTTTCATGATACATAATTGCAAACATAAGGGTTCTGATAATGTACTTTTGCTGCCGAGAGAGTAAGCCCAGCGGCTCTGAAAGGCTATTCATCTGTTTGTTGATACACTAGAGGACACTTGGAGTGGTTAGCAGCATTCTTGTCTCGGTACTCACTTTAAACGCAGGAATACTGGCTTCAGCCCCAAAAAGCCGCTCCAAGCTCGACTGCCACAAAGAAGGATCAGTTCAGCTGCCCAGTATCCGAGGAACACACCAGACCAGGGAGAAGGCACTGAATAAAGTGAGGGCCCCTGGTATTTCTCAGACCAACCACGCTCAGACTCATTCCTGTCTGTGTTACATTCTTATTCTCTGCTTTTTCTCCTCATTATAGTCAGGGGGATTTTTCCTACAGACACCATCCATCTTTCCTGGGGAGAACCATCGCAGGTACTCCTAGACTGTGCATATATCCTCCTGTAACTGGCAAATGTTGGAGCTTCATGACCATATGCATGTGTTTTGTGTCTACTGCAATATCCCCGAGAGCTCTCAGCAAACACTAACTTCACCTACAAAACCTGGCTGATGCTAGTTTACCTTCCATCTGGCAACAGCCAGTACCACTGTAATTGATGAAAGAAGAAAGACGTACAAATCAGTAACTGTTTAACGTTTCTTAGAAGAGGAGGAAGCTTAATAAAAAACTCACAATCTTGGTGGAAGACTGCCAACGGGATTTTTTTTTAATGAATTATTTTTTTTCCTCTCGGCACCGTTTTTCATCAAACCATGAAAATTTCAAGTAGTAGCCAAAGTTTGTATTCTGTGTTTTTTAAGACTTTTTTTCCAAAAAGTTTTAAAAAGGAAATCTGTAATTGAGCTTAATTACCCTAACATGGACATCTCCAGCATAATTTTACTTCGTTCACATTACAGTGGGGAATAAAAGAATGTAGTGAGTCTATCTGTAGAGTGGAAGCAGGTTTCTTGGCAGGGAAATACACAGTATAAATGAGAATTGGTATAAAACGCAAAGCTATGCTAATTTAAAAATCACACTCTAGCTAAATTGTATTGCCAAACACACACAACTTTGTGTGCAAGCACTCTTAAATAAAACCGGCCAGAAAAGTTTCCAGCGAAATAGAACTTACTTGTTTTAAACCTGTCAATAGATACATAGAAGATATTTGCAACAGTTTACTTAAATCCGTTTTTAAACTGATTTTAAACCGTTTTAATCCGTTTTTAAACTATTTGTTTACACAATATGTGTAAACAAATAGTTTACACATTAAACTGTGTAAACAAATAGTTAAGATGAGGCATTGTAGTAAGGAAATTTAGTCGTATTTCAAAAAGATTTTTACTGGAAAGTGGCTGTAGAGGATTTTTTGCATGGATCCTTTTCTACCTGGTAATTTACTTCTATACAAATGCGGGGGAAAGGAGGAGACAACTGGGTAAGCTAGCTTTGGGAAAGGAGAGGCAACGTTAAGAGCTTCCCATGCAATGAAGCACAGAAGCTCCACTGCTGCTAGAAATACAGAAAGAAATGGGACCATCCATGCCTCAAAGCTTTGCTGAGGGGGGGTTTCTGGACACGGTAACGACCCCTCCTCCTTTTAAAGCAGCTGCACTGCCGCTCTCCTGAGTCCCTGAAAAGTTAACCTGCTTTAGCACTAGCGAGGGGAGCTTGAAGTTTTGTTTTGCTCAGACGACAGCCAGGCTACTGATCAGTCAATACACGATGCATGAGGCTGTAATTAAGATTTTTTGTATTTCACAGTCAAGCTTGGTATCGTTTGCTTTCTTCTGCTGGGAGATGAAACAGAAGCCATATTATAGGCAATACAGACGCTGCATGAAACTTAAGAAATTTTGCCTAATTCCAGTGATATTACAGGTTTTGGACAGAGAGAGTGCATCCTTGTATCCCTAAATACAGGTTAACATACCGCACAGTTCTAGCGTTACAACTGCTAAGGCTTCTGCTACTGGTATGGCCCATCTCTCTCTAGGCCTGAAACAATGCAGAAAATCCCCATTCATGTCTTGTCCACTACACAAAATTTTAAGATCAAAGCTACTCGAAATCACATTACATAAAAACACCCTCTTGGGTTGTGACATGATGCTCTCTTTAGCTCTCAAACATCGCACTCTTCGCCTTCTTCATGGGCAGAATTTAGCTGCTAGTGTAGGTAAGGTGAAAACTTTCACGAGCAGAGAAAGTACGCAAGCTCACCAGAACAGGCACTTGCTCATTAAATATTTTATACTGAGTACTGGACCTGTGACCCATTACCTGCATTAAGCAGAATAATCAATCCCAACAAAAGAAGCAGGCAACTGCTCTGGTCAACCCCAGCTTGCTTTCTGTAACTACAGCCTGGTTAGCACCAGACCAGACCTGACTCAGCAAGTGCTTCTGACTTCTGGTAAAACACGCTTGAAGCAGAGCAGAATGAACAAAACTGGAAGCACATCTATATTACAGCTTTTCAAATGACAACACCAGGAAAGGTAAACTATCGCCAACAGGGACAATTTTGCTTTTAGTGAGGGTTAGTATATGAAACCCACTCGTTTCTCTGAAGTTTTCCACCACTGAGCTTGCAATAGTTTCAACAATATTGACGGAGCTGTAGGAGGCTGTAGCAGTACATTTTCATCACCATCCAAGACATAGAAAGTATACGACATACTACTTAAAAACACAAGCAGCTGCAAGTATTATTTCTGCACTAGTACTCTGAACGTCAGTTCTACCAATTAAAACCGTTGGAGTGGAGCACAGGACCAGCTCTGTTCAAGGTCTCTGCATAAAGAACGCTCTATGCCACGTACGACAGTGCAGGGGCTGCAGGCCCTTGGGAATACCAAAGGGCTCATTTTCTTTGCAGGGGGGGAGTTTAAGCAGCAGCAGCACAGATATTTTGCCTTTCAAGATTGCAACAGAGATATGGTATTGGTTCTGCTCTTCCCTCTTAGGATAGTGGGTGTGAGAAATACTTTCATCACTCAGTTAAGAGAATGAATTCTTTTATATCAATTTAAATGTTTTCCAAGTGTCCCTTTTATTGTCAGCTCCTTTTCTACACGTTAACTCTTGCTAAAGTTGGGCCTCACACAATTTTTTAAAACCCATAACTGCTTGTTTTCACGATGTTGCACCTTACCTTGAGTATTCCCATAAATGTAAATATTTTTAAAATACTAAGTATGAAATCCTATCAGTGGCACAACATACATCGTAACACCTGAACCTACATTTGAAATCTAACCTACTTCTGAAGCTAGATAACAATTCTCCAAACTGTGCTTATGAAGCACTTTCTGCAGTTGATTGCATAATATGATTTTTCCTCGTCATTTGACACTAGGCAAAATATATTAAAACTAGCCAAAATATAAGAAACAACTTCTTTACAGCAGTGACTCGCTTGAGTTATTACAAGACAACATGAGACTGCAAATTGAAAAGACAATATCATTTTGAAAACAGTTTCTTTCTCAATTACTCTTAGTGCAAAAAGACAAAGAAATTAAGAGTTCCCCAAGCAATACAAGAACTTACAAGTACAGTCCTTCCCCCAGTGACCCAGGATCATTTTCTTACATGACAGAAGTTAAGGGAAGAGTTATTTGGAGGAGATATACCCACCCGCTTCAAATTCTTCTTCCCCAGACATGCCAGGCAGAGGGGGAGCCTTCCCTCAGAAGGGGGCTGCGACTCCTGCTCCTTACCGGAGAGCTGCAACCTGGGTGCATCTTTGTGCCTCCCGGAGTTCAAGTCTCTTGACTCAGACACCCTTGGAGAAACAGCGCTCTCCAAAGCCTAAGCACCAGCTTTGTATTAAAGACAGAGATCAGCGCTGCGCTCACAAAGAATAGATGTTGTCAGGCATTAGCTAGGCTAAGCGTCAAGTAAGCTGTGAACTTTTAGGGATCGTTCACGACTTGATTGCAAAACCAGGCAAACAAGTAACTGTTATGCTCTCTAACCTTAAAAAACAAGTAAGTCATATCTAAGGGCAGAGTTTCACTAGATGCCAACATCAGCAAGAATGTCAGCTGACTTCTTCCTACCCCAAAATTAAGATCATATAACCACGTGATGATGAGAAACAGGACACTTGAAAGGGTTAAGACGCTTCACAAAAATGAAGGAAGATCATGTCAATGATCTAATTAACTGTGCACCTCCAATTACACTGACAACAATTGACAGTTTGGTTTCATAATCAATAGAAACCACTCTGAAGCCGCATTTTTTCTGAATGAGACAATCTTGCCCTTTCCTCCTCGTGCCAACACTAACTATTGTGCAAGAGCAGGACAAATCAACACCAGGGATCTGACCCAGGTGAAAACTAATCCAACAAGAAAGAAAAAGCAAGTTGACTGGCATTGAGGCAAGAGAGGAACAGGAACACACATTCCCATTGGAAGCACAGAGACAGCCTGAGGTCCCAGGTCAGCCTAAGCCACGTTACCCACTTGGCGGCCACTGACCCACTCCTCCCTGGTCCCAGTTACTTAAAAACCTAACCAGACCTAGACAAGATCACTTTTTGACAACTTAATGGACTTAGAAGAACTGAACAAAGAGTATGACAAGTTCCAAACACAGCACAGGGAACAGAGGTTGGAGAGAAAAAAAACCCCACAGCTGGGGATGGGGCAGCGCAGAATCAAGGCAGCCATCCGGCCAAGTAGACTGGCTTAGAGGAGTCAGGCTGTGAAACTGCACCCTGATTATTCTGTGGTTCTGTAATTACCAAACTTCAAGGCAATCCAAATATGAATATGAATGACGGAGCACATAGAGGTAGATCTTTATAAAGAAAGGATTATTAGTGTTTGTGAAACTGCCCATTCACTTCAAGGAGCTATTCCTAGGTAAAGAGGAGCAGACCTCGCCACAGCACAGAACAACGGCTTTGAGGAGCTGGAGATACTTATTGATCTCTGTGGGTGTTCTCGCCTACCTGCTCTTCTCCTCAGGGAACAGACCTCGCTACAGTCTAGAAAAACAGCTCAGAGAGGTGAGGTGCTCATTCATCTCAGTGGGTGTTCTCACCTACCCTCTCCTCCTTCCCTAGCCCCCTCCCACCAAAGGATTTTGAAGCTTAAAAGATGGATCAAACACCTTCCTGATGTGCACTTCCATGGTGTTTCTCTGCGACAGGACTAGAACGAAAGGCTCCGGACACCTGTCAACACACCCAAACGCAGCCACTGCAGCGTACTTATGCTAGACTGCAGAAAGACAAATCCACCTGTTGAATCTGTTCAACAATGGTCAACGGACAAACACACGGGGCTTTTTTTGTTTAAGGTTGCATCTAAAACCTGAAGAATACAGATACAGACAAAAAAAAGTTGTAAGACAAACTGTGGCATCTGAAGACTGAAACAGAAATAAACCATAATTTAAGAAATATATTCACCGAGTGTTCCTTCTACTCTTTCATTTTACAAAAATAACAGCCACGGGGATCAAAATAACTGTTACTTTCTTTAGAGAGATATCCAGAGAGAAATGCATGCAAATGAAAGGTGCAGCTATTCACTAATTAATTACTCCAGAAGGGCTATGCACAAATAAGGATGTACTAAACTATCTGTAACTATCCACAAGAACATACACCATTCACATGCGCTATTCTATAATGCAAGAGGCACAGAAGGAACATACCAGAGGCTATCCAGATACCCTGGCATGCAGGTGAATGAAGGCATGCACTACTTAGGTACGTCAAGGAAATACAGCCATGGACCGTACGCGCACATTACGATTCCACACGCTAATGGAAACATGTTCTAAGTAAAAAGCACTGCATATACACTATCCCCACGCACGAAAGACGTGGGTGCTGAAGGGAATTAATAATTCCTGAGCACAGCGGAGAGGCCAGGCTGGGGAGCAGCGGGAGGCCCAGCTCCACCTGGGGAGGCCAAGGGCCAGCTGAGGGGACAAAGGGGCGGCGCAGCTCCCTCCTGCCCCGGCCGCCGCCTCAGCTGCCACCACAGCCGGCGGGCACCGCGCCTGGGGGCACGCGAGCGGTGGGACGGCTCGCCTCGCGTGTCACCTGTCTGGCGTGGGTGTCAAGAAACAGGGCCTGGCCCAAACCCCTCCTCGGCCCAGGGTGCGGCCTCCTCCCCCCGGCCCAGGGTATGGCCCGGCTCCCTCCCGCCTGGGCGGGGGGACAGCGGGACGGGGCGGCGATGGCGCAGCTCCTCTCCCGCGGCCCTGCAGGGCCGAGCTCCCGCACCCCGGAACGGCGCGCAGGCGGGGCCCCCCATGAGGAGACCGAGGGATCCCCCTCAGCGGCGGGGCTGGACGCGGCCGGCGGGGGAGGGAGCTCCGCTCCCCTCCCCCGCCGGCCGCGTCTCCATCTTGCCCGCCCGCCGCCTCCCACCGCGCGGAGAAGGGGCCGGGGGACGCAGGCCCGGCCCGCACCTACCTGAGGGGATCGGGGCGGCCTGCAGGGCGGCGGACGTTGCGGGCGGGCGGGCGGGAGCGAGCGGCCGCCTCCCCCACACCCCGCCGGGCAGCTGCAGGGAGCGGCGCTGCGGCGGGCGCGGGCGGGAGGGAGGGCGGGGCGCGCTCCCGAGCGGGGCCGCGCCGCGGGGGCGCGCGGCGAGCGTGCGCGGGGCGGGGCCGGCGGGGGGCTCCTCCCGCCTCTGAGGCGCTCAGTGTCGGGCACCCGCCGCCATTTTGTCCTGCGGGCGGGAAGGCGGCGGGCGGGCACCCGGCTGAGGTGCGAGGCACGCACGGAAACGTGAGGGCGAGGCCGGCCTGCTTGCCGGCGCCTTGCTTTCCCGAATGGGATGAGGCGGAGCCGCCGGGCAGGCGTGGAGGCTGGCCAGGACGGTACGCAGTGGCCTTGAGCGCAGGCCATCACCGCTGCCCTGGGCCTCTGTGAGGGCAGGGGATCAGAGGAGGGTTTGCTGAGCAGCGGGGCCAGCACTGGGCCATCATTCGTGTTCTTCTCCACCTCATGAATAGCATTATTCACATTCATCTTTGCGTCCAGCTCTGAAGGATAAATCACTGATTTATTGTACAGTAAAATAAATTCTAGAATGTATCCTCTATATTTGAAATATTCTAAAGGGTTAAGCATGTTCATGAAAACTCAGGATTCCTGGTGTTTCTATTACTTTCATTTGGATGGAGGAGCATGACATTTTTTGTCCCAAAAGTACACATGCTGCAATCCATTACAGAATAATCAAGCTTTAGGACTGTCTTAAAATAATGTATTAGGTTAGTTCTCTTTCACTGGTGACTTTGCAATGAAGACGGCAGCCACTTCCAATGTAACTCATACGGGGTTGAGTCCATGTACCATTGTCGCAGCTCCAATGAAGTACTGCTGATTATTAAAGATTTTGCCCTTTTCCTTGCTCGGCAGTCAGTTTCAGAACAGTTGCCCAGTGGTATTTATTGTTCTGAGAAACATGTCTGTGATGATAAACTTCGTGCTTAGAATGGCCAAAGTATAAAATAACTTAAGAATCATATTTCATCCGTCTTTTCTAAAGCCTTTAGTAAGAGTTCAGGTATTGCAGTGGCACTCTACTATAAAAAAGGCTTTGAGTGAGAACAGCAACTTCTACTATTTCCAAAGAGATCCCATAGAAACAGGAATTTTAAGTGCCCAGCATTTTTCACAATCTGACCTTCTGTTGTTAAGGTCGGTTTTAGCGAAACAATGTGACAGCCCACGTTGTGGAAGGCTATGGCCAACAGATTTTTCTATCCACATCTGTTAATGACCGTAACAGCATCAGTGTCACTCAACACTCATCCAAACCTTCCTGCCCTCTGTTAGCACCCTTGGGCCATTGACGGCCAGGAGCATACACACCTTCAGGGTCTACGTAAGCATGTCATTCCTTAAATGACTGACATCTGAAAGAGTCTGAAAGATGTTCTGCGTTACTCAGATGAGGTCTGAGAAAATAAAAGCAAGAAAAACCCGGCAAAGAAGAACCTGCAGCTTTTACAAATGGCTAATTCTGTTTTTCTAAATATTTTCCTCTCCTGCTGTTGTTTGGGGAGCTGACTGCTGTACTCCAACCCTGTGATATTCCATTTCTACAATACTTGGAGCTCTTCAGGCTGAAAATTGCTGTGAAACATCCTGCCAAGACGATGGTTTGTTTTTTTTGCCAGTGCTTCCTAATGCATGCAAGAATCCTCACTTGCACTATAAGAAAGCAGCAGGGAAAAGCAGCATTTATTTAGCTTAATTTAGCAAATGATTCAGTTTGTTTACGAACCTCATCTTTCTGCTGTTTTTAACTCCTGTTGGAAATGCGGCCACCAATCAAAAGCGGTAGAGTTCGACACCTCTTTGGTATCCTTTTATTTTCCTTTTAGTATCTTAATCTGGAAGGTGGTGGAAGTCAGGCCGGGCTCAGGCTCCCGATTTATCTAGAAGAAATCATGATCTCAGCAGAATACAGAAGTGGTCAGATAATAGAGAGGAGTGAACTTGTAACGTGAAGCAGTGAAAGGTTCCATCCCAAGAAGCTGTGAAACCTGAATCGGGCTGTTGTTGAGGCTATCGCTGGCAGAACGAGATCTAAACGTTTGACCTTGGAGCTGGACATGCCTCCGTGAGGGCGCCGGGTCTGTGCGACTGCTCTGTATTGTGCTCCAGGCAAACCCGCCTCAGATGAGCCAGCTCCAGTGCCCACAGTGCTCAAATATTTATCTGGTAGCAACAGGATTTGGTTTCCTCATCTGCACGCTGCGCTAATAAAAACAGGAACCAAACAAAAGATAAATTTGTCTGCGACTGTCTTGTTTTGTGAAAGCTCCCCCGGGCCTGAAGCACGGTGGTTACTCAGGTTGTGAATCTGCTTCCCCCTTTTCTTTCTCTAAAGGACTGCTCTCACTAGCAGTGGCAAATGATTACAATTAATTATCTGCAAGGTAAAAGATGCAATGAAATGTTGCCCCTCCCTACACCCGGACTGCAAAGCCCCATTCTCCTTCTCTCTCACTGGAGATCTCACCGGTGGATCCAAATTTTCAAGGAGAGGAAGAGCCTAAAAGCACAAGTTCCCCCTTCTGCCATCGCAGGAGCTTCTCGCCGGTCCTCAGCTATACAGCATGCTGAGCAAGCCGGGAGAATTCAGTACCGTAACTGCCACAACCTCCTATCTATTTAACTATGAATTATTGGAGCTGATAGTTTCTACAAATTCACTTGCTTGCTAACACGCACAGGCAGAGGAAATGTAGGTTTTAGTTAAGATTAAGGATTTTGGTTAAGCGTAACGTTTTCCTTGCTCGGCAGTCAGTTTCAGAACAGTTGCCCAGTGGTATTTATTGTTCTGAGAAACATGTCTATGATGATAAACTTTGTGCTTAGAACGGCCAAAGTATAAAATAACTTAAGAATCATACGCTCACTCCACAGTAGGTTATTAATAATTTCTTAACTCACTAGAACTACTTAGTTCTGAGATACTAATTAATTTACCTCTGCTTATGCTGGATGCTTGACAGTTTTGTATCTCTCAGTTTGACTAAAGAAAAATATTTAAATGTGTTTCAGATGAGAAGTCTCAGAGAAGCAATGTTTGGGTGGCAATCACTCAGACTAATGGTCATTTATTTAAAAACAATTGTTTCCACTGTAGCTAAAATTATGAAAACAAATCTTCCTGCCTAGCATTGTATAAACATTTTACAAAATGTACATTTTGGAACAAATTCGAGTCCAGCTGTGCGCCTTTTATCTTTACATTTTTAGGTTGTTCTCCGCCTCCACTCCCCCCATACAGCCACAGTTAGCTGGAAGCCAGAATTTCTTCTGCAAACGCTCGAGCTCTAAGAACACAAACTTGTTTAAGCTGAGACCATATTTGGAAGAGATCTGGGTCAAGAAAAATAATCAAAGGAAAGTGCATTCCTCGAGCATCACGTGAGGAGGCCAGAACGCGCACACAGGGCCCGGTGCTCACGCTCGGATACAGCGAAGGGGCTGCGCACCACCTTCGCGAGTAACTCGCTGCCAACAGGCTTGTGGCAAGGGCTGGTTTTACACCAACGTTCACACTGAGAAGAAACTCACCGGCCTATTTAAGGGCATTCAGGCAAATTCAGAAAAGGCTTTCTTAATAGACGTGGTTCAGCAACATGCCATCGATAGGATTATTAACTTAAAAAAATGAAAATTCAAAACTAATTCTGGCAAGCTACACAGGCTCCATTCTCGCAGATACACGTACCTGTCCCTCTAACGTTGTCACTAGTTTCGCTGAAGTAACAGCCATTTCTTACAAATGTAAACATGGCTGAAGGGCCGAAATACCAACGTGCGCTCTCTCCCCGAGACTCCGGCATTCTTTTACTTACTATTTTAGGAAGATCCCAAATCCAGCCTTTGGTGTTCATTTTATATTTGGCTATTACAATGGCAGAATTTTAGCAAAGCTTTGCTTAAAAATCTTTATTTTTTTGTCTTCCACATGGAAGACTTGAGCGAGGAAAGCTCCTAACAGATGGCACTTTGAGCCTCAGAATCTTTTATTCTATTAGCAGCGAAATGCACATTAAATAGACTGCACTGCTTTAATTGTACAAATAAAATCTCAAGCAGCCAGGACAGGGAACGGCTACAGGACATGCCAGGCTGTGATCGACACATCACATTTTGGTTACAACTTTTACAGCATAAAGACTAACATGTAAAAGGAGGCCTTAAGCTGCCTATTTAACAAAACAAGGGGTGGCAACAATGTGCAATATTGTTAGGGTAGTATAAAATTCTGAACCGTGATTGCACACATTTTTCATCTTGCTGTGAATTTTTTTTCTCTCCTATCCAGAACATCGGATTTAGTCTTCATCTCCTGTTTTCCTGCCCCAGGCACAGAGCAAAACCTCTGCCCATTTGCGTGCATACACAGAGTAGCTTGACCTGCTGCATCAACTCTCGCACACAAATGGCCACCGCAGCGATAGACGGGATGTCCTTATTAACCCTTCACAATGTGGTGAGGAATATTGCTGTTTGAATCTTTGGTGTGTGCTGGCACTGAAGACAAGGGAGCCAGCACGGCTGCGATCAAGAGTCTTGCTCTCTCCTTCCTCTAGCCTCTGCTGCAGACCTGCTGGGGCCAGGACCGCAGGCTGTGGTGGAGGATTGCCATGGAAAACAGCAGCACAGGGCTCCCCTTCTCTGCCTCCAGCCGCTCCCGGTGTTCATCATCTCTTCCAGATTCACAGACCTTCACCTACGCAGCAGTTCTCTCCTACTTCACTGCCACCTAAAAGTGCCACTGTCCTGTTCCTTGAGAACAGCAACACCCTCAGAGCATCACCCCTCGCCACTGCCCCTGCGTGACAACACTGCATTACTGCGAAATGCAAGCAAAAACTCATTCATGATCCAGTATCAAATACTTGTATCACTTATCCACCCAAAATACCACTGTTTACTCAGGCACTGAAAGCGTAAGACAACCTAGAAAACTGGCAGCCTATCACCTTGGGCAGATAACAGAACAAGTTCTGCTTATGTGTATTAAAAATAAAAAAGAAATACAGCATCTCTGTGCTCTTCCAACAACTGGTGACAGGAATCTGTGCAGGGCAGATTCCCTGGAAAGCGGCCAAACTGGGATGTTTATAAAGAACTTCTCTACATCCATGGACACACTTGGCAAGAACTAAATACAACATTTTTCATTACTTAATTGTGTCTTCTCCCAACTTTTATTCTCGTCTTATTTCCACTTTTTTTCCCTTGTGTATTTGTTAATTTGAGAGTTTCTTCTCCTCTGGCTTATATGCATTTCCCTCCTGTTTTCATGTATCCAAACACCTTCACTGCAACCTTCTTAACTGAGTCTGAGCTGCATCTCATTGCATTTCTAGCAGAAAAACACAAGCACCAGTTACTGTACACATCACCCTACTCCAGAAAGTGCAAGGTTAACTGTCATGGGAAAAAAAACGCAGAAGCAACATAAGTGCAGATAACAGATGAGCTATTCAGAAAGACAGTTTCTGAAAAATATACATTGAAATTATTTTTATTTTTGCTGGAATTTAAAAAACATAGGAATATTGACATTGCATTTAAAAACCCCAGGAAGTTAAAGATTATACATTGTTGCATCTCTGAAATCCAACAATGCAAAGCTGGAAATAACAAAAATGTCTCCATCATGCCTTTTTTTAGGAGATATATATGAACATTGTGAAACAAGATTTTTAAAGATGTGTCAGACTGTCCAAACTTGAAAGTGCTCTTCATTAAATACATCAAACTCTGTCACTCTTCTGGGGGGACACTATCAAAAGTTAGACAATTCAACAAACAAGTTGTATGAAACATATCAAAACCCAGTTCTTAACAGAAGGAAACCTGATGTATTTAAAGGGAACCATGGGGCTTTAGTGCGAGATTTGTTTTAAATTTTGAGAAGTGTTGTTGTGTGTGCTTCTTCTCTTTGTTCTACTCATTGTATTAATATTGGCAAGTACTGGGTGTTCTTATCCTAATTGTACACTGTTCAGTTGGTATAATCATAACCTTCCTTTCCTGGATTGCAAATAAGGTACACTGACATTAGAGTAACAGACAGTTATATGCAAACAGAAATAATCATTTAAATTACCTGAAGTTGGGAAATAGAAGTTGTGAATTTTTACAGCCATGATGCAGGTTGTATGATTTGTCTTCACCAGGGTTAAAGCAGTTTTATATACACAGCTGTTTTAAAATGACACATTTCTTCTCAACATGTCAGGTAAGAAAAGCTTTCTACAAAAGTCCTTTTGAAAGTCATCATCTTGAAAGTCTTGCAGCTGCTAGAATGAGACGATTCAAATTGCTACCGCTTAGGCTCCAGATCAGTAGCCAGGAAAGTTAAATGCTTAAGAGGAGTAAGTGTCCATTGTGAATACTAATGGTTATGGGGATGAGACCTCAAAAAGAAAGGTCTTGCCTGTCCCCGTAGCTTATTGACTGCAATGATAGTCAATATTTGTGGAATTCACTCATAAATATCATTATTCATTTTTACTTAAAGCCATGTCCTAACAGTAATAAAGACAACAACCCTGGGGGAAAAAAATCACATTAAATGTATATATAAGAACACTATAAAAAAGTGACAAAGTCATATTTCATTACAAAAGAGGTTAATCTTTTTTTTCTGAGAATTTCTTTTTAAACTAAACAGGCTTTCATTCTTATGTCAGAGAATGAGGAAAAAAATCAAATCCTAAAATTCTGATGTTTAGAAAAAAACAGGAGAACTATTTTCATACTACAAAACATTTCACTTTACAAAAACCCCAAAGAGTCATTCTATTACCTGCATGATAAAGACAAAATGGGACGTGAAAAGGATAAGAAGATCTTAAAACTAGACCTCAAGTATTTCTGGATAAAATTCTCTACTCTGATCACTGCAAGACTCTCTGACCTTAGAGGGACATTTGTACAGGGAACGAATGTGTGTGGAGCCAGCCAGAGAGATGCTATGGATCAGGAGAAAATCCTGCCTTTATTTTGGTGTTTTATCATTTTTCCAGTATAAACTGATATGGCGTGAACCATCCCCACAATATGAAGCAGGTACATTCCAACGATTTCCAACACAAATCCCAACATTGTTTAATTTACTTAACAGTATAGTCTGTCAGGAAAATTAAAATCTTTTTTATTTTATATTCTTTATGATGAAAAGTATATAAACTGCACTTTTAAATTAAATCATGCTCCGCCAAAACTGGTCTGCTTTAAGACTGATAACTGTAGTGGAGAGAATTAAGATGTTTCAGCAAGTATCAATTTTCTGTTAAAAAACGTCCGCAAGACAAAATAAAAAAATTCTTAATTTACAATAAGCAGTGTAAACAGCAAAAACAACAGAAGCCACAAAGTTTCACGCACCAGCCACTGGCAGACAGATAACTCCAAATACTCATAGAACTTTGTATCTTCCTTTGTTGGTTGGTTGGTATGAATTTTGCTGCAAATAAAGGAGAGAATAATCACAGTTAAAAGTGAAAATGGATAAATGAATTGCAATAAAACCCCACTAACGACAAATCCACATTACATATGAATAAGCAGTTCCTTAGCAATCTCCTTCCTTTGGAAAACATTTTTATGGGGAGGTCAACAATTTTGAAAAAGAAACAGAACTATCAACAATGGCTCAGCAAGACCACTGGAATTGACTGCTGATTTGAAAGGCTGTTTAAGAGAAAAAGCCAAAGACACTGTCAAGTCTAATGTAGTATCACTGAAGGTTATTCTAGAGAAAGCCAAGGTTTCTTCAACCAGAGAACCCAAAATATGATTTCTCAAGACAGTATCTTATTTGAAAACGGAGTATGTTGAACATGGCTGATTAGTAGCTGGCTACGCTGTAAACCTACAGCAAAATAAATCTCTCAACACATATAAAGTATTAAAATGAGGGGAATAATTCTCCCTCCCCCCCGCCTGATGGTGCTGAAATGAGGAAATGTATTTGGACCTAACTCTTTAAGGGGTCTTCAGTCAAAACGCTCTGTTAATGTGTTATCTCCATCTGCTGGCTGGATAACAGCCGTATGTCTGGCTGACTGAACACAGTAATATATTTTCTAGGCTGTTCAATGAAACTGTTTTTGAGACCTATAGGCTCCAGTGCCTGATATTAATAAAGATGTATGCCAGAGCGTTAACATTTGTAGAAATCAATCTCATAAAGCGTAAATTAAGGCGCTTTCCCTCTGCATTCTGGATATTTCACTCACCAATCTGATGAGCTCCTCTTTTATAAGTCGTGTGATTTCTGCCTTTGCTTTCTGTACAGCCAGTTCATTGGCACCTGAAGACAAAAAAAATATTACCATCTTTAACGCTTTCTGTATGTGAAGCCTACAGAATAAACATTGCTGGCTATTTTCAGAAACACTGTAGAACTTGCTGAATATTCTCAACTATTTGCTGAAGAACACTCTAGTATTGTATAGACTGCCACAGCTAGACTGTGTTCTGTTTTAAGGAAGATACTTAAAACAGACAGTCATAAATTACACTATTCAGAAATACCTAGGATTAGAGGTTTCTTTGAGAAAAACCTCTACTCCACCATCAAGAGATTTGCAAAGTTTTTGTTGTAGTAGTTGATGTAATTTCTTATACCTTTAACAGCCAAAACCCACACAATTCCATTTGCTTCCTTATTTCACACTGGCACAGACATCTTTGTGCTTAGTCTGATTTATTTTTTTTCCTCTCTTCTTTCCCTCTCCTCCAAACTGATTCCATGCATGTTTGCTGTTGTTCTGTGGCAGGTCAGTCTTCTCAGGAGAAGCATCTCTGTGATCCCCATGGATCATTTGACAAAGTGTATTAAGATAGAGCGTTTCTGTAGTAATTATATTAATTTGCAAAGTAACCACAGTGGGTCTGTAACTGAGCATCCAGATACTATGACTACAGAGATTCCATGTCTAATTAAAAAACTAGAGTTGTATCTTTCATTGAAACATTTATAAAAAGAATACGTACTTTCTATAGCCAAATAGATCTTTCGTTCTCCTTCCTTGGGTTCTTTGCCTGGAGGGAAATAAGTTCCTCTGATTGTAATAGCAGCTTCAGAATATTCACTGATTCTCTGGAGCGCTTCTTTGGAGGTAACTTTCCATCTGGCAGTCTGCAAGGCAAAGGATATGGGCGGATCAACAAGGAGAAAGGCATCACACAAAATGGCAACCCAAAGGTTAGTTGCCATTTTAGACAAACAGGAACACAGCACTGTGAAAAAGGTCACGGCATTCTACTTTAAAAATGCAGATTGTAATTTTAGCCAGTTATTTTTATGCAAGTATATTTAAAAAAAATCTGCCTCTTGTGTCAGCAAGATAAAGTTATGGAAGAAGGAGAGAAGAGAATGGATGCCTAGTACTATTGAAGCAAGAACCCTAAAGACCTTCCATTTTGCTACACCGAAGTTTAAAACGTGTATTTTTTTTTGGTGACTTTCTGAAGCAGCACTCAAGTATTTTATTTAGCACTTTCTGTACAGGAATAGACTTCAAGGGCAAACATATACTGTTAATGGCTGCAAGTACTTCCCTTTAACAAAATCAATGCTATTTATTTCTACACAGTTCGTTGGTTAAAGAAAAAAATAAGTAAACCTTAAAATCTCCATAAATAAAGCCTAATGAATAAACACTGCCAGCTGTTTTTCAGAACCCTGTACAAATTGTCCCAAATCTGTACAATATCCTCAAAAATACTTCATTATGATAAATGCATCCCATTCATTTAGACAATGAAATTCCTAGAAAGTATCTAGTAGATTGTTATAAGTTACTTGTACACCGAGACAATTTTTTTGTCATGGTGAGCTCTGGCATTCAAAGTTAGAGGACTTAGGACAAGACTGGAGAAGCTCACACTGCCTTGGCGTGAAGGCAAAGCTATTTCTGACAGGAGGAACGATCCCCTCCAGTCCCTGTTTGCTTTCTCAGTTCTGGTAGGCTGAGCAAACATACCGCGTATCCTACCTTAAACCACAGCTTTTCCAGAAGCCAACTTTGGAATACAGTCTCTAAAGGCAAGTTGTATGTCCCTGGATCAAAACTGCCTGTTACACATTCTCTCTACAAGAGGTACCTTACCAGCACTGATCTGACTCTCAGAAATTACTGCACCCATAGTCAGGAAGGCTACCCTATCCATATTGTACAGCTCATGTGATGGTATTGAATGGTGGCATAGTACTTCTATAAGAAAAGTTTAAGCAGTCAGCGGACGTTCTTGCTTTAGGCGATCATTTTATCTTACTTTATCTCCGTCATCTCAGATCTGCACTGTGTTCAGTATTACAAATGCACACAGTATAAGATGAGTCCCTCTCCCTTATAAAGATTTTCCAGGGCTGTAATGAGCAGTGATGATTCTCACTGATGAACTGCCATATATACGTCTGTGTTTCAGAGAAGATATTACAAAATATTGAAGAACAAAAAGAAGATCAGAAGAGAGCTATTTTTTCTAGTGCAGCTCTAAAAAAAAAAAAAATCTGAAGATTTACAGTTTATTTGCAGACACGCATACGTAGACAACAGAACGGTAACCTGTCTAGCCATTATGAGCAGGCAATGTTTTGTACCTAGCAAGCAAATCCTTAAAGGGTTAGAAGGATCCTTAGCAAGATTATAAAATCTAGAACATGTTCTATGCATGAGCAACCGCTTAGGATAAGAATTAAGAGGATTTCTGACAGGGAAGGGTAACAAACTAATAACACAACAACTTGATAAAATAAAGCAAACCTGGGCAGAACCTCAAAGATAAATACAAGGAATTTGTGCTTGATACTATGGAACATAAATCCTCAAAATAACAGATGAGGTAGACTAGAGCAACAATATTCTGAATGGCAAAAATACTCAGGTAATAAAAAAAGCAAAGGGTAGTATCAGTCACAGTAGTATGGCTTTTGCAACAAAATGACAGACAATGTCAAAGATTTGGATATGAGAGAAGTCAGTGGCAAAGGGTGAAACGATTTCTGTATGATAAGGAATGCTTGTTTTTCTGATATTCTCTGGAATATATGCAAAGCATTGTGTATCTACAAGCTGAGAAGTAATCACAGATAATGTGGTAATTTCAACTAGGTATGATAGGAAATAGAGACAAAATATTTTATTGGTATAATCATAGTCTAAGCTATGAAGATAGCCTTTGTTAAATAATGGTCATTTACACTTGATTATAGCAAAATGGTTACTTGCCTGTGGGAAGTCATTGATCTCCAATTCTTCTTCGTATCTCTTAAAGGATTCGTTTTGTCCTCCATCCTGTTTCTCTTCCTCCTGCTTCTCTATGGGCACATAATTGAGCTTAGCATTGATTTTTTCAGCCAGTTGCTCTGCAATGGTCTTGGCAGATACAGTAGGAGCTTGAATTGTGCCTCCTCTCAGGATAGCATTTGTAGCCTGCTGCATCACATCCTGTAAAAAAATAGGTCCATGCTGAGAACAAGGTAGGCAAAAGAAGTCCTATGTAAACCAACAAGGGTTTCATTAAAGCTTTCTATGTAATGTAATTGTCCACATAACAAATACATTCTCCAAACTTCTCTTTCTCTTCCTTCCTTCCTTCCCCTCAATAACTCCCCTCACACCTGTATAGAAAAGATCATACTGGTCTTTTGTATCTTCAGCTCAAAATACCTTTGGACATTCCAGACCACATTAACCTAAATCTAAACGGATTGTATATCACACGCTTCAGCAGAGAAAGATGTCTGCAACTCTGCTAAAGCTGACAAAACCTAATTGTGTAATTTTATCAGTAATGAATTAACTCTTTGCCAGGGCAGACAAAGCATTTCCAGTTCTGTATTAAATCTTATTATGATATTAGCTCAATTACATATCCTACAACTTATAACTGAGTTAAGCCCAGAACAAATGAGCTAAATAATGCAGTATGTTATGAGTGTGCAGAAACACTAAATAAAATGGCAGCCACAGAACAGAGAACTGAACAACCTTTATTTAAAAAAAAAATAAAGAAAAAGAAAAAAATTGCTCTGTAAAGAGCCTGACCTTAAAGTGGAAGGGGACCAATACTTGTGCCTCTGCTCCAAGATTCTTCTGGGCATTGATTCTCAAAGCCAATCTTTTAGCAATTTCCAATTTTTCCGCATTCCCAGCTGACGGTGTAGGAGCATTTGATGTTCCTGGTGCTGCCATGTCTTTTACTCTTTTCTTTGAATTGAACATGCTTTCAATTTGTTCATCGATCTAAAGAAAATAACAATTATTAGATCACTGCATTTACCATTAGATAATCTTATCATCCTAAGAAAGAAAACACTAAGGTGCATTTAGTTTACATGCTTTTAAAGAATTAAATCTTGTATAAATGGTAGAAGCCTGCCCAGAACTACAACTCCACAAAAGGAACAGAGGATCTAATAACCAGGAAAAAGTTTTAACACAGTGTTTACTTTCAAGGTCATGAAAAGGAGTCTAACAATCATTAAGAAAGGACTCTAATAAGGATTTAGAAATAGAAAAGGCTACTATTAATTTATTTAAAACACTGCAAGTAAAAAAAATGTTTGTAATTGAGGGCAATTGTTCTATTTCACTTATGCAACGTTAGTATTACAAAGAAAATAATTTCTGTGACATTTACATAACTACATATATTACATATAAAATACCAGTAAGTCAGAAAGAGACTTTCAAGATCTTCATAGATCTTGACCCACAAAGCTATGTATCTTTTATATCGAAGAATACATACAGATCTACTCATGGAATTTAACTAATTAAGTCAGTAGCGTAGGACATGGAGTAACAAAAATCCATGCATTCTGCAACGTATTATGTAACCTACTGGGGAAACCCCAAATATATTGGAAATCCTTAAGCAATGCAAATCTTATTTTCAGGTGCTTACATCAACAGCTGTGTCTTCATCATCTGAATCTTGCAAGCCAAGAGCTGCTTTTTGTAGCTTCTTTCTTTCGTTAGCCAAAGCCTGCTCTGTTTCATCAAATTTAAAACCTTTGCCAGAGAATCCACTGCTTTTTTTAATCAACTTCCCCTCCTGAAAACAAAAACATATATTTTCATACTTAGAAGTTTAAAATCCCGATTCCGATAGTCATAAAATAACTATAAAATTATACAAATAACTTTGAAGTTATTTATTTTAAAAAGCAAATCCTCGCACATTTAGAAAGCTCTTCAAATTTTAAAAACTGTATTTTACAATGAAGTATAGTAAAAAAGCTATGCTAATTCAGCAGATAGAAACAATTTTCTGTAAGTATACATTTTAAATGCTTTTCAAATGCAGTAAAAAATCCCCTCCAGTTTTTATATCAGAGAAACTCCAAAGTCACTCTTCTCAGCATGAGCAAGATCCTCTGATGGTGAGAGCTCTAGAAATAATAATACAAATTCCGTGAAAGAACTTCATTATCTTTTATGTGAATTTTGATAGAAGCCAAAGTGCCTCTTATACAGTAGGCATTTCTCTGTCGCACACCAGCTGACAATATTTAAATTCTCAAGAACAGTCCTGTAAATGACATTCAAGATCCCAATCTTGACAACAATTACACACTTACCTAAGCATACATATGTGTTCTCAATGAAGTCAGCAAGATGACTCATGCATGTATACTATAACAACGGGACCCACGTGCATACACATTAAACCCAGACCAAAGCCCACTACAGAAGAAAGAATTACTTACAGCCTTCTGTTGGTCTTTGAAGTCAGCCCAGAGCTTCTCCAAATCAGTAGGAATCGGATTCCCCGACAATTCCAAAGCCTTAATGATATCACCAGCATACCGTGCCTGATCCTCAGTAATGAATGTATATGCATACCCCTGGTCAAAATTAATTTAAAAGATAGTAAAGAAAAATCTCTAAAGACACTTTATCTCTAAATTTATTGAAGCACCCTTGTACAGATGTTGTTGTTCTGGTCAATAAAAGTAACCACGATATTCATGCTTAAACTTTTTTTATGTAGAATTAATAATACAATTTCCCAGGAAGCTGCTACAGCCATAATCAACCATAGATGGTAGAAACTGAAGTTCCTTTCAATCTTGTCACGGTTAAAAGTTTGGAAAATAAAATCTTATAAATTTAGTAGGGCACATTTCCAACAGTGAAAAACACCCAAACTTTCAGCCACAAATGGGATTTAAAAGAACATTCATACATCAGAAGAACAGGTAAGTTCCAACTTTCATAGCGCTAAAATCCAGAATATATTTTACAGATGATCACTCAAAAACCTTAGATGCACTGTAAAGGAAAACCCTCTCCCCATTAGAAAGCATAAACTACTCCCTCTGTAGCTATCCCTTGGGAACACCTTGATCAAGCATCAAATAAGGAAAAATTTTCAGTAATAACCAAAACAGGCAACTGATTATACATACTTTATTGCCGGCTCGTCCAGTTCGGCCTGCTCGGTGCACATAATCTTCATAATGGTTGGGACAGCTGTAATTGACCACAAGCATCAACTGTTTTACATCCAAGCCCCTTGCTGCTACAGATGTGGCCACCAGAAGTTTGCAAATTCCATTCTTGAAATCATTAATTATGCTGTCCCTGTCATACTGATCAATACCTGCAAGAAACCACACAAAACAGTTAATTATAAAGCTCTGCTTTGAGCCAAAAGAATTTGTACACAGGTCAAAACACCCTTCAACTTCAAACAACCAAAAGCCTATGCAAATTAAATTTCAATACTTTCACACTTTCACAGGCAACATACATTAGCCAGAATAATAAATCTCTTAGTCTATTATCCAGAATAACAAAACTTTTAGTTTCTCCACTACAAAAAGATGTTTTCCCATACCAAGATCCTCAAAAGTTTCTTTAATATGATTTTCTATTTAACTTCTTATATTCAATCGAGACCTCATCTGGAGGCTTTGTCTGCTCTCTAAAGGCAAGAGAAATCTCAAAAGAATGAGTATGTTTTTCCCTCTTCCATTGCTGCACTAAATGAACAGTGGTTTTGTACTTATTGGTTATTGTATTTTTAAAAGCATTATATATAGAAAGTTTTAAAATACTCTGGGATGGACAATATTCTAAAAAGATTTCCTCCTCTTGCTACTAAACTACTTCCGTTATATTACTACTTGATGGCAGAGAAGTGAAACAACAGCTGCTATTATTGTGGAATCTCAAATAAAAATATCATCTAGTACTCCCCCAATGGCATTCACTACTCTACAATAGCAAGTAGTAATAGTCCCCGAGAGGTGTTAACTCTCAGTAACAATCCTGGTGCACAGAGTCAAGATTTGGCATCCAATGACATCTCACAGGGAACAACAAAAAGAGTAATTATGGAAAACTATCATGTCTATTTCAAATTAAGAGACAAATATCCTTCCCAATTATAAAGCAAAGCCTGCTTAGGAAGAGATAATAACTGGTACTATACAGGAACTAAGTACTTTCTCTTTGTAACTACTGAATAGCAATATTCTAGTTCGGAGTTGTTAATATAAATCCTTAAGATTGCAGATTACCTCCATGAAGAGACAAGCAAGGATAAGATGCTCTCATTAAATCTTTCAACAACCCATCAGCGTGTTCTTGTTTATCTACAAATATGATAACTGATCCTTTCTCCTGATAGTGTCCCAGTAGCTCCAGTAACTTCAAAAACTTGTTCTCCTCTTCTATGACAATCTGGAAAAAGACACACAAAAGCAAAGTAGAAAGAGTATGAATTGTACGTTAAGACATTAAACACATTCAGGGTGCATAAAAATAAAAATCAGGAACAGGAGATGACTTTTTCAGGCTGTTTCCACAGCTAGTGGCAAAACTGCTGTTCAGCTTAGCAGTATAAAAACAATTTTTTTTAAAAAAGTGATCACATTATATTTGCAAATTAGGGTGTTAGTTTATTCTGAGTTCGTGTTTAATAAGGTCACTAAACTTCTAAAAATAAAAACTCTGTGGATATATTGGTTTATATTCAATATAGCTGGAAATAATCTTTTGCAAGCAAATGAGAAGATGGGCAAGGCAGACGTGTGATACTCACAACATGTTGCTCCACATCAGAACAGACAACACTTCTGCCTCCGACCTGCACTTCTATAGGTTTACTTAGGATTCTCCGAGCTAATGCCTCCATAGCTCTGGGAAAAGTAGCAGAGAACATGACAGTCTGACGATCAGGCCTGACGTTGTCTACAATGCGCATAACCTGGTTTAAGAGAATATTCCCTGTTAATACCCAAGTGCTGTAACTGAACTTCATACACACACAGAGCTGCCATCTTTAAAGTTAGGTGGTACCTGCACTACACACAGACTACAAAGCATTTCTCTACAGATTTGCTCATGGGACCTAGGTGCTGGCATTGGAAGACAGGCAAAACTTGCTGGATTCGAAAGGAAGTTGAGTGGCAATAAGCAACCCGACAACAGCCCAGCAGAAATCTTAAGACATGCAGCAAAAACCCTACAGCTCCAGAGATGAAATAAAGGAATTCTCCTAGTTTTGGAGGACAATATAGCCTGATGACAACTGAAAGAGTCCTGGATGTCCAAAGCTGCCAGCAAGTAATTTGTCACCAACATTTCCGACATTTTGTTCCTGTCTCCTGCAGGACATTGCCAGGAGACATCAAAGACTTTATAAGCAGGTTACAACTACTAACATGACATCAAGGGATTCCAGAGGGCTACAACACAGCCACAAGTATCCAAAACAAGCATGTAAAAAAAAAAAAGTATATTATAGAAAAATCTAAGCTATATAAGAATTAATTGAAAACAAAGCATGTGAGGATAATAGAAAAAATAAAGTCTCAGTTTAAACTGTTGTCCATATGTAGCACATCTTTTTGAACGCTCATTGGCAGTGTAATAATAATGTAGCATTGCAAAATCCTTTAAGTGGAAAATAACATCTTGTGACAATACCACTCATGTCATTAATTACCTGAGGCTCAAAACCCATGTCAAACATTCTGTCTGCTTCATCAAGTACAACATATGTGACTCTACGGAGATTTGTCACCCGACCTGTGAAAGGAGAGGAAAAAACACATGGGAAACAAAATCAAATGGAAATCTAGTTTCCCTCAGGAATATTTTTTTTTTAAATGTTATATAGTCTCACTATCTTCTATCAAAGACATTAATTAATTTTTTTAAAAAATTCACTAAATGTGAATTTTAATGTTCTCATTTTAATCACATATACATTCTGGGAAATGTGTAAGTATGCACAAGGCCCTTTATTTTGTCAAACTCTTCTCTTGCATACCATCATAGGGCCAGAAGAACCTGTAAAATTCAGAAAACTGCCCTCGCCAAAACACATCATAAAACTAAGACTGAGATGAAGCAAGGAGCCACATCAGCCATTATCTGACAGCGCCACCTAGAAAAAAACATATTAGAGATTACAGCGCATGTGTGGAAGGCAAAGTCCAGTGCTAACTGTTGCAGCCTCAGAAAAATTCCTTTTATACATATAATCTGTAATGCTTCCTTGGAGCTAGAAATAACTATTTGAGGATAATCATACTAATTCTAGTTAACTGCTAATAATATGCATAAAACAGAGTAAGCAGTCTTTTCAAAATTAATATATAAAGATTAAAACCTACCCAGTAACACTACTAAATTTAAAATTAAGAACCACCCCAAACTCTGGGACAGCTGGAAACAAAATAAGCAAGTTGCCTATCTGTGAACATTTTGAAATTATGATGGACAGGATAATTAGCACCCTTCCCAAACAAATTGCTAAGAGATTCCCCTTCATGAGAAGGATTTAACTGAAGGATTTAAGAATCATATTCTCAAACAATATAAACATGTGAACACATTCAGTTCCAAGCAACTGTGGAGTGACACTGTCAAATGCTCTCAGAGTGGAACACATTTTTCACATTTTCTACAACTATCACTCAGACTTGTACCTATCAAACTACAGTAGGATTTGGTCCTTTCAGCTTCAGCAAATTGTAGCTGAATCCTCAAATTATTTTTTAGAGATTTAGCGCTGCATTTTTTTTTTAAGATACGGAATTCATACTTAAGGAACAAAATAAATACTTCTTAAAATCTACATATCTATGTAACACCTTAACACTTTCATCCCCAAATAATAACTTTGTAAAATTACTTGGGAACAGCATTAATGTACCTACCTTTGACGATTTAAGTCTTGGAAGCCCAGTTCTATATGTCTTGAAGGTACTTTTTCCACAGAAGTTAAATAATGTCAACAGTTTAGTAGAGGTTTTGATGTGGAATAATTTAATAATAAAACTTTATCTAATAAGCATGCAATGGTTACACTAGGACAAAACCTCTTAAAGCTGCAGTGGCTCAGTTTAATCAATCTGAATATTTGATGTAAGGTCAGTTCTTTTTACTTTTGAACAGTTATTTAGGGAGGGCTTCTTTGTCTGTTTGTTTCTTAAAACCAACAGATAAAGGCAGAGACAGATGCTCTTAAGTAAAAGTGGGTAACTGCTGAGCTACACTAACAGTAATAAGGATCAATGGGCAGACAAAACAAGCAACTGTATATAACCTTTATCTAAATGACTTCAGGTTAAAAAATTTGGACCAGCACATTTTAAGTTTAACAATGATAAACATTCTCAGAAACTCTTCAAGAATGTAGTATTTCCTGTCCTCCCCAAAAAAGTCAAACCAATATATGATTAAACCTATCATTAGTGCTATATATTCTCAATAGCTAGATAGTGCAGCCTGAAGAGACATAGGAAAATTCCATAAGACCATTTATCAAAATACATGATCTTTTGAATTTGTTAGAATTACACAACAAATATAAAAAATTCTCCATAGGAAAAGGTTTTCTACTCACCATTGTTAGCTGCTAACATGTCAATCATACGTCCAGGTGTGCAAACAATAATTTCAGCACCTCTTTTGAGTTCAGCTATCTGATTTTAAAGCATAATAAACAAACTATTAGAGTGTTTGTGTTGTTTTTTTTAAAAAAAAAAACATGTATCAACTTGCAAAAAAGAAAACAACATACACTGTAATACAGCTGCTCTACTGATGTGAACTGTTTATGTAAAGATTTTACTTAGCAATTTCCTTAAGTCTTTGGAAAACTTCGTTTTCCAAAAGAATAACCTCTGACAACCTAAGTTACTACCACTTGAAGCAGTTATAATGGGGATATGACTTCTACACAGTTAAGGGCCTATAAGAAATGTCACGTGTTATATCAGGGACAACTGCTACTAAATAAACCATGTTCCATCACAGACAGTCACTCCTGTTGTTTTCATAAACAGGGCGGGGGTAACCCCTTGAAATTAATCTCTAAATTACTCTAACATGCAATATTTGATAATGCAATAAACCAAAGTTAACATTTTCTGGTTTCTGGTATCTTGAGGGGAACACTCATAAAAATATAGCTTCTCTAATAACTTTTAAACTACCACACCCCACTAACAGTTTAATTACTGCCATGCTCAGTACATACATAAAAAGAAACAGTCTGAAACTTCTAAGGACCATACTTGAGAATTTTCAAGAAGATCAGTATGTTTAAGGCTAAGTTATGTGCAAATGCTTAAGCTTTTGCATTACTACCATTCACACAGAGAAAATCCATAATGAAGGCTGTAAATGTATGGACTTATGGGAAAGAGAAAGGGACTAAATTCACTGCGAAAGTAACATTAACTAATTAAAGCTCAAGAGTTATTTGACAAGTAAGGTATGTCTTGCGTACCTGTTCACTGATTCCTGTTCCTCCATAAACACAGACAACTCGAAGCCCAAGTGTCTTTGAGAATTTCTTACACTCCTTGGTAATCTGCAAAGCCAACTCACGAGTAGGTGTCATAATGACAGCTGAAAAGCAAAGCACTTTCATCATACGTTGTAATATAAGAGAAGTTTTATTTAATACAAGAATAATTAATCTTTTGTAATGATGTTTACAGCAATTTACTTATTTTTAAAAATGTAATTTCAAGAAAAAGAATTAAGACAGTATGAGGATGGGATGGAAGTTTGGTCAAAGTTTCAAAATCAAAGGAGTAAGGTCTCCCTTCCAGATACATGGACATGTAAGTGCTCTTGAAACAACATTAGATAGCACAGTGACCACAAACAAAATTAAATAGCACGATGATCATTAATTAAATAAAAAGAAGAGCCACTCATTAATGGACATTCGTAAGTAAGCATTCCTCCCTATAACCAAGAGAAGAACTGAAGACCCTTCTAAAGCGTATGCTTGAGTTTTTATTTATTTAAATTGTGATTTTGAAAATAAAAGCTCTGTACCTATGGGACCTTCTCCTTCTTCTAACGCTCTCTGATCCATAATGTGTCTGAACATGGGCAACAGAAATGCAATAGTTTTTCCGCTTCCTGTTTTAGCAATGCCGATCAAATCGCGTCCATTCATAATTGCTGGGATAGCCTGGGTTTGAATGGGAGTGGGCTTTTCATAGCCATGTCTTAAAGAAAGGAAAAAAGATATTTTAAGAACAAAATAGGATTTGACAGATATGAATCACAAAGTCATGCCAAAAAATTTGCATATTCATATTTACATATACATATCAGTGCCGTTCAAAAAATACAGCTTAAAAATGAGCAGCAAAAGCATGATACAAATGGCAGAAGGAATAGTTTATAACAGTAGTTCAATACTGTGCGATAAACCCTCTGATGACTATGTATGGAACGTATACAAACATGGACATGTTGCATTATGCAACAAAGAAAAAGGTTTTTCTCATAAACGTATGATAGAACACAGGAAAATCAAGCATGATATAGTTCACAACGTGCTTGCTTACTTTTTGAGGGCAGTGAGAATCTTCATGGAAATACCACACTGTACCCAGGTTTTTATTGGTTTGGGGCAGCCTTTTCCCTTGACCGTAATTCCCTCCAACTCCAGCCTGTACACATTCACCTCTGAAATAGAGTTTGCATTACAACAGAGTCAAACTTGACATTTCTCCACTGCCTTGATCAAAATATTCTTGATCTGTCCCTGAACATGAAATACTAATTTTATCACCACCAGAAAAACAGCTTTTAGCTTGTTACACATAACACAGGAGGTAGGTGGAAAGGACTTGGGTGAATTTTTCAATCAAAGCCTCATATATAATTATATGAAGTTATCAGTAATAGCGATCTGATTCAGTGTTCTTCTATACCAAGTTGCTCCAAATGCTCTTTATATTCCAAAAGAATTTGCTGTTTCTTTGCACAAAATCCATCATTCTTTTCTTTAATACTACCCAAGGTGTTCTGGTTGTATTTGTCCTTACCTTCTTGAGTCATTTTAGCTAGTTCTGGTACTTCAACATAGAAGTTTTTCCTGAAAGGTTCATATTCTATCTTTCCATGATCCACTGGTTCTAGCAGCTTTCTCTGCTTGGTCTGATAGCCAGTCAGGGCAGTCTGAAGATCAACTTCCTCCTCTTCTGAGGAATACTGTATAGATTACAATTTGTGTGCAAATTAGGATGAATGGTATTCTGAGAGGCTCTGTTTTTTCATTTATAGAGGAACTTTACTCAGAAGCAACAGTTACTCCTTAGCCTATTAGACCAGATACTGAAAACCCGCTCTCAGTTTAAGGAGAGTCCCAATTGCTCTTTCATCCATTTCTTTCATGTTTTTCCTAAACCTTAACTTTCACCGTGTTCCATATAACTTTCAAGACTTTATGAATGCTAACTACCAGCCCTGTCATTCAGAAATAATCACTGCCATACAACAGAAATAGTAGGAAGAAAATACTAAGAAAAAAAATCCAGCCAGCATACTGCTGATTGGATTCCCACTGCAGTCACAGTCCTGACAGATGCACCCAACTCAGCTTTAAACTAGTCGAGTACTACTAACACTGGAACTGCAGCAACACAGAGCTTGGCACAATCTAGTTGAGCTACAGCGCTAGCAGGGTATCTCATCTACATCTTGGGCAAGGCTGTCTCTCTAAGACCTCCCGGAAACAACATACCCATAACCTTAACAGCTATTCAGGCCTACACAACCACACGCAACCACATTAAGTACTCAATATTCCTATCCTCCTGGAAGCATTTTATGAAGGCAGTTTGGACAGAGAAGAGTAATTCTGAGAAGTTCAGGTCCAATCACTGAGCAAGAAGGCTCTATGAGAATCCCAGAGCAATGTTCTGTTAAAATTCAATATTCATGCTAATCTGCCACTGCTCAACATGCAAAAAATCACACACTGTAAAGACTACAGGGAGATCTACCAGTTCATCGAACCCACATCCAGAGGGGGCAGCTGACATTTATCTACTTGTACCACCTCTTCCTACTAAAACACATTTGTTATTTACAGCCAGTGTAACAGAAAACGCTTAGAAATTTGGTTTAGGGTGCTGTCTACTAGAACACATGACTTGGCATAGCATTTTGTAGCCCTAGGCAGAATCAAACTCCTTTCTACTGTTTCCTAAGCTGTAAAATGAGAACATCTACCTCTCATTTGTGCTCAAAGAGATGTCTCATTATGATTTATGAAGTGTTTTGAGATCCATAACTTACAGGTGTTTTGGAATTTAATATATTTATACTTACAAAGAAATTCAGCAGAACTGTAACACACAAACCCCATTTTTTTCAGGTTAGATACATGTGACTGAACATGCAGACTGAGCAGCTGCATAAGTAAACACTCTATACTAGCTCGTGGGTCATTCACACACAGGATCACCAGGACTGCCTGCCCAATTTCAGTAAAGTGAACTGAACACACTACATGTGACATACACCAGCCCAGTCATATTAAGAACAATTACAGAGCCAGACAACCTGATGCACTCATGCAGTTCTCATCTGTATAACACTGCCTCTGAACAATAAAGCTGCGATGGTGATTTCTGAAAAAAAAACCCAGTACAAGTAACAAGAAACTGTGCGAGATGAAAAACCTTGTGACCGTGGTTCTGCAAAAAAATAACTAAATGTTTATCTCCTCGGAGATGGAAAAATCCAAGGATTATCCTCATTCTCATGCCTTTTGTAAGAGGCTCATTGCCTTTTCATAGTAGAAATATAAGACACTTCCATTACCTCCATTGCATCTTGGTCATTCTCCATGAGCTCCCCTTTCTTCTTTTCTGACTCTGCAGCTGCCTTTTTCGTTGTCACCACGGTTACTACCTTGGTAACAGTTGGTCCGGATTTCTACAAAAACAGTTAAGAAAAATTATTGTGCTATCATATAAAACAAAAAACATACTGTATGAAATATACAGAATATTTGGACTTCTAAATGCATTGTGCTGGTTTTTTTTTTTTTCCACTTCCTTCAGTGAACTTTTACCAGGATAATGCTTGATAAAACAGCTTGATAAAAACATCAGGAAATTAAAGTTAAAGCAAACAGGCATTAAGTGCATCTAACTTACTGCTTGCTTTTTTGCACTTTCCCCCCTTTTTTTTTCAAAGTCATTTTGATATTAAAACACAAAGCTATTTTAAAAGACAAAGATAAGAAATCTTAATAAGTGATTTTACCTTTTCACTCCCACCTCCACCTTTCACACTTCTCATATTGAACTTCTTGACCTCTTCTTTTACTTCTTCCATATAAGCATCCAAAGGATCTAACTCTTCATCTTCAACCTCATTGCCTTCTTTTTCTCCTTCTGCAGTTTCCTCTTCATCATCTAATATGAGCAAGAAAGATGGGAATAAAACAGACAGGGAAAGAGAAAAGTGCTCACGTGTTAAATTATTAGTCTACCCAAATAATTACAGTCCACTTCTATTACTGAATCATTTTTCCTCATATAAATCTCTCCAGTTTGTTAACCTCAATTGGATCTTAAACGACTTGAAGCCATGACCAGATTTAGGCTTTGTTATTTTATAGTTCACATTCTGAAAAGTAATTAAATGCTTTAAAGATAATGTAATAAAAATATTATTAGGAACAAAAGTATTTTAACTGTTATATATAACAAGTTAAATACCATCATCATCTTCTAAACTCCATTTTTTCCCCTGTTTCATCTCTTCAATTTCTTTTTTCAGTTCTCCTATGTTTTCCATAGCCTTCTTGCGTTGTTCTTCCCTCCATTTCTCCACTCTTTCTTTTCGTTTTCTCATTTCTTCTTCTAGTTTGTTCTGATCAAAATTCTATGATAAAAAAAAAACCAAATAGTGAAAATTAATGGCCGCTGGCTTTAGCCTATACTTCTTCAAACAAATATAACTGTTGTGTGAACATGCCGTAGAAGACTGGACATCCACAAACTTATCACAACAGCATAAATGAAAAATACTAACATCAACTATAACATTTTCAAGTAAGAAATGCAGTTAACTATTTTATTTTTTCATTATAGTAGCTGGTATATAATTTTTAAGATAATAGCAAATTAAACTTTCCTTTATTTACTAGAAAAAAATACTGTAACTCACACCAGTGAGTTTCCACTCATTTTAGCCATTGATCCATAAAAGAGTAAAGAATTATCACGTTACCCTCTACTTCCAAAAGTCCTTCTAGTACAAAAACCTGTGGTAGGTTTATGCCTGGGGAGCCCTCACTGACAGTGCAGCCGCCATGAACAAAGGAAGGTTAGTAATGATGTGCTGGTTCAGAAGAGTTAGAGCTAGAGCTAAAACTGCTACTTTGGGAATTCTTCATCTAGGCACATCTTTTCACGTTATGGAACAAGGCAAAGTGAGCTTCCCTCTCCCTTTGTTTTTTGATTCCTGCCTGGGTCCAGAGGCCAAAAAAAATTTTCAGCTCCTCTACTGACACCTAATATGTGAAAAATGAGAGATCCTTCACGCTTGTCTGTGGCTTGCGGTCCAAGCAGTTCGAAATCTTGAATTGAGAAGAATGTTTCTTATGCCAAGAACTGGAAGCATACCCCGTGACAGGAGTCTGTGTTAGTGAAGAGAATAGTCTCTCAATCAGTGGGGATTTTGTCCACCTCTAAGAACAGGTTTTCTGTTGTTAATGCAGTAATCTATGGGTAACTTAATTCCTGGATTAAATTCTATCTTTTAAATTTATAAGCATTAAAAGCTTCTACCTCAGTGGCCACGGTATTTGTGGTAGCATCTTTATCCTTCTCTTCTTCTTTGTCTTCTTTGTCTTTTTTCTTTTCTTTGGAAACTTCCACACCTTCTGTCTTTTCTTTAGACCTTGATCTGAAAGGTAAGATCAAAGATTTCTTACAACATAACAGCTTTTCTCAGGGGGAGGATACACAAGTGCTGGACAGAAACAGAACTATGAACACCCTGTACATGTTGATGTTTTCAAATACCTTACAAAGCACACTGACTCCCAGAGAATCTTTCAATTTCATGGAAATATTCCCTTTAACTACCAGAAATGTAGAATCTATTGCAATCCACCAATTCACATGTTTTGGTTCTGTTCTTCTCATTTCTTTACAGGGAGAAGTTGCAGGCTTCATTTCCAGAATATTTACAATTGATACTCTAGTGGTTCTTCAATTTATTTTACACCTCCTTGAAGACAGCAGTTAGAAAAGAGATACTAAAAATTTCCCGTTTGTTGACTTTCTAGAGAAAGGTAAAGTGATCCAGCATCTTGCCATGGAAGTTTGAACATCCCCCTGAGCATACAGTACTGGCTGAAAGACATAAAAACACCTCTCCCTGGGAAAAGCTACTTATGTAACTCAAACGTAATGTGTAGATTTGCATTTCATACAAAACCCATTTATCACTGATTTTATTATCCTTACTTGCCCCCAATTAAAAGGAAAAAAAAAGGCATCCACACGTGCTAACTCACGATAACAAAGGTAAAATTCACTTTAGCCAATTAAATCTCATTAAGCCTTTTTCATTGGGCTGTTCTAATACAAACCATATGCTTATTCCAAAAGACTTTGCGATTTCAGCTTCTCACAATTTCTAGATTGTCATCAACCTGCTTATTCTTTATACAGACTGCTGTTACAACGTATGGACTTCCCACTCATTTTACAGTATAGCATGATTATACGCTGTTTGTAATTATATCTGACAATTCCTTTAAAATATATGTAAAACAACATGACCTGTAGTAAGTTTTTACACATTTCTAAAGTCAACATCTAGAAGAGTTCAAGGTTCAGCTCTTTACTAAGTCTATTTACTAGACAGTTTATTTGATTGTAAACCCCTAAGACTAGTACTTGTCAAATCCATATTGATTGCAGCACTAAGCACACCTACGGAATTCAACAAACAGCAGATAAACAGGTGGTGGCTTTACCAAAGCAGACTCCTTGAGCTTCTCTGAAGTATTAAATCATTAAAAAAAGCAGATTCCAAACTTCAGTGGCTTACATTCTTTAGGACACTTTTTGTATAAAGAATGGATGAAACATTGAGCTCAGGTACAATCAGTGGCACTGAGAACAGTTGAGAAATTCCTGTTATAGATGTCACCACGATGCTGTTTATAGATCCCCTGCTGCTATCCTACCCTTATTTTTTTTTTAAAGCCCTGTATGCTTCCAAAGAAATAAAGTGCTTTATCTGAGAAAGAAAATGATACAGTGCATCACTGAGAACACTGCACTGGAGCAGATCTGGTAACTAAAACTTACTATTCTCCAGTAATTTACAAGTTCAAAGAAAGT
The DNA here is from genome assembly GCF_034638445.1 of Ciconia boyciana. NCBI lineage: Eukaryota > Metazoa > Chordata > Aves > Ciconiiformes > Ciconiidae > Ciconia > Ciconia boyciana. The sequence goes on along the minus strand of NC_132942.1, from coordinate 3,821,895 downwards.
TATACTTCAATGTAATGCCTGTGCTAGAGGGCACCTGTTCTTTATTAATTTGAGCATGCACGCTGGGACACAAAACACTACCTATTGATACTGGAACCTGAGATAACAATGAAGCACTGCAAAACTTCCAGAATGAAGCTCAGTCTTAACTTGAAAGTTAACTGTGGTTTTTAGCTGCCACAACTTGGATCTCCTTCTTTTACAGAAACGTTCTCACAACAAACTGTGTTAGACACATTAAGGAATGGGAAAAGATCATAACAGTACACTCACATAATATTCTACTTGTTCTACACACCAAAGCTTTGCATAGTTTTGCTTGATGATTCCCTCCATGCTACCAACAGTTTTACGATATTTTGTCACTACGACAGTGACTGTAATTAGAGAACACAAATACCTGTTTTCTGTTTTCCTGTTCTTGCTTGGACTGGAGGATCGAGACCGTCTACCTCTACTTCTGCTTCTAGAGCGCCTCCTCTCTCGGCTCCGGGATCTTCTTCTCTCTCGGCTCCGTTCCCTTTCTCTACTTCTTGAACGTCTGCCACAGAACAAAATTGTATTCATTTAGCATGTGACCATAGTATAATTTTAGCCTGCTATTGAGGAACAAGTTGTAAAAGGAACCCAACAATCATCAAGACCACTAAGAGCTTACAAACTCCAGCATCAGTAGCTAGAAACCATTTAATAAGCAAAAATGTTAAGCATAGTAAAATCTATCATGAACAACAGCAAAGTAACTAATTACAGTGGAAGAACATCAATATTCAGATGACAGGCATTTTTATCTACTTTGATTGGAATTGATAAGTCATACCTTTGACGCTTTCTGTCACGTGACCGAGACCTTCTCTTGTCCCTACTGCGTGACCTCTCACGTCTACGTTCTCGATCTCTACTTCTAGAGCGTCTGTCTTCTCCACGTTTTCCTCTTTTGTCAGATGGAGAACGACTTCTGGAACGGCTACCAGAGCGTCCACGTGACGCAGAGCGCTTCCGATAATGCCTGCATTGTAAATTCACAAAAAAAGATGAACACGAGCGTGAGAACAATTTGCAGTTAAAGGATATTTGTCATATTTAGGTGGACAGGACAAAAATAATTATTTATCTTAATTTCTTGGACTTTCAAAATTTCTAAGCATTTGTGATCATCTTGCCAAACTGATTAATATACATGTACTCCTAATGATGCTGAAATTAGAGGGATTACTTGGTTGTATTTTTGGTTTTAGAGTACTACTATAAGCACATCATGAGAACACTACAATATCAAGAACCATTTCCTTTTCAGAAATCCACTGATTTCCATTATGCATAGGAAAAAACAAAGACTCTTTGAAGCTATCTCAAAATTTGCTGAACAAATAAAACTGGTTTTTGTTGCTTTTTATACAATATATAATTTTTATCCAGGTAAGCTAGGTAAATTACACCTCTGCTGAATGGAAAAGCTGTTAAACTGCAATTAAAGAAACATAAAACCCTGAGCATATGCGACACAGCAATGGTCAATGCCTTTACAATGCTGACATCAAAAGAAATTCTGTAACGTCATCAAACATCACAACAGAAGCTTTAAGAAGTTAGCAAGGCTTGAGGGGTGTGTGATGGAGATGGAAGTCTCCTTTTCTCCCCTCATTAATGCTCTCTTACCCCAACCACACTGTGGGAGAGAGCAGGGCTAGGAATTCTCTAGGAAACTCTTCAGCTGAGTGTACAAGTCACAGAGGGACCTCGACTGTGACCATCTCCTCTTCCAATTCCTGATTTTCAGTCACCATGCCAGAATAATTCCCTTGTTCCCTCCTGTAGCCCAGGACTCACAGACCCTTTCTCCCGACAAGCCTAGTAGCCAGGCTTAGTAAGCAGGAAGAAGCAGAGAAGGCAAGACCTCAAGCCCCCCACCTCCTTCTTTCCCTTCTGTCATTGCCACACAGGGTTGTATTACAACAGTATCGGCACTAAAAATAATATAGTTTATTCCAGCACTTTGATATATTTAGGTATCGTGTACATTTGGAATCAGCACAGTAGCAGCATGATGTCCATACACTGCCTATCAGCAGTATAACTGAATGCAAAGAACATGTCAGCATTAGACATCTCTAATTTCTTTCCCCCCTCTGTCACAAAATGCCACGGGATCTGCTCCATACTTCCCCCCTTTCTAATCTTTTAGTTTTAGAAAACTAAATTTTTTTATTTTTTTTTTTTTAGTTTTCCTCTACAGCGTGCAATAAAGCTGAGTATATGACTTCAGATTTCAAAAGCCCAGTCTGAGGAACATTTCTTTACATCAACTCCAGCACATGCAGCCCACCCCACCCATCTCCACCCACCATTCACTCTCACCCTCTTACCATTTCTTCACTTTTAAAACTTTTTGTAGCTATTAAAATAGAAAATTAACACAAGTTTAAACCCACTTTTAACATTATTTTTAGCTCAAACAGAAAAAACTTGTCATTATCAGAAGAGAAGCTGTACTGTGAGTCCTGCTAGCTTCAGTGCCAGCAGTTTGGCATTCAGTTCCCAGGAGATTTTGCAGCCCGAGTCTCTAACGGTGTCCTGTTGGCAACAACTGCTGCTCTAGCTAGTTTGAAACTAATTTAGACACGTCTGTGGGAGCACCCAGCTCTTCACTGAATCACTAATTTGAACCCAAGCCGGTTGTTAACATTTCAACTCATCCGCCTCTCTCAGTATAAATCTCAGTTATGGGTCTAGGAAGCTGTTACAGCATAGGGACAATTGCATGCGGGGACTACTGTGTCACAGTTTTAGTGTTAAAATCTGATGGTTAGATTAAAGTAGGAAACAGACTCATATGCCACAACGGCACTTGCAAATTATGGAGTTGGTTTAAAGCCTGATAGGTGTGAGCAGCTCCACGTCATCCGGCAGCACGGGCTTGACCCAAAACACACAAAGTACACGATCACATTCCTGCTGAGTTGGCTACAACACCTAATCAGGTGTTTATACAAGCTACGAGCGGACAAAAGATACAGGATCCTGCATAAACTTAAAAAGAACATGCAAAAACGTCTAATCCAGGTAAAAAAAGCCCACCAGGCTAATTACGCCATTGCTATTATTTTAAAACGAGTCAGCAAAGGCCAGGTGGGCTCAGAGAGGCTGAGGGGTTCGGCACTTCGGACCCCACGCCTCGCACCGCAGCCAGGCGCTTGTACCCCGCGCCCCGGGCCCAGACACGCGGCCACGATCCACGCCGGCTCCTCACAGCGGCGGCCGGAGCCTGGCGGCTCCCAGGGGAGCGCGGCCCCTCCTCGCAGTCCGCGCGGCCCGCCGGGGCCCTAAAGCCCGGCCCGGAGCCCCGAGCCACCCAGCCCTGCCCTCAGAGCGAGCTCCTCGCTCCCCGCGCCGGGCCCGGCCCCGGGGCCTGCCGTGGCGGCCCGCCGCGGCCCTCAGCGTGCCCGCCGCCCGGGCCGGCCAGGAGGGCCCGCCGCCGCCGCCCTTTGTTCCTCCCGCGCAGCCACCCGCACCGCGCCGCCACCCGAGGGAGCCGCAAGCCCCGGCGCGGGCCAGGCCGGCCGTGGCGGCGGGGCGCCCGCTTCCCTCACCTGGACTCCCGGCCCATGGCGGCGGCGGCGGCAGCGGCGCGGTCCCTGCGCTAGACGGCGGCGGCCATTCCGCGCCCCAGCGCCCGGGACGACGAGAGGCGCGGCGGGAAGCTGCCGCCCCCCCTTCCTGCCCGCCGCCCGGCTGCGGCGCCCCCTGGCGGCCGGAGGGCGCAGCGCCCCAGAACGGGCAGCAACGGGCAATGCCCGCCGTCCCGCTCCTCGCCACCGCCCGGGCGAGGGCCTCAGCCCTGCCCTTGCTGGCCAGCCCGGGCAGGATTCCCGGTGCGAAGCGTCCGCCGCACACCACAACCCTCTCCCCGAGCCAGGACAAACCGCCAAGGAAGGGGGTAACAAATATACCTTTAATAGAAAACAATCAGTTTGGCAATGAACGTTAAATAGAATTATGTACATCAACAGAGATAAGTTAAAAACGGACTAACAGGGATTCATTTCAAGCCCCTCCGGGCGCCATGCCCGCTCACCCAACGGCAGGGAGGCTTCCTCCAGCCCACCTTGAAGTCCTCGGACAAAACCAAGCATTTATAGGCTGAAAAGTTGCAGGTTGGGTCTCGCAGCAAGATTTCTTTCACCACTCGAGAGGAAAACCCGTTTCATCTTTCCTTGCGTGTAAGGACGGTGCAAGGGGTTGAGTGAACATGCAGCAGGTGGGTCAGCTCTTCTCTTAGTATTTAGCTGATTAGCATTAAAGTTTTTATGCCGAGGATTAAAAATGCATTGCTTTTTGCAGATGTCAGTACACGGTATTTTTGCAATTTATTTGTATTACATTTGGGCATATAAATAGTCAGAACAAGTGTAACTTTTGAGCAAACTCATTATTTACATCTCAACCTTAATGTAAATGACAGCTATTTCAATTTGCTGAAATTCCTAATATAAACAAATTTAAAGCTTCTGAATAAATATTTGTGCTAACGGACCTAAGTCAGAATCTTTTGCAGCCCAGCCCTGGACACCTGTAACATGATACTCACTGTAAAATAATGAGTAAAAACACAAAAATTGTCAAATCACAACATAAACTTCTCATTTTCATGCCAAAACCAAACATGTATCTAACTTAGGGTCAGAAATGCAGTGCTAAAATTATAGCAGGAAGCTTTAACAGAAGAGATTAAGCAGAAAGCAGGGCTATTTACTTTAGAGAGGCATAATCATACACTTTTTCTCCCTAAAAAAGTTTCAGCAGACAAATACCAAGATAATAGGTGTTTCTCTACGCTAAAAAAAGGCATTGGCCTAGATTACCTGAAAGTCCAGATTCTAAAGAGAAAACTACAAGTTGAAAATAATACCAAATTTAGCTTCAATAGAAATTTTCACAGATTATCAGCACTTAAGCTGACTATTTGGAATGACACTTCCTCTCACTGCGCAAAATTCACGTGAGATTGAAAAGAAGAGCATTCGCTAGCTTGCTACTTTATCCAGTGACAGGATTCATCTGTATTTGTCTTCTTTTCACCTATGTGGTGTGGCATCCACACCAAAAAAGTTAACATAAATAGCTCTGCTGAATCAAAGACTGTATGCTGTTGGGTTGTAGTATTACGCAGCAGGAGCAGAACTCCTCCGCAATTAAGATCCTGTTTACATGCAAATGTCTGGTAATAAACAGAGACAAACTGCAGAAATTAATGTCGTATTAAAAGTGGTCTTATGCAATCCTGCAAGGAGCTAGAAAAAAAAAAATACAGTTCCCTTGTAAGTTTTACATATACTAGAGCAAACATTTGATACCTCAGGTTGGTTGCCAAGATGTACAACTTTCCCCTCATGAGGTGAACTGTTAAAGTAAAAAAAAAAAGAAGGCATCAGAACGAAAGCACATGAATGAGCTATGCTAGGATTAGGTTGCTGGAAACTCACAAACAGGCGAGATTACCAATTTTATTTCTTTCTACTTTTTGATTAATGACATTTGTAAGCAACAGGACTTTTTTGTTCTTGGTTTTGCTTAGCTGTTTTGCACTATAATCATCAAATGAAATTAATCACAATCACAACAAATAACGTATAGCAAGGCAAGGATTAGGACAACGAAGTGGCATGTTTCACCAACATTGTCCAGAAGCAGTTACTTGGTTCAGCATTCTGAATTTGAACAACAGAATACAAGGATTTATTTTATTTAGAGCTTTCTTAAAAAAATGGGAACACCACAAAATGAGCAGTTCTTGTTAGCTATAGTCATACGGGAGAGAGAGAGAGAGATATGGTTCTGCTGAAAGGAATTCTCTTCTCTTTGTTCTCACTGAAAACAAAGACAGCTTTGTAAATGTTTATGAAGGAGGCTGAGAAGGGCCTCATAATAATATACCAAACCAAATAAATCATCCACTGACACTTGCATCCTATTCTTCACATTTGTAATAGGCAGACACGGTATTTAAATAAACTGCACCAATACAACTGGCAGTCTGGGACCCCGCTCTTCCTTTCCCAAAATGACTGGATTTAAGGCTCCTTTCAAGCATTCGAACAGGTAAGAATTTTAATGAAGGTTTAAACCTCTCTGCACAGTCAGACGTTAAAGGAATACAGTCCAGAAAGCTTTAGTGTAACTACTGTGTTGAATTCTACAGCCATCATGGTACTTCAGAACCAAAAAACAGAGTAAGTTCATGGCAAAAGATAAAAGTAAAGAAATAGACACAAAGGTCTGTGAAAACGTCTCCCATTTTGCTGTAGGTGTCCATGGAGCGACTAATCACTTCTGCAGGGATTCCAGACAGTAAAAGAGCAGCAGTTAATACTGTCGTTTTCACCTTCTTCTCACACTAAAAGAAAAAAAAAACAACACAGTATTATGTTAGTTCTTCCGTTATAACCCAATTCTGCTTTACACGTCACAAATGTTGTGCCAATTTCACACGCAGCCAGGCACGTTCCAAATTCACCGGTAAGAGCAGTAGGTTTGGACTGATTATCTCCAGACATGCTCCAGGATTCACAACACTTATCCTAGCTACAGATTGATGCTGTGCTGGAGCTGAGTGAGAGGCTTGTTAACAGCAGATAAAATTCATCACAGATATTATGCCTACTTCACGCTGGCACTCCAAGCAGGCTGTGAAGTGGGGCTGTGCAGCAGCTTCTGCATGAGTGGGAAGAGTCCCAGACAAGGGGAACCTGGGTGTAAGAAGCCAAGCCAGGCATCTCCGCTGGCAGAACAGGATTAATCTCATCACACTACTCAGTGAAAGATACTGTTACTTTTCTAACACAGAAAAATTATTTAGAATTGAAAACCAACTGTTCCTTTCTATGTTAGTATGACTCCATTTGACAGTTTTATCCTCTGAACTCAGAAATGCCCCAAAACCCTTTTTAAAGCTGTTCTTCTGTCCTTAAGATGACGAATCCTGAGGATGCAAAGTCTGACAGGCAGGAAAAGGTGACAGTGGCTAAAAATTTTGGTAATTTGATGATACTTGCTGGATATCTTAATTTAATCTAATCTAAATTAAGCTTTCAAGAATCTTTCTAGGTTTCATGAGAGAAAAATGAAGGATAACAAGCTGATTGAGCTTGTCTGGGTATAAGTGCAGTAAAAGCAAGTTCTGGAAATGAACCACATCTTTAAATTCTGAAACTGAAGAGCTGATTTTAAAAACAGCAGAAACAAGATCAAAAAGATCTAGCAGATGAGCTAGTGCAAGTCTAAGGCTAATTCTACTGTTTTGTGTTTTGACACATCAGCTTAGAATGACTACTATGAAGTTTAGTTTTCAATGATACACTTAACTACAAAAGAACCGCTGATTTATTCTGATTTTCTACAGCTAATCTATTATTCCTTTTAAAATGCAAATGTTCCCTTTCAACTACGGATTGAGCATCATTCAATCCCGCTTTGCACTGTAGACCTGACAAAATCATCAACCAAACAACTACTTCAGCACAATTAACTGGTGTAAATATATAAAGCAAGTGATATAGCAAATCTTGCTAATAAGCAGCAAGTTTCACACACAAATAAATGTCTCATTTCAAGCTGCCATTCAAACTGATACTAGCAGTGGAATGCAGAGCCCTTAAAAACCCAAGGACTGTGTCATTTTGTAACAAACATCCTCCCAAATTTTGTCCAGGTTATCACATGCAAAACTGCTACTAACAGAGCAAACAGTAACCAAAGAAGAGCACAGTCTAAGAGAAAAGCAAAAGTTTCCTAAATACATGAAAGAACTACCTGGCTTTCCTGGCCAGATGCTTTTAATTAGCCTACAGCTAAACAAGTTGCTAGTCCACATTTTCATAGCAACTCTAAAAAAGAGTTGGACTAAATCTGGGAAGATTAAAAACTAGTATAAACCATCAGCATTTGGTAACTCCCAATTCTACAGTTTAAAGCAAGGGAAGAATGCTTCACATGCACTGGTCCTAAAACAATACAATCTAAGAACAAGTTTAAATTTAAAACATTTCAAATTAATTTAATTCTGAAAAAAAAAATTTACCTTTGGAAAGTACTTGGACAGTCCCATGTAAGCAAGTTGTAGAGTAAGAAATGGTGCAAATATTGACTGAAGGAACAGAAAAGAAGATATGAAAATTAACTTTGTCACAAGTCATAGCTAAGAAAACACAGAAATTTAATGCTTCCCAAGTCATAAGAGAAAATTAGGTAGGTAAAAAAATAATTTGTGGACAATAGCAACAGTATTCTTGAACACTACAAACCTAAGTAGACAAGTTACATGTCAAAAATAAGGTTCTGCCTTATTTTCTTTGAGCCTAAAAACCTGAAATTGCAGAAGCACGCAGCAGTGTGTAAAATGAGCCCAGTGATCCAGGAGGTGGCAGGCCGTACCAGCCACACACCTCGGTACCATGTACTGGCAGACACCTGGAATATTGAGGGACTACTTTTCTCAGAAGACTGATAAATGAGTAAGATCTGCTTATCTCAGGATGACTATTCTTGTTCTTACTCTATTATTCTTTTGTAGACTCCAAACTAGAAGAGCAGGTGAGTCATGCTCACAAAGATGGGAATAAACTTGCAGGGGGACTTAAGCTGCAACAACTATACCAGTGCTTCTGCTCCTCACACACTGTTTTATACAGTTGTTGGAAATGTAAAGAGTGCCTGACGTTCCCAACTCAGTCACTACTGATAAGATTTCGGCCCTAGATAAAGAGTATTTCACAGTAAGTTTGCAGTAAACTAGCAAAACAGAATAGGATTGTTTGTTTCCCTGAACTCACCAAGTACTTGCACACAAAAGCCCTGACCGCGATGGCAAGCAGAGCACATCCCACCAATCTAAAAATGCGGAAAGAGTCAAACTCCTCCACTGCATTCCCATTCTCTTGGCTTGGCTTCTCATTCATCAGCTGGTTCCTCAGCTTCAGAGCTTCATCAAATCTGGATAAGTACTGTTCTAATCCGTGTCTAGGTGGCCGTGGTGCAGCTTCAGATGGCAGTTCCCCTCTAGTACGGTGACGGAGCTCACTTGTACCCTCATTGACAAGCTCTGGAGTTTTACTGAACAAGTCCTTATCGCCTTTGAGGTCTACCATGCTGCCTGCATGGTCAGCCGTGCCTGCCATATTACAGACAGAATCACCAAGCACAATTCGCTTGGAAACTGAAGGAATGGGAAGGGAGTTTGATTTATCTTGTTCGTGCTGAAGTTTTGATTCTGTGTGACTGTCATCATCTAAAGAAGAGAAACAAAAATAGAGTTATGCACACCGGGTATGTGGACAACACTTTAGTCATACTGGACTGGGGTCCTGGGTTGATGTCTCCGCTTCCAAAGTGAAAACACAGATTTATGATTAATAAATGTGCTAATTATTAATCACAAAGCCATTTGACATACCTGAATACAAGCAATCCCATTTTAAAAAGAAATGGGCTCAGCTGATACACAACCTGCTTGTGTATCAAAGGAAAGGTTTACACTCAGACTTAGGTTACAGATGATGATAACAAAAAGGGAAAAGCACAGCATGGACCAGACTGGAAACGCTCATCAGCTTCACCAAAATTATGTTTTTACACAACTGGACTTGGCACACTCCTGTTTCCCTTCCACCAGCCTACAAAGAACCCTACCTGTACCACATGCTTTGCATTGCAGGGCACTCTTTGGAAATGGCGCAGACACGAGACAGAAAGCCGTGCAACGCAGGTTGGAAGTTGAAGCTGTCAGCCAGCAATGGAAAAATGAAAACATTGGATTTCCTTAAGCAACAAAACTGCATGCACAAGAGGAAAGATGTTGTTCCAAATGCACGGAGCAACATAAAAAAAAGACAAAGATTTACAGAAAGTGAATCACACAGAAGGAGCATTAAAGACTGACAAATGAGCAGGCAATAGGAGAAGTGTACTTTGGCTAGTTCTTCTGCATTGCCAGAAGCAAAGCAGTGTTAACCTGCTCTGTATTAAACTGAAGACCCCATCTTAGAGCGAAAGAGGTGATGCCAGAGAACAAAAACCAAACCGAGAGGCATGCAGAACAGGTCTGGTCCTACCAGAGAGGAAGAACCAACACTTAAAGAGTAGTTTTCAGTATTAAAGCAGACTGATTCATGGCTTATGGGCATCCTTGTAAACTGAAATCTGAGAACTCTTTCCTGACAAGACAGTCAGCCTCCTCGAAGTATGTACAGAAATATAAATGACCTACCTATGAACCTGCAAGAAAATTCTGCGTGCCAACCACAAACATCCAATGACTGGTTATTATCCAAATGCGAGAAAACTTTGATATAAAAACACAGCTATGAAAGCAAGCAGTTACTGAATGAAAACGTGGGGGAGGCTCATGGTTTCTTCAACTAAGAAAAACTACTTGAAGTGAAATGACAGCTTGTCTGCTCGCTATGTAAGAACAGCAACAGGCCCAAGACCCGATCTCGGCACATTTCTGATGACACACGTATTTTATCCGCGCGTCTCTCGAGGACCAGAGAAGGTCGTGCTTCACTTAAGGCATCACTGAAACGAAAGATCGCACTGAGGGGCCAAACAACAGCCGCTGGAAGCCTGCCACTCTTGTCCCACGAGGAGACTGCGGGGAGCGGTTACGGCAGGAGGAGGCCGCAGCCGGACCTCACCGCCAGCCCCGCGGCCGGGAGCCCTCACACCGCCGCCGCAGCCCCCGCCGCCGCCCGCCACAGGGCTCACCCTTGCCCGCCGCAGGCCGGTGGAAGCCCATGATGCGGTTGATCCTCTCCTCCGAGTTCATCAGCAGCTTCCTCCGCCGCAGCTCGGCTCGGCGCTGGGAGGCCGAGAGGCCGGCGGGGGCCCCCAGGGGCGCGGGCGCCGCTCCCACCCCGCCGCCGTCCTCCATCCCCGGCAGAAAAGGCCGCGGCGTTACCTCAGCGCCGCACAATGGGGCCGCCCCGCCTCAGCACGCAGGCGCCAGCGCCGCCCGCCCCAGCCGCTGAAGCAAGCGCCGCCATCTCGCGTAAGGGCAGGAGAACGGGGGGGGGGGGGGGGGCGAGCGGAGAGAGCGTTTCCGGCGCTATGCTCTCTGACGGTATGGCGCCCGCACTAAAGATGGCCGCTCCGGCCTCGGAAGTGACATCACAGCGCGGAAGGCGGGAAGGAGAAGAGGGGCGATGCCGGCGGGGCGGCGCCGGGCCCGCGGGGCTGAGGTGGCGGCGGGGGAAGACGCTACGGACAGAAACCTTCAGCCAGGGTAAGGGTTTTTACACGCCCGTAGGAAAAGCAAACCAGCAGTAACGTGACTTCATGCTCTGAGCGCTAGCGCTGGCCAGGTCCTTCCTTAGTTTGCTTAAAATGCTGGTTTCAGTAAACATGGCAAATGCACCTTGCGTTTGGTAGGGAAAATCCTCTTAACAATGCAATATAAAAACTAGTAGAGGATGGTAACATTTTCTTATCATACAGAGAAGTGAAAGCAGTGTATTTGAAGTATTGAATAATACTCAAAATTATTCTAATACTCAAACTTGAAGTATTAGAATAAGCGAACGTTGATGTTTCTAACCAAAGTAGTATTTACCTAACACTGTAACTAGAAAAACAACAGTTCAAACTGTGACCATACAAAAGCAGCAGAACATCAGAGGTATTCACAAGGCTAAGTTCACAGAGCTATTTGATTTCCAGCACGCAGTGTTTAAACTACAAAGTGTAAGCCCCCCTTTATGCTCCTCACACAGAACAGATCAGCACACAGAGGGGGAGCACAGTGCCGGGTTTTGAGATTTTCTGTCAGAAAAAGCTTTGAGTGCTGCTGTATAGCTGAATTTAGGAAGTTAATTTGTCATCTCTGGGCACGCTCCAACTGAGGGAAGAGAATATGCTGTTTACTGGAGTGCCAGCAAACAGACATTTTTACATGTACATGAAAAGGATACACAACATAGGGAAATGCCTTCTAGGGACTGTTAGGCAGCACAGGTCAGCTTCCCAAATCGTATTCCCAGTGTAGTGTCACTGCTCTGCTGTTAATACAGTAAGCAGCCGAAGGGATTGACTATGCATACTGAGGAAAAAAGCAAGGGAAGAAGGACCTCTCAAGGCTTCCAGGATTACCGCAACAGAGCACATCTGCAGTTATTTCTAGCAAGATACAGTTGGCATAATATTCATATTTATGTACAATAAAAAGTCCATCACACCTCTACTTGTGTGACAAAAAGTGGTAAAACTGGGCCATAGTATTGTTCCTTAGCTGAACATTCACACAGCTAACACACATAGCAAAAGTACCTGAAAGCCAAACCAAATGAAGACAGTGACGTGGATACTTTCCATCAATACTTCAAATAAATTACCTTCAACATCCTTGACACTGAACGACTTGCACACTGTGCCACGGGCAATTCAATTAGAAGCGGGACTCGACTTCAAGATCCTGTACTTGGACTTCCGAAGACCAGTGCTAGGATGGCCGCCTGTTGAATGCCGAGCCACGGCCAGAGTGGTAAAATTCAGCAGCAGCAGGACAGAGATTGTTACACACATTGGGGAAAAACTTTGTGCTGACAAGTCCAATTAATATTTCTACAATACTGATTTAGAGAATGATAGAATTCTGTATTCAAAACCTGTTAAATAGAGAGGTCAAAGTACCAAGCTCATGCATTAACTTATACGTGATGAACCAGAAGCAGCAGTGATGACAGCTCATAAAAAAATTGGCAAGCATAAGATGGAATGACTTTTACAAAAAGGTGTTGAAAAAATAGGATGCTAAATGAAGATACAGGATTACCTACAATAAAATTGATCACCATCTTGGGAACACTGCTGAAGGCTAAATTCCAACCATCAATGTCAGCTGGCTCTTGAGACCAGCTTCCAGCCAGATGGCAGGGTACCACGCGGTGGGGTGCAGCACCCCTGTGGGCTTACTGGAAGGACAAACCCCAAGGTAGGACTGAATAACAATGCTGACTGACAGAGATGCTCTGGAGGGACAGAAAATACCAGTGACAGAGGAAGAGTTTGAGTCAGGTGGAACTAATTTTCTCAAATTCCCTCTCAGTTGTAGCACCTAAATGTTACATTTTAGCTAAAAGTAGAATTTATCACTTGTTGGTACATGGTATTTACCTCGATTGATCAAATACATTATTTTTATTTTTAAGAAAGGACTGATGGACTTGCATGAGTTCTTTCAATTAATTTTATTGAGTAGCCAAATCTGATAAATTAGCACAGATAAAATAAGCATTTGCATGTGTTACAAATGACTTTTTACAGGAATAAAACAGTGAAAATTACAAACTGTAAAAAGGAGGACAAGTAAATCCTGTCTCAAATTCAGAAGGGGCAAGATTTATAACTTCATACTGAAGATCAAATGTTTGAGTTCAGAAAACAAAGATTTAATATTACAATATTATACACGACTTTACAAAATTAAATTTACTATAAGGATTACATCCATAATAGTAAACAGAACCTTAAAATCACATTTAATGGTCCCTTATTTAACAGCCATTCTGCATCTTTGATTAAATTCTGTTAAGAAATTAATTCTAAATAAAAGTGAATCATTCTAGTTATTGCAACACAGTCTATGTGGACTTAGACTCAAATATATTAAATTAAAAACGATAATGAAAGCAAAGTAAAATGGATGGTAATGTTGGCTGAACACTAATGTGTCAAATACAGAAATAGTTTTAAAAAAAAGGTCTTCAACTAGAAAAATAGAGTACATTTGCAGTGGTAGAGTTGTCGTGCTGAGATCTATCTATCAGAGCCACTCTTGCCTATTTTTGTAGTTCATCTTCAGTGTCCTCATTTTTCAATTGTAGGTAAAAATGACACATCATAGGTAGTTTGTGTGTTCATCTGCCCTGTATTGCCCTTACAGCAAAACAAGGTGAACCAGCAGGCTTTTCCCACTGTGAGGGAATAAACTAATGAAGTTCAATACAGAATTTCTTCCAAAGTGAAGAGAACTCCAAGAGGGTTCATCTGATTCTTGTTTATAATGTTTTGCTCTGTAAAACTTAGGGACTCTAATTCAAAGTTGTTAATTGCCACAACAACTGACATCTTTAGCCATTAGTTTGGTGTACATAAAGCAATGAAGCCATCTCCAACATTTATGTTTTTTAAAAAAAATAAGGGCTATAGTAGCAAAATACAGCCATAGTAAGAAACAGACTTTGGGTGGGCTGTTAGATGCAAGGATGATTTTCAACATCTCAGTGATAATATACCCAAAACACAAGTTTTAAGTCATAACCTATGCAAGTGCATAGCTTCAATTGAGGATTTAAATGAAGAGACCCCTTTCCCCTGGAAAAAAAAAAAATCAGACTGTCAAAACTTAAAAAAACCTCTTCACTATGACTAGAAACTGTGCAATTCTCTGAAAAGCTGTTCAAGTAAATATACTCCTGTTTGCTATGGAGACAGCAGACAGGGGAGCTTAAATTGGTTCTATAATAGTCTTTTCATGCTATTTTAGACATTGTTCTGAACTTTAGCTTCTTGTGCTCAAGCGACAAGAACAATTTCCCCAAAGAAACTCCTCCCCTGAAGTAAGGCAACTCCTGACAATCACGTGCAGCTACAGCCTGAAATGGTAGCAAATGGTTACCCTATGATGTCCTTTGACATCTGTATCACAAAATGTAAGTTAACTAGCCTAATCACAGTACATGTTTGACCACTTAGAAGTGTTTTACCTGTTCAAGTTACTTGCCCCAGGATGTCAGTTTTGCAAGACCTTTAAGTTTACCACTATTAAACAAAAAAGCGAACCAAGATTTTTCCATATGAAACACTTTCACGGGCATAGAGATACAGTAACTTAAATACTCTTTATGTTGGTAGCTATCAATGATAGCTTAATCTCCAAAACAGAACAATTATCAATACACTTTTATAAAATGATTTAAATATTTTTGTATATAAATTTTCACTTCAAGTCCAATGTCAATGTAGCTCTGGCAGGGATCCGAGAGTATATTTAAAGCTTTTATTTGATGCACCCTGGCTTTGGATCTAGGCTCATTACACAGCTGCAGTAAAAAAAAAATATTTTGAAAACTTCAAGCATGTCTCAAACCATGAACAACTCTTCAAATGCAATATAATATTTTTGTCTTTGGAAAAATAATTTATTTTCCAATTTTAACGTCAGAATATTCAATGTTGTCTCAAAACATTAGGTTTGAAGTGCCATCATACAAACTCACTTCAGAAACACACTAGATTTTAGGGGCCTCACATTCAGTTAATGTAAACAAGAGCCAAAAGTCTACTAAACTTAAACCAAAAAATCTGAGATAACCTTCCTTGCCCTTCCCCTCCCACACCATTCACAAACAAATTAAAACTATTCCTTTTACTGAAGAAAAACAAAGCTTGCCATCTACCTAAGTCTACTTTTGCTGCTGACTCAGCCACTGACTTTTTAAAATGTGTCTCTGATAGGGCCTGCTCCTCCCCACTCTATTTTTTAATTAGAATACTGACTTATTAAAAGCTTTAACAAATTCAGCCATGTTGTCTGGGTTAAGCTCACCTTTAGTCCTATTAGCCATAATCCAATCCAAGCACTGGATTCTACGCTTCATAAAGTATTTGTTCGTTTCACAATGAACAGTTGTTTCATTGCTACTTTAAGCATTAAGTTGAACACTGAGATGCTCTGTCTGTAATCACTGGATGCACTTAGAAAGAATTTCCCTGCAAATCATGATCAGTATTGTGAGGTTTTATATCTAGCAGCAAAAAAAAAAAAAGCAAAGAGTTACAGAAATATACATTTTGAACAACAAAGAACTCTTTATTTTACAAAATGTATTTCACCTTTTCAGTATTGTCTTTGTAAATGTAATTCATGCCGCAACTACTTACAGTAAAAACATGATTTGCAGCAAATTAAAGGTGCTCAACCAGTTCCAATAGTTTGATTTTTCTTTTAAGGTACAATATTATGTAGTTGCACATTTGATTCTCAGATGTGGTCCTTTATTTGCTTTAGTTTGTTGAAATCACAGTGAGAACTTCTCATCAACTGCCTCAGGCCACAGATTTAATGAAGATATTACAAGCACAATCGTTCTTTACTGCAAAATCTTTCCTTAAAGAAGTGAGCCAAAGGCTAGTGTTTCATTTATTCACTTGCTGCTGTATATGAAGGAGGAATTCATAGTACGATAAGGCTGATTCTGTTCTGTCTTCAATCATATTTTGCAGAAAACTTGATTTCAATGGACTGTCGTCCCTTAAAAATGGAAATATAAGTGTTTGAGTGAAATAAATATTCGCCAACATCTACAGTGCAATGCATTAATGAAGTTACAGGTCAAGTGGCAAGATATTTCAAGAGCTTAAGGACATATGAAAAGACGATCTCAAATAGCCCTTGTGATTAATCCCAACAAGTGCACTTATCAGCATTTATTTCATTTATCTGCCATTTACTAAAGATTGTTCTGTGACATTTAGTCTTTTTTAGTCTGTGGAAATTCTAATTGGAGACAACTCATAACAAGTCATATCTGTTAGGCACAGCATGCACCATTGTTAAAACTTCCATTAAGAAAGTTTGGTATATGATATCCAAATATATATTGTTAAGAGGTTCCTAAAGAAGCACAAAGACTGTTAAAAACCACTTACTTTATTATATATAGTATAGGAAAGAAAGGTCTCTGTTCTCTCAGCCAGGAAATGAAAGCTGTTGTTCTGATGGATTCTGCAGTTTCAAGTTCTGGGAGATGTGTCTAAGAGGCAAAGGGTATCATTAATACATACATGATATTTTTCAGAATAAAACAGAACACTTAAAATAGCCCAACTCTATCCTAATTGGGTATAAAGGAAACCCAGACAGATACATTTTGTGATGTATAGTTTTAGTCTAGTCTCCTTTGAAAGGGCTTGAAACAGTCAAATGCACTAAACTGGTATAAGCAATTGGCTACCAGAATGGTGATGACCAAGCTGTGATCGATAACCTGTTTTGTTGCAGAAACCAAAGGATTTCCCACTAACCCACTGTCCTTACTATTCCCAAGTATTCTCAGTCTGCTCCCACAGTTCTGAGAAACTTAATCATTGCCAGCCTCTTCCTACTGTGCTTTCATGGGAATATCCATAAAGTTTTAGCCTGGAGAAACTCCCAGAGAGGTAACAGAAATTCTTTCTTTCCCTGAGTCTGGATTTATAGTGAATAACAACTAGAGGGCTAATATTTGAATAGTGGTATTTTAGTTCTCGTGAAAATAATATTCTGGTGGCACTGTACAGCTGATGTACAGCAAAGCAAGCACGTACCATGTTCTGTGGTATTGAGCCATAATTTGGAACTCCAAGGACTTGGCTGATAAAGCTCTGCCCACAGTTCTTCCCAATCCACAGAAACAGTACCTGAAAGATACCCAGCAATAACAACATTAATCCAATGCAAAACCAAACCTCAGCAGTCTCCTATGCATTTTGAGTTCTCGGAAAGAACCTGTCGAGTAAATGTGGATACTTCTTAAAATCACCACCACCACACAACTTACAGAGCCAGCGTCCATAAGGTAAGCACCATCCCTACTCAACTTCTCCACTGACAGCTGGAGAATGGGTGGCTGAGGTATTGTTCTATCATTTATGTTAAGAGCTCCCTAAAGGAAAAAGCAGAAAGAAAAACAGTGGTTCACATCTTGATGCATTGAAACAGGCACAACAGAATGTTAAAGAAGAACAGGATGTATTACACCAAATACTGAAGCTGGACCCTTTTCCTCAGTTCAAGTCATACTTCAAGTGCATAATTTACTAATAAAATCTCTTAATGTTTTATTTAGAGAGGGAGTACTTAATCAACTTAATCTCAGTTAATTAGTTCTAGAACTGGAATATCAGATTTGTTATGTACAAAAGATGTGATTTCTAAAATTATTCAGGCTCTTACATAAACATTCTCTCACTGTTCACAGAACTACTTTGACATTTTAAAATAAAGGAAGCTACAGAGGGACAAAAAGTTAAAACATATGTTATACTGTCTTTACGTACATGTGATTTATAGTGCAAGATGACACAAGGCAAAAAGTGAAATAAGTTAGAAAAAAACTTTCCCCATCCATCTATAGCCAGAGCACAGCTTCTCTCCAGAATTCATCAATCCAATCCCAAATAACACATGCATAAATGCAACAAATGGGAAAATATGAAACAGTAAATTTTAGCTACGCAGCTTTAATGTGGAAAACTTGCAAGATTTTTAACACAAATTTATTTTGACATCATAAAAATCTTTGGGACCAAACAGACCATGTAGCAATGCAAATACTCACCTCATCTGTGAGATTATCAACTCTGTACAGACTGGGATGTGTCATAAGCATGAGGTAAACAAGGGGCTGGTTTTTCACTTGACACATGGTAAAAATGCGTTCATCTAAACGTGCGTTCGTCCCAGTTTGAAATGCTTTCTGCAAACAATCAGCATTTAATTTGACCATGAAAGCAAAGTGAGATAAGCTGAATTTAGCACGCCATCTATTGTTTATTTCTAACTTACTTAAAAGTCTTAGAGCTGAGCCATAAGTATTTTCTCAAAATATGGTACTTTACCACTGTTATTTTACTTCTCCATAGTTCTCTTCAGTGTTTCACATACAAATCATACGATTCTCCTTATTCCTATTTCTGGGTTCTAGAACCTACCATGACCGTGCACCATCAATCCTTTCTAGTGAGCACTACAGCCAAGATGAAAACATCTTGAAATATATCTCTTCTAACATACACCTCAAAAATGCTACTTGATGGAATTTAAAAGAGTAAATATTGTAGCAGTTTACAATTGGCTTCAATGTGAATCTTAGGTAATTCTGGATTTACAATAAAGATGGAGTCCTGGCTTGCTGGGACAAAAAACCCAGCTATAACTGAAACAAGGGCTCGCTCCTCCCACTTGATTGGGTCAAATGCTTATACAGTCTTGTACATGAAAAAGCTCAAAGGTCATTATGAACATGCTACTAGCAAAATGCTGGTTAATCCTTATCAAGAGGTACAAATCAGAAAATTCTCTCTAGAACAGAAAGACAGCTTGTCCAACACTTAAAATGACTTCTAGTATAAGTTCAGGGAAATCCAATCAAAAAATACTTACGTTGAGCAAATATTGTGAAATGCTTTAAACCTTTTGCAAGAGCAGCCAGCTCTCTTAATCCACACTGAACTGCTGTGTGGCTCTACATTTCCAGAAATGCACAAAAATTAGATTCTTGAAAAAACACTCTACCAGTACCCTTCCACATTCTCTAGACTAGTCAGTCTTTAATATTTTCCTATTCCCTCGCTTATACCGCTTATACTTTTTGTTTTTATACGCACTTCTAGACTCCTACTTCTCAACTAGATCATTCTCCTTAGTGATATTCTTTAAGCATCTTCTCTATCCCCTGCTCTCCTCTGCAGGCAAGAGCAGAAGGCCCGTCCAATTATTACCGCGATACATTTGCTCCATAAAATTCTCCAAATCCCTCCATTTTTTGTAGCATAACAGACTCCAAGATAAAACACACATGCAGCACATGTAAAATCATGTGTTATCTACCCAGGCCTGAGAAACTATTAAATAGGCTTTGTTCTACATCAACCTTTCAAGTCATCAAGTTCTGGGGTGCAGAGAAATGGAATTGTTATCTTGAGAACTTTATCTTTGCAAGAGGGACCGTTCTCAAATCTGTAAAATATCTCAGTACTCTAATAACAAATTGCAGGAAGGCTGGTTTTATTAAACAATCTAAATCAAGAAACTTCTCAATTTTGAGTCCTACAAAAATACTGAAAGAGAAGATAGATGCTATTTTGTACATCAAAGAAATGTTCTTTTACTTCAGGTTGACATGCCAAACAGACAATCATCCTCTTGCAGGGCTTCCTTTTAACTCTTACCTGTTTTAAGAGTGCCAGTACATAAAGTGGAAAGAGCCGTAGTGAGTAGGGGGCCATGAGACCAGGTTGTTGAATGCTTAGGACTGATGAACGGTAAGCAGATAAAGAATCTATCACTGCATTAACCAAGGCATCCCGAGCATCACTCAAGGTAGCAGAAACGGATCGGTCCACAGCTAAAAAGAGAGTACGAAGCTCAAATAAGAGGCTTTTCCTCCCTTGGTAGAAATACAGTCACATATGTTAACTTTTCTCATTTTAACATATACCTCCATGCACCTTAATAAGCTTTTACTACACTATCGAGGAAGTCAAGCCAAGTGATTCGGAAAAAAAGCCAGGGGCCCATGATGATGCACCAGACTAAGACTAAGTCCAGGTGACTACATACAACTATACTGATACTTTACCTAAGCCAAGCATTAAAAAAAAAAAACCACCTCTTTGGTTTGCAACTTAGAAAGCACTCTTAGAAAGAGAGAATCTTTTCTCCTAATGTTACTTCCCAGAGGATTACTGCTCAGAGCTTTAGGGATATCATCCATACATATCCAAACAAGCTCTTATCACGCTTACCCATATTGGCTAACAGCCCAGTGATGGCTTGTACGTCTGCCCCTAGGTAGACATCACTCAGTGTTGTTACAACAGGTAAGCACATAGTGTGGACACGAATTCGTCTTTCACCTGTAAGAAAAGAAAACTGTAGTCTCCAAACATAACTTTTGTTTTATGAAACAATGCAAGAAATGCCACTGTTTACTCAATAGCAAAAAAATTTTAAGATTTAATCTAATTTATCATACAAGTGGTGAATCAGGCCCTTTCCAGTAGCTTTTAAAAATGGTTAGTTCTCAGTTTCTGGGTTAAGTCTACCTATTTTCAGACCAGAACTAAGTTTCCCAAGAAACTTCTGGATCTGGAAGAAGCAATAACATCAACAACATGCAGTAACACTTCACAGCTGTGACCTTGATATTAGATAAAATAGTTTGTGTAAGTTACTGCAACTGAATTGCAGCTGATAAATGGATACAAAAAGACTCATCTGAATACTGTACTGTTAATGCAGCTAACACTACCTGTGTATCTTACCTTTGCTGGATGTGTACAGGAGAGCTGACTGAAAAGAAACAACTTGCATATCAGTAAGACTCTCTTCTACTGACATTTGCACAGCATATCCCGCATCTGGGTTTACGTTGGGTAATGACAACAAGTCCGTGGATCGTACGAAGAAGTTCCCATGGAAAGTATGAATGGAAAGACCTACAAGATAAGAATTGTATTGAATCAATTTTATTTTTTATAGTCATGAAGTACAGACACCATTTCCACATCTGCCACCACTGTTGGATGGCTCTATATCAGAATGTTAAGATCCTTCTCAATGAAATAAAGTATCTTCAGGAAAGGTAAATATCTGAAACAGACAACTAATCCATTGAATCCACAAAGCGGGAATTTGGAAGTCAAATCAATGCAGAATAGCAGTAAGTCTCCAGACTATAAAAACAGTCCCTTGTTGAAATGGCAGTTGAACAAAATTTCCAGTTTTAACCGTTGTAAAATGGAACTGGGATGCCAGTAAAGATACTGCAAACACAGTCTTTAATAAATGGTCTGATTCCTGGTACTGAATTTTACTTTTCTAATCTTTGTCTTTTAACCATTTAAGCTTACACAACAGCCAAAATGCCAATCAAAATATTCCCAAATAATAGCAAACACCCGCTTCCCCTCCACCCCCAAAAAAATCCAAAAGACTGTGTTCAAACCTTTGGTGCATCTTATCCTCATGACAGCCTCAAACCCAATCTTTCTAGTTAAATACCGTTTCAGTTCCTTTTGCAATTTCTCCACCTGGACAGGGTTGTGTTTATGATGGTAAGACTGGTAGTAATAGACACTACCTGCAGAGTACCTTGATATACAACCTGAAGCAAAAAGAACATACAGTGGCAGAGTGCAGACAGTTGCTGCTATGGTCATTGAATATACCAGTTGAATGCAATATTCCCTTTAATTATGAAACTGTTTACACTTGCAAATAGCTCTGTTACACAGTTACAGACCTGCATACAGAGACATAGATGTAACACAACTATACGTTCAAGTATGTATGTAGTTTCAGGCGTGAAATAATTTTCCATTGGCCTGAAATTACAGGTACTTTGTCACTTGAAAGTTTGGTTAAATGGAGAAAAAAAAAAAATGCTAGTGAAGCTTAGTCTAAAGATGTTTACACTGATGGTTAACAGGCATAAAAGAAGGAAAGTATTTCAGCCACTTATACCAGGATCACAAGAATCCTGACTCACTAAGGGACAATATGAAAACAGCTAGGTTAAGTCAGGAAAGACTGAAAGATTAGATTCTGTTCACTATCACTGCTCATCAAGGATGAATTTGCATCTTGACACACTAGGTTCATTCAAATCAGGTTCGTATACTAAATGTTAATGTAGATTCTATGTATTTGCCAAAAGTACCAGTTACACACCCCCAAACAGCTTAATATGACTTACCTAGAGAAGCCAAGTCAGAATATTGTCCACTAAGAAGAAATAAATCCACTGCAACCTGTTGCCCTGAGCAGTCCAAGGCTAACTTCTTGTAAAAATCAGTCGATGGTGTCAGATGTATGTCCTGTTAATACAATGGAGTATTACAAAATACAAAGGAAATTCAAACAGATTAACACATTTATTGCCTGTTTTCAGGAACACTAATAATTGATACTCCATCACTGATTACAGTGATATCTTAAAAAAAAAATCAGATCATTAATCTGTGTTTATAGTGCTTGGGTTTGTTTTTTTTTTTTATCCTTTCTACTACTTAAACAAAGGAAGGTTAGCTCAACAAGAGAACCACAAAATTAACCCAGAACAGGCAATTCCAGAACCACCTACACATACAGAACAGGGTAGTCAGTTCTCTCAACCTTTTTGCTTTTCTAACCTTTGCGGTTGCTCTTTGGTTTGGCTCTTCTCGTGACTTCAGTGCTCCCATTCCCACAGATGGAAGCTGTGTCTGGAAGACAGAGATTCTACCTCCAGTGGGGGACATCAGTTTAAAGGCAGCCTGTAATGCAGGCCCCAGAGCACTCTGAGTTTCCAGGGACTTGGTAAACATCTGTGGCAAGGTCCTCAACAGATCTTGAATTAGCTACAATTAAGAAAACAAAAGTATTAAGACCAGGTAGTCTTCGGAGTTTTCTTCTTTATAGAGCTGATTGCTGAACATACATAAACACATATTAACACTTCTAATATTAAGGTAGTAAAGAAAAAGCCCTAGCAAAAGTCAAGTACTGTCTTGTTTCAGGTTGGCAGAAGTTTACAATCACACAGATAAATGAAAAGACCTCTTTTTTCTACTTCAAACTTGCCATTTAAACTGTAGGTGTTAAAGAGCATTAAGTAATCCAGAAATTATCAAGCATATCCCAAACTATGTGAATGTCACTAGTTATTTAAGGTAGTTCTTACCTCTTTATTTTCATTTAAATTTACTAATAAGTTTTCTGGCATTGGTATAAATACATCTGGAAGAAAACAAAAAGTATTTATGTTACTTTTTTTAAAAACACATCAGGCTTCCCCCAATTTTATTTGCCAACCATTATATCTATTGAAAAATTTAAACATAATTATGTGGATTTCTTTTTTTTTTCTCATAAGCAGATCTGTGGCTAGAATGCCATGTTAGACTAGCAATTGACAGGGCTGAAGCATAATCAAGACCATTAAGTAAAAACACATAGCGAAGATCTTCTAGAGTTCATTCTGCCCTGCCCTGTAACACACAGGGAAAGGTGACTTGAAATGAAAAGTAGAACAAGCACTGAGCATCAGTCACCACAGAATCTATAGCAAGCTACCAAGCGTCAGTATTTGGGATCATAAGAGAAATCTACATAATTGTACAAATTAAACTAGAAGTTAGGAAGGCTGTCTTCATGTTTTAAGTCATGAACAGCCACAGCATTGCTCAGACATCAGGGGCTTCATAAACAAACAAACATATGCTACTTCTAAAGCCATTACTAGAGAGACTAATGATCTGATCTAGAAACTCCCACCAGATATATCTTATAAAAAGGCTGTCAAAACCAGCAGTCATTAGTAGATCCTAATCATTTATTTCTGCATACCTTCAATATCTGAAACTATAAGCATCTGAGGTTGAGAGAGACCTTCCTGAAGACTGTAGAAATGGATTGTGCTGTCAAATGTTATGAAGCCTATTTTTGTTCTAGTGTTCCCAGGAAGCCTAAAAATGAGACATATGGTGTTCAGCAAGATGAAATTTCTGCAGGTTTTTTTTTTTTAAAAAACATCCACTGCACCTGTCCAAGGTTGTCACCAAGTAGTTAGCTTAGCAGCTACACTGCAACAGATTGACTAAGTCATTTTGGAGGAAAAAACCAAAACAAAACAAAAAAGGAGCTCATAGTAGAGTCACATAGCAGACAAATTTTTTAAGAGGGTAATAAAAAAATGGAAGAAAAGGAGGAAACAAGCTGCAAAATACCAAGCAGCATTTATATAAGTTCAAACAGCATGTATTTTTATACATGTAAAACATGTATAAAACATGTATTTTTTTTATACATGTTAAACAGCATGTAATAAAAATTTATTAGATGTACGCATTCCTTTCAGCAAATACTTATCTAAATTTCAGCTTTTAAAAAATACAGTCTAAAAGACATCATAAACATGATGTTTATTCCTTTTTGGGATTGGTGAAGCAGATAGGAAAGAGCCAGACTGAGAAACAAGCCTTCAAAATTACCTTTTATACCAGTGCAGCTGTGACGGGAAAAAGACTACAGCTTTACACTACATTTTAATACAACATTGGCCATTGCTAGCCACGCTAGGAAATTTCTCTTCTAGACAGGAAGTACTGGCATGTTGATGTCTATCACAAGTTTCATAAGAGGAAAGAAAATAGGAGATTCTAAGAAAAAGGTACTTACAAGTCAAGATTGTCTAACAAGGTCTGGCAGACTGTATTCAAGTATCCTGTCTCTATTGCATTATGAGAGACATCAAACACAAAGAGGTACACAGGTGGTTGAGGTGGACGTAGCTGAGCAAAGAAAAGATTACCTTTAATTTTCACAGTGACATTTATTAGATCGGGTTTATTAATTCCACTGCAAGTTTAAACTCTATTAAAACAGCACAGAGGTGATAGCTAAAACTTCTGAATGGATCTATCTCTTATTGGGTAATTCTAGAATTATAGTTTTCTTCCAGAAGACAAATACCTACATATTCTAAATACAGAAGAACTTCAACATTGTAAATATTTAGAAATGAAGAACTATCTGAAGTTCTTCCCAAGAGTACTCAGATACACCCCTTGAGGCAGCAACTGTTCTACTGAGCCAGAAAGCATCCTCTATATCAAGGTTTTTTCCGACTCCCCCTCTGGAAATAAAACAAAGGAAGAGAACAGCTAAAAGTAAATAAAACCTTACCATGTATTCGGATGGAGCCATAAACTCAATAGTAGCATTCTGGACTTCAGGTCTTTTATGAGGTTCTCCATAAACTCTTGTCACAGGATTATACATGAATTCTTCAGGAACTATGCAGATAAGTTTATATAGTATTACTTCATGCTAGTATTAGCTGTGCTGCATTTTAAAACAAATGCATCAACTCTTTTGTGCCTGTTGGGCAGTGCTTCTTGGAGAACTTACTAGGCAGGGCAGCTACTTTGTCATCTGCTAGGGTACCTTGGGAGACCATGTCAGACTCACTGTGACTTTTTACAAGGGCATGTAGTGATAGGACAAGGGGTAATAGCTTTAAACTGAAAGAGGGTAGATTTAGATTAGATATAAGGAAGAAATTCTTCACTATGAGGGTGGTGAGGCACTGGGACAGGTTGCCCAGACAAGTTGTGGATGCCCCGTCCATGGAAGTGTTCAAGGCCAGGTTGGACAGGACTTTGAGCAACCTAGTCTAGTGGAAGGTGTCCCTGCCCATGGCAGGGGGGTTGGAACTAGATGATCTTTAAGGTCCCTTCCAACCCAAACCATTCTATGATTCTATGATGAGTGACATCACTGTCTTTGCCCACGGGAAACATTTCTCATGTCTCATAGCCCCAGCATGACTGATGACGAACCCTAGTACTGATATGGCCAACAATATTACAGTCTCAAAGGCCAAGGTGGGAAAGGTTAACCTTAACAGTTTAAAGCAATAAGCACATTTTAAACCTACCATCATTCACTCTATAGCACAAATTGCATTTCCATCTCTTTTGGTCTAGAAAGCTGACAAAAGGGTTAATGTATGTCCGGCAGGAACGGCATCTCACAATAGTACTGGAAGTGACCACTGGCAATTGCTGGAAAAGAAAAGCTTCCTGTTTTAAAGTATCACCATGCTACAGCTATCCATCTACAATAACAGCATTATCTACACTGTGCTTCCTGGTTAGGTAGTCAAAGCATACTTGTTGAAGGAAGAAGTATTTCTGCATCCTCACAGCACCCCTACAATTCCTTAATAAGACGACGGGTCAGAACTAAGCTCTAACCTATTTGACTGTGTAGGTTCCCGTTTCAAGCCTCTAAAGTCTTGGATTTTACATTGATGGTTTAAGACCAAGTGCTACACCCAATACAGATCAAAAATCAGAAAAAAACCCCACATCTTTGAAAATTTACTTAAATTGTGAAAAATAACAGTGTTTAAAAGAGGCACTGCTAAATTCACAAAGTCTCCTGGCTATCTGAGGACATCCCAACCCCTTTAACTTTGTAAACTCTTAATTAAGTTTAGAATTAGTACTAGGTTTGGTACAGGAAATCAGTAACTACAACTGATATGTGACAAGATAAAGCTATCTAAGCAATACTGGAATTTAGATGTGTTGCCTTCTGTCACAGTCCGAGTGCTGTGCTGCCTCTAAGCTTCTGGTTTTTTGAGGTTTGGGAGGTTTTTTTGATTAAGAAGTGAGGCTTGAAAGTTTAAAAATGGTAGGGAGAAAAAATTCAGAAAAATTACAATGACCTGTATGGAACAGGGAAATGTCAGTTACCAGGGTAATTCTTCTGGGCCAAGATTAGCCAAAATACTTGACCTTCTTTTATAATTCATTGTCCAGCTCTGGACTTTAATAAAGGCACTGTTGATATTTCAGCATTTAAAGTTTTGAATATTTGTCATACCGATAAGTCTTTGAAAGGATGAAGCAGGAGCCCCAAAGGAAGTTTGGCTTTATTCAATAAGGCCTGAGTTTGAGGAATGTTAGTCAGGGTACAGCGGAACAACCTACATGGAGGACAAAGGGTTATTTTCAGAGGCTTTCAGATAATAAAATGATGATTTCAGTAGTACAGAGCATCCTTTGTATTTTTCTAGAGCTGGTGATGGTGAATTTCCGTTTCCAGATAAAGGATCTTTTCCAACTCTGTCAAATGGTTCTGTTTTAGTCTGAGCTTGACCCACAGTACATACTTGGGAGTTCTTATGTTATTTTATACACATTCTTTATGCAGAACTGAGTGTCACTTTAGCCACTCCAGTAAAAGTTAAGCCTAACAATGTTCAAAGTTGCACCAAATCTTTATATGCTAAGTGTTATTTTGGAATACCATTTTGAGGTGGCCTTATATACAAATCTGAACCAGCGAAGTTCAAGAAGTGGTCTTAAAACTACACAAAAATAGAAAAAACCCCACAGTCATTTCTAGAGACTTCAGAACTCGGTGGTTTCCAAAGTGCAGATGTGCACAGTACTTCTTGCAAATCCAGCCCGGCTTGTTTGTATGAACAACTTCACAAAGACGCTGTTATTTCCTTTGCCTATCATAAAAGGCTCGCAAAGCAGGAGTACCTGGTTATACACAGTTTGGTTGGTCTCCTCAGAGAGATTACTTGAATAACCAACTGCCAGCCTCTTGTTTGACACTCCATTTACTCCATTGTTTTAAATGGTTACTTTCAATACAGAGGTCACTCATGTTTCTGCATTTACAATCTTTTTGGGGTACCTCACTCAAATGAGTTAACTCCTATTTTATATTTTCTCACTCATACTCATTGCCAACTATATTGTAAAGTTTTTGTATTATACCTGTCTATAGCTGCCTTGCAAGCAACGTATTTTTCCTTGTGCTTTCTACACAGATAATTTTCCTCACTTCAAAGCTTAAACCACTTACCGCCTTCATCATAACACAGTGAAGCCTGTTTTCAACGTTTTCTACTCACAAAATTAAGGAAGTATTTTGTGAAAAGTTATGTTTACAAGCAGGAATGTATACTTCTATTTATTTTGATGGATTATAGCAAATGGATAGTCTTACTCAGGATTACAGTTGAGCTTCTGGATGTCTTCATGCAAGTTTGGGACAGGAGCCTTCAAGAGGGTCGTAGGAAGAATATTTCTTTCTTGAAGAAGATTCACAGGTCGTAATCCTTCTTGCTGTAGACTCAGGCCACCCATAGATGCAGTTAAGTGATTAGTGCCCAGGGCAGGCTAGAGTCAAATGAAATTTCAGCAATTAACACCAATTATTTGGATGAAACCCACAGTTAGTTTAAAAAGCAAACATATTTCCCTTTTTCGTTTTGTTTGTGTATTAACTGCCATTGTATTACAATGATATATTTAGAAATACTACTTGTTACATAAACTTGGACTTAGGCATGTAACATAATAGACATAAAAATTAGCATACATTTGCTACAAAGCTCTTGAAATACAGAGGCTCAGCTGGCAAAAGTGTTGGTCAGTTTGCTTTGAAAGTTCACAGAAAAAAAACCCAAATACTTCAGCTAACAATAGCAACCAAGAAAAACATGCCAAAAGCAGCTGAAAGTTTTAACAGAAATATTCTGAACAGATTCGAGGACAGCACACTTCAGAAAGAGCTGGCACACAGCTTTTCCAAACTGTTCTCAAGGCATCAGCAAAAGCATTAATTTCAGGCTACATCTATCATCTTGAACAAATGGCACACCAAACAGGGAACCACAGAAGCAGCACCCCATAGATGCACAACACACACCAATCGTCACTTTTCTTTACCCACACGCACCATGGGTAGTACAGAGATAAAAAACAGACAATCTTTACCTGGTGGAAATGTTTTGATCCATCTGGATATTGCAAAGCAGATGCTTGCATTCCTGGTGCTCCAGGTGGAGAAGTATTTTGGTAGCCTGGAGGTAAGGTAGGGTAAGAATACCCAACACTTCTATTCATCTTAAGATTCGGGGGTGCAGGAGAAGGATGTGGAGTTGCTAGAGGCAGAGTAGACAAATACTTGAAATTAACTGCTGAAGAACTGCAGCTTGCTCAATGCATTAATACAGCAGGAGCACTTTTTGTTGTTGTTTAGTTTCTAAGTGTGAACAACTGACAACTGCTGTTAATTTTGCAAAGTGCTCTTAACTGCTTTACCATACTTACAGGCAAAGACATGCTGATTGTCAATGCTTCAAATTTCATATTTAGTTTCAAGACAGACATGGAACAAGTATGTATGTTTGTACATAAATGCCTAAACTTCTATCTTTCCCAGACTCTTAAAAAAAAGTTACATAACAGTAAACATTTTTAATTCCAAAGCCTTACCTGTGAGGCCACCACCTTCTATGGTATCATAGCTGTTTTGGACCACAGACCCATCACCAGCAGCAGATGTAGCATCACCTATTAAGAAAGACAGTCCCAGTAAAAATTTTCACAAGTTACTAAGAAGTTGTAATGAAGTAACTGCAATGAAATCCTACTTGCTGGATGAATATGAAGATTAGCATAGTTTGGATCTACTTTGTTTCTGTCCCAGGACGAAACTGAACTAGATATACATCTTAGCCTCTTCCTCACACACACTTCCCCTGCTGACATGACCTCAGCAAAGGACATTCGTAAAACCCCACATCTTTTTCAAGGAAAACAAAAGTCCCTACACTTTGGGTTGAATGATCTTTTAAGATCGCTTTGGATTAGGTATTCGCCATAACTTCCAAGCTAATATGCAGTAAAGTGTCAGGGGGCACTTCCTCCTCATCAGAGGAAGGGTCCGTAGGCTAGCTGCAGTTTTCAAAGTACCTTGGAATTAAGCTACCAAGTTCCTTGAAGAACTTTTTCCACTGATAATTCACAGAAACGCCAAATTCCCTTCACTTACACACTTAGTCCAGTACTGTTCACCAAACACCAGCAGTTCTGATATGGTCACATACCAGTCAAGATATAAATTCCAGCGGAGATAAGAAAAACCTTGAAATTGAGAGAGTGCTGCCAAAGGACAGCTTTTTGTAAGCTAACTATGTCTAAACATACAAAACCAATTATCTATTGCTAAGGAGAAGTAGGTACTCAATGTACTTTTTATTATCATTACAATCTTCAAAGATGACCCAATGAAAGGAACTTACATTACACGCTGAATCTTGCTAGTACGCAGCAGTCAACCTACTTCACAGACTAAACATTTCTATCTCTCCAGGGCCCTGGAAATGTTTCTCTTCATTACGAAGAAACGACTTTCTAAGCGAAAGCAGTTTCTAATGCATTTCATATGTTCAAAACTAAGCTAAATCTGAATATACTATTCTTGTACTCACACAGCTACTGCATACAAGAAACTGTCAATCTGAACATGCAAGGAACCAACAGTTTTGACAGAACAAACTATGTATGTAAAAACAAAACTGCTAGCTACCACACGGCCCCATCTAGCATGGGTACTAAATGCCATACAGCTGCAGGTCTGTTTGATACAGAGCCCTGATGAGTTCTTAAACAATGGCATATTTGTGCAGGGCCCACAGGAGACAGAGAAAGTCAGATATCTGTCTTCAACAGCTGACGCTTAACAGTCTCTACTAACAACCTTCAGAAAATGAACAAATCCAAGATAGGCATTTCAGTGATTTTACACAGAGGAGGAGAATAAGGTACAGCTACGTAAACAGGCAAGGAATTGCAGGGTTCACATTTTAGCTCCCCCTGCAGAATAAAACAATACAGGAAGTTATACACAGATTATGTCCTCCACAGCAGTCAAGGATGCAGAGAAATCAGAATTTCAGTATCATTTTAGAACACTAAAAATAAAACAAGAGATGGCAACTATGAGAGACAGGGACATGTTAAACAGCACTTTGACATCTATTTTGAAGTGTTAACCGTTCTTATTTTGTTAAGAACTGTCAACAATAAATATTTTACTTCCTTCCAGGTCCTTACATGCTCCTTTCAGATAAAGTTACGCTGTATTAGTATCAATTTTACTATTTGAGTGTCTAATAGAACAGTGTACTTTAAAGGTTGCATATTGGAGCAAGCTATAATGTTCAAATTCAACAAAAAGAGCAAATTATTTCTTACCTTCTCGATTTGCAGCTGAATTTAGCAGAGGCTGTGTATTAGGTGGTCCTGCTATCAGCGTTGATGGCCTAATTAAAGGTGGACCACCAACTGGTGGAGGTCCTAAAGGTGGCCTTGCAGGAGGGTGGAGTGGAGCTAAAGGCTGAGTCACTGGTGGAGGTGCAGATCCTGTAAAGAGATTAATTTTTAGGAGTTGTTTAACCCAGCTGAAAAAGTCACAAAAGTTTTGTTACAAAACCACACAGATTGAGCTCTAAATATTCCTCTTATTCAAATGATAAACAGCATGAGATACAAATCCTACAATGCGTGTAGAAGGTTTCACAACTTCAGATTGTTTCTGTCATGCTCTTCTCCTGTCACGCTCATACTGGATTCCTGTAGCTATTATCCACAATTTCTTTCAGCTTTTTGTTGCTACTGTTGGTAAGAATTTCAAGAGGTACAGAAAGCATCCCGACTTCGATTACTAAGTCTGGACTTTATATAAAGTTATAGTACAGCCCCATATTACACAGAGAATAATGAAGTAGTAAGAGTCTAAACAGACTCCTGACAGGATGCTCATCTTCCACTTCAATAATCTGATGCAAAACAGCAATGTACAGATTCTATAGCTACTAAAATTACTTGGGAAAAAGATTTCACTTGGGAAAGCATCAGCAATGTGCAGTTTGAATAAACTTGCTCTTTGAGTGTGAGGTGTTTTGCTCTGAAACGTTTAACCCTCCATGTTAAAAGCCACAGGGAAGTTTTTAATTGCTTCTATTTTAAAATTCTAGGACTTTCTCAAGCCAAGACATTTAGAAACCCAATTGCTTTTCTTCGCTTCAAATAATGCCAAATCCTAAGAGCACTTCCACTCCTTTGTTCCCTATTATTCCAGCAGACCAGTATAACTGCCCTTTAACTCCAGGAGGACACCAATGTGTTTTAATACAAAAGTTAGCCTTTCAAAAGATAAGGCCAAATTGTCCAGTATCACCAGGTCTCAACACGGTACAGAAGCCTGTAAGCCATACACAAAAGTACACTGACGAATTCCCCACCACACAAAATATGCCACTTCATGAGCCTGCACAGCATGGTCACTTTCAAGGGAGGAGGGAAAGAAAAAAAGGAAGGGAAAAAAAACCCCAATCACATTCAGTGAAGTTATCTGTTTGTTCACTTAGTGTTCAATACTGCAAAGCTAATTAATAATTGCCATATGCAAGCAACACTGTCACAGAACTTGGAAGAGATTCTGTGTCTGAGAGGCTGTCCGAAGTTAGCCATGCAGGCAGGGAGCTGGCAGACCTTTGTTCTAAGAATGAGCATGATCACCAAATGAGCTAAATTAATTTTAAAAGTGATCACTGTTCTACAAAAAACTACCAGGGAAATTGCTCAGGAGGATTCACCGTTGAATGGATGTAAGAATTCTCTTATTCCAGACATTCGCTCTCATGTCATATGCCACCTTCCAAAATTTCTCAGCATTTTCCTCACTAACTCCAAAGTACTAATTGTTTATTCCAATAAACTGCCAGAAATAGTTTCATAAATTCTGTGAGCTTAAGACAGTTTGCTGTCTTAACAAATAACAAAAAACTAGCATCAAGAAAAATCTCTAATGAGGCTAAAAGCACTTCACAAGAACAAATATTTGCTTTAACATTTAAAATATTTCTGTATGTAACTCCTATTTGCACATTCAGTTAGAAAAACCTCTATAACAGGAAACAGCAGTTTGGCAAAGAGAAACTTGAGTATTAACTTTGTTTCCATAATAACCACAAGTTGCATAACAGAGCTATCTAGTGTTAGAAAAGCTTTTTGCCACTGCGCATACCGGCACACAAGTGGCAGAAACAGAAGTCTCATGCTTTCAGAGTACTTTCTAAAGACTGACAATTATTATTGGATAATGAAAATTACAAGTTTGGAGGAAGGAAGCTTTCCATTGAACTGGGCTCTATTTCAATGGCACAGAAGGCTTTTCAGTTTTCTTTCCAGGCTGTGCTCAAGTTGTTTGCATCAACCTGACTGAGGCTGTTCAGAGAACTACCTGAATCAAGTGATTAACAGAAAGGCTAACAAGTTTTAAACTGCGAAAGACTACCCTCAATAAACAGGACTACAGTTTTCAACCGTGAAGTCCCAAAGTCCCCACTTGACTGAAGCATGCCAATGCTCCAACAGCCACCCCAAGGAATGGTGAAGGTCACAGAAACAGCAGTACCCACAAACAGCTTTCCAAAACAATGAGACACCATTCAGCAGACACCTGCTTCAGCCAGCTGAAATGCCTAACCCGCACGCAGAACTTCCATTTCTAATCCAAAGAAACCATCCCAATATTTGTGACATGCATTTTCTCAAAGTATCTGCTTTGACAAGCTCGTCCCACAAGCAAAATGCCGCTGCAGAGTAAATTCTACATTCTTTTTTTAAAAAGGATGCTGAGAAATGGGCGTTAGCAAAATATCAAAAAGTTATGGTTACCTGGCTTCATATAGCTGTTCTGAAGCGGAGGACCTCCCGGAGAAGCAGCATATTGGTAACTTCCTGGAGGATTTGTATTTCCTGATAACGACGACGGTGGCTGAGCGGACCCTGTCCCCGTCATGTGAGCCAAATGGCTTGTTTGAGACCCAACTGGCTGACCCACAGGAGTCTGGCTGTACTGCCAGTTTGAAAGCACTGGTGGGCTAGCTCCAGGAGGAAAGCTACCAGCAGATGATATAGCAGCTGAGTTTTGCAATGCAGGCAGCAGCACTTGCGGAACAGGACCTGTCTGTTGTACTGGTGACCCAGAGAAAGGTGCCACTGGTGGCCTATTGAGAGTCTGCCCAGGTCCTTGATAACTATTTAATTGGGAAACATTCTGAGAGCCACTATAGTTATACTGTCCAGAAGACTGATGGGGAGGAACCTTCGCCGGCGCTTGATGCGAATACAATCCTGGAACCGAAGGGCTATATCCCTGGCCATCTGATGAATGCATCAGCTGATTTTGAACAGGACCTGCAAGGAAAAAAAAGCAATAAACTCTTTAGAAAGTCAGTGTTGTGTATCACTTCTGAAAATAAGAGATGTTCCTGGGAATCTCTTTCCTTTGGATTTTATTAGTCTCCATGCCTTTTTTTTTTTTAAACCAACGAGGTGTCAGTGACAGAAGTACTGCTGCAGGGGACATGAATTTGGTAGTATTTTGCTATCAACACTTAGATCTTTGTTTTGGTTTTTTTTTTTTTTTTTTTTTTTTTTTTTTACAGTAGCCTCGCAACCACTAGGCATTCCAGTGCCTGAGCACAATCCATCCTCCTGGACCGAAATTCACACATGATACTATTTCTATCTTCAGAAACACCCAAAAGCAAGCCGACCAAAGAGGAGCGCTCTCCCACACAGCTGGCAGCAGTAGAGTGAGCAGACCGAAAGCGGAAACATCCATTACGTAATAACTCAGTTTCACCTGACGACTGACACCAACTTAAACCTTAGCTTATGGCAAAGACACAAACAGCCAGTTTCAGCGTAGGTCACCATGCTAATTCTCAAGTGACAGAGTCATCTATGAAAGCTTCTGCAGTTAATTTTAGTAAGAAAACTATTCATACACATACTGCTCATGTGAGCAGCCAACTGGTCATGAACATGGAAGGAAGGGTAATTTTATCATAAAATAATTCACCAATCAGGAAAATAAAACTTAATAGGTTAATGGTGCTTTTTATATATTTGTTGGTTGGTATAGCTGAACAAAGTTTTACTCATTTGAAGAAAAAAAATTTAAAAGATTAATAACTCTCCAGACACTAAACAACACTGGCAAGAGCATCATCAGATTTCTACTTTACACTGGGACACAGAGACAGAATACTGTGAGATTTCCAGTGCGATAAGAACTCCATCAAGAAAGTTACTACTACGGGTTGTTCATACCATTGCCAGAAAATGGGCATTCTGAAGGGAGACTATAAATTTTCAAGTTAAGTCCTTCTGAGCAGAATACACTAGATGTGACTGGCTGTGGCATGCACTGACTCCTTAAAAATTACTAAAACGCTTTCCAATGCTGTACCATTTATTTTAGCCAGTCACATTGTGGCTCCCCCACCCCCCTAAACACATCGTTTGAATACTGGAGACATTCCACACACACAGTTAAACATCTGAAAGTAGAAAAGATCCTCTTCATGGTTTAGAGTTAAGATTCCATTCTTTGCGACCCTGTACTATTTTCAGATTTCCAGACTTAGTTAAGATTTGGACAATTTTTTTGAACCTAGATAAGCAAAAGCACTTAATTTTCCAGACCAGAAATCACTTAATTTTCAAAAACATGCCAGAGAGATTAGCCTGGAGAGTGGATATATATTTACCATACAAGTACTGGAAACAGCTGCCAGCAGAAAGAAATCACAGCATTTCATTTAACATTAAAACAAAGATGGCTGGTTTCCTATTGAAGCATTCCGGTTAAATTTCAAAAGGTGCGGAAGTTCGCATTTCCAAGTTAAAATGACTTTCAACTCAGGCATTTTTGACAATAAATTAAGCTAAACACAGAATACATTGAAATACTTAGGACAAATACCACACTGATCATTCAGCTCCTCATTCCCTAGAAAGCCTTAGGCTACAGTTCACAGACAGCTGTTACTTCACTGAATATCATACATATCCACGCTAACTACACAGCCAAGGCAGTACTACAGTGCCAGTGACCTCATCCTCACTGCCTCTGTTATTTGTGCATAAAAAGTACATACCATATTATTCTCCACCCATTAATCTCAATATGCTACTTATCGTTCCGTTAGGAAATCCAGTTATACCCTACTGTCCTTACAATGCTGCTCATAAATCTTAGTAATTAATAATTCTCCAAAAGCAATGGTGTCTAAACAAAAAGCCTGCAAACATGAAAATGCTAACAATTATGACTTGCCTTCAAAAATGACCCTGCAGTGTATCAGATGGGTTTTCAACAATCGATTTACAAAATCCATTGTAAATTAAACTTGCTAACTCTAAGAACGATGAATAATTCTTATGCGATGCCAGGCCTCCTGACTGCATCACCATGTACACTGATACAACATTACTATAAGCCGTATGAAAAATACAGAACAAAGACAAATTAATTTCATTACTTGATTATTCACCTCTGAGCATGACTCTGTAGCCCAGGCAGAAATCAGAGTACTTGGATTGCTCTCTTGCACACTGTTTTCCCTGCTTGAGGGACAAGTTTGACGATAAAGCTATGGAAGCGAGGCGAAACCCCAAACTGACCGACCTGATATTTTCTATGGCACTTTGCATTAAAAATCAAATTCACCACAGCACAATGTTCCAAATTTTAATTTTTATTTTTAAAGTCAGAACCACAACGAAAAGTCTCGATAGCCTACGTGCAGTTCATATTTTCAAGACAAGCCTGCGTAAAGCTGCCAACAAAACTAAAGCAACAGGGCTGAGGGGTGCAAACCCTTTCCAAAGGGCTTCACAGTCCACAAAGACTTCTCAGAACTTGCTCTTTTGCTGCTGCCAGGTACCCATCTTGACCTGACCTCCTTACTGAGGCCTGTCGAGAGCATACAGGCTCTCCAGCATTCCCCAAATGCTCCCCTGCTGGTTTCCTGCGCTGTTCTGTGAAGCCAGGAACTGACAAGGAATTCAGCACAGACTGAAGAGCTAGACCACCTGCATGGCAGCAAAACCACTGACACTCAGAGCAGAAATAAGTTAGTAATACCAGAAAGGCCACCTACTTAACAGCGAAAGACACCTCTACAGGAACACAAGGTAATTTAACATTTCTGAGAAATCAGGAACGGCACTAGAATATATATGAAGGTTGCCGCGTAGTTTTATAAAATGAGGGGTCAAAATATTAGCATGGGAGGCTAGGATTCAAGTCATATTTTCTGCCATACAGAATTTCAGCATCACCTACTCTGAGTCAGTTACTTAGTACATCACTTTCACCAGCTGCAACCTTTCCAACCTCCAGGGAGATGCAAGGACAAACACACTGAAAAGCTGCATGGGATCCCAACCGAACTGCCATGGGATCGGTCACCACCAGTGCCCACTTCAGCTGACTTTGACCCACTGGTCTCCAAGCACACGGAGAGCTGACCAAACCCAATAGCTTCTAAAGCATCCTATGACCTCAAAGTGCCATGCTAAGATATCAGATGAGGAAAGCAAAACACTTCTAAAATAATTGTTTCTCCTTCTTGTCTGCACTTCAGATCTATTAACTGGAAAGCAAATAGTAACCTGCAGTTAAATGAATACAGAACACCGATCCTATTAAAAGAAAAACACAAATGAAGCAGAGGAAGGTTGTCACCAAGCAACCCGATGCTCTGTGCTACACAACTTCCCGGGCAGCACACGGTGCTGCTGTGACAACGTACTGCCTTCGCTGGACACGCGAGCTTGGGGAGTTACCTGCAAACAGTAAAGCAAGCAACAAGTTGAGGGGAAGAGCTGAGAGCTATATAACAATTTATCACACTGTTGACAGCTTGCTCTCCTCATAGACCGCTGCAAGTATCACAACAGTACTCTCAGTACGCTCCAGACTGTTTTAAAAATATTTTTACTGTAAAGGTCCAGGATCACAGCACCTTCTCAACATATATTTTAAACAATGCTAAGAATAGTCCACGCTTGAATAATCTAATTTATTCAAAAGGCCAGCAACCCAAACCTTATCTCTAACATACCGTAACAACTGTTTATTTTTATTACCTTGTATTTGCTGAACTCTAAATTTCAGTTCTTTGTTTTTCATACACCTGACAGCCAGGTAGCCTGAAATTCCTCCCCCTCCAACTGCCTCCCCAGAACTTCCACTATGTGCTTAATGTACTACAGAGGAATCAGCAAACATAAAGCGATGCCAGTCTGTAAATCATCCTACTCAATTACTCCGATAGCTAACGTTCTCTTTGTACATTCTCTGCTCAGACCGTAAGCTCTCCAGAATACAGGCTGTCTCTTCAGACTGTATTCATACGCTTCCCACTTTCTTGACCCTATATGCAGCTATACAGTTGTTTGTAAAATGTCATTTTGCAGATGACTTTGAGAAAAAGTAATAAGCACGCTGTGAAGGAGGGGGAAGACAAGTCAAACCATTTAATTACTCATACATAAAGCAGAAAAATCAAAAGATCTCATTATAACTGAATTGCTTATGATGCAGCACAACTACTGAAACACACAAGCGTATAATTAAGGAACCAAGTACGGAGGATGCTGTCTGTATATGCGACATCAGGAAATACTTCCAACAGCACAGATTTCCACACTTGCAAAGAAAACAGATGCAGAGACAAGGCTCACCTTGTATTTCTTTCTTCCTAGCTTAAAAGGCTGGCTAGTAGTTGTTCAGTTTCAGTTTCAATATCTCATTTAAAATATATATATATATTTTGAGGGTAAGAAAGTCACCAAGACTTTCCCAGATCGTAGCACATGCAACAAGATCATATCGGTTTTACACAAATTACAAGATAAAAAAAAAATTCCCGCTGCGGTGCGGCCTGTGCTCAGCCAGCCCCCGCCAGCCACAGCCAGGGTGCCACATGTACAGCTCCGTTCCAAAGGGTCAGAGGCTCAGACCGCTGCCCCGGCTCTGTCACCGTCGGGGCTACGGGCTGAAGTGACGTCCAGAGCGGCTCCGGCCGCACGTTCTACCTAGGGAGCGTGAGCACAGGTCTTCCGAAAGGCGCTTCTGGCAATTTATAAGCCGAGGGCTTATGAACATACACGCACAGATATACTCAGGGATACTTTTGCCATGAAAAAAGGCTGAAGATTTATTTTGCCTGGTAAACGGCTCTGCATTTTCCCCAGCACGGCTTTCGGCAGGACACGCTCCCCCAGCGATCCCCATCGGCCTTCACCTCCCAACCGGGGAGCCGGCCGCCCGCAGCCATCGCTCCACCCGCACCCGTGTCCTCGCACGGACCGGGTGACGCTCCCGCGGGGGGGGTGACAGAAGCAGTCAGTCACCGCTACCTTTTTTTTTTTTTTTTGGTCCCCAATTCAGCTGCGCTTCCCCTCAGGACGCCGCGTGTCCGGGGTGCGGTGAGGGCAACGCTGGAGCCGGGCACAGACCTGTCGTCCCCGGGGCCCCCGCCCGCTCCTACGGGCTTTAACTCAGCGAGCCGAGCAGCTAACACACCGGGAGCACCCGCGGCCGCCGGGTCCCCCGCTCCCGTCACCCCTCCTCCCCGCCGCTGTGCCCGCGGGCACCGGCCCGCTCCCCTGCGCCGCCGGCCGAGGCCTGTCCCGCTAGCACCGCAGCACTGGGGAGAACGGGCGCAGGGCGGCCTAGGCCCGGGGGAAGCGCCGCGGGGCGGGAGCCGCCCCCCCTAGGCCCCCTCCCCGCGGCCGGGCCCCGCGGCCCTCTACCGCCACCGAGGCGGCCCGACGCCGCGCTCACCGTTGCTGTAGGGCTGCTGGCCGGCACCGTTCTGGCTGGGGTAGCCGGCGGGGGGCCTGGCGGGCTGGGCCATGGCGGCGGGCTCGGCTGGGCTCGGCTCGGCTCGGCGGTGCCGCCCGTCTGGCGGCGCCCGGCCCAGCTCGGGGGAGAAGGGGAGGGACGGCCCCGCACCGGAACTACCGGGCGGCGCGCGCAGGCGCACTGCGTACACGTGGCACTTCCGGGAGCGGCGCGCTGCGGCAGTGGGCGGAGCCTGGCGCCTTAAGGGGGCAGGGGCAGGGGCAGGCCGGGCTGCGGGTGGGCCCACGGGGGAAGGCGGTGCCGGGAGGGCCCCGCGGCTGTGGGCCGGGTGGAGCGGCTGCGCTGAACCGAACCGAACCGCACCGCACCGCACCGCACTGAACGGCACCGCACCTCAGTCCCGGTGCGTGCGACGCGGCCGGCCGGGCCCGGAAGGAGACGCGCGGGGGCGGAGCGGGGCGCAGCCGCGGGGTTGCGTATCGGTGCCGGCGGAGCGCCCGCACCTCAGGCTCGGCGGCGGCGGGTGAGCGCGGGGCGCGGGGGGGCGGGCGGGCAGGCAGCGCCTGCTGGGGGCCGCGGCCTCGCCCTCGGTGGCCGGCGGAGGGGCCGGGCGAGCCCCGCAGGCC
Organism: Ciconia boyciana; assembly: GCF_034638445.1. Lineage (NCBI taxonomy): Eukaryota > Metazoa > Chordata > Aves > Ciconiiformes > Ciconiidae > Ciconia > Ciconia boyciana. The sequence continues at coordinate 3,781,425 of NC_132942.1, read as the reverse complement.
GCCCTCGTATCCTGCCGGCAGCGGCCTCCGGCCCGCGGCGCCGCGGCTGGGCCTGGCCGGCGGTCCCTGCGCGCCCGGGGAGGCTGCGGCCTGCGTGGGTCCGTGGGCAGCGCGCTGCCAGGTGGGGCTGGGGGAGCGGGCGCGGCTCTGCCCCGCGGCGGGCGCTCCCTTCCGTTCCCTCTCTCCTCATTCGCCCCGGGAGAGCCCTCGGGGCTCGTCGGGCCTCCGGGGCTGGGGGCGCCGGCCCGTGTGCCCCCGCCCGGTGCGTGGACCTTCCGTGGGTGCTCGGCAGTGCCTTCGTAGCCCTGGCTCCACCTCACCTGGGGTCTGTGGTGTTGAGGAGCGCGCTGTAAGCATCGCCCCACAACCTACAGCTGCTCTGCAGCCCTGTGCAGCTGTCTGGCGCGTTGTGCCGAGCTGTCGAGATTTATTCCAAGTATTATTTCTTCAGAAATTATAACTTCTAAGTTTTGGGTTTTTTTATAAGCGACTTGCTGCCCTACCTTGAGGATGTGCTCTATCAACTGTTTTTTGTGAGCCGGGCTACAGCCAAACCGCTGCATTAGGTGCCCTGAGGAGCTAGCGTGTGTGTTGCGGAGCCGTCTTCCCAGAGAAAGTGTTTGCCGTTTCAGATGTGCTTAAGATCTCTGCTAAATTCAAGTAGGCTGTCTCAGACTAAAAAATGCGATATAACTAAATTTAAGTCATCTGCCATGCAATATGTAAGCTTTCTGGTTTTCAACCCAATTAGTAAAGGAGCAGTATGATGATTAATGATTAAGGAGTATGACTCCTTCTGAAACCTCAGAGATGACTGGTATCAAAAACCTGATTAAAACACCCAAAGAAACTCTGTGCCGTTACCTCATTTTCAAACTCTGTCCCTCTCCTCAACTTTTAAAATACTACATCAAAGTGCAGTTTCCTGTCATAGAAAAACTGCACTGTAGAAGGCAGATACCAATTTATTCACTGAGTTTCTTAGGGATTTTGATTTTTATTGTACGATGTTAAAAGGATTATATGTGAAATCATAGCTTTACGTGATCATGTTTAGATCCTACTTGAAAAAATGCAAATACACCCTTACCACCAGACTTTAAGCTCTCGTTGCAAGTTGTGGTTTCAGCCGTAGCGGTGGCTGGGGTGCAGGGTTGGTGCAGTTAGGTTAGAGGGAGGTTTCTTTCCTAGCTCTTGCTGATAGTACCCACCCAGGCACTGCACAGTGTGCTTCCAGTTACTGCAAGAGCTGTTCGGCTTGGGTGTCGCTGGTTTCTGTTTCCTAATTATTCCATAAAGGGATTTAAAACTGCCTTTAAAAGCCTGATATCCTCTCTTATGTAAAGTTTCACAGACTTTGGAAGTAAGTGCTATTCTAACTGGTTCAGCAGTGAAATGATGAATTTTTAGCTAGAAAAATGCAGGTTGAGAGTAGGGGAAAAAATTTCCTGTTTTTCAGAATATAAAAGAAATGTGAGTGAGTTTGCTTGCTAGTCCTTGCTATCAGCAACGTTCCCTTCAGGAGGCTGGCCGAAGATGTTGCCAAAGCCACTGGGTGGGAATTCCATCATCCCCACAGGCAGAAGTGGTCTCCAGTAAGCAAACCCATCTCCTTGGTTTATACAGTGGCTTAGAGGGCTCCACAGGAGTTACCACCAAATGATATTTTGCTGGTGAAACAACATTAGCCGGGGATGTTGGAGACATTTTGAAGTGATAGCCATCTATTGTTGATGTGATGCTAGAAAATTAACTTTCATATTTTTGTTAAGGACGCACGAGTAAGTTGGTGATGTCTGTAAAAATAGTTGGTATCAAAAGATTGTCTTGTGTCCGGTCCAATTTTTCATTAAAAGCTTATGTCTGCTTGCAACTGGTTATTTTCAAGGGAACCCTTGAAGTAACCTTAAAATAGTATTTTTGTCTTCATCATGGCTTGTGAACAGTGATTGCCAGAGTTTTCATTGTTCTGCTTTTATGGTGTTTTTAACGTGAGCCTGAGAGCTTGAGTCCGTGTATATTGAACAGCCACGGCTCTCCCCTTAGTTCGGTGTAGCTCTGCGACTTGGATGTCTCTGCAGCATATAACGGCTCTTGATACCAATGCGGAGCCGCTACGGCTTTTTAATGCTTTGATTTGGCACTGCTGTGGATTATGTAGTTACTTTTCCTGTGTGGTAAGAGTAGATGTAATATCTCTATTCAAATATTACCAGTGTGCCTTTACAATTAGCTATCAATTTTTTTCCCATTTGAAAAGTATTTTTCTTCAAGCGCTGCCAGCTGATACGGCGACTGTTCTGGGTGTGTTTGGATAGCTCTGTTTCTAACACCACTTTTCTTGTCGTGATGGAAATTTAACCTATATTAATGCCACTTCAGCTGTGTTTGCAGAGTAATCTTTTTCTCACTGTAATCATTTGAACCTTGCCCTTAAAGTCTTTTCTGTAATGCATAAGGATTTTGTTTTGTTTTATCCACAAGTTTAATAGATGGAAAAGATTAATATAGCTGAACACTGTGAAGTTATTCTCACCTCAGTAATCTGAGCACTTCTTTTACATCACACTGTTTGCCCTGATTTGCAGGTTATTTGAGTCGATCATTTTTCTAAGCCCCACAGAGGCTTTTCTTGATTGGTATTTTGCTTAAGCAATAAATAAATCTGCTGACGTATATGTTCTGCCGTGTTTGCTTATTCTTGACCTTTGCTTTTTAGCCACGCAAGGGACAGTTTCAGTCGTGACGTTGTGTAACTGGGTGTTTATGCATTGACAAGTGTATTTGATTTGTATTCTTAAAATTTGTGCCTGTTGGAGTCCATCAGTTGTTCAGAGTAACATAGGACGTGAGTAAGGGTTTCGGGGTTAGTCACGGAGAAACCAAAGACTCCTCGCGCTTTGTCATCTTCAACCCGAGAGGCAGATATGGGCTGAAAAGATTTTGTTTCAGTGCAAGCAAACGTAATTGGAATATTCTTTCCTCCCCTTTCCATATTATCTTTCCATGATATACCTGTTGTTGCGTAGTGGAGAAATTCTGTTGGTTGCTGTGAGTGTAACTGCTACGACAGATGCCTGGATTTTGGTCTGGTTCTGACCTGTGTTTCGACTACTGTGTCCTGTGCTCCAGGGTCAGAGCTGCCCTAAAGTCATCTTGTGATCCCCCCAAGGTACCGCTGCAGCATCAAAATGAGTGTGGCAAGACAGCCTGCAGCAGCGTGGAAACTTAGCAGCGCGGTCCAGTTTCTCGAGGGTAGTTGGACTCCAGTGTCCCCTGACGTTAGCAGGGGTTATGCGCTCCAGTAGGAATTAGCTGGCTAAATGCTTCTAAGGATGTTGCCCTTCAGTCTTTCAAGAGGTTTTCACGCTAGATACTAATTCACTGTGTCAAACTGGTGCTTTCAGCGTGATTATCCTCACTTTAGATAATGAGGAAATTAAGATGAAAGCTAAGAAATTAATTGCTCGTGGCTGCGCAGTGAACCTAGTGATGGCTTTATTCTTTCCTCCTCTGTGCTACCTGTTCTCCTGGGCACTCAAGGTGTGCCAAAGCTCCCCCGACACCTCCGCCGTGTCCGCTTCTTCGGAAGCAGCCCTGCCTTTGGTGGCAGAGGGTTTTTTCCTGGGGCAGGAACAACTGAATTTGTCAGTCTGTGCAATCCATCCTGGCCACTTGCTTCTTTCCCAGGGACGAGCACAGCAGCGTTACATTTTTTAACCATACCACGAGGGGGTATTTGTAGAGTAGCAGAGCTTCATCCTGGTAGCAAGGGGTGTCCTGCCTGGGATGGTCGGCTGAAGTTGGCTGATGGTTGTATGGCACAACTAGAGCGTTGGTTATAGTCATCCTGGCTGCTCTCAGCTTGACCTGTACTTGATCTAAGCTGAAGGAATTTGGTGGGAAACATGGTGTTCTAGAGTCATTTTTTAAACACAAGTTTTGCATTTAAGGCTTAAATTGTGGCAGCTTGTACAGGACAGTCCAGGAGATCATGGTCTTTGAATGGCAATTCCAGTGCTTTGTGCTAAGCAGTTGTTTCCCATTACAAGCCAAACAGACAGGTTCTGTGCAGACAATAGGGATTTATTTGGTATGAAACTTCTCTGGATTCAACTTCGCAAAACTTCTTCACCTCTTACCGCCTCTGCTTCAAACTCCAGCAGCACCCAAGAGCGGAGCACTGGCTCTGCACTGACATCCCTCTATTGCCCTCTTAAGTGCCACATTTTCCCATTTGAAAAGTTTATGTGAAGATCCCATTTGAAATCTTCAGTGGAACATCACACACCTCCACCAAACCGTACTTAAGATAAAATTATTTTTACATCGTGCGAAGGCTTCTGTCCACGTAGCATTTTTCCAAAGGGAGGAAAAGGTCTTTGCTGTTGAATCACAATCTGGATTCTGTTTTCCACTTCTACGCTCATTTTTTTAATGTGTTGTGGGGTCACTTAATTGGTCCATGATACAGTTTACCAAAACTAAATTGTTTTTTATTTTTTCACCCAGGACTTTGAGTTACTTTTGTTACCTATAAATATCTTACAGTGTTTAATGTGCTGTTCTGACAGATCTTAAATGCATTATGTTTTCTGTTTATTTCAGACTATAAGATTCAGATATGTCCTTCATATTTGATTGGATTTACAGTGGTTTCAGTAGCGTATTACAGTTTTTAGGTAAGTTTTTATTGTTTGGGGTTTTTCCTTTCTGCTATTCTTGTATAAAATGTCTGTTCACCTGTTATCTTCAAACATAGCCGCTGGTTAAATAATAATATTTGTCTTGGTGTATATTCAGTAACACTCAAACAAAAGTTTCACTTTATCAGTATTGAGTATTTCCAGAGCGTGCTCTCCGCAACTCTTAGGTTAATCCTTTAACCTCTTGAAAAAATTACATTTTCTTTCGTGATCATAATAGGTTTGATTTTTCTAATTGTACCACATTTAAGCTGGTGTAATTCAGTTGACTTTTATGGAGTTTCTCCTGATTTTTCTTCTGCTGTAAAGAACTGAACTCAGTTATTTTAGTTCAGTTATTTTGCACATGAAGATATCACTTGAGAATCCAAATATGAGGGACCATCTACAAAAAATTAGTGCTGGATATTGAAGCTCTTGCTCATGTTCAGCAGCGTGTTATTCTGTGACGGGTGTTGCTGAAATCGGTGTGAAACTTCACTGGCACCTGCTGAAGAGCCTCAGGAAAGTATTCCCTGGCCAAAAGAGTCTGCAATCCATATCAATCCAAGGTGAAATATTAGCTTGTGCAAAACAAGAGGAAAAAAAAAAGGGGGGGAAAAAACCAAAAAAACCCAAAAAAACAGGAGGAACAGGAATGTTAGGATACTAAAAAAAGGAAGAGAAGTTGCAGATCACGTAGGTAAAAGGCACAGTTTACAAGTTCGAAGGATTTTATTGAAGTGGATAAAAAGCATTTGAGATTAAGGAATCACAGCAAGCTGTGCCACCTGCCTTTTATCAGTTGAAAGTTTAAACTTTTTCGCTGAATGTTAGACCCTTGGCCTACTACTGAAATATTAGCCAGTGAAATTTTAACTAAGTTGACTAATCTTTCTTATCTCCTCTTACTTAGCTGAGCAGTGATTACTGCATGCTAGCCCGCTTTCCCATTCCTGTGCATGCAAAGTCTAATTCTGGTGAAAGATACCAGAGCTTGAAGTGAGAAGGAGAATTACTTTGAGTATGTCCTCCTTATTCTAGAAGAAACACTTTTTCTTTTCATTCCCATTTACGTTTACAGTTGAAGAAGGCTGATTATAACATTTGGGAAGCTCCCTGCAGTTCCCTGTGCTGTCCTGTCAGCAGGCTGATAAGATCACTTTATGAAGTACATCTTTGCACACATATACTTTTAGAATGCACAAAGAATCTTTTATATATATATATATACACACACACACATAAACTCTGGTGTTGGTGTAGCTAATAGCTGAAGTTTTGCTGCTTGTTTGTTTTGCGTTTCTATGAAAGATACTTGGGAAGCATGAAATGTTTCAGAGAAAGCAGTGGCACCTGATTTGGGAGCAAAGACTCCTCGCTGTCCAGGCTGAGAGTGGCAAAAATATTATTGTTTCGCTATGGTTTAGTAGCATTTTGCTTAACTCATAAGGTAAGTGTGAACTGGAGTTTCTCCTGTGACAAGTTAATACATGAAAATGTTTGTCCACTCCTTCTTTCTCTGTAAATATCCACTCTGTAGTTTAATAGTTAATATATTTTTGGGCATGTGAGAAGGTAAGTTTGGGAAGTAAGAGTTGTTGTATTTGAAAGAACTGTGAAGACACTCCACAGTACCTGTCGTAATAAAGTTCAGTAATGAAACAAGCTGAGGTATGTGAAAGAATATTCATTCCTGCAAGTTACAAAACATGTCATGCTGAAATGCGATCCCAGAGATTAGCTTAAAGGCAGGGGGAGAGGTGAGCAAACACCAGCAGTGTAAAGGTCGGCCATGCAGATGCACGTATGCTCCTGTAATGCTGCGGCATCAACGGGGCTGTGCGAGTAGCCACCTGTGCAACAGCATCATTTAAAATCCCACCAAATAAAACACATATGAGGGTAACACGTTAGGGAAGAAGAAAAAACAAGGGCTCTGGAAACTGCTGTTACTGGCCCACTCTGCCGCCTGCTAGCCTCCTCATGTAGAGAGACCCAGGGCAGCTGTCAATGGGCTCTTTGGATGGCTACCGGCAGCTCGCCTGTGGCCCCGAGGCATAGCACAGGGTGTTGGATTCATAGTTTGCAGATCAGGAGGGTTGGTTGTGCTTGCAGGAGAGGGTGCATTTAAGTGTAGGGACTGCAGCGATGGGACGGTTGAGCTCTAACAGCAAAATCCATTTGTGTACTTCACAAAATGTTTCTGTATCATCGCAGTTGTGGTAGAATAAACTGTTCTTCAGCATATTGCAACGTACCACAGTACTATGACATTATGTAGTAAAAGATCCTAGTGACTTAACTCCCACATTACAATATTTGGCTGTATTTTGCAGTTCTTTTGCAGAACGAAGAGAGAATTCTGTTAGGAATGTAGCCCAGTTTTGCTTTGAAAGAAATGTAATTTCAGCACATACATATATTTTTCTTTTTCCCCACCCTCTGTTGTAAGTGTTCTGCCCTCTTCAGCACTTGTGAAGGCTGTGGGGTCAGTAGTGGTTCCTAAGGAGATGTGCAGTGCGTAGTATCCAGCCACAGCTCTGTGAAGAGGGAGGGAGTAAGGGAAGATTTTTGTCCTTAAAGTCAAAGCTAAGAGGCTCTTCCTTCAGGAGTTTTTTAGTACAGAGTGTGATGATTTTTTAAAATGAAATTTGTCTTAAAAATGTTTTACTTTGAATGTCAATCAGTTTGAAGCAGTGAAAAATAATCCTGGCAATAGGATGTAGTGTTGGCAAGTTTAAGAGAATCGCTCCTTGATAACCTCAAACTTAAGAAAATAGAGTGTTCATGTTCTACACGTCCTTCCTCTCCTTCACAGCAACTGTTGCATTTACTGGGGTTACAAGTAAAGGGAAGAAAGGGGAAAAGGCATTTTTATAAAGCTGACAATTGGTGAAAATAAAGTTTCTTATTCCTGTTATGAAAGTGTTAGCACATGACAGCAAGTGTGTCAGAATTGCCCTGACAATGCCATTCATGATATATCCATACAGTTTAGCTGGGGGTATGGGTGAATGTTACTTTTTGTCAAAATAACTTATGAACCAACACAAAAGAATTCATACATATACTAATTATGACTATTGACATTGAAATTAATTTCTCTGTAATATACCCATTGAGGTCTGAACTTTCTTTTTGTCTCAGACAAGTTTTTTGTCGTAATTGGAGGTAGCTGAACAAAACACCCTCTGTTCAGGTTCCGGATGGTCTTTATTTTAGAGCCCGCTGTCAGAGCTGTACCCGCATGTCCCCTCTCCATCACCTGTGAGCAAACTGTCCTTTTGCTGGGGCAGAGCAAGCTATGCTGGCAAAATTTAGTCCTGTTTTGTTGTGGTTTTCCTAAGAGAATGTAAATGCAGTGACACGTTTACATCAACTGTGTGCCTCTCCCCCACTAAGCATCCCGTAAGCTGCACGTGCTACACATAGTGCAGCAGACACATGGGCAAGTGTGAACGTAGTTTGTACGAGTAGAACACGGATAAAGGGCATTGATAAAGTGCGCGGCAGGGCTTGGCCGGTCTGTATTTTGTACCATGACTGTAACACTTTGCTCCTGGGAGCAAAATAATCTCTGGTGCTAGAAATTAACTCCTACCAATTTAACTGATTAATCAGTAGGTCCTTCTTTGTTCTAGGACTGTACAAGAAATCGGGCAAACTAGTGTTTCTTGGACTGGACAATGCTGGAAAAACTACGCTGCTGCACATGCTCAAAGATGACAGACTGGGACAACACGTTCCCACGTTACACCCCAGTAAGTTAATATTGCTGGTTCCATAGCTGGAAAGTATTTAAAGTGTTGCAGGAAAAGCAGGATCTGATTATACATCGTAAGACCAACAGTGTAACTAGGGAGAAACAAAGGAGTTTCTGGCATTGCAATCTGTAGGTAGTTCAAGTAACTTTCAGAAAAATGTATATAGGGTAGTTCAATGTGCTATATTTAAAATTGGGAGGGTTAGTAACAAGCAGAATGATGGAGCTGAGAGTCTAGATTACAGAAGCTGTGGGAAATTGGGGCTTGCCATATTTGGGAGCAGCTTCTCTGTGCAGCTGGAAAATTAGCATGTCTGTACACCGTTTTGATTTTTTTTTTTGGCTCAGAGGTTGCTGCGTAATTGTTATCCTAGTAGCCTTGCAGGAGAAAAAGTTCAACACAGGTTATAAACGTGGATTGGTGAAGTCCAGTAAGGAGGTGAGAAACTGGGAAAGGATGTGAAGACGAGAAACCTTGAACAGTATTGTACATGAAATGCCACCGTTGTGGCAAACCAGATGCCAGAACCAACTGTTGTTTGTGTAATGTGTGGGGATAAATAATGTACAAATATTCTCTGCTATTCCTAGCATTGCAGATATTTCACACGTGTTTTAACAACAAAATGCTATTAACCATTAAACAAATGTGTCATTGATTTGTTTCTTGAATAACAAAATACTGAAAAGACCTGAGACAGAAAGTAAAATCTACAGGCTAGAAGGTTAAACTGTTCTAATGCACTGCATAATCTTCACAGAGAACATAATTCTGTGTATTTCTAGCTTCAGAAGAGCTGACAATTGCTGGCATGACTTTCACTACCTTCGATCTGGGTGGACATGCTCAAGGTAAGAGAATATGTTGACTCACTTCACTGAATTGAGTTAGAGTTGTCTACAGTCCATTAGTTTCAGATCAGAAATATGACCATGCTGCAGAGATCGACTTCCCACACCCTTTCTGACAGTATAAAAAACATTCACTGCTGTGTTGTCTGTCTCCACCATTTATCACAAATCCCAAATACAATTTGGCAAGAGCTGCAGTAGAGCATAAATTTTTGATGGATATCTGTATTTTGAAGAGGATTCTGTACTTTGAATTGCTTACATTTACCTTTAAGCTTTATGCTTTAGACTTACCTTTGTTGACGTAATTCTTGGGGAAACACAAAGTTTCAGTACATCAGTGTGCATGCGGGATAGAGGGAGTGGTGATAACGGTAAAGGGAATGATACTTTTGCTCCGTTATTTCAAGGTTTGTAAACCATGAAGTTGCATCCTGAAGACTGGTAACATAAGCTAAGACTTCAGAAAAACCTTGTTGCTTCTTAATTACGGATGTGCATCGCTCTGAATTTTGGGATAATTTCCTTTTGTTTTTAATTCACATCTTCCCTGTAGCTCGCAGAGTGTGGAAAAACTATCTGCCTGCGATTAATGGCATTGTGTTCTTGGTGGACTGTGCAGATCATGAAAGATTGCTTGAATCAAAAGAAGAACTTGATGTAAGTTTAAATAAGTCTTTGAAAGTTTTAACTTTACCTGCTAAGAAGTAGGCTCAAATTCCCAGTATCCAACAGAGCTCTGCTGCCACCTGGACATGAGTAGTAGCAATGTGACCTTCTATATTCTAAATTAATCTCTCCTCCTTTCTCTTTTCCTTTGTAGTCACTAATGACAGATGAAACTATTGCTAATGTGCCTATCCTAATTCTTGGTAACAAGATTGACAGACCTGAAGCTATTAGTGAAGAGAGGTTACGAGAGATGTTTGGTCTGTATGGCCAGACAACAGGAAAGGTAATGCTCCTTTTTTTTTTGTGGCTTTGGGTTTTTTTTTGTTAGGGAGTTTGCCTTATTTGTGTGTTGACTCCAGTTCACTCCAGCTACACAAAATAAGAGGGTTTTAATTTATAAAGTACTTAGTACATAATAACTGTACATGGAATGAGTGAATTGTGGAATCTTTTTTGTGTGTGTTAGATGCATCTCTACTACAACTTTTTTACATCATATTTAATGCCACATTTTTTCAGAGAAAACTTAATTGTACTTAGCATAATTTTTAGTACTTCAGCTTTCCTATGCAGTACTTCAAAAGCATGAGCAAGTTTTCAGAGGCTGTAGTTCTAGTGACAACTATAAGAGAAAACTGGATAAAGTCTTACAGTAAGTGACTTTTCTCATTTAAAGTGCAGACTTAGTACAATTTCTTACTTAATATGTTTACCTAAAGCTTAGAAATAGATTTACACTATTGTAGAAGTCTGTAGGTTGTGAGGGGAAAAAATAAGTTCTTCCTGGCATCGGTAGCAACAAGGCAGACTTATTATGGATCTTTGTGATACTTCAACTCTTCTTAATTTAAAGTAAATACAGTGTACTACTTGTAGGAGACATTTGGATACAGGGCACTAGAAACAAGTTGCTCCGTTGTCCTTTGCCCTTGGAAAGACACCTCTCTGCAGCCGACAAAGCTGTCCCAGAGCGGCTTCCGTCCCAGCTCCCATTAGATGACCAGCAGTGTGGCCCTGCTGAGGAGGGCACCTGGTCTTGTAATTCCTCTCTTCCTGTAAGAGTATTTACTCTTAGAGTATTTTTAGAGTATTTAAGAGTAAAGAGTAAAGTCTTAAGTAAGACTCTAATACTTAGAGTATTTACTCTAAGAGTGTTTACTCTTAGATGCTTCCCTTAAAGTTCAGTGCCAGTCAGAGTTCAGGTTGAGTGGGAACAAGTCTTTACCTTCTTGTTTTCCATATGGAAGAGAATTGTACAGGTTAGTTTTAGAATAGGTATAATGGGCTATAAACAGTTACTACTAACTTTTTTTTTAATCTTGCCCTGGTTTTTACAACACTGCACGTAGTCTATGAAGTATGAGTACTGTTGTCAGTCTCCAGTTGAGCAACAGCTTTATCGCACTGTGCTGATCTTGGCAAGCAAGCAACTTGCACTCTTGCTGTGGTCAGTCCTACAATTGGTAGCAAATGTTCTTTTTAATCTGGTTGGAAAGGTATTAGAAACAGAGCAGAGAACTGTGGCTGAAAGCTGAGTAGAAGCTCTCAAATTCTCTGTGCACATGCTTGCTGTTGCTTTGTGGTTTCAGGTGCTTCACCCTCTCCCACTGTGGATGCACATGAAAACATGCTCAGTGTATTTCTCAGGTGACCCTAATCTTATAACAGGCACAAGTTTTAGATTATTTTCTAAAATTCCAGTATCCAACACAAGTTAAATAATGGCATTCTATAGAAACAAATGTCCATGTAAAGTAGCCATCTTTTTATAATGATACTGTAACTTGGAACACTTCTGTCTCTCTGCAGGGCAGTATACCATTGAAAGAATTGAACGCAAGGCCGCTAGAAGTGTTTATGTGCAGCGTGCTAAAGAGGCAAGGCTATGGAGAAGGCTTCCGTTGGATGGCACAGTACATTGATTAATGCCAAAATCGCACCAGTACATTCTGTCCCATGTCCAAATATTAAGTCTGCTCCTTATTTGATCACTCAGTGTACGTAACTTGAATTCATTTGACTGTTTAGTTATAACAATATACATTTTTAGCTAATTATATCACGTATGCTAAATTGTAAGTGTGAGGATTGAAAAATTATTTCAAGCAAGTTTGTAAGTTTAAGTACCACAACCTGTGAGCTTTCTAATCCCATGCAACATTCTTTTGCAGCTTTTAATTTAACAAGTCTCCGGCATCATTTTTGGTCAGAGCAACTTTCCAGTACAGTATGTTTGAATGCACTTTTTAACAGCTAAAAACTATGAACATGTGAAAAATATTTAATGCTTATGTGAAATTTTTTTATGTACTTTTTTGAAACTGGTTTTATAACTTTAGAGTATATAACCATCTTTCAAGGAATAATAAATAATTAGCTGATGGATAATTGCATGATGCCTTACGGTTTTCAATAATATACTTTCTTATGCAACGTCATGCAATAAATTTAAATCCAGTTTTTGGCAACTTTAATGGAAAATGTTTCATTTTAATGTGTCTTAACTAGTGAGGCTGCCTGATGATCCGAATATGTGGGATATTTTCCTGAAACACAGAAGGCCACAAAGTAGTTTCATTGTGTGTTAGAGTAAGGTCGTTTTTTCTCAGGCTACCAAATTGCATTTATTTTAGGATTTTGGGTTAGTAAAAGAAAAATCTAATCCGATGCCCTTATAACCACCATCTTTAAAAAGTACGAATAATGTAAAGCAACTATGCCAACGTGAATCTTGAACTAATGTCAAAAGTAGTCTTACTCTACTGGTCTCTTGAATTAAACCCCTGAAGTGACACAAGAAATTTTTTTTTTCTGAAGAAATTAACAATACCATTGCACTAAATATTCTGTTCCTAACTTAATTAGATTTGGGGTCTGCCAGAAGATTTGCCTGTGAAATCATCGGGGGGAAAAAAAATGTTGCCATTGCTGCTTGTGAAAATTTATCAGCCCACACCCAATTGGCCTATTTTATTTTTGGTGTTTTGAACTGGGACAAGATGGATTGTCTTCTGTGGTTTTGCCCTGAAACCTAGCCAGTGTGGCAGCTACTGTCTGCCCAGGTGGCTTATTTCTGGGGTAAAATTTGGTTATCTGCAGTCCTTGTTTCCAGACTTCTAACTCTTTTTTTTCCCCCATCTTTGAGTGCATTACTTCCCCAAGGAGAAAGCAGGTTATTTTTGAAGAGGGGGTGTTGAAGCACATGTGTCTGTCAGTGTCTTGATGCTGGCTGACACTGCCATGGAGCTGTGGTTGGTGTTTCTGTGTGCTGGGCATGTTTTACTCTAATCTGTCGAATGCAGGTAGGGTTTCAGCCCTGGAGTCACCGTTTCACCGTGAGAGGTTTGAGTTTTGCTGTGTAGTTTGTTTCCCCCTCATAAGAGTACAAACTGCTGCAAGTGTTTTTACTGAATCCCTTTTACTCACTATTGTAGGTCTTCTCCAAAATACTTAAGGCCTTATGTTTCCCATATCCATGGCAGCAAATGTATTTCTGACTGGTTTGATTTCATAAATAACTTTCTCTCTTGACCTGCTGGGCTTGAATCTCAGATTTAAAGCCTATAGGCTCATAGCAAATAAATGAGACTTACTCCTTGCCCAGACCTGAACTTGTATGACTGAATATTGATGATCAGTTCCCCACAGTCCTAGATTGTGCATCTGAATAAGAATAATAATTCAGAACGTAACTAATGTAAACTGTAACTGAAGTTTATTACTGCACAATCATATGCGAAGTATTAAGCCTAGTTTGTGCATGGTGAAGTTCAGAGTGATGGTATCAGATAGCTTTTCCAAATGACCAGCATAAGAGAATTCTGCATTTAAACTAGTGCTCGGCTGTAGAGTAGTGTCTCTGTTGCATAAATCAAAACTGGAGGTAAGAAATGGCCTCTTGCCAGTGTGGGGACAATATGTGAGTCTTTACTACCTACAGCTGCTACGTAGGGGACCCGCCTCTCTTTTTTTTTTTCCTCTAGATTTTTCTGATGATGGTTATAATGCAGAGGACAACAGCTAAATCAGTAGATGGTGTAAATATTAAAAATACTACTTGCATTCACACTGTGGTGTTGATGTGGGAGACCTGGGACTGTGTTGCCTGTGCTTATGGAAATGAAGCTGGAGGTGTTCTGCTGCAGACCACTTCCACAGGCTGAGCCATTACGTGGGCACTGAGAGGTCCTCTTCACCTGCTCTTCCAGCCAACTATGAATAACATTAGCAGTTAAGGAAAGGGATGATAGTATTAAGAATTAAAAAAGAAGGGTGATACTGCTTTAGAAGTGAGTGTTAAGAGTAATTCTTAGTATTATGGAAATACCCAGATTTCATGTTTCCTCCTGTAGGATGGTAGTTTAAGCGTGGTTGTAATAAGGGCACGAAGAAATCTGGACCTTGTGTTTATCCACCTGGGTGTTGTAATGGTTCCTGTTGTGAGAATTGCTGATCAACGCTCAGTTACATACACGAATAATCTTGCTCTGTTTCATTTCATTCAGCAGAGGAAGTATCTTTCTTCTGTAGTTTACGTTCTGTTGTGCACATGAATGTGAATGGGTGTTGTGTGTCTTTGTGTGAAGACTTCATTAATAGACAGATATACTGATGAGAGGTTTTCTGGTGGTTTTCATCCCCACCCCCTCCACACCTCCCCAGTCATTTATTTCTGGAGGTTGCTCATTCCTATGATTGTGACCAGTCTTACTTAACTTAAAAAAAGCAACATTCACATTTGGGTCCGACTTCTATGATTCCCCCCCACTCTTGACTATGCAGATTTCAATTAAACATCACTTTAAAGAATGTGAAAAAGAAAACTCATTAATAAAGATGTTATTTATGAAGTGTCTCATTTTGTTTTTACATCGCAACAGTTCTTTAAGAGAAACGAATGCAGATTTCTAAGATACTAATAACTACTTGTGACAAAGTGGCCTGTATTTCACTGCACGGACCCCATACGCTAGCATCTATGGGTTGAATAAGATTTACTTTGCTTGGATTTAATTAAACTTGGGTTTTAGTACGTATTGTGTAACTGAGAGGCATTGCTGCATTTCAGTCTTGGTTTAATAAATTTTTCAGCAACAATTACTGGCATTGGGGATGGGAAGGATCTTTGAGCTTTCTCATTTATCCTCTTGCCAGATCAAGATTATTTCATTAATATTTCTGTATTCAGTGTTCAGGTACTGTCTATGATGTGCCAAAGATGACCTGTGGCATTCACTGGAATACAATGCCTGCATGCATGTGAGCTTTATTGTATTTTAATAATGGGAATTGAATGTGAAATAGAACATTTGGCATCCACTTATTTATAACTAAAGTCAGGTCAGAAAAATGATGGTGGTGATCTCCAATCCCAGTGAATTCACAGGTCTGCTTGAAGTCGAATTGTTCTTCTCTTGTTTGTACTGTCAGAGTATTTGGTTGTTACCAACCAAAGTCCAGTATTTCTATTGACTACAACATGCTCAGATTTAGCGTAGGTAATGTCATTGTTAGTTACGGACTTAGGAGTTACATTAAAACCAGCCTAATCCACTGGCTGTCAGCGGGATGTGTAACTTATTTGCACTTAGATAAACCACTCTTTGCACTAGTATCTCAGTGTGGAACTAAACATCTTCTGTTTTGAAATGTGAGTGCTCTAAATGTTTACAAGCATAATTTATATAATAAACTGCAGAAGAAAAGCTAAAGTTGAAAGTGTTCTTAAACATGTTCTTAATGTGGTGTGTGTTGTTATGTTATCCCATCCCATGCTTGAAATTTAAGTATTGGGAATAGAAAATAAAATTCTGACTGGGAATTTGAAGAAAAGGAGTTTTAAACAGGTAGTTCTTGTCAAATTATCAAAACCAGGAAAAAAGTGTGCTGATTTAGTACATGGTCTAGTAGTGAGTTTGGGTTTTTTCACCTGGGTATAATAATAATTCAGTCTCTTCTTTGCTAGGGTTTCTGTTCATGGGTGCATGGAAGCAAATCCTCTACTCGGAAAACTCTTTGAGCATGGAAAAAAATGATGTTTCCTTTGTTGCAATTTTAAAGTGAGATGGAAGGATCTGATCTTACAGGCGAATGATACTGTCTTAGAATCCAGCTGCCCTCTAGGATTCGCGGGGCTGTATTGAGTGGGCACTGCCACTGAGTTTAGGTGCTTATCAGAGTCGACCCAGCCCTGTTTGACACAGCCCACGGGCGAAGTGTATTAACATACTGTGACAGAGAACTCTTTTCCAATCCTAAGTATAAGTTCTCCTTAGTTTACATTTTTTCAAATAATTTCTTACTTGACTGCTTTTGAACTAGAATTGGAAATTTGTTTGGTGGTGAGCAGTTGCGGTAAAATAATGATGAATAAACCATATCCCTTGTTTTTCTTATGACCCCATTTCTTATGGCACGTGTCCCATCACAGTAAGAAATTTATAATAATATTTTAGAGCCTTTGATGCCTGTCATTCCAGGATCTCGAAGCTTTCTACCTGTTAATGCTGCCTCAACATCCTTGCGAGGCAGAGGGGTTTTGTTATCCTTGTCTAGCCTGTGAAGAAGGTGAGGTCCGGAGGGATTAGGTCGTACTTGGTCACTGCCCGAATAAGAAGAGCAACACAGCAACCACCAGCAAGGTCGAATGAAGCAATGCTTCCCTTAACCTGGGCACTGTTGGTCAGCGTCCTGGAGAAGACAGGAGCCTTCATCACGTGCAGGCTACTGAAGAAACTGCACAGACCGTGTGTAAATCAATGGCATTTTGGGGTCACCTCCTCGTATGCCTGTGTTCATAGCAGAAAAGCTGCTCTAAGCGTGTACCATTCCCTGTCAAGCGTGTTGCCCCCAACTATGACAATATTTAGTAGAGAAGTTAACAGCACAAAGACTTGCAGTGTGTAGAGTGGGTGCAAAGCTTGGAGCTACTTCTAATTTCTGATTCTTTCTTAAATGTGCCATGTAAATAAACAACCTTTGTAAAAGGAGAAAACTTTAAGGCACACTTTAGTATTTGGGTCCAAATGCCTGCTTTTGGCACAGGCAAATAAGAATTTATATTGTTCCGTTAGATTTTTCTCCCCGCAAAGGTGGTACTTTACTGTCAGAGTGGTTTGATTAACTTCCAGGGGCAGCACTAGCTGGAGCAAACCCTTGGCAGTAGCTTGGGGCAGAGATGAGCTGTTGGAGACCCGATCTTAGCAATTTAATGATACTTGAGTACCCAAACCCAGGAGTAGATAGAGCAGCTTTGTTGACAAGGGGTGTACCGTGACAAGCTGCGGGTCTGGAAAGGGACCGGACTGGCACTTGCAGTACTATGTGCAGATGGGGAAGCTGAGCTAAGGAGGGGAACCTGATCTTACCCTGTCGAGAGGATCTGAAGTTGTTCAGGTTTTGTAGCACACGGGGTTTCTGAGCAAAGGAAGCTGCTTTTCGGTGAGAAGGGGGCTCTTGAGAGGAAGGTGGGAATTTGTTTTAAGTTAGTGTTTGTTAAAATCTTTGTTAAAAGGTTTGTTGAAACCCAAAAGCTTTGCTAGGGACAGGAAATCAGGCAGCGAGCAGGCTGGAGAGGGAGGGCGTCAGCGTTGGGGACCATGGCGCAGGGTCTGCCCTAGGGATTACACGACCATCTGTAGGAAATACTTGATTAAGTTCCTGGCTGTGCAGTGGAGGAAGGGAAAAATTAATTGGGTTGAAAAATGTCCTCTTGCCAGCGAGGTAAGAGGGAGAACACTTATGAACAGAGCTCCTACCGCTGCTCTGCCACAGCTTGTTTGTGGGCTGACCCCGGGGCTGGTATTTGGAAACGCTGGTGCTTGTGAAAGCAAAGGGGAGAGAGACAAATTAGCTAGCAATAGGAGCTGTATTTCAATCAGTCTGTGCATGCTATGGTAATGCCAGTGTTTGTCAGGTTGTTTTGAAATCTGTCCAGTATCCTACAATTAAGCTGGGTTTTGCTAAGTCAGTGAAAACTGCTGGTCCTTGGTTGACTGTTCCCCAAGGACAAAGCTGAGGCCTCTTGTTTAATGCACTTGACTTCTGACCGGAGATAAGCACGAGCTGCAAAACTTAAAACCATATTTTAAGCTCTCTCATGCCTCTTGGCACTCGGAGCTGGATTTTGAGATCAGCCTAGGCTATTGGCTCCAGCCCTAGTGCCCAAATGCCATTTTCTCTCCTGCTTTGTTAGAGCAGGATTTTGGTTTACGTTCAAATAAATTGGAATTGTAAAAGGAAGACTCCTGTATGTGCCACTTAGCAAGGAATAGAAGAGTTATGTGTATGTATGCAATATATATAATATGTAAATATATATATGCTTATCTATACACAAGAGGTTTAAAACAAATCTGCTCAAAATATTGTTACTGAGATGCATTAGCATGAAATTGCAGAGGACATCTAGTGAAAGTCTGCTCGTACTAGGTTTTAAAGGCTAAAAAATTCAGGAGGAGTTTGCAGTACAGAAAATTAAAAGCTTTTGCTTTACTGATGAATAAATAATTACAGGAGATGCTGTGGGAGAAATTCAGATGTGCAGCTACAGTAGGGAGAGCAGCTGGAGTTCTGGGCGCTGCCTGGAGAAACAGCGTTTAGGCAGAACAGGAGGAGGCAGAGCTAATAATATAGCTTGCCTTTTTTTAGAGCTTATGCTTTGTTACTGGCATCTGAGACACTTTTAGCATTGGTGTAAAGAAGTTTGGGTGTTCCTACAAAATGAGATGTTTACTTGAGCAATTTTTAGAAAACGCGTCCCATCCGCTTGTTCCTACTCACTGCTCTCTGCTTGTGGCGGCTGGATCTGAAGAGCTCCGATGAACATCCCCAGAAGAAGGTTACGTCGATTTGACGTTTGTACCTGAAAATTTCTCTGTAAAGAGGACTTTTCTGATTTATAGTCTTTTTTTTTTTTTTTTTAGTTCTCCACAAGGCCTCTCGTCTGCTATTACCATTTCTGTAATATCCTTTTGTTTTCTAATCTGTAATTTGAATTGCCTCCTAGATTTAAAAAACAATATGACTTCTTTTTCCCCAGGCTGTTTTGGGAAGAGCTTTTCTTCAACACTTTGTTTAAAATCCTGGGGAAGAAATTGTAACGGGGCCCTCTATCAAAGAAGAAATTCTTGTGTTTTCAGAGCCGTTATCAGGCAGAATGCAAGAGAGAATCAGTAAAATATTCACGCATGTTGTTTGCCATTATTATTTTCGGAGAAACGAGGAAAACCAAAGAAGTTACAGTCACCGTGGTTAGTTGACGTTCACAGAGCTGCTGCAAGTCTGACTGCAGCAAAGAATGTGTAACGGATCCTCACGCATGTGACTGTGGGACAGAGTCTATTTATGGCTCCGTAAACATGAAATTATGAAATACACGCCGTGGAGATGGTGCTGGTGAAGTCCTTGTCTGACCTGGTCGACTATCGTTGGACTTGCACCTCTCTGGGAGTACAAAGTGAATTGGAACTTCTTGCAGAACATCGTACTGCTGGAAGATGTTTATTGAAAGGGAAGTAGGCCAAGCAATAAAGCAAAGAAACCATCCAGTATGTTACCAGGTAAGAGGGAAGGTGCTGTGAGTTTGTGTAATAATATCTTACACACCTTGTGGACGTAAGAGCACTTCACGAAGACAGCGTCTAGATTAAAAAAAAAATCACAAAAACCCCCCATGTTTTCTTTTGTACAGTCCAAAGTTGAAATAAATTCTTCTTAAAACAGATGGGTGGCTGAGACTTGGATCCTTTCTGCAAAATTACAAAAGTGTGCCTCAAGATTGCAAAAGAAGGAAAAAAAGATGTGTGAGAAATGGCTCATGTACACTTTGCTTTTGTACTCATTAAGTGGTACCGATGATGATCTGCAGGGTACAAGGCTGTGGTGGGGAAGGAGTTGGTCCTGCCCCGAGTCTTCTGCTGGAGCCTGCCTCGGCTGTGCCCTCCCCTGCTGCTGCTCCTCTCCAGGGGCTGTGTCCCACCTGCACTGCCTGGGACCATCCCTGGCACCTCTGCTCAGGCCCCAGTGCTGAGCCTTGCATCCCAGGTGCAAAGGTCAGTGATGTTCCCCCCCCAGATGCTTAATTCCTCCCCTGATAGTCGAGGGCGGCTGTCAGTCTGCCCTAGGATAGCATTGCCATGGCCGGCACCCGTATTTGGTGTAGCTCGCCGCTGTACGGAGGCTCAGGCAGCTTCCTTGGGATCCAGAGCGGGGTGAGCAGGCAGGGAGCGGGCTGTGCGCTGGGTTGCACCGGGCAGGAGCTTGTTGGGACAAGCGGCAGCCTGCCTGCCTGTGCAGACAGATGAGTGCTGGTAGGTGAGAGGAAAACCAGAGCCTACCCTGGGGACTGGGTGAAAAAGTTGTGCAAGGAGGGAGAGCAAAAACACGGAGGAAAAAAAGACCAGTGGGATCCGGGATTTACTTCATTCCTGGTTTTCTCATTTCACAGAAGAGGCAATCGAACTCCCGCCTCATTGCAGCAAGTGCCTGAGCAGACAGTCCTTTCAAAAACAGATGGTGGCCCTCCATCCACACACTACATCCCCAAACCTCCTGGAGCAGCATGTGCCTTCATCTGTCTCCTGTGTAACGTAGCCTATAGGGCGTGCGTTGCAACCCTGCGCCTGCTCCCTTTAGTCTCTATTTCTATATCTCCCCAGGGAATAATCTGCTCCCAGTCCTGGTCTTTGGGAAGCTTGTGGTTTTTTGTGCTAAGGCTAAAAAATTAGGTGAAGTGGAAGGAGCAGCTTTCCCCCACAAGCCTTCTACAGTACAGGAAAGGTCCTTGGTGGAAAGCTGTGCCCGACGAGGAGGTTTCAATCAGGAGCCCAGGCTGTCACGTTACTGCTGCTCAAGAGCCAAAGAAAACCCCCCAGCCCCAAATTCAGCTCATTCCCCCAGGAAAATACAGTCGTGCCCCATATTGCATGGCTGGGCAGCTCTGTCAGCAGTGAAGTGTTGGTGGCTGCTGTAGAAAGTTTGACTAGAGATTACTTTCAAATGGTTTTCCTATTAGCCTTCTAAAGGTAAACAAAGAAAGGATTGGCATAGAAGAGTAGGAAGGCAAGAAAAACTAAACTCTGTAAAATTTCATCAATAAGCTATTTGCTGTTAGAGAAGACAGGAATTTATGTCCCATGTTAAGCTGATCATGGTGTGCAACCCACTTCTGGGATACTTAACAGAAATCATCATAGTCATAGGTCTGGACATTCTTTTTGTTCTCCCCACTGGTTTTCAAGTGATGTTCTTGCACTTTTCTCTGCCTCAGACACAACTGTTAGCGTTAAGGCTGCTCTGTGCCTTGTGCAATCCTCCTGCCCTCGAGACGAATCTCAACCCAACTGAACCATGGCAAGAGTTTGCTGGAGCAGCGCGCTGCCCGAGCTTGCAGCGGGCTCTCGGCAAATACGGCTCCATCTGCCTCCGGTCGGCACTATGGCTGCAGGAGATTTGAGCTGTGATTTATGTCCCACAAGAAAGTGCAGCATCATATATTTAGGGTACGGTGCTGAGTATCATTCGGTCTTGACAACCGTGGGATTCAGAAGAAATAATGCATCCAAACTCCTTAGTTTCTTTCGTTTTATTGATGCTTATTCAGTAGCAGAAGTACACAAGGAAAATTGCTGAGGTCTAGGTGCATAAGAAAAGCAGGATCAAGCCTTTCGTTTTGCACCTTTAAAGGCTCGGTTTTGCTCATGCGAAATTCTTTCGTCCCTCGCACACTGCTGCTGGCCCTGGGTTTGCTGGGCAGGGGTGATGTACCTCTGGGTGGCAGAGGGGAGTCTAGCTCCAAAAGAGCTCCTTTTGACTTGGATTTCAAGAAGATACAGTTACAATCTGCTAAGGGCTTCAATGAGGTGGATAATTTGGATGGTGGCCTCCTTTCCCCCATGAATTCTAGTGTATGAGGTATGCCTCAGTAACAAGCAGTTGTGTTTTCTGCCTCATGGCAGGCTGGCTTCTGGAAACTTGATATTTCCAGGTATTTCAGCACTAGCATTTAGATACTTGTCTCTCCTTACAAGTTTTTGTATTTGTATTTAAACAGCAGACAGACTGTCAGTAAGACGTGGTTCGTGTGAACGCTCTTCGTAAAAGACGATTACAAAAGCAAACAGAACGATCGCTCGGGGTTCACAGTTGGGAAGTAGGAACAAAATGAGGCTTAAATAGCGATGAGTCAATGCAGCGATGAAGTGCCTATTTATTGGTAAATAAAGGCTGGCTGCCATTGCCTGCTTCGAAGCCCGCGTGCCCCTGAGGGGTTTGGAAAGCGGTGATGCAAACTGATGAGTCACAGTTTAGAACAATAGTTTCTTCATGCGAAATGACTCAGGATAAAAGAAAAACAGGTTTTTCAAGGAGCCGAAGCCTATGAAATTACAAAAAGGGATAAAATAATAGGACATCTTTAACCCTGTGTTGAAAATATTAAATCTTTTTCTAAAGATTAATGCAGTGGTTGCAGGGGATGCCTGAGACCAGCGGATTAGACAGTGCCTGTTTTCAGTTAGCTTTCCCCTCTCGGAGCGTGCATGCAGATAACCAGAGCAAAAAAAAAAAGATGAATACCGTGTGTATGAGCATTAAATATGATATATATGACAGCATCTCGTATAACATTGGATTCCAGTCATTTGTCTGCATCATCCTCCCTATCCTCTTTGTCCCATGTAAGGTAAAAGGTTGGTCGGGCTCACAGGCGGGATGCTCTCGGGGTGGGAGCTGTCTCAGTCCGTGCGTGGTTGTACGTGGCTGGAATTCCTGTCCCACACCTGCAGAAAATACTGCCTGACCTCTCCCCTTACCCTGCCATGGACCAAATAGCCTCTTCCAGGAACTAAAAGCTCTGCTAGGTATGATGCTATACAAATAACACGTCCTCTTTATTGTAGATCACCCTTGCTGGGGGAAACGGGGTTAAATATGCCGCTCCGTAGTTCCTGTGGCCCCACAAACATCCATTTTAGGTATTCTGTAGAGTTTTAGTGCAGAAATTATCACCTTAGCAATCCGAATGCAAATACGTACAATTTTTTTAAGGATTTAATTACATCAGAACAATTAGGCAAAGGGGAGGGCAAGCTACGGTCTGTCAATAAAAACACCGTAACCAGATTAATCCAGCAAGCCAAAAAAAAGGCTTATTTCCTTTCTTCTACTACATGTGTTCACATCATGGGTAGCAAATTTCCCAATATTCTCCCTCAGCCCTCTGTGTCCTGCACCTTTTTGTCTGAAGAAGGAGGAAGCTCGGGTCTTGCCCAGGGCTGGTGGCATCCCCCCACTACCAATGGTTTTTATTCGGAGTTCAAGTCCCCATTTCAGCCAGCCGTGCCCCCGGGAGGTTTCCTGTTCTCACTGCTTTCTATCCATAGGTGGCAGCAGGCTTTA
Source organism: Ciconia boyciana (assembly GCF_034638445.1). NCBI lineage: Eukaryota > Metazoa > Chordata > Aves > Ciconiiformes > Ciconiidae > Ciconia > Ciconia boyciana. The sequence continues at coordinate 3,758,052 of NC_132942.1, read as the reverse complement.
AAATCTTTAACCTCTCCACACTGATGTGTTTTAGGAACTCGGGGAGTTGTGCAATGATCTCTAGAACTTTGGCGCATGGAGCGGGTGTAAGAGGAGTGAATTGTTTTCAAGGAGCGAAGGAACCTTTGCAGTTGTTCACTTCATTGCTCTATGAAGACAAATAGAAAGTCAAACTCAGGGGTAAAAAAGGGCAGATGAGCACCTATTTCGGGCCAACACACCTTTGCAAAGAGCAGCGATCTTGTCCAACCCAGGAAAAATAACGTGGTTACCAGCTTTCCCTTGAAAAAGCACATGGATGCAAAAATTGGCGCTTGTGATGCAGATTTAAGCTTCTTTGCTCCAATTTGCTTTTGCATTTTCTCTCTGTCTCTCTGCATTTGGGGATCTCTCCTCTCTCCCCCGTGGTGATGCCTGGCTGCTGTCTGGGTCAGCCTCAGGTGGCATCACCCAGGGAGCAGGCTCAGCTCGGTGGGGACACGGGGACGGCTCGGGGCAGGGTTGGCTGCTCGTGCTCCAGCAGCACGTGGAGTATGACCTGCTCTGTGCGGACGTAGCCCCACGGTGACGATAACCCCAGCTGTAAGGGGTGCTCAGGATCTCTGGCACTCGGGACCTCCATCCCGGTGCCTCCACCTCCAGCGGCATCAAGCCACGGTTGCCCCGGGCTCGGCAGTGCCGTGAGCCAGCCCTCCTTCAGCCTCCCATCCCCAAACCCCTTCCGAGGATGGAGCAGATAAAAGATGAAGGTCAGCATCAAGCTGTCTCTACTCACAGCAGTTTTAGGTTGCCTCCCGTGCTTGCAGATCCCCCCTAGCACTGCTCGGCGCGTCCCGGGGAGCACGGAGCCACATGCCGAGCACGCTGCGGTGACTCTCTCCGCTTTGCCTTTTATTTTCCTGTGTGCCGTGCCAGGTTCACCCAAACAAATCGGACCGTGTTGACAAGGAACAGCCAAAAGCCCTGTCAGCTGCAGGCAGGGCTAAGAGGTCAGCGGGCTCCTTGCGAGGCAGGGTGAGGAAGGCACTTGTTTGGAGGAGGCAATGAGTCACGGCTGCCTCCCAGGGTGATTAATCAGGAATTTGTTAAAGCATGGCTGGGCCATGGGTGAGAAAGAAAAGCTCGGGTGGCGGGTGCCCGCTGCTGCGCTGGAGCAGCACCGGCCAAGGGTGAGGGAAACCCGCCGTATAAGTCATTATAATTCTCCTGCAACAATTAATCATTGCTTTCATTGAATGAGATATTCTTTTCCACCTGCCCGTTAGCTAACGGGGTATTGCTGGAGCAATGGTAATGACTCCCTCGGAAACCGCAAAGGTGGCAGCATTTTTGACAGGCAGCAGAGCAATCCTAAATGAAACCTTGCAAGCTGTACACAGTGCTTGTGAAAATTAAATAATAATAAAATGGTAGTTACAGTAGTGCGTGTATGAACGGTGAGCTCCGTGACTCGGCCAGGAGGGGAGGCAGCCGAAGGGGAAGGAGAAAGCCTGGGTTTATGTCTAGACGTCCTGGGGCTGTCGGCTCTCCCGGGAGAGGGGGGACAATACAGAGTGTTCGGTGCAGCCGCGGCAGATGCAGCGAGGGAGCAGGATCAGGCCTGGTGAGCAGAGGAGCTGGGAGAGGACGTGGTCCCCTCGCTGTCTCCTCCGGCAGAGCCTGTCCAGCTCTCCGCATGTGCCGGAGTGGATGCCATGCTCAGCTGCACCTCGGGGAATTGTATCTTCTTCTGGGTGAACAGTAAATGAAGCCACGTTTCCTTCCTCAGCCTTCATTTTCTGATCCTGTAGGGAAAAGTACGTGTCGATTTATATTTAACTTTTCCTAATGACATGCTTAAATACATATGTTTTACACAGCTTGCTCGCACAAGGCAAGGGGGTGATTTCACTTGATGGGGGTGCGATGCCGGTGCCACGGCTGGGACGTGGGGACCCTGCGACGGGGACCGAGGCTGCCGCGCTGCCTGCGCTGCCCTGGGGTGTTATCCCACGCTGCTGGCGAGCGGGACGTCTCCATCCCCGTGGCCTCTGCTCCATGGCAGAGCTCTGAAGTGAAGCACGATCGCTTGTTTACAGCCGTTAACTGGCATTGCAGGCAAAATTACCCCTATTTTGACACCTCTCATAAGCTAGCAGCGATGAGTGACGGCTTTTCCAGAGGAGCAGCAGCTCCGCTCAGACTGCCGTTGACAGTTGCAGATGACAGGAATATGAGGGCTTAATTATTATATAATTAAGTTGAAATGATCATCTTATGTCTGTTTAGTGTCTAACATAAAATGAGCTGGTGACCTCAGTCTAGTTTGCAGTGGCCTCTGGTTAGAAACCACCAGCGTGCAGGATGCGGAGGGGTGCTGGCATCCCGGGGAGAAAACGGGGTCGGGGAGAGGGGTCCTGTCTGGGTGGTGGAGGCTCCACCAGAGACTGGGCTTCTGCGTGTTCTGCCTGGATTTGGGTGGCTTTTTCCCTTCCCCACTCCAGCAAATTCCCAATGAATAATTTTCATGTTGGATGGCTGTGAGAACAGCGGTTCTTCATCCGTTGTAGCATAAAATGCAGATTTGTGCAGGACACAGGGGTGTCGCCGTGCAGGCAGCGGCTGTCCTTGGAGCCGGGCTCCCTGCGCTCCTGCCTGGCCCGAGGTGGGAAGGTGGGGAAGCCCTCAGCCTCCATCACCCTCGCTGGTCCCGAGCACCCAGCAGGAGGGCTCCCAGCACCCAGGAACACCAGCAAAAAGCAAAAATAGTTGCAAAAAGCTACTATTCAAACCACCAATGTATACCCCAGCTTCTTGGTAGCCCTCCAAAATTGTATGTCCTTCGAAGCAGAGTTCAGGGGATGGTCCCTGTCCAGGACAAGCACCCACCACAGGGGTGCAGGGACCCCACTGAGCCTTGGCGATGGCCGCTGCCACGTGTAAAGGACATGAGTCAAGGCGTCTCTCTCTTCCCATGTGGAACTGGATTTTTCAACCTTAAATTCTATGAATATAGTTTTTCCTATAAGACATCCAATGTAGTTGTACCTATAAGATAGTCTTATAAGGCTAAAAATCCCTTTCAGGTAAATGTGGATGCTGGCACTGGTGGGATGCTCAGCTGTAATGCCTGAAAAGCTTCTGTGCCCGCAGGTGGGAGCTGTGTAAGGAGATGCTCTTTAATCTGGCAGCTTCACCACAGTTTTGCTTTTCGGTGGTTGTTGATGCCATCCGGCCTTGTTTTATTGTTTTTCTCTCAGCAAGAGTGGCGTAGGAAACGTTAGAGCAGGTGTTAGGCCATGTTTGTGTTTTAAAGGCATTTCACATTGCGGTTCACATCTGCGTTAGGAAAGCCGAAGAGAGGTATTGCAGGTTATTGTGGGAAATTTACAGTTTAAGCATCGCACTTAATAGAAACCCCTTCTGCTCAGGCTTGGGCTGTTACTGCATTATTCCCAGCCTCCATCTGTGCCTGCTGCTCCAACGTGCTGAGTGCCTGCAATTACTTCCAGAAGAAGTTCAGCCTCTTTTTGAAAGCACCCATTTCCCTCTGGCTCGAGCTGTCCACAGCTTTCATCCAAAAAAAAAAGATCTCAAAGTGCTTTTCGAGCTGCCTGCTTCTGAGCCGGGGGATGCGGCAGCTCCCGGGGGGGCCCAGCCTGCTGAAACGGGATGCTCTTTCTCCCATCAGGCAGGTTATGCTCAGCCTCTACAGCAAGTGCTGCTTTATATTTATTTGCACGATTTCTCTGCGTAAACCACACGGGTAAGTAACTGCCATGCAGCTGCGCAGCCTTTGCACCTAACAAGAGCCTGCAAATGTCAGTGTCTCCCCACCCTTCCCCTGCAGCTTGCTGCAGCATTTGCTGAAATAACGGTTAACGTGGTGCTCAATAAAAGTGCCGAAGCTGGGAGCTGCGGCGGAGCTGCCCCTCCAACAGGCACCACGGCGGGCGGTAGGATGGTTTCTTCAGCTGCTCCTAGGTTATCCCAGGGGAATGAAGCCGCTCCGCAGGCGCTCGGTGTGATCCCCATGGCAGCTTCAAAGCAGCCCAGTGGCACTGCACTTCGGAAAAATGCTTTCCCCGGCGCTGGGATGTCTGCCCGGAGGCGGCAGTGCCCAGGCTGGAGCATGCACCGGCGTGGTGTTCATCACAACAGACCCTGAGCCCATTTTAATGTCGCTCAAAGGCACCGACCAAGGAGCCGTCTGGACTTTGGGCCTGACCGTGTAGTTCAGTCTTCCCAGCTAAAGGCAGGAGAGGTGACAGTGACCGAGGGTCGTGCCACCAGTCTTCAAGGTGGCAGCAAATAAAGCGTGGATGTCGCACGCCGCCTCTCGCGGGGCACAGCCGAGGTGCTGGAGAGGGAGCGCGGCTGACGGTTTAACAGGCAGTTAAACAGGTACGGTGTCGCTGATGCACATCAGCACCAGCCCCGCTGCAGCCAAGGGAGCTTTGCCCATGACCTTGCTGGGGCCTCGTACTCCTGCAGAAAAGAGCAATTCCCATGTGCTGCTACCGCAAAAGCCGCTCCTCCGTGCGCTCCTCCGTGCACAGCCCCGCATCCCTCTGGGTCGCTCCTGCTCCCGTCCATCCCGGGGACGGCTGGGCTGGGTGAGCTGCAGTGGGCTGGGGCAAACGCTACCTGCAGCAAGCTGAGTGTTGCTTTTTCTGAGGGTTTTATTTATTTATGGCTTTCTTTTGCCAGCTCCAGCCTAGCTCCCGCCCGCCGGCTTCCCGGGTGGTGAGCACCCGGCATGGACACACAGGGACAACCAGGGTCATTTGGAGGAGCAGCGATGGCTCCGGCATGCTCCGCAGCGCAATCTCCTGCCTGCGGGGCTGGAGTGCCACTTTGCCAGCAAATTAGACTTGAAAAGTCGTAAAATAATTGCAGTAACATCTTCACACTGTTTTCATCAGTAAGCCAAGAGCACTGCACGCACAGAGCACGGGGAAGCTGACAGTCCTCGGGCTGCGGCGATGCTGAGCATCCTGGTGTGCCTCGGGGGTCCCTGTCCCCGTCCCTGTCCCTGTCCCCGTCCCTGTCCCCGTCCCCATCCCCGCTGCAGGACATGGGAAGGCCTCTCTTGGAGCAAAGCCCCTCTCCACCGCATCAGACCCAACACAAACTGCTTGGAGAGCTGTGTGTAACTCGGGGAGGGGGGAAGATAAGCCCCGTTTTTTCTTTCTGAAGCCAGCTGGCCCAGATTGACGGGGGAAAAAAAAAAAATAAAAGCCTTCTGAAAAGCAGCATCCTTTCGAGCAGAGCTGGTGGCTGTTGAAAGTGGCGGCAGGGGGAGGAAGAAAGGAGGGGGCCGGGTGCTGCCGGGAAGCCAAACACGCTCATTTTGGCTGGCTCTCTTCAGCAGCGTGTGGGCAGAGTGCTGGGATCCTGTGTCTCGGGCTGACACCGGCTGCGCGTTGCGGAGATGACTCATGTGCTTCGCGAGGAAGATGATGCTCTCGGTGTCGCCGAGCGATCCCTTCCCCTCCCTCCCCTTCCCCGGGTGAAGGTGCCAAAACTGCGCCGAGGGGAGACGATGGGAATGGAAAGGCAGAGGCTGACCCTGACTGGGACAGGCAGCACCGCGGGCTCCTCGTCTCGGTTAGGAAGGAGATGTTATGTTCCCTGCCTTGATAATTTGGGGTCATAATCGCACACGCCGGAGCAGGAGCTGGGCATCCCCCCGTGCTGCTGAGCTGCACCGAGCTGCAGCAGGGCTCAGCTGTGTGGGGCAAAGCCAGCGTGCAGGCTGGGGAATTTGGGCCAGTCATTAGAGGAGCAGAGCTGGGGTTGGGCTGGCCACAGCACTGTTTCAGTCCCGGCTTTTCCTTTAGGTTGACATTTGATGGTGTCACAGGATGAAAAACAAATTCCTCCATGGAGGAGCTGAGCCTGTCAGTCCTCTTGCTCGGATCGGGTCCGAGAACATCCTAAAAGGGGCTGCAGCACCCACAGGCGGCTGGGCTGGGGCGCAGAGGGGACTGACTGTCGGAGGTCCCGGCAGCGAGCCGGTGTCAGCCCTCTGCAGCCTCCCCGCTGCCTTCTGCTCCTGGCTGCGGGTGCAAGCCTCCCCCGGGTTTCGGTGTTTCAGGTTCATCCGCCGCTGTGAGTTTCGTTCTGACTTTCAGGTCGGGATGAGTCAAAAATCTCAGAGCAAAATGTAGACGAAACTGCTGTCTGCGGCAGGGCTTCCGCTTGTACCAGCTCGAGGGAGCATCCTCGGGGGGGACAGCCCTGCACCGAGCGCCAGGTCCCAGGGAGGGGACACAGCCCCAGCCCCACGCACCTTCCCGGGAAAGGCAAAGAGGCACAAAGCGAACTGAAGGGGATGGAGGTGTTTTGCCAGCGAGACCTCCGCTCCTGCCGCTTACCTTCAGAGAGCTGCGAAAGCTCATTCAAGCTGGGTTTAGTTGACAGCTGAGTCTGGGAGATGTTTTAGTCGCTGCTGGGAACTGACTCCTGGTTCTTTCCTGCCATTCAGTAATGAGCTAATTCCTTGCTTATTTACCCCAGCGGTTCAGCCCTTCAGATCCACGCAAGCCCCAGTCAGCAAACCTTTCCCATCCTTTACCTTCATTTCCAACAAATCCCTTTCATTGATACATACAGAAACAAAAAATGCAAAATAAGTTTGTAAATGCATGATGAGTTCACTGCTGCCAGCCCCTGGCATCCCATCTCTTCTTCAGCAGCCAGCAAACAATACCTTCAGACTGGGAAATCAGCGGAAAAGTGATTTTTGTGGGGGTCCAAGCGCGTTTCCTTCTGGCTAGCAGGCAGTGCTGCCCTTGGCCTCGCTCAGCCCCGCGTTTGGCAGTGTAAGGTAATTCTGTTTGCTCAAGCAGGCGGTGTTGTCCACTTAATTGTAAGGAGATGGGAATCCTTAGCTATGCCAAAGATTTTATGAACATATAAAAAAAAGCCAGCGAGCACTCTATAAGCTGGTAAATGGCATCCTACGTCCCCCCCATTAGAAAGCAGAGAGTTACACAGAGGTTAATATTTCATTCAGGAAATAAATCTGCTCTTACTCTATGCAGTCCGTAAAAGCAGCCAGGCCCAAGGTACTCCCCGCAGATGAGCAGTCCCCAGGTGCCAGGAGTCTGGAAAAAAACAGAGTCCCCACTGCAATTAATTAATACAAGAGGTACCAGTGCTGTGCCCCTCCATCTTCGCTTGTGCACGGTCCCGGAGGAGTCGGGCTTGGCTTACGGTGCGGATGGGTTATTCGTTGGTGATGAACTATCCTGAAGGTGACGTTCTCTCGTGGGATGTGTTGGCCTCTTCCTTCTGTACCCGGAAGGGAAAGCAGAGCTGCTGGCAGAAACTGGCATCATTGGTGCTGAACAAAAAACCAGAGAGGAAAGAAAGGGGAAAAAAAATAATCTATGGATTTATCCAGGCCATTTCCCCCGAAATGAAGGAACAAGCATTTTTCAGCATCTTGTCCAGACTCTGAGTTTTGCTGACTATCGCTGCAAATGCACCCCTCCTGCTGCTGAGCTTCCCGGCCGCTGCACACCCTGTTCCAGTCCAAAACAATCCTCTTGGTGAAGTTTACAGCCTTCAAAAGTACATTTAATTTTGCTCCTGAGGCACCTTAGTCAAAATTGGCCTTCTCTTTCAAGAAGCTCAGAGAAAACCACCACAAAAGCTGAGCGTTCACCATTTCTCTCCTGTCACTTACCACCAAACCCAAATGCAGCCTTGCAAGCAGAGCTGCAAAAGGGCCATTTCGACACAGACTTGGTTTCCTGGTGGTTTGGCATATTGTGCCCTGCATTCAACGGGCTCTTTTCCAGCTTTCCTGCTGAAACAGTGCCGAGACCCAGAGGGGAGGTGGGCAGGGAGGGCTAGAGCAATAAAACCACCCAGAGCCAACCTTTTTTTTCCCCTTGCAACTGCTATACTCATCACATGGGAAACAATCCGTTACCTTTTCTCTCTGTGTAGAACAAGCCTGAATACTCAGTGCATATTTGCCTTGTCCCATATGCATGTTGACTTTTTTCATCCTTCTGTTATTACAGATGCTGCAAAGGCAATAACCCTGAAATGTCACAGCTGCAGATTTGTGTCACACAGATAAGATGGTGTGATTAAATAAGGAATCACTCAATATCTAAATATTAGGTAAAAGACAACAAAATCTGCAAGAACAAGAACAAGATAGTGTACAGTACCTGCGGGATTCGCATCCCTGCTCAACCTGGGAAACTTTGAATGGCCGGAGATAGATAAGCTAATTTAACTGTCTTTTAAAGTGCTGGAAAGTATGTAGAGCTCGACCAGGCTCAGAGAGGAGATCATCCCTCTGAGGTTTAAAGCTGATCTCCGCTCCTTGCTTTGCTCCCAGCAGTGTTCAGCGAGCCGTTCAGCAGAGGTTTGTAAGGGACAGGCTGAACAAATTACTTTATCAGAAAGTCACTCGTCAGACATTTGCAATCCCCGCTGACGGACCATGCGGTGGGTCAGGTTTGCACCATAGCTGGGGTTTCCAGGGGATGCCGGACGCTGCGGCGGGCTGTCGGTGCCGTGCCGAGCACCCGGGCAGCTCTGCTGCTCCTGATCCAGCCCGGTTGCTGCTGCCCAGAGGCTTTTCCACAAGACCCTCCTGCAGCATCTCCTTCCTCTTCCTCGGAGAAGGTGACAGCCTGAGCAGCCACCTCCCACTCGGCTCTTGCTAGGCACTGTGGGGACACTTAATGCTCCAAAGAGATTTTTGGTTTACCTGCAACCACTCACTGATGCTGAGAATTATCTGTATCAGTGCTGCACTTAAGTCTTTTTCCAGCTTGAGGGTGTCTTCAATTTATAATTATATTTAGTTACCACTGTAACATGTGCTGGTGGCTGGTTGCTCCCAAACCAGCTGCATCCCCACTCCCTTCCATCCAGCTTTGCCTTTGCTGGATGGAAGGGAGCTGGATGGAAAGACCTTTGCAGAGTATTTCCCAGCAGAGCTGCTCCTCCTGGTAGGGCTGGGAAGACCAGGTTTGCTGAGTTTCAAAGCTCAGGTCATGTTTTCCAACCGTAATAGAGAGCTGTGAGCCGGAGGTGGCCGAGACATCTCCCTTGGTGTCAGGTGGGGCAGTTACTTCATCCTCACCGACTATTTTCTAACGCTTGGGATGGAGGATACTGCACACGGCTGGCAGGTGGGCTGGTGGGTGTTGAGGCGGCTGCGGTTGCCGTTGGCACAGGGGAGGCACGGCCGCTCTCAGCACACTCTCGGCTCCGGTTGTGCCAGTGCCGTGCCATGGCCACGCCGGTCCCAGCCTGCGCTTGGGGAGCTCAGCTATTTATGGTGCTTCTTCCTCCTGGTGTATTTATAGGAGCCAGTTTTATAGCTGTTGTCTGGCACATGCAGAGGACTGGGGAGATACTTGTAGGCTTCAGATCAGAGGAGTGACCGAAGTCCTCACGGCTCGGCACACATCTGGCTCTTGCCGTGACGATAAATGGCGGCACTGCTGCCCTCGGCTGACTGTGCTTCGGCATCCTCGAGCCTCAGAAAGCCTAAAAAAATCAGCCATGGGTGCCTTTTGCTGCTAGAGGAGAGCTGGTGCCGAGGAGGCGATGCTCGGGGCACAGGGGATGCGTGTCCCCGTCCTGCCTCCGGCCCCGCAGTGATGCTGCTTGGCTCTGCGCTGCTCCGGAGGGTGCTCGCTGTATGGTGGATTTGAAAAGCTGATTGGAACCGGCTCATTCCCCACGGGTCTCCAGAAGCAGCCCTTCAGGGGGACTGGCCCAGCCCCGGGCTGTGTGCTGGCTTCTCTGGCTGTCCCCCAGGATGGCACCTGGCTCAAGCTGTCTTTGGGAATGTGCGGCACAAGGCCTGGCATCCTTGCTGCTATGCTTTATCCCCCAAACTTAGTCATTTTAAAGCTGGAGCTGTAAAAATTGCTGCTTTCCCTCTTTTAGAAATGCTTTATTGATCCTGCTTGCTTATTAAGGGCAGGAATTTATCCCCCGCCTGCCGGTCCCTCTGCACAGCTTGAGTGTTATTTGTGGTATCCCATACAACAAACACCTATTTTTAGCCGAGCGTTCTTGGAAGTGGTTTCAGTACCTTCTTTTCCGCAGGGAATTCTCTCGCTTGCAGGGTGCCTGGAGCTGCTCGTAGCACTCCAGCCTGCACAGGGGGATGCTTGGACGGAGGCAGAGCACGTGGCAGGTCCAGACCCGCGTGGATGGCCGGTGTCCCGCTCCCATGGCAGCAATGTCCTAAACGAACACAGCATCTCCCACCTCAGAATCATTTTCCTGGGTGTTACGGCTGCAGATGTGTTGCTTTGCTTTTGGACCTGCCTGCCTCCCAGGAAAAACTCCATTTCATTGATCAGACCATTTCAAGCTCATTGCAGGGCTGCTAATGACCAAGCTGTAACAGCAATATTTTAACCTCTGCGTTTTCTCCTAGTGTTCAGTGTCAGCATTATAAAGTACCACTTAAAATATAAGCACAAGCAGTCAATTATTTTAATCTTTATTACATCTGAACATACAGCTGCTACTCCTGAGCAAAAACACTGTGCCTGATACTCAGCAGAGCGGATTTGGCTGGGAAACTCCATCCCACCGCTTTGGGAAACTCCATCCCACCACTGCACACATCAGCAGAGCTCATGGACACCCCAGGGCTCATTTCTGAGGGCAGCCACAGCACAACAACCCCCCCAGCATCCGACTCCTGACTTGGGAGGGGATCTATTCCTTCTACATCCTTCCAGTTCCCCTATAAATTGGTTGCCATTTGCATGATTTTACACCCCTGTGCAGACCAGGTCCAGGATCAGCGCCCGCAGCACCCTCTCGTGGGTGAGGGACGGATACGGGCAAAGCCGTGGGCTCACCCCGTTCCCCCAAAACTGCGTGGCTGGGGGCCGAGCACCTCCCCACCACCACTCGTGGATGATCTCCAGCGTATGGGGCCATCACAGGAGCAGAAAGAGCTGCCCGCGAGCAAAACCAGCCCCATCTCATCGCTGCTACTTCCCCGTGTTAATCCTCCACGAAAAAAAGGTGCCTGGTTAAGCCCTGCACGACGCACGCACGGGTCTATTTTTAACTTGTGCGTTAAAGGAACGGGGAATGAGTTTGTCAAGTGGAGTTTGGGACGGGCAAGACGTCAAGGCAGAGGCAGTGCTTGTGAAACCCAGCTGGTTCAGCCAGGGTCGGCGTTGGCTGGAGTGGGATTTTTCCCTTGTTTTATGGATTAGTCATAGGTTTGTTTATTTTTTTGAGAGTTTTTTTTTTTTTTTAATTATTCCTCTGTTGCAATCACAGCAGACACATCATTTCACAACCCTACATGGAAATCCAAGACCAAGGAACTATTTTTAGCACACAAAATGTCTCCCCTAAATGTATTAACCTTGGAAGAGTAAATATTAAATACACTCTCATCGCATTAGAGGCGTTTATGCAGAAGTACAGCACCAGCGTTTTTAATGGTTAGGGGAAATTATGTTATACTAGTAGCACTTAATCAAACACAATAAAACGAGATCTTACTGCAATTCTTTGAGTATAAGTTGAAGGGAAATTAATTCATTTTCACATCCGTCGCTGATGATTTACTGACACTGGGGCAGATTTGCCCCATTAGGATATATGGTGGCACTTGCGATCCTTATGCAAAACATATAGGGGGTAGCCTAACATTTATTTTGCAATTAAACTGAAATGATTCTGCCTGCTCGCTCCCAATCGAGGCATTCAGCACCGTCTGTGACAAGGGTACTATAGGCAAACCCCAAGCAGGCAACAGGGGGAAACCCTACGTGCTATAAGTGCCTATGAATATATATATATTTTAATAAGAACGGCTTTTTGTAACTTTATTGGGGAAGTATTTCTCCGGCTGGGCTGTAGGAGAAGGATGCGGTGCTGCTGTTGGAGGCCCGGTGCCCCAGGGCTGGCTGTCCCTGCTCTGTTGGGTGCCTGGAAAAACAGCAGCGACCCTCGTGGCTGGTGGCTCGGGGACCCATGCTGGTGGCTCTCGCCTGGGGATGGTGATGGGCAGGGGTCTGGGTACCCAGGGTTTGGGTCCTGTCCTCGCAGAGCTCCTCACTGCAGCTCGCTCCTGCGAGAGCCGGCTGGTTGGGTTAGAAGGTGCTTTCCTAGAAAGAAGGGTGCCAGAAATACGGAGCCGAGCTGTTGGTGGTGGGTTGGTTTCATTGTCGTCGCGGTTCTTGTCTCTAGTATGGGCTCTCTGGGAAAGGAGGGATGTAACGAGGCAATGTAGTCCTTTTAGATGCCCCAAATTTTCTTCTCTCTTCCTTTACTTCCAGGCATTTGGGTTCCATTTCCCATGCCCATTCCCACGATACATCTAGCCAGACCATCCCAGCCGTCTCTGGTCTAATACAGGTGCCAGAGGCTGGGATGCATCTTCCCAGGAATTTGGCTAGCTCTCTCTTCCATGAGGCTCAGATATTTTGGAGCCAAAATTCTTGCTGGTTTGTAAGGACGTTGCTCCGTCTTGTCCAGCATCAGACCTCCCAGGCCTGGCCGTGCTGTGTGTCATCCCCCCTCGGACATTTTGGGAGTATCCCAGGGCTTGAGGGTAAATCAGGAGAGTCAAACCAAAGGGGTTTTCTCCAACCAGAAGCACGGCGGGCTGGCCTCCCTCCCTGCTTTATGAAATCGAACTCTTTAATATCTCCCTGCCTAGAACAGGTGAAAAACTTATTACAGAAGATGGCTCTTGAACTGGCTCTGGACAGACGGGTTCATGCATGACGCTGCAGGCATCGCATCTGCGCCGTGAGGCTCCATGGACTGGCCAGGAGTTGGAGTTCATCACTGGGGTGCCTCGGGCACTGCGAGCAATAACACAGCCCAGTAATAAAATCCTTAGTTTGCAATAAACTGATCCTTTGCTTTTTCATTTAAGAGCAAAATATAAGGCCGTGGTAGTTTAAAGGTGGATTTCCTTCTCCCCTTCCCCCACCCCCCAGAAGACCCATCTCAGATTGATGGTTTTACCATCATCTTCTCTGTGCACTGATTTCCCTGATTAATTGCTTTGGTAATAAACTGAACAAAGTATGTCTATTAAATATCTCATTTTCCTTCTGCAGCTTGGGCACTTGGTCAATTTTACAGGAAAAAAAAAAAAGTGGCAGGAAATGCCAAAAAGGTAAGACAAAAAAGCCGATGGCCAACGATTCCTTGACGACTAACTGCCCGCCCCAATGAAGCGGCCATGTGCTAATGGGTCCCACACCTTGTGGGGGGGGTCCTGGCACCAAGCCCCACCAGGTCGAGTTCTTTGTTGAAATGGTGACACCCTTGCCCGTGGCCTCCAAGCTGCCTGTGCACGTGCAGGGAGACGTGGGGCCCACTCGAGCGACAGTTTTTAAAGCTGTCTGGATGAGCCCTGCCTCTCCCACCACGCTCGGCACGGGGAGGTGCGATGGAGGGTCAGCCCCGGCACCCACCTGCCCGCAACCCACACCAGCAGGAAAACAAGCAGCGTGTTACAAACAGCAAGACATTGCTGCGGTATTTTGGATTTCACAGCTTGCTTTCACTCCCGTGAATAGCAAATTTAACAGCATGCTTCCCCGTGTGTTACGCCGGTTGCCGGTGCAAGGGGCTGCTCCTCCGAACCTCCTGTCTCCCAACGGGGCCCCCCCCGTGTGTTTTGCTCCAAGCCTGCAAAACCAGATTTAAATCTCCAAGAGAAAGGTCATTACCTTGAATTACAGAAACTTTCAGGCACGGGGGACTTTGCGAGCACCCTCTTGCTTGGGTTCTCCCCTCCAGCACTGACAACCGTCTCCAGCCGCGCTCCCCAAGGGCTCGCTGAGGTCTGGCAATGGAAACGCAATGGAAATTGGCTGTTCACGGGCAGCCGGTGCCTGCAGCAGCAGGGACGGACCAGCTCTGCATCCCTGGGATGCTCCAATGGGCCCTCTGGTCCCCGGGTAAAGCTGCTCTGCGTGCCCTTGCTCACGACACCAACACGGAGGTACACAGAAAACACTGCTTTATTGACTGCATTTGCCAACACATTGAGGAATGCAAGGGTTTTTTTCATAAGCAATGGGCCATGGTCCCAATGTGTATTAAAGCATACACTGTATCTAAACAGGATGAAAATAATGGCAGACAGAGCTATTCCAAGGCAACACAAATAGCATGCATAATACAGTCTCACACAGAACGAGTCTGATAACATTATATTGCTTTAAGGATTAACTAACATGGAAAATGTACAAAAAGGAGAAATAGGTTTTTGCATTAATGAAAAATACATTTTTTCTCTACAAAGGAATTTCTAATACAAGAAAATAAATATTGCAACATAAGCCAAAAATAATTTAAAATTGCTCTTTTCAATATATTTTCAATATTTCTCTTTTATATTAACAAATGGCACATCACGTTCTTTGAAACAAAGAAAACAGAAGGGTTTCTCCTCCTGCGACATTCATATCGTTTCCTGTAACTGATGTGAAGTGGGTCTGTTTTGTATGTGGAATGGCGCAAACTGCGGGGGGATTTCCTTAAAGAACAACCAAACCTCAGGCCCTGCCGCAGCATCGTCCCGCTGGCGGCTGCTCCCGCATCCCGCTCTCGCCTCCCGGCTCTGTTCTGCGCCCCGCCTTGGGGCGAGCTCCGTGGGACAGCAGGCATCCAACCCCCATAAAATAGGTGCCAGCAAAAAACAAAACAAAATTTAAAAAAATAAATAAAAAATGGGTGTGGGGAATGGGAGCTGTCCTCGGGAAACTCCCGCAGCCATCGGGGCTGGGGTGGGTGTTGGGGCTGTGCTCCGTGATCAGGGCATGATGCTATTTGCATCCTCATCTCAACTACAACGGCCGCTGCTTCTCCAAGGAAACGGGTGCTCTTACAGTGCAAATGTCGATTCCTGCAGTTTATACATCTTAAAAGACAACATTTCTCTACTAAAATAAACCCTTTTATTTTTTTTTTCTTTCTATTCATTTCAAAATACATTTACAGTAACATCAAAAATATTTTCCTTGTGCGTTTTCTCTCCTGAACGCCAGGCTCCCCTGCTCCCCGGCAGCGGCGAGGATGCACCGGGCAGGGGATGCACCGGGGTGGCCGCAGCCGTCCTGCTGCGGTCCAGCCCCGCCAGCCCTCGCTCAGCCCCGCGGCTCACGAGAGCCCCTTTTCTCCTCTCTATTTCCCCCACCCCGTTCTTCTCCCCGGGCTTGACGTGCCCCACAACCCCATTTAGCTTTCCCCACCTAAACACCGTCTCCCGATGGCAAAATACGATGCCTGGTGTTTTGGGAGCATTTCAAACTCTTTTATTGCCTGGTGCTGGTGGTGCCGAGTTGGTTGTTCTTTAAAGTCTCCCCCTTTTTGCTTTCCTGTACTGAGAAGACAAGTAGTGCAGAAGCTGATGAATGGAGCTGTGTACAGTGAAATTTGTGGATTGCTTTTTTTTTTTAACCATAATTGAGTGAAGCACACGGAAGCAAGATTCATTAAAAGGCAGCATATTGATTATTGTTATGACTCTTATACTAGGATACTGTAGCTAAAGCTAGCAAGCCTGATAAGATAAACTAAGTCCTATTTACTGTATTTAACATTATCTGAACATACTGAGCCTTAATTAATGAGCAGATTTTCATTTCCAACCTCAGTGGATTATGCTAATTTGTAACAAAGGTGGTTCCCGTTTTGCTGATTTTTCTGTTGATTTTTTTTTTTTTCCTGCTAATAACTTGTGTAACATTTTTCCCATCTGAGGAAGATTCCTCCCCAGGCATGGTCAGTCTCAGCTGGGTTAGTGTTGGGCTTAGCCGGGGCTGGACGCAGGCACTCGGCATCCGACCCGAAGCCCCCGCCGCTCGCCATGCCTGGGATGAGCTAGGCTGTCATTGCTTATCTTTGCTGCAATTTCATCAATAATAAGGACTTTGGAAGGCTGATAAAGATGATCTACTCTAAAACATCAATTGAAGGAGTCTCAGAGTTCCAAAAGAAAGCTCACAGTGAAATGAGCAAAAAGCATCGGAAATCAAAATGGCAGGATGCGGTCTCGGAGCAGCAGCATCCCTCGGAGCAAGCTTGGAACCTAACGCCGCAGCAGTGTGTTATGAGTGTGTCTTTAGTCCTGTGTTGCTAAATAACTTCCAATTTTTTCGTAATGACAAGTTTCCGGTTTCTGGCTGTGCTGCTTGACTGTCAAAATATTCTTTGGCATCCACAAAATTATTTGACTGATTGGTTTGACAATTGCAAGGTTTTTTTGTTTAGTGATGGGTTTAACCGGTTGCAGAAGTGTCCCAGGTTTGGTTTGTTTTTGTGTTTTTTTTTTTTTTTTAGGTTTTTTTTTAAACATTTTTTATTTTTAAAAAACAACAACAACAAAAGTTTCAGTGAATTCCTTTTTTTTTTGTTCCCTGAGCTCACACTGGGGTCACTCCAATAAAACACGTAGCACGACTTAACTGTGACCTTTGAAGCCAAAACCGAAGTAATGGTGCAATTAAGTGCAAACATGGAAATTCGCCTGACTTGTAGGTAACATGGGCTTTTCAACAACATTTAAGGCTTATTGGGGACATTTTATGCATTAAATTATTGTAATATTTATAATGTCAGCTTCTGTGAATCACCCTCCCACAACGAGTCAACAGCTTGTAACCAGGATTTAAGGAATAATTAAAAAAAAAGGATGGGGAAGAATAAATTCACCATTTCCATTGTAGCGTTTAGGAGGAAAACAAAATGGTGAAGGCAAGCATTTCCATTTCCCCTCGGTGACGGTACGTTTGGCCTCGGGGCCAAGCATTTCATTGTGCAAAGGGGACTTCAAACGTGCCGCCCCGGCACGGTGGGACCACGGCAGCCATCGGAGAGAAGCACGGGCAGAAAAACTTCGCTCAACCTCCCGGGTTAAACCAACTCTGACTCCCCACGGTGTTTTTAAAGGATGCTTTTCTCCTCCATCTTGCCCCACATTTCCATTTTCCAGCTTGCTAACAGCTGATCAATTCACCTGAGTAAATCACTTCGGTTTTTCTAACGACCTCAACGGGGTCGACCCTCGGGGCAGGGACGGGGAGAAGTTTTGCATCCTGGCCCCTGGACGGATCCCGACCAGATGGAAAGGTGAGGGGAAAAATAATGACCGAGGTTTGTTTTTTTTTTTCTAAAAATAGAAACGTAACATTGCTCTCTTCCACCCCAAGCGCTTTCCTCCAACAAGCTTTTTGTGCTTTAGTCATTATTTATTTTAGTATCGCTTATTTTGCTTCCTCGTATACGCGCACACAGGGGGTATTTCCCCTCCCGCAGCTGGCCGCTACCGTACCCTCCGCTCGCTCCCTGCTCCGGGGGCAACCGTCCTGGGCAGAAATCTGCCCCTCGTTAAATAATGCCCATTAATTAAACTGTCATCCCTGCAGAAAGCACGGGTACCGGCACCCTCTGCCCTCTTGGCACCCTCGGCATCGGTCCTGCCGGGCGCCGGCTCGCATTCCTGGGAAGTGGGGTCCAGCGGGGATCCGGGGAGGGACCACTACTGTCACGGTCATCGATGTCAGTGAAGCTGAAGCTGTATCTCAGGCGTATAGAGAAGAGAAAGACAACAGTGCCGAATTTCCAACTATATACACATATTAAAAATCCCCCTTGCTATGATACCAGGCAGAAATTGGACATGGCAGTTGTAACTGGGTTGAGGCCTTGTCGAGCCGGCGCGGTCGGGAGGAGTTAGGATGCCAGGATGCTCATCCTGACGATGTCCTCGCCGGCCGCATCCAGCTGGCCCCGCTGCGCCCTGCCGCCGCGGGACTCCCCGTCCGAGTCGCTCATCTCTGCATCGGAGAAGTAGCCGTCCGTGTCGGCGTCGAAACGACGCAAGGGAGCTCCGCCGGTGCCGTCGGGCTTGGGGGGCTGCGACCTCCGAGTCCCTCGGCTCTCCTTTGGTAATTTGAACCGCACGACGGTTTTGGGGCTACCTACGGAGTCAGGCACTTTGGCCGCGGGGCTGGGCTCCGGCTGAGCGCAGCGCGGCGTCTCCTCCTCCTCCTCCTCCTCCTCCTTGCTGACACAGCCCCTCGCCCCGGCCGGGGGGTGAGGCTCGCCAGCTTTTGGGAGAGAGCCCTTCTTGGCCGCCTTTTTCGCCTCGCCCGTCCCTTTGCGGTCGGTGGGAACCTTCGCCGCCCCTTTCTCCGACTTGCTCGGTCTGGAATCGGGAGCGAAGGGTTTGGCGGCGTCATCCGACAAGTCGCTGGCGTTCTTAGTCCAGGGCTCCGAGCTCTCCGGGTGGCTCCCACCCACGGCGGGGGGGCTGCTCCTGGGCAGCTTTTTCTTAGTGTTCGTTCTCGTTTTGCTTTTCACTTTCTTTGTGGCCTCGCTCTGCTTGAAGGGGGACCTGAGGGAATGGTCCATCATGAAGCTCAGCAAGGTCTCCTCGTCCTGGAGGAGCTCCTCAGAGAGGCCGGGGGTGCTGTCCTCGTGGTGGGCGTTGTTGAGGGACCACTCGCTCATGGCCATGTTCTCGGTGGTGATCTGGACCGACTGCGCCAACCAGCTGTTGAAGAAGGTCCCGTCGATGGGGAAGGAGGTTGACAAGCCTGGAAAAAAAGAAAAGGGGAAGATTGCCTCAGGAGCCAGGAACAGCCACGCTGCCCTTGGACAACACCACCGACTTCACCGAAACCCCCCAGCACGCAAAAGGTCAACCATCACGTACCACATCAGGGCACAGAAGAGGGTTTACTCCAGCACTAATGTTGAATTTGGGGTTCACTGAGGTCACAGTACAACAACCCGAGTGCTCACCCACATCCAACACTCCGTGATCCTCCCCAAATCTAAACGGAGCATCTTTCTGCAGCGAAGATGCCCCAACCCACCCCAGCGCGGGTGGAGAATGCATTCCCGTGCAAAGGCAGCAGGACCACCAGCTCAGGCGTGAGGCTAAAAATTCAGTGACTGCGACCAGAGCGGGACTTGTGCCCAGGCACGGGGTGACAGGTTCCCCAGGGAGCAGCTGCCACCGTGCCACCACGTGCTGCCAAAACCCCGGGCATCACCCGAGCCCGGGCGGTCAGTGGGGTGATGGGACCAGTGCAAAGGCAGGGAGGGAGGCAGGTCTGAGAACCTCACCAGATACTCGAGAGGTGTGAGAACTGAATAAGAGGAGCAGAGATGACAGGCTGGAATGGAAAAAGCTGAAAAACTTCCTAATAATTATCTCTGAGCGCAAGAACGAGCATTGTGGGCTGGGCTGGGTCTAATTAGCAACTGGAAAGGCGCATACCTGCACAAGCACACGCAGTTTTAATCCCTGTAACAGAAAGCCATGGGTTCAACATCAGAGCTGGTTTTATGGATGAAGGAAAAATTAGGTTTGATTTTTTTATTTCAGGTGAGAGCTTTCCTTTTAAAACAGTGAGTCTAGCAACAGAAGAGGGAAAGAGCAGTGGCACGGGCAGGGTGACTCACATCCGCAACGTCTGCCGGTCTCGATGGCAGCTTTGCATCACCCTGCCCCGTGAGCAGCGATAACGGGCTGCGACCCCGCACCTCCACGCTGCGTGGACGAGCGACCACCACGGGGGGGACACAGACGAACACCCTGCGCACCGCCGGGGCTGCTCAAAAGCAGCACTGTGGAGGTCGGTCAGGTGGGATGCCCCCTCGGAGGTGACACTGTCGAGGTGGCAGTACCGCACCTCGGTACTGGAGGTGGGATGAGCAGGGATGAGCTCAGGGCATCGCGCGGTACCCGGGTGCCGAGCAGCCCAAGGTCTTGCTGGCAAGGGCCCTGCCAAGCTCGCCTTCCCCCGGCCCTTCTCTGATGAGTGCAGCCCCAAGTGATGCTTCAAGCCCTTAACAAAATGCAGGAGGTTACGAGACCCCGGTGAAGCTCTGGGTCGCAGCAGTGCAGCTTTTCTCAGAGACGCCCCAGCCCTCCATCATTTGCCCCAGAAAATCCAAAGCTTCTTTAGCAGAGAACAGCGCAGAGACAGGATGAGCACAAAAGCCCCATTTCCAAAGGGGCTCCTGCCTAAAAACCAACAGCTTGGAGATGAACAGAAAGCAGCTGAGTCGGGGTAGGAATGGGCAAAGCAGAGCAAGGCAGGGTGGCCCAGACCCCCAGACTGTGCACCCGCGGGGCAGCTGAGCACGCACAAACTCATCACCTCCTGCCCTGCATGCTGGCGGAGGTGACGGCGCCGGAGAAAGTCAAACAAAAATCCAATTCCCTGCAAAAACCATATGCAGTCATCAAGGCTTGTCAAAAAATACCTTTTTGTTCTGTGTTTTTACTCCCCCCCCCCCAGCACTGCCTGCTGCCGAGCGGCACCAGGTCGTAGCTGACGGGGAAGAGCTGGAGGTGGGTGAAGCATCTGCGGAGCCAGCCTGCATCTCCTTGCCCCCCGAGCAAATTCAAGAGACAAGCCGTGCTTTCTGCCTGCCTCTTGGATGCTCCCGGACCGCCGGCACAACCAGCGTGACCGCACGGTCCCGGACAGTATATTCCATGAAAATGCACAGCCCATGTGCTGTATTCACCATCGGTACACAGCACAGAAGATACGGGGGATCAGCCCTGCTGCGGGGTGGGTAAGTCTGATTTTATCACCAGAAAGCGAAATCACTCTTCAGCAGCGCATCACGGGTTTTGTACCACATTCTCCCAGTCCGGGTGCAAGCCCTGGGGCTGTGGGGGGAGGATTTTACACCCCCTGCCCCACTGGGGACCATGTCTCCGACGTGGTCTCTCCCGTAGGACCTCGGTAATTCAGGCTGATGCCCACAAGGGAGAGATGGAAGAGGCTCCCATGGCCTCAGGTGCAACTCCACCGTGTACGTGCAGGAGGGATCAGGGGCTGGGAATCTTAACCCTGCTACCTGAAACAGGGAGCCTCCAGCGGCACGGGTCAACTCTGTGCCCATAAAATCAGACTTACCCAGTTGTCCCAACACAGTTTCGTTGACTGATTTCCTTTTCTCTTTCTTCTCGGGACTATTTTTTCTACCATCTCTTCCTTTCCTTCTCGGGTCACTTTTCTTACCCTTTGTCTTCTTCCCAGTTTGTTCTGGCATTTTTTAGAAAAAAAGGAAAACTCCGTGTGAGATGAGGCATCAGGGATGCTGCGGTGAGCAAGTTCCCCTGGGGCACACCCCTGCGGTGGAGACCTGGACCAGACCTGCAAACAACTCCAAGCTAAAGGGAGAACAGCAGCCACTTTTTGGCCAACTGTAGGCTAAGGTCTCTATAGGTTAAGAAAATCTGAATCCCATAGGTTATATAAAAAAGAGGTTTGGGCCTTGGACATGAACTTAGCATGGCTGCAGGAGCACTCCCACTGAAGGCAGGAGACTCGCTGGAGACTCTGCAGCCACCGACGTGCCCTCCTGGACCAGGGCTTTGGGGTGGGGACCTGCGGGAGCAGCAGAAGGGAGAAACCCCAAACCCTGCTCAGACACCTTCCCGGAGACGTGGGGACCTCCGAACCCGGCGGTGTGTCCCCCCTCACCGACAAGAGCATCTCCTGGAGGGATTCAGCTGCCAAGTGAGTTTGACAGCAATGGTACCAGCAGATCTTGATTTGATTTGACCTTTCAGCGATAGTAACTGCTCGCACTCATACTGTGTGGGGGTGGAAAAAAACCCAAAGCTATAAAACTTAAGCAGTGCATTGAGCATAAGTAAATGGAGTAGGAAAGATGACCAGCCTTGCCTACGGAAAGCCAGGGATATAACTCTTAGTTATGTAGACATTCAGCTAAAAATCAGTATTTCCTAAATGGCTTTGAACTGCTACTGGATTTATTCCTCTTGGGTAAACAGGACAAATACCCTGTAAAAGTACAACTTGTATTGCCAAGCAAAATAATTCAACAGTTTTTACTTACTCCGTTAGGTCATTCTCCCACAGAAGTCCATGCTAAAACTTCTATTATTTTTCAGAGGGGGAAGGATATTGTCCTTAAACCAAAAATGCGGGTGGCTGACGGAAGCGGAGGCGAGACATGCAGCTTTTCAGAGTCTGGCCCATAGGTTGAACCTGCACAAGCTGTGCAGCTATCGGAGCAATGATTTTAAGAAACTAATCAGTTTGTTATGTCGGCCAGCAGCAGACCTGCAAACAGCCTCAGCAGAGAGGCTGCGAACCGGATGGGTCAGAGGGAATAACCTCAGCTTTCCCCTTGGTGCGGCGATGGAAATGTACTGGGCGAGCAGGGGAGGGAATTCGCACTGCACCTGCCCGAGTCTGGATTAACAGAGGATTTACAGTCCTGGGGTTGCCAAGCCAGGAACCCCTCCTGACCAAAGGACGCACGGAAAGAAAGAAAAGCAAAAGCAAAATTGGCGTTTGCTACGTTCCTGCCAAATAACCGGAGAAACGCAGACAGATTTTTCACTTCGCTTACAAAATAAAAATCTAACTTTGTTTAGACAGCACAACGGGGCTAAAGAGAAACCCGAGCAGTACTTTTTGAAGAGGAACCTGTCAAAATAGTAGCCGTGTTTCAAAGCCAGACAGTGTTTACTTTCCACTCCATGCAAGAAAAATACAGGGGAGAGAGGTGGGTTCATTTTACACAGGCAGTTCTCACTAATTTTATTAAAAAATCTCCGCTTAAATGATCATGTGTCAGCGGGAAAAAGAAACCCCTCCAGTTTGGAGTTTTATGTGGGAGCCATTCAAAAAAAAAACTTTGTGCCAAAACCATCTTTGGAATAACCCTAACAGATTTTGGTCGATGACTACTGAAAAAAAGCTAGCAGTTAAAAACTAGTTTTTAGGTTTTAGTTTAACTAGCAGTTAAAAACTAGTCAAAAACTGTCACAGCAGTTAAAAACTGGCCTCATCCAGGCAAAGTAATGGAGACTTCTTCCTTTCTCCAAGAAACCCCAAGTACGCAGAGCAGCCCGGTCGGGAGCTGTGCGGAGGGGATGCTACAGGAACCGTCCCCCGCTTTCAAACCAGTCAGCACTCCGTAATGATGGAAAATGCAGCAGGGAGTCACCCACAGCTTTGGTCCCGCCGGGTGCCGAGTATCTTTAGCTCTAAGTATCGTCAACTGGCATGGAGGAGGCTTAGCAAACCTCCTAGGGTGGGTGTTGGGAGCACTTGGTAGCATCGGGGTCTGTATTGGTGTGCGCTCAGGACGGGACCAGGATGAGAGAGCTAGGAGCTGAAGCAGAAAATAAATGCAACACTGCTTTCCATGGCTCTGCTATGCGCTGCCACGCACGGGCACGGCTGCGTAGCTACCGTGGGAGGCTGAGCCCTTCTCCGATCTCCTTTACACCGACCGCCCCTCTGTGCCGTGCTGCTGCCGGCCCCAGCGCTTGCTCCTGCTGGAGATCAGCGTGAGGAGCATGTGCTGCGTTGGGGAGGAGGTACGTACCAACGCTGTGCTCCTGCCTGCACTGTGACTGTCACAGCTAACCCGGCCACCCTCTCTTCCCACATTTGGGATCACAACTTAGAGCCTGATGCTACATTTCGGCAAGGGAACTCCTCCCGAGCTTGGGAGACCCTATGCACCGATGCCAAAAGGCACTCGGGTCCCTAATGTCCCCCTGGCATGGGAAGGACCTAGATGCCCAAACCACCTGGAGATCCCAGGACCAAATTCCCACAGCCGGGCCCTCTCCCTGGCAGCAGCGACTCGCAGGAGCTGGGTCCCAGAGGCAGCAGTCCCTGCTCAGGCTCAACCAAAAAGCCCATCCCGGGAGAGACGAGCAGCTCAGCTCGGTCGGTTCAGAGCGGAAAACGAACTGGGGCAGGAGAGAACATTTGCATCAAACCGTATGAAGCAATCCCACAGCCCGCACACCAATTGCCACCTGAGTCATGCTCTCACCGTGGGTTTGTCTCTGTTCACTCACCTTTAGGCAGAACAAACATCACGGTAATGGCAGTCGTGCTTTTCCCCGAGTACACGCGTACCATTTTCAGGAAGGGCAACTGCACAGCGCCAGCACTCGGTGGTGCAGACAGCCCCAAAACACAAGCAGCAGAGCCCCGACACAGCTCCCCCACGCCGGTCAGCATCCGCACCCCGCTGGGGAGGGTCCCGGCTCACCCGCCGCAGCCCTCCCCGGGAGGAGCTGCCAACTCCCACCCCATCGCTGCATTACAGAGAGGGTCGGGCATGCACCGGAGGTCAGACTCCCCAAGGCATTTTGGGGAACACAGGTCCCCAAGGGCATATCCAGCCATCTAACGCCCCATTTGCGAGGGAGGTGAGCTCAAAAAGCCTTCCTGGCAAACTACCCTGCGCCTGTCTCCTTCTGAGAGCGGCAAATGCTAAACCGGGTTCACGCAGCTGAACTGAAGAGCATCACAAGGTCCCCTGGGATCCCCCCGAAACCCGCAGAGCCCGGCAGCAACAGCGCACGGCATCTGCCTTCAGGATCTGAGTTTGTCGCTCTTGTTTTTTATCCACTTGTTATTCCCGAGCTGGACCTCCCGCCTCGCCGCCCCAGCCAGCAGCATCACTGCTGGGAGCACCACCCAGCACAGATTTCCCGGGTGCGAGGGAATATGGCTCTTGGGGTCTCTGGCTGGTGGGAACAGCCGGGAACACCATTTTGTGTGTGCCCAGACTGGTGACCCGTATCGCTGGTTCAGCGAGGATGTACGGAGCAACACACAGTGTCACTGATCTGTGTCATGGGGACCAAGATTTACAGGACCCACATCTCCCCGGAGCATGCCCTGGGGTCCCCGCCACCCTTGCCTCGCACTGTCGCCTGGTTCTGGCCATCGAAAGGAATTTGCACAGGCTCCGAGTCACAAACATCTCAACGTACATGTTTCTCAGCCTCCAAAACTTCAGTCAAAGGAAACTTTTGTCAAGGAAAGCGCAGCCCAGACGGTTCCTGAAGAAACCCCAACTATGTGATGGCTTCAAACGCAACTCCAAAGCCACAAACACAACAACCGTCAGAAGAGCCTGCCAAAGCGCCAGATGCTGCTGCTGGAAAAACTGTTCTGCAGCCATGGGGTTTGGTCTGTGCTGCCACCGAAGAGAAAGGAGGAGGGATCAGGAGCTGTGGGCTCCGGCACCGCTTGTGCAAAAGGAAAAAGAAATAGGACAGAAGGAAACCAACTTTATTTCAGTTCCTTAATAAAAGGTGCCAGAGGCTTTGCATGCAGCAGGTGAGATGTTCCCCACTAAAAGGTGTGTGGAGCAGAGAACTGCAGCCAACCAGAGCTAAAGGAGCTGGTCTCCAGCAGTTAACAGACATCCAACCAGCAGCTTAACCTTCGGTTCTTGACAGAGCCAGAGGCATCTGCAAAGAGTCCAAAGCGAGGGCTGCTGACCCATGCCAGGGAGCCAGCTGCCGTGGATCAGCCCCAACATCAGCAGCCCCGTGCCCAGGATTTGCCATCTCCTCCCAAACAGCTCCATCTCCATGAAAGTCGCCAAAACGCTGCCTTAGCATCACCACCTAACGCAATGCTTGGTCTTTCTGACCGGTTCCCGGGGAGAGGAGGATCGAGAGGGATCTGTGAAAACAAGGAGCTCTGACACTCCGGTCACCCAGGGTATGGCTTTATTGTGTGTTTCTAAACAAAACTGGAGATGTGCAAAGAGTCAACATATGAACTGTGCTTAAATAACACTGCCGGGGAGGGGGCAGCTCTGGCTTCCTTAGGGTGGGGGTCTGAGGTCTGGGCACGAGTCTTTGGCTTCAGAGGATGGTAGGGACAGTGTCTGCGAGAACAAGCTCTGGTAAGCGGTACTGACCTGGGTAAAGATCTTTCTCAATAAGCTTCATCTGGAGATGGAAGATCTGCTCCTGGAGTTTACAAATGGTGTGTTTCATTTTCTCCCGTCTCGTCACCATGTAACAGAGATTTCTAACCTACAGAAACACAAGAAACAGTGTCCGTTTTAGGCAGGGTCGAAGCGGGTCCTGTCAAGCTGTGTCGCTGCTTCTGCCGCCCAGGGAAGTCCCCGCTCCCCGGGATTCGGTCCTCTTCACCCCACCATCATCCGCACTGCACCAAAACTCCTACCAGGGCTCTTTGGACGCGCCAGGACTAGAGGTGAGGGCTCTTGATCCAAACTGCGTAATATATATGGGAAAAAACATGCAGTGAATGATTCAAAGCCTAAATGTCTCTGTTCTGGCTCCAACAGCCAGGACCCCATGGGGGTCCTTGACGCCCCCCATGGGGGTCAAGGAGGGCTGGCCGGCTTCTCCAGCATGTGCACTGGGCATACAAAAGCCATAAAGAAGCACGGTATCTCCAGAGATAGGGCTTTGCTTACCCCAATGGTGCGTCTCTCTTGTAGCACCAAGTCTCCTTGCCAAGCCCTGCAGATACCTGCCAACGTGCCTGGGGCAACCACCCCAAAGCAGAGCAGCCACCTTGGGAACCCCAAACACGGCTCCACCAGCCTCTGCCCCGGCGCCAGGGACAGCTCGGCCACCACCGCTCCCAGCGCTTCGGGCAGCAGCGAGCCGGGACCACCCTGCCCGGGGGGCTGGGGCAGCCCCGGGTCCGAAGCCGTCCCCACACGGGGGGCCACGTAGGATGCCACACATAGAGGAGTCTGTCCCTCTCTCTCTCCCCCCTGTCTTCTTCTGAGCATAAACAATAAGCAAATTAATCTTTAACTTCTCCCATCGAAGGCCTGAATTCACCGGCAGGGTTTGCACTTTGGCGTTAGTGCTTCTGAGGGCACAAATTCCGCCCGAATAACACAGCACGCAGGGAGTCAAACGGGGCCGAGCGCGCTGCTCATCCGCTCCGATTAGTCAGGATTAACTTTCAGTAACTTGTTGCAGCACATCCTTTAATTCTGCTGTTGATGCACCTCAGCGCACAAAGTGACCAAGACCCACAAAATGGGAACTGAGCCAGGAGAGACAAGTACATTATTTTGTGACCTTACCCAGGTACGGCAATGGTGGGGACACACAAGCTGTTCTATTCTCCTGTTAAATGTTCACGGACCTAATGAAGAAGTTAATGGCTCTAAAGGATTTGGAAAGTCTCGGAAGGGAAGATGCTGTAGAAGGAGCATTATAATACAGTTATGCAACGGCCCAGCAGCCGGACAGAGCCCCGAGCATCCAAGCATCGTGCTGAGCCCTCAGCCCCGCAGCCGCATCATGCATGTGCCTCGTCCACGCTTGACATAGAAACCTGCACAAAAAAATGCCAAATGCTCAGAGGTACTTTGGTCCCCTGGGTCAAGAGGCCAGTTCTCATCCACAAATTGCTCCTTTTGCAGGGAGGGAGAGACTCTCTTCCCGCAGACAGGGCAGGGAAGGGGTGCAGCTGGGACGGAGCTGCAGGTACGAGGCTACCGAGCTGCTGAACGTCAGTGCCTTACAAAACTGCCTGTTGCCCTAAAGCAAATGCCAGGACAGAGCATAGAAAAGACAGCAAAATATCCAGGTGATGCTGGCCCAGGTCATCAGCCATGTCCCGGTGCGGCTCCCCTGCCCCAAATCTGGCCAGCATCCTCCCCTCCGCACGGTTACTCACACTTGGTCCACAGCTACCTGCAAATTGCTGATGCATTTTGTCCCAGTTTGAGAAATTTTCTTAACCAAGTGGGAAGCACTAAATGCAAACAGCAAAGCACAAGACGTAAATGCTCGCGTGAGCTCGCGCAGCAGCGGTTAAACCCTGCTGGTCACACAGGGTTGCTGATGAACACCCCCAGACGACACGGCCACTATGTGATACCCCCTGGCACCTCTCTTGTGATGAATTTCAGTGCCGTGTTTTTTGCCAGCCCTGCGTAAGGGTGGCTGGAGAGCCGAGCTCTGTCACCATGGCTGCGGTGGGCATCGTGGCTTTAGGAGGAAACGGAGGGTTTCAGCTGCGAAACAGAAAATGCTAATGGCAGCTAACAGGATCTGACAGCGTTTACTCAGCTTCCCGATGCTCTGAAAGAGCAAAACTGCCTGTAATAAGGTAAGGAGGGGGTGGCCTGAATGGATGCACAGGCAGTAAAGTGCGTGGGTATGTCCACGCTCACGCACGACCCTGATGTCTCTGATTCCTCCCCTTCCTCATCCTCAAACCCCTCTGCGGAGGAAGGCTGGGGTATTTCCAGGCCCAGGGGACTGTTCCTACATGGTCAGGAGCCTTTGCGCCTCTCACAGTGACAACAGCAAGCCAGGACCTTGTTCCATGCTCACCCAATGTCTGCCACAATGGCTGTGAAGGCAGCAGGACGACCGTCACCATCCCCAAATAGCATCGGTCTTACCTAAGGACAATATTCCTAAGTGTTAGGAATATTGAGGAAAAATATTCTTAGGAATACAGGAAAAAAAGCTGCTCTTTTTTTTTTTTTTTAAATCCCCTAGCTGTAAATATAAAGCAGAGAGCTAAATGCTGTGTATTTCCCTACGTTTTCTTTTTTTGTTCTGGATTGGAGAAAACATCAAACTAAAATTTCTTTATGAGGAAAACCCTCTGGCAACCTGCATCTCAAAGTGTTTGGTGGTATCTCTTCTCTAGGATTTGATATTCCTGGAAGAAAACATTACTTGTGCTCTGCTTACAGACTGCTGGTATTTACACACACTTACACAGATAAACACCACCCAGCGCTGCTTCCCCAACCCCAGCTTAGACGCTGGTACGAAAGCCTGGAAACTATAGTTTTTTGTTAAAGTTAACTGAAACAACCAGTCCTTGGGAAAAGCTTCTAAAAACAAAAAGAAGGTAAAAGAGGGTTAAAAAGGCCAGAAAGAAAATGGGGGACTGTATAAGGATTCCCAGGCAATAGCTTTAATTTGCTGACACCGTGAAAGGCAGAAACGACAGCGGTTAAGAGATGGCAGAGGGAACCGCCGTCGTCCTGGCTGCCCCCACGTCATCTGCCTCGCTGCTTCCGCCTCCCCAACTCTTGGATCCACATACCATTATCAGCCCCCAAATCACAACCATTCCTGCCAGATTAATTGCTGAAAACACAAAAATAGCAACGTGATGCCCCGTGGACATCCTCTGAAAGCTACCCCTCCAGGCTGCTCTTCTCCGACCCCCGTTTGGCGTGATGTCTCACTATTTGTGAGTGAAATGGGGCGGCTGTGAGCGGTGCTGACAGACAGGATCAGATACCTGGCATGCAGCGGCAGCAATGGGATTTAAACCTGTATCACCCATCTGAGCACTGGACTTTGATCCGGCCAGTGTTTACTGTTCCCCATCTTGGAAGAAAAGCAAACAAACAGCTCTTCCAGAGCCAGGCAGTGAAACCTGGCGGGGAGTTGCTAAGCAGAGGCTGAAGGCCGATGCGGAATGACCCCAGGAAGCCTGAGGCAACGCTGGAAAGTAAGAAATCTGGTAAAACCCATAGTTTTGACACAAAGAAATCAAAGAGAAGCTGCCGTGCCACATCTTCGAATTAGGCAGCTCCTGGAGCAAAGTGCTGTACCCAGAGATGCACAGTGGTTCAGTGCAGCCGGGAAAGTCAAGCAGGGAGCAAGTGGAAGCAGAGGGAGGTGGAGCAGCCTGGTTTAGATTTACAATATAGAGAAGCAGATGAGGGGAAAAAAGTGAGTTGAACTTGTCGCCCTCGGATCCGGCAGCTGCAGCCTGTTGCCTACAGCTTGGTGCTGGAGACACATTAACGGTGGCACCAGCCCAGCCCAACACAGAGATGGAAACATGATGCAGTAAAGGCAGGAGCAAAGGAGGGACAGACTGGCAAAGCGATGGCAATGATGCACACAGGGATGAAGGCCAATACGGCCACAGAAAAGAGACCAATAGCTTGAAATCCAATTGCTTTTACACAGGAGAAGGGTTTGAGGCTCTGAGACCCACACAGGGAACTGCAGTGAGGGACCAGGACAGGCTGGTCCAGAGCTGAAACCCTGCCTGGATGTGAACACCCTGCTCACCCGCACCGCCTTTCTCCCCATGGGTTAAATTATGCCGCAGACCCACAGCAGCTTGGAGACCGGGTTCAAGGATAAGCAAGGGCAGCATCTCCACCACCTTCGCCTCCCAGGGAGCAGCAAGTCCCCTGCAGCACCCTCTACCCCCTGCTCAGGGCACCACCTCCGCCGGGGCAAAGCAATGCCGTTTTCCTGCTTTCCTCCTTCCTTGCCTGCTCCCAGCGATCCCCTGAGCCCGTCCACGGCTTCTGCACTCCAGGCGGGCTGTCAGGAGGGGACCCAAGCAGGGGCCACGGATTCACCCCTCTGGCAGGAGCAGGAGAGGGGGGACCAGGCAGGACTCGGGTTTTAAGCACGGGAGGAACGGGGGCTTGGCTCTGCATGCCGGCCTTGGCAGCCCTGCCCTGCCTGTCCCCGTCCCACTGCTGCCCTGTGCTGTGCCCATGTCCCCCCTCCAGCAGCAGCGCTACCGCACCCGTCCCCTCCCCGGCCGCTCTCTGCCATCTCACTCTGGGTGCTGTGCTTCTTCCCCTGTGCTTCCTCCCCTCGCTGCTCCTCACCCTCGCCGCCCCTCCTCCTCTCCAGCCTGCCTCTGCCCCATCCCTGCTCCTGCCTGCTCCTTCCCTCCCTGCAGCCATGACAGCCAAATCCGCAGGCAGGCAGCGTGGTGCGGCAGCGAGCTCAGCCCGGGGGGCTGGAGCCCCCGCTTTGGTGCTGCTGCTGCTCCACCGACCTTTGATCTCCCCAAAAAAGCTGCCGTGGAGGCAGCTGCAACCTCCCTTGTGCAAGGATGCCCGGTGCTGCGGGGAGCTGTGGGCGCCCGCGTCCTCCGTCTGTATCCTCCGGAACGGCTCTGCCTCCGCTGGCAGCTCCCCCAGGAGCTGACCCACTTTTGGCTGCGGCAGGGCAGGGAATGCCCAGTCCCACTGGCCCTGCAGCTCACTCCTGCCATTCACCCGTCTTTGATGTTTAATGTAAGTAAATAATGAAGTGTTCCTGTGCCTTGCTGCTGGAAAGCATCTGAGGGGCAGCACAGGATAATTCTGTGGTTTGAGACTATGAAGAGCTCGGTGGAGCAGCATCATCTGCCTCCCAGCCACCCAGCCCCACCGATGCCCCTCTCCCTACAGACATTTGCTCTTTTGAACCCCCAGCTGAAACCGCCACTGAGTTATTTCATCAGTGTCAGTGTTTTGGCAGTGATGATCCACGCACGCCGAGCACTGTTATTCTTCTGAATAACGCTCTACATGAAGGGACGCAACTGTTAGGGGAGTCGAACTGAGTCACCAGGGAACTGGGCTCGTTCTGTCTATAGGCACCAGCACACATTAAAGCAGCCCTGATGGAGCATATGGGTACACCCTTCAAGGAACAGCTGTACTCACCCTCTCCAGGTCTTGCCTGAGGTGCATGAAGAGCTTTAAGCGTCGGTAGAGAACGTCCTGTTCCTGCTGGGCCAAGTTGTCCACTTCATCTGTTTTTGGTGTCAGCAGCGGTTTGTTGGAATTTGCTTTCCTCTTCAGCTTCCAGTACTGGTAGACAAAATCCACCAGCGATTCGCTTAAGTCAAGGTTCTCCGCCACCTCCGAAGGCTTCACGAGTTCATAGAAGTCCTCCTCCAGCTGCTGGAGCTTCTGCTTCCGCAGCGTGACCTTCTCCAAGTCCAGCTGGGCTTGGTCAGGCTCTGTCCGTGCCTCCTCGGGCAACTTGGTGGCACCGGTGCTGTGCTCAAGGCAGAAGGACTTGAACTTCACTTCGTCGTTGTCTGCTAGAATAGTCCGCATGTCGAGGTTGTGGTCGAAGGCGCAGGTGACGTGGAACGCGGTGACACAGGCGGGCATGGAGCACTGCGGAGAGAAGGACAGGGCTTACGGCCAGGACAAAGCACCATCGGTGGGGGAGGACGCTACCAACACAATGCGACCACAGGGCTCGAGCCTGGCTTACTACAAAAACTGTGACAGCCATCTGAGTGACACCACCTACCATGAAGTGATGGATGCTCCACTACAGGTACTCCTTATGGAGGAACACCTGTATTGCCCAAGTCTTACACACCCATGAGCTAGACACCAAGCAGAAGAAACCCAGGGTTCACTAGATATCAGCAGGCACCTTCCCACCTTACCTGCTTTAATCCTTCCCTGTGACGGGCCCTGCTCATCCTTCACCTACCATAAACAGGAGCTTCCAATGGTTCTTCCAACGAGACATGTCAACAGCCAAAGACAACAGCACGGGCCACCGGGATGCTCAAAGACTGTCAATGGATTTCTCCTGATGGAGAAATTTTCATCTGTATTTCACCCTTAAACTACTCCACTCTTTTACCACATCTAAAGCTAATATGCTATTTTTATTGAAAGCATACAGACCATGTCAAGGTTTATGAGTGAACGTGGTATCTCAGAAGCAGCCAACGCTCCCGGAGCATGTTGCCTTTCTCCCCTGGAAATTACACAGTCTCTACTTAGCTCCATTAAAAAAGAAAAAAAAAAGGCAACGCGGCATATACAGAGCAAAACATCATGAAATGGACTTTTTAGAACCGGTACAGCGGCTAGACTGTTGTCAAACTTATATCAGATTAATTTTTTAATGATTTCCCTAACTTACCTCAGACTTAAATTACTTTGGATCCCACAGGCAACAAACCTCAGCCTGGTTTCCTACAGAGGAACCCCCCAGCCAGCACACTGCCCGTGTCCATGTCAGCACCTTCTCCCCCTCTACTCATTAGCTGGTTTTTAATGGCTCAGAGTGTCAGGTAATTATTACAACCATAACCCATAAGAAATCAGTCTATTCCAGCTGCTAATGACCAGTTAAAGTGCAATAATGAGACATTTTAAGTGGGCTATTACTGTAGGCACCATATTTCAGCATTTATGGAAGAATTGTTCTTGCGGGTGATGAAGATGCAGTCGTGGCCTGAAGGACCAGGCGGAGGCACGTGGAATTTCCTGGACGTTGATGACAAACCATTCGGGATGCTGTGGAGTTTTACTGGGATTCTGCTGCACTTTAATTCTCAAAAAAAACCCCAATCAATAATTCTGGTAGTAGTTGAGGAACAGAAGTTTTATGGCTTTTTATCTTCACCCCATCAGCCCTGAATTCCTGCTCAGTCACCCAGCGTGTGAACTTTTGACATTGCTGCTTTTAGAGATTTTCCCTTGACTTTGTTTATGAATCTGCTGGTGCTTATGGAAGTGAGAGACTTGTGTGGCTGCCAGGGCCAAGAAAAGCGTAGGCAAGCGGTGTCCAAGTCCTCCACTTCCAGGGCTCTCCAGGCCCCGCTCCAAAGCCTCCAAAACCAGCGGGAAGAGCTGGATGCAGCCCCGCCGTGGCCAAGCCCCGAGCTGTACCAGCACAGCTCCGGGCAGCGATGCTGGGCACTAACTCCTGCAGGCACCAAACGCAAGCAGATTATTAACTCCTACCCCCCGCTCAACCTGTTTAAAGATGCCCATTTGTTCCTAATTTCAGCCTGAAATTGCTTGTGAAAATAGCTGATAGCTTGCAAAAATCAGCTCCCTCTGCTATGCTGCGGGTGCTTGCATAGAGCCCGGCATCATGTGGGACCTGTCGGTGCTCCCCGCACCAGCCCGGTGCACCCACCACCGTGGTGGGCAGCGGGCGCCTGCCCTGCCCATCCCATGGGACAAGCCCCGTCGCAGCCTCCCACGCAGCTGAAGCACCAGCTCTGTTCTCGAGTATTTATTTTTGGTAACGAAGGAGGGACAGAGGGAGCCCAGCCTGACTCGCAGCGTCCAGATTTATTCGGTGCAGTCAGTCTATCATGCACTGGCTTGTAAAGTGCAGGCGCTTGCTCCTGCAGCCATGGGGCAAGCATTCATCCAAGAAGGAGACGCGATGCACTTTCAGGTTGGAGGCCTTTGCCAGCTGGAAGTACCCGTGATTGAGCTTTCTTCTCTGGTAGCCAAGATGCTAATGGTACTGCATGGAGCCACGGAGCTCCTGATGTACTCCTGACGTACTCCTGATGTACTCCTCACGTACTCCTGATATACTGGCATACTCCTGACATACGCCTGACGTACTCCTGATGTACTCCTCACATACTCCTGACGGACTCCTGACATACTCCTGATGTACTCCTCACGTACTCCTGATATACTCCTGGCATACTCCTGGCGTACTCCTGACGTACTCCTGATGTACTCCTCACGTACTCCTGATATACTCCTGGCGTACTCCTCACATACTCCTGACGTACTCCTGATATACTCCTGACGTACTCCTGACATACTCCTGATGTACTCCTGACATACTCCTGACGTACTCCTGACGTACTCCTGATATACTCCATCCCAGCTGTTCTGGCATAACAGCTGGGCGTGCTTCAAACGACAGCATCCTTTTGTGCCGTCACGCACATAAACAGCTACGGTAGAGAAAGTGGACACGGAGAACTCGCCGCCGTCGGCGAACTATCTGAGCTAAGGAAAGCCAGGCAGCTAGGTCCCCCCCTCCTGTTTCTGTCACCGGCAGGAATTATTGGCATCAGTACTACGGTCGTGGCTTCTGCCAGGACAAGGGTGCGGGGCGCACCCGCTAACAGGAACGACCATCGCTCCACCTTAGGAATAAAGCAAATTGAATGACACCCGTCCCGGATCTCTCCTCTGACAGATGGCAAGCAGCACTTGTCAGAAACCGTGCCCAAAATGCAAATACAAAATAATTAGGCAGTTCGGCTGACAGGGCAACAAAGAAAGGTACCTGGTCGGCCGCGGTTACCCAAGGACCTTGCATAAACTGACAATAAAAACATATTGATCCATCCCGGAACGGCACTGGACGAAGCTGCTCTTGGCAGGAAGGAGGGATCTGCCACGCAGAATAAACCGGGCTCAAAAGACCGGTGCAGTCCCCAAGTCTGCTTCGTTATTCATCGTGCTTCATTATCTTACAGCACCTTTCATTCAAGGATTTCAGCGTACTTTGCTTACCCAGGCAAATCCATCCCCAAACAGAATTCCGAGAGAGAGGGTGAAAACTGCACCAGAGATTAACGTGGGCTGTTAATTAGTCCTCAAACTGCTCTTACTGGGAAGAAATAGAGGAATGAGTTGATTTGCCAAGGAAATTCAAGCAGAAGTTTGCCAGCTTACAGAGGTGCTCTGCTGCAGGTTGGGGCCAGAGGGGAAGGAAGCGGCTCCTCCGACAGCACTGCGAGGGCAACTCAGGAAGGAAAAATTAATTACCGGTGCTGAGCTCCGGCCAAGCCATCAGCCACGACACTTCTGCATCCTTACAAAAACTACCATGTGATTTTTAGTGACCACAGATGGTCTGGATCCCGGTAGCGCTTCTCAGCCGAAACAGGCAATTTCAGCATCGCGGACATGCTCGGAGGATGCGGCGCTGAGGCAGAGGATGGCGCGGGGGCTGCACGGTGCGTGCACGCTGCCCTTCCCCTGATGTCAAGCTGTACGATTTCAGGGCTACAGGCACAATCGGACGACAGCTCCGGGAACCACCACACCGGTTATCCCAGTGGATGGGGACCAGCGGCACAAGCAGCTCAAGGGGAGTGGGCAGGCAGAGGAGCAATAATGAACGAGTGGTGGAGGACACTTCCCAGGGCTTTTTCTCCAAAAAACAACAAAAAGAAAGCTGGAAGATGATGACAGCAAAAGATCGTGCCCTTTGGAGAAGCCTGCCAGCAACAAACAGAGACCTGGCATTCTGCACTGCGTTGAAAGGCCTTGGTGAGCTTTTCCAGTTGCTCTGAGAAGTGAGGAGGGAGCTGCTGAGGAGGGAGCTGGGTCCCAAGCAAGCGTGGCTGGGACTCGGGCTGTGCCAGAGCCCGGCTCCTAGCACTCCGTTTTCCGTCTCACCAATGCAAACGAGAAAATTCCTGCTGGATACTGAGCTCTCTTTGGCATCTCCTGATGTCTGACCACAAGAACCACCATGAAGTCATGATTTCCCCTTAACAGGAGATGGGGGAAGCGTGCCTCCAGGGCTGCATCCCTGCCCAGCGTCCGGGAGCGCTGACTCGACTACGGCCACACCGAGTTACACTGGGTTCACAGCTCTGCACCAGAAAAGCAAGTAATTACATGCAAGCAGCAAGGCCAGAGGCATGGAGACCAGTGGGGAGCCCTTCCTCAGGCTTCCCCGGGTTCCCTTCCCTTTTGACGGTCCAATTTGGATGGGGAAAAATACCCCGACGCACAGAGGTGCCTATGCAAAAATATCTCACGTTGGTCTCCATAGATCTGGACAAGGTGGGTGTTTCCTTAAGCTGCGGTGCTGCCTCCGAGCATCTCCGTGCCCCTCCGGGATGACAGTCTTCCACTCCTCCAGCTTGCCGCACGGATTTTGCGTCCCTTTTCGGCAAAGCCCGGTTCCAACCTGCCACTTGGAAAACCCCCTCCTGGAAGCAATGCCCTTCCTTCCCCAGACCTGCCCCACCTGGAGCACCTGATTCCCGCTGCCAAGAAGAAAAGCTCAGTGCTTTAACAGAAAACAACCTTCTCCTTTTAGAGCTGGGTCATAAACCCAAAACGCTGACAAAGGTAGTTAGACTACACCTGTATAAACAGGCACTAATCAAAAATATGCTCCATAAACATAAGCTTTCAAAACAGAGCTCTGTACTGCTGATGAGTATGGAGCGTGTTTATTTATCCATGGGTGAACTTGCTGATTTACCCCATAAATCCTTAAATAAAGGCCTGCTTTTTTTTTTTTCCCTTCTCCCCCTTTTCCTTGAAGCAAAACCATCCTGAGCATGCTAGGGTGGCCTTGGCAAATGCTCCGGTGACAATCTCGTGAAGACTTATAAACCGTGAGCTGCCAGCACAGGAAACAATAAAGCTCCTGTTCCATCTCAGGTGACCTTTAATGCAAATCCATTCAGTCCCAGGGATCTCACAGCTCCCGTGCCATGCCGGCACTAAGAGGATGAAGCCTCAGAGAAGCTGAATTCTTTTTGATGCTGCCAAGCCTGTTTGCCTCCTTCCCTGCCCTTCCGTTCTTTGAAAGCAGTTGCCGTTATGACAGAGTATCTCCATCTGGCAGGGTGAATAAGCAGATCCACCCAGAGCCATCAAAAAAGAAGTGAGTCAACGCTAGAGATTTAAAGAAGTAGTGTGAGATTTCATTTTAAGCTAAGGGGATTGCTTTTAAATAGCTCCCTTTAAAGTATTAAACCCAAGGCAGTGGCACAAATGCAGCGGAGCCTGTAGATCTCCAATTCCTATCGCCCTTCTGCAACCAGCCAGCTACTTGTGGTCCCCAACAGTCACTGCTGCCTCCGAGGTGCAGCTCCCGCTGCTGTGCAGGAGCTGATCAGTCAGGATTGGTACACATCCCAAACTTTCTCCCAATTTTTCAAAGCTTAACAGCTATTCTATATCCCCCTTGCACACCAAGACTGCTTCCATACCTGGTCTGCCAAGGAAAGCAACAGGCACCCGCACCGTAGAGCGGCAGATCCCCAGCCCGTCCCCAGGGACCACCGGGACATTACACTGGCAGAGCAGGGGTAAGCAGGGGGAACCATTTGGTGCAGCAAGGCTCCCCAAACGCTCTCACACCAAATGTGCTGCATTTTGGATGGGAGCTTCTGCTCTTTGCTCCCCAAGAAGAGAGATCATGGCCCGGGAAGCTCTGTCCCACTTTTGTAATAGGAAAGCCCAGAGCATCCTGCTTTCGGTCTGAAGCCCCCTCTTTAGTACGCTGCTGCTGCGGGGAGAGCAGGCAATCAGATGTCTGGAGCGGTTTGCTTAGGTGTGGAGAATATGTGGGAATGTAATATGCAGTAAATACTCTATTTTCCAAGCCAGCACGCTAGTGAGACCTACCTAATCCTGGGGTTTCCCGATATCCCCCTAACAGAAAGGCTTCCCAGCCAACCCTCGCTGGTTTGTGAAATACTTGGGCTATGTATCTCATGTGTCTCTCACTTTTCTGGCAGCTACGCCAAGCCTTTCTGCTGGAGGTTCCTGATTTCAAACCAAGGTCATTTGCAATCCCAGTAATTAGTGTCACGACAGCAACATCACTGTGTTCTGCAAAGAAAGTTAATCTAGATTCCTAGCACTCAAGACATTAAATGATTGCAAAGATCTGATGATGTCTGATGGGCACTTGTGCTCCCTGTTGTTAGGCTTACTCAGAGCAGGAATAAGACTTGGCCAGATCGCGTCCACCAACAGCTCGAGAATCTCCGGTGGCTATTACAGGCACAACCCCGGAGGGCTGAGTTTTTTCAGTGCCTAGTTACGTACCTGAATACACGTCCCAGTGCACTCCTTGCAGAGGCTGCAGGACAAAGCCCACCTGCTTGCTGGGATATGTGAGATCTTTGTAATGGGTTCCATTTTTTCAGGACATCCAATGCTAACCTGGTCACGAAATAGAAGACAAGTTGTAAATACTCGTTACCATCCCAAATCTCCTACAGGGGGATGTCTGTGGCAGTCTGAATGATGGATGGATTTCTTATGTTATTTTTCAGGGTCACTTGTAATTTGGAAAAAAAAAAGAAACAATCTCCAAAAACCAGAAACAAATCTGGACGAAATGGAAGGAAAAATTTATGTTGGTGTTTCCTCTGAACTAATTCTCATCTGGATGTTGCTGTGTATCTCAAATGGGCACATGAACTTAGCTTTACCCTGCCCAGGCAGGTCCCGTGAATGCCCCCCACCTCTGCGCCCTTGCACCCCACCTCTGTCCTCCCTTAACGGGGTGCCGCGTGGCTGCTAATTAAACACACAGCCCGATGACTGACCGGCATCGCGGCTCCGACCTCGGCATGGCTTGATGACCCAAACTGGACTTGCTACCTAGACCATTAATAAACATCCTGGGCTTAGATCTGGAAACCAGGTCTGCACCCACCCGCGTGTCAAGAGGAGGTTAGAAAAACATCTTACTTCAGGTATCCATAAGGCACAGCTAACGTGGACCCATTTCGTCCCGCTCCGGGTGGGCTTCAGCGCTCCCCCTCTCTTCGGGCACAGCAGACACTTTGGCTGAACGCCGAGGGCGCAGGTCCGGCACAGCCAGCTCCCGATGGGGACCTTCAGGATGCCGTAGCACGCCTGCGCAGACACGAGGGAGGTGGGTTAGTCCCAGCATCCCGGGAAGGATCCAGGGCCTCCTCCTTCACTCCTACCTTCTTCGCTACCGCTGGCTTATCGCCACCGCATCTACACCTCGCAATAATAAACAGCAGATGTGAAGGAGCTCCGCAATCACAGACAGCGAGGTTAAGTTCTTCATTCCTTGCTACCTTCCCTATTTTCACGTGGATACTCATGCCAGATCAATATGTCCCGGGTTTTAATTAAAAGCTAAGTATACAAAACATGCTGTGTATCATGCCAAGCATCTGCCCGGCTCTGGGTCGGGGGGGGAAAAGCAACCAGGCTGCTCCATCAGAGCCCCCAGCACCGGCAGCTCTGCGGTGTGGACATCTGCCCGCTCACCTCCTGCCTGTTTCTGAACAGCTATCAGACCCACGATGACTCGGAGAAGTAAGAAATGCAGTGCGGAGAAAACCTCTGAGGTAGCTGAGGGCTGAAAAGCCACAACCCCATGATTGAGAAAGATGGCCACACTGGTTACACACCCAACACAGCCTGAAGGGGAAGTGAAAATAACTACGGAAAGGTAAAAAGGGGAAACCGATAGTCATGAATATAAATGAGAAGGGAGGAACCATAAAGGACTGTAAATCTAAAGGATGATAAATCTAAAGGAGGCAAGGACAAGTCTACGGCCAAGAGAGTGAGAACTAAAGGGCTCGGGTCACCCAAGGAGCTCCCCAACCTGCTGCGATAGCACAGGATGCAGCAAAGCCAAAGCGCTTCATAAATATTTCTCCTCTGTACTTGGGGAAGAGCCAAATGATAAGCTGTATCACATAATGATGATGATAAAATACTTTCCACGTCGGCCATAACTTATGACTGTATTAAACAGCTACTGCTAAAACTAGGCAGTTTTTAACCGGCAGGTCCCGATAACTCGCACTTAAAGGGTTTTCAGAGAGTGGCAGACAACTGCCTCGGGCTCCAACGTGGGGCTGTGTCACTATTTTAAGCGAGGCGATGTAATTAATTCTAGATGTGGCTGCTCTGACGTCCCTCCAGAAGGCAAGCGGGCAAGCTGATAAGGACCCCTGGTGCTGTTGGCTATAAATTGAGCCCAGGCATTTGTCAACTCCACTTTTTGAAGTTTACCCCAAAAAAGAACAGGTTTTCATCCTGGTGCTGCAGGCCACCGTCACGAGTGACAGTGCTGCAGGTGGGGACAGGGGCAGAGGGGGCATGGGGAGATGCGTGAGCATGGGAAAAGTGTATCCTCAGTCTTTACTGGCCAAGAACTGACTTTATAACATGACTTTAGCTTGCCCCAAAGCACAAATCGACTCTGACAGCGATTTCCAAGGGGAAAAAGCCACTTCGTGAACAGATTATTGGGATAATAAGGAATTAAGGGAGGTAATATTATTGCTGCGAGTCTACACGGTTCACAGAGACTTAACTGTGTGTTTCACAGCGCTTCCAGATCTGACAGATAAATCATTTCTGTAACAGTGTTTTATAAAACATCTGATTTAGTACCAGAGAAAAATCAGCCTGGTACATACT
Organism: Ciconia boyciana; assembly: GCF_034638445.1. Lineage (NCBI taxonomy): Eukaryota > Metazoa > Chordata > Aves > Ciconiiformes > Ciconiidae > Ciconia > Ciconia boyciana. The sequence continues at coordinate 3,717,561 of NC_132942.1, read as the reverse complement.
ACCAGGAGAATAAACTGGCAGACTGATCTCAAAACCCAGGGGAAAACAGGAATTATGACCAGGTGTCCATCTCTAGCAGAGTCTTGGCTCTCAGTTATTTATTCCTAGAGGTTTTGGAGCAGCTGAAGGTGCATTTCTGCTCCTAGGAGCAAATACTACAGGGCCTCTGTCCCGGACAAGGAGCAGCTCTGGAAACGAGGTGGGTTATCAGCTAAACACACTCTCCCAGTCCAGCACCAGCCAGAAGGTGCTCCAGGAACACGGAGCCAGAGCAATGCCGAGTAAGAGCAGAGCAGCTATTTTTATTGCTGCGCCTGTCACAGGCTCAACGTCACTGAGAAGGGGACACCGAAACACCGGGAGGATGCTGAGCCACAGAAAAGCTTGGCGTGGTCCATGCAACAGAGAGAGGGCTCGGCCGTGGCCCCACACCAGGGAATGGGAATTTGGTAATGACAGGACCACGGCGCAGTGGCTGGAAGCTGGAGATGGATCATTCCCGTGTTAAAGAGAAGTGCAACGTTGCCACCGTGAGAGCGATGAACCACAACGATTTAGCAGCGGGGGGGGGGGAGATTCCTCCTCGCTGAAAATTTTAAAATGAAGATTGCATGTGTTTTCTGAAAGCTACGCTTCATAGGAATTAATTAATAGCAAGCCTCGTGGCTTGTGTTATGCAGATGAGATGATTACAACGATCCCTTCCGGCACCATAACCCAGCAACACGTGTCTGAGCACAACCCTTCCTCTGCCCCTTCCCGCTGGGATGCAGGAGGATGAGGCATCGCTCCGGCCGTGTCCCTCGGACCCCAGCTCCCCTCCGCCACTGCCCACCGGAGCAGGCGGCAGCGGTACCCGGTTCCCCACAGGAAAGCATCGTCCCCAGCAGCTTTCGGACGTGGGGCTGGTAAAGGCACTGGGCAGGTTAGATTAAAAACATGATGCCATGTAACACCCTGCACCCTGGCTTTGGACTTCGTGGCTTAGGGCGCAAATCAGGGCAGAGATTAAATCACAGGCAGCTTGCAGGCTGGCATCGGGCTTAGGGCCGGACTCTGCTCCCTGCAAACAACGGAAAACCTCCCTTGTCTTTCAACAGCCTTGAAATCCAGCCTGCCGCCTCCCCTGCTGCAGCACCGCTCTGCTCCCAGCACTGGGGCTGCTGTCGAAAGTGGAGCCCACGGGGTGCCACGGCCCGTGGTGGGCACAGCTGGGGTCCATACATCCCCACGGCAGCCCTGCACACACTGACCTGCCCCCCGCCCCAAGCCCCTGCCCGCCGGCACGTGTCAGCTCACAGCCTGACATTGCCACTTGGGCTTGTTAAAAAAAACGCCAACACGAAAAAAAAACCCCAACCCCAACCCTGAATCGTCCTGGTATTTTGTGGAATCTGATTCACTGATGGAAACCATTCAAAACACCCACCTCCCGCAACTATAGATATCTCCAATGCTCTCCCACCTCCAGGAAGCGCTGATGGAAAAGCTGCCCAAAAGATGAGCAAATGGCTCTCTTCAGAGGAAAAAAAAAACCAAACCCTTCTCACAGAGGGTGAAGCCCAGGAGCTGCCGCTGCCGTCCCAGCTCCGCACAATGCTTCCCCTCAAAGCACAACCAGCAAAACCTCCCCAGACCCGTGTGGGACCCAGGAGACCCTCACAAGGCTGCCTTCTCCTTGTCAAGGTCTCCCTGCCTTGAGCACCAAGCGCAGGAGCCCACAGACCGCCCCCCAGCAAGAGCTGGAAGCATTTGCATTCAATTCTAAAAATAAAATTATTTTCCTCCAGGCAGCAAAATAAAGTGAAATCCTACGCTTGTACAGCAGGGAAGCTCGGACAGAAACCCTGCGATGAGAGACAGCGCTAGCGGAGCTGGAAGGTCCTACTAACCCAGTATAATGCGGAGGAGGAGGAGGAGGAGGCTGGAGGTCCGGGCAAGCCCACCCCCTCCGGCGAGTGCAGGGCGAGCGCGGGGCTGCAGACCCACATCCCTCCCAGCCCACCAGCCGGTCCTGCGCACGCTGCTGGTCACCCCTGGGTGCTAAAGGTCCCACAGCTGCAGTTTACTAAAGAAAGCTGGGGTAAAGAAAGAAGAATAATGGAAGAGGAGGCATAAAATAAAGTATCACAGAGACCAGAGAATAAGGAGGAGGGGGCAAAGCAAGCTTGCAGGAAGCAGTTTTCAACCTCTGGTTGTGTATTTCTGTGGGCACTTGTGAAGGGTTGGGGCTAAGAAAGTAAGAAAAGCAAGTTTGCTGTCTGCCCGCTGTCCAAGGCTCCACTTGCTGCTATCCTCGCTCCGCTGGAGAGGAGCTGGGAATCCATCAGAAAAGCTTAGCAGGGGTCTACAGCAGCTCAGGGAAAGGGGGATGGTGGGGACGGGAGGAACCCAGAGGAGTGTATAGGGGTGTGACGTGCAGATGGCCAAAACGGCCGCTCTCCCCCCACGGCGAGGTCTCACCTGGTGCACGCAGACGTTGCACTTGTCGCAGAACACCATCTCGTTGCCGTCCTCTCCCTCCGGCGAGCGGCAGACGTCGCACACCACGTCCTCGTCGTACTCGATGCCCAAGCCCTCCTCCGTTTCGATGGCGATGTTCATGTTCTCGTAGCACATGGTCTCCAGCTCCTCCAGCACTCGCTCCAGGGTGATCTCGTCCAGCTCGGGCTTTTCTGCAAGGCAGAAGGCAGAGGAGGACACTGATGCAGCTCCGGCACAGGAGCCCACCCGCCTTCAGGGAGCGTTTTGCAAAGGGCTGAGCATTTTAAACTGCAACTCAAGAGGCAAATCCGTGGCGATGGTAAGAGCGGCGATTCAGAAAACGGCTGCTTCTAACTCAGGATGCAGTTTATGTTTCATAGACAGTAACAAAATATTGCTGCTGGCTGAGAGGGAAGAAACCCATTCAGCTGAAGCAATGCGGATAATTAGGTCTGACAGTTTAAATGTTCAAGGAGACAAGTTTTGCAAAGATGCTTTCTGCAGCGAGGGCTCAGACAAGCTTTGGCAATACAAAGTCAATGCTTTAATTGTCAAGACTGAAAATTGACCCTTTTAAGGCCAATTAAATGGAACTGTAAAACTGAAGCCAAACGCTGAAATTGAGGACAAATGAGGGGGGTTTTTCTCCTGGTTGGGTTTAGAAGGTCAGAGCCGGGGTGGGCTCTGATCTGCTGTGTTGTGTTTTATTCCCCCCGTACCAGGATCTGTAGTGGAAAGAAGTGACAAGAGGTGCTTTACCAGAGGTTTCTCCAGAGTGACACCCAGCAATATGAGGCCAACAACCAGGAGAGGCTTTTTCAGAGCAGCAACCTCCAGCAGCGGGATACCGGACCCCCGTTACGGGGGGGATGCTGCTGCCAGGAGCTCGGCAGCACCGAGACGGTGCCACGCTGAGCGCTGCTCCCAAAGGTGCTGCCTCTCACCCGCACACAAAGATGCCGGTGCCACAAACGCAACGTGAGGTCGCTCCAGGTAAGGGAAAAAAGAAGGAAAAAAATCTGTCAGCAGCAGGAACGAGGTTCTCTACGAGGGGTAAGAGGCAGGGTTAAGCCCCCGTCTCCCCGTGAGCACTATTTCACCACTGGAGAAGGCACAGAGATGGGGACGGAGATACCAGCAAGGTGCAATAAAAAGCACTTAATCTTTGCATTTCATTTAAATATATTATCCGTGATATCGGCCAGGATGCTCTAGAATGCACCAGACAGCGGAGAAGCCTGACCCGCGCTGCCATCCACCTTTCTTGTGGCAAGGCAACAGGAGAAAATACCTCATTTACAAGCAGAGAAGGGGATAAAAAGGCTTGAGGAAGTACTCGTATGAAGCAGCTATTAATTAAATGTTCAGTGAGAAATTTGCCATCCTGGGCATCTGTTGAGCCACAGTGTGACATCCCTGTCCCGGATGAGCTCGGGGGCCCCGAGAGACCCCGGGGCTGGGGAGGGATGGGGCACGGGGGTCCCGGGCAGCGGTCCCAGCCCCTCCGGCTGGACGATGCTGGCAGAGGCTGCACCTTCCCCTGACAGCCACGGACCGGCTGAAAAAACTCTGTCAAGGGGGAAAGCAACCCGTAGGCGAGCTCGGCAAGCAAACACACCATTGTCTGCCTTTTTAAGCTCTTCCCCAATGTTTCGCATTGGCACGGTTTCCCTTGGCTTGACAAGTCTCTGCAAACATCTAGCCTGGCATTTTACATGTCTGTGTCGATTCTGAGATACCATCTCAGACAGACAACACTGTTCCCTATCACAGCCCTTTCAAGCGCTGGGGCTGCTGTGCCGCAACACGCCGAGGAACCTGACAATACCTGTTTTATTACCGAGCAGCCCCGGCAACGAGCGCGGGATCTCTGCGGAGCCCCAGGCTGGCACAGGCTGCCCGGGGGCCGCTGGGGCTCAGCGATGTGAAGCATCCCGCGCTGGCACGACGGCACAGCCAGCCCCACGCACCGGAGCCAGGACGGAGCCGCCGGCTTGCTCTTGGCATCGTGCCGGTCGGATGCAACAGGGCAGGGAGCGGGTGACAGACAGAGCCAGAGCATTATTTTTGCCTTCATGGTGTCCCTTTATAAACACACCACCTGTGTTGCACTTGCTTGATGGAGAGCTGCAAGCCATGACTCCATGCAGGCATTAAATAAGCTCTGGGTCAGCGTTTCAAGTCCACGTCTGTGACTATGATCCCGGGCGCAGGCATCAGCCCGGAGTTACTCCCTTTCTCCCAGCATTTCAGGTTCTGCTCTCTCTCTTCTCTTCTGGAATGGAAAATTATCATTGAAGCGTTCCCGGTGCTTTTCCCCACGCACTTTCTAGAGCCGCCCTGTGCTCAGGGGAGAGGCCAGGCAGAGAGCCGGCAGCTGCAGGCAGCGCGAGGAAGGAAAGGGAGGGGGGTTTCCAAAGGAATCATCACCCTGACCTGCCCGCAGGGTCAGGACCGCGCTGGCATCGCCGGAACCGCGCTGGCATCGCCACCATTCCCGTTTTGAGTGGAAAGAACCGGCTCCCGTCCCACCTCCTGCATTTTCCATCTACAGCGATGCCCCGGTGTCACCAGCTTAACCCTGGGGAGAAAGTCCCCGCCGATCCCAAAACTCTTGCGCCGGAGCAAGACCATCACCCCAGCGGGGTTTCCTTATCAGCCTACATGCAATGTAGTTGTTATACCGTTACACTGAAAAATATAGATCTCTCCCTCCCTCCTGCACGCACACGCGCACGCTCTCACACTCCATTTAGATGTAATTACATTAGGAATTCGTTTGCCAAGCGCCATTCAGAATACCTCGGAGCTTATTGAATTGACAATTGCACTTGATGGGGATGAAGCGATTAATCGCTTATGAAACACTAAACAATGGGGCCTGGGGGTGAAGTGCTTTTTCCATTTGTGCTCCATTTATCTCCTTCTGCATCATATAAAGTTTGTGCTATTAAACTCCATTCATAAAATTGTCATCTTTTTGGCTGCGAAAACACTATCTGTATTGATCGTGGCCAGCTAAATAGCAAAAACAAAAAAATACTCCACCAAAACGCTCCCTGTGTACACGCACAAGTGACACTGTTATTGTCCCCAGGGAAGGAAAAGCAAAGACCCAGATACTGATCTTGGCTGCAATGAATAAATCCAGCGACATCCAGGGGGTAAGTCATGTTTGAGACCATCACCAGGAGCGTGGACTCTACCTGCTGACCAAGAGAAAGGTATTTTTACCTGGTTAAGGTTTGCCAAGGTCTTGTATGAAAGGTGGGGGAGAAAAGGAAGCTTTTCGGAGCCTCCACAGAGAAGGGCAGCGTAGCTGCAAACTTCTCCATAGTTTCTGTCCGGAGGGACACAGGCAGAAGTGAGAATTCAATTTCACACCAATATAATCACCGGTGATTTGGTTCAAAACACTGACACGGGAGTAAAAGGCTCCATGTCCCATCACCCCTTCCAGGAGGCCACCCGTAGCCTCTCCCCATTAACACTGACCGTGTTAATGATGATGGGTTTTGATGTGGCCACCCAGCCCCCCGGACACCCCCGACATCACCCCTGGGTGGGAAGGACTGTCACCCAGGGACTGCTGCCTCCCACTGCATCCCAGATGGAGAAAAGCTATTTATCCTCTCGGCCCAGAGCAGGATGCTGGCGGGCAGCACGTACCCAGCCAAAGGAGGCACTCCCCGGAGGAGAAGGGGGACTTCGCTTCGGAAATGGAGGAGGAGAAGAGGTGCCAGACGATGATGCACTGCAGGAGGTCTCCAGATCTGATTCAGGAAGGGAAAACGTGTAGGAACCCAGCCTTTCGTTTGAACTTTGCTCCCAGCAGAAAACCCTTCCCTGTATCTCTGCCGTCAGGGTCTGCCACGATGCCGGCAGCTCCGCAGCCACCCAGCATCCCTGTTATCCCCGGGGGGCTCCCGAGGTGCCCGGCCTGACCCCACGCCCCTCAGCTCCCCCAAACTTCAGAGCAACTGCCCATACCGCAGCAGAAACACAGAATTTAAATATTTTATCCCAAAAGAGCTGGCATCGCTGGGCTGGCAACGAAGCCACAGCAGCCGGGTCTGGGAGAACCACCAAGCACATTCCTTTACACAACGCCGCTCTCCGTTATAATTATTTCTGTAATATCGTAATTTATGTGGCATGAAGGAGCAATATTCTTCTGCTAAATGAATTCTCAGCTACTCCTTATCGTGGTGTGAGCCGACTCACTGCGCAGGGAGAAAAAAATAGCTGGAGAGCCACCTTTCACAAAACGGAGCCCTATTTCTGACTAAACTGCACTCCACTAAAATCAATTTACTGAAACAATAAATTCTTTTACCCTGTGGAAGACACCTGGAGACGCAACAGCTCATGAACAAGCAGTCATCAGGGGTGCAGGCTGTGCCATTAGCTGATTCACAAGCTATAAACCTTGAAGTCTACTTTTCAGTTAAAATATATATAAACAAGCAAAATTACTGGGGTTTTTTTCATAAAAAAAAAAGAAAAGCACTTGTGAGATGATGTAGGCTTATCTCTTAATATCTTTGAACAACTGAGAGTGAGAGGGTGCCAGCTCCCTGACGGGACGGGGTGCTGGCGCACGGCACGGGGACCACGGGCTCCTGAGATCTCCTTCCAGCTCAAAGACCATCTCTCCAGCTCGCCCTGGGCGAGTCCCTTCAAACCCGCCTGCTTGGGCCTCTGCCTCTGCCAAGCCGTGCAAAGGATCCTTCCCCCCTGGGAGGCTGGGAGAATGAAAGCGATCCGAAGATAAAAAGCACTGGCTAGGTGCTGTAACTGAGTTTAGGCACCGCTGCGCAGAAGGACGCTTTGGGAGAAGCACGATTTGCCTCTGAATAAAGCTGGGAGCTGAGCACCCACGCACTCGAGGCACCCACGGGGACACCAGGCACCCCTGCCCCGGGCTGGGTGCTCCCCTGGGCATCCCGGGTCCTGTCCCAAGCATCCTTTGCAAAGCTCAGGGGATGACGGACAACCACCCACCCGCCACACCAGACTATCGGGGACTCCCCCAGCCACTCTAACCCAGCACCAGCAGGCACACATGGCCTGGGAGATGTGGCCATTGTACGTTAATCTTTTATCAATGTTATTTATAAACAGAACCTTAATGTAAAGTGCGACCAACAAAACAAACAGCAGCACGCAACCTGCGCGAGCTGAGCATCCGCAGTGAAACTTCTAGATATTTTGTTACAAACCCAGCCTGCTAATGCACTTAAAAGATTTACAGGAACCAATTATCACCCTTTCTGCCACCCACCAACATCAATTATTGCTCAAATTTAAGATGATGACAAAATGTTTTAGAAGCCACTTTATAAGCTGCTGTCTCTCTCCAGCAATGCTTGGCACTGACAGAGCTGTCCTGGAGCACTTCTGATGAAAGCCTCCTCGCTCCATCCAGCAGCAAAACTCTTGAATATCGCTGGAAACTACTGCAATTACCGCAAGGAATTTATGGAAATAGCAAAACAACGGCTTGACATAGAAATGATTGTGCCGAAAAGCGTGGAGGCAAAATGTCTAAAGCTTCTCCCGCTGATTTCCAGCCCTGCTAACCTATACATTAACACATCTTTCCTGCAGTATCTGTTTCTATAAGGAGCTAAATAAGCTCAGCTTTCCCTTCCAGAGGCTCACGGTGTTGGCACCTCTGCCCACAACTTCAGGAACTGCCACCTGAAAATATTTCTGGATTTCCTTGCTTAAAGATAAGCTTAAAGGCCAAGGCTGTTTTCACACAAAATTAGCCTGGATTATTATTTGAGCTCGAACTATTATTCCTCTTCCTCCTCCCGTTCCCTTCAGCCACCCCGTGCAATGCGGGCAGGCCTACGGGCAGCTCAGGCGAATCCTCCTCCCATTGATACCAACGGTGTTAATCCAGATCAACGCCGATGTAATTGAGAACAGCTTCCAGCCCTAAATCTGTTCCCAAGATACTTCTACACTGTACATCGGTACCTCTATTAAATACATCTCTTGCTTGTATTATACCAGGATTTGCTGGTTCATCTATCCAGGCACCAAACGGGTCCGCTGCTGAAATGATTACTTGTGCAACGAGCTTATGATCTCGGCGGAGAACAAAGATTTCAGGCTACGCGCGGATGTTTGTTGTGGGCTGCAGCACAGACATGTTATAAAACAGCTCCAAACTGGCAGGATTTCTTCAAAACAAGAAGAAAAAAAAAATCCAAACAAACAGACCCTGAATTATTAATGGGCTAAGCTTTCTCAAGCGATGAGCGGCAAGCAGGGTGAGCCTGGACGCGGGGGCATGGGGGGGAAGGTGGTGGAAGGGCCGTTGCTGTGGGCTGGGGGGAAGACACTTAAAAGGGGGAAGCCGGGCTGGTGGTTAAAAGAAACAGATGCCACTACAAAGAGGACAGACCTCTGCACATCCTCCCACCAGCCGGGGCTGGGGAGCATCCCTGCGGGGGGACGGCAGCCCCTGGCTCCCCTGCATCGGGGTGCAGCGGTCCCTGGCCGGCTGCACCGGCGGGGAATGGGGCTGTGCCTCTGCCACCACAGCACGGCAGGGAATCGCGCCCAAAGTCGTTAAAATAATGGAAGAGCTTCAAACGACAGATTTTGGGGTGGCCCTGCACAGCGGATGGAGCCTGGTGATGGTGATGGGCACCCATGGGTGGGTGGCAGCCGCGTGGGGACAAAATCTGCCCGGGGAGTGCCAATGTGCTGCCTCGGGGGGGAAAGGGGGCTCCCCAAATCCCAAAAGGACGTGGTGGGACGTGGGGGTAAGCCTTGGACAAGGACTCCCAGCGCTGCCCGAGAGGCAAGCAGCCGCTCTCCATAGCGTACATTTAATGGCAGCCTCTGCTCCATTGAGCACATCTTCCCCGGGGTTACTCCACCGACTTCGGTTTATTCCACGTCTACTTGACCAATCTCACCTCCGCCAAGGGAGGTATCATCTCATTAGTACACAGACATATCTCAAGTATGCAGTGATGAATTCCCCCTGGAGCTTCAAAAGCAATAAATGTGACCTTTGCATGTTCCTGCCATAAAATACCAGGAACATCTCCAGCTCCCAAGATAGAAGCTGTGGTGGGCATATGTGAGCAGCATACACCATATGGATTAAGTCAAGGGAATACTTAGAAACTTCGACTCTGCCTTCAGCAAAATTGATTCCGGCGACGTTTTTAGCAATTTCTTGAGGATTGTCTGTGTGTTTATGAAGTGCCGATCACCGCAAAGGAATCTTTCAGCATTGGTCTTTGAAGTCTCTCTAGCCCTGCTCTTACAATAGCCTTGGATTTAGTGGAGATCACAAAATACAGCATAAAATGTTAATATAAAAATGAAGATTTTCCTCTAAAAGGAAAGGCCTGTGCTGCCTGGAGTGGCGTACACATAAATTTGGTTCAGGGTTTCATTCAGACTCCTTCAGACCCACTTTTTTTACTATCTCATATTGCAGCAGCAACAAATAAAACATTTAAGCATGCTTAAATATTGATTTAATCTCTCGCGCACAGAAGTTCTTTAAACAGTACATTTCTACTGAGTACAGTAACAGCCACTGAGGCATCTTACTGGTGGGTTTAAAACTATTTAAAGCTGTTCTACGTGAAAAACTTTTGCTTTTCGGAGCAATTCCACCTAACTGGGAGAGGAGCCGGCAGAGAGCAGAGAGCTGGAGGTATCTGGAGGTTTATCTGATCTCGGTGATAAAATTCCATCCCTGGGGTGACCTAAAAAGGACTGGAAAAGGCATGTGCTATGTGCTACGTGGATCAACGCTGCGCTAACGGCAAAGCGAGATGGATGATCTCATAGGTGTTTTCCAGCTCTCCTCCCCGCGGCTCCTCAAGAGCCAGTCAGAGATCAGGCTCCTTCTTTGTCATTAAATATTTTGGGAATGACACATTGTGCCCCTGGACTGCCCAGTGACAACAGCTCAGCCAAACACCCAGGAGGAATTTAAACTTCTGCATATCTCTTGACGCTGGGAGATAACTCCCGACTTCTCTGAATAGGAGGAGAGGCTGCAATTCTCCAGTTAAGTCACGTTAATGATCTCAGAGATTAGCAAAGCTGGTTTGGAAATCTCAGTATGTCATTAATGTCGAGGGCTTCCGGGAGAAAGCGCTATTTATGGCCTGCCTTCAGACCAACCTAGGCAGGTGGCAATCTTCTGCGTTGGGTGGCGAAGGGCACAAGCTCCACGGCCCATCCCCGCTGCGCCCGGCTGCGTGGCTTCTCCCATATGGGAAGCAGAGGGAGCGGAGCCTCCGCTCCGGCACAGCCCAGGAGGTGAGCAGCGATGGATTTGCTGCAACAGCTTTCCTCTACGACCACCCAAAGCCCGTCACTTCCACGGGCAGGAAAACGCATCCCCCAGAGAAGCCCGTTGCCTGCGCAGCCCTGATGCCCCACAGCCTCCGCGGTCCAGCCCCCCGGGCAGCACCAGGCACGGCCGGCGTGGGGGGATGCGACCGTGGTCCTGCAGCCAGCACCCGTCCCGCTCCCTACCTGCCAGACCCCCGGCTCCCCGCCGTGCCGGGGAAGGGTTATTAATCCATGCCACATGTTTTCCCTTTCAAGTCACTGGAAAAAATGCACTACCCCTCGCACTGATCGAGAAGTGGGGAGGGCTGGGGGATGGGGCAAGATACCAGAATCCTTCAGGCTGAAGCCGTATCCGCAGTGGATTTCACACACCAAACGCTGGTTTTCAAAGCTACTCTCTCCCCAGCATATTTAAGGCTCAGCCAGTAATTACAGCACAGCAACAGCAACAGAAATGGGCTGGAGAATCAGCTGACGGACAGTGAGGCTCTTTGCATTACCACTGCTGAAATCCCCTGGGCTCGTTATTACCATCTATAGTTGGTTATGGCAGGAGGGCTCAGGGGCTTCCACAGGGACTGTGGTCCCATCAAGCTCAGTGCTGTACAAATACTTCCTAAAGACTATCCTTGAAAACCGTGATGAATGACAAGGAGCTGGAGGAAGAAAAATGCAGCTTGCTCAAAACTGCACAGAGGGTGAGTGGCAAAGCACCGGCTGTGTCCCAACATTGGGTTCAGGGCGGGCTCGCCGGGATGCTGCGATGCCAGCCCACCCAACGCGCCTGCAAGGAGCAGGGCTACCAGGGGTATATGGCTGTGATGATGCTCGAGCTCCCCTCCTAAATCCAACTGGCTCCCAAGGCAGCGCTGCTGCCGAAGCCACCTCTCTCCCCCAACACACGCGGGTTTGGCACGTGCCAGCCCCAAGGTGACAAGCCGCTTGCAGCCGCAGGGGACAGCCAGCTCCCCTCTGGCCTGGGGGCAGGGGCATCCCTGCCCCGACGGCACCCCTCTCATCTCAACCTTCCAGTTATCCATCAGCACGGGAGCTCCACATCTGAAAGCCATTTAAGACATTGCATTTGTAACCTGATACTTCGAAGAAATAATAAAGCGAGCCAAATTTAACCCAACTGAGCTGGAGAAGCCAAATCTCTGCCCGCTGCCTTTCTAGAGACTTACGAAATAGGTACAAGGGGGAAGTGGAAATAGAGACAACCCTTCTCTGGAGCCCAGAGACACCTCTGATGGCCACCCAGCTGTGAAGACGGCGAGGGAAATGCAGCAGGAGATACAGTGAAAGCACGGTGGAGTCAAAAGGATGCCCGGTGCGGTACAAGCTGCTTTCTTGCTGCAGTAACAGCAGCTGTCCAGCGTTGGGAAGGGTGGATCCTCTGCAAGGCACCCGAGCGGGACCGAGCACTCGGCTTTGCCCAGGAGCCCCGTCTGCTCTGCCCGTGGACTTGACCTTGGCTGCCAGTATCTCAAAACCTGGGTGTGCTAATGACAGAGCTGAGGCTGCTAATACAGGACCAGTTAATGAGGGCAAAGTTGACTGCGATTTGCTAGTGATACTACAGGCTCTACAACACCGAGATTATGGGAAATCCAATATACAGGATACGTGTAATAGATAATTAGCCAAACCCTAAAAGCAGCCTCTACAACTCTCAAGGTCCCGGAGATCACGGTAACAAAATTTGGTTGTAAATCATGAGCACATCAGAAGAACATACCTTGTCCTACCCTTGAAAGACCTTTGCAACGGGGAGTAATGCTTCATGCAGGCATGTTTCAGCTTTCACTGACCTCACGAGGTGAATGTTTTATTGCGTTGTTATTCTTACCTGCGTAGCAGCAGCCACACCACAGCAACCCTTACCTAACAAGGACTGGAAAATCCCTCCACGGTCTGGCAGGACTACACACCCACGCGTCTGTGCCAACAAATCTGCCCAGCAGACCATGATAAGCACTAGTGCCAATGGTCAAATTCCAAGTCCAGGTACTTGCACTCAACTGGAATGCACTAATGGATTTTAAGAATGTGCAGTGATATAACAGCAGTGATGCAGGAAACGTTATGCTGGGGTATTTAGAGACACCAGGGAAAGGAGAGACAACCCAGGACCAGCATTTCTGAGAATTACACATTTTGACTAGGAAATCCTCTTTCCTCTGACTCCATCTGCCCAGTTGGCTACAGCTGGAGAAACGTTGGAGAAATGCTTTCAGATGTGGCCAAAGGAAGGGGAGTCAGGGTCAACACCCCCATCCTGACCAACACCTCCTCCTGCAGTACACGTGCCGCAGGGATGAGTGCAGGAGATGACGATGGTCATGAAATCAGAGCAGGGTCATGAGTGATCTGGATCTATCGGTTCTTCTGCAAACCAGAGCCCTGCTGCACGGGGCATGCTGCACTGCTCCTACCATCATCTGGTTTGCCCCGTTTGTCTTGGGCCACGTCCCAAAACCCCTACGTGAGTGATGCTCACTGAAACGCACTCAAGATCCTGCACTGCAGCAATCCGTGTGATCTCTTTTGGAGAGCCTGAACAAAAATTTCTTCTTCAAGGCCTTTTGTTCCACGTGATTACTTAAAAAGACTGAATGCCCACTCTGGGATGCCCAGGCAAGGAGAAAAACAACAGCAATACTCACCCATCTCCTTCAGCTCCATATTAACAAGTTCCAACCAGCAAGCATCGAGCTCGTCCAGGTCATAGCGGCTCACTCCTTGCAAGTAAGTCCTCGTAGCTTCCGAAATCTCAGAGCCAGGCAGGCTACTTGGTGAAACCTGTGAAGGCGAGTTCTCCAGCTGGGGTATGATCCTGGAAGAAAAGGGGGAGAGGTTGAGAGCTACAACTCGCAAAAGTATCCCGTGTCTTGCCATGGAGGGTGCGACCATAGCGTGTACAAACCTGACTCAAAGAAGGAAAGCAAGCCCAGCAAAATCAAAGGGGTTTTGTGAGCTCGGTGTCGTCTCCTGTGCCTCGGATGCTCTGAGGACCACAACTTGGACACAAGCACTTTCCCAGAGACTGCTGGTCTGAGCACTTTATGTGATGGTTTGAGTTGGGATGCATGAAAACCAGCTGATTTTCAGAAAATGCTGAGCACACCCCGGCTGCCAGCTCCCCTTCCCGGGACCTCAAACCAGCTGCAAAAGGCTGGACATCCTCAATATCACAACCAACTTATGAAAACGTCATTAATCTTTTTCTCCAACAAAACAGTAAAAAGCTTTTGAGGTCTTCAGAGATAAAAATCATTAAAACCAGAGAAATATCCACCTTTGTGACAGATGCCTGGTGCTCACAGGCCGGGAGTTTGCGCTTTTCCCAGTGTCCCAGAGAAAAGTGTTGTGGGGAGATGGGAGCGCGGCGGCGTGGCTCCGGCTCCTGCTGGGCTGGCTTCCTACGCGGCACCATGCCCACCCGCCTCAGACTGCGATCAGGAGGGGAAGGAGCGGTCTGGGAATCAGGAATTTGGGTTTTGGCCTGTGTCTCCATCTGCCGCTATTCTTCCCTGCAGATTGGTGGCATAACACCAATCCCTTCAGAAAAAAAGAAACGGTATCAGTGCCGCATGCGGGCTTTGCCACCGCATCTCATTCTTTCCTAAACACCCACTGATGCTTTTCGGTACAAACCAGCCTGCGCCCCGCACGGCTCCACGCTGCAGAGCAGCCCCAGGGAAGCACCGGGTGGGCGGCTCTGTGCCGGGCTCTCCACGGGAACACGCCTGCTTTTCAAGAGCTCTGCAGTTCCCCCTCGCACCATGAGAAATTAAGCCATTTTTCCACTTTGTGTGGCTCCTTTCTTCCTTCCCCGCCTTGTATTACTACCAGCCTGGTGGCAGCAACCTCCTATGCGTTTGGATTCCTGAGTCAAATAACTCGACCTACGGCTACAGCCGCCAGCATCAACCTCATGTTGCCCCCCCTGACGTTAGAGGGTTGTTTCTCCCCATGGGGGCTGATGGAGAGGCTCACACAGGAATACCACATCAGGGTAGAAATAGTCTGTTGGGGAGAAATTCATTGTCCTGCCTGTGAAACCGGGAAATCTGATGTGGAAAGCACATGCAATCACAGGACCGGGGCTGTAAGGAATAGCGATGCTCTTGCCCAGAGCCACTGGTTCTGCCAGTGAGGGGGGACCGTGGCACCAAGCCATCCCTGCTCCATGGCCGCAAAGGGGCACCCCATACCCCCCAAAAGGCAGAATGCACCAGAGACACGGGATAAACATGGGGACAAGGCTACGGCAAGGGCTTCTGCTCACCACGCTGCCGTCTCAGCCATGCTGCCGACCCAGCTCCTTCCTCCCTGCGGGCAGGAGGACGGCACGCAGCCCTGGGTTTGGCACCGCCACGCGCTCTGCGCCCTGTGAATATGAGACTCTTTGCCCACTGGATAAATTTAAGCTCAATGCTCTGTCCTAGTTACATTCGGAAACATGAGCTCAGCCAGCGCCTTCTCCCCGCTGTGCCCTGCCCGAAGTGCTCAGTGGGAGCAGAGGCATCTATCAAGTCTCTCCAGAGGTCTCCGAGGACTGGAGGAAGCCCCAGCTCTGCCAGTGCTTCCCCTCTCGCCCGGCCTGGGACCTGACTGCGGGAAAGATGAGTTCTAGTTTGGCGATCAGAAGTCGCCCAGCTTTGCTTGCTGCCCTCTCCCCGACAATGCAGGCAGTCTTGGCTGGGCTCTCCACTTCCAGCCCCATTGCACCAGTTGACTGATGGGCTTGTGCTGAGAGCTGGTCCCAGCATGGGTCCGTGGCAACTTTCCTTTACCTACAGCAATAGTTTTCCCATTCATCTACAGAAATTAACCTTTTACATGAGAAAAATGAGGTCCGATGGATACGATGGTCCAAATACTGATAGCAACAGTGACTCCTCCAGCCATTAACTCCCCAGAAGCAATTACTGCTGCTTTACTGGGGCACAACAGAGATCAGATCCTGGTCCTGGGCTGCTCAGATGAGATGCCCGACCCACTCTGTGCCGGTATCCACTCCCCAGGGCATCATTTGCAGGCAGAGCAATCCCTGATTTAAAACATCCTCCAGCCAAGCCCCTGCGACCGAGCCCCACGTTGCAGGCAGGCTGCCTGCTGCCCGCCGCCGCCGGACGCCTTCAGCATGCCATAGACTTTAGTGCCACATTCACACTGTGCCGGGCAGCACTTTGGCAGGCTCGGCAGTGGAGAATGTCCCACGGTGGTCTGCGAGATTTGTTCTGAGCGCTCTCTAATCACAACCACAGGGACAGGGAGAGGAGCTGCCTCATCTGCTGCAAACTCCCTGCACAGAACGCGAACAGGCGCTGGCTGTCAGCTCTTCTGTCTTTTCTTGGCAACTCTGCGGCAATATGCATGACACTTGCCATGCACGCGTCAACAGTGTCATGCGTAATGACATGCAAGCAGAGGACGAGCTGGAAATGAAAAGCAGCCTGTGGTGCCAGCTGCCAGATCTCTGCAAAGTTGGGAGCTGGAGCTCGCTGCAGTATTTGCACAGCTCACGTTTCCTCCCCGAAATACCACCTCCCGGCGCAAATGTCAATACAGAAAGACAATGCAAAGAAACAAACAAGCAAACAGCAACCCGCTGCAGCACGTCAGTCCCTTCCAAGCGGCTTCTCTGCCGTGCAAAGCCTGAGGATCCAACCCTGCTCTTGCACCAGCACCAGCTGGGAAGCCCAGTGGGCCCTGCAAGACTTTTATCTGCCTTCTGTCCTGATATGTAAGTTAACGTCAGAGCATCAAGTGCCTCGTGCTCTGTGGTGTGGCTGGGGCAAAGCCATCGTGTCCGTCACGTAACCAGCTGAACCACATGCCACATGCTCCAAGGTCTGTAAGCACCAAGGGAAGAAATTCATGCACAGCTGCCCTCGGGAACGGGACCCTACCTGCCTTGCCCAAGGTGGCGAAGGAAATCCGTGGCAGGGCAGGAAAATGAACCTGGAGTTTCTCCGGACCCAGACATGCAGTTTAATTGCTGTCCTCTGCAGTCACGACCATTGGAGGCACTTCCAGAGCCACCAGTGAGAGAAGCAATAATTTGACTGCTCGGAGAGGGAAACATCAAGAAAGGGGTTCTTTTTGCCTCTTTTGCCTTACTTTCCCCACCAGTACACTGAAAATAAAGAATGTGCCCCAATGCCCTGAGGACATCTCCAAATTTCAGTTCAGGATCTGAAAATAACCCCATGAAAAGACAGCTCTCAGTCCCCGGATTTTAAAATTAGCTCAGTGTAATCTAGGACAGGGCTTGGGGATTCAGTAACATCTGTATTTAACGCAGACAGCAGTAATAATACTGCAACTATGCCTGCTCCGGTCAGGCTTCAGGACTGTCACCTAAGGAGCTCCCTAAAACATACAGCAGTCACTGGGGCAACGTGCGTTGGTCCAAGGAGGACCGAGCCTCTCCTTCCCATGAGCCCAGGTCCAGCTCAGCTTTGCAAAGCGCCGGGCCCTTGCTGGACCCGCAGGCAGGCTGGGCACAGCGGTCGTACCGGAGAAAGCTCAAAGCTGTTGAGAAAAAAAAAAAAATCCTCCAACGGCAAGGAATATTCCTGTTGGAAAGAGCTGTCCGAGCAGGCTCGGGGACGGCGCGTAAGCCTTCATTAAGCCGAGTTCCACAAGCCGCTCGCCGAACAGGCGGCTGCAGCAGGGGATAGTCTGACACAGGGCCAGCCGGGGATGCTCGGGACGGCGGGAGAAAGGAGCCGCTATTTTTAGCCTGGCATAAAAGTACAAAGATTTAATGCTCTGTGTACGTATCAAATGGGCAGCCTGAACAGGGCATTTACTGTATTGACAGCCACTGAAATGCACTTAGTTCGATAAGGATGCTGACGGGGACTGGAGAAATCTCTTTGGGTTATCTATAATGGGATACATACGATACTTCCCGCCGAGAGCCGAGCTGCCGCATTGCCGGTGCTGCCGGCATGAAGGACACAATGCCCACCCAAACCCAGGCAAGTCAGCCCCGATGTGCGTGTGCAGGCTCTGCCTTCTTATTGCAGCTATCACCTCATGGAAAAGGATTTTTGCTGAACCTGATGCTCAGAGATGGGAGACGAGTGACTCTGCCCGGTCACGCAGCCGCCTGCCAAACGCGACCGAAGCTCCGGAAACCTGGATGCATGCTTAGACTCTCCCAGGTCCCGGCTTTGCGCAGACCCGGTGATGCAGAGATCACAGGGAGCTTCACGGGGTCACTGATGGTACCAGCACCGCTGGCACGAAAGCTCAATGCTCAGCCCTTCCTAACACTGCGCCGTTAAACCGAGCTGGCGCCGGTTTAACAGGAACTGGAATTTACAGAGCGACTCTTTGCTGCTCACTACGTCACTGATGATGAAGATCAAGTTAATTAAAATACAGAGATCCAACGGCGTGCTCCGCAGGCTCGCTGGCGCTCAGTTAAGAGGTTTGAAACGTGCCAACGCAGCGATGGCAGGTGCCTCCCCCGTCTGGAAACACACGGGTTGGGGAGGGTTGACCAAGTGCTGCGGCACTCGGCTACGACAGCTCCGCGCTGCCTGCACAGCTCCTCTCTCGCTGCAGTTTGCTACCGTTACTAATTATTAGTCCCATAAGGAATAAATATTAATATGGAATGTATCTTCTAAAGAGAACCACACTAAACTTTACTTTTGGAGTTTTCTCTTCACGGGCAGGACCCCGTGCCCATCCGGCAGCATGGGCTGCCATTCCCCGGAGTTAATTCAGACTTGGGGATGCTGGGACACGTTCGTGCCATGCTCTCACCATTTCATATACCAGCAAATGGAGGAGGTCAGAAATGAAGAAACTGTACAAAGAAGGCACCTGGAGGAGAACTTCTAACCCCAAGCCTGTTGTGCGTAACCAAGGGAAAAGATGAAAAAGGGAAGATATCCCAAAGGGTCTGCAGCCCACTGAGCCCCTTGGCATGAAACCTGCTGCTAACCAGCCTCTGAGGCCAACGCAGCCACGGGGGAGGAAAGTGCATCAGCTGGAGGCTCCCCAGGCAATGCCCACGCCGGGGGACACCGTGCCCCTCAGTCCCAGGAAGCCAAACGCTGCCACCAAGACCTTACCCGTAGATTACACACAGCCAGTGATGGCCAGACCCAGTGAGGCTGAAACCAGATGCAGGGTATCTAATTGGAAAGCAAAAACTGCAGGTTCAGGAGCTGGCTCCTCTCACACTCCTTTTCTACCGACATGAATTTTGTGACTTTAGCGTAGCTACGCCTGATTTGCACCAGTGGGAGATGAGACTCCAGGGCCAGGTCTGCACCTCCACAGGGACAGTGCCTTTCGTCAGGGACAGTGCCTTTCGTCAGGACACTTGGCCCTGTCGGGTGGCTCTGAGCTGTGACTCGAGTGGTGCCGATACCTGCTCCCCAACAGCGCCTCAGAAATAACTGCAAAATTATTTTTTTATACAGCGAGCGGCTTGTATAACCCTACAACGACCTGCTGGAAGCCTGGTCCAGATCAAACCCCTGATGCATCTGCAGCACTTGGTTAAACACGAGGTTTTTATGGCTCGCTAACAATTCAGCAAACCGTACGAGAGGCTACGCCTGCTCCTACGAGTGTCCCTCCTGCCCCGAGGGGTGCAGGAGGCTGCCCGGGGCCGGGGGCTCGCACGGGACACCCCAAGCCTCTGGGAAGACCAAGCAGGACACGATGCCCGGAGGTGTGCGGCCTCCCGTTGATTCCTGGATTTGCTTTAGTGGGTAAAATCATGTTCCTAAAAAGCAACCCGTTCCTCCCTGACACATGCTAACACACCTGCAAAGAGCTTCTCGGTGGTCAGATATAAAGATCAATGACTGCAGTGACAGTTGCCTTGGGCTAGGAGAAATGGTGGAAGGAAGAGATCCTACAATTTAATACAAGAGAGCAAACCTTTGGAAAAACCCATGGCCCGATCTACAGCAATACAGAAAACAGACCGTGTTGTGCACCCCTCCTCACCTACAATAACATCAAGAAAACTGGAGCCTGGAAAGCTGTAAGCTTTGTGCTGCCCAGACACACTGCAGTGGGGACACAGCTAGAAAAAGGGAAGAAACCACCAAGGCCGCCCTCGCCAGCATCTCCTGCCCATCTCCCGCCGGGCTCCGAGAGCGGGGGCTGGCAGGGACGTCATCAGGGCTTCGCTTTCGCGCAGGGACAGGGCTTAATCCCTTTGGAGACATCCCCATTTCCAAATAGCTGCTCAGTGGAAAAAGAAAAAGCCAGGCTGGGCGATGAGGATGTCTGCACACGTGCCACCAACTCACACAATCTGCGGTGAATTTTGCATTATGTATTAATATTCTTCACATCCCAGGTTCAGGCATCGGTGATCCCATAGGAATCAACCCTTCCTTCTTATTTCTAGTCTTGTTTTCTAGTTTTCCTCTCCTATTCCAGCCTCAGGCATGGTGGGGAAGATGCAGGACTTCCTACCTGCTTCAGGTGCTTCAAGATGTCACGACACTGCCCGTGGCACGGGACGTGGGAGACAAGGGATGCCCACCGTCGCTGCCGGGGCTGTGGCGGGCAATAGGTGCCCAGAGGAGCCTGGCAATACACAGGTACATGCTCAAGGAGACGGTTTTCTAAAGATTGGTGAAAATACCCTGTTCCTCACCCTCGGTGAGAGCCAGCGGCGCGGCCGTGCTGTGCCTTGGCATCTGGCTCGGCTTGGGAGCGCGCCCGCACCCCCTCCTGCTGATGGCACCAACGCGGCCGCCCAGGAGCTCCATTGATTTTTCCTTTCTCGGAGAGAAAGCAAGAGTCAAGCTCTTAATTACCTCAATTACCAGTTTTCCCGTTTCCCTTTATCTGTATCGAAGGGCTTCAGTTGGCTTGTGTAGAAAATTTTCTCCTTTTTAAAAAAGCAGAAGCAGTCAGGTAAACAGCAAAAGCAGTGCTAGGAAACTCATTGCCGGGGCATTTGTGAAGCCGAGAACTCCTCAGCCCGGCTCATTTGTGCTGCCCTGCCATCTCTTCTGGGCCAGCTCCTGCACAAGCAGATCTCCACGGCACAAGAGGAATTTCATGTGTCTTCGAGGGCTTTTCCCGTTCCCCCAGAGTTT
Source organism: Ciconia boyciana (assembly GCF_034638445.1). Classification (NCBI taxonomy): domain Eukaryota; kingdom Metazoa; phylum Chordata; class Aves; order Ciconiiformes; family Ciconiidae; genus Ciconia; species Ciconia boyciana. The sequence continues at coordinate 3,696,634 of NC_132942.1, read as the reverse complement.
TGATGCTTTAGTTATTCATCCCTAGACTCGGTTCAAAGCAAGTGAGACACACTCAGCCCCAGGCTGTATCAGCCCTGGCACATTCCAAATAAATGGTGACGGTGACACACGAGCATCCCTGCAGCCAGGGACCCTGTGCAGGGCATGGCCAACCAATCCACCCGGACTGGGTCTGCACGAAAAGCAAGAACATGCTCCAAAAAGCCCCAAACGACCTCTCTCAACCTAAACTAGAGCAAAAGAGTCTTGGGTAGCAAAAAATGTGTTATGAAGCATGTGGACGAGGCAAGATCCTGAGCTTCTGAGGCTCTTTGATGTGCAGGGGGTGTTGAGAGAAGAGACAGTATTGTGCGTGACCCTGGGTTGGGGACGGAAAGCGTCACGAGGCCGGGGTGACCCATACCCCGACGGGGAATGTCTCAAATGCACCAGAATGGGCAGGTGGCAGAGGATAAATAATGCCAAAGCGGGAAATGAAAATGCTACAGAAACAAACGGCATAGCCTGAAAGTTCATTAGTACAACACAGGTGCATTACAGAGAATCAGTATCCTATTACAGCAATGCAAAGATTTTCCTCATCTCAGAAATACCATTAAAAAAATTCAAGCAGAAACCTATTGGCTGGACCCTGAAGTTCTCCTCAGGTAGAAAGCCTGCTTTTACTAAAAGTAAAAAAGAAACACCGTGCTGCTGAAGAGCAGAGCGAGCACCACACTCCCCAAATGATGCTGGTTTTGGGGAAAAGATGCGGTCCTGGGCAACAGCTTCTTGGGGGTACCAGCAAACAGCCCAGAATGCTGCGAGGTGCCCTGGCCCTCTGCCCTGCGAGTGCTCTTCAACGCCATCCCCGCCACCCCCCGAAGTGACCCCCAAAGCCCTGCTCATCCCTCCAGCCCCTGCAGCGGAGGATGCGGTGCTGGGAAGGACAGACCTGCCCGGCTCCGCGGTGGCACAATGGCTCTACCTGCATCCGAGCACCATCCCGGAGCACCCAAACACAGCAGACCCGCAACCATGAGATAAGTCACTTCTCGCTGATCTAGAGTGAGCGGCCGGTGAGTTTGGTTGCCCTCCTTAAGCCAGAGCACTCCAGCAAGGTGGCTTCCCATAGCACCTCGCTGCCGCCCCAAGGACCCGAGATGAGGGCAACGTGTGGCCTCACTGCGCAACACACTAGCGAGATGACTAGTTTTCCAAGCAGGGCTCTGATGGTGGGACCAAACGCCTTCCCATCGCCGCTGCCGGTACTGGTGTTTGCTGGTGACATGCCACCACTGAGACGCTGCGGCTCTCCCTGCACCACCACGGCAAAGCATCACGGAGGCAAAGCCTCCGCCAAGTGCTGAACCATTTGCGGAAGCTCGATTACTCTGGAAGAGCATTTACTCCTTTATTTATCCAGCCAGACAGAGACATGGCGTTTAAAAAAAAATATATCTGTACCAATCAAGGGCTTATTTAAACGAAGGGCTGAAAATTGGGATCAGCCTGAAAAGCACAACAAACCTGAGGCCATTAGTCTGAAAGTGGGTCTCAAGGGCACTTGAAGAAAAGGAGTAAGCGGACCCCAACACTCTTGAGGATCACATCTATCCCTGGAGAAGATTATACGGTAATAAAATATACTCAGCAAATTCCCATGGTTAATCTCATCTCTGTAAACTGAATGCTTCACTTGGCTGAAGGGAGAAGGCATTTTTTTCTATATGCTCGCTTTTAATATACTAGATAGAAATAATTAATCCTGTGTAGTGTTTCTCTTCTGAAAAGACTTAATTTTATTACAAGGAAGGCTTTAGTCAGTCAGTCTTTTCTTTACCTACGTTCCAGTCTAAATTAGTCTTGTCCAGTGGCCATAAATAAATCAGCTTAGGAAAGCCAGTGGAAAGATAACTCTGCCAGCAACCTTCAGCAGATGCTGATACTGTTCTTACCACCAGCTCCACTCGTGGGGGAATTCTCCTGCGGCACACCATGACTTTAAAAAGGCAATTTAAAGGGATGATTTTCATTTTCTATTTATTAAAATAGTATCTAGCAGGCCATTTGGACCAGATGCCCAATCTTCTTATGAATTTAAGCTAATAGATTTTATAGGCGCTATTGCTCCTCGATAGCAGAGCGGAATTTAAGATGTTAGAAAAAGAGTCTGGTGGCATAAGGGCGAAGGACGGGGTTGCAGGTGGTGGTGGACGGTCACAGTAACGAGCTGCAACCCACAAACAAGATTTTGTGACCCTCAGCGTACCCAAGCTCACATTTACCGACCATGTTACACCTACTTATTCCACTTTTATGGCTTCTAGTAAAGTCTGTAAAACCATGAGCCAAAACCTATACTCCCAAAGCTGGGTTCAAAGAAGAAAGGGAACGCCAAGAAGTTATTTAATGGGTTAGGTTTTAAATTAACTGGCCTGATGTTTAGACTGGCATGTAGGCTGGCTGGACCAGCTGGATGAGCCTAAAAGCATCGTTAGGATCCAGGTCTCGGTGCTAACAGGTGCCTGTGGACTTCACCACTCTCCTCCTCGACCGAAGATGCCCCAGGTAACATTGGGAGCACCCCGGTCACCAGCACAGGGTGCTCAAGAGCTCATGGCCCTGCACAAGCCACTAGCAGAAGACCTGAAACCAGAGACCTGGGACCACGGGGACCCGGCGTCTGCCAACGCATTCTCCTGCATGATGGAGCAGAGAAAGGGCTGGAGGCGGCTGGTCCAGGGGAGGACAGCGGTGACACAGTGCATCTGGGCAGATCACTGGCACCAAACCCTTTTATTTGAAAACAAACAAGAACCTCAATAGAATTAAAGCCCCGTTTTTAGTGGGCGCTGCTGGGACCGCTTTGTGCAGAAAAGTAAGAATGTGCAGTATTTCCTTATTGGCTGTTGGAGTCAAAACCTCTCGAGATTTGGCAAGAGCCTTTGCAAATCCACAAAAATCCATATGTACATAACAGAGTGGCTGCAGGCACAGGGCTCAGCCGGGGCGTCAAAGGTGGGTCCGGGAAGGGGAACCTGCAGTGGCTGCCCGGTCTGGTGGCCCGGTCTACCACCCCCCTTCATGCCATTCGTAGGTTATCCTCATGTCAGGGGCTGTAACAAGCACATTTCTAGCAAAAATAGTTGATGGAGATAACATAACATCAACCCTTCCCTTGGACAACCGTGCTCGAGCAAGCAGCCCGGTGTAAGGGCAGGGTTCATCACCACTGCTGCTAATGGGTGCGATGGATGGCTGGGCTGGCACTATCCCCTGGTATAACCTAAGCCTTCAGTAAACTGCTTGTCCCAAAAACCTACACAGGTAAATACACTGTTCAGCTCTGAAGCTCTCGTTCAGCTTCTAGCTGCTGTTTTGGGAGAACAAAGCAGCTGGATTTGGCCCTGGGAGGATCCACCAAGCTCCTCTAACAGGAGCACCCGTGCCCAGAAGGCACCCCCCGACTGCCCAAACACCGGGGGCCAATGCTCAGCCCCGCGAAGGTCCCTTTGTGTTACTCAAGTGGCACTCGGGATGCTCAGGAAGGGGTTAACGCTGCTTGCAGCAGTGTCCTGCCCTCCGGGTACCAGCAGCCAGTGAGTGTGGCTCTGGGTGACGTAATGCCCGGGTGGCTGCGCAGGCTGCACACCCCATCCCTCCTGCGCTGGAGATGTGTCAGGGACCCCAGCATGCGCCAAGGACCCCGGGATGTGTCGGGGACCCTGGCGTCCTCTGCCAGGCAGGGACCAGCCCAGGACAGCGCAGCTCAGCTACGCCCACCACCCCTTTAGCCGTTGTTTTTCCCAGCTGAACCCCAGACGTTCGGCACTTTCCAAGCAGTGAATATTACAAATGATCATTATCAGCTTTTAAAACATCCTCAGCGATCGGGAGGGCACAGTGACCGGTGCCGTGTGGCTCCGCAGGGCACAGCCCCGGCACAGCCTCACCGCCCGCAGTTGCTGGCACCGTGCATGTGTCTCTGCTGGGAAACTCCTTTTGGCTCCGGGACTGTCCACGGTCTCACAGTCTGGGTTTGGAAATCCCATTTCTGTGCAAAATGTCAAGGACAGGGTAGGGTGGCCCCTCACATGCTGCTGGCGGTTGAGGATTTCTACAGGCAGGTTCTGGAAGTTCTACAGAAATGCAGCTGAAGCTCCAGATTGCAATTAACAAGTGCAATAAGAAAAATGCTCCATTTTCCCCTCTCCATGTAGTATCTCCTCCAGTAACAGCCTGTAACCAGAGTGGGTCCTTCCAGGCCTCTGGAATAATGTAATCCTCTAAGGAGAAAGTGATTCACTCTTCTTTGATGTGATAAAAAGAGGAAAACAAGTGAACAGGAGGCACTAAACAGCCATCTTGTTAAACCCAGACAGCTTTTCCAATTTCGTTTCTGAGCTGTTTATCACCATATAAAAAGCCTGATACTCAGCAGACTAGATAAAGACTAGAGTGTTGATGTCCCTGCCTTTCTCACGTTTATATTCCAGCCTAAATCTCACCGAGATTTAGCTCAACAAATGAATTATTTAAGTCTCAACTTTGATTCAGTGCCCAGAAAATTATTTCGATGTAGACCAGAGAAGGGACTGGGTAAACAAGCGCTCAGGTGCAGCGTTGGGAAGTTGCAGAGCGGCATCCACCTTCCCAAGGCGGAGGAGAGGACGGGCACCGTTTCAAAGCAGGGTTCATCTGCACAACTTCTGTGCAGAAGAAAACCACGGCTGCGCGGACAAACGGCGATGACCAGGCAGCGGTTTGCTGGTGGGCTGGTTGGAACAACAGAACGCAGATGTTTTTCTGGTTGACTAGACAAAAGCAGCGTCTGGGCTGAGAGCAAAATACACACATCATTTTTGATGCTGTGCAAGGATCTTCTTCGTATTCCTTTCTCCCTTTCCTCTCTGTGCCATTCAGCCTTAAGAGTGGCATCAAAAGCAGCAGGAGGGGGCTCTGACCCTTCTGGCTCCGAAACCCAGCAAAACACGGCGGCCCCGACCCTGAGGCAGCTGCAGAGGATGCTCAGGAAGCATCTGCTCCCCGTGGGGCGACCAGGGCAGAGGCAGCACCAGTGCCAGCACCCATGGGTGCTGCTCTCCTTCTCCCAGAGCACCGCTGACCTACCTGGTGGCCCTTCAGGGACTCGTGTTGCATGCCAACCTTCTCCAAACCCAGCCAGCAGGTCGCTAGCATTCTGCTCATTTCCATTTAAGCAATATATATCTTGGAATTGCTACTAGGGAAGCCAGGGACACTTGAGCATATGTTTTCTGGATATAAAAAGACGAAAAATGTTGCTTCTTTATGTAACTTAAGCCAAGCTACTAACATTAAAGCATCTGGAATTAATTATCTCAGCCAGATAATGTTTCCACAATTATTTCAGTAACACAAACAGCTCCACTCATATTTGTATCCACCTACTAACGGGGAGCAGAGACAGAGGCTGCGAGCGACAGCAGCAGCTCTGCACCTGCCGTGGCCCAAGCGGGGGCTGCGGGCACAAGCCACAGCAGATCAGGAACTGGCCAAATCCCCCCAACCCTGCTGCTAACGGAGCTGAGCATTGGAAAGCTCAAAATACAGACGAGGGCACAAAGACGACTATTCCTGTGATCAGCACGGTGCCATCGCACGGGTCTCCTTACAGAAAACCGACCCAATGAAAGCAAAGCTTTGAGGAATTTGAAAAGGCAGCATCCAGCTTTTTTTAATGTGTTTTGAATCACTGCACTAACGCTGAACCCTGAAACACATGAGAACAGTTTTGACGCTGAGTCACTTGAAGCAGCGCACAGCCCATCCCACAAAACCAGGAGGGATCCGTCTGCCTCCCGCACCATCCACGTACTGCTATGCAGCTACGCTTGCTTTGGTGCATCTTCCAGATCTTCTTCAAGTGCACTGAAAAAAACCACCTACCAGCTCTTCTCCACCTCACCAAGGTCCTGGGAACATGGTAAAGCTCACTTTCCAGCAATGCAGGCTTCACCTAAATTCAACAGGATTATCCACAGCAGCACCAAGAACCGAGCAGCTCTTCCCACTGCCGGGCTGTCCGGGTCCTCCCATCACTCTGAAGAGCACTTAAGAGGAATAGTTTCTTGTATTGCTCAATGGGGACACAAGGTGCACTAAATCACTAAGAGGTGATTTAATTACTGCTGCGCTTGTAAGCAGCAGCGATCAGATCTGCTACGGTTTGCCCGGCTATACACTAAATTCATGGTTCTGGATGGAGAGCGGAGGTGACGGAGGAAGACGCGGAGGCTCCCGCGGCTGTACCAAACCAGAGTCCACCCTGAGAGCCGTAAACCTCGTTACGGAGCAGTGGGAATCGAGACCGCTCATTCTATACATTTACTGCTGAAATACACTTGACTTTCTGTGTGCTTGATCCAGTATAAACCACAGGTATCCACTGGGAGGATTAGCAAACATTTAAAGTAAAAGTCCAAGTGGCTCGGTACTAGGTAAGAACAGCCTGGATTAACATGTTTCCCATAGCAAACTAATAAAGGTGAGGACTTGCTGAAAGCCCACATAAGAACTTGTCAAGCAGACTGTAAAACAGAAATGATTACAAGTAACAGACAGAGTAAATCAGGCTTACTCCTTTGCAAAGCACTCACAGGCACAGGGCACGAACTAACAACCCTCTACAGCGTTGATACCACCTTTTGCACTGCCCAGACCCTCGGAACTTCTGAACCGCTGCTGCCGTAGAGGCGATTCACCCCATCCTAAATCAGGTATCTGAAAGACCAGCAGGACAGACCACCCTGCAAACAACCCGTCCCTCCCCGCTGCTCGCAGGGACAAGGGCTGCCTGAGCAGATCTGATCGGAAACCTCCCTTTCCCAGCGGCAGGGTTGCAGAGGGAACTCGCTGACGTTACATCACTGGGGTTTTTTTGCTGTCCTTCATCAGTGCCACTGGCCAGCCCGGAGCACAAGTGCTGCCGGGGACCCGCAGCTCAGCCCAGCCACCCTCGCCGTGGCCAGGCGTCACCATGTCACCAAGCTTTCCTCTCCCCGCGCTCCCATGTCCCAGGGCTTGGGATCTAAACGTTTAGGCCTAGGGCGGTTGGGATTTTTATTTCTTTTGATCAGAGCAGAGTCTCAGATCTTGAAAGGGAAGCGTACATGTATTTCTGAAGCATACCAGAATCCAGGCATATTTAAGGGCAGGCAGCCACAGAATGGGGATAACTGACCCAAGAAATAGCCCTTTGTAAAATCGCCAGCGTGCCATTTGCAAGCCCCAAAACTCACATGTTTTTCATGATGAGCTGGAGGGAAGGAAAAAAAAAAAAGGAAAGGGAAAAAAAAAAAAAAAGGAGGATCATGTTAAAAAAGAAAAAGCTCTGCTCCAAAAGATACACAAACTGCTGCAGAATCCTGCCTGCCCCTTCTGCAGCAAAGCCCAGGGGAAGCTGCTGATGAGTCAACAGCCAGCCTGCGTTGCCGACCGAGGAAAGGAAGTCCAATCTCAACACTCGAGAACAAAGTGTGCTGGTTCATACAGTACATGCTGAGAACGAAGCCTCAGAAAGCCCTCCCCGGGCTGGGAGCCGTGCTGCCGCAAGGATACAGCCTGGCCGCCAGCCAGGGCTCCCGCTGCATGCGGAGGAAGAGGGAGAGGTGAAGTCCAGGCATCGCTGGGACGTTTGCATCGTGCCGCCCCGCTGCTGGGCCAGCCTGGCCGCAGCTCGTCAGTGCTAGCACGCTCCATACCGCAGCCGAGATTGCTCCCGGGGTTATTCCCTCCCTTTGCTGGAACCGCTCCCTCCCTGCGCTGGGTGCTCTGGATGCGGCATCCAGCCCCGCCGGGATGAGCCAAGGTGTCCACTCACCGGGAGCAGAAGGGAAGAAGGGCAGGGATGTGCCCCAGTCCTACACCCATTACTGGTGCACCAGTTAATTCTTCTCCCTGCCCCAGTACGCTCATCTCCAACGCTGCTCCCCGTGAGCAGACCCGCTCTGTGTGCCTCCTCTTGCTCCCTTTTGCAATGATGCTGGTATCGCAAAACCACAACATGAACATCCCTGCCAACAGCTCTGCACCCTCTCAAAGAACTGCTGGACCTCCTGGAGATGTTGGGGCAACTCCTTATGGGACTGGAGTCCACTAAAGAGCAACACAGCTCGAAGGAGATGAACACCGGGCAGCTCCACATCGCGATCCGGGCACAGCCAGCCCCGCACCAGCTCGATGCACACCCAGCAGCACAGCAAGGAGCTGTTTTACCTGCACGTGTGGCTGTTGGAGGAGAGCGGCCAGAGGAGACCTGAGGGAGGAGGACAGGACAGTGACACAAACACCGTGCCGACGTGGCAGACGGCGTTTGCACCGGTGCCACCGCCGTCACCGAGTCGGTACTCGCAGAGGTTGTGCCTTCCTGTTGCCACAGCACTTTCTGTTTTCTGTTAAAACAGGGCCACAGCAACGATGCAAGTATAGATCTGCAACGCCAAGAATACCTGGGAAGCCTGCCAGCAAGAAGCAGCCTTACTGCTCGTCCTCCCGCTGTGTGCAAATTCACAGGAAACAGAATCTACAGCACATACTAATGTGGCTTAATGCGAGATCCAAGAGCCACCTCTAGATCCTGCCTGCATCCCTGTCAGCCTGGGGAAGCAGCCACGTGCCAAAAATGTTAAATTGTTAAATAAAGGAGGAATTAAAGCCCGTACAGGTGCATAAAATGACACGTAGGTGCCACTGTTTTATGGAGTGATGCTCTCTGCTGAGCGAGCTCAATGTGCCGCTCTGCACGGCACCGGCATCGCCATCAGTGGGTAGGGACAAGCCCGGGTTGGGTCCCTGCACACCCGCTCTGCAAAAAGGGCTTCACAGCCTCCTACGAGCATCCATGGCAAACCAGCAAGGCCCCCTTTCCTCTTGGGTGTATCACGGTGTGACTCGGGGAAGACAAAGCTCATCTAAAGCTTCTCTTTCCCATTTACAACAGGAGTGGTACCCGCAGCCCCGATGCTCCGAGACCGTTGCAATAACTCTTCCTGCTACTTTACCTTGCGTAATCCTTAAACTCAAGCTGTGCTGAGATGCTCTACCCAGCACCCACCTGTGCCCCCACACCAGACTGGGACCTCGTACCTGGCTCTACCTCTGACTCACGTACAAATCTTCGTGCCTCAGTTTACCCATTTGTAAAATAACTGCAGAGGTCAGATGGCAGCTGTAAGGCTCATCTCTGGTTCTGGAAAGCCTGTGGAGATCCTTTGGCTATGGGCTCTAGCAGAGGTGGGATGTAGTGTCATCACTGGGATGTAGTGTCATCGTCACCCGCATCCCAGGGCAGGTGACCTGAGGACACGCAGGCAGCGGATGCCAGCCAGCCGCTCCCTGCCTGTCGGAGGGGAAACTCGCCTCGACTCCTCATTCTCTTTCTCTCATTTGACTGCAAGCAGCTTTTCTCGCCACGCTGGAGCCCTTCAAGCTTTGGGCAATTCTCAGGCCTATTACTGTACAAAATAAAACCCTTTTCAGCAGCGATGAGCCAGAAATGATTGCGGAGAGGAAACGGCTGATCTCCTGCGCTGCCTGATAACCCTGGTGTGCGGGTGGCCATCGGCAGCATCTGCGCCTCCAGGGACACCGAGCCAAGAGATGCTGCACCTCTTCCCCCACTGCTTTCCTCGCAACTGCACTGTGATTTGCACTAACCTAGAAAGGACCCTTGAGTTTAAGGTGGCTCTTAGTGGAGGCATTTTGAGATGGCGGCTTTCTGGGGAAAGCATTCCTTAAAATACAGCTCTTTCCTTCTGCTTCACCCCCAGCTTTTGACATTTCAGAGCTCCAGAAAAATAAAATGTTTCAAAGATCTAATTTTCAGCTTTGGAGGCACAAAACCTAGAGGCAGGGTGCGGGTAGGAAGAGCTGGTTTCCAAGCGCCCAGGCGGGAGACGAAAAGAGCAGCAGTGGCTGCGTACAAGGCATCTTTCGGAGGGCGAGATCCATCTCCGGAGTGGGAAGCGACTCTCGCACCCTCCGTGGCAAAATCTGCTCGCTGCCGATCGCTCAGCCCAGGAACCAGACCCCTGGGGTCGCAGGATGATGGGCTGAGTATTATTTTGCAGGCAGTGCTTGCCTGCTTTCCAGCTCCCGGGGCTCTAGTGGCTTCTCTCCCCCTGCCTCCCTCTAGGAATTTCACATGGAAATGGCTGTCAGGAGTGACATTAGGGCTGGATTACCATGGGCATCCATCCCCTGCAGCCGCAAACCTAAGGGCAGGATACTCCGTCACACCCCTGTGTTACACCTTTGAGATGGGGGGAAAGCAAAACGCTGCCTTGACAGTGAGGAAGAGCGGCCGCCGCTGGGCTCCAAATTTCCCAGGAAAGGAAAAAATCAGCGCTGGGATTTTTTTTCAGCAGAGAAAGGAATTTGGATTGCCCACATCCAACACAGGGAGGATCCGTTAGGTTTTTATGTGAAATTTTTTGAGTAGGGGAAAAAGGGAAGTTTGGAAGCAAAGGGGGAAAACTGGTGCAGAGCCCATGGGGCAGCAGCCGCAGGGTGGTAGCGAAGGCAGCGGCTCAGGTGGGACCAGCGAGGTGCCCGCTCACTGCTGCCGGAATGGAGACAGGGGCAAATGAAAGCAATTAAACTACGGAGGTAAATGGAGTTGCAAGGCCTTTTAAGGCTGCTCTCTTTAGGCAGATGAAATATAGTCATCTCTTGTGAAAAAATACTTGACATTTCTCCAAAGGAGGGCAAGCTGCAAGAGGGAGTTGTCTAGCACTGGAGATACAAAAGGGACTGCAGTCTTCATCTGTCCTTGGCAGTCCGAACGCTGACCTCTCCATCTCCGGCTCTCACGTCGGTGACCCAGGTGGGAAAACATTGAGGATGCTATCGGAGGGAGAACTGCTCGGGAGGAGCACGCCCGTGTCTGCTGTGCCTTCTGGTGTGCATGTGGAGAGATGCTGTCCTGATTAAAAAAAATCTGGCAGTGTCACCGCTTGTCCCCCTGGGATGTGCATCATGGCCACAAACCAGGTGCAACCATTAACGCTGCTGTAAAATGAGCTCTTCATTCCACTCACATCACACTAGCGAAGGCAAAATATCCTGAACAGGCTTCAGTCTGAGGACAAAGCCCTTCGGGCCATGCTTGCTGTCTTGCCAGCAAAGAGAGATGGTTCAGGCAGATGAGACGCAGTGCAGGACAGATAGATGGACCAACAAGAGAGGAAAGACCTCCGAGGAAGCTAAGGCTGTGGGCAAGCAGCACGATCCTGCAGCAGCCCGGGACGAGCAGCCTGGGATGAGCGGGGCACGTCGCAACCCCGAGGGGCTGCGGAAACCCACCTGGGATTAGCTGAGAGTGATGGGGCCACTAACGAGTATCTTTGAGAGGTCACAGAGAACGGGTCAGATTTCCAAAGACCAGAAGACAACACACATTGTCTGCCTTTAAAAATAAACCTTGGGAAAAACCACTGAAACACATAAATAAGCAATCTGTATGAACGCACGCAGAAAATAACATGGGATAAGAACCATCCGACATGGGTTGGGACCTCTGCGGTGGGTGGGTAGGAGAGGAGCAGATGGGATTCATCTTGACTTAGCAAGGCTCCAACGCTACCTATCAGGAGATGCTCCCCGATGCGAGACCTCTGCAGGGCCAGGCTTCCTCGCACAGACACGGGGCACTCAGCTCAGTCTGCTGAGTTTAACCCCGATGGAGGGGAAGTGACAAACTCTTTGGAGAACAAGGCTTGAACTCAAAATGGTGTTGAGGAATTGAAGAAAGAGCTGGAACTATTGCAAGAGGTAATTCCTCAAAGATTATGGAATAGCGCCGAGGTTGAGAATAATCAAATGAGCAAAATAACCCCAAGAATTAGGAAATTCAGAGGAGGATCTGATGGTGGAAGTGAAACCCAAGCTCAAGGTGAGTGGGCAGTGCCAGGCTGCGGTGAGTTGTCTGATGTTCCCTCCGAAGCCCGTGGGCATGTCCCTGTGGCAACATGGGCAAAACCACGGGAAGCCTGGAAGACGGTGACAAAAACATTCACAACTCCAGAAAACACAGCCTTTGATGGAAGCTTAAAATGAAGGGATCTGTTCAGTCTAGAGGAGAGAGGACTGAGGAGACATGATAGCAGTCCAAAAAAATGTGAAAGCTATTGGGAAAGGGCTGATGTCGGAGCGGGACAGGGTGGGATGGGGATCTGGGGGGGGACAACCTGCCCTAGGCATTGCTTTAGGAGCATCCCTGCGTGGGAACAGGCGGCACCATCAGAGCTGCCCCGGGGACCCCCAAAACCAAGGGTTTAGGGAAAAGCAGAGGGGCACATCTGCAGCCTGCCCCGCGCCCCGGCAGACCCCGGCTCCAAGATCTGGGATGCAAAACTCCACCCGATGGAACGCCGGGAAGCAGCGCCCACGGGCAGCCCGGCAGCCCGCTGTTCAGGCTGGCTTTACACGGGCACCGCCAGCCCAGGCAGCGCCGAGCTATCACTTTTCGTCTGGAAATAGCACCGGCACAAGCCCTCAGCTGGGGAGCAGAGCGCTTGCGAGTCCAGACTGCGGTTAGCTATCAAAGACAACTAAAAAAAGATATTCCACACATAGTTGTTTTTTTTTTTCCCTCTCTTTTTTTTTTTTTTCCCAAGGATTAAATCAACTCAACAGCCCCCTTTACAACTTCCCTTTTGATGTGTTCAGACTCATTAAAGTTTCATTTCTTTCTCTGTTTTCCCCGGGGGAGGAGGGGGAGCGTACACAAAAGTTTACTTCAGAAGCGAGGTCGGCAGCTGCAGCGGCAGCTGCTGTTGCTGTGGGACGAGCGGAGCCTCCACTGGGCTTCGCACCCTGCCCAAATCCCTCGGCAAAACGCATCCTCCCGCAGCCGCCCCGCTCCCACGCGCGGCCCCAGCATCGCGCCGGCACGACGCTTCCACGAGCGCTTTCACGGGATGCGCGCCCAGGGTCGCACGCCACGAAGCGACCGGCACGAGAGCTGCAAAGCTCCTGCAAAGCCTGCGAGTTTTGGGGTCCGACCCTGTGAGTTTTCGGGTGCGACCCTGCAAGTTTTGGGGTCCCTTCCTGACCTGCCCGGATCCCCCCACCGGCAGCACCAGCCTTTCCCCCGCAGCCTCAGCCCTCGCCCTGGGATAATCCCCCGCACACAGCGAACGGGTAGCAGCTCCCCCACGTTTCTTTTCTGCCCGAGCAGCTGTTTAAGTGTCTATTTTAAAACTCAGTTCCCTATTTTAAAATAGCTAATGAGACACCGATCTAGGCCGATAGACGTCATCTCTACAAGGTCCGGGAGATGCTTGTCTATTTGCTGGGCTTCTCTTCCCAAGCCCCGAATCTCGGCATGCCCGTCACGTTTCCAATACACGCAAACAGCTTACATGGTAAAGAGGGAAGTTTTTAATTTAAGGGCCAACTCCTGCACCCCTGCTGTGAAATACCAGCAGTACAGACACGTGTTTCTAGATGGAGACGCACCAACCAGCCAGGCAGAGGCTGATGTTCTGAGTGGTTTTCTGTTGGTATTTTTTTTATCCTCCCTTTGATTTTATCAGGTCTTTTTAAAATTCCCCAACCAAGAGGAGCTGGCCTGCCTGGCACGGCTCCTCGCTGCCGCCTGAGAAAAGCCAGGCACATACGAGAGGGACTTTCAGAAAGCTGCCCACGGCAGGGTACAGCGGGAAGTGCCAGTGCATCCCCTTTACGTGCTCTCCGAGATGGTGTGCACCCCACTAAGCCAGAGGGGACCCCGTGGAGGGGACCCGGAGGAAGGGACCCCGCTCGCTTACCTGACCACGGGCTCGGGGATGGCCTCGGCGCTCGCCGGCACCTGGACGCCCTTCTCCCACTCCTGTCTCCAGGGATCGGCCAGGACGTAGTACTCGTCAGGGCTCAGCTGGAAGGAGTCGGGGATCTTCATGGCCGTTATCAGATCCGTACGGAAAACCTGCATTGGGAAAAAAAAAACATCCAACAGGCAGGGTGAAGGGGTCTGGCAGAGGCTGGGTGCACGCGTGCCTGGGGAGGGTGCCCTGGGAAACGGTCCCCAGGGGACAGCGTGGTGGGTGCCTGCGTCCCCAGCAGCACAGCTTCGGGGTGTCACTTCATGTCACCTCTGGGGTGAGGTTTGGGCAGGGCTCGGGGAGACCAAGGCACGCAGGCAGGGGCTGCCCATGCTTGGCCAGGCAGCACCGAGAGCCCGAGCCCCCGCAGCTGCAACCCCTCCCAGGTCCCCTAGCCCAGGCAGACGTGCAAACCGGCCGCAGGGTGCGACCTCGGCCAAGACACGGACCAAAAATTAATATTAAACCAAAGAAATGACAGGCTGCTTTCCCTTAGGGGATCAATGTTTTAACATAGCCACACAAATATCTACTCCGTACACGAAGGGATGTACAGCAACTGGGCTTCTCCACGTTCAGACCTGCTGGGGGAAATGATGCTTTCTTTGTTCCTGGCATGAATAAAGCTGCGGGAAACACAGAGCCACCTCATCACCCCAAACATTCATGTCCCCGTTGTGTCACCTCACTGCCCCGAGCGGGGACAGCCAAAAGCAGAAGGTATCCCGTCGGGGCTCGACTGCTCCAGTGGTGATTGCCCACCGAGGAGCAGAAGGCAAAATAAAGCCAGGCTGGGTTACGCTAGAGCTGGAAAACGCCCGACTAAAAGGTGATCTGGGTGCCTGCTTACACATGCACAGCCAAACACATGGAGATTTTTCCTGACCCAATAAACCTCCTGTAAGATCCACACTGGACCCCTCCTCTATGAAAATCCTCCAGCCCCTCGGGCAGTAAACGGGCTCGTTCTCCGTCTCACTTCTGGCCCTGCAGCACCTTCCCCCAATATACAATGAAAAACTCATTCCAAAAAAATCCCTCACAGTAAATAAGGTTTTCCTTCCAGAGGGTTGCCTGACAGCAATGACTCCAGCAATCCTGCCTCTTGCAGCATAAAAATAAATTGTAAATGAAAATGGATGCTTTCTCCTCTCTACCATCTGCTATTAGCTGAGATAATAACCGATGGTGCCAGCAATCATGCCTGGACACCATCTCGCTCCAGCCACTCCATCCCTGATACTTCTGCGTTCCCTTCTGCGGGGCCGGGACAGATCAGGTGTTTTCTTCAGATGCTGTTTAATCTGTTTGCAGAGTCTATTCTCCAAATGAGCATCGCTTTGTCAGAACCACAATAAATGATACAATATGGTTTCATGCTTTCGACACAAAGATAATACGCTTTGGAGAATATTGGGGAAACCAAATCAGCTGAGATGCAGGAACCTAGACGTTAACTTAGACCACTGAGACCAGTATTTAGGTCAGTTTGTTTAATCCTCAGAGTCTCAGCTGCTAACCCAATTAGAGTTAAATACAATACATAAACAACCTTTTCTATGTTGGGACCTCTTTGAATTTTACTGGTACCTTCCTCCTGATGCATCTGCTTGGAGACATTTTTGACTACGTCTATATAAACCTGATTTGAGTTGGCCAGACACAGTCTCAGCGCATCCTTCAATAAACATAATTAACAGCCTACATATTACAGTCAGAATTAGGCTCAGTTTGAGAAAGATCAGGTTCCTTTAAGTCTCTATGTGCCACAAATACATGGTTACAGATGCCACAGTAACCTTTTAATACGCTGCCAGTGTGAGAAATGTAAAAAAAAAAAAAATTAAGATAGATGTTAATTAAACAAGAGAAGGGATATGTGAGATGTCATCGGCCTTCCAGTGCTGTGTGTCTGTGTATCAAAACAAGCAGAGTAACCCTGCTGTAGCTTGTTTTCTAAAACACAGTGTACAAATACGCCCTGTTCTTGACACCCCGGCATTGCCGGGGTCACAACTCGGGCAAACGGCATCTCCGTTACCCAGTTTCGGTGCCAATCTCCGACGAGGACAACGCAAACCCGAGCGAGCCTCCCCGCCTCGGACCGCTCTGCTTTGGTGGACAAGATGCTCCCCCCGCCTGGACCACGCGTGGCCGAGGGCAGCATGGGGGGCCGGTGCCACCTCCCTGCTCCGGCCACCAGCACCAGGGCAGGAGCATCGCAGCGCATCTATGCCGCTCCGTTCGCAAAGCTGTTATAGAGAGCACTATTTTGGAGAGCCTCACTCTCGGGATTCATGAGCAAAGCCAGGTAGGAATGGTTTCCAAAGGTGCTGGGCACTCAGTGGGTTTTCAAAACTCCCCGGACCGGACCCTGCTGACACGTAAGTGCCCTCCACCTCCCTCGCCGCCAACTCAGTTGCCTCCTGAGAAAACCCCCTGCAACGCCACGGGGTGCAGGAGCATGGCATCACCCATTCATGGCAGGCAAATATACAGAGTTCCTCCGTGAAGCTGCCCAGCACGGTGCTGGCAGCGCAGGCAGGGCCCCGCAGGCAGCACAGGGCAGCAGGCACGCTCGTGCTCCCGCTGCAGGGCACGCAACGCGGCAGCCAGCGCAGGAGCAGCGATGGGGGACGTGGGACTGCTCTTTCCAGGGCAAGCGGCCCCCAGAAAAGTCCAGCCATGTTGTTAACCTCCCCTGAGAGGTCTCCCCCCTCCCCGGGGCACTGGCACCCATCGCAGAAGTGCCCTTTCCAGAGCCTTACCCCAAAACAAGGATCCCCACTTTCTTTTGCAAAGGCAGCGCCAGGCGACAGCCTTAAAGGCGATGGGCCCCGTGGCTTCGAGGTAACACCGGGGTGGGTGGCCATGGCAGATGTATGTCAACGCCTGGCCCATCACCTTCCTCCTGCTGATGAAGAGGGAGGCGGAGGAGCCTGCACCGACATGCCCCACGTCGTGCAGCCAACCCGGGGAGGACCCGGCAGCATGGCTGGGGAGCCCTGGTCCCCCCCTCCGAGTGCTGCTGTCCACGGGCAGGAAATAAAACAGCTCCATCCAATCCTCGTGTCAGAAACTAAACACATTTCGCTTTACTTATAGCTGTTACTTAGAAAATTTTGTTAGCGCTCTCAGCTGTTTGCTGGGGCCGTGGCTTCGGCACCCCGGCAGCATCCCACCCCACGCTGCTCACCGCTGCTCTGAACCAGCAGGACCAGCCTCACCAATGCTTCGCAACACCCTCAGCAGATGCAAAACCTTCCGGCAAACCCCGGCGTGTACCCCGCAGCCTCCGCATTGGAAAACACAGCAACGGGATCAGCCCTGGGTATAATGTCTCCCCTCTGCATGGTGCGGATCCCCGGCTCGTGTTTTCCTGCGTTAAGTCTTCCCCAAATTCATCCCTTCTGGCTTTTCAGCTCACATCGGCGTAGCAGCTTAGTTTTAATTTTAAGCCAAATAAGCACGATTGTATCTATTTCCCTGAAGATGATAAGGCACATCGCAGGCTGGATTTGCAATCTCACTACTTCATTTATTTAGTCCTTCTTGGAAAACAGATAAGCTCACCCATCCAACGACAGCACGCCCGCCTGCACTTTATCACAGCGATGCCTCTGTCTTTTCATGAAGAACTGGAAATGCTCAAATTATTAACTATCAAAGCAGAACACTTTAGAAATGATAGAACGGCACAGAAATTGTAAAGGAAAGCAGATCAGTTGTCTGGAAATCTCCCAACAGCTAATACGCTCAAATTGTAATCTAAATGTCTTTTTGTTTTGAATTGTCTGGGATTAGGGTTGGGAAAAGACTCAATTATTCTACTCAAACTCCTCTGAATTATTTATGAAAACCAAATAAAGGATAAATTGGGCACTGATGAACCAAGGACCTGGTCGCGAAGAGAGAGTTGGGTACCAGAAAACATGCAATTTTCCCTCAATAGGAGTGTTTACTGTTTCTCCCTGTCCGCAGGAGCTGACAAATTGTCTCTGCGGCCAGGCTGCCCCGCTCCCTGCTCCCCCCGCCACCGCCACAGCCCTGGCCAGGCTCCGTCCTCCCCTTCCAGCTCGGCAGCAGGATCCAGTTTATTGCCTATTGATCTGCCAGTGATGGGGAAGGCCAAACCAAGACGTGCGCTTTATTACCTCTGCTTGCTCGGGAACCTCAGGCAGGTTTCAGCGATGCTCGGAGATGCATCGCACCGATGCCCAGGGGCCAGCCTCGCCCACGTGTCAGCTTTAAAGGCGGGGAAAAAGAACATGAAATTGCAAAATCCCAAGACATTTTTGCCTTTCTACTTCCAAGCGAGAGGGAACAGGAGTCGGGGTCGGCGTGCTCGTGCAGCCTCAGAGCCCAGGCAGGAGAAAGGCGCACGGAGAAAACCTCCCTCTCGGTCCCTGCTGATCCCACAGCCGCATGGGTGAGCAACAAGGAGCGTTTCACAGCACGGCACGGCGAGGAAAAGGAAAAACTAAAGGAGGTGTCCAGCGTTCGCCCGGGAGCTGCAGCAGGGAGGCAAATCTGGCAGCTCCTGCCAGGGGCTGCACCTCTCGCTCCCCCTTGCCAGCCCTGGCACCCATGGCAGGACCATGCCTGCACCCCACCACGGGTCCCACTGCACCCGCCACCGCCTTCCCACACTGCCCACAGAGCAACGGGTTATAGCACACAAAATGCAGGTGTCTGTGGATATTATGGTGATGGATAAAGAGAGTAAGAGTTGATAAAAACACTCCTGAAGATCCCGCTCCTCGGCACCAGTGTACCCAACGAGGCAGGAGGAGCAAACCATCAAGGACTGTATGAAAGCAGCAGTCCATGCAGCAGCTTCCCTCCCCTCCTCTGCCACTGCCATTCCCAAAGCAGCCCATCGGCCTCACATCTCGGCTTCCCTGCTCACATCCACGTCGCTCATACCCGAGGTGGCAGGTTAATTCCCAGTGTGATCACACCGACCTCACGTCACGGACCAGGCTCTACCAGAGCAGCCCAAGGAGGACACTGACCTCTCCCCAGCAGCTCGGGCCACCACCACAGAGGTCCTGCTGCTCCAGCTGTCCCACCAGCCGTGTGGAGAAGCTGTCTGATCACACACACGGTCCCATCCAGATCTTTTTGCGTAGGAAGCAACTTCTAGGCAATTATTGCTCCCTGGACCGAAGAACTACTGGGTAGTCACAGACTCAAGCTCACCCCTCCTGCCCCAGCACCACCACTGCCAGCCACAGCCTGGTCCTGCAGATCCGACCGCTCTGGGTCGGCTCCATTTCCAAGGTCCGCAAACCTTTAAGTGACCCTTGGCACTCACATCTCACCGGTCAAGCAAGCTTGTTATTACCGGTCTCTACTATTTCCCCATCCTTTCAGCCCACCAGTTTGCGGTGTTGGACTGACTGCCTCCCCAGGACAGCCGGTCCTGGTGGTCCAGGAATGTGAAAAGTCACTGGGACACCAAAGCCATCGCATTCCCCAACGATACATTAATATTTTTTGCTATTTCTGCAGTTTACTGTTGTGAAGCAAAAGCTGTATCAATTTTCTCTCAAAAAAAAAAAAAAAAAATCCCCCCCAAGCTAATTAAATATAATACATCTTCTGATTTTCACATCCTAATGCTTCACCCCGCTCCAGCCTGGCGCAGGAAGGATGCTCCTGTGGTTATGGCAGACCTGCGAGGCAGGGGTTGGATTCAGCTCCTCCTTCAGCCACACACGCTTCGTGCATTGGCCGTTCCACCTCGCAGAGGATCTGCTGCTTCACCCACCAGACGCAGCCACGCAGCGGTTCCCCGTGCCCCTGAGACGGCTGTGGGCATCTCCGGGAGCTCTTGCACGGACTAGCATCAACTTGTCCAATGCTTGGACAACCTCAGAGAGAAACACGTAGCCCTGGGAGGAGATGACGTGGCACGTGGTGCCTCGCTGGGACGGGCACGCCGCGATGCATCGGAACCCTTAGCGAAGGACTCCCAGGCTGCATCACTTTGCAGCAGCATTCCTCCTCCTCCTCCGTGGCCGAGCAGCCCCTCTCCGAGCCTCTCCACCACCTTTCTGTGCAATCCTTGTATCGATTTCCAGGTTCTTTGACTCACTCACAAACACCTCTAATAAAGTGGCCCGGCAATCTCACCGCCATTCAGCTCCCACTTTACGTGCTCTGTCAAGGACTCAGCTTTTCAAGTGACTGCACCATAGGTCTGAGCCTGCCAATTATCCCCTTAGCCCCAAATACCGACCTGAAAACACCGAATTCAGATCCCGCGGTAATGACTTTCCGCTCGTATGAAACTAGCTCCTGGGCAAGAGCCAAAAAGCTGTATCTGTTTTGGGCTTTAAATCGAAACAAAAAGAAACACTCGTCTAGCGCTGGTTTTAATTAGCTTTTAAAACAGCAGCCAGCCCAGGAACTGCCGTGCAGGATCCAGCGTGGATGATCGCACCCAGCAAGGCGGCACGGCCTCAGCATCACCCGACACGGGTACGCAGCCGGGGCCGCCGGCTCCAGGCGCCTGCTGCAAACCAGCCCGGGTGAAAAGTGGCTCCGAAGGGACCAGGCGGCTCAGCCACACACAGATGGGCTCCAGCAGGCCGGGTTGCCGCGCACGAGGCTTTCTGAGCCAGCAGGAATTGTGTTACACGTTTTCCCCTGCATCTGCACCCAGATGACCTTGGGGCTTTTAGACCTTGCTCTTGGGGCAGAGGGACAAGCTCCATCCCTGCTCCCAGTCCCGGGACGGGATGCAATTTTGTTCATATGCAAAAACATCTGTATGCCTGAAAAGTTTTAGCAAAAAAAAAAACCAAACCCTTTCCAAAGCACTCCACACTGCAAAGCACTGGTACGAAATCTCAGAGAAATGAAGCCCATCATTCAACATCAAGTGCATGCTGGAAAGCGCAACGTGCTCACGAGGGAGAGGGTGGACAGGGGAGGTGGGAAGGGACTGACCACAGCCTGCATCCGAAGTCTTACATTTGAATCTACTCCCTCCTATAACCCAAGAAATCTGCAATCCTCCCCCAACGTCCTCACATCCACCGCAGCAATGCGGGATCTCGCACGGACGACCTCTCCGTAGCGAGCGCAGGCAGCGTGGCACTCCCAGCATCGCTTTGAAGGACAAGCAGTCACCGCACAAGGGACGTGGGCGTGCTTTTTGACGCTGAGATAACAGGTTTTCCTTAGGTTTTGGTTCAACACTCTTTTTTTCCTCCCTAACTGCTGGCCTGGCACCGTGTCCCATGTACATCCCCTGGCCATAACCCCCTTTCTCCATCCACGCTGGGACCAAGGGAGTCTCCGGCTGCCTCATGTGCAGGGCTCCCTCCTCATTTCCAGCCAGCACTATTAGCCCTTCACCCTCTCAAGCATAAAATTGTTTGTTGTAGCTCATGAGTCACAAGGATTTTTAGAGAAAGAGAAAACAACGGGAACAATGGGAGTCCTGGGAATAGTTTTTGGTTGTACAAACTGTCTTCGTATCAGCTTGAGCCGGCACCTCCGCGGGTGCAGCCCTTGCCTGCCCAGTCCTGCTCCACTCCCACCCCCCAGCCCTATTGCCCTGCTGTTATATCACATTTTTCCAGCCCTTTCCACAACGAGACGAGCGGCGATATTCGGTAGCAAGGCTCCGAAACGCGGCAATGCCCGGTGTATGTTTGTAAGCAGCAATATTATCCACCTGTGGGGAAAAACATACTCTCATGTTCATTTGGAGGCCAGCCTGCTATCTCTTCATCTAGTCTTGTTTCCTCTCGAAACGCTGAATGTTAAAGATTCAATGAACAACAGAATTTAAAATAGGAACAAGAAGCATTTTTGTCTGGCCCTTCTCAGCATTCAGAAGACAATGGTATTAATCTGTTATCCCCAAGCCAGCTCGGGAAAAGTGACAAAGCCACTGCAGTCAAACCTTTCAACAGAGAGGGATTTTCTCCTCATCCAGCCCAGTAAAAGCATGTCCAGTCTTGCTTGGCCATACTCGTAAAAGCCCTTCTTCAAGTATAGAGAGCCCAGAGACTAAATTCACATTGCGCTGGGCCATTATATACCTATGGCACGGAAACAACCAAGATCTAATGCACTAAGAATTACTTTTTAGAAGGAAAGCAATGAGGATGTTTGTTATAAGGGTTAAATCCTTGTAAAGAGATATAAAAAGACATCTTTCAAAACACGGAAGTAATATCTAAACAAGGCAAACAGAAAATAACGTAAATTGTATACATTTGTGGTTTCCCCTTCATCTTGAACCCTGCCTGCAGCTGCGGTCCCCTCGCCTCCAGAAGGTCCGGACCAAAGGAGAAGGGCGATGAGGATGTCCGGTGAGATGAGCAGCACCCGCAGAGGAGAGCCGAGACTGCGCAGGGCTCTTCAGCTTAAAAAAGGGATGGCTGGAGGGGTGTCAGGCAGGTGGTTTGCACAAAAAAGCAGGGGTTTTTTTTCCCCCCACGATATTATTCTAGCAGTGCAACTCATTGCAGGGTAGTGTTTTGGATCCCAAATAGTCCAGGAGCTAATGACTAACACGCCGGCTAAGGCAGTGACTCAGAGGCGCATCCGAGGGAGTCCCCAGGCCGCTGATGGCTGGGAGCTGGCAGATAGAACCAGCGACTATCATTACACACTTGCCTTGTTCTTCTATTCTCTCCTCAGACACTGACAACTGTTCCCTGTCAGAAACAGGAGAGAGGGCTTGATGACTGCAGTCTAACCACCGAGGCTTGCGCTCGTATCCCCAGCAGCCCTATAGCCGGGGGCAGGATTGCACTTAATGCGCCAGTAAAAGAAGCAGAAATCCATACTTCAGGCACATCTTATTCCCCGCTGCAGATTCGGCATCCAAGACAGGGAGGACCTGAGCGAGCATCCCCTCTGCTCCAGCTCCTGGGGCAGGGAGCACAACCAGCATCTCCTCGCAGGGCTCCTCGGCCGGCGGTGCCCAGGGATGGGTACCGGCCACCACACTCCGTTTGAGGCCAGGTTCAGAGACAAACGAGCTCTAATGAGACTAATTAAAATGACCAGATTGGTAGACTGCTATCACTGCAGATGCAAGAAGCTGCTGGCAGCTGCCCACATCCACCCTCTGCCCACAGGCAAAGGCAGGGCAGGAGAGCCATGCCCACGCCCGGGGCACCGTCGGCATCGCACCAGGGCTCTGCCCCGCCATCTCTGCTGCCCAGGCGTGGGGCAGGGCAGGAGGACTGTCACCTCTACAAGGGAGGCAGCCGAGACGGAGGCCTGGTGCCTGGGATACATCACGAAAGAGCCCGGGCAGAGCCCCGTGACAGGCACAGATAAATATAATCACCCTCCCTGGCAGCGGCCCCCTTCACGGATGTTTACAAACAGGTCAGTACTTTTCCATGTTAAGAAGCTTGTTTTTCCAGATGCCTTGTATCGGGTGGTTTTTAATGTGTATAGTTAATCCCTTCTCACAGAGTCTTTCATAATAAACATCACCCCCTGACCTGGCTAATAACTATGTAACTCTAATGCTTTTGATTTTTTTATCTCCTGCTCGGGTTGGCAGGGGGAATGCAGGCAGCAGCTCGCAGAGAAACAGGGACACGACTTTGAGAGGGGCAGGAGAGCTCGGCGGTTCCCCACGCACACAAACCCCCCCGCTCCCCCAGCCCATCCTCCAGCATCGCCATCCCTCGGGACGTGCCCGGACCCTTGGCACCGGGACAGCAGCTCAGCTCTTGATAAACCTACAAGCCACGTGTAAACCTGGAGTTTGAGTTACTGTTTGAAAAGGCTTGTCCAGCCCCAAAATGTCTGGGGCAGACTGCCCGGGCGGGTTTAATATCTGATAATACATTCATCAGGCTCTCCCTGTTACCCTCCTGTGGTTTCCATCCTCAATGGGACAGCAAAGAGAAAAGTACTTCACTGTTTCATGTGAAGTAGTTTAACAGTGGTGTGGTTTATGTTTTACACTTCTCGGTACTTGTTCCAGCAGGACACGATGACCATCCCAGTCTGTGCCTGAAACCCTGCAGGGCTCCTGCGAGAAACGCCCCGGGACGTGCCAAACACTGCAGTGTTTCACCGATGACGGGCAGTGGATCCCACACATGGACCAGACGGGTTCACGGGTGCTCACAGTAAGAGAGGAAGATGGGTCACTTGTGGAAAAGTTTGGCAGATGGTGTCGTAGAGGAAATCTATAAACCAGCACTGCTATAAACCAGCACCTCCAAAACATTACCATGCACTGCTACAGGTCTGGGACCTGCTGGGCAGGGCAATCCTATGTCCAACCCCAGGACAGTCCCCACTCTCCTGACCCCTGGGTTTCACCTGGAGCTGAATTCAAGCAGCCCCGGATGCCAGCGGCCACGGGGGAGATGCAGGGTAAGGGGAGTAAAGCTGAGATCTCGACCGCTCCCATCTGCTCGGGTTCCCACCACGCTTTTGTAAAAGATGGTTTGTCAGCTTGAGCACCCTGGCCAAACTCCAACTTGAGTAATTACACATCGCTTCCCCATATCCTCCTGGAGTTTCAGTTCAGATATGCCACCAGGGTTCACTTTCTGTCCCAACCGTTGCTAAGCTGGGCACTGTTAAGCTTTTGCTCCACTTTATTTGTTCCAGAGCTACATTTCACTGAGAACCGTCCTCTTGGCGTAACGGAGCATGAAGCAGAGGGATGAGCCTCGCCTCCGCAGGCCCCACATCTGACGTCTCCCCGGGTGCTCTGGACTAAGATCTAGTTTTCACTCCAGCTGTTGTAGAGCAGCAAAACTTAGATCTGGGTCTCACCATCCTTCATGACGTGCAGAAGCATTTTCACTTGGAGTCTTGGACTTCTATCTAGTAACTTCATTAGCAGCCAGGTAAACTCCCAGCTGGCTGATAAAGCTAATTCATATTAAAGACAAAAGCGTGTCTGTACCAGGGATGTGGAAAGAGATCTCCCGACGCAGGCTCTTTTGGGGGAGGATTCTACTGGGCAGCAGCAGGGTGGCACGTGCGGCACTGTCGGTCCCACCTGAGTCGCACCCTCGCGATCGAACCAGATCTAACGCCAGGCATCTCCGCGGGACCCCGAAGGCACCTACACAGCTCATCTGATGCCTTTACAGACACATCGAGCACAGGGATGGGCAGTTATTTCGGGGGGGTGGGGGGTGGGGGGGTTAACAACACCCCAGGAAAAGGAGATGCCCTAAACGCTTCACTTTTTCAATGGGGGATTCAGCTCACAGAACACATTCACCCACCCATTTCAAGGGACACATCTATAATAAAGAAATTACATTACCAGCCCTAATGAGCAACTTTCCAACAGCCTTGTCAGCAGCCAGTGACATCTGCACCCCTGGTTCTTTGCTCTCGAGTGTTTCCAATCACCTTAGCTGGTAATAACAGCTTTTCAGCCCCTCTCTTTACCCAAGGCACAAACAACTCGGACTTTTTAAGCCTGTGTCCACTGCCAACACGTTAGATATATCAATGTCAATCTGTCAGAGTGATAAGAACTAAGTGCAGCTGTAATTCGGGCAGCGACCACAGGAAAACCTCAAAATCTCTACTCAGCTTGACGCAAAGAGAGGACGTTAGGTTTGTGCTTACTGGGCCACAGCCTCAGGAGAGGCGTAACGTGGGGGCTTGGGAAGGAGTTCACAGCCCGTGAGCAAGCATTAGCCACGCCAGCTTCACCTGCTTCTAAATTTAGCTCTGTTTGACCCTGGTCCAGAGGAGGGAATGTGAGAACAACGTCCCTCTGGCTTTGCTCACACTGCTCGTGAACCGAAGATGACCACCGCTAAACACTGCAGTTGCTACAACAGCAGCTCATGCCTAGTATAGTTTCCATGTCTAGTGGAAACGTATCCGAGGCACGCGAGGGAAAACAGGGCACAGCATCGTCCCTTCCAGCACGATCCTTGGGAAACACAGCTCCTCCCGACCCAGTCCCAGACCCCGCACCGCAGAGCTGGCAGGAGCAACCTGGGCAATGCCCTCCGGGGTGGGCAGCTCTGCCCGTACCAGCTAGGAGCGAGGCAAACCCTGCAGCAAGGTCAAACACCAACGGCCTCGGCTTAATGCCCTTGAGCCCCGTGACAGGAGGAAACCAACACAACATAATCTCCAACTCAGCTGTGCCGTCTCTCATTTCACGGCTCTCTGTACCTCCCACTTATTCACGGGGAGGAGCCTCCACGCCACCGAGCCACCCTCCCCTGGCATTAGTGCTATGATCTGTGCCGCTAATGAAAGGGCATCCAGGCGGGCCCCCAGACCGGGGAACCTCAGCATGTAGCCGCCCCGATACTGTAGGACCTCCCAATCCCACCAAACTCAACCTCCCTCCACTTGCATCAACAAGGATGGAGTGGGCACAAGGACCCCCCAATGGAGTGGGCACAAGGACCCCCCCACCCTTCATCAGAGATGCCCTCCAGGTACCTCTGCCTGCTCCCTCCCAGCAGAGCTGAGCACGAAGCTGAGGCTGGCATGGCTGGTGGGAGCCACGGCTCTGCAGCGTGGGCTCTGGCTTCTTGGAGGATGCCCTGTCCTGGCACCCACCGCCCACAGCCAGCCACAGGCACCCCAGTTGCCACCACACCTGGGCAAGCACAGCTTTAGGGGAAAACTCTCCTTTGGCAAAAGTCTAAAAGCCCACCTACCTCAGAGGGCTTCTTCTCCTTCTGCCGTGACCAGGTGGATTTGGTATTCGGAATTTTGGAGCATCTGGAGGCGGACGTGGTGTGACCTGCAATGAGGCAACAGAGACAGGTTATCCAGAAAAGAGACAAAGTTTTTTCCATATCTTTGTCACCAGCCCCACTGCTGCTACTACAGCCTCAACCAACACTTTGGGTCAACACTAAGAGGTGATAAGACCTTGAGATGGCATTATTTTTGTGCACATCCCAGTGTACTTCACCCGAATAGATGAACATCACTTTCCTGGTGCTATAGATGATGAAACAGAGGCCTCCGAAATTTTTAAAAACACTGTTTTCAAATGCAGACATCAGAAGTGAGAAACCCAAAGTCATGAGCAAGAATGGCTTCTAAAAGGGAATGAGCCAAGGCTCATTCCTGAAATCAGGAATCTACTGGAATCAGGAATTGAGAAGGTAATGCTAAAAATTTCCTAACAAGGATGCTTAAAGACAAGCATCGGAACTGCTTGAGGACTTCAGACTCCATGGTCAAAAATATCGACCAAATTGGGTAGAACTCCTCTGCCATTGCCAGGACTAATAACTTCCACGCCTGCGTGCAGTTCAGCAATCCACTCTGCATCTAGCGGGAACCACGTAACAGAACACACCGAGCGAATGCACTTTATGCTTTTCGGTAGTAAGAGAGTATTTGCTTTGGGATTTGGGATTACTTTACTCTGGGAGTATTATGAATGGACTCTCATCATCCTGACTGAAGCAGTATCATCACCACCGCTACCACCTCCACAAAGCAAGGGCAGCTAAAGCCTGAAATGCACTGGGACCATCATGTTATTAATCTTTATTTCCAACCCATATGTGTTACTATCACTTAAAAAAAAAAAGCTGCATGTATTTGGTAATAATAAATAATAAACTAATTATTGGAATTGTTTTATGATGACACTTGGGTCTTCTGTATAGCAGGACCCCCCCAGATTCCACTATATAAAAATGTTTTTGTGGGGGTGCAACGAATTAACTATTGATAGGCCTATTTAACACTGATTTTATCCTTGGATGGCTGAACAGGAGGAAACAACAGCGTGCACATAAGCCACTGCCAAACACGATGGAGCCATGCATGCAAGGACTTCAGGAGGGGCTCTGGCCAGGAGCTGAGCTGGCACGAGGGACCAGGGCTGTCCCGGGTGCGGTACCACCGCAGTGGGAAATGTCCCAGCCTCCGCCAGCTCAGGCAATTGAGTCCCTCATGAGCCCAGATAAATCTCACATGCCTATTTTTGCTCGCAGGGGAAGAGGCACTAGTTCACCTTGCACTCTTTACTTGATAAACCCACTTTCTTGTACTTCATAAAATGAAGACCAGATCTGATGGCATCAGTCGCTCCCAAAGGACAGCTGTTTTTCTGACGGCAGTATCAGGCTAGATGTCATTAAAGTGGGCTCCATATAAACACATTTTTTTAATCATTTCAGGATGTAACAGGACTGCATAGGCAAAGCCCACAGTAGCAGTCCCTTTGCTGCAGCCGCTGGGAAACGCCGCTTTACTCGGCGAGCTGCTCAAAGCATTGCAGCAGCAGATCCACACTTTATACTGAGAGATCGAGTCCCTGATTTCCACCTTGCCCCCTCTTCTCAAGCTACAATGTGGTGCTACAACTATGCAGACTTAGGTAACACGCCACTACCATGCCTTCCTGGCGGAGGCATAAAAAAGAAGGTCATCACTTTGTTTACAATTATCCCGCAGGAGAGCATTTGTCAACAGCTTAGATATCACCTGCAGCATAAATATCCAAGCCCAATAGAGATAAGGCCATGTTGTTTAATACCGTGATTAAAGATGCCTTACCCCCAAAGCCAGCTAGCACGGCTCGGCTTGGTAAGCCTTTGAGCATCTGAGGATTAGGAGATGGGAAGTTTGGAGCACGGCTTCCAAAATAAACCCCTTTCTGAGATAGAGATGTTTTATTCTACGAGAAGCGAGCGGTGTTGACAGAGCCTGAAACACTTTCCGTAGGCACGGCTCAGCCCCCAGACCCCCCCAGTGCCCCAGCAGGACGGGGGGCCCCTCCGGCAGCCAAACAGCAGGTTCCCGTTGGCTGTAGCGGTGCAAACTCCGGTCACGCTGACAATTTTTTTGGCTAAAGCTGTGGGAACAGCAGCCAAACCCAGCAAGATCTGCCTTTCCATAACCCCCTGTAATCTCCCCATCATCCTGTTAGGAAAAGGCCCAGAAGTTTAGTGTCTTTAGCGAAGTCCCTTTCGTTCTCGGATATCCAGCAGCCAGATCCTGTAAAGTGTGGAGAGCAAATTCCCAGCACGGCCCAGATGAAATTACTGTGACATTTGTAAGAAACCAAGAGCAACTAGTAGGAAACTCCGGAGCCCAGACAAGGGATTAGCCTAGTGCCTCGAGGGTACTGAACACTAAGGCACTGCGGTATGTCTGCAGTGGGTGAAACCCTGGAATAAGTGGGAGAGGAAAGCACTCTATTTATAGCCAAAATTCAGCACACTTGCACATGTTTATTGTTGAGCACATGCTTCTGTGCTCTCCTGAATGAGGATGAAGCGAGGTAGATGTTGAAAAGCAAGCGTGGGCTTGCAAGCTTTGCTGGCTCGAGCCTTATCCCTTTTCCCACATCGCTCTTCGGCTCGCAAGAAGGGAACAAGGCGGCTCCGGTTTTACCCTGACTCCAGTAAAAACTTCCCTTTCCCCCAGTACAACTCAGTCAAGAGCTAACTGGTCCCAGGCTGCAGCTCACAGGAAAGGACAACTCGTCTACCAAGGGTGTTTGCTTCGTTAGCAGATTTGCAATCAGCAGCTCTCCCTCACCCAGACTCCTCACACGAGGGAGACACTCT
The DNA here is from genome assembly GCF_034638445.1 of Ciconia boyciana. Classification (NCBI taxonomy): domain Eukaryota; kingdom Metazoa; phylum Chordata; class Aves; order Ciconiiformes; family Ciconiidae; genus Ciconia; species Ciconia boyciana. Next base: position 3,667,257 of record NC_132942.1, on the reverse strand, counting down.
CATCAGTTAGGAGGAGCCACAGCCGGGGTGTTTAAATTGCTATCAGCTTGTTGCTGCATTTCTGACAAACCCAGCCCAGCGCACAATTCATTGTGCAGAGGCTTCCCAGCAAATGTAGTTTCCTCCGCTCTTTGCAAAGTAATTATTCAAGCGTTTTCCCTGCTGGAGGTGAATCGCTTAGTTATCTCGTTCAAAGCCTTGAATTAAAGGTCTTACTGTCAGTGGTGTCTGAGTTATCACTGCTGATCGAGTACTTGCGTCGTTTTTCTTCCATCTGTAACAAAAGAAATCGAACATTACACTTAATGCCCAGGAAACTCATCTCAGCACCAAATCACTGTTATCTCTGAATATCTGCACACCAGTTATCCCAGCACCAGCCAGCACCTACCAGTACTGTCCCACCACAGACAACTACCCAGGAGCTTGAAAAAGGAAGAAAACAATCCTCACAGTGGTTTTTTTAAACTTTAAGGGTGCCAGTGCCTCTCTACCAGCTTTCCCTGCTCCTAGGAGATACAGCGAGTACACTTTGATCACTCAGCTTTGCATGGCAATTTGCCTATGCAGGACTCACAACCAAGAGCATCGCCACGGGAGGATGCCCCACCACGGCCCGTGGGGCTGTTGGAGGGGACAAAAGCCATGCCGTGAACTACCCATCTGGGCTGCAAATCTGAGAAGTGCACAGATAGAAGAATGGAAACTATGTGCACTCTCAGTATGTCTGCAGGGGGAAGTCCGAGCATCACGGAGCTGAAGAGGACCCCTGTGTACAATGAGACCGGGGTTTTACCCTCTGACTCATCTTCCCACTCAGGCGGTACCTACTTCTTTTAAGACTTCTGGTGTATCTGTCACACAGCCAGCACACGCTAGCCAAGTCTGAAGCACGCTTCCCATCACCCAGAGCTGCTCTGCCCGCTCCGGCACAGCCATGCAGCCCCCCGCCAGCACCGCCAGCACCGCAGGGCCCGGGGGGGTGAGCAAGCGGCTTCTGCCCAGCTGCTGGGACTTCTCCATCCTCGTGGGGACAAAACCACAGCAGCAGGTACCACCGCACTGATTAGGAGGCCAGGAGACCTGGTTCAAGCTCAGCTGCTGATTTGCATTGTGACTGTGAACAAGCCACAGAACCGCTTGAAATCAGCAGGTTCTCCTGAACTCGCCCCTCAGGAACCGAGCTCTCGGAGCTGAAAGTCAAGTAGCTGTACCACCAGGTGCTTAAAAGAGAGAGGGAAAAGAGAGGAAGAAGAGAGGAAGAAGAGAGGAAGAAGAGAGGAAGAAGAGAGGAAGAAGAGAGGAAGAAGAGAGGAAGAAGAGAGGAAGAAGAGAGGAAGAAGAGAGGGAAAGGAGAGGGAAAGGAGAGGGAAAGGAGAGGGAAAGGAGAGGGAAAGGAGAGGGAAAGGAGAGGGAAAGGAGATTTAAACTTTTGAAGACCCCAGTTTACCAATGTGGCTGGTGGCTGATGAATATAGGGCTTGGGGAGCTCTGGATGGAAAGTGCTACCCATGGACCAGACAAAGATCCAACAGGCTGTGAGCTAAAATACGCCCGCAGAAAACAATGTTAATCTCGTGGAATTCTTCCTAGTACTTTCTGAGATATTTTGTACGAATCCAAGGTTGTTAACATGGCATACACACTGCTGCTTCCGCAAATGACAAGTGGGAATGATAATAAAACGCTGGTTTTGTGTGGTTCGGTCGCAGCAGGTATTAGCAGCACACAGACTGGATAGCAGGCTATAGAGGCATGCCATTTCCCCCTGAACAACAGGAAAACTTCCACATAAGCATATAAACCCCTTGCAATGCTTGTATTTTACAATATATGTGCTATGTTTTATCACACCATTATATGGGATAATACTACAAAGTATCATAAACATTTTAACTATTGGTGTTGTGGTGAGGCATTGCCCTGTCAAAACATGATTAAAAATGTTCCCTGAGAATATGGCAATATCAATACTTTCCCCCAGTGATTCAAGGGGAAACAGATGTTATTAAACCAGCCTTGTTCCAAGTAGCCATTAGATTTTGCTTGGGGAAAATGATATCGAAGACAGCTCTAACTCCAATTTACTTACTTTTAGTGGAAATTCTACCTGAACCTTTTAAACTGGTTCCTACTGGTTTGAAGTGGCAAACAGGTTTTTGGAGCGCAAAGCTGGAGCTATGCTTTTATTGATTCTGGAGCTCCTAGTCACAGAGATTAAATAAGCCAAAGTCAATGGGGAAAAGAAACACCTGAGCTGAAGCAAAGGAATGCTACTGATAGCAGTGGGATTTCCAGTGTTTCCCATCTTTGCCTTTACAGCAAGACAGCGACACTGACATCACTCTCCTTCCAAGGGAGGGAAAAAGGTATATGATTAATGCACAGCACAGGTGTCAGGATGCTGGGACTGGTTTTGGCTCCGATATATATGTGAGAAGATGCACTGACCATCCCTGTAATTGAACGTGGTCCCTGCATCCCGCTCCTGTCCTACACCTACCTACACAACACACTTCTATGCGCTCCCTGTAAGACAGTATGAATTTACATTCATATACAGAAGTGGTTCACATTGCAGGTAAAATAGTGGCTCTACTTCAGTAAATCTCATTTTGCCACTGTTTGGCAGGATCTGAGACAGCATCCTCTAGAACCAAACTGCATTTCAATTTGCTTTCAATTGAAATTCAGGCTTGAGCAAAGTACAAACATCTCTGTTGCAACTGGGTAGGCAACAAAAGGCAACTACTGCCCGGGTAGAGGATGGCACACAACGGCCCATGAGGTACTGGGTGCCTGAAGGAAGGAAAATTTGGGGCCAAAACCACAGGGCTCAACCAGACCTTTTCAGAAAATGGTGAACTTCCAGGCAGTGTTAAGAAGATGCTGGACTCATCTTCTTCAGCAGCCAAACAGCAGTAAACCGCATGGTACTTAACAGAGGGACCTACTGGAGAAGAAGGGTATTTGGGCCATTTCCCCACCCGGAGCACAGGGTTATAAAGTCTGATGGTGGCTGGGTGAGCCCTCGGCTCCCGACACCCCTCCAGCACCCAGTGCGGGGGGACCCATTGCCCACAGCCCTCCCACTCCCAGGGCCGGAGCTCCGGCCCCGACAGCCTCACACGGAGCGAGCTCCCAGAAGCAATCCAGTTGGTGTACTACTAAGCAATTTAAAGTCTCCACAAAATACGGTCTCTGCTCCAAAAGTAATCCTTTGTTTACATTAGAAGCTAATTTCACCTTTAACTGACCCATTCCCCGCATGGCATCATTATTAAAGTCATAAACAAATACCAAAAAAATTTGTAATACTTTGAAAAGGTCACCGTTAGGTCAAACTTGGCCCAAAATCTAGCTTTTACAGAGCCAGAAACCAAGAGAAAGGTTTCTATGTATGCTTGCTTAAAAAATTCAAACAGAAACAGATGTGGGTTTCTTTTATAAACAAATGAACATCCCCCTGAAGTGTCTGCAACTCAAATCCACAGGCACAGCCCTGCGCTAATTCCTGGAAACCCGAAAGCGGAATTGCTTGCAAACTAAGGAATTGCTTGCAAACTAACACATGTTCAGCATTGCCTTTGTTCAAGCTGAGAAAGGCAGATAAATGCTAAACCAAGGAAGATGATGGCCCTCCATCAGCCTAAACAAATGTAAATCACTAGGGCTTTGGACAAATTAGCCACAGGATTGGCGGTAAAATTGAGATGATGGCCTCAGGCTGCCTGGTCCTGCCTCGCAGCAGGGGAGGGAGGGTTGAAGAAGAGGTTTTGGAGATGCAATTTTGCCCAGCCCATGTAAGCCGGGAGAACTCTTCAGCACACCCGGAGATGCATGTGCCCAGATCCTGAGCTCCTGTCCCACCCGGGCACTCCTCCCTGCATGCATGCTCCCATGCACACCAAACCAAAATGCCTCATCCAGCCTTTCAGGCAACAACCAACTCCTTCCGACCACCTCCTCGCCCTCTGCGCACCCCTCCAGGATCCTTGTGCTCTGGGGAATCCGCTGACATTCCCCAGCTCCCTGAAATATCAAGTCCACGTGGGATCTGGAGCTCCTGGTGCCATCACAGCACCATGCGCATGGGCTGTTTGCAAGAACGAACCATTCTGGATTGGAGCGAGCAAACTAGAGAAATTCATACGTGCCTGTGCACACAGGGAACAGGCACAGAAACCTGCAGAAGTTGCAGTAAAAAAAAAAAAAAAAAAAGTATGGGGTCATCACCTCTTCCCAGCGCTCATCCGCAGGTTTGGGATGCACCGCGCTCGGTCCCCCTGCACCGTCACCTCTGCCGCTGTGACAGTTGAGCACCACCGGCTGAATTTCTCTGCTCTGTTTGTGAGCTGCAATGAGACTGCAGAAAAAAACCACTTCCCTGTTTGTTCTTCCAGCCCAGAAATAGGAACACAAACAGAACATAGTGCCCCCAGCGGCATGCACACCGCTCCGGCCAGCCCGGCCCCGCTCCACGGCCCCCGGCCCCAGAGCCCCGGTCCCCATCGCCCGTGCCCCGGCAGGTGACACGGAGTCGAGGGGCAGCTCAGCAACGCTTCCCCTCTGCGTTAACTATTTTTTTTTTTTTTGCTCTGTCTAGGAATACCAGCAGGTTGTTAGAAAGTGTAAGAAGAAGGGTGGAGGGCTGGAAGGTCCCGGCTTTTATACCGTAGGAGGGTTGTTCTGCTCGGATTGCCTTTGCTCATTAATAATTTTGGAGCCAAGCGCTGCTATAGGAGGCTCTGAGAGAGCAGCAGCATCCCCCGACGCAGGCACAGCCCCAATTTCACAATAACAGAAGAACAAACTTTTCTACCGAAGGATGCGCGTCGCCTCTGCCAAGAGACCGTCAGCAAATCTTGGTGCACAGCCCCTACATCTCAGGGGAAGCCGCGCTGCTCTCTTCTTAACCTCCCTGGCAACCCTGCAAAGTGGAAATCCAGAAAGCCACGACCCTGGTACCCAGGAACACTCATTTTCTGGGCAGCGGGAGCCGGCCCCTGTCCCTCCGCCACCTCCGCAGCCTGCTGCCAGCTCCAGCTCCAGCCCCAGCAGAAACCCAACTGCCCAGGTGAAGAGAGAGCCATTCCTCCTCTCCTCCACAGCAACTCTGCTTGCCGTCTTGGTTCCCTGGGGCAAAATTTAATCTCATTTAAATTTAAAACAAAACAAGCCCTCGTTTACTTCCTGTGCTTTGCCTTTTTCCACATCTAGAAGGGGATTTTTTTTCTTTGCTGCTCACATTTATAACTTTGCGTGCCTCTTCTGACTTGTAACCCTCTAATTATCCATTTTTCCTTCAGCAAGCCCAGACAGAGCACAGGCGATCAGAAAGGTGACTGCGGGCACTCGGGGCCACCCCTGCCTTTGGGCAGGAGGGAGCAGGCAGGGACGCAGGGGACAGGCAGGGACACAGGGCAGGGACACAGGGCACGGCTCTTCTGCCCCATCCTGCAGGTCTGTGAGCATCTGCAACTCAGAGGAAAATCAACAGGAGCTCTGGGCACACCAATCTTTGTACCAATTACCCAGAGAAAGGCAAAGACCAGACCTTAGTTAAAATACCTTAGCTGGAGGACCACCTATCCACCAACTTTCAGAACTTGGTGTCAAACAGTATCAGCAGCCACCAATACTTGAAAGGAATTGCATCTCCCTGCCTACAGACCTAACGCGTACCCTCCCATCCTTTGCTCCAAGCCTTCATTTTTGGACATCAGCTTCAATTTTCCTAGGAAAAACAAATTTAACCTTTGATTTAACCTTTCCGCAAGCTATTTTTACTTCTATCTCAAGCTTATTTTAACCTCAGTAGCCAATAAATGCTTAAAGGTCAAACACCATTCCTAAGAGCCGGGCTCCTCACCCCTGGGAGAAAGGCTGAGATCACTGATTTTTTTCCCAAGCAAAATCCCCTCTTTGAAATGTCCCAGCGGCAGGAGGGTCTAGGCTCAAACCCGTAAGTAAACAATTTTCACTGTGGGTGCTGAGCGAAGGAGCTGGGAATCTTCCCTGTGAATGCCATCCTTCCCACTCAAAAAAGCGCTCAGGATGTACAGGTATGGAGAGATGTCATTTTGTTTTGGGTTTTTTTTCCCCTAATTGCACCCCAGCTTGACCATTCGGCACCCCCCCTGCCTTTGCAGCGCTTCCCAACTTCCAGGTCGCTGCCTCCCTCCTTCCCCAGGAGCGGAGCGGCCGGGGGGCGGCAGGCTCCGGGCGGCAGGTGAGCCGCTCCCAGCCCCGCTTCCTACCGGCGAACCGGCTGCCCCGCTCGGCAGCGGGGAAGGGGCCGGAGCGGCCGCGGGGCCGGTGCGGGGGCCGCTGCCCGCCCCCGAGAGATGAGGGAGCCCGGGGGAGGGGGCAGGTGGCCGGGGAGGGGGGAGGGGGGCTGCCCGCGGGACCCCGGCAGGGCCACGGGGATGCTTTCGGGCCCGGGCGATGCGGGGAGGGAGGGGGGGGGCGGCCGCCTGCCGGGCCCGGCAGCCCGGAGACCCAGCGGCGCGGTGCGGCGGGGGAAGGCGGCGGGGAAAGCCCCGAGGCGCGGCGGCCGGGAGCGGTGGGGAGGGAGGGAGCGAGGGAGGGCAGGCGGGAGCCGGCAGCCGCCACGCCCCCGGGCACCGCCATCCCGGCCCCGCGCAGCGTTCCGCGCCCGCGGGCCCGCCGCTCCCCGGCCGCGAAGCCGGCCCCGCGGCAGGGCAGGGCAGCGCTGCGCGGCCGCGGAGCCCGCGGAGCCCCCCGGTGCCGCGCATCGCCCCGAGGAGCCCCGGGGCGCGCCCCCTCCCCCAGGCGGGCAGGGCGCGGGGCAGCCTCTGCCGCAGTCATTAATTTGGGAAATAAAAAGGCGAAGCGGCGAGCCCAGCCTTTAAAAGTTCTTGTTTACATTCCCGCTGCCTCCCTCGTACACTTTAAAACAAGAGTGACCAACATGCGCAATCCACCCCTGGAAATGCTGCACATCCCCCGCCTCGCAGCCGGGGGGAGGGCGAAAAAAATAAATTAGGAGGAAAAAAAAATAAATAAATAAATACAAGCAAAGCAGGGGGAGCTGCAAAATAACCATCCGCTGCAAAATAAGCCCATTCCCGACGCCAGCCCCGCCGAGCCTTTACCTTTGCCAGGAGAGTGTCCTCCAAGAGTTGAGCCTGTCTCTCGGGTTACGGGCGGGGAGGAGGCGGGGGGCGGGGGATGCTCCCGCAGTCCCCGGCCGGGAGAGCCCCCTCGCCGGCTCAATCCGGTGTCATTGCCGGGGCCGCGCCGGCCGGGCCCTCCTCAGGAGCGGCCGCCCGGTAACTCCATGGATGCGGCCCCGCTCCCAGCCGAGATGGCCGCTCCGCGGCGGCCGGGCGAGCCCTGCCCGCCTGTTTCTCTTTCTTTTTTACCCCGCACTTCCTCAGGCTCTCCTCGCCCCGCCGCCCGCCCCGCCGCCGCTCGGGCTCCGGCAGGGAGGCGGGGAAGCGACTTTCGGAGCGGGGACGGATAATGGTGGCGGCGCTTCCACACACACACACACACACACACACACCCCCACCCCCCCCACCCCTCCTCGGCCGCCCCAAATCTTCAATTTCTTTCCCTCCTGCGCCTTCTTCCTCCCCGAGGCGCAGCGGCAGGGCCAGGTGCGGCCAGCGCGGGTCCCATCCCGGGCCGTGCCGCCGCCGCCCGCCCGCCCCGCTCCTCACCCCCCCGCCGGCCGCCGGGGCCCCATGGCGCTGCCCGGAGCCCCAGCGCCGCACGCCCGGAGCCCGCTCGCCCCGCAGGCGTCCCGCCGGCTGCGTGGCCCTGCACACGCACACGCACTCACACTCACACACTCACACTCTTTCCCTCCCTCCTCTGCCCCCCCCACCCCCCCACCCCGGCTCCGCGCCCCCTCTCCGCGCTGTGCACAGGCGTACACGGGGCCGCTGCTGCAACCTTAAAAAAAAAAAATAAGCTTATACTTAAAAAAAAAAAAAAAACCTTTTGGCGCCATATTAATGACGTACTTAAAATTTGCCATTTCTCCTGCGTCAAAAAGACGGTTCTTGCCCATCGCGGAGCGGGCGGGGGCCGCGGTGCGGAGCCGCTCCCCCACCTCCCCCCCACCCCTCCCGCGTAGCAAACTTCCGCGGCCGCGGGGCGGGCCGCCGGCGTGGGAATTGCCGGGGAGGGCCGCGGTGCCTCCGCGCTGCTCCGCGGGCAGGGCTGCGCGGGCCGCGCCGGCACAGGCGGCCGCTCCGGAGGCGCGCAGCGCCCGCGGAGGGGCGAGGAGCGGCTGGGCTGGAGGTGCGGCTGCAGCAGCGAAGCCCCCGGGGCGGGGGGGTCCCCCCCAAACTTCGCAGAGTTTCCGCGGAGAGGAGCCCACCCCGCCCCGGGGTGAGCCCACCGTGCGCTCCCCAAATGGATGCTTTGGGCTCCGTGTGGCTCAGGGCTGCCTCTTGCCAGCCGTTTCCCCAGGATTAAAAACAGCAACAGCGCGGCTGTCGAGATAAAAACACTTTCTTAAATTAAAATAATAACAATTGGATGGAGCGGTCTATGCAATGTACATCTTTCCAAACTCTTGGAGGCCCTACAGTGAAACAAATTGCAGAAGTTGGCTTGCACTGTTTTAAACCATTCCTGCCGAAGATTAAAATTCAGGTTAAAGACGGTCTTTCAATCACAATCTGCCATCGTGTCTTAAATTCGTTAAGCTGGTCAGCTCTAAAACCATGCGTTACCGGTTGTTAAACACCATTGGGACCCCAGCTAGAATCGCCGCACCTCAGGCAGTCAGATGCTCCCCACTCCGCATCCCTGGTCTGGCTCCTTAGAATTTGCCAAACTTGAATGAATTAGGCTGCAACTTTCTGCCTTGGCAGCCTGTGCTGGACGTTTTCCGAACGCTCCAAGTCCTTTGGCTCTTCCAAGGATGAAAGCAGAGGAGGAGAGGAGTGTTGCTTTGGTCGTTCTTGGGCTTGTTGAGGTTTTTTTGTTTTGTTTTTAGGACTGTAACTCTGGAAATAGGGTCTTGAAATTTGTCATGAGGCAGCCTTTTATGGTCTTTTAGATAAACCCCCCCAAATTAGTCATGTTATTGGGCTTTGAAGAAGAGCAGCTCACAACACACAGCAAAAACATGCCTGATTCTGGCTGCTGAAGTCCCTCAAGATGCTGCTCTTGGGGGACCTGCTCCCCAGTGCTCAGAGCCCGCTCAGCAGCCCCCCAGGGAATGAGAAACTTCAGCCCCTAGTTAAAAAAGCTGTTCCTGGTAGTACAAGAGCGGCGGGACTCGTGAGCACGGCCCCTTTCTGTCGGTCCCTGCCAGCCCCAAGTACCTCGGCGGATGCTGGCCCCGCTGCTCCGGCACCCAGCGGCATTCGCTGCCAGGACTTCACCTGTGGATCCCACCCCATGTAGGTGCGCAGGCTGCATTAAGGGATATTGTGAAGGTCACTCTGTTACCTGGTCAGAACGTCCGAAATGTCCAAAGCGAGGCATTCTGTACCGATTTATGGAGACTTTCTTGTGCACGCATATTCTAATGCAGTTCTTAATTACATTGTCACGATCTGTTTTCCATGAGACACCTGCATGCCATGGACCTGCTCCCTAAGTCAAAAAGGAAACAAATTTTGGCCGGATCCTCATCTTATCTGCAGAACCAAAAACTGCCCACGGAACAAAGCAAGGGCTGCAAGACGTGGACACAGTCCGACAGTGAGGACAGAACAAAACTCTCCCAAAGAAGAGGATTCTCTCCTTGCCCTTGCCACAGGCTTTGTAACGCTAACAAAGTCATTAAACCAAACTTTTGGGTGCTGACGGTTGTATTGCCCACATTGCGGGTGCGTAGCCTGAAACCTTTAGCCTGAATTGCTGACATCCATCTTAGTACAGCTGGAAGCAGCGGGTGCTGTGCTTGCATGTATGAAGTGCTGTATCATGTTAAATGCTCTGAAAAAGCAGACATTACGCTTCTCGGATGGAGTACCCTGAATTAGTCAAAACTGACCTTAATCCATCCATGTGTCACCCTGACCCATCTTCATAACAGGTGTTCGGGGAGGATTAATGACGTGCTGAAGCACTGATGCAGTGTAGTGGAAAGTACCCTAGGAAAAAAACATGAGGAAATTAATAATTCCGTCTTCAGAGGAACCTGCCAACGTCCCTGCTCCGGTCCTGTACACCACTACAGCATTACGACCCTTCTGGCCATTTCTCCAGGATTTCTGGACAACACCTCTAAAGGAGGTCGCAGCACGTCAAAATCCAGGTACGCCCGTCAGTTCCTCGGTGCAGATGGGTTGCGCACAGCAGGGCCGCAGCATCCCTAGGCGCAACCTCAATGCATTTTTGCTGCCCAGAAGATAAGCACCTTGTTCTGCTTTGAAAACTGCACATAGGAATATTGGAGCTGTATTTTCTATTGCTGCAAAATCCAAAAGTGGTCAGATATGTGAATAATGTGCTGAGCTAAGGCCTAGGATGATGTGCTGAACAATAGGAACAAGCCAGCATTGCTGAGCCCCTCGCTGACCATCTCATGCACTGCATGCCATAGCGGCGCAGAAGAAAAATAGTATCTGATCATGCAATTAAAATCTTGGTCTGCTTCAACAAAAGGAGGTAGATTAAGTTGCACTGGCAACAAGGATTCGGACGTTTCTGCATTTTGAGAACTTTCCTGGGCAGTAGCGACCGCGTGCTTAACAGATTTTTGGCTACCATATATGCACACTTATACAAAACTTGCATACAAATGCATATATGTAACACATATAAAATACACAGAGATAACACCTGATGGATGGTTCTACAGAAAGGTCATGTACATGATATATATGATACTCAGTTTACATAGTATGACATTTATGTAACACAAAGAGCTCTGACAGGGTGTTGTCAGCTGGCGTTTGCTAAGAGAAGAAATAAATCTAATAATAAAAAAAAAAGCATTTTGGAAGAAATAATACTCCACAAATCCTCTAAAAGGACAGAATTGTCTACACAACAAAGGCTTGGCTGATTGATGCTAAAATAAGCAGTTATGCAACAAGTAAGAAATACGATCTCCAGGGACGAAACCAGCAACATTTTCCTTTCATCTTCATTCACCGGTGCTTATTTTTGCATACCTAAAAGAAAAATATAGGCAACCTTTCGATGGTGAGCACAGAAGTAGAATGAACAGATGTTTTTAAGTGAAGGACAGCATCTTTACGGGCTTTGTGCACGTTCTGCAGAGTTAAATCCCATCCCTAAACATGAGTCCCCCAAAGTGCCGCAGAACTACTGCTACCACGCCTTGGGGAGCACGGTGCTGGCATGACTAGGTGCGAATACGTTGATTTTAGGGGTAACTTGGCTCACCACAAAGCTACGATTACAAAACTGTTAAAACACCTTCAGGAGAACAAGCATACAAAATAGTTCATCTCCCAACACTTCAGTTTAATAAAACTTCTCAGCAGGACTTGAGACCAGTGAAAATCTCAGTGCAGACAGATCTCACGGGCGAGGGAGAGGAAAACCCGGTGGCCTTGCTGGCATCAAATTTGATTACTGTAGTACGTTAGCAGCAGATACACGGATAGAACAGGTCCAAGGGAATGTGAGCGTTCCCCAAATATAATGAAAATTCAATGTCATTTCGAAGACCCTTAGAAACAATCTGTTTAGTCATGTTAGCTAGTGAGAAACCACGAGGAAAGCTCAGCTCGCTCAGCCTGTTCCTGCTGTGACCGAATCTGGGTGCTGGAGGACCACCCCAGGGCAGGGAGATGCTCGGATGACGGAGAGCTCCTGGAGATGCTCAGGAGCACCACACAACTTGAAAACAGTGCAGGAGACACGTGGCTGCTAATTTACTGCCTTAGATACCCTCTTCTGAGGCCTCTGGTAGCCAAAAGTCATCAAAATACCCTCATGGCTACTTTAATTTCTATCAAGGACCAGAGCAGTACACAGCCATTCCAGGAGGGGAACACAAAGATGATGAAAATCTTGCTGCATCCGTATCCCCGATAGGGTCGTCCAATATCCCCACTGTAATCAGGATATTTAGTTTTTATTAAAATATGTGTTAATTTGGAAAGTAGTAAGCAGATGCAGTAGAAGGAAAACGAATGAGCTCTGTTCTAAATTACAATAATAATCACTCCCATCTTCAAGAATGAACTACTACAGAAAGATCAGGGGAGAGATGGCTGCTATGGTCATTATATAAACTAATCCCTTTTCTTTCTCATTCATTCTGCATAATTCTTTTCCTCTCTGAAGCTAAGGAAAAATACTATCCTTACAGGAGAAGAAAATTTGATTTGGCAGATCAGCGGATAGTGAGATTTTGTTTGCAGTCTCAATTACCTTCAGTAGCTAGAAATTTGGTATCAAAATAAACTGTAAACAGCAACAAAAAAGATATAGCATTACGAATGTCCATCCCTTGATGGATAGCTCAAAAATTCTCTATGTTCTAGCAATAGCTACTTTAATATCTTTCAAAGAAATGGCAGCCTCTCTCTGTCTGAAGGGATTACCTTTAAGGAGTGCATTCAGAAGTGGTTTTGTGCAAAGATGCTCACGTTCTTGTGGGTTTTGTGCACTGAATTTTTTCTGCCAAATGTCAAGATTCCTTTTTTTTTGTTGGTGATGGTTTCTCTGTTTTCTGTAAGTTCATTTCTATTACAAAGCACACCTAATGCGGCACACGTTTCATCCAGTCCCCAGACTGCAAGAACTGGGGCTTTCAAAGGGCCCTCAGGGGTAGATTTGGGGAAATAAGGACCATCAGTGGTCAGCTGAACAGTGCTGCTCCTGCGACAGCAGACCTGTTGTAGCTCCTCATGCTTTGGCCGGATCCTTGGGCATCACAGCAGACTCCCCTGCAACGTACTTCCCCACTTTCAGTCCTTTGCTCCCTTTTTGTTGGCCTTTCAAACTTTCCATGTTCGATGCGGTGATGGGATAACACGGCTCCTCAGACCTCTCAGAGTTTCAGCGTGAAGATGTTTGACTGCTATGGGCAAAGCCTGTAGTTCTGGGTGACGGACGATGAAAATAGTCGTAGATTTAGAAGATTTAGAATAGTTCAGCTGGAAGGGACCTACAAGGATCATCTAGTCCAACTGCCTAAGTACCTCTTCTCTCCCTCGTGAAGGGCTATCCCAAAGGCAGGACATGCCATTGCAAGCCCTTGTCCTGCCCATTCCCACCCCGCAACCCGAGGAAGGATCCGCCTAGGTGTAAAAGCAGTTGTGTTTTACTCCCCTGAGGAGGCCAGCAGAGCTTTCCTCCTCCTCCAGCTGCCCTGGCTTGGGAGGGAGGTTAACAGCCAGGTGCTAGCGGGTGTCTTCCTACCTGCAGATCCCACCGCAGAACATGCAATTACTCTCCCAATAAAAAAAAAAGAAAATTAAAAAAAAAAAGAGACATTAAAGATCCGAGTCACAATTCAATGCGCCATTTGAGTGAACGGTACATATGCTAAACAATACATGCATCAAGACTGCATTAATCCATGTTTTATATGGATTCCCTCTAGACATTCAGTTTATAACCGAGTTGGCTATTTCCCTGTATTTCTCTGGAGTTGGAGGGTGTGAAAAAGACATTTCCATTTCATTGACTAAGTTCCCAAGGGGAGAGTTTATGAAAGTGCAAGTGCATAATTTACTGCCTGACAGGATAAAGATGGTATCTGATTTTAAAAAAATAGTGTACCCTGAAAAACTAAATTGCTAGAACAGACATTTGTTTTCCGTAAGTACCATATTTTAGAAGCATTTAATTTAGGTTAGAAGCACTGTTAAAAATATATGCATTGTAAATTGCAGCTGTATAACATGATATTTATCAGATAATGTCACTGAATAGTCTCCTGTTGCAATATAAATGCCAAGGCATTTATAGAAAATAAATGTTGAAGTAGAGAGCTTTCTTTTCAAAGTGGAAAACCATTATCTCATCCAAAAGTCATAAATAAAATGATGAGGGTTTGCTTACGGGGTTGGTTTTAACCATAGCGGAGCTGACACGGACACTCCGTCGCCTGAGCAATATTCCCAAGCAGCAAACTTAGCCCGGGTGCAGCGAGGAGAGAGGGAGGCACGTGGGACCGGCAGCGACGGTTCAGAAAGACCTAAGAGTAGCCAGAAGGACAAATCAGCTGCTAATGCATTCGAGGAAAAGAGATAAAGATGGCAAGTGAGGGATTTCTAGGGATTTACAACTTCACACGATATTTATTTCAAGAAAATTAATCAGGTTTGAATATAGCCACGACCCGATACAATATGCCACAATCCCAGCTTTTGAAAAGGGTGCCTGAAAGCTGGCCCTGAAAGCCACGGTTAGTCATGTAAATGCATGATCTGATTTTCAGAGCATGGAGCACCGGGCGGTTCCTACCGATTTCTTCAGGATCTGGATCAAGCTGTGCACGTGCAGCACTATTTATTAGCATAAGGTACAAAGGGCTATGAGAGAAGGACGGTAAATAGGATTTTGGATCCAAGATCTCCACCCTCTGCTCCTCTGAAATTTGAAGACATCGATCTAGTCTTTTCATCTCCTGTTAGAACAGGACTAAAATGAGGCTCGTGCTCCCATTCATGCAGATCGACAGAGCGCTCTGCTGAGCAAGCTGCTTGCCATGTAGGCAGCTGGGTCCCATCCCAGTGCTTTTTGCACCACGGGTCCCTTTGCTGGCATTGCCAAGACTGGAAAACACCACACGGACACGACCGGGACCCACCACGTGCACTGCCTCTCCGTTGCCGCTGAAGTGCGATTGCTGGACTTGCGACGCTCGGCGCGGCATGCAGGGGAGGAATCCCACCGCACCGAATCCTGCTAAATTCATTTCAGTTATTGTTGGTTTGATATAGCCAGATAATCCACGTTTTATGGGATCTGTAATTTTCAAATCATTTTTAGGCTATATAGATAGGAGCAAAGCCTGCCTGTAAATTCAAGAAAGCTGCAGCCATAACATTTATTTTGTTGTGTCTGTAAAGCCAGAATGGCCACCCTACAGTCCATGGGCATGCAGTCATCCATCCCGGGGTGGGAAAGTGAGGGCATTTGAATTTTGGTCACAAATCAGACACTTTCCTGGTTAACTGTGGAAGCCAGAGTGGGTTCACCACCCTCAAATGCCTCCAAGAGCGGCCCTAGCTGAAAGCTTGGGCACTGTTCTTCTAAAGGAAGGAAGGAAATTCCTGCAGCCCTCTCCTGGCTTCATGAATTAATCCTTTTGTGGTTCTGCTCCTCTTTTAGCCACTTCTTGGATGGCTCATGTGGTGTATTGTCTGCTTCTTCCTCCCTCTGCTACCCACTGCATTTTTCTTTGGACAATCCAGTCCACTGATCTTCTTCAACAATCATATTCACACCAAATTGCTGGTTATCTGCCTTTCCACGCTCGCTCATCTCTCTCCATTGCGGAGCACGCTTCAGTCTCCTCCATAACATCACACCCCGGGCAACACAGTCAAAACTGAGACTGGATGTGCCGAGCTGAGCCAAAGCCCTCGTTCTTCTCACCCAACTTCCTCCATCCCCTCTCCCGGTCAGAGGAGCAACGCACGCCTGGCACAGCTCAACTGATATGTTGTCAAAAGCACTTTATATGATGAATGATACTATGAATGCCAGAAATACATGTCTAAAATAACTTTGAGGTACAAGAAGTGGCTGGCTGGATGAATGGACAGACAGACAGCTGATTCACTGGCTCATCGGCCATGGAAGGGAAGCATAGCACACCAGCAGGACAGGTTTCTGGGCCACATTCAGAAGAAAATACTTCGGTACTGGTAGCTCCTTGCAGAGGGGATCCCACATTGAGCATTGCCCTCCTGCAAGCCCAGAGGACCTCGAGGTTGTGCACCGTATTTGTAAAATATCAGAGCAATGAGAGAGGGTGAAGACTTGTTAAATCATTACATCCATCGTCTCCTAGGATAGCATTACAGCCTCTGCAGAGGATGTACCAACTATTTATTTGAATTTGCCTTTGCCCCTTGAAAACAGGCCACTCTTAACTAGTACTGCCAGGCTGCTGAGCAGCCCCACATCCATCTAAGCCATTTTCTGGTGAGCTCCATGGGTGACAGACAACCACTGAAGCAACAATTCCTGCATGCCAGGACTTTAACACATTGTATATGCAACGCATACCTCCTTTATAGTGGTTATAATCTTCAAATCAATCGTACCTGGCAGCGGAAGTTTAACATTAATGACTTTCTTATGGATGGAAAAACCTTTCGGAGCTAATGAGCAGAAACAAGACTGCTTAGCTCCTACCTGAGGAGGTGACTCCATGGTCATGACCAACACTCGGAGCAGAGCTGTAGCGATGCTTGCTTTAGCACGGCAAATGCAGAAGAGTCGGTCTGGCAGGCTACGCTGCCTCTGCCTTTGGAGCCGAGACCTGAGTTCAGAGAGGGCTTTAAGGATCTCAACTCATTCCCACCTAACAGCGGAGAGGAGGCAGCACATTACCCACCACACAGCCATCGACCCAGATGCATCACCCTTCGCTGCAACACGAGCGGGGACTGCGGTTCCAGCGGAAGCCTTGCTCTCCCCAGCCACGACACTGGGACAGCTGCCGAGGTGTGAAAGGGGGGGTTCAGTTTAATTTTATCTTGACAGCCAGGAGAAAACAGGACCCAGTGAGTTACACATTTAATTTCCAAGCTGGTCCCACAGGGCAGAAGGAGCGGGTGAGCCAGGGAGGGTGTGCACGGCATCGTACGGTGCCGGGGGTGGTGGCATCTGCCCTGGCATACCTTGGGGAGCAGCACACCACAAGCCTGGCTTGGAGGAAAAATAAACAAATACAGTGAGTCACAAAGGCAAGTGGCATATGACAGGGACAGGTACTTATGCAAATAGACTGTTAACACCCAGCCAGACAGAGCTGATAAGCCTCCCAGGCCAGCTGGAGGATTCTTCATCCTGCTGGGGGGAGGAGGAGGAGAGGACAGCTTTAGGGTAACAACAGAAAAACCAAAAAGCAAGAACAAGGCAGCTCTGGGAAGGTTGCACAGGGCTGCCTGGCTTCGGTACCAATCTGTTGCACCCTGCCGTGCCGGCATGTCACTGCGCTGCTCGGCAGCCACGGTCTGCTCTGCTTCCAGAAGCATCCTCCACGTGCCGATGGGGGTTAGCACGTGCCCTGGTGCCCATCACCGATACCTCCTGGGAGTGGTGGGTGCCCGCCAGCACGCTTCTCCCTGCATGCCCACGGCAGCAAGGTCATCGATCACGCAGCAAAGTTTCTCAGATTTGTGAGGCTGCGGCACAGGGGGTGCAGGGGGGGGCTGCCTTCCCCCAGCCTTGTACTGTCCCCATAACACTCGCCCCGCTCTCTGCTGACCAACCCCCTCCAGGAGCATAAATGAGAGGCAAATTATCCTTCGGCAATGCTGCTGGGGATCCCCCAGGAAGCTTCCTATCTGGCCTGGCTGGGCTGCTGATAATCAGATAGAGGGGGTTTAAAATAATCAAGTCTAAGCAGCTGAAATCCAAACTGGAATAGGTAATGGGGTCAGAAAACAAATGCTGCAGCCCGGGCACAGCCGGAGGGTCTGTGGGGCCCGAGGGACAGGGCAGCACACACATACACGCTTGGGGCAGGATGAGCCAGGAGCCGTGGTCCTTCTTCAGGATGCTGCCCAAAAACCAGAGTCCCCACATGTGCTCTTCTGGCACTGGGAAACCCAAAAACCAGAGACCCCACATGTGTATCGCACAGAGCCCAGAGAGTCGAGTGGCTCCTTCCCCCCCGTTGCATCCATCACCATAAGCCTGCGTCATGGAAGAAAGGATTTTGCTCCTCTGTTAGTCTCCAGGGCTCCAGTCCCGGCACTGCCAGCAGCTCAGAGGATGCAGGACACCCTCCTGCTCCTGTAGCATCACCACTCACAGGCTCCCGGTCCCCTGGTCCCCCGTCCCACGCTGGCTCTGCCAACACCTTCACCTGCCTCACCCCCATGGGCGAGGGAGAGGGGACAGAAGCACCAAGGAAAGGGGGGATTGCCAAGTTTAGGGAGTATTTGTTTCATCCGCCACTCAGATTTCCAGCTCATATGAATGATGTAATGCTCCAATGGTGAGAAGCCAAAGTTTGCCCTTCCTGTGGTATTCCCTCAGGAAAAAAAGATTACTGCAATGTAAAACTGAAAATTGAAACAGGCTGGTGATTCACCAGAGAAAATGCCTCTCCCTTTTCCCTATTCAGTGAGGCAGAGATGAACATCGTGAGGTTTGAAAGAAAAACTGAAAAAGCCTTTAATTAATCCCTGGAGGCTAAACTATGCCAGATATGGGCAGGATTTCTCCTCTGCCTCCTTTTTGGAGCAAGAACATGCTGCTGTCTTCCTGCTGCAGCTCTTTCCGGGGGATTCTCTGGTCCCCAGAGGAGGATCCAAAGCTTTTTTGGGGACGAGGGTGGCTGCCAGGGAAGCCTCTCTGCTGTCCCAGGGCAGCGAGGAGACCAGGAGCCCCTGCCGGCATCTCCCAGATCAGCGCAGACTTTTGGAAGCTCCTACCTGCTGGGAGGAAACTTTCAGAGTTCAAGGTCAGGTTTGTTTATCTTCCATCCTGACAGACACAAACTGTTATGCAATATTCAGGAAGTCACTTTTATCAGGCTCGATTCAATTTATAAGATTAAGAGCATGGAAAAACAAATACTAGAGCTGGATGGAAAGCGCTGGCACTAACCAGGCCAACGCTTTGTTTGGACAAGGATTGTTAATAGGGTATCTCTTATTTCCACAAGTCAGTAGGGGCAGGATACAAAATGTGCTGCTTTTTATAAGGGACTGGTGATGATGAGAAAAATTAACCCTTGCTTAGAGAGAGCAGAAACTGTAGCAGAGGTTGGTTTGGGTTTTGGTTGGGGTTTGTTTTTTTTTTTTTTGAGAGCAACTTCTGTGGTTACTGCTGCAGCTCCTGCAGAAACAGTTCCAGCTCGGGAGCATCCCGTGATATAAAGTCAGGGCTTGACCCCAGCAGAAGGCAAAGGACTGCAGCTGCATTGCTAGCACTACCTGTGCTGGCCAGATTTGCTTGGATATAGCTGCCTTAGTGCCAGGCAGGAGCATGGCTGCAATACAGGTAAAGGCTTCGCTCACTAAAAACCCAACTTGCAAAGTAACGGGTAAAATACAGAGCACGTGCAAATTTTCACAGGTGTCGACAACAGTTGGCACAGCCAGACAACCTCGTTCAGAAAATGCACTGGAAATATGCACTGAGAAAAGAAATCTTAATTTGCAGAGGGAAAACAGTCCCAGGCAAGACCCAGGCTGGTCCTACATCTGATCTGCAAGTCCTGAAGCCTTTAAAGAAAAGCACCAGGAGCCACAACAGAGGAGCACCGATCATTCGTCCCACAGAGCAGAGGCCCATGCCAGGGATCACATCAGCCACAGTCCAGAAAATGTATCTGCCTTCTTCACACTTTTCCCAGCCAAGGCCCTAAAAAAGCCACTACTGAGACTAGTTCAGACCAGTGCTTTCTGTTGATACAGGAAAAAATTGGAAATTTAATTTCCAGCACTGAACTCCCTTAATTCAGTACCACATATATGTATACAGATATTATACACAGAAAAAGTTAAAATGGAGTAATAAGGAGCTATGGAGTTTGATAATAGCTAAGGGAGAACCTGAGGTTTGAAAGAAAACTATTAGCAATAGCAGATTTGCAAGTTCAGCCATGGAAGGACCACAAAATCTGAGCGCGTGCCATATATCTTCCTTTTATTGACTGCTTTGTGGGGAGCTGCATTTCTTGTTGAAGTTGGGAGCTGCAGACTGCACTCTGTGTTGATTCTGATTATAGAGTGGTGGTAATTAAACCTCTGGAGCATTAAGTTACCATTTTAACCAAATGCCTGCATTTTATCTTGATGGGAAATTGAGAGCAGGATTCAGATTTTCATAGTAAATAAAAACTGGTGGCTGTTTCATGGGTAATCTGTTTCCTCAGCTTATATATGAGCAAATCCTCCTGCACGGTTTCTTCTTCCCTTTTGCAAATGCACACACTCCTTGAGGGAGCTCAGCAGCAGCACTGCCAGCTTCTGCACACTGCTCAGCCTGTAAAATAATAATTATAATCATAACGTGGCTCCTTAATAACACTTTTAATCCAGGGACCAGTATCCTTATCTCCATGTAAGAAAACAGAAGCACACAAAATTTTGCTCCGGTGGTGTAAGTGGCCAAGGCCAGAGCCAGGAATAACCCAGCACCCAGGGTCACAGTCTGTCCATCCGCTGTATCCACCGCCTGGTTCTGAAGCAGTGATCTTACCTACAAACAGATATTCCAGGTGCAAATCTAGTTTATTCTTAGGCTCAGCTCTGATGACAACCACGGATCTGTGTCACTGCACATCTGTAGCTTAGGAATTGGGCAAATACAGCCATTTCAGGTCACGTAGATAGAGGCTAGCCATCTAATGGTGGTTATTTTCACTGCATACCAACCTGAGCCCACTTCAACAAGCAACCTAAGCAGGTGAATCCCTTAAATCCACTATTTTATTGCAATTAACAGCAATATATTGCTGGAGCAGGATTCAGATACTCAGCAGCACAAGCAAAAGGCTTCAAGGCTGCAGCGTGCGCTGGCTCCGTTTCGTGCAGGCAGTGGCGTTAAGTGCTTTGGGAGATCAGTTATTCTGATAATAAAACAGTTGCTTGCGCAGATGATTGGGCTCAGTTGCTTTCAAAGCACAACCGTTGCCACAAAGGCTTTCATCCTTTGCTTTCAGAGTAAAGTGCATCCTCCCTGCCCAGAGCAGCAACAGGTTTACTACAAAATACTTGCAGCATTTGATGTCTGCAGAGGCAGGTATTACTCACCCAGCGGCTTCTCATGCAAATGCGCTACCATCACTGGAAGAGCAGGGTGAGGAGTGTGTGAATCGAGGGCTGCTGGAGATGCCCATCCTTGTGCGTCGTCTCAGTCCAAAGTAAAGCCCAGCCACAGGGCTCGTCTGGGGCCGTATTTCTCAGCAGGCAGTCTTCCTGCAGATCTGCGGATTGACTTGACACATTATAGCAGGGGGAGCTGGTGGGTACCAGAGTCTGAGGCTGCATCACTTCACCTTCATCATCATCACTCCCCCTCCAGCCATCTGTTGAGTGGAAATAACGGCTGTCACAGCACATAGGTGTACGGAACAGACTTCTGCAAAGCCTTGGGAGAGCTCCTGGCTGCACAGCTGCCTTGGAGAGAGCTGTCAGGAGGAGACATCTGGAGCACACAGATCCGCTCCCTCCCCAGCAGGCACCAGCTGGGCCATGCGAGCCCAGACGCGATCCGGAATGTCACCTCCTGGAGATCCTCCCCAGAGTGACACTAGCAGCACCGCTCCTTGCTAGCCCACCCCGTCCACAGTTCGGGAACTCCTCATGGAAACCCAGGCAAACTCAGAGCCAAAGTTGTGATGGAGGTTTCTCCAGATAGAAATGCAATTGTTGCCGGTGTGGCTGAGAACTAAAATAGAGTAAGATGGCTTCCAATTTGAAAAGGATCACAAAGAAGCCACTTATTTTGGAGAAATCAGTGTTTGCTCTTGAAAGAGTACGAATTATTCTATTATTCCTATCTAATAAAGGAAATGAAAACTAAAGCAAGTATTGCTACTGATGTCTCTGGACCCAAGATTTCACACCTTCTTTCCATCATACCATGCTGGGGTATGATGCTCTCCAAGTCTAACCGATATAAATCCCCCACCCATATCCAACTGTTCTACATCCTGTTTTTATAGTCCAACATGAACAAAACAAAAAAATCAATATAAAAAGAATTTTTTCCAACCAAGCAAATTAAGGAAGGAAAACAATCTACTTCTTCACATTTCTAGATGTAAATATTTGGGGTAGGAGAAAGAAATAGCTGATTATCTTCTGCATTTGACAGGACAAATATAAAGTGTCTTCTTGGAAAGACTTATCTAAGCATTATTCTGCATTCTGACGTTAAGGGAAGCATTACTTGATTGCATCTTTTCTCAAGAATGAGTAAACTGGTCTGGTGGTTTGGAAAAATATAAGCAAGCATCTATTTTTTTAATTATTTTTCTTTTTTCCACAGACCACTGCCATTTTTCTTTATTTGAGTGATGGCCAGAGTTAGAAAGGATAAACCACCACAAGACAAAATTTTCTCAGAGTATTTTTCTGCTGTCAACTTCTGGAAATAGCAAAAGAAACCTTGTTTGTGTGAAGCTGGTGTCGGATGATGAAGAATCAGACTGACTGAAGAGCCAGGATACCACCCACAGTCACCTACATTTTGTGACGCTGGGTAAGTTACCAGTATCAGCAATGATCTAAAAATAAAGATCCATTAATCAAAGAATAAACTGGAAAAATACTCAAATAACTCAAAAAGACTGCAACAGCTCTACAGAAGAGCTCAGATCTCTGCTTTCCAGCCCTCCCGGTAAGCCAGGGGTGGGAGGTCTGCTGCCATCCTCCCTCTTCTCCCCCTTTCCTTCTCACCCAGGTGATAGCCTATCCTCCCACTCACTTCGGCCCACAGTCTCATCCACCACGTGCACAGACTGGATTTCTTTGGAATCATGTCTCGAGCTTGCTCTTTAACATCTCTAAAACCTTTTTCTTAAAAAAAAAGTCCTCCAAGCCTCCCGCCTCTCTTACATCAGTTATTGCAATCTTCAGTTTTAGCACCTGCCCTCAAGACCACATCAATTCCTTCCACAATCATACTGGTCCTTCCTTTACATAATTTACAAGCTTCTTGCCTTCTCCTCTTTATTCCTATTACCTTTCCACATCTCCTCTTACCTCGCTGAACCAATAACCTACCTACCATACGGCCAGCCCATAACCTTTGCCCCGCCAGCCTCCATAATCCATCTGTCAGCTTCTTCCCTCAGCGCAGACTCGCTTTCTCCCCAGCTTTCTTTTAAGCCTGGGAAAACCTTCCCGATAAAATCTGGACAGCCACTCCTTTCTCCTCCTTCAAAACTATCCTTACAACTCACTTCTGCCAAAAAACCCTACCAAACACAACCTTGGCTATGGCTGGGCAACTGATGAACTAAGATTTTCTTTCCTCGCTCCCTACCTCTGCTCTCAGCTAAGCATTAGCCAAACCAAATTACGCTGCCAAAGAAGGATCCTTGCCTTATGTATATTTTTGCATGCTGTATCCCCATGGTTATTAGTGCCTGCAGAACATGAGACCCTCAGGGCAGGGATTGCCTTTTTTTTTCCCCTGCTTTTGCAAAGCACCTAGCACAACCATGGCTCAATTCCCCGTGCATGCTCCCAAGATATAAACACGTACCGATAACAGCGCGTTCCCTGGAGGAGAGCTACGGCAGAGCTGGGAACCACCGGTGAACCGCAATTGTCACTGGCGCAGAGCGGGAGGGCGAAGGGAGATCAGCCTAACTGGACATGAGTGAAATAAGAGCACAGAGCACTGAAACTGGTGATATCGTGTGCGGGAGAAGTGACCACCAGCACTTCCAGAAGCTCCTGCATTTCTGTGCTCCAGCCCATCGCAAAGCTTTCAGACAGGTAGAAGTGTCCCGGTTTCCCTGTACTTAAAGCAAACTTTGTTTTCAGCAAAAAACCAGCGCTTTCAGCCTTCGCTTCTAAACCAAACCCATACTATGATAGCTAAAATGTCAGAGCTAATTAAGCAGAGGAAGCTGCGCATAAACCAGCCAAGATGTGCATCTGCCACCGAAGAGCAAGCGTCTATTTTCTACACCCCTCTCCAGGAGCCGGAGCACACAGCAAGTCTTCCCCTGGAAGCAGATAGCTAGCTGGCAATTTGGTCAGCCCTGAATTATATGCTGGAGTGCTAACTTCCCTTGTGGTTGCAAAAAAGAAAGACTTTAAAAACATGATTTAAAATGATGCCCAGGGGTATATTTAAAGAATAGCTAGCCAAATTCCACCCTGCCTGCCGGAGCGCCGTCGGGCTCCAGTGGGGTTGCACAGCAGATAAGAGCGCGCCGCGTTTGGCCAATTAGTTTTAACCATCATTATATAATATTGATGTCATATTGAATACACATATATATTCTGGCATAGCGACTGAAATTACATTGATTTATTAAGTTGATAGCGCGCACCGGTGCCAAGCTACCAGGTAATTGATCAGCTGCCTGGGCTGAACTTCAACATGTAATTTCCAGCGCAATTTGACTGATCAGCAATACCATAATTGGTTGCAAATGTCCTTCCTTCTATTTGTTTTGTTAAGTGGCTTTTTCATTAACACAGCAGAGCCAAGTAAATAAATATGACTTTACTATTGGACTGAAGGCAGAGAATAGTTGAGAACTGGATACAGACTGGGACGGGACTGTGCGGTACTGTCAAGCCAGCACTTTTTTTATACGTTCTCCGTTTTGCTGCATTTAGGGCCCTGGTTGCTTCAGAAGAGATCTTTTAGCTAAAGGGACGTGGCCACCACTATGCTCAGTAAACCGCAGATTTATTGAATTTATGCCCCCAACTGCCCTAAGTCAATAGGTTTATTATTAGGCCAAGCCTTAATGTCTCTACTTAGAATATGGTCCTCAGATGTCCCTGCTGAGAGAGGAAACCAAGTCAAGTCTCTGGGAAGAGGCTCTTTGCTCTGGAGGGCAGCACCCAGGCATCTGAACGAGCTGGCAAACCCAAAAGAGGGCAGAGAGGCTTTAAGGGAGGTGGCACCTCACTCCTCCAACCCGATCTAACACCAAAACCCAAGCTGAACCAGGCAGCACGTCCCATCTCCAGAGCCTCATCCCAGCTCAGATCTGCTACCACAGCATGCTCACAGCCCTGCACTTTTACAGGACCACAGGGACTGAGCCTTGCTATTTTAAAGACCCAGAAGTGTCAGATATGATCTGAGGCTAAGCAAGTTGCAAAGTTCCTGAAAGTATCGAGTCAAGCATTGTATCTGTGAGCAAGTGCAATTATTTGAACAGGAGAAGGGTAGAAGTGTGCTGCTGCGGCACCAGCTATCCCATGAAATAGCTCTGTACATCACCAAATTATCACATGCCATTTCTGATTTCCAATAGACGTATAAAACATTGTGTTCTGCATGTACGATTCCTCAGTACCTGCTTTTTAATGCTCTTTCCATCTCTTATTTTACCCTATTCTATCGATGCCAGCCCATTTCTGGCTATATTCTAAACATTTGTAACCGTGTTAGACCAGAGGATGAATAGGGTTATCTGGTGACTTCACAGCAATGAAACATTATTATAGACCTTTCACACTGAGTCACCATGACACATTATAGGAGTAAAGGCAATAAAAAAATAATGTCAAAAAGAATAAAGGCATTGAGTCAGGAGAGAAGAACTAATCCGTTATTTTCAACTATTTTCAGCAGTTTCGGACTTTATACCTTTGATACTTTTCATCCACTGGACTCTGCCAAATAGAGCCATTGTTTTTCTCTTGTTAGCTCCCTGAAAATATCTGACAATGGCTTACTCCAGTGTGACTAAAATTAAAGACTAAGCTACTTAACCAATGTGTGTTCTTTGAACTATCCCACTTAAATCTCCAGGATACCAGCATGTTGCAAACAGGCACACTTCATTAGCCGATTTTTAAACCTCTCCACAGAAGAAATGGGGATGGAAGTGTTCAATACCTTTTTTTTTTTTTAAAGCTTTTTCTGTTGCAGACTTCGACGAGCTCTGGATTGCAACTCCACAGACCTGCAGGGCTGCCTGGAGCACAAGCCCCACAGCAGCAGCCCTGGGAATAACGCAGTTCGAGCAAAGAGGTGGTGGACAAGGCATCACTCCCTACCCATTCAGGGCATACGTGGCACAGGGCTGAGGTTTGTGATTTTGTATACGCTTTATAAAGAGCTTAGCATAGTCATTACTCAGCAAATAACCAAAAGAAACAGGCTTGTAATTGGTTTTGGTCAGACAGTTGTAAATTATTAGCATTTACTATGCCCTGGTGCATGTACAACCCAGGAAAAAATACCCTTCTTGTAAGGGCCTGTCCTGCAACTTCTGCTCAGAGCATTTGCTCCTATGAGTGGGGTCACAGAAACCATCATGATTATTAATGTGATTAAACAGCAGACACTCTCCCCCTGTATTTAATTTTGAGAGTGCTCTTCAGTGCCCGGATCATGCCAAGCCCCACCTGCCTCCCACCCTGACCTGGCTGCACAGCAGCTCCTTCCCACACCACTGACTACTTCTGTCCCTTCAGACTGCTTCTTCTGAAGCCTGAATCCCAACTTCACAGGAGCACAACCTCCCCAAAATCTAGGGCAGTGCTCCCGGCAAAGCACATGGCAAACCAGAAGATTGCTTTTCTCATGCAAAGCACGATAAATCTGCCCCGACTGATTGGAGTGGAGGCATTAACTGAGCCTTGCATTTTGTCACCCCAGCTTTTCATGGGGAAGGAGGTTGGTTTGGTTGCAACAGTTCCAGAAGTTAGACATGAGAGGGAAACGTGCACCAGCTTTCAATGATCTGTCAAGGGCAGCGGCTGCTTCTTGGCAGGAGCCTCTGCTGAAACACCAGCGAGCATCTTTCCCTCCCAGCACAGCACTACTGCCAGTGACTAAGCAGTTTCTATAAATCAAGCTGCAGCAGAGTTCAGAAGCCTAATAATAATCTGAAGATGTAAAATAATAATAATACAGTGGTTTTAATGTTAAGAAGGTCACAGATAAGTGTAATAGGCATTCTGATGTTGAGACTTGTAGCTTGGTTTCGAATAATTTTAGCACTCTATTTGATGTCTAGTCTCAGAGCATTGGAAACTGGAATTAAACAATGCAATTAAAACACACCAAAGCTGTAATCTGATCTTATTTTCTACTCCTAGCCTTGCTGCTTCACCTTTTCCTCCGAGCCCTTCGTCTCTCACATGTTAAAAGTACTTGCCATCACCTATTTAGGCTTTGGTACCAGTTTGCCTGCAGCAGTGCCACAGCAGCTCCCCATCCCACCCCATTTAGCAGCATTCAGCTGAGGCCACCACAGCAGCTGGGTGTTCATGGGGCAGCGTAAGGGTGCTGACATCCTCCCCAGGACCATAAACATCCAAGGTTTTTGCACAACGCATCCAAAATGCCTGACAGTGCCTCTACAGCTGGCACAGGATGAGCCCTGCTTATGCCATTTGCTGTAACTGTCTCGTTATTACTTTGTTTATATTGGTACAACTTAATCCAACTAATTACCATCGTGAACTGCAGCACATTAAGGCCCTGGCTATAAAGGACTATTGTACTGCACTAAATGTAATCCTTCTTAAAACGTCCTGTGTTTGTACCTACCAATTTTCCAAGATTACATCTGGGTAACACATTGCCACCGAAGCCTTTGCAGACCTTTGATGTACATATGCTGAAGCAAATGTCTCCCAAGCAGGCACGGCTTTGCACTGCCGGCTCTTTTGGGGCAGGAGCAGTTTGTTACGTGTATGTTCAGTACCGAGCAGCACCAGACACCATGGCTGGAAGTAACAGACATTCCCAGAGCAAGATTAATGAAGACCTTACGAAATGCCACCTCCATATTGCCATTGCTTTAGTTTTATCGTGAGAAGCCATTTTCCCAGAGTTTCCAACCCAATCTCAAGTGCAGCATGGTTCAGGACAAGGCAAGCTCTCCTTCAACAAAGCTGAAGCATCAGCTCTGGGTGTTTGTCAGGGAGGGTGGGGACCAGCACCAAACACACCACTGATCCAGCTCAGCCTGACACAGGACACGTTTCAGCTGTTCACATTAGCCAAATGAAGTTGTTCCTGATGGCACAAAAAAGCAGGTGCTTCGGCAATGCCCAAGCTTTGCGCTGACCTGCCGTGCAGAAGCAAAGCGCAATATCTCCAAATGCATAAAAGCATCCCACAGCAGCAGTGTATCCATCAGCTTTGACAGCCTAGGGATGGATTCCCACGTCAGCACCAGTCCTTTGCCCAACTGTCATCCTTTACTGCTTGCATACACCATGCATCCCAAAGCTACGCCGCCATTAGGGAATAATAATGAAGAACTTAATCCACACATCACAGCGTAACACGTTACCACCATATTACCTTGCAAAACACCACCATGCTGATCAAGCATACAAATAGTCCAGCCTCTACAGCAAATAACACATCACACTCCTGTCACGTAGTCAAAGGCCTGAAACTTGAACTGGTGTTACTGGGGAGGTCAGCAAGAGGATCATACCTTAGAGCAAGACCACCCTAATAGCAAGCCAGGATAAAAAGGGTTAAGTCTGAAAATACAGCTTCATGATTCTGATGATACTACTGAGCTCTGCGGAGCGTGGGACCATTTGCACCCAGAAGGAACCATTTTCATCACACAGCCTCAGGTTTTGCATAACTCAGGTTTGAATCAGCATTGCAACAGCACGGTAACGTTCAGGTGCACATCGAGTCCAGGGTGCAAGAAATAATTGTACTGGAAAATAATCCCGCTTTATGCCACTTTGGGGTGGTGGTTAACTGTTACCACACATGATTTGTGGATGGGGAAGCCAAGGCACAGAAGGAGAGCACGGTGTTCAGTAGCTGGGCGATCCTGCAGCCTCGTCAGGGCAGTGGGAAGAGCCTCGCCGCTGCATCGCACAATCCCACGTGTGCCCACGCAGCTCCCCGGGAAGCCCTGCACCCCACTTCTGCCCTGGGTTCACAGGAACCTGGCTCTTCTGCAGCTCAGCTGCTGATTGAGACCAAGTGTAGCTGTAAGATTAATCAAGCCCTCCACCTCCTGTTAATCCCCTGCTCTGCCAGGAAGTGCACCACCATTATTTAAGCACCTCAAACCCAGCCTAATTTTCAGAGGTCCTGGATGTCTGCATTGAGTCTAGAGACATCTGAGGAGCCTTAGAACTGCTGAAAATCAGGGCACTATTCTTGAATCAGTATTTATGTCTCTTAATATAAAGTCTGAAGGAAAGAGAATAGCAGAAGTCCACAACACACTACCTGAGCTATAAGCTTATATGAAGGTGGTGTTACAGTCAAGGCATTGCAGTGGGTTATAGGAAATCCTGCAGAAATCACTTAATTTCTGTGTGCCCTATTTCCACATCTGTGAAATGGGGATAACAAGACATCATGTTGCGAGGTGCTGAGCCACTAAGAGTTATTATGGGAGCTGCAGAAATTGCTATAAATACCTGAAGAACAAGGGCATTCGGTGTTACGCTAATAGAATACAGAGTCTATAAAAGCCTTTGCGTTTTAGAGATGAAGGCTTGAGATAACTACAGGAAGCTGAAAAAATCCTCCCAGACCTTTGTCCACAGCTGCTGATGTTTCCCTGCAGACTGGGGCATGTTGATACGGTGGGAAGGCAGTATTTATTCTTTACAGAGATGGGGATCTAAGAGCCTTCAAGCTGGTGACTGGTTGAACTTAACTTTCACAGGGAGAAGGTTATAGTTTCAAAAGTCAGCAGCAGGACTTTTGAGCTCCCTTTCAAGTTCAAATTAGGCCAGGTTTGGAGAGACCACAGACCATTTTACCACTCTTGGCTTTGTCTCTTGGCTTTCTCCTGAAGTCAAGCTACGTCAAGTCCCCTTCACATCACCCAAATGGTACAAAAAGGCTTTTGAAGAAATCTGTCCCAGGCTTCCCACGGCAGTTCTAGCCCTTTCTCTACAGCAAAAAGGTGCTCAACTCCTGCATAGCTGTGACCTCCTGTGCCTTGGACTTACAGAGACTCTCCTGCAAGATCCAGCAGATGCAGATGTAGACAAAACAAATGCATGAATCTTCAGGAGAGGGGAGGAGAAAGACCTGCCCCTGCACGGGTGGTGCAGCAAAGCTTGTCTGGAATCATGAACCTCCCTTTAAGTTAAAGAGTCTGTGTCTGTGGGCAGCTGCAGCTGGCAAGTCTCTGCAGCACAGCCCTAAGCCAGCAAAGCAGGAAAAAGCAGACTCAGACAGCAGCAGAGCTCCACCTGGTTGTTCCTCCACTCCTGAAGGAGTGGTCTTCAGCCTCGGGAACCCCCAGTATTTCCCCTAAGGGGCTGCAGTAGGTTTGCTTTCCTTTAGTTACTCTTCCCAGACCTTTGGAAGGAGCCCATGGACACCTCTCTGCTTAACAAGTGAAAAATTTCTCTGGAGGAGTCTCAAGACTCCTGTAGATCTGAGGATCAAAAGGATTCTGAAGGGCTAATCCCCTTTCTCCTCCAGGGCAATCACCATCCCTGTGTAGGTTAATTTAGCAAAAAGACAGCGAAGAAACTTCATGTAGTATGTTTTTTTTCCCCATGCTGTGCTGGTAGCTGTGATGAGAGGCAAGGAATAAAGAAGTAGGGAAAGCTGTCAATAATCCTGTCTCAGTGCTATTACCATCATCTGTCCCGTATATTATGTTGGCAGCAAAAGGGAGGTGCCTCAGGCAGGAAAATACCATGAAAAGTACTTTGCTACCCCCCGACCTTGTCAAACAGTATTTGTTCCTGGTGAGATGTTTCATTTCTCCGATTCAGCTGTTTTCGCAACAAATGGATCTACGCCTTTCGCTGGGTGCTTCTGCAGGTTAAAAATTGACCGAACACACTGATTTCATGAGCCCTCTGGAGCTGTAGCAGCTTTATCAAAGCTGCGATCAAATGTATTTATTGAGCCATATGTGTGAGAGAGATTAAGATGAATCGTAAGTCTGTACCCGTTAATTGCAGAGTCTGCCCAACCGCCCAGCGTGGGCTTCTGCATGTGCCAGTCAGGGGGGCTGGAGAAAGGAGTATACTCAAATAGAGCGGCCGTGGTTAAAATGAGCTGGACAAGGTCAATTTGAAGCACTGTCCTGGCGGAGCCGCTGCCCAGCTCCCATTCACGTGGGAAATGTTCAGTAGAAGGGAATGAGAACTCGGACCACTGGGCAGAGCTGCTGTAGACTGGTGAAAGTCAAGTGCCTCAAAAAATGAAAGCAGCACATACCATAACACCTAAAAACCAGGCGAACCTCTAAATTAGAATTGTCAACATTCAGCCTCCAGTGAAAACATGATGAATTTAATTATTATCCTCAGTAATATATTCACATATACATGACCAGGAGAATTTCTGGTCTGTAATGCGTTAGAATCTGAATAAGCTACATGCTCCAGCAATAGCCTCTGTAAGTGAGGCTCACAGGTTTGTTGTGACCATGTTCTTACATGTTACAAAATGGGGCATTTAACTTTGAGTGTCCCCCTTATTCAGTTAAATTTTAAAATTATTTGATTGGTCTTCTGTATTTCATTTATTTACAGGCAAGAGAAATAAATACTAGTGTTGACTATATAGTTTGTACTTACTAAAAAAAATTATATTAACTATTTAGAAAGTTTTTTTAGAAGTTAGACATCGAAGACATCCTAATAGGATTTTTATAAGTGCCTCAGCCTCTCCAATCGAGTGACACACTCAGGTTCCCCACCTGTAATATTTTACACTTGGCATTTTACTTGGAGCCACAATATCCACTCTGGCACATACTCCAAGTCTCTTATTTGGCCGTGTCCTCCGCCTTTCTGGGAACATACTCTGCCCTTTTCTGCCTGTGTTTGTCCCAGATCATGACAACAGGAGAAGGGACATTTAGGCAGTACAGACCCATCTTGTGCACAGTAACTTTGGTCTTGTTGTCACACCTATGCTGCATTTTTCAGAGGCGTTGTGTGCTGGAGCCACTAGAAAGATAGGTTAAAGATTTCTGTGTCATTCCTCTGGGCTCAATTCTTATTAATTTGGATATGTTACTATATAAAAGATAATTTAACTGTAACATTGATTAATTAATGGTCAATTCGTGTTCATTAAGGTGAAGTGGCAAACTCAAAACTGATGAAATGTGCTGTTAGATTTGCTAGATGTCGTGAATGCTCATAAATCAGCAACAGTCAAGGAGAGACCTGAGTCCTACATGGGTAAGTACATCCAGAGCCACAGCCTAAGCAAAGATCAAGATTTAAGCCAGCCCCTAAGTATTAGAATAACATCTTGGGGCAGGAGGAAATCAAGGGGAACAGACTTTTATGCACATGCCTGCCACTGCATCTCTTGCATCCTCTTCTGCAAGACCTGGAGCTGGCCACTGCTGGAGACAGGGTAAGGGAGCCAGCTGGACCACAGCGTGGTACAGTGAGACCTTATATACGTGACAAAAGCCAATTATTTCAATTGCATGCCTATAGTTAGGAAAGAACCAGCTTTTGGAGACCTTGACTGCAGAGATATTTAGTTACATCAGAACTAAAAAGTGACCTCAGTAAGAGTCCCAGCTTTACTCCATCCTGCACTTGGGAAGAATTGAGAGCAGGGAGGATGCAAGGGACAGCCTCACACTCTGCAATGGAGCAAATGAAGAGTTTGGATTTAAAAGCCTCCAGACTACAGGGAAGTTCAGGTCCAAATTTGCGCTTTCCAACTTTACACTTCACCCTTGTTTGTGGTATCTCATTTCGCTTAGCGCTGCTGTCATGTTTTTCAAGAAGCAGATGTGGAAACCTATTGCTTTGGGTTGTCTAACATTCTGGGAAACGGTTCAGAAACCTGGAATTTGACCAAGACTCATGTCTAAGCTCCACTGGACCCTTCAAGCACCACTGTTAGCATTCTAATAATAAAGTTTCACCCAGTTCTCATCTTAAAGCCATGGATCCAAACCTCACCCTTAACCAGTCGCTTATCACAACATGGTACTGCACAGTGCCGCTCGCTTCGAGGTGCCTTTCCTCTAAAGAAACATGCGTTTCCACCCGTTTACAGGAACTGCCAGCTTATTGTTACAAACCCAAAGCAGAATCAGCCACATCTGGCTACAGCTCCGGTGTTCTGGTTAAAACTTCTCAAAGCCTGCACGGGGCTTGGGGTGGCTTTGAGGCCACCCCAGCTGCTCCTGGCCAGCAGCAGGACAGCAGCCCCAAACTGCCCCCTCTCCAGCCCAGCCCTTTCTCATGCACCTTGAGTGAGGCTCCAGCTATGCAAAATCCGACAGCAGTCTATTTACGTGCATTTTTAAACTTCCAGCACATGCATGTTTCCTCTTATTTCATCAAAGACTTGAATTTCTTTTTGGTGACATAATTTGTCAACACATGCAGTTCATAACAGAAAAAAGGTTGATCAAAGAATAGCAGGTAAGTCTTATTTACTGCATGATAGCAAGCTAAATTGCTGCTATAGCTTTGTATTAGCAGCTCCACATTTAGTGCTTTTATCAGCATTTCAGCTGCAACACACTCTTCAACTTCAGATAGACAATTTAATAACCAGAAAAGAGGTTTTGTTTTTTTCCCCTCTGACAGACAAAGCTCAGTGCCAGTGTTAGCTAGTGATTAACGCCAGACAAAACACTGGATTTGTACCCAATGCAGGAAGATGGGGAGCCATGCACAGCTGTCTAACCACGAGACAACGGTACAGGTCTGTGGGAGCTCGCGGTGAGCTCCGCTACTTGTGAAGGGAGCAAAGCAGAAATGGTTGAAAATATAAAAGCAAGCAGCGGATGGCAGCGGCTGTTGAAATTTAGATTCAAATTTCAATTTGGGATAAACCCTCTCTTATTTAGATTCATCCGTTCCATTACATACCAGAATAAAACCATATAATATAGCCTTCTTTAAGACAATATCAGCCATTAAAAGACTGCTTCACAGACATTACTAACTCCGCTCACTGCCTAGTAGTACCAGCATCCCTGGGTTTCAGTCTTGGTTTGGGTGCCAGTGGGTCAGGCAGTATCTTCCACATTGATAACCTGGACATACAGTGCCTATGTTTTTAACCATTCATATCACCTATGATTATAATCCCTTTATTTTTTAGGGAATTCATAATGCTTCAAGAGTACAGAGCTCCAGGGCCACGTGGTGGCCCTATGTCAGCTGGAGTCTGCAGGCTCATCTGAACACCCCACATCCCACTTTGAATGCCCCATTGCCCTCCCACGCCCAAAAAAAGCCACATGGCACCCGCCACACTGTGTAACCCCACATTAGTAAACCTAATCTATCTACCCCCCAAGTATAGATATTTCATTTAACAGCTAGAAGGCAGCCCTGGACAACGCCATCTCCCCAGCACAAGTCCCATAGTCCTGGGGAAGAGTCCCATTTTACTGAATTCTTCAATCGCTGCCATGAGTCATCTTACCCAACTTAATTTAAAACAAATGGATTTAAGGTTTAAAAGGCTTCACAGGGACAGGGAGGCAGGAGCCCAGCCTGGTAACACACCCAGCAAAGCCTTCGGTACCTGAGCACGGTGAGCAGAGCAGACCCACAGATCACAGCCAGGTTCAGCCAAGAGCCCACATCATCAGGCAAGTTCATGGTGATGAGGCAGGTCTGAAGACAAGCCACAGAGCCAGCCCACAGGTCAAAGTGAGATCCAAGGGGAACCCAGGTCAGACACCATCCAGCAATTCTCAGGCAGGTCCCGCACAGCATCAGGGCTGTCACCAAGGCAGAAAGTCCACGGACCCAAGTGGGACTGAGGGGGTCCATGGCCAGCAGAGGCATGACTGGGGCTGAGCTGGAGACCATCACCTCTCTGACAGCTCAGGGAGGGACTGAGGGGCCCAGGCTGAGCTTAAAAGTGCTCCTGGGCAGACGGTGTGGGTGAGTCCCCAGCTGAGGCTGCTCAGGGCCATCAGAGCCTGTTAGTGCCCTCATGACTCTGGAGCCTATGACAGTGAAAAGACTCACTTTCCTTAACAGTAAAGTATATATGACAGTACCTATACCTATACATGTATCTATACCATGCTTCAAATTATACTAAATCCAGCCTGGTCAGGATAAGCAGTGTATTGTAAGACTCTGCGTCTAGTTTTCTCTATGAACTGTAAATAGTGCCCAACAGTTAAGGTATCTGTGAAGAAAACATATAGTGAGATGAGGCCACCTCCTCGCTTACGGCTACATCAAAGGCAAAGCCGCTTCCTTCAAAGGCAGACGGAAGACTCTTTTTCTGGAGAAATCCACACCCCAACTCCTAAGCATATGTGAAAGGGAGGGTTTTTCAACTTGTGACTTAAGTGACTTGAAACAAATCAGATGTTGAACCATATGGGTTTGGGGCTTTTTGAGACTGTAAACTTTTTTCATTACAGATAAAGCTAATGATGATACAGCTCTGTGCTCCAGAGCTGCAGGCCAGGAGGTCTGAAGATATACAGGTGGAGTGAGACGGAGGGTGATGGCGTAAGAATATATGGGGAGATAAAACTGCAAAAGGTGATTACGTGTTGCTGGGTCTGGCATGACAGCAGCTTCATGGACATCACATAAGGGCTGAAGGGCAAAATTTGCCCCACTGAGAGGCATGTTGCTGGCTGAGGGTAATACCTGAACTCTACAGAAGACAACAAACTGATCTTGCTCTTGGCTTTCGGTCAGCTGAGCAGCCCAGGCAGGTTAGAGGTCTCAGACCACACATTATATCTGGTACAAGTGCCCGTTAGTCACTCTGCACAACTCCGGAGGGACATATTTTGACTTGTAAGCTGTGTATTGGTCATTTATCTCCCTGCGTACCTCTGATTTTTTCTACTGTGCCCATCCTTGCTTCCCCCACACTACTGCACCAAGCCTATTTCAGAAACAAGATGATTGTTCATTCTCCACAGTCCCACCCATTTTCCATTCCATGTTTCCAGTGGTCTGCATCCGTAATAGAGCAGTCGAGAACTGCAGACTTTCAAAAAAACAGAAAAAACAACAAAAAAAAGATGGCTGTGTACCCTTACCTAAGGTGGCAGCATTCAATGGAGTGGTAACATAACTTGAGGGAAAGAAGGAAGGTTTGAAGAGGGGAAGTTGCTTATCGCAAACCAAACGTTGATGCACCAGCAGAATAAAACTACCAAGAAACGTCTCAAAGAGGCAGAGGGAGATGGAATTTTGCAGCTTTCATTCTATCTAGAATAAAGGCAAAGAATCTTTCTGCACTGTAAAATAATGTTAATATTTTGACCTCTCTACTAACTCTAGAGAAATTTTATGATATCAAATCATCACAAAGCAGAATAAAAAGTGATTGCTGTAATTAAGCATGACCAAAAGTTTGCTGTTGAGGAAAGAAACGTCCGTGATGAGTGTTACAACGCTGCTGATGTGCATAGGTAATGAAGCAGGAGGGAGACTTTTCACAGTTTGCTGGGACGTGTAAGGGGACTTAATTCAACAGTCCAACATCTTTGTTCTCTTAAGTACAACTGCACTTACATCATACCCAAATACATAATATATTTTGTTCAAAATATCACACTTTTGGCTGCTTAAGGAGCAACAGAGGCAATGATCTCTAAGTTGCAGTCTTCTGCTGCATTTTGCATTCTGCGTTAATTCTTTTCGCTGCCTTTCCAATGAGCACAGTGGAGATCTGCCCGTTAAGCCCCATCAGCTCTGCCAGCTTCACTGAGTTACAGTGAATGTCTCAATCCTGTGTCACACTGAAACTACCACTCCAGGACATTCAACAGAGAAATTAGACATAAGAAAGGCTGTACTGTAAATATTTGAAGAAGTACAAGGTGCAAGTATAGTTAATGGCATACTTTGGTAATAGATCATCCTATAGTCTACGTTATTTTGGTAACAGAATAATGTTTCATAACTGAGACAAATAAACCTGACCCTTTTAAAAAAAGTGCCATATATTACAAACTGACTACGTTTAAAATTCAGCACCCAAATTGCCAAAATTTGGATAATTGCTCGCAGCATCTTACAGAGAGCAGATATGAATGTGGCTCCATATGCAGGGGTTTAACTTGAATGCATTATCCATTGCAAAGAAATTAACTCATTTTTAACATCCTGACCTAAGCTGAGCCAGGAAAGAATTACTGGGCCAGCCGCCTCTTCTGACATACGCCTTATCTTCAGCCAAGCCAGCTACCTTAAATCCTCAGCAATCGTCTCACCGGTAGAGATAAACTGAATTGCCAGATATTCACTTAGGGGATTCATCTTCCTCACCTTCACTTGTCCAGGTGCTTGTCGGCCAACAGCCGCTGGAGAAGAAGAGAGCCCAGCCCACCCATCGGAGACGCCTAGCTTAAGGGGGAATGAACTCTCCTCTGGATGTGCCCACACCAGGCTCTCCATCACCACTGCCGTCTTAGGTGAGATGACCTCCACTTGGGAATTCTTTGAGAGCACCTAAAAATGAAAGGCTCCTGGGATGTCTTTCCTCCGACCAAAGAATTTCTCCACCTGCTTTGTAGCACATCCCAAACCAGCCGCCCTCCGCAGCAGAAGGCACGACATCTTGGTGATGCTGTCCTTTCTGACCACACTGGGATGAAAATTACCATACGACGGTGAAATATTATTACCTATGTAACACAATGTCTTCATTTCTTTCCATTAACTCCTTTCTCCCAGACGGATGAATGGTTAAACACGAAGGTGGTGATCACTGAGGGAGGTCGCCTCCTCTGTTCCGCAGGAACAGTTGTGCTGTGCTCTCCAGGGAATTTTATTAAATGCAAAGTGTCTGATTCAACCCCGCTTGCAGGACTGAGCCCAGCGAGTCCATTGGGGGAAAGGAGGGAGCACGAGCATCTGCCTGCAACAAGGTCTTATCATTCAGGTGGCAGGACCAGGCAGGGAAGAGGTTACGGGGCAAGGCTGTCCTGGCAGGGAAATGTGCTGACTCAGCACTGACCAGCTGCCGATGGCCGACGCGAAGACAAGGAGCAGCAGAAACCTTTGGAGAGGGTGCTCTGATTGTAGGTGTTTGGGTCAGTATTTCTACAAGGCTGAGTTGGACAGGAAAAATGAGACCTTAACATTGTTCTTCCCTAGTGAGTCTGCAATGGGAAGACATCTTCTTCCTCACACCTTTCCTCGTATTCACTGATGGTAAAGACACAAACACCTCGTCACCTAAGAGGAGAGGTAAGTCCCCGTCACCTAAGAGGGGATGTAAGCCCCCGTATTAGTTCTTGAGAGGTACGAAGAAGCTTGCCCTGGCACCCTTCACAAATTCTAATGTTTATCCTCTGTTTTATACGTGATATTGGAGCATTAAGCTTAAAAGGATCTTTTAAACTGGTTAACGTTAGATTTTTCATTTTCCTCTAGATTATTTTTAAAAGAAATTATGAAAGAAAGGGAAATGCTACAAGGGACAAAAAGCAAAATCTCATCAGTGTCAAAAGCCTTACTGAAGTCAATATATTTGACATCTACTGTTTTTCTTCTATCCACATGGCCTGTTACTCTTTAAAATGAAATTAGAGTACTTTGACATGATTTGTTCTTGACAAATCTGTATTGGCTGTTGCTCACCTTCTTCTTATTTTCAGGTATGTGGTTATTTGCTCCAGCATTTTTCTGGGTTTTGAGGGTAAGCTGACTGTTGTACAATTCTCCTGCTCTTTTTCCTCTCACCTCCCCCACCTTTCAAAGATAAGCAGGACATCAGTCTACTGGTATCACCCCAGCCCGTCCATGAATTCAGAGATATCATTAATAGTTCTGAGATTACTAAAGCCGGTTCTTCAAGTACTGTAGGATTAAGTCAGCCCCTGCCAATTTAAAAACCTCTAACTTATCTAAGTATTCTTTAACCTGGTTTTCCCCTAATCTATGCTGAATTTTTTTTTTTTTGTTAGTATTAAGTGTGGTAAACACTTATTCATCATTTACTTTTTCTTGAAGACTGGTGAAAAAAGGCATTCATTCTTCTTCTTTTCATTGATCAGGAGCTTCTCCTCTCTACAAAGTAATGGACAAATCTTTCATTTGCTCTTCCTCCCATTATTAATGGGCTTAAGAATTATTTCTTGTTATCCCTGATGTCTCTTGCTAGCTGCATTTGATTTTCTACCTTTTCCATTTTGACTTCCCTTATATATTTGAGCTATTCCTTTATGATCGTCTTCAGTAATCTTACAAATTATAGTTCTTTCCTCTGCTGTCGATAAAGGATTTATGATTTAGTAAATCAATTGCATTTCCTATACTCTCTCTGCACTGGGATAGTTTGCATTTCTGCTCTGCCTTTTCTTTCTGATGAAAATCTGTCAGTTCTCTAAGTTTACTGAAATCAGGCATTTTGAAGGCCAATCTCCCTTTCCAAGGACCATGAATGCTATTGTCTCATTGGCAGTGCCACCAAGCTGTCTTCCACCTTCATATTTCCAGCTCCTGAAAGGATAAGATGTCCAAGAGCCTCCCCTCTAATTCTTTTTCTCATCTTCCATATCCAAAAATGATCTAAAAGTCTTGGGAGAGGCTCTTAGAAGAGTTGGTGGCATCCTTTAACAGCCTCAACCTCCCAGCACCGTCGCTTTGGTCTCTGGATGATTCCTCTGTCACTGACAAAAGGCATCGGCCATCTGATCTTCCTGACTCTGTAGCAGGCTCAGAGTCTACTGTGTTTGATGGGTGAGCAGCCCATTCTCCTTGCTACTTCACTTCATTATTAATAACCTTTTTCTCCCTAGTTTTTCAGCCCTTCTCTATGTTGCTGTGGGTCATCTATACTGTAGTGTCCTTGATTCATTTTTTTTTTTCTTCTGATGTTGGCAAGTCTGAATCTAAAGTTTTTTGGGGTATTTTTTGTTGTTGTTGTTTATTTGGTTTTGGTTTTGGGTTTTTTTTTTTTTGTATCAGCTTCATTTATAGAAAACAGCTCATGAAACAGTCTTGGCCATGGGAGTCAGAGCTCTTTTGGCAATATCACCAAACAGCCATGTGGTTTTATGGCCATGCTGTGGGGCTTACGAAGCTACAGAGATAGGCAGAAGTGGCCATGCAGCACTTTGCATTGCTGTGCAGCTGTGGCTGCTAGAATAGCCTGTGGTACAAGATAAGAGTTTCCAGACTGTGCTATCTGCCTAACTGGCTAAGATTTGTATAAAGTGTTCACATTGCCAGAATTCAGTTTGAATTTGCAGCTCCCTGGCTATTCATCATTTTTTCCAAGGGTCATGAAGAAGATATCATTGAGCTGGCAGTGCTGATCCTAGGATGCACCAGGGATTTCACTATACCAGAAACTCAGCTATAAGTCTGCTTTACACATCTGGAGCAATGGAAATAGCCTTAATTGAGGCTATAAACTAGCTCATGATGACATTTTCTGCCAGTTCTGTGTATCGCAGAGGATACGCGTGCACTGAAAAGTCTTAAATCATTTCTGAGCTGGAACATAAAATCAATCTATTTAAATACGTTGTTTAAGAGTAAAAGGTTCACTGAAAACTGCCTTCTACTTTCACGAGTAGAGACTCAATGGTGTGTACAGATACAGCCTCCACAAAGTTTCTTCCCATAAGTTTTGTTTGAGATACTTCTGTATCAAAGCTGAGAGCGGCCAGTTCCCTTCGCTGCATCATTTTCTAGAGGCTTATGTCAGCAGCAGGTTTCAGTCAGGCTAAAGATCAAAGGCTTTGATCTCCATTCATCTCAACTTAACTAAAAGGAAGCCACATCTGGAGAATTTATCTAATTCTGCAAGCTATAAATATGTATGGTTTTGGTACTGTGTAATTAATCAAAAGCCTGAAACAGAATACATGTGCTAACCTGCAACGATGTTGGATTGCAAACTATAGGAACTGATGAAATATCTCCCGATGCATACTTCTGCGTGTAACTAAACCACTCAGTGTTTTAGCACGTCATCTTTGTTCCAAGTGAACTCGGTACCGAGGACGCAAGCCTTCAAGAGTCCTTAAGAATTAAGTCAGTTATTTCTAAGCAAATACAGGTTTCCTACAGGGGAACAACCCAGAGCCTTTCCTTGCAGGATTTTGAATCAGTTGCCTCTGAAGACAGGGGCGTCAGTATAAAACTTGGATTTAGGCCTGGTTTTGAGTCCTGAATTTTTCATTCTTGAAATCTGGATCAGCTTACATGTCTGGATCCCATCTCTGATTTTTCCCATTTACTCCAAATCAGCCATAAACAGCACCAAGTTTAATCTAATCAGGCAGCACTTTAAAAATATGTAATCAGGCTCCAGTGGTGACTACCTACTTTAGTCTCCTAAATACAACTGATTTGTGCGCAGAAATGCCGAGACAATCCAAACTCCTGATTAGCTGAATACGCCACTCGTGTGGTTATTTTTAAGCTTGTGTACTTTTGCTGTGGGTTTTTCAAGAGTATGTAGTTGCTTTATTCGAAGACTGTACCTAAAAGCTAGTGGCATGCCTACAGCTGTTGAAATGGCTGAAGCACGTGTTTGCAGATTAATGGCCAAAGTCTATGCCGGGAAATGGATGGGTTGGTAGATATGTCGTCTGGTTGGGAATCAGGCTCAAAAATTCTGAAGACAGACTGGAAAAATGAGTAACGAGGATGTCCCGAAAGATACTCCCAAAGCAAACAAGCAAACGAACAAGCATCGTGCTCTACACCCGCCTGTGCTGCTGGCTGTTGCTTCCGGCTCTTGCAGGCCAGCACTGCTAACGAATCTCCGCGTGGCCTTCACCTGCCAGACCCCAGACCCAACTGCAAGAAAACAAAGCTCAGAAAAGGACTTTTCTTTGTAGTCATCACTGTCAATGGATTAATTTCTCTCTTTTAAAACTCCTTTTCCACAAGTAAGGAGGAAATAACTGTAATGAAAGGCAAATATTGAGGAGCAGACCAGGACAGCTCTCAGTTTCCAAGCAACACAGACACTCTGATCATGACTATTATGATTTCACCTTTTAAAGAATCTCTGTCTATGGCTAATTTTACATAATGGGCTTTATTAATATTAATTAAACCTCACAACTCACGTGTGATGTAGCTAAGACATACAGTTTCGAGGCAAACCCCAGAAAAGTTACACGGTTGTGAAAGGCATGAAGATTGTAAGGAAGTCAGAAGTACTCCTCCCTCCCGATTCCCTCGTCTTCGGGACCAATCCTGAACCTGCCTCCTCGCCAGCAGCTAGGACGGCTGCTGCTGCTCGTGTTTTCCCAAGGGATGTTGAAGGCTCCATAGCCTCTCATAGCGTCCATCAACCGGCACCGATAACCACCCAAAGCTCAGCAGTGTCTCCAAACCAGAAGCAATAGAGGAAACAGTATCGTGCCATACATCCAGCACGAAGAATCACGTCTGATAGACAGTCCCATCATACTTTTAAGGATCTCCATGTTTTCTAGAGCAATTCCAGAGCAAGATTGACTAGACGAATTTACAAAGCAAAGCACTTTTCAGAAGACACTTGAGAAAAGTTGGTTTCACTATTTTTGTCCCTGCCAAATACTTGCTATAGGCTGTGAACAGATCCCTTTCCTTTGGCGTATCCCCTGGCACACCCAGAAGAAGAAGGTGTTTCTCAAGAGGGAAAAAAAAGAGTAAAGGACTTAGAGTCATGCTGACTCATTAGAAGTCCAGCCTCTTGGGAAAATATCTCCTTACTTTGCCATATTTAAAGCAGGATACTTGCAGATCTCTAATTGGTATTCTGTTGACTCAGTATTTTTCTTGTCTGTTCACACCCATCACTGGGTAATGGAAATTTGATTACTGACAGTTTGCACCACAAGAAAATAAATTTAATGCTTTTAAATGGTATGCTTACATGGAGTCTGTCCATACCACTTTTTTCATTATCTGGCTTAGAGTAATTAATTATTATTAAGCCTTGTGTGCTGAGTTTGGGCAACCACTTTCAGCAGAAGAGAATTCTGGACAGTGAAAGGCACATTTCAAACCTGGTCTCTGGGGTTTATTTCACCAGATTTTTGCATGCTTGACTGGCCAAGTCTGCAGTATGAAAACCCAAAGGCAACACAGAAAGTTTAGCTTTACGCTGGTTTTGAAAAAATAAAATAAATCTAATACTCTAAAATTTATCCCCAGGGTTGCAAAGAAGAAAGTACTTTATTTGTATTGGATGTTTAATAATTAGTAAGGAACAGCAACTGTAGAATAATTCCAGCAGTAGCAGTTAAATATTCTGTACAAGGGAAAGTAAACATGATGAAAAGACTGTAACAATATAGGTACCTCTCTAAATATACTTCCTTTACAGGACAGAGTCACCAGACCGAAGACAAAAAAACCCACAGGGCGGCCGAAAATAAAGAAAAATGGTCAATGTGCATGGATACATTGGTGAACAGGGCCACACAACCAGCCATTCTCCAGCCTAGGTGCGTAAATCCCCACTGTAAACCCCGGGGGATAAAGGAAAACTATCCTTTCACTGAATATAACCTGAAAGCCAGCTTTTAGAGATACCTCTGTATCGGTATTTTATTGATGTGTGACGGGCCTGACATAAAGCACCATCACAGCTGTGCTTTGCTTCCCTGGCCCCTGCACAAGGAAGAAAAGGTTGACTTGGTGTTTAATTCATGTAGGAGATGCAGGCAGAGCTGGATGGAAGAGCTGTCTTTGTCTCCCATCCACAGTTTTACTTGAGGTCATCTCGCTGTTTCATGGCAGACCCAACGCTGCTGATAAAGTATCTTCATAATACTCACAAAAAGCCCCGTCTGGGACTAATCCCCAGGGAGAAGAAGGCGGCAGCTTGTCCTTCATCATGCGAGGCAAGAAGTTAGTCACAAAACTGCGGGCAAATCATGGAGCCGCGGTCACCTGCCTTCTTTGTGTAAGGAGTTTGTGTTAGACAGGGCAAGCTCTGAGGCTGTGGGATGGCCCTGGCTCCTGATGGACGCGGAGAGGTCAGCGTCCCGGCGCCTGCATCCCAGGAAGATCTCCCACTCGAGATGCCTGCGCTGCCTGATGAACTCACTGATAGGACTTCAGCTCACGCGGGGACATCTCCTGATCAGCTCTCGCAGAGCTCACAAGCAGCGTGCGAGGAGGCATGCGTTGCACCCGCTCCCTGCTGACAGTTGCTAAGTCTTATACAAAGTTCATCGGTTGGAAATGGCCAAAGGAGGCATCTGCTCTTGGGACGTTCTCCTCCTGGCTTCACATGGTTACTTCTCGTATCTGCTCTGGTCCCTGTGCCTATTACCAGCAATGCTTGGCC
This sequence comes from Ciconia boyciana, assembly GCF_034638445.1. NCBI lineage: Eukaryota > Metazoa > Chordata > Aves > Ciconiiformes > Ciconiidae > Ciconia > Ciconia boyciana. The sequence continues at coordinate 3,623,295 of NC_132942.1, read as the reverse complement.
AGTGCGAAACACCAGGCAAAGGGATTTTGGTAGAATTTAGAAGCTCTGAACTGGGGACAGTATTTTATTTGTGTATGCTCACGCACAGGAAGAAACACAAGAACTGCACATCACATCACGGTTCATTCCTCGAGCATCTCTACAGTCCATGAGCACCGAGACGCTGCTCCCAGCAAGTGGAAAATCCTTGCAGTGGTGACACTCTAAGTGGCTTTTTTATTTAGTATTTAAAGACCAACTTTTCCTTTTATGCAGGTGAGTACCCTCAAAACCCCTCCAATCAATACCAGAGGGCTTACGACCTGCATAAAACCAAGGAGCTGCTGTGAACAGGTCTCCGCAGACACCAACCACAGTTTGTGTGCACGGGCTCTGGCATTACAGCTCAGGAATGAGACTCTGCATTCCAGCTTCTGTAAGACTGCTGGATACTCAAAACCATCCTCACTTGAGCTCCGCACTTGAGGGTACTTCAGTTTATAGTTTAACCCTTGAGGAATAATGCCTGAACCAGCGCGCTATGCACAGGGCTCTCGGAGGACCGGCTAAAAGGATCACAAGGCATTTACTCACCCACAGGCTGAGCGTACACACAGATTTAAGTGGCGTATTAAATATCTCCAGGCAATTCCAAGCCCTTCAGAACCCACACCATCATTTGTCTTCTGCTTTAATTTTATCGTATGCCTTCTGGGCTCCCTGGTCACAGGTCGCTTTATGATTCCTGCCTGCAACGTGTTTGTACCACTCCTCCCATCGCCAGATATGTCCCCTCTTCGCAGCACCTAAATACACATTTGCTGTTACTCCTTTCTGCTGGGGGTTTTCCACTGCTGTCAGTCCCTTGCAGAGACCAGATTTCCTCTGCCTTTCGTCCGGGTCAGCATCCTCGCCTCCTTCCAGCAGATTATTACAATAAATGACACTGGGTTGCTCCTCTCACGACTCTTTAAGCTCAGGCCTGAAGCAGGCAACATAAATTTTGAGACAAACCTCTGAGTCTTTATACGGAGAGGCATTAAAGAATACAACAGCTTCATTAATTCAGGCAGAATTCATAACTTTGATACAGCTGAAATGTCCTAAACCTTCACTTTATATTTCCACGCCTTGATGCCATAGGAGGCTGATGACTCTCCAAGGGCTTTGCTGCAGAAGAAAGTTGTATCACTGCAGAACTTAATGCGAATCCATAAACCAATACAGTTCAGCTGGAGCGAGGACTGCGTGGACGCTGATTTCCATATAAAGTAGCTTATTATGGGTTAGTCAAATGTGTTCCCAACCAAACCAGGAAAAATTGCTATTACTTGTATTGATTTAAATTTAGAGATTAGTTGTAGCGAGATGGCTTTCTCCTGTAGTCGATCTCTGCGATGTGTCGGTGAGGACAGCACAGCAAGACGCCAGCACGGGGAGCTGCGTCTCTGGCTGCAGAGTAATTCTCGCCATCCCTGCAGCACCTCATCTTGTGCTCGAAACATTGGTCCTCTCCCTGGTATATGGCTGCACAGTCGGTGTGAATGCGCTCATGCTGTACCCTAACATCTGTCTTTACAAAACAGCAATGGTTTTACCTTGGCCTTATACACCTCAGCTTGACTTCTGATGGGACGCAGCATTGGTAGGAAAAAAGAACGTACAGGATGGTGTTCAGCTGTTGCATGGATGGAGCAGATAAGTAGCTACTCTTTCTCTGATTTCAGCGATTTAATTAACATCTATCAGATTCAGAATCCTTCAGATTCATAGATAAAAGTAATTTTAAAAGCTCAAGGTACCGTAAAAAGCAGAAGGTCTATGCTTTTATAAAATCACACAGCATACAAATGACTTTTCTTCAGTAAAAAATCCCGAGTTGTGATTTTGTATTACATCTTTTGCTACAGAAAAAACCACCTAGGATCTAGGTAGTGGCTAACACAAAGAACGGTGGGTGAGAAGATCCCAATTTGAATGTGTTTTCCTGGTTATTTTAGTGACTTGTTGAGTAACAGCGCGAGAAGAACCCACTCCGTTCCCTGCACTTGTTTTGAGTCTCTGCGCTGTGATTAACAGTACTTCACGGCACTTCTGTGAAGCGTTCTGCAAAGTTTTCAGACAGAGTAAGTCACAGAATTATATGCTATGCATTACCATAATTATACATGTGTACGCTGATGCATTTCTATTAATTAAGTAGCCAACCAGGAAAATTTCAGTCCTAGTAAGTCCTAATAGGTTTAGGCAACGTATTAGCTAAGAATGACTTGAAAATACGTCTCAGAAAGGTGCTGTCACCTGGTGTTGACACCGCGGAGAAGACATTTGCCCAAAGTAGAGGAATCGGGAGGACGGATCCATCAAGGCGAGACATGAGGAAACCCCTTCCCTCAGGACTGGAGTGGGAACAAATGGAAATAATTATTCTGGAGCGTAAGTAACCGAAATTCCTGTTACAAGGACTGTTTTAGCCATAAGCTAGCGAAGAGATGAAAAACTGCCATCAGAATGAGAAGTGCTAGAAGCAGCAGAAACGCATGCAACTGAAAGGTTAGCAACTGGGTAGGAAAAAGGAGAAAAAAACCCCTGCAGAATGTTCACTCTCAGCAAAAATTTAAGGAAAAATCCAACAGACTCTGTTTAAAGAAATCGTTTACAGCGATTTTCTTTACTCCCAAGTTATAGCATGCATGTTCTCATTCCAGCTGAATAAGGGAGCCTTTTTGCTGATGCAGAACACATCTTACTAGTTCATTTTCAGTACAATGCACAGAGAATTAGGTGCACAATTCCTGGTAACAAGAATGGAGATTGCGCACGTCTCCTTCCTTCCTGCACATTGTGGAATAAATAACCAGGAGTGTAGGGCAGAGAACGCCAGACACATAACTCTTGCTTTGGTTATCAGGAGTCAGAGGGCTACGGTTAAAATCTATCCTAAAACAGAGGAAATATTTCTCTGCTACAGCAATTCCTCCTATCTACCATTTACAAGACCAATGACCAGCCTCAATATGCAGCAGTTGAATACAAAGCAGGCTGCTAGCTCTGCGCTGTGCAAAACCATCAAAAATAAATGCCTGAATTTTACCTTTTTGGGAAATAATGTAAACATCAGCACAAGCATGCCTTGCTTCCAGTATAATCTCAATCGGGGCGCAATTCAACTCTGACGGGCTTTTGTAAATATGTGACTGACCTTTTTAAGCGTGTGACATGGGCTTCAGCAAGGCTTCACTGGCTTCAATATCTGCCTGATCCGCCGAGGTGATGAGCTCCTTCTGCGCTCATTTTCCTCGTCAGGTTTTAAGAGCACGCAGACTCTCAGAGCTGGGCCCTAAGCACTCAATTCAGCATCCATGAAACAAGCATGACATTGGTCCGTGACATTGGTACTTGACTTTGATGGACACACGGGTCTAAGCCAGAGGCAGAGCTACATTCAGTCACTTACGGAGAGAAATGTGTTTTTTCTTGCAGCAGAAGGGCAGAAAATATCTTCTTGAGAAAATGTTTTACGACAAAACTTTCAACCTACTTGTAGGATTATAATGTCTGTTGTTTTATAGCTTCTTCTAATTGGATTTTTTTCTTTTACCAAGAAAAAAGGGGTACATCTCTCCGACTGAACTGAACATGCTGGACCCGTCCCTGGCACTGAGGCCAGCTAGCACAGGATGGCTATCAATCATGCTTATTATTAAAGCCTTCCCCTCTTCGGAGCAGAGTGGCGTGTCCAAACCACATATAGAAAACGGCCCAAACTAACTCTTAAGCCCTGTCTAGGACAGGAATGGTCTGGAGAAGTGCTGACCCCAGCCAAAACCATGCTAACAGCTTCCAGCTAACAGTGGGAAGCACAGACGACGGCACTATTCCCTATGCTGGCCCAGCTACAGCCAAACCGCACGGGATGAGCCCCCTGGAAGAGCTAGAGCCTTCCCAGCAGCATCCTCCCACCACCGACCGCCACAGCCCCACATCGCCTTGGACAGACGGCTTCTCAGATGTGCAGACTGGTACATTTTCAACTGTTAATGTCATCGTTGAGCCCTGTATTAAGATTTCCATCCAGAGGGCCGGTTTTGCGCCAGCTGCAGTGGGCAGGTTCGTCTTTCGGCTACAGCCCGTGGACTCATTTTACGGAGGTCTCCAAGTAATGACTGCGAGGTTTCTAACTGGCAGTCTGAGCTCTAGAGTCCCCCTTTTTTTAGGAGATAGCTAAAACATGACACCCTTTTACCAACTAACTGAAACAAAGACAATCTCTTTGTTTTTAATGCAAGCTGATGGTGATGAGTTAGATGCAACTGGATTCTGTAATCGTTAACGACTCTTATGAAGGGAAAGTTACTGTATGCAAGTCCTATAACTCTAGTTTCCAGAATTGGTCGACAAGAGAGAGAATCTTCCAGTAAATAAAGTGGACCAAATTAATTCCTGAATTATACCCTATAAGAGGAGACTGCTCTTGCTGTAAAGGATATGCAGTGTCTTTCATTCTTTCTCTGTAAAAACAAAACACACTCACCAAGGAACAGAAAGACAAAATTCAGCAGTGCCTGTATGGCTAAAATGTGCGGTATTTCAGGCTCTCATCAAAAGCTGCTTCTGTGGCATGTCCACGTGTTCATACAGTCAGGGCACTGAGACTATGCCAGCTACAAATTGTGTCTCGCTTGCAGCTCTGATGAGGAATCGTTTTCATAGCAAACCAACGAGTGGCCCTGCCTGGAGCTCCTGTCTGAGCCTCTTCGTGCATCTATAAATAGCAAATCATCAGCTCACCTCCTCTGAGCTCATCACACACTCCCGTACTTCACCGCCTGCCTGTTTGTTGAAGCTGTCACCGTGACTCAGATCTCCCCTATCAGATTCCCTGTGCAGGGAGATTCCCCATACATTATATGGCGTCGTGAAGCTATAAAGCTACTTAGGTTTATATCACCTAAGCTGCTTAGGTTTCTATCACCAGAAGTGATATGCTGTTGAAGAACCTGACATTTGAAGCAATGTAATTACAATTTAAGGTCTCAGAGCTCCGAACCACTTAAGTTAACAGAGAGGGTCTGCATCGTTTTGATGACAATGTGGAGTGAAAATAAAGTGTCAAAATGTCATACACAAAAACAATGTCAAACATAAAGCTACGACCATGTAGGACTGCAACATTTCGCTGATCCTCTTGCAAAATTCCTACAATCTACTGGGCATCAATCCCTTTTCATTACATCCAGCCCCTTGCTCAACAAAAATATTATTATTTACACTGTGAAACAAAATGTGCTGTTATTCTTTGCTTAAGGTACACGCTGATGAAGAAAGATGTTTCTCATTGTAATAGACTGTTAATTTTCAGACTTTATTATAATTGCTGAAATGACTGTAACTGCAACACCAATCTAATCTAGCTTTCAAACTCCTATAATGGTATTACTCACGTATTCATCAAAGCACTGGATTGTTTGCACTAGAAATCTCCAGATAACCTGCTTACTCAGTGACGCCAGAGATATCTGTCAGGCCCTAATATTTCATTTCCTGAATAAATGTTTCATAGACTCCATACACTGAATGTGAACAGAGTAAAATATTATTTTGATCCTTCGTTTGAAATATTTTCTTCGTCCTTTAAAAATGAATGTAAACCAGCATGCAGTCAGCCGTAAGACAATTAAGTTGGATAAACTGATATACACAGATTTAATGACATTTCGTATTCTTCAAAGTGATGTAAAACCAAAGAGTCTCGCTCTTCTCCTGCATACGCCTGACCTCTACTTTGCCAGGTTTAGGGATGAAATATCCCTGAAGATGCTGCCCAAACTTTCCATTCAAGCCGAGAGTTCATAGCTAGCCTTGGTGCCATAGCTGGCTGGCATGTACCACACGCTCAGCGTCTGTGCAGTCCCACCCTTGAGATCCTGGGCAGATTTGAAGATTTGCATCCGTGCGTGCCCAGCATTTCACCAACTAATATTGCCGTAAGTCCTGGCCTGCCCGTACCGAATTCAGAAACAAGAAGTCTCATGATTGACCTAGAGGATCTGTTTCTCATAAAATAAAAATACTAGAAAATTCTGTACTTGTTAATTTAACCCATACAGGAATGCTGTGACATTAATACCCACAAAACAGCAAGGAAAGCATAATTACAAGAGTTGTGAGTCCATCCTTCTTTAAATGGATGTGCATCAGTAGAGCTGGAGAGCTAGCGTGAGAGCTAGGCTGCTTTTCATGTTGACCCTCCATAACTCTTACCTGCTTGGTAAGCAAATACAGTTTGTGGGAAAGAATAAAAACAAGCAGCAATTTAACTTGTAGTACTTTAGAATACTTTGAAGAATCCTTTTAGAAACACAGAACTGCAGAAAAAGAGAGGTGGAGATCACCTGGCCTATGAAAACCGTATTGTGTGACCTGGTTTTGGAGCTGAAATGCCCACACTGAGGACAGTTTGGCTTCTTACTTCAGGTGTGCATAGCTCTGTAATTATTATGAAATGTATAAATTGCCACACTTATCTATTTATTTATTACAATGTTTGATAGTTGATTAGTGAGACCGCTAGCTTTCTTGGCAGTGATTATCATGTTGGTATTTTCTTTCCTTCTGTGCCTGACTCTGTTCCCTGTTACCACCTGCCTTCCACTTGGACTGCAAGCCCTTTGGAATAAAGACAACGCACTGGTTTTGTTTGTGTAGAGCCCGTAGCATGTAGGCTCCCAGCCGTGACCAGAAGTCTGAGACACTATAATAATTCAAATGCTAATATGCCAACAGAATCCAGTGTCGTACATTGAGAATTTATTTCCACTCTGCTTTAAAACACCAATAAATAAGAATTTTACTTGTGGTGTTGCTTATTTTGTTATGTGTTTTTACCAAGGGAGCCAGTAGAACCCTGAGCTGGTTAAAGCTTATTTCAAGTTAATTTAAAATAATGCACTCTCTCTCTAGACTCATACATCTTTACACAGAAAATGGCAAGCAATCCAGAACATTCAAAGCATAACGACATTCAGATGTGTCTAGACATAAATAGCAACATCTAAACCAAGAATTTGCCTCTGGAGTCTTTTCAGTAGGCTCCCAAATAGAAAATATTTAAAGGGACACCATGATAGTATAATTTCTCTTTGTTTGAGGCAAGGATGGAGTGAATGTGTCATAAGGCACTAAGAAAGAATAAGAGAAATCTCAGTGAGCCAAAATGAAAGGACTTAATTATAGACAAAATCCTTACTCCATTTAAATCAATCGTAAATCTGTTGACTTCAGCAGCCAAGGCTTTCATGACACAGCTTCAACCAAAACCAATTTTCAGCACCACATTGTACAATGCGAGGCCTCGATTTTCTCTTTTCCTGTAAATTACTAAGGATCTTCATACACAGGAGCTGCAGGATCCGGCCATATGCCTATCGCTGAGCCCAGGCAGAGCCCCCACTCGAAGCCGTGGCTGAAGCAGGGCTCACCAGGGGCTTCCAACAACCCCTTGAGCAATATCCCAAACTTCCAGAATGGAAAAACCCTTTCTAAATGTGAGTATACTTGGGATTTCTTTGTGTATTAGTAAATCATTGGAATTTCACTGCTAACAAGCTAGTGTTTTAACAACTTTACATTTTAAAAAGTGCCCTCAAGAATAGCTGGCACACAACCCGCGACAGGCAGGCACTAACACTACCTGCCAACAGTACCCAGTCGTACCACCACTGACCTCTCCAAGCAGGAGACGTGGGAGACTGAAACACTCTCCTCCCATCCCAGTTTCCAGGGAAAGACACCAGCCACAAGTGAAAGAAGGAGAGCTCTGCCTTTGCCTCATGGGTTATCACACTGTAACCCCCCCCCTTATCTACAAACACAGCAAGCTTGAAGCAGATGAATCGCAACGCAAATACCTACAATTTCTCCCGGTTTAATTTCTTTATACAGAAGAGCAAGCACACAAACAAAACTGGGAACAACAAATTGAGTTCTCCAGTCTACTCCTTTTCCCACTTAATAAAGGGTATGCTTTGCTACCACTTAATTCAATGGAAAAATTCCTTTAGGGCTCCATGGGAACAGCATTGGGTCTATAATACTTAACCATAAGTACCAAATTCTATAAGCTTTGGCTGAAACTTTTTAGTGTCCTTTTAAAGATCTCTGCGGATAAAGAACTTCATGCTCTGGAGTCAATAAAGTCAATGAAGCGGCTTTCACAGGCATCAAAAGTTCACTTTCAAACTTTTCTACAAAATAGTTACTGGAATTTGGGGAAAGCGAGCACAAAGAAAACACTGTAATAACTAACACAATGACCCTTTCAACAAGGAAAGCGAGCAGCCTTTTTAATGAAATTGGACTTAACGTACGTTTGGACCAGACAGTGAAATGAAATCTCTCACCAGCACATCACAAGGCCAATAATGTGTAAACAGATAATAGCAAGAGCTGTGTGGTTCATAATTAATTCAAAAGAGATGGCATTTCTGCCTTCTTCCCGGATTTGGTCAGTCATTGAAGACAATCTGCCTCTCAGTCTGTGTGAAGGACCGTATTTCAGAACTAAATCCTTCGATTCCCATTGCGATAGCAGTAACAAGAAGTACTAAAAATAACAATATTTATATTCACTGGACATTGTACTTGTGTGGCAGAATTCTGGGCAAAACCCTGAATCCATAAGCTTCTCTTCACACCCAAGTAAACTTCAAAATGAACAGAAATATAAATAATAAATAAACAGTGATGATAATGAACAGTGTTATTAATAATCTGATGCCAAGACCGAGCAGTTTGAAGTTCAACTCAGCTTTGAAAAGAACGTGGATGTGTTCACTGATTTGTAAGCAAGGGTTTATCTAGGATAAAAACAAACGTGGGTCTCAGGTGCTTGAGATGACCTTACTTTGACCAAGTAGTTCCCCGATGAATATGTATTTAGGTTCCCCTTTGTGCCGGAGCTGCAGGAGTGCGGAGGTGTTGCTGTGCCAGGTAGAGCCTCTGCTCGGGCTGCAGTATCCTTTCCAGCTTTGCGGCTCCCCAGCTCAGCCTATGGTATGTGTACCAAATTGGCAGCTGTCAAAATTATTCAGCTTAGAAATGAATCAGACACGGCAGTTAGTGACCCAAACTGAAAAACAAGGAAAGAAACACAAGATCTTTTCAGTTATACGGGTTTGAGGACTGCTTACCCCAATGCTACAGGTGGAGGCTCGGGTAGGCGAAATCTACCCACCTTCGAAGCTAACGGCCTCTACAGCGAGGCCTCTAATAAATCAGTCAGCGCCATCATACCATAATGCTGCCTTTATACTGTAGTTTGACCCGGCCCTAGCACATGGTTAAGGGCAAAGATAATTTATTTTATGACATCACTGAATTCCTGATTAAAACATTCACATACTGGGATTTTAAAACGCACTTTCTTTTACTAACGTATCACTAGCTCAGAAAATCCCACGCTACGTGCTTTGACCACATCATAAAGAAAAAGGCTTCACTTTGGATGCTGAACAACACAGGCTGTTTAAGGGTAGCATGTTTACTTTCTGGCAGGATACAGCTTTCACACAGACCAGCTCAGAAATATGACTCTGACACAAGCATTAAGAATGGATTCACGCAGCCATGGAGGCTGGAACATTACCATTAGTGGGACAGTACCAAATACAGAAGATACCTTGTCTTAAAGATCTTTATTTTCAGTGCAGAAACATGGGAGAATGACAAGAAACCTTTAGGGAATATTGCAATTTCCATAGCTTGTGATGCTAATTACAGTCATTATCAGAGTCTAAAAAGTTCTGCGTATTTTTTGTTCCGTGCTGATGGTAGCTGGGATATGAGACAAACTCAAGGTGCAAATGCTAAGCAAAGGTGAGCTTAACAATGCTAAGCAAAAAAAAAAAAAACCAACCCAAACCCTAATCCCCAAACCCCATTTATTTTCAATACTATTACCTAATTATTTAAAGTTTCTGTAATAATCAACTCAAAAGCCCTCTCCTCTCCCATTACGCACATAATCCAAGGTATATTCCTTTCTAAAATGACAACCTCTATCCTTTAAATGCACAGCCAAAGCAGAGCAGCATAGGGTTTTTAACAGGTTCTCTTCTTTCATTCTTACATGCTTTTATTTTTTTTAGATTTAGCTCCTTTTTCCGTTGCCTCTTACACCATTCTTCTTTCAATATGAAGAGATTTCTAGAGATTAATGGTGAAGAAGACTCATGTTCAACACTGTCCGCACGTGTACAGTAACACACAATTCTTCTTTGGTCTCCTAGTTTTTGACTGTTTTTATCCCCAAAGCTTTTATGAAATACAAAGAATGTCTCCTAAATCACTCACCACTGGCTACATGGCGTTCGTATGGCTCGAGGGCTGGATCCAAGCAAGGGTTTGTAACAGTGACTAGTGCAAGACCTGAGTTTACACCTCCTAAAGAGGTCAGGTGCCCTGAGGAGCCGTAAGCCATCGCCAGCACGGGCAGCAGGCAGCTGCGGAGCTGGGCAGTAGGATATCTGCTGTATAGGAGAGTGCCTTAAATCCTGCGCTTCTCTGGTCTACGTGGACCAAAGCCAGTGTGCTCAAAACACAGGAGGAGGAGGCACCATCCTATTTTTCTACGCTTACACAGCAGTCAGAGCCCTGAGTTTATTCCTTGCCTGAGGAATTTTGAACCCACAGCTCTTCCTTTCCAGGAGAATACTCCAATGCTACAGGGGGGACACATGTATTCTGTACTCTGTTGAAGCTCTTCCGTTAGAAAGATTAACGAAATCAGGGAGAGAAGGCCAAATAATTGTTTTACCCAGTGACTTAAATAACAGATTAAACAGAGTGCTGGAGCTGGGGCTGCTCACAAACAAATGCCTGCCCACTCGTCTGGAGTCTCTGGTCACTCGTTTCCCACTTGCAGTCCAACCAGCCTCTCATTCTGTCCTGCACTGTGGAGCCCCATCAAAAGGAGGGGTGGAGAACGCCGCCTTGCCAACTCACACATTACAGCAGATTGTCTGTTGATTACATCTTTCCTCTTCCAAAAAACAACTCTAAACAAATAAGGCATAGTATTTGCCTGGGACAGCTTCCACAAGCAGTAAAATGCTCAAATAAAAACACTAGGTAGGGAAGTCTGGCCAGATAAGGCTCTTCCTCTCCTCTGCATTTTGATACACATCAACATCTACTCTCAGGGAATCTTGACGTGCTGAACACCAAGTATTTTACTATCTGTCTATGTTATCCTACCTATTTTACTTTGAGTATTTAAATGCCACTGTAGCGATCAGGGAATCTTCCTTTTTTCCTGTAAATTTTTTATTAGGGACCTCCTAATCTCTAAATATTTAAAGCTTTATTTGTTTGACACATTGAATTAATTGACTATTAATACAAAACCTCCCACAAAGAAGCGACAGATACACCACCTCGAGCTGCGATTTCTTTGCTTCTCACAGCCTAAGGCCTCGATTCTGCAATTACACACATTTATCTGTACTACAGCAAAGAATCCCAATGGGACGACTCACGCTAGTGAAGTTAATCACATTTGTGAAGATCTGAGTCCCATCGTTTTGGCTTGGGACTCTGTTTGGATGAGACATCTTCAGGGAACCAAGATCTGAAGAAAGCAGCACCAGCAGCACAGTGTTTGATGCCTCTTATGAATAACGTTAGTACGACAAACCTGAAGGCAAAGGTGTTCTTGTACTTGAAACTCAGACTGGGGAATCGCCACGAATGGCTCACGCCTACAGCCCGGCCACCGCCTTCCTCTTGACCTACACGAAACTACTGCAGATCTGGATGCCTCCGTCTGTCCACCTGTAAAATCAGGTGAATGACGTGCATATATAGCACGAAAGCACCGGTGAGTAATTTAAAAATGTCTCCAAAGTGATTTTAGATCTTTATACGGAGTCCCATGGAAAAGAAGTGAACTGTTCAGTATCAGTGAACCAAAGCCCCATGAGAAGCTATAAAACCAAAATCTGTGTATTCATCAGTACTTCCTTAATTAATCCCACTGTCCTAGCAAGCTTAGTGTATTACATTTCCTAATTAATCAATTAAAAAATAAAGCATCCCAGTACACTTTAAGAAATTAACTGTACCACAAAGTTTATCATGACTATACTGTGCTCTTGTGAATCGGTATACTTGAACTTTTTTGACCTTAAATTTCATTGGACTCCTGTTCTTTGTCGCATAAAGAGGGAAAGGGCAGCATCTGCTTCCACGCTGTCCATTATCCACACTCCTTACCTGTTGTTTTAACAACAGAAAGTTCTTAGGATGCTGTCCTCGTTTCAGCTGGGATAGAGTTAATTTTCTTCCTAGTAGCTGGTATAGTGCTGTCTTTTGGATTTAGCATGAGCATAATGTTGATAACACACTGATGGTTTAGTTGTTGCTGAGTAACGTTTATGCTAGCCAAAGACTTTTCAGCTTCCCATGCCCTGCTGGGCGCACAAGAAGCTGGGAGGGGGCACAGCCAGGAGAGTTGATCCAAACTGGCCACAGGGCTATTCCATACCATATGGCGTCATGCACAGTATAGAAACCGGGGGAGTTGGCCGGGGCAGCAATCGCTGTTTGGGGACAGGCTGGGCATCGGTCGGTGAGTGGCTGTATCACTTGTCTTTTCAGGGTCCTAACAGGGCCGGGATCGGCTATGGCAGCCCGTCTGACACTACCTCCCCGGGGACTTCCCGGGCCTTCCGGGCTTCCCCAGGCCGCCTCTGCAGCTCGGCCTCGCACCGCTCTGCAGACGCAGCCGTTTGGCGCCTCGCACCGCTCCCGGGCTCGGGCCCGACTGACAGGCCCGCCCCGCCGGGCAGGCCCGCGGTGGGTGTCCGGCCGCCCCACAGGTAAGGCACGAAGGGCCACGCAGCCCCGCGGCCTTCCCGCCGCCTTCCCGCCGTACCGGCTGCCGCGGGGCCGCAGCCCTGAGGGGACCTCAGGAGCCTCGGGCGCGGCCCACAGCCCCCCTCAGCCCGGGCGCGGCTGCGCGCAGCGCGCCTGCGCGGCCCCGCCCCCGCTCCTCCAGAGCAGACGAGGCGAGGGGCAGAGCGCCGGGACAGGCGGAGGCCTTCCGGTCTCTGTGGAGCCCGGCTCCGGCTCCGGCTCCGGCTCCGGCGGCGGGGCGAGCGGGCGGGCCCGGCGCTCGCCAGCCCGGGGGAAGCGGGGTAGAGCGGGGCTGAGGCAGCACGGCTGCCCGAGGGGAAGGTGCCCTCTCCTGCCCTCGGCGCGCACTGGTCGCGGATCCGCCGCGGCGGCGAAAGGCCCGTGCCCGGAGAGCCCCGCGGCCTGCAGACGGCACGGGGCGGGGGGGAGGGGTCTGTCACTAAGCTCCCGCTCCGCGATTCTACACCCGCAGCAGAGGAGTTAATAAATGCACAGACAAGGTGATACATCAGCGAGCTGCGCTCCTGCGAGGGACGCTCCAGCGCAGCTCACAGCCGGGCAGGGGCGGCCCCAGCGCAGGCACGCAGGAGACCTGAAGAGGAAGGAGGATGGCGGGGCCAGGGAGCACAAGGAGGTGACGCCAGGCCGGGCGATCAGTAAAAGTAAACCAGCTGGTGATGGCTTCACGCAGGCTTTGTACAAAGGCTTCAGGAGGAATCCGAGCCCAGGCTGGCGAGAAGGCCTGCCCGAGCAGCCAGCGGAAAGAGCAAAGCCAGGGCACATGGTGCTAGCCAGGCCGGGTGCTAAATAACATTCCTTTACACCATCTCGTTGTGCCTGGCAATCGTTTCTCTGTCAAGTTTTAACGGATTTTAATCTCTACTCGGTGATTATTTTTAACATGTGCTTTGGGAGGGCTTGCAGAAGTCACCAATCCTCTTTTCCCCCTCATGGCTCTCGGCCGGGAGGCTGCGCAGACTCCCGTGCGCTCGAGGACAAGAAACGCAGGTTCCTCCACACCAGCATCTCCCCACAGCTCACCATCAAAAACCTGGATCGTCACCATCGGGCTGTTCTCATCCCCGTTCTGCAGTCATCTCACGGTGTTAACACACAAGATCAGGTCAAACAAGGGAGCGTCCCTCCCTGCTGTACACCGGGAATACAACCACTGCCTTCCTCTGTGGGACAGCAGGACACTTCCCACCAGACTTTCACTACTTGCTGTAGGCTCCGCATCCTGCCTACAACAGAGAACGCTCTCATGCCTTCAAGCACGCAGGTGTGCCCGTATATTGTGGGTTCCCACCCAGGCACTCTGAGCTTGCAGTGCTGATCACCGATTAAACCTCCTTCTGCTCCAATTATGTTTCTCAGACGTACGCTGCCTCCATCACAGATACACAGAAACATTTTCTGAGCTTCCTCAGTCTGTAACTAGGCTGACCTGGCTGCTCAGGAATAATCAAATTAACGTGGACTCCAATGAGGGGCAAATCTCATCTCACATACACGTCAAAGGAACAAAAATAAATACTGAAACAGGAGGCAGAATTTAAAAAAAAACCAACAACTTCAAAGTTTAGACTAATTCTTTGGAACAGGAAGCTTTCCCGCAGTACGTTTGTGAACAGTCTTGGCACTGATGCCACTTTAAGCTATGTAACGCCGCTTCGCTACTGTTACCATAACTTCACCATAGTCAAAAGGCAATAGGGCTTTCTTTGGGGTTTCTGTGAATCATTAGACATAGATTGAAGAATTTTTAAACACAAATTCACTGACTCAAGGCTGTAGCGTAGTATTACCCAGCACTAATGTTCCTGAGCCTTTGCACACTACCTACAGTTTTCTAACAACTCTCACCTCAGGTAGAATAGTTTTGCTCCACAAGCTACTAACACAGAGCACTTTGACTAGTATTCTCATCGCTGGTTCTAAACTCAACAGTGCTGCTCCTATAGAACAACTTTACAAGCAGGTATGAGGTATAAATTGATATTCCTGTTTCACTACATTTACAGAGACTAACTTTTAGTAAGGACTAGTGTGAATAAACATTTTCTCTTCTAGCAGAAATAGCGCTGCTTTTCAGGCAACACTGAGCTGTATTTTGGGATGGGATTTGGGGATATGTAATGCTGGTTGGAATTATGACAAAGGGATTACAATTTTGTGGCTGGGAGAAAAAAAAAAAAGCCTAATTCTTTACTGTAGTCATCCAGCCTGGCTTACAGAATAGAGTGAGAAATTACCACATTGACATTTACAAAAACAAACCCAAACTTCTTTAAAACTGGCAATTTAAGAATATGTGGAACCTCTCGTGACACAGACACGAGAGCTGACCACATGGTACACAGCTAACTTCCAAAGAATAACTCCATTACATCTGCAGACATGTTTTCTTCTGTCAGTGATGAATGTTTTCCCTACCCCCAAGGGAAACTACTGGGGCACCTCTTTAGTTATTAGAAGATATTCGAAACTATATTACAGTGTGTGAATATAGGACAGATTTAGATGCCAACATTTTATGACCTGGTAAAATACAATCTCCCTAAAAAATAGAAGTTACTAAGAATGCATAATCATCAAGCCTGGTCATCCAGGTCCTGTCTGCAACTCTGCCACTGGTTTGAAGTGGGACTTTAGCAAAATAGTTACATCTGTTTCCCCATTTGTAAGCTGGCAGCTGCCAGTACTTCTCTTCCTCATACAACTGAGGACACACAGAAGCAAGTTAAGCTCTGGTGCAAAAGCAGAGACATCCAGTGAAGACAGTTACATCATGGATTAACTTTTCCGTTTGTAAAGTGCGTGGTATAATTAGCATGTAGCAAAAGGAAAAAGGGACTAAAAGTGAGTCCTTTGAAAGAGATACAGCGTGAAAGCAGAATGTCTTGCACTAAGGTTATGTATTTAACAGTTTTACATGAAATATTTATATATAAAAACTTTGTTAAGTGCTTTTCTCCAATTTAAAAATCTAAAGAATTCAAAAATAAGGCATTCAATATTTGAAAAAGTACAGATTTACAAAATGTGTATATTCTGTCATGAAAACTCCACACCAACATTATACACTTGGAAAAAAAATACAAACAGGATATATTACAAATTTATGTAGCAATAACTTAGTTCAGACCATGCAATAAAAAGTACGTTAATCAAGATACACAAGCTTTTAAGTTTCCTAAACTGGAGGGCTTAATTTTGTTTGCAGATGAGTTTTTATGCAAATTCTTAGAACTGTGGCACTTGAAATTTCTGGTAGCCTTTCTATTGAGAGTTAAATTGTACATAACGATGATGAGGATGGAGAGTAACAAAACAGCTGTTACGAATCATTCCAACTTTGTTCGACAATAGCTGAAACTCTTTTCTCATATTCACGTTTGTTCTCCTGATAGAGTTGTGCCGCCTGACTGTTTGCTGGACTGTTTGGATTAGGTTCATCAAGCAGAGACTGTGAAAAGGGGAAAACAAAACATGAGACAAACCAACGCATTTTAGATCGGGGAAAAATCAACTTAGAACTTGCAAATCGCCTGCGTTTCAGGAGGCAGACGTGACTCAGAAGAGCCCAACTGAAAAAAATAAACAGTTAAACTCATGGTTAGGCACCCATAATTACACTACTGAACCTCAAATTATATACTGCATAAGCATTAGCACTGGCCACACTTCTAGGTTCACAAACTTAACAGATCCATGGTCCTTTGTGCCAGTTAGCAGTATGACGCTAATATATTATTTGGTAATTACACTACTATTGTCATTCAGGACTAAAGAGGGACTCAAGATGCCTCCTACAAAACTTCACTGTAGAAAAATAAAAACAATCACACAGGACAAAAGAAAGTGTACATTTTTGCTGTGCCAGGCCATTTTTACTTATTCCAAGTAAAGTAGGTTTCAGCAGTGTTGTCTCCTTGACGACTTCATGGGGCAAGGTTTCACGATAAAGGTTAGTGTTTCAAACACTAGGCAGATTTCTACATCTGATGTCCTACCTTGACTAAAAACAGTTTAAAAGGAATCCAAATCAGTAGCTGCTTTCCTGTAGAAAAATATCTAATGGCAGTTTTGTAGCTCAAAATTAGTAATCACATAGGTCAGCACCTTAGCCTTTATTTGATCTAAAAAGCTACTGCTTAGCTCACAAGTATCTGAAGTCCCCCTTGATAGAGATACCTGCTAGCCACATCACTGAGCTGTGTATTCTGGAATAGAGACTTACAACAACGTAATTATTTGCTAAAATAGTTGCAAAGTTACCTGAATTGAAGTTAAAATAGATGAAACATCATATGTTGGACTCCAGCGATTCTGAAGAATATCTAAACATATGCTACCATCCGCATAAACTGTAAATACAACATAGATATCATTTAGAAACTATCAGATTTATTTTATAGGTTGTTCATTACATACTGTTCAACGCAGAGTTACTGTTCCAATTCAGACTGTGCTTAAATTAATGCTTTAGGAAAGAGGACAGCAGTTATGTCTCACAATTTTCTGTAGTTTGACATCTTGTATTTTGAAGGAAGTACTGGAAGTAACAGAACACTTAAGAGGAAAAGAAGGAAGGTCTAAAGATTATGGCATTAGCACAGGAACTGGTACACTTGGTTTGCTCCTCTCGTGTGACTGGCCCAGATACACACAGTGAATCCACTGCACCAGCCGAGCACCTCGCAGTCTGAATGGACTCATGCATGAACAGAGGAAGTTCTTGCCCCGTTTTCACACGCTCTACACTCACTATGAGACACACTAAGGCAGACAATAGAAAATCCTGAAAAGTGTGCCTGAAATCCTACTTCTGTCTGGATACCTATCAGTAGTCTTAATGTAAGAGTCTGCATGAAACCGAGATTGGCCAAACTCCTACACCCTAGTCTTCTAGCTTGTTCATGCCAACAAAAAGCAACAAATTACAAGACCCCCATCAAAAAAGTAACGGAACTGAAGCCAAGGTCACACCTCTGTTCAAGGAGGGCTCAAACTACAAGAAATGCTGTAATGGGCTTATGCTTCAACCCTCAAATTGAATCTACACCCCTCTTTGCTACAGAGGGGCTTGGAAAGCAAAAGGCACGGTTTGTGTTTTCCGCATGCAAGAACAACTGGATAAAACCTATCAGGTGCTAGAGCAGGAACCATGGCGTGCTCTTGTAACGCTGCCCTCATCACTCAGGGTCAGCCTCCTCCTCTGCGCTCCTCTCTCACTGTGCATTCTCACCTTCTTCCTTGCACTAGTACCAATCAGTACAATGAACCAAACGGAGGCATGGACTTGGCTGAAATCTCACCCGACAGAAATAAGTGATGTTTGGCTCGACCAGTTCCCTACTCCAATTCATGATATGGCTGCACATACACAGCTGCTGTTACATGGAAGGGGGCAGGAACTGACAACCAGGATTGCCTCTTTAAGCCAACCTAAGTGCAGCTGCTGCTGAAAATGCTCACAGGGTTTGTTACTGAGGCTATATATTGATTAGAAAGAGACAGATAGCTGCTTCTTAATAGCATCATAATTCTTAATTTTTCATCAAGCAGTTGCTGTCCTGGACATCTACTTCAGAGGCAGCAATGAAGAGAGATGGAGAGCTGTTAAGCATTCTGGAGCTTATCAGAATACATGACCACACCATAATATTTAATGGGTATTATGGCTAAATAAAAATTATTTACTCACCATTTGGATGGAACATTTTTGATAAAAACCTTACAGTTGGAGGCTTATTTGGATATTCTTCTGAAAATTCTATTACTAGTTTAAAAGTACCTGTCCAAACAAACATAAATACAATCAGATAACTAACAACAAAAGAACACCTCCAAGAACGTTTACAACATAAGTTATGTGCTCCATGATCAATACTTCTTCTCACCATTACATGAACAAACAACACTGAGTCCAGTTTCTTTTCATATATTTCAAGTGATAATGGAACTATGGAACTACTACTTAGTGATGGTAATAAAACCAGCAGTGGCAGCTAGGTAGAAGCCTGGAGAAGCATAGGTAGAAGCCTAGGTAGAAGCATGGCAAAGGCAGCTAGATCTGACATCAATTATCCCACTACCCTCCCCTTCTTCTGTGACCCAACGTGCCGGTTCCATGGACTTAAGTGACTTTAAGGCGTTTCATTAAGAAGGCACTGTGGTGCCAGCAAAGCAGCACCAGAATTTCATGATCAGCAATCTCAGTCTTTGGAGCTCATGACTGATTCACTGAAAACCTTTATTATGGATCAGTGAATAATTTACTCTAACTCCTCCAACCAACACAGAGAAAAACCCATCTGCTGCCGATTACTGCAATACTACTATAATTATTAAACTCATTATTCCTCATATGCCTAAGGGAGATTCATTACACACCAACTTTCATGTTTATGTACAGATTTGGTATTCCCTCCCCCTCACCGAGTTCTATATTCAGAACAGTTCAAGAGTTTTCACCTGTTCTTCATTAGGAGAACAGAGATGAATCAAACGTGCCACAAAGATGAAACCAGAAAAGCACACTGTCTTGTTGAGCTTAGCTATGGAGATATGAAAACACATCTGGCAGCATTAGACCAACTTCCCCCACTAAAAGCTCTAGTGCATATGTATAAACAAGTCTTGAAATAAGCATTGCTTCGTAGCTTTCTAACTAACCATCAACCGCTATGACAAGACACTGCTTACATCAAAATACGTATTTTTACAGCCAACAAGACCTTACTCCTTCACTTGCTTGGTTTGTTCCAAATTATATACAGATAACATCTATTTTTTTTTTTAAAAAACAGAACAATGTTAATACTGGCAACATCCGTAAGAACGACAGAGGATATAAAAGTTAGCAGCTTACCATCTTCAAAAGGTGTCCCTTCAGGCCTGAAAGGTTTTAAAAATAAACTCCAGTTAAAAGTGATCATCACCTACTTTTAAGCAGGCACAATAAATGTCTATCTTCTCCCTCATCCTCCCCAAGATATAGGTAGAGGCAATAATTTAAATATTTAAAGAAGTATCCAGAGGAAAACTCTGGGAGCTTTGTCGTACCTAAGACACTTTCCCTTAGTCAAGCTGCTAGTCGAGGTTATCATCGTCCCAAACAATACACACGCCATTACGTGACTAGATTGGAATTAATGAGCAAATTACTAGCAACCATGCTTCAGTTTTATGAAAGGATACTAAGCCAGTTCCTGTTCTGTAGGATATGTAATGTAACTTCCTAGACAGAACCTGTACCTCGTTCTACTGGGAAGCAATCCAATCACTGCTAATACATCTGGATTTAATGGTAGAGAACATGCGGCTCTTACGTACTTTAAAGAGGAAGCCTGCTTTTTCATAATCCAACTCCTACACAGTCTAACCTATTTATTAAGCCATATGCAAGCTTTATTCAACAAAAAAGATGAACACATTTTAAATTTTTCTTTCCTACACATTCTGTATTACCCCTGAAAACAGATTTTTACCGCAACAGCACACTTGGTCATTTTTCTAGGTTTCCTTGACTTTATGTACATAAAAGAAGAGAATAATTGTAAAAACAAAACCCAGGTTTTGTTAAATTTAGCCCTTTGATATAGAATTTTATAGTGATCAAAAGCTCTTACCCAAATATAACTGCATTCCACTGCATTATGTTATTCTCAGATGGTGCACCACTGACACCCACAGGAGGGTCTTCTTGCAATCTAAGAATTACAAATATAGAATGACAAGCCTTGTATAAATGAAATACTTCCACCTGCAAGTATTATTTAACAGTAATACTCAGATTTTGTAAATATTTTCTCATTCCAAATCAGAGATTACACAAAGCATTACATGCAGATTATCAGTCCTCCAAAAGACAAACCTACAAGACAATGCACATCAAGATTTTCTCATGTATTACATCACACTACAACAGCCCAAGAGGTTAGGTTAAGTGTGCAGGGAACAAAGCATTAACCATAACAATAATTTAAAGCACCACATACAGCTGGGATTTACAGCACTCCATAGTGAACTATGGAAGAGCAATTGCTGCTGGCTGCCACAACGAAGAGGAGAACAAATTGCAGCCACAAACAGGAGCTGAAAACCAGCCAGCGACACTTACACAGCACGCTTGCTGGGACTAAGCGCAAGGGACTGTCAGCGGAGGCTTTTCCTGCATTCCCAGACCCATGTGCGCGATGTGGCTAAATTTGGTATAAGCCTATTTTGACTGGCAAGTCGATTGCTTCGAAAGGGAGCAAGGGGAAAACCTGTGTACTGCTCCCTCTCACCAGTTCAACAAATGTGTTTATCTCTAAAGTAATCGTAGGAGCATTTTACATTCGTTTTAGTTCCTTAATCCCTGGACTAGGGAAAAGCACATTACTTACTGAAAGCCACATAAACTTGGACCAGACAGAAATATGTATCGCAACCAAAGAGCAGGATCCAGATACTCTCCTTCTGCCCATCCTTCTATATACCAATGTTTCTGCTTAGGATCTGCTTAGGATTCTGCTTCAGGATCACGTAAGACCCTGAACAACGTAAACCAGCAAGCCCTAACCACGCGATGAGCAACTTGCCCGATCAAACCCCTTCGGTGACAGCTCCTATCCACCCTGCCTATTCAGCCGCTTGAGTTACACACAAATAAAGAAAATGCAGTCACTGTCCTTGCTTCAGAAGCAATTCTCAGTGTTAACATGAGGTTTGACCACATCACGGTACGCTTATGAACAAGTCGCCACCAAAAGCCCTGCAGACCAAGCGACAAATTCTAACTAAATGTCGGTGTGTAAATGCAGATTTATTCAGAGCTGACAGTGGTATACAGCCAGTAAGTTCTCCTGCGCTTGCACCACCTAAATCTGTGGTAAAACTGCACATGTACATGGATGCTGAGCAATGGCGTTGCCCTACAGAGACAGCCCAGAAGCAGGGCTCGCTCCGTTTGCAGCCGAGATCCCCTCTGAACTCTGTGTTTACATCCTTGCTCCCCAGGCACACACAGTTCACGCAGCTTAGTATCACAACATAAACCACCTACTATTTTGGTCAGGGAGAGCAGGAACAGGACTTCTTCCTACATGACAGCCAGGCTGCACGCCAACAATATTGCCTAAGCATTCAGCCTGACAAATGCATCTGAAGGATGGCTTTGGTTTTTCGATCAATTTAAAAGCTCATGTGCACCCTACTGTCAAAGGGTCCAACTACAGACAGGTTGTGGCAAGGACTGGAAATTAGACCAATCTAAAAAGCACCTGGAAATCTTAAACAGCTAGGGAAAATGTAGTATTTGTAACCCCTTTTTAACAGCAGAAATAATAATTTTAAAAAATTAACTTGTTTTTCTGTTGGTTTAGCCAAATTAGAGGAGATACAAATCTGTTGAACTGTTCTCTCTTCACTGCTCTTGACAATCACAGTATGCAAAAGGAGTTTATATTTAACAAAGTGAATCAGAGTTCACAGCACACGGTCTGCTTTGTCAGTATGAGGTACAAGTAACATAAGGCTAAACAAAAATATAACTTACGGTAGGAAAGGGAAGAGTAAAAAAAACTGACATGAAAAAGTTACATAAGTTTGGGGATATCAAAGTTGTCATATATTTGATAAATAAATCTGTTTTACTTTGTGTTTACTTGATTATACTTTTCCACAGCTTTAAAGTCGTCTCTCCACCTTCAATTTCAAAATTATTAAACCAGTCCGTCTGAGATTATAAAATAATAAAAACCACATCTGATTGCAATCTTGAAAAATTACTTAGTCACTTGCCCTGAAAAAATCACTGGTTCATGTCATCTGTGTAACCAAATACAATAAAAAAGGCTGAATATCCTGTTTTGGTTTGAACAGGAATCAAGCAACACCCGCTTAGCAAACACCAACACCCAAACAAAACAGAAGAGGTCGGCTCTGCATCTCAAAAACGTCCAACGTGTTGTAGATTCACAAATCAGGCTTTTACCACTGTAGCTTTACGTGCAGTCACGTAAAGCAACTACAATACGCGTCAACTGTTTACTGATGTATTTTCAGGTACTGGTATAACATAGCTACGCTAAAAAAAGAGACACTATCAAAGCTGACTCGCCTCCAACAACTTAAAAGCGACTCCAGTCCAGAGAAATCATACGACGTATTGTAAAGCTTACAAAAGAACCCACCACCTTTTTCCACACTCTGTTGCGTGTTTACGCGTCAAACTGGAAATAAATTATTCTAGAGTCTGTGGTTCAGTCATTAACATTTAAAAGACTGCAGCTAATAACTGCCTCTTTAGCAGTTTGTATATATTATACAAAAGATTCCTCATGATTGAAAACTTTAGACAGACTAGCATGCGCATAAAAAGCTTAAAGGGCATTTTGCTTTTTACTATATACACACAAATGAAGTGTTTGCTAATTCTTTGCGCTTCGTTTTTAAGATATCCGTCCCGAATTGCACTTATTTTCAGAGACGGTCAAGCCCAACAAGCCTCAAACGCATCTAAAGCCTGGTCCGTTCAGAAAACTGGGCCAAACACCTTCGGTATTCAAAAGCTCCTGCGAGGAAAGGAAGGGGGTGCGGGAAGTACGGCACAAACATCCAGCCTCGGCCAGCTCTGCCCGCCGGGCCCTTCTAGGGCCAGGGCACCGGTAAGATCCTGGCATCTAACCCCGCCACCGGAGAGCCCACCGCCCCCAGGTGAACCTTCCCTAAGCACTCCCGAACCCCTCGCTCGCTCAGCGGCCGGACTCCCGTCCGATTAACACCCCCCCCCGCTCGGGGCACTCCCGTGGAGGTTCCCCCGACCCGGTCCCTTCCCACGCCGGCGGGGAGGCCGGGGGCTGCCCTTGTTTTGAAGGCACGGCTTCAACTTTTATCCTCAGACGCCCCCAGCCGTCGGCGCACGGGCGAGGCGGGCGGCCGGGGCCGCGGCGCCCAGCACAAACAAAGCCGGCCCTGCCCGCCGGGACCCCCCCCGCTCACCCCCGGCAGCCGCCTCCCCGGAGAGCTCCCCGCGGCACTTCCCACCCCCGCTCCCCAAGGGGGGAACGGGCGAAGCCGCTGGCTCGGAGCGCGCCCCTGCCCCGCTGCCCGGCGGCACCCACCGGGGGAGGACTCGGGGGACGAGGGAGGACCCCGGGGACGGGGGCTCCGCGCCAGCTCCCGGCCCTGGCACAAAGGAGCGGGGCCGGAGGGACGGCCCGGGACCCGCCGCCCCCGCGCAGCCCGCTGGCGGCTCCTCGCCCTGCCGCTGCCCGCGGGCACGGCCCCCTCCTCTCGCCGGGGCTGCCCGACGGTGCGAGCCCGAGCCCGAGCCCCAGCCCCGCAAACGGCCGGGTCAGGCCCGCAGCTGGGCGGCTCTGCCCGGGTAGCGGCGGCGCTTCCCCCGCTGCCGGACCGGCCCTGTCCCCCGGGAGGGGTGCCCGCTCCCCGCAGGGCGGCCGGCGGCGGGGCCGGGGGTGCCGCTCACCTCTTGAAGTCGCGCATCAGCCTGCGCCGCGCCGGGGTGGACATGATCGCCGCGGGGAAAGAGTCCGCGGCCGCGGCGCCGCCTCCCTCCGCCGCCTGCACAAACAACCCGCAATGGCGTCTCCCTCCGCGGGGGGCGGGCCGCGCCGCTGGGCCGGCCGACGTCGCGGGCGGGGGGGGGGACACGACACGATACGAGTCGGCCCGGCCCACCCCACCGCGGGGGGAGGCGCTTGCGCGCAGCTCCGCGCCCGCGGAGGCGCTGAGGGCCGCCCCGCGCTACCTCCGCACTTAGAGGCGTTTTGGACGAGCCAGCGGGAAAGGGCCGCACAGGATCGGACACTGTAGTGCCCGGCTCCGCGAGCCTGTCATCAGAACTGTCTCACCCCCAGGGAAGATACTGTTTTCATCAAAAAAAAAAAGCTGGTTTTGTTTTTTAAAATTACAGTTTGGGGCTTGAACAAAGCAGTTTTTAGCAGGGAAGAAACAGCAAGCTCTGCTTTTAATTTGGAGTCACTGAAGAGAGTCAAAGCGGCTCAAGGAGCCGGGGTGCCCGGGCAGCAGGCCGAGGGCAGGCACGGGCCACGGCCGCATCAGGGCTGGGGGAGAGCGGGTGCGAGCGACGCGACAGCGCTGGCCTAAGAGCTAACGGGTACGGCCAGTATTTAGAAAAATATTGGTACCCAGCTGGCTTGTGTGCTGAAGCGAGGTAGTGGGAAGCAGGGAAGGGTGCTACCTTCTTGTTTTCATCCCGTTGCTCCGACAGACCGGAGCGGATCTCTCCAAAGTCATGGCCCAGTTCTTGAGCCCTAGAAGTTAGCGAGCCCCAGAGCCTGGATCTGTGCGACTGCACGTGCCTCCTCGCTTTTCTTTCAGATGGTTTTAAGGAGGTCGAAACATCATGAGACTCATAACGAAGTGACAGAAATAAACACTGTCTTCACCCTCTGCCCATTTGTTTCGCCTCCAGCTACCCGTGCACTTGCAGAGCACTGATCCTGGGTTTAATATAGCACAAAGCCAGGAACTGCTTTTTAACAAAGCTCGTGCCAAGCCCGCGCTGCAGCAGCTCCACTGACAGAGGTTGCTTTAGGCACAGACTGACCTGAGCACTGCTCTGAACCAGCACCTCACCTGGGTCAGGACTGCACCCTGCAAGGACTTACGCTCTGAACACTTTTTAAGCCAACGCCCCACCGCAGTGAAAGTATTCAGATGCTAAAAGTGAGATATAAGCGTAGGAATTCACGTAAAGCCTGACACTGCAAGCGAGCAAGCTTTTTCAAGAGGCTTGGTAATAACAAACTATCATTCCTCAGCCACTAAAACATTCTTCCCCACACTAACGAGAAATGGTTCCCGCCAAGCAGTCCTCTCCGCTGGGTCTTCCTCCTCCTCTCATCACACACACGCTTTAATTTTACATTCCTCTAGCTTTATACAGTTTATATTTAGCTCCAGCTAATATGTAAGGGAGAAGGCAGACTGTAAAAAACAAGTGCGAGCTTGGACCTGTATAAATAACGAACATGGGTTTAACAACATTCATTATTTCCCTATTAACACGCACCCAGCCAGGGCAGCCAGAGCATCCCCTACCCGAAGGGCAGCTCTCTACCCTCCCAAGCTCCAGTCCCTCCCAACGCCCCCCACGCCCAGAGCTCCCCTGCAGGGAAACAGCCACTGCCCGCCCAGAGGAAAACCAAAAAACCAGAACAAACTCCAAACATCAGGCACCGAATGAGCTAAATCTGAAATCCTACATTGTTTCCACCTGGCTCCGGAACTTTTTCAACAACATCTCAACAGCAACAGTATTTCTTCTTCTCGGTCGCCACCACAGAACAGCGTGTTGACGTTCTCTAATGGAACATTTTCTTTTTAATCCTACCTTGCAGTTACACAGGTGTGGCTGGTAGTTTTATTAATAAATGGAAAGCTTTATTTTTTTCCTCTGAAGAACCAGCTGCAATTTCTGCCCTGTTGATTGTACGGCACATGTAGGTTTTAAATGAAGTTAACTATATCCCAAGCTAGTTTCAAAAAAATCAGTCCCACTGTAATGATAAAAGAGAGGCTCTGCCCCTGCTAAGGTGGTTTAATATGTCTCAGAATGAAATCTGCACTAAATAACCACTTTAGATTTATATCTGCTGATAACTGTTTTCAGTACTTCCTTGCTTAATGAATTTAAATGACTGCCATTACTGTTTAATTTCACTACAGGCATTTTAGTTGAAACATTTTCAATTTCTCATATACTTGTAACTCACCCACTTCCAGAGCCAGGTGGAAACAACAATTTCAGAACTAACTTTTTCATTTGGTGTCTGGAGGTTTTTTTTTTTCTGTGCAACCGTTAAAACTATCCACTGTAACAGTGCTTAAAAAACTTGGAAAATATCCTTACACAGTGCACAGTCTAGAACATGAATGAACATTTTCCTTCTACAACCTTCTTGAATAGTACTGAAACAGATCTAACAACTTCCTGATCAGAAAGTTCTTTCAAGTTCTGTTTTTATCCCTATTTTTCCCCAAAAATGATATTTGATAAGGGATGACATTAAATAAAAAGGTAGCATTTTGCAGCATAGTCATTCTATATTAATCTTGAATAAACACTACATATTTGTATAGCATTTTGCAAAACCAAAACATTTTTAGGGTAACTTTGTCCCATCACAGGATTGAGAACTAACAGTGAAAGCAAACTGTTTGCTTCTCTGTTTGTTAAAACAATCCATCCTCCTAGTAACTTTTTTTTTTTCCCAGGTCACTCTCTCATGCTGCAGTGTCCCTCTGGGACGAGTTAGTTATATTTACACCAGTCAAGGCCAAGCCTCCAAAATTAGGGAAATGAATAAGCCAAGTCACCTGTTAGAAACTGGTTTTGTTCTCAATCATTGCAGCAGCCACTGAGGAGAGATGATCCTTCTTCCCAAAGCACTTGGGAACAAAGATAATCCACCAGGTCGTGTGGCAAAGAAATGATTGATTTGCTCATCCTTAGCTCCAGTATAGGAGCAAGTAAGTGGTGCCACAGTAAACAGAGTTAAGGAGCTTATTTGATCAACACAGCAGCAGAGCTAGAAGCAGCCTCTGAAGCCCCACAGCATAGTGATTTAAGGGTGTTACTTCAGTGTACCCCAATTCCCAGCCCATCTTGGAGAGTCCCTGAGCCTCCTCTGCGCCTGTTACTGCCTCCAACCCCACTTCAAATTTTCCAGAAAAATACTGGACTCTGAAAAAATGCCTGTGTGGACCTACTCAACCTATCCTCTTATTTTGACAGGAAACTGTTGATGATTACTCTTTGACTGTATTTCAGTGAATTCTTACTTACTTAAGGGTATACTACCTACAGAACTATGAGCATGACAAAACCCGAGCTACCACCCGTGCCTCCCTCTCCCCGGTAAACCGACTGGCCAGACGGTATTTAACACTTGTTATAAGTGACTCCACTTCTCCACAGGCTCAGCGCAGCCACCTGCTTCAGGATTTTTCAAGAATCTAAAGGAATTCCCTCAAACTTTATGTATGAATTAATTTATTTTTGCAAAGACCGGAGCAGGGGGACGGCAGTTCTGCCCCTGGGAGCAGCAGTTACCCCTTTCACGAGCCCAGCGCTGCTGAACGCCCTCCATTACCTGATGCCACGACCCGCAGAGGCAAAGGCGGCCGCGTCTGCCCGAGCAAGACACGTTTAACGAGCAGCTCCCGCTGAGGAGAGAGCTACCGCTCGCCTTCGCGCCCGCCGGCGGGAAGCGCGGTTCTGAGGGAGCGCGAGGCGGAGCCCCGCCCAGCCGTGCGCCTGACGTCACCGCGGCGCCGCCCCGCCCGTCGCCATGGCAGCAGGGCCCGGCGGCGCAGGCCGGGGCGGGGGGCCCGGCGCGGTGGGGGGCCGAGAGCGGCCCTGGGGCCCGGCCCGGCCCGGCCCGGCCCGGCGGTGCCGTGCGCGGGGGCGCCCGGCCCGCTTGGCCCGTCGTCCCTCCGCAGCGGCGGCGCCGAGGCCTCAGCGCAGCGCTCGCCGCAAGGAGAAGCGGGTGCCG
Organism: Ciconia boyciana; assembly: GCF_034638445.1. NCBI lineage: Eukaryota > Metazoa > Chordata > Aves > Ciconiiformes > Ciconiidae > Ciconia > Ciconia boyciana. The sequence goes on along the minus strand of NC_132942.1, from coordinate 3,594,868 downwards.
GGGGTCCGCCGCTCTGCAGCCCCCGCCGACACCGGCCCCGAGCCCTGCTGGCGGGGCCAGGCCGCAGGCGGGCCCGCTTTCAAAGCTACCATTAGCCATTTTTGGAACAGGGCGATAGCGCAGATACCCGGGCCCTTCCCATTCACGCTGGTCGCACCTTTTTATTCTAGACGGTGGGGCCGTGTTTATTTTCTTTAAAATTTTCATTCCGCGTTTTCAATGGCACGTGTTTAACGGTGCGGTTTGGAGACGCCTCTATGAATGTGCATGTGGGTGAAGCCCATTCTTATCTGTCCCCATGTGTGCTTAAAAACAGCTGGACTGAGGGGTTGGGAGCCTGAGGGCTTGCAGAAACATTTAGGACAGTGTGAGTGCTGCTGTCTTCAGGTGTTACTCCTCTTGAAACCCTGTCTATATGTTTAAAGAACTGTACGTGCCTCGAATTAATTAAAACACTTGTCCTTCTGTAAATAAGTAAAACCATCTGAAGGTGTACGACATCTTTGCCAAAGCGGGAGGGGAAGTTAAGGAACAGCAGTGACGTGCAAGCACGAGGACACGGGACAGACAGTGGGCATTCAAATATTGTATGAGAAATCAGAAAAATCCGTTAACAAAACCACAATGAGAGACGTAAAGTTTCTACAGGTTAGCAGCTTTAAACGTGTAAAACAAAGGGGAAATGGCTTGACCTGCATCATTGTCAGGGGATGTGGTGACTGGCAGGCTGCTTTGTGCACAAAACAGCGTGAAAACAAATTCTTTCTAAAATACTTTGCTGCCAAATTACAATGAGCATCTAAAGGAAATTTAAAATTTGGAGCCAAAGTTTGGAAATGATGTTGACAAAAGCAATCCCTGTTTAAACTAAGCCATGGAAGAATATTGCGTGAGTGCTGGTGAGTTATTAATTACCCTGCCTAGGGTGTTGTTGCTGTGGGTACTTCCGTACCAGAGCTCTTGCCTGTCCTCGGCACAGGGGAGGGAAAGCAGAACAGGCTGAAAGGCTTCCCCTCCTGCTTCTGCAATTCAAAGGTCAGCCTTGCAGCTCACATCGTGTCCTGCCCCAGCTTCCCCAGGTGGCCTTTTTTGTCAGCTGTGGATTACATCACTTTTCTTTGGCTCTCTTCCCAGCATCCTCCGTGCACATTGGCCGCAAAAGGGGCGGTGTATTTATTATACCAGTTCTGTGCCATCCCTAAACAGAAGCGGGATTATCTACAAATATTTCCTTGCAAAGATATCTCAGCATTGTTACGGTGCAGTGGGGAGATCTCCCCTAAAAGCTTAGTGGTAATATTTGAGTTTAGACCTATATCCATGAAAGGTCTGCAATAATTTTCATCTGGACGTAGGTCATGCTGGAGTTTCTCCTAGCCAGAGGTACCAGCTCACTCTGATTTAATCAAACTTCTGCAAAATATGGGAACAATAACTTGTAGTCAGATTACAAGGTTATAAATTTGGATTCTTACTTTTATGCTATATATTCAGCCCACTTCCACTCTTTGCTGGATGTTTTGCAAATGTAGTTCTTATCAATTTTTAATTAAGCATAATGGCACATTTTGCCATATGGGTCCCTCAAGTTCTCTCCAAGTTAGCGTATGCAGAGGCCTTACCTCTCGATGCAGACTGATTGATGTCCTGGCTCTCACCGGCATTAAGATGTGGTACTACGGAGAGTGTAGCCCTCAATTTAAAAAAAAAATTACGGTAATTAAAAGGACAGATACTTTTGTACTCAGTTAAAACTAGCTTTGGTTTTAACCTAAAGCTGCTTCAAAATATCAAGAGATAGTAATGTAAAAATTAAATGGTAAATGGACCTCAGTGGAACGGTACATGTTTTTCATGCGATTCTTTTAATATGTGAGTTCTTATCTATGATTTATTAGTATAACTAGAACGCATTCAAGAGGATGTTTTTTAAGCTAATGAGAAGAGCTGCTCGTTTCTTTGCTGTATTCCTGGCTCAGCAGTCGTAGTTCAGAGCCTGGAGGTGCATTGTGAAAAACAACTTGGTAAATATGTTTGAATATTGGAGGAAGGCTGACAGAGCAGAAACGAAGACTTTTAGCGTATTTTCAAAATAATATGCATCTTTAATTAAGCAAATTATAGTTCTTGTTATCAACCTTTTAAAGAGGAAGTCTATATGAATTGAAATAAAAAGCTATGGTGGAAAGTGTTTTTCTTCTTTTACCGACAGCAATTTCATCATGAGAATATTGTCAACCTGATTAATGTATTTAACCAGAAAAAAAAAAGAGTTTACTTGGTGTTTGAATTTATCGATCATACAATTCTAGATGAGCTGCAGCATTATTTCCATGGATTGGATAACAAAAGGCTTCAAAATACCTTTTCCAGTTACTACAAGCAATTGAGTACCTTCACAACAATAATGTAAGAACTCGCCTGAAAAATGGGTCATAAATAAAATGTTATTGCTTTCAGATCATACCTTTTCCTTTTTGTAGCATTTCGTCATACAGATATCAAAAGTGTTCATTCTTTATTCAGAAAAAGGTTTTGTTTCGTAGCTTAAGACTTCCAATCAGCTTGAAATGATCTGCAGAATTGGAATAACACAGTAAAGAGACATTGGACTAGATGATCGGAGGAGCACTTGGGTGGTTGTAGTACTACTGCAGAGTATTTGGACCCATCTCTGAAATTCGGGAAAGCTAAAAATATTCAGTACTTTATCCAGCCCATGGCGTTACTACCTTAGCAGCTGTCTTCCCCGCCGTTGCAGCAGCTTGCTTATCCTTCCCTACTCCCACCTGGTGCTTCTCCTTCGTGCTGTCTCATCTCTTTTCATTCCTTTGGGTTTGTCCTGCTGTTGATGGGTGGGGAACTGTGCAGAAATTTGTACTGCCCTGCGCAGCAATCCTGCTCTCTTTCGCTCATCACCTACATTAGGCAGTTGCTAATTGTAGTGGTATCGGGACAGTGATGGCTTTGGAAAATGAGGGCACCGTGTGCCTGAGTCAATTCTGAAGTAGCAGGAGGGGTTTTTTTTCAGTCCATGCTTTCATGCCTTGAGAACTGCCTTTCTTTAAAACAAACAGAACCCATTTCTTATTAAACTGATTTAGGGTTCTTTTGTTGTTGTGGGTCAAAGATACCTTTATGCTCTGGTTCCAGATTCAGTGAAAGCAGTGCAAGGTTTATCTTTAAATACAGTACTGTTATTGTATAAACCAAACAGATTATTAATATATTTTTTAAATTCTCTAGAAGATGGTAATCTATGTTACTCCTAGGCAACCTGTGCCCGTTTGCCCTGCAGATGATTTTCTGTATTATCCATATCAAAAAATGTCCAGTAGCGTTGGCGCTGAGCCCTTGTGATGGTCAGTGACAAGGGCTGTCTGAAGAGCCCTAAGGAGCAGCGCGAGAGAAGATGCTGTGAAACTGAGGAAAGAAAGATGTGCAACTTCAGAGATGTAGCAGACGTGGTTAACAACATGTTAACTTGGAAGCTTTTCCAAGTATGTAATTAATTCCCACTAAAGATTTTATTCTGTATTTTATAAAATTCTGTTATTGTCCACCTACTATTATGAAATTCTGTAGAGGAGGTTTGGAATTGCGGAAAGGAGTGATAATTCCTGTCTGTATGCTCTCATTCATGCTGTTAGATATTGATTACTATTATTTTTAGTAATAATAATAACAGTACACTGCAGTAGTTATTCTGGTAATGTTGAACTATAAACATGGAGGTAAATAGCTTTTTAACAAGCCAGGATAATTCCTTTATTCTCAAACCTCAAATATAGTTTGTAGTGCAGAATGAGTCAGCGGGAAGGATCTGCTTTTATGTAGACTTCTTCTCTGAGAGAGGAAGCACAGAGAGGAATACAGCAGTGTTGCATAGTTGGATTCATTTCAGTTTTGAAGATAGCAGGCTTTTTGATGAGAGATTTTTAATGTATTTTAGCCACCTCCATGGGGATACTAGAATAAGAATATAGTATACAATCTTTGTTTTAACCAGCTGATTTATTATCTGTTTCACAATGTCCTTTTTGTCAAGAAGTTGGGCACCTCTTCTTCAGAGTATTTCATAAAGAGCCCAGGATTTTCAGGGATGGTACTTCGTGAAGTCCAGCATCCTAAAAATGCAAGGAAAAGGTTTCCCCAGCTCACCGCCTTGCTGGAGACGCCAAACAGCATTTCCTATTAGAAACCCCATTCAGTTACAGTCTGTCGCCCTAACTCACATGAGGAGCTCAGTGGGTTTAATTGGGATGTCCACACATGAAGAATGTGGCACATCAGAAATTGCTAATTAGAGAAGTTGGGATTTTCAGAAATGCCAAGGAGATTCAGGAGTGCAAGTGCCAGTCCACAGTTTCATAAGTATTTAAGTTAATTGAAATTCACCGACGTTATAATTACTATATTCACTGAGATGCAGTTGCAGACACTAATGGTTTTCAGAAAAAATGTGTTCTGTTCAGACATTGAATCTTGTTTCCCCCGATGTCAGTGGGAACGGGAATGGATTTAGGTTTTGCCATTTCCATTAAGCAAAATCAAAAATCCAATAGGCAATTTCCTGTCATAAAAAGATCTGAGAGAGCAGATGGAGGAAGAATAATCTAATTGAGATGCATTTTCTATTTTACTAGCTTGCTCTATTTCATTTTTAAGAGCATACCTAAAATGTCTTCTTCCGCAAAGAGAGCTTGTTCATTAAGTCTTAAAATAAATGGCAAGCAAAAAGCTCTTCTACAAATCCAGAATGCTAGTGGTGATACCAGGCATTTCTAATAACCTATTAACACCATGAAAACTCAAACAAAAAATGATGAAGCACTCTGTTGAGTGAAGACCAGCGAAGCTTTCACCAGCAGCAGGCTTTTCTGACTCATTCTTTCCCCAGCAATAGAAAATGCAGTTGCTGCAGAGAAATGAAGGATCTCATTCATTCATGGGGGACAGGGAAAAGCAAAGACCAGCGGCCAAGCTTTCCTCCCGTGGCTGAATTACAGCGTGGGAGAGGGTTTACTCCTTCCCTCTCTGGTTCCATTACGCCCTTCCAAATCTCTGATAGTTCTAGGGGAAAATCTGTTCAAATCTCCGTAGTCATTGATTTTGTTGATGATGGGTTGACTTTGTGTTACAGATATATTTTCAGAAGGTGTTAAGTTATGACAGCTATGTTTAATACTTAAAATGAAATGGAGCTTTGAAGTGTATGAGAGAAGAAAAGGAAAGCAGTTTATCCATTAGGCTACTTTGATTCCTCAGAAGTCCTTGTAACCCTTCAAAATCCTTTCACAAACATTTCAAGAGCTTTCAGGAGGATTTATTTTATTTTGTCTTAGTGTGTTTATTCATGTTTCTTTTAGGTTTCCCATGTTTAAGAGGCATCACACAGAGAGAGCATAGAGGGACATTATAAAGTGACCCAGTTCGGAAGTGGCCACCATCATCCAGCTGTGGTAGCCAGAAGCGGAACGGAAACAGAGGGTCGGAGGATGTTCTTTCAGAATTAGGACATGATACAGGAAGCCGATCTCTTCCCATGCATTCAGAGGGGTATTAGCCCATCTATTCCAGACATCTGATTTATTTGTTTAGGTTAGATGAGTTTGTTTTTCATACAGTCAGTCAATGGAGAGAAGCAGAGATTCTTGGAAAATGCTTCACATCACCCCAATTAGGCAATAGTTAAACTCTTAAATCAGACATTCTAGACTGCTTAAGGAAGAATGTCTCTGTTGGGACAGGGATCCTATCTTTCTCACCTGGGCCTTTTAATTTAAGAAGCTCCAGACAGGCAGTCTTAAAGTTGGGCGATATCCCTCAGGTATGCAGAAGAGGAATGTATGAATGTGAGATACAGAGCGGATATGGCAACGTCAGCTCTGCAAACACTGCTGGCAGGGAGCCTGAATCCACCTGCGCTGGGCTGCAAAGCCGTTGTATCTTCCGATACGCTCAGAGAAGACGTTACATGTTGGAGGAAGAATCTGTAGTCAGAGACGCTACGTTTTCCTGGCTGGCCAGAAGATCTAAGTTGATGAGCTTATGGTACCTGTCTATTGTTTCCTATTCCATGCTCAAAAACTGCACGACTGTAAGAACTTCAGGCTCTGTTTGTGCATGTGAATCACATCCGCAGAAGCGTAAAGGGTAGGGCAGCACATGTAAATGCAATTTGGAAATAAAGATATAGGGACAGATCATTGGCTATAGAGAGACAGGGGAAGCGGGGGAGGTGAAAAAGCCTTGAGTTGAGGGATAGTTGCCACAGCTACTCTGATAGCCCATTCACAACCCCTGTCTAAGAAATTACAGGAGTATTTTGGGACAGTCCTCCAGCAGAGTGCTCCTAAAGGGAATATTTTCTCCAGTATAATTTAGATAAAACTCTGGGGCCCTTACCTACCCTAGAACTGGCAGCTAAAATAATAACTCACCTTCCACCCACCTGCTGTGCCAATTCAGAAAGATGAGCCAAAAACCATGAACTAGGTTACACAGCAACAGAATAAGACCCAGACATCCTAGATGTTACTGAAGTAGGTGCGATGACAAAAAAATATGAGATAATTTAAGTAGAGAACAGACACCAAATAGCACTAGGTGAAAAGATTCTTAATAATCTAATCATATGAATTTAGGAATAATATAATGAAATGAACAGATATAATTTCATAACTATGTGCACACTGGTAAACCGGTCACTCCTGTAGGTTGCAGACTGTCCTTGGTTTGTGTGTGTGTGCAGCAAAGTGGAGTTATTCAGAGGAGCCTGAATATGTCCCAAAAGGTCCCCAAAAGCCTGTATTTCCCTAAAGTTCTATAAGATCTCTCACAAAACGTTAATTATATGTTCTCCTACACAAACAAGGGTGGATTCAGAGACACTAGCCAAGTCTTCACTGTGCTGAGCCTGCTCCTCATGAGGCATACATTTTATCATGGAAAAGAACCCGACCTGGCCCTTTGCAGAGCGAGGAGAAATCACACAGTGAACAGTGAAGAAAAACCAGTTTGCTCCCATCCAGACAGAGGCTGAGTAAAGCAAACTCCGCACTCAAAACAGCAAATAACATGCAATCACCTTTTAATGTATAAAGAAAGGCCAACGGGTTACGGTAGCTTAGGAAATGCAATTTCTAGTTTTTAACTTGTTGAACGCTCAGCTTGGCCACAAAGGGGTTTTTACAAGAACGTCCATACAGCACTTCGTATCATACTTTTTAACAACGGTTAACATTTTTCTTTATGACACACTAAGGGCGTCCTGGTGTGATCTACAGCCTTAAGCATTGTTTTGGAGTGATTTCTCTAAAAATCACTGTTCGCTTCGTCTGTGTTGCGCTGAGCCCGCCAGCCAGCAGGTGTGGCTGTCAGCCTTTTGAAATCCACGGGATTTCTTTTCTCAGCCCCGAGGCTGCAGAGAGATGTCATCACTGTACCCACTTCTAAGAAGGATATCATAATGCTGCACGCTTGCCTTCACCCTCGGAAATCCCCGGGTAACTGTAAACACGAGTGCCGTACGTACGGGTGTCTTTTGTGCAGATGTAAACGTCGGTATTTTTTACTGCAAAGGACTTGAAAATATCGGTTGTGTCCTTTGCTGACAAGCTCCATTTTTAATGTATAAAATTGGCATTATCCTCGGCACGATTCATGAGGTATTTGGCTCTCTGAGTTGTTAAATAACATATTTACTTTAGATGCTGGTATATAATTTTAAGATAAAATATTCTTTAATATAACTTAAAAGATCATTTCACTTTTTGCTATCAGATTCTTACCAGAGCTGAAAGCCCAGTTCTCACAGGAAAAAAAATTAAATTCTCCTTCAAAGCACAGAGGGAATAAGAAAGATGTAGAACTACTAAAAGATCAGAAGTGCTGTTTTTAATGCCTGTCAGAATGGTCCAGGATTTGGGAAGGTGAGAACTGCTTTTCTTAGAATATTTTCTAAGAATATTTAGAATATTTATTGCTGCATAAAATTGTTATTGTAATTACAACACACTGGTGCTGGATTAGCTGTGTGTCTTCATGGGCTTGAATCTAATCAGTATCATTGCAGTGGAAAGCTGAATGTTGATTTTGAGGGAGAAGTATTTCCAAAATTAAATAGAACAAAGTTAGCAGGTTTTTAATCTGCTGTCTTGTATTTCAATATTTTAGATTGGACCTCAACTCAGTGGTTCACTTGTATTTAACAAAGCAATTGAGCACATATTCAACTACAAGTGCATTGGATTCAAGCACACATACCCGCTTTTACAGCAGGATGACTGGACTGTAGGTTTACCCACGCTGCTGAACTAGAGACTACACACCTATAGCCAGAGTAAGGGAGGAAAATGCATGCAGGATCCAACCTCAAAGACTTCTCATGTTGATACTTTCCTACTTTTCCTGTCTAATGGTGTTCGTATTTTACAGGTGGTTTTAAACACCGACATCAAAAACTTCTTCACTTGTTAAAGGATCTTCCAGCGAGATGGGACATCCTTTGGGGGTCTGTGCATTATTACGGAATATTTATCTTGCAGATCAACATCTGCTGTTTTATTCCAGGTATGTTAAGAAAACGCTGGACTGAGTGTTCCAGCTGATGTTTTGTCATAGTTTCCAAAAAATAAAAGAAAGTCAATGAAGATTGTATGAAACCAGTCACGATTGTGGAGTCAGCAATTGCTGAGCTGACTTACATGTGGAATAACAGTCAGTAAAAAAAACATCAAAACTTGGCTCACAGAAATTTCCTGAACTGGAACAGCCAACAGGATTATTTTTAGTTCAGGTTTTAACATTCTATCATTTAAAGGGAAAACAGTTGCCAGATAAAAAACATTACATACCGTTTGAACAAAAGATATTTTCTTACGTGCTAAACTTTAAACAACAGATTTTTACAGGGTATGGTTTCTCGACTACCTCTGTTTCTTAAGTTTTCCAGCCCCAGCATCATTAACAAAAATAAAGCTAGTGTGAAAAAGTGAGAAGGGACACTTTAGCCAAGAGCTCCTTTCAGTGTACTTTTACAGTGACGTGAGGAGGTGCTAGACTTGGTGGTCCACCATTGCCCAGGAAACCCCTTTACTCCTAAACAGTGATTGTAGGCTGTAGCTTGGCGAGCAGGATGACAGGCATGAAGGATTTTAAATTATTTATTTAATATTTTTTGTTATTAAATTATAGTATTTAAATGTTCACCGTGAAATTACCTATTTAGACTTCATAGAGTCTAATTTTGTATCTGTTTACTCTGTATAATTATAAGCCATATTTAGCTTTGGCTACAGCCTTTTATCCCAACAACTAAACATGTTTCATCCACAAGTGTTCTGAAACTTTATTTCAAAACTGTTTCAAAAGAAATATTCGGTCCAGCTTGATTAATGTTTCTTTTGGCAGCAGCGCTGCCTTAGGCAGCCCAAAGTCATGTTGTTTGTTTCCAGTCCCACATCTTTCCCTAAGCTGTCCTGGCGTAATTGCATGTGGGGTTGCACAGTGAACCCGGTCAAAGACTTGATCTTGACTAAAATAACCTGACCAAAGATGGTTATTTTGAACTTGGATCCCTTTCCTGCACAACAGCCTCACCAAGATGCGGTGGCACCAGTGAGACAGTAGCCTGGGAAGGGAAGAGCGAGAGGGGCACAGGGAAAAGACGGGCTGCTTCACCCAGGACATGAAACTGCAGCCCCGGCTTTACAAACTGAAACCCCCTACAATGACTTTGGCCCGTTCAGTATCTAAAGAAAAAAGAAAAAAAAAAAGTAATTGCATAGCTATGATACCGTAGTCGTGTTTGAATTATGTTTCTCCAGTATTCATGTCTAAATTAACTGAATGTAGTATGAATTAATGACATGCTACAGGGATTAGTATACACAGATAACGTGGGGAATCTGCATAATAATGTAAGATTAGGGAAAACATGCAAACGTGCATTTCTGGGAGGAAAATCTACTTAGAGAACGTAAATTACAAACAAAAAAAAACCTAACAGAAAATTAGTAGGTATTTTATAGTTATCTAGCTGCTTTCTGTTACCAGCCCTGATTGATGATGGGTCTGCAGCAAGATGAACAGTTACTCATTAACAGCCGAGTAACTACAGGGTGATTCAAGAGGCCAGGCAGCATCCTTGATTGTTGGTATTCACTGGGTGTGAACTGAGGTTAAATATCCTGCAGAGGCGGTAAAAGAAGCTGCAACTAGAAAAATACCTAGTGGAGGCGAGCTAAACTGCTGTTCCACATGTTTAACTGAAACGGGTAGGATTTGGGGTTATATGGAAACTGTGTTATTGGGGCTATATGGAAAACATTATTGGGGCTCTCTTGTCGATCCTGTATTTTTTGGGAGAAGCAATTTCTGCCTGATCATTACGTTATCTGGTATTGCGAGGTGTCTGTAAAATATTTGAAGCATCTTGCTGAGCAGCAAAGCTAATACAATAAGGAAACTGGAAAAGTTCATGAGCGGTGAAGCCTAGAAGCCTTTGTTTATCATAGGAATTAGGAAGCAAACTCCAATTCTTATTGCAATAACTCTTCATATTTGTTGTCACATATTTAAAATTTTTTTTGTTAGCTTTCCTCTGTTGCATTTTCCAGGTGGTCACTGACATTGCTAGGAAAAAAAAAAAGTACAGACACCCCAAGCTAGATAGTAGGATGTGCTAGAAAGCTATGAAAAGCCTGGAATGTTAAAAAATTAAACAATGTTAAATAATAAAGAGCCCTATTGTTACGTTTAAGTTTAAAATAAATATTTCTTTTATTTTGTGGCTTTATAACGTGATATGTATTTGAATTCAGCAATTACAATATAAAATCTTGAAATATGAGCAGAGTTTTGGATAACATTTCATGGCAACAAAAAGTAACACCATCAAAATTAGGACAATTTGGGCACATCTTAATTTCTTCCTATTTAGTCTTGCATCGTTTGTTAAACTTAAGCATCAGGACAGTGCAGCCCTTCCAATTTTGCTCTCTTGCCTGTGCCTTGCTGCCAGCCCGTTTATGCCGGAGCGATGCCCCTGCTGTGGCAGGATTAATAAAGCGTTGACAAGCAGATACTAACTGTAACAGCTGTTTTATGGGTTATCAAGTGTGGGTGTGAAAAAGCCGCACTGGCCCTCTGAAGAAAGCAGATTTACTGTAGATAAACCTTTTATGACATCACGTGGGTGTAGCCAACACTTCAGAATGCCTCATAAATTTGTAAGTATTTGTAAAGTGTATGTCTTACACATGGCTCATCCTTACCAACACTAGGCTAGTACAGCTCCATGCCCTGTGCTCAAATACCGAGACAATCAGAAGAGATTACATCAAGATTTAAATGCTAGGCTATTTTTAAAATCTCTTCCTCTCCTAATGCATTTTCCCATATAATCCTATCTAAAAATTTATTTTGGGGGCTCGGGGTAAGTAGGGAACTGGGGGCTTAAAGTCACCAAATCCAGAAAAAGCTTACATGGGCTAGGGGTTAGAGTTAGAGCTCAGAAAAGCAGATTTCATTCTCTGCATCCCAGCTCAGGAAATGGAAGAGCATACCTTGAAGATCCCAGAAAGAAAAACAGTATCTATGAGACTCAAAAAAAAAAAAAAAAAAAAGGTGTGAAAGGGAAGCAGAGATAGCAAATCCTTCAAGAATAAATAACACAATATTTTCCATTTAAAGTGGCCAACTGGATCTGACACTAGCCTAGAAGATGTCTGGATCGTGTTCCTTCCTTGCTGTGCTGAGATGGTTTGGGGTAAATAATCTCATTACTGAACACGTCAGATTCCTCTTCTGTGAAGTGGTATTGACTTTGCAAAGCCCACTGAGAGCTACTGATAGCAAATGCTGTGCTAGAGTTGGTATTAAAATTTGATGTATTCCCCATAAAAGACTGGCATTTGAATTCTTTTAGAAATGTGCTCACTTTGTTCAGATACAAACAATTATCAGGTTTTAAAAGAGTAGTCAGAGAAGACCTTATAATCAACTAATCTCTGCTGTTAAATGCTCTGCCCCCTGGAAATTAGTAATTATTTGCCTATGTGCCGTATGCCTCCCGCTACTCTGTGGAATTAGCAAATATAACACCATCGAAAGAGGAAATCGTAACACAAGCAGGAACCTCCTTGCAGGAAGAAAACTGGGAAAATAAAAAGGTGCTTCTGTGAGCAATATGGAAATAACTGCTCAATTCAGAAATATCTGTTGCGCTTACTGATGCAGCTGAAGGCACGTCCAGATCGCAGCATCACCAGCCATGGGCTAAGCAAGAGGATCTAGCACCATGAGGCCAACCACGCAGCTCAAACAGTTCTGCTCTTTGCCATCAGTTTCTATCTGTTTGTTCTTAATGATTTTCTGCAGAGGAATTAATATTAAAATTGTTAAGTGTTTTATTGCATATATGGATAAATGTTTAAGAAACATGTCACAGTTGCTTAACTGCAGAAGTGTATTTTCCAAGCGAAAAGATTGATTTTCAGAGACTGCATTAGACAAAGAGTCCCTCATGTCAAGTATTATTTTGAAGTGTTGCAAACAGATCTCCTTCCTTGTTAGTTGTGGGGTGTTACTGATAGTAAAAGCTGTACATCTTAAATCTCTGCTCAACGGCATTCTTTAGATTTAATGGAGAAAAAGTTGCACCAGCTGTTGAAACAAAATAGTTATTTTCCTAGTGTAAGTATTTTGGACTCATTGGTTAATTCTTTCCTTTGTTCTGTTGCATAGAAAGCTTATGCAGACTGTGATGAGACAAAATTACATCAGATATACAAACATCCTCTCAAAATTCAGAACTCAAATATTCCCTTGAGTCACTTCAGTACAGCTGCTAATTATCTCATAGAACGTGTTTTGCTGCAGTTTGAAGAGCATACGATGCCAAAGGAGGAACTGTTCAGTAACACCGTAGGCTTTACTTCAACTGTGTGAACGTTTCTCCAAACCAGAAGTCCCTACCTTTTTATGGGCGGGAAGGATAAACTAATAGTTAAAGTAGAGAGAAACAGCCAGTGCAGGAGCCATTCCTCCACTGAGAGCTCATAGAGGAAATATAGTGAAAGTTTTCCTTCCCTGACAAAGGGAAACAGGGAAAAGGGACTGATATGTCTTGTCTCATGCAGCGGTAGGCTAAGACTTAAGCACCACGTATCAGGTTCCCTGGCAAAACCTGTTGCCATTAAAGCCATGTTCTGCTTTGTTCTGAGAGAGGTGGGATGTGCGATATTCTGAAACTATTAACCATCCTCTTTTTCATTTCCATACACCAGGTAGAGAAGCTTCAGTATGTCTGAAATGATGTTTCAGTAGTTGAATGCTGAAAACTTGAAAAACTGCGATCTCAGTGAGAGATAAATATGTGCAGTTAATAAACGTATTATTCTTTCATTAAGCCCTAGAAGCAAATGCAGCGTTACTGAAGATGGAAACAATTTTGTTGATATCACTGGAGTTGAACACACTTAAGCCAGAATGAAACATAAATGTCCACATAATCCTCTGTGACCTCTCAATTATTCCCATGCAGCATACCAGTGATTTCACAGATTACACTGAAGGGAAGTGTAATTTAAACTTTCTATGGTATGTGTGCTCGTCCCTTTAACTTTCTTATTCAGTAGTCATTGAGGCAAGTTAATCTGTAGTGTATTTTAGTTGGAGTAAGGGTTGCAGCAGAGACACTTGGGCCCATTGTGAGCCTGTGTGTTCTTTCCAGTACTATTTTCCATAATGATTTCATCCCTATCCCAGTGTCTGATTATTAGAGGAATAGCCTCTGTATGCAGAAGACAATGTATTGATTGCTAGCTGTGGTGGAGCTGCGTGGGAGATGAGTGTTATGTAGCTACAGCTGGAGCTTGCTGGAGTAGAGAATCACTAGTACAAAACGTTTGCTGTAACTTTCCATGGATAAAAAACATTTCAGTAATAAGATACAGGATTCCCAAAATGTAGCTTAGACAAGTTTCACTCAAATATTTACAGTTAAGTATAAATATTTTCTGAGATTTAGGAAAACCTATCAGTGTCCACTGCTGCTTGTAAAATTCATGCCTGTACTCTTGGATTTTCTTTTTCTGTCTTAACTATAGTAAGTAAAATCCCTGTCTTAACAGAAAGTTTGTTCTCTGAACTTTTGAAATTGGTTGCCATCCAAAGAGTAACATCTTGTTTCCTGGAATGGGCAAAACATTCATTGATTTTTACCAGTATCAATGTTTGGTTTGGATTGTCTGCCTTAACTCTACCTCTGAAATCATGTCAAACCCAGCCCCCCTTGTTACACCATTCTTAATACTAAACCAGCTAGCTTGTGCTTGTTAATATCTACTCTTTTTTAAACATGTGCAGTCAGATTACATTGTCCCCCTTCGGTGTTACATAAAATCCACAGGTGTATAGTCGAAAAAAGGTTCACTGTAGGGTGGCATGTGAAATATATTGGCATGAAGAAACACCCTTTTTTAACTGGGTTGGTCATATGATTGGTATTTGGCAGAGACTCATAGCATGACTCAGTGAAATCTTTTAACAGTGAAGCTTCTCATATAGTAAACATTCCCAAGCACTAGACTGTATAGTTTTATTTCACTGAAGTAAAATCCCATTATATTAAATTATAATGTGGAGACACTCTCTACATTAATTTAATGGATGCAGCTCTTCAAGTTCTCACCATCTGTTCCACCCTTTAATTACAAAAAACAAAAAAGTACAATTCACAATCCCATCATAAAAAAAGAGGACTAGAAGTGATTTGGACGCACAGGTACGTATTATACTCCGACTGCCAGCATCTGTTACGTACATGGTTTCACTTGACAGTAAGCTGTACTTTGCTGGTAGCACCCCAACTTTAAAAATATGTATTGGCAGTTTCAAGTCGATAAATGGTTAGTCACTGCCTCACCTAGAAATCTTATTGTCCAGTGCTGTGGTTCTGACTGCACCTTAGATACAGCTGCTTTTCAGGGTAAGTGAAATTACCTTTGTGCCTGCGAGCCATGGAACGCTGCAGAATCTACATATGCGGTAAGTGAAAAGCCATGTTAGAGATACTCTCTGTCAGTATTTTTTAGAGAGGCTATCCTCTCTAAAAGGAATATATGTATTTTTTTCTTCTGGATGATACGAAGAAAGCATTTACATTTAAAAAAGATGAGCAAAATGCAAGTATTTGCATTCAGTGACACTGCCCAGAAGCTCTTTCATTCACAGACATAAGAAAATAGTGAATATGCTCACCTAATAGTTATGACTTTTCTTGTTAAAGATACCATATACTTTGAAGACAGTGTATTTCAGGTTAAAAAATCTAGTCACATAACTAGCAAAATTAATACTAGCTGTAACACTTCACAGAAGGGGAAGTGGGAGTTGAAATGGCCCTGAAAATCTTTAAACAGATACAAGACACATCTCCTGTCTCCTGATCTCTTCACGAGCCCATGGTGCCTCCTGCTATACTGGTTTCATAGTACAGAGTAAGAGCAAGAGTTATTTTCTTGAACACAGAAGTGTATTAAATAGTCACATAAAACCAGAAGAACTTGTTTTGGAAGAAGTCAGCCCTATCTCAAGGCTACTGTAAACTACACACCTTTATTGTGGAAATTCTTTTACTTGGTATATTATCTACACGAATAATTCTTGATAGATTTTGGTACATTTGCCTGACTATCTCCGGTTGGACACTGTCAAAAAATTAGAGCAGTAGTAGCTGTACGAATAAAGTTTTTTGGACTATAAGAAGAATGAATATGAATTATTTTCTGCTGTAATAGATACCATTTTTTAAGGGAAATGTAACTATAGTAAGGACAGAGAGGGCAATTTATGAAAAGGTAGATTGAGGGACTTCATCTAGAAACAGCTGCAACACAAGAATGGTAGGTTTAACACTTAACGCTGTTGAGACTGATTCGTATTATAGCTTTGGTGCCCTGGAAGGTGCTGTTTCTGAAATAAACATTCTTCTGAGAAAGTTCAGCCAGGTTTTTGTAAGATTATTTTTGATAGTAAAACGTGAATCAAAATTAAACTTGCTGTGCAGTGTCCCAAAGCACTGGGACGTGATTCCGTGACAGAGAGCCTCCCTTGTGAAGCTGGCAAGCTTCTCCCTCATTCTGGGTGACCGAGATCAACCACTGTTGTAATAGACCCCGCATCGCCTCTCCACTCATTCAGTCCTGTAATAAATATACATTCATTATGGAACTGAAAAATTCCAGTTGCTCAAGTTAATGACAGTTTTCTGAAACCAGTTCTTCTCTCTGATAATATACCTGATATCATTATTTAATTATGGAGTAATTATTCATCCAATGAAAACAGCAGTCATAATTTCATTGATCTCTTCAGTTTGTAAACTGAGGAGGAAAACCACACTGGCGAAGCGTACGAACTAACATTAGGCTTGTGCTAGATATGTACACCTGAGACTAAATCTCTGTGTACCACGGCAGCAAGCAAGGTTAGTACTAGCTCCTGTCTTTGAACACACAGAGACTGACAGCTTTGGGATGCACTTACTGCCTATGAGTGAAATTCAGCTAGTTATTCAGCTGACACAGCTTAAGTTCAGCACGCACTTGGGCAGCCCAGCACAAGCCCAGCTTTTAAGCCTGCAAACTTTTAGGATTTGTTGGCTTGGGCTTCCAATAGCTGGGTGCATGTAGCATCTGTATGACAGACATGCCATACAATATAGTGGACATGTGCACTCTACTTTGCCAGTGAATGCACTCAGCAGTTGTCACTAATGCTATATACATCAAAAAGGAAGTCAGATGCTCTGTCAGTAAGATCCCAGTTCCAGTTGAAATGCCGAGAGTTTTGGCATTACCATCTACCAGTGAGATTAACGGGTCACCCTTCATGGCCATTTCTCGTCCTTTTGCCAAACACGAGATTTTTATTAGTCAAATTTATAACAGTGTATTTTTTATTTTCACGTTATTTATCTTATACACAACTTCAGGGAGAAAAGCCTCTCAGTTTTGAATTATGTTTCCAGAACTTATGAGGTGTTGTGGATTACTTGGCTAAATCCAATTCAGTGAGGCTGAAAAGGGGGAAGAAAGGAAGTTATGCACAGGAAAAGGGATAGAGGAGAAGAGTGGCAATCAGGAAGACTGATGCTAGCTTTGGTGGAAAAAAGATGTTGATCAAGGAGGGAGGTGACAGCATGCAATGAAATAGGAGAGGAAAAAATAAAATGTATTATTCAAATAGAAGAGATCAGGGTTTGTTGTTACTGTGATCACTGGGAGAGCTGGGCAGTTTGTTACAGCTGAAGGGAGGTATCTAATGTTCTCAGGCTTGACCACTGCCTCTTCCCAACCATTTTTCATCCTTCCCAGATCACATGAGTTTGATGGATATGACGAGGAAAGGTTGGGGAAAGGTGACCTGGCTCAGGACTGGAAGGGTAAATAGTCTTGGCTAGTAAAAACGGAGACAGTACTTTGCCTATGAACACAGTGTTACTAATGAGGAAGCTCAGGTTTATCAAGTGTAGCTCCATCCACCTGGGGATATTCTCTTTCCAAGTAATTTACCATTGTTATTTTGTTTTGCATGTTTATATATTTACTATTATTAATCTCACAACTATTTTGACTGTCACTGAGTTGGCATGACTAGTAGTTTCTGCTTGGGCAATATACGATTACCAAGGATGCTTACGCTCGGGACTGAGGTGTGCTGACAACACATGACTTTATAATGCCAAACCTGAGTCAGTCCATGCATTTTTATTTCCTTAATGTCTTTATTTTCATGAAGATTAAACTGGCTCTCAAACTTTCCTTAAAAAAGAAGAGACGGTTCTAGCTAGGCTCTGTATAACCCAGCTACAGTAGTGCAAATAATTTCAGGTTGCTACAGCATGTTCTTCCACTCCACCCTTAAAATAAGGCTTTTGGTGAGAACACTGTTATGTAAGGCTGCAAACGAGATTTGGAACAATAATAATTACCCAACTTGCCACCTATTTTTAATACCTAAGATGGAAGGCACTGAAATTCTGAATGATAATATTCAAAGAGCAAAGCACAGCAGTGAATCCACCTATTACAATGAAATCTGACTCAGTATTAGGTTAAAAATAAGGTCAGGTTATTATTTGTAACTAGCTATTAGTAATAATACACTTGTTAACCACAGTGAAGCGAAATCATGATCTAAGAACAAGTGTGCCTGTGCAGTGAATATATCACGGTTCTCCTTTGTCCTTTAGCACATACACAAATAGATTTCAAAAGAAAATCTCCCTTCCCCAGTCTCTCTATTCAGAGGAAGCATTTAAGCAGCAGCCAGGACGCAGCACTGCTTGGAAGTGAGCTTCAGAGCTGATGCTGAGCTGGATGGCACGGCAGCAGTTTAGTCAAGCCATCTTTAGCAGATTGTGTGTACCCGTTTTGTCATGCAAAACATCTGTGACATCTCCAGAACAACACGGATATTATATTAACACGCTTTAGAAGTCATGAGTACTCCCCAACTGGGTTCATGCTTCCTTCACTACAAGATACTGGCAGTGCTATGAAGGAAACATACATTTACCTGGCAGGAAAGTGAGGGAGGAATACCTCACATTTTCTTGCTGCAATCCTTTTTTGCAGTCTTTCTATAGCTTAACTCTCTAGTTGCTTGGCCCAGATGAAGGTCATTATGACAATAACTGTGATGTGGTATTTACTGAAGAGTAGATATCTGGGAAAAAAATAAGGCAATAGCTATAATATGCAGAGAATCTCATTTACTCACTGAAATAAATAGGCTACAGAATGGCTACATCAGTTAGGTGTTGCCTGGCTTAAGTGTAACAAGATCTCCAGGAGAAGACAAGAGAAAGAGGCACAGAATAAAGGTAAGGAAGAGTCCTGCTTATTGGTTGAACTGCATGTGTACTACTTTGCAAGGGCACAGTTAAAGAGCAGAAATGTTATGATCAGCATAGGCAAAATGTCTCAAAGAGCTCAGGCTTAATATCCCTAAGTCTGCAGGTACAGCATTTGGTCCTCCTGGATTTAAAGGCATTTAATAGGATCGCAGTCTCGTTCCAAGGAAAACAATCCTCATTATGGCCCTGAAGCCTCCCTGGCTACATTAGCCAGCTGCCTTCTTTTGGATTAGTTACTGCATTTTGCCATAAGTCTATTCACCAAGATGAGGAGAGAAAATACATCCTGCAGAGGTTTCAGCCATAATCCAGCTGTGACATTGTGTCTGAGATTTCACAGAAGTCAGCAGTACAGCCCCTTGCTAAGATGTTGCGACTTCAAAAAAAACCACCTCTTACAAGTCAAGTCCTACATTTTTCAAATTCCTAAAGCCAGCCATCTGAAAGCCAGAAACCATGGTTTCTCCGTAGTGTGCTGGCACAAAAAGCAGATATATATCTATCCGAGGCCTAACGCAGGAAACATTATGTAGGAATTGTTTGTACAAGGCAGGTGGGATGTGCCAAGTTTGTGTCATTTATTAAAAAAAAACACTTTGGATCATATTATCTCCATGACAACTGCTTGCATATATTAATAACTTGTTGTGTGCTTAAACGTAGCTTATGGAAAAGACTGAACACTAGGAGAGCTTTTCCAGAGAAGGGACTTGTAACATGCGCTACGCTGATCAGAGCGCCACACCAGCAATGAGCAAGCCTAAAGCCTCCTAGCACAAGCTGAGCAGGACATTTCACAGGTGGTTGCATTATTTCTTTAAAAGGAAGGAATTTAAGCATGTGCCCAACTATCTATTGAACTGGGGTCTCTACTCTCTTGACTCTAAATGCTTCTGTCATGTTTGGCAAGTTAGATAACTTCAGTATCTGTTTCCTCAACGGGGCTGAAATCATGTATTTGTCCATCTGGCAACGACAGCGATACTTTGTCCTGGCAGTGGCAGTATTTGTAAAGTGCTCTAAAGATTAGAGCTGTTAGATGATACGTAGCATTTTCAGGACTGAGGAGGAACGTGGCCACGTGCTCAGGTGCACAGTGGTGTACCTACTTCACCCGTGCTCCTGCCCAGCCAGCCAGGAGACAGCACTGGGCTGGATGCACAAGCCAAGAGCGGCATTCAGTGCCACACTCGTGGGGAGAGAGTAGGACACAAAATATTTGCAAAATATTAAAAACCTAATGTTTGTGAATGAGCACTCTTTTCCTAGCTTTTTAAAGATTCTTGACTCTGAAATATCTATATCCATAGTGATTTGGAAAGGTGATTTTCACAGTTACTTTGTAACTTCTTCTTCTTTCAATAAGACTGTATGCTTCCTGCTTTCTCTACAACACCAGAGTGAACTATGAACTAGCAAATGTCAAGTAATATGTTTTGTGGTATATAAGGTGATTAATAATGAGATTCCACCCTTTACAGAAGCCATTTAATCAAACTTTTAAAGTGAGTAGGCCTCTGTTGATAGTGGTATTACTGGTGTCACTCATTTTGTCAGGCACTATCTGGACTCTGGAATGAGTCAAATGTACAGAAATAGTATTTGTTCATGCTGATGTAACACAAATATCCAATGTAAATAGCTTCTCTTTCAGTTCTCATCTTTTGCAATTGTTCTACTAAAGATCACAAGATTTATCTGACTTAATGGGATTATTAAGACATGAAACATACAATGTTTTGTCTCAGTAAGTGGCCAGTATTTGAATATGCGAGAGATTACATGATGTATACTTCTGACTTCATCTCATCAGGAGAAGTCCCTTTCCCCACAGACGCAGTTGACTTCTACACTGAAGTACCAGTGTCTATACTCTTTGCTTACAAAAAATGTACTAATCAAGGAAGCCAGCCCTACATCAAAAGGTGGCAACTCATTATTACAATATTGCATAGCCTTTTAATTCTGCATTTAGTATTAAAACACCATAGCAACAGACACTTCAGACATGCATTGACAGATAATTTAGAACCAGTAAAATATTCAGAGAGGTAAGTGTGAAGAAAACTAATTTACGTGTTCCTTACTCTACAATGCTTAATCAACACTACATTCACATAGTTGTAGGATGCCTGGCAATATAAATCTGCGTAGTTTAAGCACAAATTTATCTCTTACACTACAATGGAAATGTTGGTGTTACTGCAGTAACTGATAAGATTATTGCAATTGCTAACACACACGTCAATGAGTTTGGGATTCACTTCAGACCATTACAGAATTAGTTGGCACTACAGGTGGTTTTGCAAAAAAGCTGAATAACCTACCAACTCAATGCATGTAAACGTAAGCGCAGTCAGCTTGAAGAGTTAACCTTTTTAAGGAATGCTGTACATATGAAACACTTGTCACCGACTTAAGTGCCAGGATCGTGTACAGCAGTATGGACTATCCTTGACTCATCATGGCAGCCACACCCAATCCATCTCCTTAGTTACAAACCACACACACACACAAAAGCCTGGCATAAATTCGCGTACTAAATACGGAGTATTATTACTGCCATCTCACAATTCACAGCTTAATCTTACCGTATATCTGAAGTACTGACAAACCCCCAACTTATGCAACACAGCAGGTATTCTTTCATTATTTCACTCTCCTTTGAAGGCTCAGATAACTATCTAAGAAAGAAGAGAAAAGCAACTGTGATTCTCTAAACTATTGGTTATGACTCTCAAGCAGGAGGAAGGAACGAGATCTGACTTCTGATCCACACATTTCGACTATTCAAAAAAATACGAGGACAAAATACAGAGCTAATGCTTGGGATGGAGACGGAAACCAAAATTTTCCCCTTCTCTGTGAGTGTCCTGAATTTCTTGTGCCGAGTCCTGAATTCTCTCCTAGTCAATGGCATGGCTTCAGCTGCAAGCAGGGAGTGCTGAATCACCTACCCCTTCTGAAGTGAGGTTTGTCCTGGCAGTTAAGAGCTACGACTGAGTCTTTTCAAACAAAAATGGTTCCTTTCTTAGGTGAGCACTTTAACACTATGCTCCTGTGAACCAACGGTGGGTTTGGGAACCATCACACTTGCTCTTAAGACAGCAGTGATCATTATGGCAACCTGTAAGGAACCCTGTCTAATCCACACTAGCTGTGCGTTCCCCACACCTATCAGATAAAACATCACAGGACTTTGGTTGTAGTTTCATAAGCAACTAAGCCAGGTTAATAGTTTCCTGCTGCCGAGAAGGTTTTATTTCAGCTCTCACTTCACCTTCCCTATACCAGGAAGGCAAACGCAGCCGGCAGCGGGCAATGCAGTCCTGCCCCATTTTGAGCACTAGGATCAGTCCCCAGCACACCCTCTTTTTCAGCTGGGTCAACTGTCTGTCACAGAGAGCCCAAGAGTTACAGCCGATAACCCAAACCAAGGCCCTGCCTTCAGCTGAAGGCTGGACCAGATGATCTCCACAGCTCCCTTCCAACCTGGCCCCTTCTGTGATCCTGACCCCACGCATCCCCTCCCGTGCCAGCTCAAAGCATTTGTACACCCACATAAAGAAGTGGACAAGGGTACAGATGCAGCAAAGAACATTCTTTCAAGCAGATCAGGTTTTTTTGAACACTAATTTTTGCTGGCAACAGAGGGGGAAAAATGTTGAGAGGGGACTGCCACCACTCCCCTCTTCCTGTCAGCCTGAAGTGACCATCATCCCAGAGCAGAGAACACCTCATTCTGGATCACGGTTACACTCTGACAAGGCGCTGAAGCACTCCTTTCTCTTGAGACTGAGGCACAGAGTAGCAAAACTGTAGGTTCAGATTTTTCTGAATGGTGTGGCAAGTAAGTAAAAAAATAACAGTAATTAGTTATTTTTTGTAGACAGAAGCATAATTAACTGTAAGATTGACACCATTAGGAGTTCAAAGATGCAGTCTACTTGAGTTTCACCAAAAATTTCACTATCTGTATGGAAAATACAGAGCTAAATGTGGTGTTAAAACATCTTACTATACCAGAAGGTCAAGTTATTAGGGAAAATAAACTTTAGCTTGGCAAGTTACACAAGAGGTGATGGTATGGCTTCATGTTCTTTGCATTTATTTGTTCAAGATTATTTGGGGAGTATTAAGGAAGATGTGCTACTAAGTAAATTCAGGAAACCTATTGTTTTTCAATGAATAACACTTTTCCTTCTACAACTTCTAAGTACAAAACTAAGAACATCTGAAGATGGAAACCTATGTAAAAAGTGCAAAAACATTCTGGAAGAAAAACAAAACACCTGAGTTAGGTCATTCAAACAAACTGATGTCTACTAAGAGAGCATGACACCAAGAAGCCGAGACTGACCTATGAAAGCAAACATTCTTTTCCCCTTACTCACTAGGTAATTGTTAATTTGCTTCAATAGTAGGCAAAGAACTTAACAATTTAGACTCTGTATTAGGCAAACCCTGACTGAGACAATTAACTAGGAAAAGTCCTTGTTGATTTGATAATTTCAACATGGTACATTTTGTCCAAATTTTGACCCACTTAAGTGAAAGGGTATTTTTTTTTACTGATCATTTCATGTCTTTTGGAAGTTACTTAAGGGAAATCTTGCATTGACTAATACCTCCATAATTTAAGATGCAAATTGCAATAAAATACATAATCTGTTACAGATCACAGATGCATGTTTCTTTCATTTCTTTTTATTGCATCTTGTTTGCTCTATCTTACCGATATCTTTTCCTTTAGGTAGAAAGCAAGTGTGTCTGAGTACACTAAGCTAGCTGAGGTCCACCACTAGTTTCCTGTATTTTGCTGAAAGCTTACGCTGCACCTCACTTATTCCTTCTCTCTTAAAAGGTTAAAATAATAAACCCAAGTCTTCCAAGAACTCTTTCAGTATCAACTGCTTTAAAGAAATGCAATACAGCCTTCTTAATCTAAGCACTACATGGTGGTACAACCGAAATAGTATTTAACACTCATGCTTGAGCTGAAAAGATTTATTTCTGAATACCCAACACCAGCAAGTGCCCTCCACCTCCTTCTTCCCAGGGGGACACGGTAATAGTGCTCAGGACTACAGGGAGAAGCACAAACACTGCAAAGCCAGATGAAGCGATTACAAGCATCCCCTCCCCCGGCCCCCCAGCAGATATTTGGCAGGCCGGGCGCCCTGTCCAGACTGTGCCCCCCAAGGAGCCGGCGCTCAGCACACCAGGGACAGGCCGCCTCGCTACCCTCATGGCTCTCCCGGGCAGGAGGTGCAGGCACCGTCAGGCCAGGCCAGGCCGGTGACAGCGGCCCCCTCACAGCAGCGCCTTTCGCTCCCGCCTCAGGGCTGCGGGCGGGGCTGCACCACCCCCTCAAGCAGAGCCCCACTAAGGAGGGCGCCAGCCCTCAGCGCTGAGCGGTACCGCCGGTCTCACGCACCCCAGGCTCAGCGGAATGCCGAGGTGGCTGACGCCGGCTGTCCCCCACCGGGACCGAGAAGCGACGCCGCGCCTCACCCAGCGGGCGGGAAAGACCCTTCCCAGCAGCCCCCTGCCGCGCATGCGCCGGCAGCCCCTCACCCGCAGAGCGCAAGCGCTGCCTCCTCACCCGCCCCCGCCGCTTTGTGCCGCGCGGGGCCGCGCAGGCGCAGACGCGCCTCGGCTCCGTCCCGCCGCCGCCGTCCTGTCGGTCGGGCTGGTCCTGGTCGGCCTAGGCCGGCGCGCAGGCGCGGTCCCGCCCAGAGACCGCTCATGCGCCGTTGCCTCCCATGGCGTCTCCCACCTCCTCCCCGTAGTGGAAGCCGAGGCGGTGACGTCAGGAGCGGCGGCCATTACACGGTCTGGTGCGAGGGAGCGGGCGGCAGAGCTGCAGCAGCGGAGAGCGCCGTGCCGGCCGCCCGACTCGCAGCGCTCCGGGCCGCTTCCGCACCCGCCGCCTGTCCTGCCGCGTCGCGGCCGCCGCTGCCGCCGTTGGGAGCGCGGATCGCAGGGGCCTCCGGGGTGGTGCGGCAGCAGCCGGTGAGGAGGGGGAGAGCGGGATGGAGGAGAAGGTCTTCACCAAGGAGCTCGACCAGTGGGTGGAGCAGCTCAACGAGTGCAAGCAGCTCTCCGAGGGGCAGGTGAAGAGCCTCTGCGAGAAGGTGAGGCGCGGCGAGCGGGCGGCGGCGGGGCCGCTCCCCGCCGGCGGGTGAGGGGCAGCGGGGCGGCGGTGGGGGCAGGGGCCGGTGTGCCGCGGGGAGGCGGCGCCCGGTGGGGGAGCCCGCGGGGCCGGGGCCGTCTCTCGGCGGGAAGGCGAGCGGCCGGGGAGCCGGGAAAGGTGCTGCCGGGCGGGGGAGGCGCCTCTCCGCCGGTAGGCGTGGGGTCCGCGGGCGGGACGCGGGAAGAGGCGTCGGGGCGAGCGGGCCGGCGGGCCGGGGCCTTTCGGGCGGCTCCGCGGGGCTGGCTGCCGCCCGACCCGCCGGCGGGGGCAGCGGGCCGGGGGCCCGGGCGAGCCGCGGCCCCTCCGCGGGCGGATCCGCGCCCCCTCTCGCTGCGCTGGGAGCTTGGCTCCGCCTCCCGCCTTTTCATCGCCTCCTAAAATGGCGCCGCTGCCGGGATTCTCGGGAGAGACCCCCGAGCGCGGCCGCCATCCCGGGTGGGGAGGCCCGGCCGGACGGCGCTGCCCCGGCCCTTCCCCGCTGCCCTGTCCCTTCCTTGGGCCCCGCTTGGCGCGACCGCCCGGGACGGCCTCGGCTGGGCGGGGGAGAGCCGTGCCCGCGGCCGGGTGGTGGCTGCCGGTCTGTCCGGCCGTCGTGTGCGGAGGGTCGCGCGTGAATCGACGCGACATACTGTCACGATACGGTTAAAATTTTAAAGCAGCCCCAAAAGTGTAAGTTATTACCATGAAAATAAAAGCCTATGGTAATCAGTTGAAAATTACCCGGGGTAAAGAGCTGCTGTTTGAACGTAACAGCTTTGATTTCCCCCCCCCCCCCCCCCATGATATAAATAAGGACAGACGCATTTATAACTAATTGAAGGGTAGATTAGCTTTGGGACTTTGGTTGCTCTGAAGAAGATTCTGGGTTTCATGAAATTCACAGAATAGACGGTTGAGATCCCATATAGCTATTTATTTTTATGGTGACGGATTGAAAATGTTGAGACTTGGATGTTAGAGTACTGCGCTGATTGAGGCATTTATAGTTTAGAAGGGCCTTAAAATCAGCCCAGAATAGATTGCCTTTTGGAAATTCAAGGAAAAAATTCTTCTAGTAGCATCCAGCTGCATTTTCCAATTGGATTCTAATTCTGGATGTAACTTAATAGCTGAGCAGTTTTTTTTGGTTACTGAAGGTTTTCTGTATTCCTACATTTCTAGAGTGAAGGAAATAATATTTGTGGACTTTTTGGGAACTAGAAATTAAGGTATATGGGAAGTTATTGATGTACTGGGTTCTAAAGAAGGCTGCATACCTGCCATGAGAAGTAATTAGAATATTTTAAATTTGGCATCATGCCTTCAAATACTACAGCGTGTTGTTTTGGAAGCAAATTGTTTCCAGAGGACTGTCTGTGAACTTATTAAAGAACTTGCAGTGTTTTTGGCTAGACGGGTTCTTGCTTAAGTCCAAATTTTAGTTGACTAGTATTCTAGCAACTTGAAATTGTTACCACTTGATATAGTTTGTATTTTAAATTCTGTTGCAAACAAGTGGCAATGTCGCTGCCTGACTGTTTTCCATGTGTGTCTCTAATGACAGTGGTCCAGCTTCCTCCTTGTATTGCTTTGTTGGAGAGGCGACTATTCCAGTTGCCATCATTTATAAAGTGATTCTGGTACAGGGCCCTGAGTACCACATGAGCGGGTGTGTTTTGTAAGGTAGTATGGTAACTTGCAGGAGCGTGAGGAATATACAAAAAGCTTTCAATTTAGTGGGAGTTTTCCATAGGTGAGGAGTAGGCATACCATTAGAAATTCCTTACAGAAGATACTGTAGTTCCAGTCGTCATTGTTGCACGAGATGGCATTTTCATTTTTTCCCAGTGAAGAATGGAAATGAGCTCTATTTCTGGATAAATGCGTAATGCTCGTCACCAGAATAATGGTGGATGAAGGGAAAGGCTACAGAAAGTTGTGTGTCTAACCGCTGTGTTTTGAGATGAGAGACCACAAGAACGTGTGAGAGAAGTCTACCTGGAAAAAATCATTTATCAGTAACCTCTTTCCCTCAAGTTGGGTGGATATGAGCCAGCTCCAGACTAAAGGTAGTGTTTCTCTGGGTAGCGGGGTACTGTGCTTGAGCTGAAATTCCTTATCTGACTGGTTTGCGGTCAGCACTTTGCAGGGTACAGCCCCATGGCTGTTTACGTTAAGGAGAGATGATTTGTTGCTGATAACTACAGGTGGATTTACTGGGACTTCCTGCTAATAGTAGTTAAGTTTCTACCTGGTTGCTGATGCAAGGAATTGGAATTAGGCCCCCAAAGTCCGAGTTTTCCATCAAGTTGGCCCCTCGAGTGGGGAGCTGTGTTTGTGAAAGCAGGGTGTTAGTTGAATTCGGTGTCCTCCTGCTGAGGGACAGCATTTGCTTTAACGTGTTTCCATGCTTCCAGCACTGACTCTTAGAAACTTCACTGAGTTGTACTTCATGTTTTGATTGTCTTAAGTAGTTTCGTGGATGTAATCACACCCAAAGGTTATGTTTTTCCATAAATAGCTTAATGTGTTCAAGACAGTGTCAAACATAGCTACTGTTCCAAAGGACAGATAAAGACCCTACTAGGTATAGACTGTCATTCTTCACCACATTGAATTATAGCTAGGGCTAGTTAAAATAAACAAATAAAAAAATCTTTGCGAGGGCTTTTTCCCTGTGACACTATTTGATTAGATGATCTTCCTGACTGGTATTTCTTGATCTGCTGGGACTTCGTGTGTGCAGACTGGTGCCTGTCTAATAAGAATAAGCCTAAGGGCTCTCTTGTATTTCAGTATTGATATCTAAACAACATAACAGCTATTTACAAACATAATTATTAAGTGTGGCCATTCATGCATCCCAGTTACTTTCTTAGTGCCTCTTACCTTGTGCCTGGTTACCTGCGTGGTGGTGGTGGTAACTGGGCAGAAATGTCTTCTAAGTCTAGGAATAATTTGTAACCATGAATAATACATAATACTTTCACAGATGATTTGAAAAAAATATGAACCTCTGAGTGGCAGTTAAGTTATACTAGGCTTAATACGTGATATGTATTTTATGGAACATCAGTTGTGTGACCAATTGTGCGTGCTTTGCTTAAGGATTTGATAAGTGTAAGTTTTGAAGAAGCAGTCAGAACGTACACTATATAGTCACTGTTATGTATCAGCAGTGTTTGTCCTGTTAACACTGAATTGTTTATTGAGTGTTGTCCCTGAACAGAGGAGAAAGGAAGTCCTTTATTGCCAGGTGAGGGTTTTTCCACTGGCCATTTTGAATGAAAGGATGCTGTTTTGGAGTACTGTTCTTTTCCATACTTTGTGAGGGTAGAGGGAAATGGTCTTGTCTCCTCACTGTGGTGTATAAATGCCCTTTATCACAGGAGGTGGGGGTGTGGTATGTTGCTCAGGAAGGTGGGATGGCAGTCTAAAAATGCACAAAGGAATTAGTTGAATTTGTGGATAGAGTCTTCATTGGTGATTTCGGAAGGTATCTAGTGCAGTTGGAGGCAGAGGTATCAGAGTCTCTCCCCTGGAAATACTAGTCTGTAATTAAGTGGATTTGAACATGCCATCCAGTTTTTAGGAAAAGAAGACAATTTGGTCATATGCTGTGTAGAGTGTTCAGGGTTCTCTTGCTGTGTACTTGAGTTACTAGTAAAATACGTCTGAATAGACAGTGCTGCTAGCCAAAATTTTTTAAACTAAGTGAAGGGCTGATACTGGTAAAGGCATTCAAGAAACCTTGATTCAAGCCTTGTCTCCTGCTTTTGATCTGTAACAATGATCTTGATTACACCTGCTTTTTGATTTGTCACCAGTGCTAATTTTCATAGTATAAATATGTTTCTGGGCCATGCTGTTCTCTGGTATGTACCTTGTTACTGGTTTATTTTTCTAATTTTTTTCCTGTTGCAGAACTTTCACCTTTGTTTAACACCAGATCTTCCAAGTTAGATTTTCTGAGACTGATTGCAGATGAGAACTAACCAAACATGCATGTACCCACTGCAGCTGTGTGAGCTGCTTGAACTCACTCAGCTTATGTTAAGTGCCTTAGTTCTGGGAGGGCAGTATGTTATTGATGAAGCTTTCTTTTTGGTCACCCCCCCCCCCGCAATCAAAGTTCAGTTCCTCTAACGCGTAGGACTGGCAAGTTTTGTGGATATCACTCCTCTGTTTTAAGCTATTAGTGCCCTGAGATGTCTGCCCCACTTCTTTTTCAGACAGAGAGGGGCACATGTTCCCTTCTGCCTCCTCTGCTGTTGGGGAGTTACCTTTCTTAGCTGATTATTTTTGGCCAGAAGTGAATGTTTTAAACTGTCCCCAGCTGCATTTGCAAGGGCTTTTCCATTAGCTAGCTTTTGCATTCCCATATCTTTACCTGTAACCATCATGTATAACTGTTCTTCAAACTAAAGATGATTGTAAAAATGAATGTTCCTGTCTGAACTTGCTGTAAATCAGCTGAAAAAATCTGCCTCAGCAGAATTCCCAGCTAGTGAGAGTTTCTATGCGGTTGGGCTGTGTATTGGACAAATTCTGTGTCCCTCCACCCCTACCCCTGGCAGAAGCAGAATGTGGGTCTGGAAGGCACAGCATTTCAGTTCCTTCTCGCTACGGCATTGGCTTCTGGATTGACTAACAGGGAAATCCTTAAACTACTGCTGATGGCGGGAGGGCCCTCTTTAGTTGTTCCAGGGGCTGTGGGAGACCAGGAGATGGTTTCGGACTCCTTTGCTACTGCTTAATTGAACATACCTGGGGATCAAGCCATAGATGGGTGCATATAGTTATACCTTCCATCTCTGAAGAGTTACAGATGTATTGTGAAAAGCTTTTTTGTGACATTTTAATAACTGTGTTTTAGATTGTTCTGGAACGCTTCCACAAAAAAAGTTCCTTTCACTCCCAGTGTTCTGTGGGGTTTTTTTTTGTGATGGTTGATAATATAAAATGGAAATTGTCTCTTTACACAAAAGGCATTTGAAGTGTCAACCTTGCCAGCCTTCTCATCTAGTCCTGATTATACTTAGAACATTTTGGTATGCATATGAGAATTTAGTCTTGTATGTGCCAGTTCTTGTAGCATCAGCAGCTTTCTGATTTTTTCAATTCTAGGAAATTCTGGAAAATTGAGTTGTGCTGGCAGTTAGATTTTTTTTTAATTACGACGTTAGTTGTGATCAAATAGGAGTGAAAGATATTTTTGTGTTGCTTTAGAAGTTAATTTGGGCATAGCTTAAGGTACCAGAAGTAAGCGCTCATAAGTCAGAGCAAGTTCCTACTTGAGTTTTACAGATTTAAGGCTCAGGACAGGGATGAGGCTATAGATGGATGTCCTCTTCCAAATCTACCTGTGGTGAGGCTGTTGGCTCCTCAGATCTGATGACAGTGCTGCTCTGTGATTGCTCCCTAGCCATTTCCAGTTAGTCATCTGGGTTGCCTTAAACAGTGTAATAGCCTAACCTGTCTGGCTGTGTCTGGCATGGGTTAAGGAGGCCTTGTACAAAAGGATGTGTGAAGGGAATCAAAGGAGCAGCGATTGAATTTCCATCCTCGCTTAGGGACCCTTGAACACTACACCTGTATTCAGTAACACAGTTGTTGCCCTCAGTTCCTTTTCTTTAGGTAGTACTTGGAGCTGGAAAAACAGTTTATTCCTGGCTGAAGGAATAAATACTGCAGGTCAATTGCTCAGTAGTCAGGTCTCCAATATTTCTGCTGGGTATATTGAAAATGCCTTCCAGTATAGGTGTTACATGCTTGCTAATTGGTTTTGAAGTACATTTCTTGAGTTTTCACACATGTGCCTACCCCATCCTCCACTTGGCATCCTGACCGTAGCTTTAATGTGACCGTGCCTAGCTGTGGTTGGAGTTATTTGAGCAAAAGAGTTGAAAACCTTTTGAGTTTATTACATGAAGCTGGACTTGCAGATATCAGGCACAACTAGTTTGGGAATAGCTTTAGCCTATTTCTTTTTTTAACAACTTGAATGATAGAAAGTGAATACAGCTTGTTCTACAGATGGGGCTGACAACCATCTCTGTGTAAGTGGTCAGCTTCATGCATTACTACTGTTGCTGTGTTTCTTGGAACTCCCATGTAGAGAGGAAGGCATCTGGATTTCCTGAGCTATTTGGCCTCCTAGATATTTTTAAAAAAGATTTCTCTAGACTTTGTTTTTCTTTTAATTCAAAGTTAAAGACACTAAGATCTTTTGTATAAAGCAAAATAATGACACTGAGTTCTTTCAGAGGAGCCCCTTCCTATCCTCTTTTTCCATCTGGTCTTGTCAGCTACTGATACCTAAATAGCAGTTCCCCTTTCCTTCTCCCAAATCTGCCTCTGCGGGAAAGAACGCTCCTCTCAGTTATGCTGAGTATGTAAGACTGCTCATGATTTTTCCAAATTGAAGTGTTGAGGGGACTGTCAAGGCTGCAAATGGTCATTTGCAGTTATTACTTTGTAATACAAAGGCATAGAGGGTTATTTGGCAAGAGCTTACTGCCTGCATGCTTTTTTGTAGACCTTCTAGAATTTACAGGAGAAAAAGGAAGGTGGTTGTCTCATTTAATCTTATATGCAGTACTGGCATTAGGGTTGATCTCTTGGCTGGCTACCATCTTGTGTTTAACTGGACTCTCTTCTAACCAAACAGGAATTGCTAAAAGAGCAAGGGAGCAGTTGTTGCTGTGTTGTGGAGCGGTGAAGAAGGGTACTTTGCTGTGTGTTGTGAAATACAATGCTGATTGGATTTTATGCTTTTTTGGTTAGTTAATTGCCTGTTCTTGTTCACTGACAAGTAGTCACTGATACATAAGCTACTAGACTTTCATTTTGTGCACTTTGAATTAAAATAAAACTTTTGAGTTCATTAGTTATTTCTATTTGCCCTATCCCAAGAAAATTAAGGGCTACAAATGTAGTGACCACATCATGACACATGTGTTCTCAGCACCTGCACTGTGACTCTTTGACCAGGCATGCTTTGTTTTCCTTTGCTGAGTTCTAAACCTTCAGTATCGCTGGTAGTGAAAGAGGTTAGAAATGGAGGTGTAGGTGCTAGTCGCAAAACCAGAGAAAGCAGATCGGTTATCTTCTGTTTCAGTCCTGGGAAAAGAGTGTTTTTCTGCCATGGCTGCTTCTGTGTGGATGGAAATCCCAGTTTTACTTACTTTGGAATTCTAAATAATTAAATGTCAATGGGGAGCTCTGTATTTTAATTTTGTTCCTACTTAGACATCCACATGGAACTCGGTGGATTCCGAAGCTCAGCATAAATCAGTTTCCCATTTGTGTCTCATGTAATCTGACTGCTGTCATACCTTCTTCACAGAAGGGTGATACTGGAGACCTCATTTCTCTACTTTTGTTTAAAATGTTAGACAGTGAATGAAATTACCTTTTGCTCTAAAAATGGTGAGCCCATCTTTTCTCTGAACATATTCTCTTTCCTCTGCAAGTAAGGGGTGGGGAGGAAACCCTTAAATTGAAGGAAACAAATGCATTGACTCTGCAGAAGACTTGCTGACTGTAATGGGTGACTTTGCTTGCAACTGGAATCTCTCCAGGCCACGATGTTTGGCCAGCTAAAACCAGTATTCATCCCAATTAGCTGATCATTGTGCCTTTAGTCACATCCTGTGCGTCTTGACGACAGGAAATTATGGGTGTGGTTGAAGTCTTCGATCTCATCGAAATATCTTTATGGTAACTACAAATACCTTTTTTTTTTTTTTCTTGGTTACAGTGGATGCTTCTCAACACACACTTTACTAGACAGCATGGTGGGTTGCAGGTGTGAAGTCTGGTCTGCCAAGAATGACACATTACCATCTGCAACCATGACTTTGGAGCTATGTTGTCTAGTTAAAATAATGGTTGTATGCCCTTTACCGAGTTAGTGGTAATCTTTTGATGAGTGCTTTATAGCACTGCTTCACTGCTCTGCAGCAGTTTCAAGCACTGTTCTACAATTCTGCAAAGACACAGTAATGTTTACTGCATTTTTTTTCCCCCGATGTGCCGCAGAGTTTTTCAGGATAGATACTTGGTTTGAGCTTTCGGAGCACCTGCTAGAATCTACGGATCTAAGAAGGGGTAGGAGTAATTGAGAAATAACTGGTATGTTCTGGAAACAAAGGAATGTGGGTACAGATGGATTCAGATGATTTTTCAGAAATTGACCACTTGCAATGAATTCTGTGAGGCAAGGTAGATGGTATACTCTGCTCATGAGGGAAACTAGCTTGTCCTCAGTGTAGAGTGAGTTGAGAAAGAGAGTGGATGGATTATAGCCTTTATGGCACTTGACTCCAAGCCTTAATCTGTGGCATATAGGATAAAAATATATGCAGGGGACAGGGGAAATAAGAGATACCTCTGCTTACATACAAACGCTGCATCTCATGAAATAAAATTGTGAAGATCTGAAAATCATATGGTAGTAGCTTTAATGGTCATACAGGTTTTTTAAATTCTTGTCCCTGACCGCTCATTATAAAATGCAGAGTTTATGCTTGGATCTTGCATTGTCTTAAAACAATGAAGCTAATCTTTGTATTTTAAGAACAGTGTTTTGCATAAAAGATGTGCTTTGTAAACAAAGGCAACAAAACAGTGCTTTACTGTTCATCTGGCCATTTAGAAGACGTGTGACAGTCCAGGAATGTTTTAATTCTTAAATACTAGGTTATATTTTTATGCAGTACTACTTGCTTTACAATAAAGTGAAAATCTGTTCTTTTCTTGTGTGTTTAAACCAATATTGGTTTTATTCTTGTTGTCTTTTGGGTGTTTTGGGATTGTACAAGTTGCCTCTCTTCACAGAAATGGCTGAGTAAGCCAATATTTCAGATATCAAGTAGGAACGAATTCCAGTCACTATGACTAAGCTGAAGTGTATTTGATATGTCCTTATTGTTTGAACTTTGAGATTGCTCTCAGTAAAATATGTGACTTTCCACCTTGGCAATTATTGTTTATGACAGCATTTTACTTAGTTCCTCTTAGGCTCTTCTTGTGCAACTGTTTCTTACTGATGCGTGTTTTTTCTGCATTAGACTTCATTGGTGGTTGGCTGTAAAATTAGCATTTATCAGTTTGAAATAATGGGTTATTTTCACTCTTAATCTGTATCTGTTTGCACTTGTTTTGAAATCAGTGTGTAGTGCTGAAAAGATAGTTAAGCTGATTTGGAGGTAGGGTCTTACAATTATAATGTAGTATGCTGTTGACATCAAGTTTTTGCTTAAGATTATTCCTCTTTTTTAAATTGTAGAATACCATCACAAGTTAAACTTTCAGTGGCATGGAGTACTTATGAGGACTGAAGACATACAGAAGTTCAGGGCTGTATTAATATTAAGAATTGTTAAGAACTGAAAAAAGACTGAGAAATAAAAGCACTGATAGGTGTTCAAGAAAAATCTGTTTCAGAATTGCGTAACTGTTTATCCTGGTGATAGGCAATGAAACCTGGATGTTTCAAAATGTTGCTGTCAAAATACTGCAAAGGTATTGCAGTATTATCCTTCTTGGCAATAGGCCACTGGGGTTTTGAAGTACAAGGAATCGGGTGTGTGTCTGTCCCCTAGTTCTCCCTCATCAGGTGGTTTGATAGAGGAGTACTCTGTCTTGTGTTGAAGGCAGCTGAAATGCTCTGCTGCTTCCTCTGGGTGAGGAAGTGTGGGAGAGCTGGTGGGGGGAGGATGGATGGGGATGGACAGGGACGGAGCTGTGTGATGTGGCTGAGCAAGCGGTGTCATCGTGGATCTCGGGCAAGGGATCGATAAAGAGGGAGTGGAACCAGATGAGGTTGCACAGGGCGGTGTGTGGTCCACTACAAAGTCAGGGTCACAGATACTTCAGCATTATTCGCGATAGCTTCGCTTTTGTGAAACTTGAATTGTGAAATGGTAATATTACCAAGTCTTACCAACTTGTGGTTTTGTTATATTACAGTATATATTAAAACAATTTTTGCCTTACCCTTTTATAGGAATTAATTTAATGTGGAAATTTGGGGTATGGTTGATGGACCACTTGTTGGTGGCTTGTTTTCAGGGTGTTATTTTTTTCCACTTTCAGCTCTGCTGAAGCTCTTCTGTAGAGGCAAGTATACTGCTTAAGCACTTCAGTATATGCCCCTGTTAATGCTGTGGGACATGACAAGACTGTAAATGGGCTAAGCAGTTCATCAGGCAGTATTTCATGAAACTTGTTTCAGAACATGGAAATATTGAAATCCCTGCACCAGCATTCCTTCATTGCAGGATTTAAATAGAGATTGCTGTTTTGCAAGTTGACCTGGAACAGTCTTTTCCATCAGAGTAGCTGTCTGACTTATCTACGTGTTTGGTCATATGCATATCTGAGTGATTTAATATTTCAAAAACTGAGGAAGCAACAACTCCGTTGCTGAGAACTATGCCATTTTAATCTCAGTCAGCATAAACGTTGCATACCTTTGATGAAAAATGAGTACTGCATTCTTTGTGCAGTGCTTCCAGTGTATTAAGAAAATAAGGCAGTAGAAAACATTCTAAATTAAAGAGTAGGTTTTTTATATTGAAGCGCTATAAGTATCTGCAACATTCTCTGTCAAAAGGAGAATTAAGATGGCTAATGCTTCTGAATGTAATCGCGTATTAGAAGAGACTAAGGCTGTTAAAACACCTTCAAAACATCCGGTGAGTGTCACTGCATTAAAATGAACTTAAGTCAGGCTATCTTAAAATAAATCTACACTTTTAGCATCTACCACAAGCCAGCAATGACCTATCTTTAGTACTAGGCACAGCCTGAGTGGAAACTGTCACATGAGATTGACCTTTGATGTAAATATGTCCGCAGAGTGATTTAACTCTGTTGCTCATGCTGTAGTATCTAAAGCTCTGTGCTGTGCAGGGTGCTTAACCATGACTGCCTTTTTGCATTTCTATCCAGTGTTGAATGAAATGTTGAATTTCATGCACCTCCATCATAAAACTATGTGTTGCTGGCACTTTTCTTGTTTGAAGTGGTGACTGTGGTGGTGAGCCTGGACAATACGCCGGAACAGTGAGACCACTTTTGGGGGTGGGGGTGTCAGTCACAGTCCAGCTAATGGCTTCATGAATAGAGTGGAAACTTGGACACAGCAGCATGTTTCTTAATAGCTTGGCTCATGTCAATACCCAGTATTTAATATACTGTTTAGATTTTAACTTCAAATGTTTCTTTCCTAACCTTTTAAAATCTAACGCTTTTCGCATTATGATGAATTTTTTTTCTACTGTCTCAAAATACTTCCTTGCTTAGCAGAAACCCCCCAAAAATGAGAGTGCTGCTTTAATTGTCAGGTTAGGTTTGATAAAGTTAAGAAAAGTGACCCTAAAATGAGTGTGGTGTTGCACTTCCATCTGTCTCTTATTCGTGTATGCTTCAGAATATTTTGGATTCAGTGTGGCCTGTGCATAGGTGGTATTTGGTGCTGTTTCTGCAAGCGTTACAGGCATCTTGGGTTATAAAATAGAATACAGTTTTTATATATTCTCCTGTCATTCTGGTAATCATGTAAAGAAAGGGATCCTTTTTGAATAGGAACGTTGGTGCTTGAAAGGCATGGAAATCTTTGTAGATGGTAACTTGTGAGTTTGTTACTATTTATATTTCTAATACCCTCTTGATTTAGAAAATTATGGTGGCACGTGTTTGGTGACTTATGAGAACAAACTAACAACTGGCAGTGCGATGGTATGATTAAGGAATTGTTGCATTATTTCAAAATTACCTTTCTGATGCTGTATTTAGCTTGTGGTTCTTCACACGAATTGCCTTTGCCTGCAACTTTTATGTACGTGATTTTGTGGAAAAAACGGTGACGACAAAGATGTTTCCATGCTTTGGTTTATCAAGACACAACTTGGTGTTACTCGTGTGCACTTAAACACACAACTTGTTCAGAAAGCTTGTACAGGTAAAGCACCTGCTCTGCAATTGCGATACCACTGGATGTTAGTTACATTCTCACTTCTGCTTTGTGTAGGACTCTCTGCCTTTGCATTCAAAGATGCATGTATAGATGGGTGGCAAACTGGTGTCTGAAGTATAGAACTCT
Organism: Ciconia boyciana; assembly: GCF_034638445.1. NCBI lineage: Eukaryota > Metazoa > Chordata > Aves > Ciconiiformes > Ciconiidae > Ciconia > Ciconia boyciana. The sequence goes on along the minus strand of NC_132942.1, from coordinate 3,557,653 downwards.
GGGAGCTTTTGCTAGCTGATACGGCTGTGTTCACCTCCCCGAGGGAGAGTCTTGGTTTTGGCCATGTCTGAGTTCAGGCTTTTGGAAGGTTGGTCACAAGACATTGGCATGATTTTAGCTTTAATTTTTCAAAATACTTATGAACTTCTTTAGTTCTAGCAGTGATGATCATTGTCTTATGCTTCATGGAACTATTTTTGTAGAAAGTCTGAGTCATTTGGGGTTTTTTTTCCCCCCCTATGCTGGAAATTAATTCTAAAATACCCTCCTTGAGGAGGGAAGAAAACACCAAAACAAAATTCTGCTACTAATACAGAGTTGCATAAGGCAAAATTTTGTTGTAAGTAAAGATAAACCCTTATCCCAAGTGCTTCAGACAAGGAAGGGACAAGAGTTGATAAAGAGGGCAGGTAGTAGAGAGCTGGAAGTGGTAGAGCATACTTTGAATAAAATGACTGTTCATACACAAACTCACAATTTCTGTGGTTTTTGTTTTATAGGCTAAAGAAATTTTGACAAAAGAATCTAATGTACAAGAAGTGCGATGTCCAGTCACAGTCTGTGGAGATGTCCATGGACAATTTCACGACCTCATGGAACTTTTCAGAATTGGAGGCAAATCACCAGACACAAACTATTTGTTTATGGGGGACTATGTTGACAGAGGCTATTACTCAGTTGAAACAGTCACATTGCTTGTAGCTCTTAAGGTAACTTTTCTTCTCAGCTGTACAACTCTATATGAAATGTATATAATGACTATCCTGACTACACTTAATATCTATTATGATTTGCACTACGTTGGTATTATAGGTATGAAAACTGAAACATTGTCTCAGTTTTCTAAGATACTTCTGGAAAAAAAAATTAACGTTCAGGTGCAAGCCTGAACTTTTTCTAAAATGAGTGCTGTATTTAGTTTTTACTTGCCTAATAGCAATCTTTTAGAATTTGCTTGGAGAGATATCAGCTTCATGCACAGGTGTGGTGAAGTCCACTGGTAACAATGAATAAAATTTGTAATTAATCTCAAAAGTATTTGGCAGCTGAAGATTTGAATGAATTATCCCTTCTTTTCTCAAAGGTTGTAATTGAATCTTCATCTTAAAAAGAGTTTGGGTTTTGTTGCTTTATTGACATATGACGGGGGGTGAGGGGTGCAAGTTCTGTTTTTTGGGAAGAGGTATGTATTTTGATGCCTCTAAAGTAAATCATTATGTTTAGGTCCGTTACCGTGAACGTATCACAATTCTTCGAGGGAACCATGAAAGCAGGCAAATCACACAAGTATATGGTTTCTATGATGAATGTTTAAGAAAATACGGAAATGCAAATGTTTGGAAATACTTTACAGACCTTTTTGATTACCTGCCTCTAACTGCCTTGGTGGATGGCCAGGTATGTTGACATTTTACAACTAGTAGCATTTAACTTTGTAAAGGGAGCTATTAACACTGTATTCTGTCAGCTCTCAGCTTTAAAGGAATCTCTTGCGATTTTCTCCTAATCATTTATACTAAACAGTTATAATTGCACTGATATAATGAACGTAAATGAATGAGATAAACTTCATATGTCTAAATCTTCCAGATTTTCTGTCTACATGGTGGCCTCTCTCCGTCGATAGATACACTGGATCACATCAGAGCACTTGATCGCTTGCAGGAAGTTCCCCATGAGGTACTGAAAAATAATTCTCTAAACTCGTGGTTGGATTCATGATTCAGCATATATTCGGTATTTGAGTACACAGGCCGAAAATGAAATTCAAAACAACTTAGCAATGTGAAAGTGCCTGTCTTTTCCTTCAAAAAACTAGAAACAGGAAGGGGCATGCTCTTGCCTAAAGGAAGAAACATATTTTAGCGTGTCTAGAATCTCAATAGGTATCACTTAATGATCTCAGAGGTGAGAACTACTATGAAAATTTTTCATTCAGATTAACTTCTTGATAGTATTCCAAGTGTTGACTGCACTAGCTGTTGTAGTTGATAGGCATGGGGTTTTGTGTTTTTTTTTAAGTCTTAAAGAGATGCTGCAACAAGTTATGCGGGGGTGGCGTGTGTGCAGGTGTTTTGTGGTTTGGTTTGGTTTTGGTTTTTCACACTCCGTTTCTGACACATCTTCTACATCTCTTACAGGGTCCAATGTGTGACTTGCTATGGTCAGATCCAGATGATCGTGGTGGCTGGGGAATTTCTCCTCGAGGTGCAGGTTATACATTTGGACAGGATATTTCAGAAACCTTTAACCATGCTAATGGCCTTACGTTGGTTTCAAGAGCTCATCAGTTGGTAATGGAGGTGAGCAGGATAGCCCATGCATTTAAACTCTTGATTGCATAGTTGGTGCATTAATGCTGTGCTCCATGTGTCAGAGGAGTGCATGTGCTGTTGTGACCACGGATGATCCAGCTGAGAGTCTCCCAGAAATTCTATTTTGACAGTATTCATGTGCTACTAAAGGAGTTTCTCAGTTTGACAGTGGAGTAACCTTTATTTTGGCCTTTTTTCTGAAAATTTACTGTAACATCCCAAAACAGACTTTAGTAGTAGATGTGGTATTGCATTTCTGTGTAGATAAAAAGGTTCTTAAACATAAATGCTGAGTCCCTTGATAAGAAAATCCAGACAAATATCTGTGCCTTGAAAAAAGATGTATTTTTCCTTTTTACCTTGGATGTGTGGTTTTGTTCTTACTGTCTAGTTACCCCTGGCAGGTAAGATTTTTAAATGTATGTATGGATTCTGGTTATGGTGATTTCAGCTGAAGATTCAGAACAGATTGTGTAAAACAGAATTGCTGTTCTAATTTTTTAATGCTAATGCAATGGAGAATTCCTGCTGATTTATTTTTAAAATACGTTTAGCTCATGCTTACTAGTAAGAAGCAACACAGGAAGGCCAAAATTCCTTTTTTACCCTTTTTCTCTAGAGAAGACAAATAAAGGTACAGCCTTAATCTTATTTAAAATGACACTACGAATGCTACTTAGGGTTTTGTGTGTTAAAAATTCAGTTTAGTAGTCAGATGGTGGGTTATATGGGGTACAACAAATGAACTTGGCTGTCATAACTTTTTTTTCCCCTCTCTAGGGGTACAACTGGTGCCATGATCGGAATGTAGTAACAATTTTCAGTGCTCCAAATTATTGTTACCGTTGTGGCAACCAGGCTGCAATTATGGAACTTGATGATACTCTAAAATACTCCTTGTAAGTATGTTTAAAAATGAGATTTACATTGCCTATGATTTTAAGATAGTTGCTGTAGCAAGATACCACTTAATTACTGTGTTAAGGTATGGTTTTTCCCTATATGCTTTTTGGGAGGGGAAGTGAATGTGGAATTGTTGGGTTAGTTGCATCTAAAGTCTTGGAGTCAGATACCTGGAACAGTTGTTGACATCTTCTCTGTCAGATTAAAGCGAGACTCCTTGTTTTTGTTTTGTATAACTGGAGTTTAATGAAATAGTATAGAGGTATGTGATTTGAGAGCAGGAGTGCTCTGTCAGGTCTGAGGGTAATGCCTTCCTATCAGTTGAGGGCAAGAGACTTTTGGAATCTTCGAAATCTTCAGATCTTAGCATGCTGGCTTTTTTAATGAGGTTTCTAATTAACTACCTCAGCAGCAACTTTATTAGTAAAGGAGGCAAAAGCATTGTGTAAAGTGCTTCCTTTGACAATTACTGGAGACTTGAACTTTCTAAATGTATACTAGTGTTTGACCCATTTATGAGTCTTAAAGCTAAGATTCATTTCTCTCCAGTCCATAGTAGTAATCATAAGAGGAGTTTAAAACGTGTGGATTATAAATACATACTAATAGGAGTGGGAGAAGTTAAACGCTTGTTCTAGAAGACTTTAATGGGTTGAAAAAACTTGAAAAGACTTACCTGTGTTAAGACCGCTGCTACTGTAATTCACATATAAAGCATACCTGAATGTAAACTGAATGTTGGCGGTTTAATTAATACCTATGCTTTTCAGTTTGCAGTTTGATCCAGCACCGCGTAGAGGTGAACCGCATGTTACTCGTCGCACCCCAGACTACTTCCTGTAAAGAGATTTTAGACCTGTACAGTATTGCCATGAACCATATGTTGACCTAAAGAAAATGGGAAGAGCAACAGTAACTCCAAAGTGTCAGAAAATATTTAACATTCAAACTTGTTTTCACATGGACCAAAAGACGTGCCATATTCAAATACAAAGCCTCTTGTCGTCAACAACTGTGACCACTTTAGAATGAACCAGTTCATTGCATGCTGAAGCAACATTGTTGGTCAAGAAACCAGTTTCTGGCATAGCGCTATTTGTAGTTACTTTTGCTTTCTCTGAGAGACTGCAAATAATAAGATGTAGACATTAACACCTCGTGAATACATTTAACTTTCCATTTAGCTATAGCTTTATTCAGCATGACTGTAGATAAGGGTAGCAGCAAACAATCATTGAAGCTTAAAGAACATTTTTAAAATAAGTACCAGGGCCTCATATTTGTTCTGAAATTGTTTGTTTGTTTTATTTTCAGGGAATACTGTTTAATTTAATTGTATTTTTTTTTGTCTGCACTCAGTTCCCTTTTCCACTCTTTGCCCTACCATATTGTCCCTTGTAATTGTCCAAGGATAGTGAATTACTTTGAACAGAACTGTTTTTTTCTGTAAAACAATGTTACTGCAGGACAGAGCTGCAGTGTTTTTCATAATAAACTTGTGAACTAAGTATGGAAAAACGTCAAATCCTAATTGCATCTCAGGTCAACTGTGGTTGAATAAACTGACATGTAGCTGGATGGGTTTTAGAAACTTGCATAGAAGTTTCCACCTTAAATAACTAAAACTGAGGTGATTGGAGTGTGCTGGAAAACTCTGACCTTTTGAATTCTGTCCCAGGGAGGTGCCTGGTCACTGATGTCATGCAGCTGGGGACAGAGCTCGCTTCTTACTGACACGTTGCTCTCTTTCCCTCTCGGTGCTCTACTGAAATATTAAAAAATGGAAGAATATAGGATAATTTAATTGATTGAGCATGGCTTTTTTCTAAGTGTAAATCTAAGTTTGAGTAACTTACAATGTAGGTGCTAATACTTAAAATAATTTTCTGAAAAACTAAGAATAAAACCAGTTTTCTAAATATTAAAGGAAATAACTTGAAATTTAGTACTACGTGTATTGCCCAAGCTTCCCTTCTGAAAAAGTGGTGTGTGTTTTATGTTAACTTCTGTTAAAATACTTCCTTTCTATTACTTTGTTTCAGCATTTGAATCCTGAATATTTTGTTCCAAACCGAAATTCAAATTTTATGCCTTCTTAAGGCTTGTGCTTGAAACTTAATGGGCATACCTAAAAAAGACGTACCTGGCTGCTGTTTTAAGAGAGGACTCTTAATACTCATAGTGTTTAAGAGACTTTAAATTCCTTGGGCACAATGTAGAGACTGCAACAACGTGGAGGAGTTTTTATTTTTACGCTGCTTGCTTCTAAGGGAGACTACAGAAATTTTGCAAATGTCCAATCTGGAAGCCTAGTCCTAGACACACTTTTTGGGGCTTCCTTGCTTTTTTGGTGGAAGACCGCTGAATTCTCTAACTTGCAAAGAAGGTGCTGCATTTCACCAAGCATTACTTCATCCCTTTTCTGAAAGGCTTGAGTGGTTGCTTTTATTCTTCAGCAAAAATTCAGACTTCTCCTGTAGGTTGGGTTCCAAATGGTTTCTGGAGAGCGCTCAGTCTTCTGCAGTTTGATCTCTTACAGGAAGAAGTGCATACTAAAAATAAGTGCATCTGAAGTGTCTTTTTTTAGTATATCAGGAACTTTTGCTTTGATCAGTAGTAGAAAAAAAATCCTTTGCTGTAAATAGTAGTTCACTTTAAATTCCTTTTGCTTGCCATTCTTGGTAAATGTTTTTGTAGATAGACCTTTGTGCCTTAATTGACACCATTCCTTCAAGAGTAATGACTTTGCCCTATTTTCTGTTTTCCCTGTTACTTTAATTGGTGTGACTCATCTCCTGCTCTGGCGGGGAGCAGTCACTTAATTTGTTCAGTCTCTGTACACAAACGCAAGCAGTTGTTGGTAGAGTCGATGGAAAATGTTGAAAGCCACTCCACTTTTTTGCACTTTCCTCCATAATTGTGCTGTGACTGGCCATCTGACGATTTCATTGAGAATATCACACGAACAATAAAAAAGTCACTCTGATGGAGATCAGCTGCCAGCGGTACTAACCAGCTAAAAGCATGTTTGGAAGACTCAAAAGAAGAAAGAAAACTTCAAGTAGAAATAATTACTGTGTGACTTATTGGCAGCTGATTGACTAAAGTTCACCTGAGCAAAACTTCCTTCACTTCAAACTGTGATGACGCTGGCTCCAGAGAAATGAGTGTAATTAGGATTTGTACTTGTTTTGGAGATCAGTGGTGACGTTTCCTTCTTCACTACAAAGACTGGTCAATTCCATGAAATGTGAAATAGGAGTAGCTGGAAATCCCATCTGGTGGTAGTTCAATAATATTTTCTTAAGCAGGATAATTAAACCCAGGGGTTAGTGAGGAGGGCTAACACTGGGTTGGACTTGTCAGGAGGCAGTCATGAATGAAACTTGACACTTTCCTACCAACCACTCTAAGAACTTCCCCTTTTTTCTTCTGTTTCTCAGAATTTAGGTAGAGTCAGTAGAATCCTGTTATTGTTGGACAGATGGGGGGGTTGAGCTTTCCATATTGCATTTTACTTAAGTTACACTTACTGATGTCCTGTCACGTGGCCATTTACCTGAATTTGTGTATCAGACTGAAGTAAACTCCCTTCATTTGTGGAGGCCTGCCCTTCCAAACTAAGGGGTCATGAAATTACACTCTTATGTAGGAAAACATTCAGTAACTCTGTTTTTGAAAGGAAAAATGGGATGGATTTGAAGTGTATAGATTTGCTAGGGTCTTTCCCCTTCACATTCTTTTTACACGTTTCCTCTTCCTGTTCCAATCCTGTGCTCTATTCCCTCCTCCCATCGCCTCCTGGCCAGCAATCCCAGATCTTCCGCAGAGCCCCTGAGCATGGGGCTGGCTGCTGCAGCAGCCCCTGCTCCGTTGGTGACTGACGGGGAGTGCTGTGGGTGTAGATGGACATTTTCTCCAAGGTAAATCACTGCATATGTTTGTCGGCTCATGCTCGTGTCAGATTGTTTCCAGCTGCTGACATTTGCATACAGGTTCTGTCGCCCTGCCTCGAATGCTTGGGCAGCGCTGCCTGCTTTAGATCTGACAATACCCAGGAAGGATACTGGATGCAGGGGCCAGCAAAGACACGCAGAGCCAGTTACCCTCCTCTTCCCTGAGCGTCTGGATGATAACAGACTAAATTGTGCCTTGGGAGAAAGGCAGTGAGTGTACGTATTGCTGATGAAAGCTTTCACATTTCATCTGCCTGCGTTTCAGTCTGGTTAGTATCAAAAGTCCATCTGGAAATGTTAGTAGAGAAAAGATTTCTGAGAGTTGCTGATGCCTGCTATAATCCATGCTTCCACGTTCCACATGAGGTTGTTTTGGTTTTTTTTATAGTAGTAAACACTGAAAGTCATTTTCATAAAGTAACTGTGCATTAAGAACCTTTGCAAAAAGTCTTTGCTCTTGCAGTTTAGAAATTCAGCCTGAATGTTAAAGGATTTCCTCGTGTACAACACAAAACCAAAACTGTTAACGCATGTGCTGGGCTTATTTTGGGCCTTTTTTCATAGTTCAATGAACACATCCCTCTATTTTTCCCCTCTCACCCCTTCATTTCCTTAGTAATACTGGAGTGCAGTTCCTGCTACTGGAGGAGCTGTGAGCTAAGGAGCAGGACGGGGCTGAAGGATAAACGCACTTGTTCATTCTGGAAAAATGGTGTGTAAGAAGAGGCAAGTGTGATCAAATCACAACTTTGAATTTCAAATTAAATGCTGCTCCAAATTAAATTAATTGAAGGCGTGGCTCTGCTCTCACCACTCTCTTATGCCCCTGTCACGCACTCACTTATCACTTACTCTTTAATTGCTGCCTTTTTTTTTTATCTGTACGCTGAGCGCTCATGGAAACTCGAGATGTTTTAGGGGTTTTTGCATAGGTTAAAGGAATGTGTTTGGAAGTCTTGCAGAATGTGTAGGGTGCCTTCTGCATGCTACAGCCATCCTACACGGAGTATTCGTTCTCTGCAAGTTCCAGGAGAAGTTTGGAAACAGGTAAAGCGTTAATAGAAATCTTTTAGTATCCGTGAATATGCTAAAAAAGCCCTGCAGAGTAAGAATTCCTGAGTCAGCCTACTGTGGTTTTTTAAAAAGTTATTTTGGTGCCCTAATTCATTTGGCTGTGCTCCTTTTGGAGGAGAATAAAGGCAAGCTGCTCTCTTGAGCAAGGGACCTGAGTTCTTTGGCATATATATGGGGAAAAAAAAGGCTGAAACAACACTTCTGGCTTTAAATGAAGCAGTGCTGCATGTTTTAGCCTTTTAAAACTGTGCCGTGGCTTTAAAGCTTTATTCTTTAAGAAGGGTTGAACTACAGCTCCTGGTCTCTTAATTACTCTATGGTGAAGAGAACTGCTTTTGGATGGAGATTAAACTGACTGCTGCTGGTGTATAAAACACTAATCACCAATAGTACCTAAATATTATATATACATAATTAGCCAGCATGTAAAACCAGGTTGGACGTAACAGCTTTTAGAATAGGAGGGCACTGTAGCACTGGACCAGGTTAACTGGCAAGGCTGCCGAATATCTAGGCTTGGAAGTTTTCAGGACTGGGCTAGGAAAAGCCACAGCTGAGCTGGCACTGGTGCTAGTGCTGCTTCTGGGGGGAGAGCGCGGTCCCTTCCAGCCGATGTGTCTGTGTTTGAAGCAGCATCTTACCGGGTTACGGTACGTGAGGCTCGGGATCGGTGCTTATCCTGTTGGCCCGTTCCTCAAACTGCTGTGCAGCTGTCAAAACTTCGGTTGTGGTTTGCAAAACATCAACTACAAAAAATAGGGGGGGATGGTCCAATAGCTTCAAAGCTGTTATCGGTTGGTTTTTGCTGACCTTGCCAATGGCTGCATCGTGCCACCTTACGCTGCCCTGGGACTGGTGTTGGAAGAGGAGCAGCACAATTAGGGGTGAGTATCCTGCAAGAAAACTTGTGGGCGGGTGCTTCTGATGAGAAGACCGTCCATTTTGCATCGTTGTATAGGGTTGCATAAATCAAACTAAACCTTTGCTATTTGGTCCTCTTGTTGACTTCTGTATACATCTTCCTCATCAAATTTCCCCCAACCACAACTGTTTTTTTTGGAGTTGTTTGGGTTTTTAAAAATTTTCATTAAATATATAAACTGTTTTCTGGATTATGCATTTAAAAACAAAAGTGTTGAACTGTCAGAGAGGAGTGTACTGTTTAAACTGATAATTGCATGATCGATTGGGCTGAAAGGCTTTAGCCTGGCTCCCAACTGCCTTTATTTTTCAGGAGTTTGAAAAAACACCCACCACCACCCTGCCTAATTACAAAGCTTGCTGTGCAGACCCCTTCTTTATCTTGGCAGTCAGTGCAAGACTGGTCAGTGACCACTGCTCTCTTCTGCCTCCTGATTTTATAAAGAAAAAGGGGGGGGACCTGGAGGAGCCTTGTCTGAGAGAATCCTACAGTGTTCATTCCACGCTTGACCCGCTTTGCAGGCAGCTTCGCTCCTTTTCCACCGCCGCGTTTCTCCTGGGGGAAGAGGAACACAATGCGCTGCTGAAGCAGGGACCCCTGCCCAGGAGAAGGGGTGCTGCAGCTCCCTGGGAGCCTGTTCTCCTTTCTTCTCCCTCTTAAAGAAAGGCTGGTGATGGGTTCTGTGTTGTGTCTGGTCGTGAGTTTATCTAGCTTTAGCTCAGCCATCTCAAAAAGGCACTGGACCGTCCCTTTTTCCCTGCAATCTCTTTTAAAATGCTTTGAATTAGCCTGACTTCCAAAATACACTATATTTATTCCCATGGACTTTGAAACCTCAAAGCAACTGCTCTTTATCATCTGTGGCGTCAGAACCAGCCCCCAATCTGCTTTTTGGACTTTGAACAGCTCCAATGTTGAAGACTGGTGCCATGCAACCCTTGAAAGCCAACCTCGTTCGCTTACTCTCACGCTGGGTTATCAAGGATATTCACCATTTTATACGTTGCCACTTACAGTAGTTCTTCAGCCCGTTTAAAGCAAGTCCACTCTTTTCGTTGAGTTCACGGCACCGGGATGAGCCCATCTCTTCGGGGACGAGCCCTACGGACCGCTCGAAGCGAGCCCCGGCGCCACCGCGTGGCTGCGTCCCGCGTGTCCCCCGCCGTGGCCGGGCTGCCGTGACCCGGCGGGGCCGGGGAGCTGCCCTCCTGCCGGCAAGGCTCCCATACAGTGAGTAATTTGTCTGTAATTTGGCAGCCTGGACAGGCTGGAGGTGGGCGACCCTCGCCCGGTGGCATCTTCCTCAGTACGAACGCAGCCACAGCGACTGTGGGGTCCGAGCTGGGCTCCTTCTGAGCAGCCCAAACGCTTCCAAGGGTGCCAGGGCACAAACGGTACAAAAATCGGGCTGCTCAAGTGTGTGGAGGTGGACTCAGGATGAGGTTAGGAAGTAGATGCTGCAAATACGCTTGAGGTAGGCGTGTTTCTATTTTTAATCTTTTCTTTCCCCCCCTATCTTTAGTCTTCTAAACTATCTTGAATCCCTGGAGTTATGTAAGGGGAATATGGGTGTTATTAGAGGGAGAAACAGAAGCTGATAAAGAAAAAAGTTGGTGTCTGCTGGACAGGACTTGGTTATTGAGTTTTGTCAGTCCATTCGTGCGTGCTGGTTTTAGCTGGGGCAGAGTTAATTTTCTCCACAGTAGCTAGTATAGGGCTGTGCTTTGGGTTTGCGCTGGAAACAGAGTTGATAACGCAGGGGTGTTTTCGCTCCTGCTGAGCAGTGCTGACACAGAGTCAAGGCCTTTTCTGCCTCTCACCCCACCCCACCAGCGAGTGGGCTGGGGGGGGCACAAGAAGCTGGGAGGGGACGCAGCTGGGACAGCTGACCCTAAGTGACCAAAGGGCTATTCCATACCATATGGCGTCATGCTCAGCATGTAAAGCTGGGGGAGAAGGAAGGGGGGGATGTTCGGAGTGATGGCGTTTGTCTTCCCAAGTCATCATACGCGTGATGGAGCCCTGCTTTCCTGGAGATGGCTGAACATCTGCCTGCCCATGGGGAGGAGTGAATAAATTCTCGTTTTGCTTTGCTTGCGTGCGCAGCTTTTGCTTGACTTATTAAACTGTCTTTATCGCAACCCATGAGTTTTCTCACTTTTATTCTTTGATTCTCTCCCCCATCCCACTGAGGGGGAGCGAGTGAGCGGCTGGTGGGGCTGAGCTGCCGGCTGGGGTTAAACCATGACACAGCGTTAATCAGATTCTCATCCAACCGGTGGGCTCTGCCACCCACCGTCTTGCATTGCTGGGGTATAACCTGGATGAAAAGCGACACCCTCTCAAGGATGCTCCTGTAATACAAGTTTCAATGAAGTGGAAACGCAGTAATTAGTGTTTTCCAGAGTTCTACTGAGAAGAATAATTTTCCTCTTCTGCTGCATTGTCGCAAGATTGCTTTAAACAACAGTGGCGCAGGCCTTTGAGCTCAGCGATGTCTTTCTACCATCTGACTCACATGAATAATCCTGGTGTTTTCTGGTTTTACGCTGATCCAGCCAGTTCTAATTTTTTCCCCTTGTTGATGTGGCTGTTTGTTTTAAAAAATGTTCCCCATCTTTTGTATTCCTGGAAAAAAAAAGAGGATTTTTGCTGCAAGTCTCATCCTCCCCTACATGTAGATTAGTTCTTGTTCAGATTTGACGGTCACACCTCGCTTTCCAGCAAATCATACCTGGCTCTCTGCTAGAGCAGCTGTGCTTGAGAACCCGGAGTCCAGCCCTTGCTAGCTCCCATCCCTGTGGTTCAGGGAATCCAGGCCGAGTTCTGTGAAGTTTCCCAATTTGTCGAAGGAGCAAAGTGGAGATCTCTTCAAGCCTGGTTCTCACTAGGCTTTGACAATCCCACGTTACGCTTGTGGTATTGAAAAATACTCAATCGGTGTGTTATCTTGTAGTCTCTAAATCACTACCAGCAGCAAAAAAACCCAGTTTCTCTGTAAAAGTGGAGAATGTGAGGTGTTTTGAGGGGCAGGGGGCACAGTAATTTTTGCCTGAGAGAAATAGCCAGGAGGAGAATCCAAGGTTGTGGAGCAGATGCAGTGCTGCGTCCGGGAGGCTGCTCTCTAATGTTCGGCGCGTTAAAATCCCCTTCCCCCTGCGGCTGCGTCGCTGCTCAGCTGGCTTCGTCCACAGCCCAGTGATGCTGCAAGTATGTAGGTCAGAGCTCTTCTGGATCTGGTAAGCATTAAATCAAGCTTGCACTGATCTTGGTTGCTCCAATCTTTTCAGGTATTTGCTTTAGAGTTCAGCTTCCCCTTTCCCCCTCTGGTTCTCAGTGGTAAGAGGCCCTTAACTGCGATTTCTCTGCAGCTGATACGTGGTGCAATTATCTTTACGGCTCAGGGTGGCAATGCTTAGGTTTAGGATTATTTGCATTGCAATGATTACCTACGTGTGTAACAATTGAAATTGGGACACCCATTTTTTTTGAAAACTTCTTTGCCTTGCAGCTTTAGTGAAGGATGAGTCTTTTGCGTTATTAATACTGACTTACTCACAGGACTTTGGCTATCAATGCTGCAGCAGCTGCTTTTTCACGACAGATAACAGAAAGCATCTGGACTAGCTGGGGAGGTTCATTGTACGATATGTAGGGCACAGTGGGAGGTGGCCGTCATGTGATTATAGAATATCTATGACAGCCATCTGCCACTTTTTTTGGGTGTGGGGTGTTTTTGTTGTTTTAACTTTCCCAGACTTCTAATTCGACAGCTAAATTCAAAGTCCACCGTCGACTGAATTTTCTCCTTTAGAAAGCTGTAGAGAGCTGTATCAATTATAAAGCTCATCAATAGTATCACTTTGAATAAAAATTCATACACAGATCATAATTAACCATGAAACTTAGCTTTCTGCCTGTTCCTCAATATTATTAGATTTGTCTTGTGTAGAGAGCAAACCCCGTCCCCCCTCTGCTGAGCCTGATTTGCAGCCTCAGAGCTTGTGCTCGCTGGTCATGAGCCAAATTGGAAACCTGGGTCTTTGGCAACATCAGGAAAGGGAATTTAAGATTTGCAGATATGTTTTCCACAGACCACCTTCTATCATTGTCTGATTCTCTAAACCAAGGATTTTTAATATAAATAAAAAAAAGAACATTTAAGGAAAGTAAAGGCAGTGTTGTTTCTTTTTTTTTTAGTGCAGTGAATGTGGTTCTCAGCATTGGAGTACAAGATGGAGTGATTGAGGAGGAAAGAGGTAAATGTGATGATGGTACAATCGAAAGGTCACATTAGGCATAGTTTGGAGGCTTCACACATCTATATATGCAAGAGATACATACACCTGTATTAAAAATATGATAACTAGGTCCTAATGAATGGTGAGCAAACAGCTTATCTGGTTACTAATACCAGGATCTTTGAGGAACCTCTGTCAGCGTCAGTCTGCTATATGAACATCACCCAACATCTTCGGATGCTCACTCAGCTGATATGAAGAGCTCCACTGAAGCGCATGTTACAGAAGCGTACAGTAATTCAGGCTGGAAGGGACCATGGAGGGTCCCCTGGACCACACTCTGAATTTAGCTCCATCTTCAAAGTCAGAGCAGGTTGCTCAGAGTCATCTTCAAGTGTGCTGTAACTAACGAGCTGCTCGGCATCCTAAAGCCCATGAAACAAGATTTCCAAGTCAGGCAGTCGTCTCCAACAGTTCTTTGGAATTTATGTAGAAACCTATTCAAGGGATATGACCTGATGTAGAATACTCTCATTGTCACCTGAGCTCTAAGAGGTTCTTCCTGGCTGAGAATCTGTATTTGACTCTTCCATCTCTCTGGAGAGTCAGCCCTAACCAACAGACTACTTAATATTAAATACTTCTAATATTTGCAGTCTCACTGGTTATATCATAGAATCATTTAGGTTGGTTGGAAAAGACCCTTAAGATCATCGAGTCCAACCATTAACCTAACACTGCCAAGTCCACCACTAAACCATGTCCCCAAGCATCACAACAGTCTCTTCCTACCATATTCCCTTTTTCTTCACTTGACACCAACTGCTCCCCAGTTCCCATGTGAGATGTGGGACAGGTGTCTCATATTTATCATTCCAAACTTTTAAACTAACCTGAGGTGATTAAGGCAATCAAGGAAAATTAGCCACCACATGAGCTTCCACCTTCTATGAACCACTCACTTCATTATCAAACCTGCACTCTTCAATACCTCTGACTACAGCTCTAGAGGGCTGTCTCTCTATTTGACCCAGGGTTCACATTTTGTTTTCTGTGGATTTTCCTCCTAAGCCTTTCCAAAACACAGCTCTATAAACTAGACTGTCCTACATAATGATTTAAAGCAATACCTCTCAACCATTAAGAAACAGAGCATGATCTTTATATTACTAGATTTCTCATTAATATTCCTCAAACCAGCCCTCATACCAGTGCAGAGGTGTACTGCAGTCTGAATCGCAGTAATAACAGCAAAGCGTTTACTAATTTTGAGTGAAAACACTCAGGTAGAGAACTAAGGAAGGAAAGAAGAGTTGGTACTTCTGTGGCTAGGCTACTGTCCTGGGCTGTGGACTCTGAAATGAGGAAAGCAAGCTTCTGAATTTAGAATTTCTGAATCTCAGGAAAATTCGTTATGTCAGAAGATATTTTCTAGCGGCTATGACTGTCATTTGTTCAATAAGGTGTGTGGTGCCCAGCCTGGGACCCTCTGGGACCCTAAGGAAAGGGAAAGCTGTGACTCACGCTGTACTTGTGCTCTGCAGGACAACGCTGTTGCGGGTACCAGTCTGCTCACAGGTAGCCTGGCTCTGTCTGCATTGAAGTGCTGTGAAAACATACTCCAGTTCTAAAAATGTTTTTTTAAATTAAGATCTGAAGTAAAGCAAATTGTCATAATCATGGTTTGTCACTGTGTAAATATCTTACCTATTTGAAAGCCGCTTTGCCATGGACAGCTGATGCAAAACCAGGCTTAACAGCGTAGTGTGGAACGAGTGCTGTGTGTGACACCACAATGCAGCACCCCAGACACCTCACGGTTACTTTGGTCGACTCCTACCTCAGTCTGCCTTCCTCACTGAGCAAAAACCTTCAGATCTCTCCTTTCCTGAAAACCTAATGCCTGTCGCTATCTAGCACACACTCTTGACCTTTCAGGAAATGTTACCTGCGCTGGGGTACACCGCTCAGGTGGGGTGTTGTGCTAACGCAGCACTGCTTTGGCTGCATTTCGGTGATCCCTAGCTCCTAGTCCGCTCCTCCTGGCTGGCGGCTCCTTCTGCAGCTGGCGCCTGGAGATGCTTTAATGGGCTCCAGCCACGGGCAGAGCTGTAGTTGCCTGAAATTCCTAGTGGGATTCAGGGTCGGTGTTCAGCGATTGCTAGTTAGACCTAAATCCATTTCTAGCACCGGGAACTGTCGCTCATGTACTTCCATTTGAGGAGAGCAATCTGTTGTTGCAACAATTTGAAATTAGCCAGTTTTTCAGTGTAGTTTTTTAGTTAAAATGTTTTCTGCTGCCTGAGTAGCCACTGAAGATCGCATTTCGCTGTATGTGAGACGCTACCACAAACAGAAGCAGCCTCACCCACCTCCCCGCTTTAAGTTATCCTCACGGGGGTTCCGCACGCCCCGGGCCTCGGGCCTTCTCTCCGTGAATCCCCGCTAGAAGGAAAACACCCAACGTGGGCTTTTTGTGACCAGTCTGGGTTACTCTCAATTACCGTTTTTAAGTACGCACGGTGACAGCCGTGCCCGCTGGCCCGGTTGTTTCCCGAGGAGGGCACCGGGCCGGCCTCCAGATACCACAGGCCGCCTGCCGCACCGGCACCCTTCGCCGTCACGGGTGGTTTCCATAGGGACGCCCCGCTCCCCCTCACGGGCAGCGGCACCGGGCCGCACCCAGCGCCCTCTCCCGGCCCGGTCTCCCCAGCCGCCGCTCCCTCCCGGCGGCACCGGGCCGGGGCCAGGCCGAGGCCGTGGCGGCCCCTCAGGGCCGCGGGGGAGGGGCGCCGCAGCCGTTGGCCCGCGCGAGGCGCCCCCGCCCATTCTGCGGCTCCTGGCGCGGCCGCGCCGCTGCCTGAAGACACGACGGCCGCCGGTTCGCCCCCCCGCCTCGCTTCGGCTCCGCTTCCCCCCTCCTCACCCTGCCGAGGGCGGCGCGGGTCCCTTTTTTTTACCGTCAGCCGCGCTCCGCGCCGTTTGGGAGTCGGAGCGGGGTGTTTTGCTCAGGCGGTCGCGGCGGGCAGCCCGGCGGTTGCGAGGCAGCGAGAGGCGGGTCCTTCCCCCCTCCCCCCGCACCCCTCCCCCGCCATATAAAGCCGCCGCCGCAGTTGGGCCCCGAGCGCCGCCGCCGCCAGGTCCAGTCAGCGCGGAGCCGGATACCGCCGCCTCACGGTGAGGCCTGCGAGCTCGGGGGCCCGCCCGGTGCCGGCGGGGTGGGGATAGACGCTCGGGGCGGCGGCAGGGGCTCTGCGTTGGGCCGGGCCGCGGGGCCCGCTCGGCGGGGGAAATGGGCCCGGCCTGGCCCCGCTTGGCGCGGGCGGCCGTGGCGGCGGCGGGGCTCCCAGGTGGTGGACTGGGAGGGTCGTGGAGGGGGCGGGCCGAGGTCTGAGCCCTTCCTGGGCAATGCGGGGCTGAAACGCCCGTGGGCCCCTTCCCGGGAGGTGGGGCTGCGTGGGGAGGCGTCGTCTGCGGGGTCTGGTAAATAAAGCAGGGGCACCCCCCGCCCTGGGCCGCGCAGCACCTGCGGAACCGGCCCTTCCCCGGGCGGCTGTCAGGCTGCTCGGGGCACCCCGAGTGTCTCTTGGTAGCGGGGGGAGCTCTGGGGCGGCAGCGCAAGCACAGCGTCTCAGGCGTGAGTTTATTAAATAAATGCAGCGTTATCCCCCGCGACACGGAGAGGTGGAGGGGGAAGGAGCGGGCATCCACCCGGAATAGCT
Organism: Ciconia boyciana; assembly: GCF_034638445.1. NCBI lineage: Eukaryota > Metazoa > Chordata > Aves > Ciconiiformes > Ciconiidae > Ciconia > Ciconia boyciana. The sequence continues at coordinate 3,540,520 of NC_132942.1, read as the reverse complement.
CTGGGAGGCGTGGAGTTGCCTAGTAGCGCTGTCTGAGATGGCTGAGCTCTGTGTTTCAGGCTTATACATGTAAATTACCGTTGTAATTCAGGTTTGTCTTTCGACTAGCTCCCAACCTGTTTTGCTGTTGTTGAATAGAGCTTTTGGGACTAGTCTGCTTAGTCACCCGCTTGTGTTGTTATCCATGGCCTGTCTGTTTCCAGAGCTGTATTGCAGTTTGCTAAAAATGACTTTTTTTGTCTTGCAGGTGACTGTGCTCTGTGGTATAAAAATGAAATTTGGATGAAATCCTAGTCTGTTATCAGTGATAAGGCAGTAGATTAACTTCATTCTACCTGATTCAGGCTCTTAACAATACCCTGAAAGCCTCGATAAAAGTGGGTTTGGGTGATCTAAGGGTCTCAGTGCAAACGTTCTTGCAGGGGCTGGACTCGTTAAGGCAGCATCCCTGTCTTGCTGGCTCTGTTGTGCAGCATTATGTAATCCTAGCCAAGCACAGGAAGGCTGGCATCTGAAGCTGGGTTTGTTCTTGAGTGCTCTCAGACAATCACTGCAAGAACAGATGCATTAAATCTGAAATGTATGCCTAGATCCCCCCCCCCCCCCCCCCCCCCCCCCCAGAGCATTGTTCAAACTGCCAACTCGGAACTATGTTTTTGTCAGAATTTTACTTTGGTGTATATGTATATATATGTGTATCTTTGGAACAGTTGTGACTGTGTCCCTCCAGAACACCCATCTTAATTAGAAGTAGCGTTGTCATATAGGGTTACATGACTCTGTAAACATTAACTAGCTACTGGCTCTGCCAAATGGAAATTAAAGCAATGAGGACTTCAAGCTGGTGTGAGCTGCTTAATAACATGCTTTGGCTGGCCTCCATTGGACTGGGTTTGTTGCAGTACTGTCAGGCTCAGCCATACTGATGAGATACAGGAGGCATTCAAAAAGTGATAGTGTAAGTTTGCTGAAAGTCGTCCAGCTAATTTGATTTTGGTAGTTCAAGTACTACTGTAAGGAACTAGCATGTGTAGCTGTTAGGTTTGGTGGGGGAGAACATTTGAAAATTAATTGAAATGAATTTGCAGTTTGTTTCTAGAGCTTCTCTCTACAGTGCCTTGCAGGCGGTATTTACAAATACATGCTTTAGAGATCCTTAAGCAGGTAACTTGAGGAAAAAAATAAACTGTTGCAATGGTCCGCTGCTAACAAATATTTTGAGTGGTAAAGGAACTTACTGTAGCACATCCTGCTAGTTTGTTGAGAACTGATGTATAAAATTTATGTGGCCAGGCAGTTACGTTTATCATGCCCTTCAAGTTAGTTGGTTCAAGTGCAGTGAGACCCAAACAGGCTTGATGTGTCATTTCGGGCAGAAGCTGTGACCTACTAGCTGCTGCATCAAGTGCATTACTTCTGGGTTTGAGTTGTTAAATATCTGGAAAGATGCATTCTTGTAAAGTTTGATTATTTTCCTGCTAGTGACATCTTTGAAGTCTGCTGCTTCTATTGTAGGTCTTATCACAGTTTGTTTGAAAAACTTTTTTAAAATGCATAGTCATCTTAGTCTTTCCTAATGCTAACAAAGTGCTGATCTAACTTCCTACTTTGTAAGAGTAGTATTGAGTGCTGAAAGCTTTCCTTGTAGTGGTGTATTGCTTTTTAATCTCTTCAGAAAACCAAACACGCTTCTGAAGGAAAGCCTTTGATCCTGAGTAACCTGGTCTGTTTGACTCTGGGGCAAGGGAGGCTGGAGTAGACTCTGCTTAGAGGGATTTCTTCCAGCCTCAGTTTTGTGATTCTGTTCCAGAGGCTATCATTTGAAAACTGCTTTTGAGATCTGACTTCACTTGAGTAGTCAAAGTGAGTAGCAATTGTCTGGATTTGAAGACAAGTAGTGTTTTGGAAGTGTTGTTGAAGGTTAATTAAAGAGAAAGATAGCTCTAGTGTTGCACTGTAAAAAATGTAAGCGCTATTGAGTAATAAATTTTGAGTATTTTATGCTTTTAAATTAGGAAAATTCTCTTAAATTGGTGTTAGGCTTCTTTCTATCAATCCTTGTTTCTTACGCATGAGGATTAATGAATTTAGGGATGTTGATTCAACAGTGAATAATCTGAGCATGCTTTAAGCAGCACGGGGGCTGTCTGCTGTTGGTAAGAACCAATGTAAATAATAAAGGTAATGTACATCTTCAAGTCAGCTAAACTTGTAACACTTGCTGAATATCGTGTGGAAATAACTGTCCTTCTCTTGTAGATGCCTTCAATTAAACTGCAGAGTTCAGATGGAGAAATCTTTGAAGTTGATGTTGAAATTGCAAAACAGTCTGTAACTATAAAGACTATGCTGGAAGGTAAGAGTATGAAGCCTGAGGATTGCTAGCTTGTGCAGAGATAGCAGTGTGTTCAACTTGAACAGGAATTGCGACCAAAGGGGACAACCCAGTACTGTGCTGAAAGAGGATTGCCAGGCCTGTGAAGCAGCTTGCTGTCTTATGTCAGAACAGCTGGAACAATTGCTGTGGTAGCTTAAACTATGTTTTGGGTGGATGTGCTCTTGCAAAAAGCTTGAAGCTCAATCCTCTTGTTAAGAGGACTTACAGGGAGGCTAGTAAAATATAAGCACCCTGCTGCCTTGCCTACGGCCTACTTCAGTTTTGTGAAAGTTAAGCAAACAGAACATCTAATAATATTAAAAACTAAGTTTATTTAATCATACAAACCAGTCTTACGATGTAAATATCTTTTAAATGGGGTAGGAGACCATAAACCAATGCAATGAAGAAAGAGCTAAAGTGAAACCTATATTGTGAGCTTATGGATGCAGTTAAATTATTTGGGATAAATACTTAGTTCTGATCTCCTGCTGACACAAATTTGAAACAAAAGAACTCATGGTGGGGGAGGGGGAATCTGCCAGATGGCTAGGATACAGAGCAAACTGTGTCTAATCCCTCTAGTGCAAATCCTCATTGTTTACTGGTGGTTTTTTCCAGTTTTTGGGTGTATTCATGAATTAACTTAGAAAAAAATCTTTCTCTAGATGTGGTTAAAATGATGTTCTTGGGTAGAAATCTTTGTCTGGTTGTGATACCTTGTACATAAGAACAATAAAATAAGGTTGAAGTGTTTCAACCATTGAACACTTTCATTCTGTTAATAAGATGCTGTTGAACATGACTAGCAACATGAGCAGGAAACATAGCAATCGGTTGGAACACATTAGGGAGTACAATTCTTCGCAGTTTTCTCATGTAGAAGCTGTGTCACTGCCGGTGTTTAGTGATACTCGGGTGTTGATGAAAGGGAAGTTACACATGGTAACTGTTGTAAGCTGGGCACCATAAATGAGCCTCTTGCTAATCTGGGGGAGAAGTGGTCTCCTAGTACAGATGAAATGCATTTGCAGTACAGCTAGTTAAGCATCAGTTAATAAACAATGTTTGTGTGTTGGGTGCTGCAGCTGAAAGCAGAAGAGCTGAAAGGTGAGGTTGTGTCAAGCATGGTGACAGCACCAATGAACTACCAATTTTCTGATAACAGATGAAATTGCTGTTTTGGTGGCAGTGGGGACAAGCTGAGCAGAGTTGACTAAACTTGAGATATTGCGTGAATTATTTCCCCATACCAACAGTTTTGGACTGGTCACTTCTTACACTAGTTTCTGCCACCGTGTTCAAAGTATGCATTTGAAGTTTCCATTAATTGGTGACACATGCAGTACCCTGTAATGTCAGTATTTTAGTTTCTGAATCTATGAAGTTAGTTATTCCAAACAAAAAGTAGTACTCATTAATATCCCACTGATAACAGTAGTTGACTTGCCTAAATACAGAAGTACATGCTATTTTAATTGTGCACAAATTTGATCAGTGGTGATGGTGTGACACTCATCTGTTCTTAAAAATAAAGTTCCTTGGTGATATAGAATTGGCTCATCTGTGTATATAATGAGTGAAGGCCTGTGTAGTTACTCAATTACATAACTAATTACAAGATGTTAATCTTTAACAGCTAGGGTGTCATCCAACTGTTAGCATTTGTGTAATAAAAAAAAGCATATTCTAATCAAAGGTGGCTAACATGGTATTTGTTCTGTGTATCAAGTTGAAATTTTAATCATGATTTTATCTCAATTTTTACTTTGATTCCTTAATCGTATCAAGGGGACAAAGTGACAAACTTTATACAAATCTGCCTTGAGCATGCTGACAAGCTTTTAAAACAGGGAGTATCAGAAGCATCCTTTAAATGCTTTTTTGATTGAAGGATTTGTGCTGCTGACTTACTATGTGAGCTTCTTCAGCTGGTAAGAATCGGTATGAGTGCTTCAGAGGCCAGATAACTGGCAGCTCTCTGGCTACAGTATTCACTGCTCCTATAGAGGACAAAACATTGTCTCTACCTACCACAGTAGATCCTAATTCTTCTTTAATAATAAATTGAATGGGAGATCTCAGTTGGAACACTTTGATTTAACTTGTGGATTGAACTGTTGAAAGTGGTAAAAATACATCAATATTAGTCTGATTCTTCAACGTATCCTATTCCCAGAACACTGAACTAGCAAGTTCTGCTCTACCAAGGACTGCTTAACCAATGGTTTGTTATGGTCTCGTTTGAGGTAGCCTTATTAGGGTACTTAGCCTAAACTTGGTACAACCTAGTATGTATAATGCAGCCATGGCTCCACAAAGCCTCGTGAAGCTTTCTAAAACCTTCTGACTTCACCAGTTAGAGATCCTTTGCTACCAATCCATTCAGCCTCAGTGTTGTTAAAATAGTGGAGAATTGGTTAAGCGGCCCAGTTCAGAGAAGAGTAAATGTTTTTGCCGATTGCTTAGTCATCTTTCCATTTTTAGATTTGGGAATGGATGATGAAGGTGACGATGACCCAGTGCCTCTTCCAAATGTTAATGCAGCTATCTTAAAAAAGGTAAGATGCTGAAAGTTGTAGTGTTATATGGCAGTAACAAAATGTGAAATCCATGTTGGAGTTGGATATTATGAACTATTATATTAAAGATACTTTTCATGTGCTAGCTACAAGCTTAACCAGTTTGAGGTGCGTGAACACAGGCATCTAGGGTATCTAAGAACTGGGGTGAGGCTGGCAGACAGGTAGTGGCAGAAGACCTACAGGGGTGACCTTCTGGAACAGCAGCTGGAGGCCAGACAGGCTTCCTAAGGTGTTGAAGTGGTGGACATCTGTGCACACTAGTATTTCATGGTATTAAAGCACTGATTTTAATTGGATTCTGTGAACTGAGGTGGCTGTTCATGAGATCCAAATGTTAGGAGAAAGGATTAAGGGACAAGCAGTGGTGAGAGTGACTGGCAGCAGCCATGCCTGTGTTGCAGTTACAGTGCTTAAGAGACACTGCGCACCCGGTGGTATTAAATTCAGTAATAGACCATGATTATTGTTGGGTCAAGTGAGAAAAGCAAAAAAGTGTGTTGCTGTCTCTAAGATGCTTTTTGCTCTGAAGTAGAAAGTGTTTTGCCTAAATAAGCACTGGACTGTTTGGGGGTAAATACAGGGTTAGGAGTTATTTCCTAGTGAACATACACATAAATAACTTCAAACTTGTGAAGTCTTTTGGGTTAGCAAAATGGAACAGGATTCTGCTTGCAGTAAACTCCTACTCCTTTAATTGTCTGGGTGATGAGATGGTGGTGTTTTAAAAATAAAAAAGCAAGCTTGGGAACATGCAAACTTTTGCCAGGTGAACTTTGTACTGTGGTGAACGTGTCCTGCTGGTAGCTATTACCACTCTACGCTCTTCCCTTATGTAGTATTCTGCTTAAGAATTATGTTTCTGCAAACAGATTAAACACTGCAAAATGAGGTTTAGGTTTCCTTTGCACGGTCTTATGTGTGGTAGCACAGGGTTGAATAACTTTATAACACCAGCAGCTGGCTTTTAAGATTGTAAGTAATTAACTAGCTACTGTCTCAGATGGGTTTCTTGAAGGCTGATGTACTTCAGGATTGGGGATCAGTGGGTAAGGGAGCATGTTCATACAGGATTCTAATATTAATCTAGAGAAAAAGCTGCAGTTCTTCTGAAACAAAGTTATAGTGGGGCCTAATGGGAGAATCACTTGGATAAAACCTTAATATCGAAACCATAATTAGGTGATTCAGTGGTGCACCCATCACAAGGATGATCCACCACCTCCTGAGGATGATGAGAACAAAGAAAAAAGAACAGATGACATCCCTGTGTGGGATCAAGAGTTTCTGAAAGTAGACCAAGGAACGCTTTTTGAACTTATCCTGGTAAGTATGTTCAAGAAGGGTTAAAGGCTGTGCCTGTGAAGTGTGCTCTATTTGTGCACTTGGCAAATAAAGTCTTTATGCTTCTTGAGTAACTTCTTCATGGGGGGGATGTGGGGAGGGCGAGTAGTTCTGGCAAAGTACTGGCTAAAATTGTTGAGGATGTTAGAATGCTTGTTAACCTATTGCTAGGCATTAACCTATACTTGCTCATTTATCAGTTAATACACTTTTCTGAATATGGGGCCCTATAGCTGTCTTTATTCTTGTGGCTCTTGAGTCTTAGTTGAGGGCTTATTAGTAGAAATGGAGTTCCAGAGATCTGTGTCCAAATTAAAGTCTAGCTTTGACTTTTAAAATTTATACCTTCTGTGGTACTGTGAGACAATGTTACTTGTCTTAGCTAGTTAACAGCATTTCAGCACTGAAGATCTGGAGTGTTTGCAGGCTTCTGAAAGCCCTTTGTAAAAGGAGGAGTAGGGGGGTGTGTCTTTCATGGTACAAAGGACTTTCCCTTCTGTTTGGCAAGCAAGTTTTGGGTACTGTTACTTCAAGGTTCTAGCTAGAAGCTTCTCAAAGTGGAGCTGATCTGTTTGCAGTTACAGTATTCTACAATTTCAGTGTAAGCATAACTTTGGTAGTACATCTACAGAGGCAGAGTATTGATATGGAGGCTTTACATTTGGAAACTCTTCTACAGGCTGCAAATTACTTGGACATCAAAGGTTTGCTTGATGTCACATGCAAGACAGTTGCAAACATGATCAAGGGGAAAACTCCAGAAGAAATTCGCAAGACATTCAATATTAAGAATGACTTCACTGAGGAGGAAGAAGCACAGGTACTTGACCTGGATTTAATTATAATTTAGCTGGGTTTGTGCTGAATTATTGGGTGGTACTTTATAATTTAATGTGTGATGCAACTGATTTGTTCACAATAAATGTAAACTCATGCATCAGCTCCTCATAATTGGGTTGCTCTTTGTGGAAGACCTTTCAGTGCCTACAGTGCTTGCAGCCCATTACCTGAAAAGGTCAAAACAAAGCATATTGACTTCTTAGCTTGAATGCGTGCCTGGTAAGAAAACATGTAGGATGGTTTGTGGCAGCCTTAGTTTGCTGTTTTGGAGCTGTAGTAAGCATGCTGAAGATGCATTGTTGCATGTGGCTAGATCTTTGGTAGATGGAAACATCAATCCAAAGGTAAGATGTTTGGATTCTCGTCTTTAAGTAATGAACTCATCGATCTTAGAACTTGAACAACAAACCAACTGCAAAGTGGCAGAGTTGGGAAAGATCAGAACAAGATGCCTTGTTTAAATACAAAGGCAGTGAATTGCACGCTTAGGTTTGTCTTCAGTGCGTTGTCACGAAACAAGCAATTTAGTCTTAAGCTAGTCCATTTGCTTTACTTGATGGGGGGAAAAAAGATCAGTTCTGATCAAATCTAGGGATGAGAAATACATTTCTTGGTTTATATTGATAAACAGGTCAGTTTGGAAGACTGACTTTCTAATTAGAAACCCTGCATGAAAAACTAAAGTTGCTTCCAAGTTTATGCCTTCTTGCAGAAAGTAATCCTGAATGCTTATGGGGATTTACAGCTAACTTCTAGAAGTTCACTGCAACATATTAATAGTTAAAATGTTCTTTTAGGTACGTAAAGAGAACCAGTGGTGTGAAGAGAAGTGAAGTATTGTGCCTGACACTCGAACACTGTAAGGATTGTTCCAAATACTAGTTGCACTGCTCTGTTCATAATTGTTAATATTAGACAAATGCAGCAGCAAATGAAGTTGTGTTAGCAGGATATCGTTCCCTTTGCATGTGTAGTGGTTTTTTTGAGTACAAATCTTCTGAGTTTTTACTAGTGTAATTGGATGTCTTTTTACTTTACTCTGCAATGAATAAAACTGAACTAAGTGTGGATTCTGTATGGAAAGTAGCACTTAAGGCTGTCATTTTCATTATACCTTTAAACTGTTGAAGTCCAGTTACAATGCTAAAGATTGACTCCATTGTAAATAAAACCACCTATGACTTCTTCCTCAAGAAGAACAAAACACTTCTATTCACAGGGTATTGATAGCTTCAGAAAGAAAAACAAACTAGAATGTGTCTTGGGGAACTAGGTAAAGTAAAAAAAGTTACTAGATTTCTTCCAAAAACATTGCAGGGAAAATTAGTGTTACTTAAAGCTATATAACTTTCAAGATGGTTCTTGTCCTGGATATAAAAAAAAAATTTGACAGCTTGTCCTGTTAGTCTTGCCCTATAGACTAGTGAAAGATGTGATCTAGAACTAAGCAAGCTCCTGACAGTTAAATTTGAATACTTCAACCATGTCTTGAAGACCTGCCTCTAGCTGGTAGCAAATGAAAAGTGTGTTGCTTTATGCACAGGATGGGTGTGTTTTTATACATGTTACTGTTAAAAGTGGAATTCAGGTTTGACCAAAAATGACTGACATTACCAAAGTTAATATTATTGACCTGTGCATGCCATTAGTGGCTCATTTTTAGGCAATTTTAAACAACCCTTGTGATGTAGCTCTTTAAAACATGGTTTCATGTGTCCACAGGAAATCTTACACCTTTGTATGTGATACTTCAGCTTGTAGAGACTTAATTATTGCATACAAAGCTAATGCAATATCAAGCTTAACTTCTTTGGACAAAGCCACTTGCAACTAGTTAAACAGTAACTGGTTTTCTGATTTTTATTTTTTTTTTACAGTTCCCTTATAGGGAGTAGGGGATGGTTGTGTGGTAGATCTTTGAGGTGTGCTCTTAGCTTGTATTGCATTCCATTCTCTGTATAAACCTTAGAGTAGAATGAACCTTAATAAACATACTTATCTCACTTTAAATATCAGTGTTTCACTTCTGAATTAATAAAGGGCTTTTAAACTTTTGTTTGCAAATGGTTCTAGTTATTTGAAACTAGACAATCTTACTGTCACTTATTAGAGTGTACAAATAATAGCACTGAAGCAGTGGTTAATTGAAATAAAACAGATGTAAAGATTTTGTTGGATGACTCATGCAAGCTGCTAGTCAGACACAGTGGGCAACTTCTCAAATTAAGTTGTAAGTTAAATAGCAAGCGATCCAAATGGATATATTTTTTTGATGCCTTCCCAGCTTTTAGGTAATCTCTGATGTAACCATTAATGAAAGCATTAATAACTTGCTCTAAGGCAGCTTTCAAACCCATGCTTTGGATGCAGCTGCTGCTCACATCTGCTTATTCCTGAGGTTGCTGAGCCTGCCTTTGTGCTGGTGTGCATATTGTATGGGCATATTATAGATATTACATTGTCAGTGGGCATAAAACACTCCAGTGCTAGACTTGGACGATGAAGCCTTTCCAGGGTCCTGTATTGCAAACAATACACCTCAGTTTAGAAGTGCAGAGGAAAAGCTTCTGATGACAATTATTTCTGTGGCTATATTTGTAGTTTAATATTCAGCTTATCCTGGATTCTTATAAGAAATAAATCCACCGGTGTGGGAAGCTAGTGTTCTGGAATACACTAGTTCATCCTTGGAGTGCTGTGTTGCTAATACAGAAGCCTGTACTGAAACTGCATTCAATGGCAGAAGCCCATATAAATTCCTTTAGGTGCTTGTCATCAGACTGGGAGCTGTATTAGCAGCCAGTGCCTCACACGATGCCTCACTGTGCTGTGGGATGAGGAAGAGACAAAGGCACATAGTTTATCTTCCTCATTACCTTGCTTCTACTTTGTTTGCCATACCTGCATAAAACACACCTGTGATCCTGTGGTAAGACTTGCTCATTATTAGAGCAGCTTGCCTAAAACATAACCCTTGGTGGTGAAATGCTGTAATGGTGGAGCTTCTGCCGAAGCTCCGGGGTTGCGCCAGTACTGATGCGAGTGTGGGGGTACAGCATAGCAGCATGCAGGAGGGCGGGCTAGGCTGGGTGCTCAAAGCATTATATAGCTTTGACAGATTTCCATATTCTTAGTAGTCCTGGTAGTTAGGATTCCATACAACTTATTTTCTCTAATTCAAATTCCCCTGTAGTACTGTCTCAGCTGTGTACTTTGAAATTCTTGAAGGGGGAGAGACTGTCCCATTTCCCACTGTTAAAGTTTTGTTGCTGTTTAACTTGTATGGTGCTGCCTTAACTTTTTTTTTAAAGTCCTGGCCTGATGAGGGATAGCTGCTCTTGGCTAAAGTGATAAAGCGTGGGGGTAGGGAGGGGGAAGGCGAAGTGTGAGTAGTGATTGTAGAAAAGGGTATTTTTTTTTTTCTTACTCCTGGTTTACTGTTTCAATCTTACCTATTGAAGACTATTGGAAATTATTCTAAAAACTATTCATACATATGAATGCCGAAGAGGATGGGGGGGGGAAGCAGGAATCCTTTTGAATTCTAAGAAATAGTTATTTGACAGTTTGATAGGATTATAACTTCCAGTGGCCTATTTTGAATAGCCAGTCTGGCAATTACTTTATTTATAAAGCTATAAACATATTTTTGAACATAAAAGCCAAAAAATACAAACTCAAGTAAAAAAATTACAACAAATGATGGATAGTCATTGGACAAATGAAAGTACAGCTGCAAAACATTTATCCCTGCTACATACATACAGTGGTTTTACTTGGTTTAATGAAGTGGTACTTCCATGACTTCTACATTCAAATTGATTTCAGGAATTCAAATATGTATTTCAAGAAGAGTTGAAATTGCTGTAAAAGAACTAAAAAAAAATTCTTGTTGCGATAAAAACTTAAGGGCAAACTTTTCCTTCTATTAAAAAAAGAGTATGAACACAGAATAGTAACACTTCATATAGCATTTCTAAAGACACTTTTTTGGTATTAATAAAAGTAACTTTTTTTGGCATTGGTTATCAGCCATGGGGTGTGTAAGAAAAGTTGGTCATGCTCACTGTTTTGTCTTGGAAATGGGCAGCTTGAAGTTCTCTTATCTTGTGTGTTTTGGGAAGGAAAAAAAGATTAAATTTTTTCAGTTACACCAGTATAAACTGACCATGTTACAGTATACCAGGCGGATATTCTGAGTTTGTACTGCGGTAGCTGAAAGCACAGGGTGAGTTCTGGCTGTAAACCTGTACGTATAGAGCAGAGCACAGGGTCAGAACAAGGCCGTGTCAGAAAATGGGTGTAACTGCTCCAGCTCTGGGGCTGTGGCAATGCGTCCGGGCTGTGAATGCGTGAGGAAAGGCTCCCGGAGAGGGGGGCAGTAGGTTTCACTAAGGGGATTTTGCAGGAATCGGATGGAATAATGATGAGAGGAAGCTGTGACACAGATGGGCCTTTTGCCGGTCAGCGTGCCCTGAACCGAGGCAGGCATCCACAACACCGTGGAGGGGCCGAAGTGGCCTTGAAATAAATGGGTGAAAGTCCCGGTGAATTCTGAAATGAGTGACGGCTGCTCTGTGTACACTAGCACTATTTGGTCCTCGGTCAGGATGCGCAGTTTAATACTGTTCAGGACTTTCCCCTGAATTTCCTCTGGTGTTATTTAGACACATCTGCTTTTTCTTTTGTACCTGCCTTTGCTTTGCTGCTAAGTTACATGTTTCATCCAACCACAAAATACCAGTCGGGTGTTAAGTTATGCCAGCTTTACACCCAGCGTTGAGTTACGCTAGGCCACTGCTGCTGATTTGTCATCGGTGGCGTTTACAGCAGCTGACACTTCTACAGCACCTTACATCAGAGGGTCTCAGATGGTGAGCTGAGACATAGCTGTCTTTTTAAGCATTTTTTTTTTTTTTTTAAATCAAGTGATAAAAACAGACTATGTCAGATCTGGGAAGAGTCTGCTGAGTTCCTCTGTTCGGCACTGGAGCATGCTGTTGTCTAAGCTTGCTAAAACAATTCAAAAAGGAGCACGTTGCGTATTGATCTAGTGCTATATAATTAACCCTCTGAGTGCAGGAAGTACATGACTAAGTGTACAGTTGGCCGTCGGTTCAGGTAATGCTACTTCTCTAAGGGTTAAAATGATTCTTTCAAACTTTAAAATGACTCTTTTTCAAACTTTTCAGGTTTGTGCACGTAGCTTTCATTCAGTGCTTCTGAAGTTACATTTACACAGGAGAGGAATGAAGCAATGGGTTTAGGTCTTCTAAACTAAAACTGGAATTAAAAAAATCTACACTACTATAAGCAAAAGTACCTAAATAAAGGGAATAAACTCAAAGCTGCTCTACAGACTAATCAGGTTTGGGTTTTTTTTTTTTAAATTTTCAGTCTTTCAGGCATAAACTTGTTCAAAAAGTTATGTTTAGTCCAATGTAAAAAATTAGGGTTTGTGTTTTTGCATTAAGAAAAAAAAATATAAAAATATTTTGTACATTATAAAGGTCATCTTAAATTTCTTGCAGTTCTACAATAATATTACTACATAATTTGTATTCAGTACTCTAAAACCTATTCTGTAAAGTAGAAAAGAATAGACCCCCCTCTCCCTCTGTGTGGTGTTATTTTTCTCTTCAGCGGTCTAGAATATGTTTCTTTCAAGCAGGAAAAAATCTGCACTGGACTAGATTGTGGTCTCTGTCAGAAGTCTGTAAACCTGAAGTAAATCAAAAACTTGGATTAATTTGGGATTTATGTCAGTTCAGGGAGATCACAATCTGTCCTCAGTGTTTTTGTTTATCAAGCTCAAAATATAAATAAAATACCAGAAACTGGTAAATGTGTTCAAGCTGGAGAGAATACATTAACATTTGGCATCATCAGGGGGGTGGAGGGAGGATCTTTTAGAAAAAGCTAGAATAAGGGTTTTTTTAAAAAGTTACACACCAAATCATGAAAACAAGGGTTCTGATCTCGCTGAGGGTACGTACAGACGGATGCCCGAAGCGAGGAGCAGGGTAGCGTGCTGCTCTGCTGCCAGACTGCCCTAGGGCAGGGGAGCACCGAGCGTGGTGGCAGAGCTCGCACCTCTCCTCCACCCGGTGCTGGGACAGCGCGGTCCTCTGCCTTGGGTCTGCCTGCCAGGGCTGCGGGCTCCCTGCGCGCCCGCCGCTGCCTAGGTGCCCAGTTAGGTCAAGGCTGCAGCAGCAAACTGATTTTTAAGGCTTTGCCCAGCCTAGCTGGTGAGATTTCTGGCCGACCACGTCCGCAGTGGACAATTCCTAACAGCGAGGGAGACCCTGCACCGAGCAATCAGACCTTCCAGCGGCTGGTCCAAGCTCCTTTTGCTGTCCGGTTAGTGCTCCCTTTTCCTCTGCCGTGCTGTACGCTCGCAGAATGGGACACGTCTGCACAGAGACCTGTTACCTGTAAACAATATCTTCCTGTTCTCAGACAAGAAGTTTAAAAAATTCACCTCCTTGGTTTAAATATTTCATTTCTCTAGTACCCATTCAGATCAGAAAGCTAGCATCGCTACATTTCATTTTCAGACATAAGGGCTTTTAAAAAATGCTCCTATTCCAGCTTTTCCAGCTCCGTGGTATAACGGCTACGAGAGATCTGTGAGTGAGTGACTATACTTCAAAGCAGCTCGGAAGGCAGGGAGTGGAAGCCAGTGTGAGATTGATAGCACCTACCATCTACTGCAGCAAGCTGGGGAGTTTGTCTCTGCTTTCTGCCATACTTGAAGATAATGCAGTAAAAAAAAAACAAACAAAACCCAAACAAACAAAAAAAAGCAGCACAGGGCAGGGACAAAAGGCTTGTTTACTCATCAGCACTTTAAATTTTGGCAAGTACTTATTTTTTATCTTTTTTTTGAAATAACTTTTCTATCTTTAAACACCCCCCCCCCAAAAAAACAAAACCAAAAACCCAAGTGAGTTTTCCAGCATCCTTAAGTCATCCTGTTGCCTAACTTTGCACGTTTTACAGTGAGATGGGGAATTTGGATGGGCCTCTGGTCCTTTTCAATGGGCAGCGAAACCAGGTGGGAGAAAGCGAAGTGCCCAGTGTCCCGGCCGACGTGGCTGGGTGCGTGGGACTATGTCCCCGTGGAGGCCACGCTGTACGCCGGGGACTCTGCGGGCGCAGAAGAGCACCTGGTGGTCAGTCTGGAGGAGCAGGTGGCGGTTTGGAGGTGAGCGGAGACGGGGAAGGGGTCGGGCTGTTCTCTGTGTGCGGAGTCAGCGGGGGCTGCAAGCTTGTCTGAAGGAAAAGCAGAGGAGATGCATTGGAGTGCGTCCAGAGGAGAGGGAGGGGAGTCTATAGCACTTCCATCGGAAGAAACTGGGCTGGCACAGCGTCCTTCTCCTTGTAAGTACCGAATGCACTTCTTTTTCCTCCTAAGAACAGTGAAGAGAGTTATCTGTGAATAAAGCGTGAGTTCACGGTCACACACGAGACGTGAACCGGTGCTCGGCGCAAGCCGGGGCCGCGCCGCCAGCCGGGGATTCGCGGCCCCCGCCCCGTCCACCGCGGCCCCGGCCGGGCCCTGCCTTCTCCCCGGCCGGGCCCTGCCTTCTCCCCGGCCGGGGCTCGCCCTCCACCGCGGGGCGGCTCCGCCGGGGCCGGTGGCTGCGGCCCCGCTGCGCTGCGCGGCTCCGCGGCGGCCGCCAGGCGGCGCCGTAACGGCGGCCCCGCGGCGCCGGCCGGGGGGGGCTGCGCGGCCGCGCAAAACCGGCGCTGGCGGGGCCCGGGCCGCGCCCCGCAGCCGGGCGCTGCCGCTGCTGCTGCCGCGGAAAGAGCGCGCTGCTCCGCCAGCGGAACTGGGAGGGAAAGGCTGCACCCACGGAATGCAGAGAGGAGGTCACAGAAAGAGTGACAAAAATAAAAAAACAGTAATAAAAATCAAAACGGTCATAAAAATCAAAACAATAAATAACAATCAAAACAATAATAAAAATAAAAGATAATAACAATCAAAACAGTAATAACCATCAAACAGTAATAAAATAAAGACTAATACAATAAAAACAATAAGAAAAATCAAAACATTAAGAAAAATCAAAACAAGAATAACAAAACTAATAAAAATCGAAACAATAACAAAACAGTAATAAAAATCAAAACTAATAAAAATCAAAACAATAATAAAACTCAAAACAATAATAAAAATCCAAACATTAATAAAAGTCAGAACCCGGAGGTAATTTCTCACCAGCCCAGCACTAATGCCCCCATCCAGGCTTCTCTGCTTCTGGGGGGGTTGAGTGGGGCGAACGCACCCTCGCTGAGTTCAAGACTAAAATGTTCCCCTCCCCCCCCCGAGATGCGTAAGCCCACACCTGCCTGCCGCAGCGCACACGGGACACGCGTGTGCGCGTGGTGTTACGGGGCAGGTCGGCTGACGCGGCACGGGGCCCCCGTGCAGGCAGGCGCCCGGCAGACGGCCGGCCCTGGGCTGTGCCCGCTCGGGCAGGGTGCAGGGCACGAGGCATCGCTGTGGTCAGCAGTGCCGGGTCAGGCGCTGCCGGGACGCTGCCCCCCGCACCAGTTTTGGCTTTTCTCCAAGGCAATGCAAGCCAACCCAAACTCTTAAGGTCTTAAGGGTGTCTTTGCCTCTGGCCCATTTCCTAGCACTCTCCTCGACTTGTGCACCGTGTATCACCTACTTAGCTCTTCTTTCTGCAGCAGAAGCCTCTGATCTCAGCCAGCTCTGCATCTCAAAATACTTTACGTTCATTCCTGACTCAGCGACACAGCCGAGTTGAAAGTGCTCAACAGAGGTTCAGGCAGAGGGAAGAAAAAGCCCGCTGGGACCAGGAAGATCCTGAAGACAGCAGCGCCTGGGGAGTAGGACCAAGCTCCCTTCATCCCCCCTGGAGAAGATATTCAGGTTCCCCACTTGCTCGTATGTTATGATTTGGGGGGTCTCAAAAATACAAGTCATACGTCACCCTTGCTGTAACTGGATTTGGCCATGATTTCTCCACATCCCTTGACTATTCTGCTGTTTAGTATCGAAAACAGGAATATTTAGCCTGAGTTCCAGTTGTCATCTCACATGCCCAGATGACTTTAACCGCTCCCGGCTATCCAGAGTCAGTCCCTCGCACTGTCTCATATTGTCTTTACCTACGGAGCCGGTTTTCCTTCTCTTTGTGTGACAGATATTGTCTTTACATACTCTGCGTTGAGCCGGTTTTCCTTCTCTTTGTGTGACAGATCCCTCAATGTCGCCTGCTATGGGTCCTCGAGCATCTTGGTATAGGTTTAAACACAAGAGCTCTCAAGATGTCACCTTAAGAGTAGTGAAGGAACAATTCCTCTGCTGGAGCTGGTATTAATGACTTTACAGCTAAAAGAGCTAAAAAGAACATCTTCCTCCTGCCTGGCTCCCCGCCTCGGCTGTCTCATTTGAGGAAAACAGATCAAATGGAGAACTTGCTAATGTGGGCATACACCTTTCTTTGATCTTACTAATGAAAAACTAGACAGTGTTAGAATATGTATTAACTAGTCCAGTATTAAACATGACTGCGCTGGATGTGAACAACAGAGGTGCTATTACTGCTGTCAGTGTCATCGTTAGCCGTGGTGACCCAATTAACGCGATATGAAACACGACAGCCCTGCTGAACTGAATATTTAACTTGGAGGTTAATTTCCACGGGCTGTAATTTCCCAGAGCAGACAAGCCCGAGGAGAAGCTTTATGTCCCATGGACATCTCAGGAGTAGCTGCAGGATGGGGAGTTGCAATGACCTGTTTAAGATGATACAAATCTATCCATCGATTCACTGATTCGATTTAAAATAACGGGGGAAAAAAAGCAGACCTGATACTACAGATTGCGAACCAGTTAGTGGGCTACGGCTGACGTGGCTATTACACAGCTAAAGGGATTCATCCCTCTCCCTTAGGAACTACAGCACCCTGGAGTGGTTTGCCCGGGGTGAGGGGGAGCAGGGTGAAAGCTCTAGAGCAGGAACACCCCATTTTAACCAGTTAACCTCTCCTGTGGAGTGGAAATCCTCCAGTGGAAGTTGCTCTCCGCAGGTGACCAGAGCACATACGACAGGAGCCCTTGAGCTGGCAGCAGCACGTTAGTACAGGGAATTGCAGAACAGCTGTGACTAACCAGGGTCTCAGAGGCAAAGGTTAAAAAATAAAAGCATGCTAAGGTCTCCGAGCACTTCAGCAGCCTGTGTTAATCGGGAAGCAGTGCAGAGGAGAAGCTGAATTAAGAGAGCTCAAACGAAGGCAGAGTGAAGTTGGAGGAACTGCCCGCAGAGCTGCAGCCGTGCCCTGCGCTGCGGTACGGGGCTCTCAGCTCGGTGGCGTTGCTGTGTGAGTGATGGGGGTCACAAAAATCCCTCTCTGGACGTTCACGGTAAAGTATTAATGAGACATTAAGGGAGCTCTGTCCAGATTCTCAATCAGTTAAAAAATGGTGCTTGATGACATCACCCAGCGTACCACAGGCGAGGGGGGGTTGCTGTTGCACAGCCCCCGAGGTGCAGGCGCAGCTGCGGGGAGGGGAGCTCGCCTCGGGCTCCGCCACAGCCACCTGAGATCCCACCGCTGCCGCTCGGGCTGCCAGCAAGGTCAGTGGCCAAGCACCGTCGGGACACTGCAGGGCTGCGCTCTGGGGTTCAGATTTGGGTAGACTAAGTGATTTTAGTCACTTTAAGCTGCAGTAAGCACATTAAGCAATACTTCCTGCTTTTGCTAGAGTCCTCAATGCATCGGTATAAAAATGTGCTGCAGATCGTAGACCTCTGTCCCGGCTGGAAGCCTCTCCATGCCTCCGTGCCCAGGTCCACAAGCCCCGCAGGAGCTTTTTCTGCCTGGCTGCATTTGCAGACCCCCTGAGCCAGGTAGCACTTGGTTCATGCACTAAGCTTTACTATCGCCTGGCCATGTCCATTCCCTAGAAGCCCAAGGCACAGGGTGCTTGCAAACTGTCTCACTGCTTGAGGTTCTCCCACCCCATGGTGGGTACTGCAAAACTTCAGGGCCAAGAAGAGGTGGATCAAAAGACATGGTTAGCCCCAGTATAAATAGGAAAACCAAGCACATTAACTACTCACTGCTGGCCCTAGGGTGCTATATATGCAACAGGAAACCTCTAACGGGGGAAAAAAAGCCCCATATCAGCGTCACAGAGGTCTCCACCCTGGAAATAAGCTTTTAACACCAGGGAAGTCCATCAGCCAAGGAACACGTACAGCATCACACCAACATTGCCCGGGCGGGGGTAAGAAACCCAGGGTTCAGCGTGACCCTTGCAGCTCGGACAACAACTCCTGATGATGCCCAGAGAAAACCCATCCCCGCCTGGCCGGAGCAGCCCTTGCCGGCGCTGGGACGGCTGCAGGAGCATGCACGGAGCCGAACCCGCTCGCCCAGGAGCACCCCAGCAGCGAGGAGATGCTGATACACACCTGCACGGGCCGCACCAGTCCGTTTGTTGGTTGAGGCCAAAGCGAGCTCTGCATTTCTTAGGAGAGGCAGGATCTGAACACAGAAGCATGCGTGGCGGAGAATGGGCAAGGCAGAGGCACAAAGAGGAGGAGGAGCAGGAGGAAGAAAAGAGGCAACATCATTTTAGCCACTTTAACACATGACTAACAGACTACAATCCAATTTTTTTTCTGCCACAGACCAGTGCTGGCACCACCTCTCCTGGAAAAAAGTGATCGTTAGGCAAGTATCAGTGATCACCGCTGGCAGCTGGAGAAGAAGGAGGTTTGGGAAACGGCCTCAGCTCCGGGAAATATAGGCAATTACGGGAAAATTCACAGCTCTTTGAATTTCTTAAGTTTGGAAAAGCTGCCAAATCCCAGAGGCGCTGCCTGCCTCCTGTGTCTGCATCCTTACCTGCTCCCTGCCTTTCCAGCAGCGACTAAACAGGGCTGCCAGCGAGCTCGGACTGCGCACGGAAAAGAAGAGGAAGAAACATTGCAGAAGCAGGCTGAAAGCAGAGTTAGCACCAAGGAGACCCAGGCCCAGGTTATTCTACTCTGCCCCCCATCATTCCCCTTCCAGTTTTAATGGAACAGCTATTCTCCGTGGCCTTTCCTAAAATGTTGCAGTTTTACTGTATAATTATGGGACTCATTAGGGTGAAGCCCTATTTGCTTTCAGGCACATGATG
Organism: Ciconia boyciana; assembly: GCF_034638445.1. NCBI lineage: Eukaryota > Metazoa > Chordata > Aves > Ciconiiformes > Ciconiidae > Ciconia > Ciconia boyciana. The sequence continues at coordinate 3,521,208 of NC_132942.1, read as the reverse complement.
TTTTTTCTCTAGTGCTGTAAATGGGATTTGAACAGCACATTTCTGTGCTGGATTCACGCTCCCTCTTTCAGCCACCACCAGTGTCTCCTGTTGTGTACGACCAGCAGTTGGTTTTCAATCCATAAAAGGTGAAATTATAATTTTTGTATCACACAGACAAGACATATATATGGATATATAAATATATATATACACACACACTACATATAAGCCTAAAAGCTCGTATTCCCCTTATCAGTCTAGACACTGAATGAGATCAACAGTGTTAACTCAACTGAAGGTATTACTGGGACACAGTCATGGAATTGCTTTTTATGGACAATTCAAAAAGGTAATCCAATGGCACTTCATTAAATTAATGAGATAATCTGAACTTTATGAATTAATGCAGGCTGCGGGATTCTGGTCGCACAGACGTGTAATCCACAGCAGTAACACCAGAGCTGGATTCCCATGTCCTCACCAATAACTGAACCGCCCAGATGCAGCCAGCTGTGCACCTCGGGGTCCCCAGCTCAGGTGTGACAGGTCTTTGCGTGGGTGTGCAAGGCCCGGAGAGCAACAGGCTGACCTGGCACCCTCCCCAGGGAGCATTTCTGGAGGGAGAGAGAACTAATGTTTTGCTTAGAAAGCCAACAGCTTATCATCTGGCTGACTTAATTTCATCCAAAAGTAACTAGGAGCAATGAGCAGTAATGAACTGCTAGGCTGGAGAGTGGGAAAAGCTCTTTGTAAGTCGGTAAGCAATCACAGATTGGACATACTGGAAAAAGGAGGCTGTCTAACTTCATGAATACGTGATGCCATAGTGGGCAAGGACAGTCTCTCAATGTTTTATAATGAACATTTAGTGGTACAGATATTATTTATTCCTGATATGGCACCAATGCTTCAGAAACCAGCACAGGAATAGCCTTGGATGATGGGAATGTGTGTGTCACCAGCTGAAATCTGACAAAAGAGCCTTTTCTAATAAACAGTGTGGTGCAGGGAGGCAACTGGTACTGGTTTTTAGTATGACTTTGCTTGAACTCTAGATTACTTTGAAATGAAAACCAAATTTGGGGTAGTCCCATGGGTGATCGGCAATCCTGGCACTGCGTTCAGTGCCACATGCAATATCGATGGATTTGAGAGTTTTCTTTAATTAATGGTATCTGTAGGGCTGATGGGGACATTCACCCTGGATGTTTTGAATAGATTATGTTTAGTGATAATTTGTACAAAGTTACACACTTGCCAAAATCTAGTATTTTCAGTTTTCACGAACTACTCATGTTATAATTCAAACATGTCTATGAAAACAGTCACAGAAACGTTAATTTACCGTATCTTAAAAAAAAAAAAAAAAGCATATTTCTTTCGTTAAGCTCAGGAGAATAAAAGAAAACACTGTAAAACACAACAACAGCTTTGCCTTCGCTTTATCCCCTCTGAGCAGAAACGAAGCCACCGAGCCGCACGCATTTACCTGAGTTGGAATCTTGCTGCTTTTCCCGTGTTCGTCTCTTCTTTTTCCCCTAGGAAATCAAAGGAAAGGCCGTTAGTCTGTGCTCCCAGGAGACCGAGTGTGCTGAGCAGGGTTTTCGGGGCTGGATCGGGCCGCCGGAGAAGGCTGCTGCTGCCCAGGCGAGCGGCCAGGTCCTCGGCTGTAACAGCCGTGGCACCGCCGGCTCGGCCCATTCCAGGGAGAGAGGAACTGGGAATCACTGCAAGGGCCCCTGCTCAGGTTTATCTACGTGGGCATCCCTTTCCTTTCCCAACTGCCCAGTCCAACGCTCCTGAGAAGAAACCCAGGAGAAACTCAAAGCAACCACCCAAATTTGTGTTTGCACACATGCCGATGGCTGCCTTTTACACAGCACAAGTTTGTTCTGGGCATGTACCTTTTCTCTTGAATAACCCCTCATTTCCAGTACCCCTGGATCCAGCACCACTGGCATTCTGACTCACCCAAAACCACTCTGCACGAGATCTGCGTGTATCACAAACAGCAACAGAAACTCAAGAGGAAATGGCAGCCGCGTCCCTGCTACCACCCCTCACATCTGCTGCATCTTCTTCCCAACACGCTGCTCCCCTGCTCTGTTTTATGAGTCCACGACCACGCTACAAACGCAGCTGAGACCCTGATTTACACTGCAGGCTGCATACGAAGTCACATCAGAAGATGTTAGTGGCTGCAAAACAACTATAATAAAACCAGTGCCTGTGCCTGCTCAGCACCTCTGCCTACTCCTGCCAGTCCTCCTCGGCCCAGCCTGATGTGTCTCGCCTGGGAATGCCACCTATTATTGCTTTAATTAATTAATTAATAGATAAAGTAATTAATAGATTTAACTATATTAATAGAATTAAACAAGATTTACTACATGCAACCGAGGCAGTCTGATCAACAGCTGATCCTCCTGGTGTATTCTTATTCCTCCTCCCTCTTTATATTTCTAAAAAGCACTTGGCCCATTTTAGCACCTTCCCTATTTCCAATACATGCTTTAATGTGGTGCCTTATACCTGAACAGAAATTGCTCCATGATGTGTCACCAGGAAGAGCATCCCTGATTTCAAACGGGAAAGAAAGTTTTAGGAAATCCCCAGAAATGTATTTTTAAATAATACTTATCTATTTCAGTGCTTTTGCGGCTCTGGACCCATCTCTTATTCTTCTGTTTTCTTCCCTCACTAACAAGAAAACCCAATTTTACCCCAAACTGCCTCTCTGACTCACAATACACAACTCCTCTCATCTCCTAATGAGCTTATTAACAAGGGCACAGAGGCGGAGGAGCAAATCTGGCCCGCGTGGAGCAGGCAGCTCACAGGGCTGCCTTTGACCCGTGACTTTTTATATGACTTCTTGTGGTTTGAGTGAAGGTGGAAAGCTCTGAGCTGCGGTAAGCTTTTTCTTCAGTGTGGGAGCAACTGTATTTCCTGCCCGATATCTGCATCACGTGCTGCAGAAGTGACCTACATTCCTCCTCCTACCTCCCTGCTCAAGCTCCAGAGAGAAAAGCATCTCTTGCAACGACCACAAGACCCGACGTGGCTGCTTGCCGGTGCTGGGAGAGCCAACGTGCGCCTTCAGAGCCCTCTAGCCATGGGGGGAAAACTCTTCTGGAGCAAGGAACCAGCCCTTGCCAACATGAAGGATGCTACAGGATTGAGATTTCCATGGAGGATGTGCTTGGTCTTAAGAGGAAGATGGTGCCTTGCTCGCAGCGATTCTGCTGCCCTCCAGATGCTGCTGCCCTCCAGATGTTGATGCTCTCCAGATGCTGGTGCCCTCCGGAGCCGCCCTCAGAGAAACCGGGGCAGCACCATTGCTGCCCCGGTTTCTCTGAGGGCGGCTCCGGAGGGCACCAGCATCCAGCGCTGATCCTGCAAAGCTGCATATGGATGCTGAGCTCCTGGTCCGTGCTTGCAAGGAGGCAGGGATATCTGTACCGCTGCAGGGAAATGCGGACTGGGGGCTTCCCGTAACTTCTTCTGCGTCATCTCTGCCCTCTGATTTTTTGGTTTTTGGGGGTGTTTTTGGTCTGTTTAAGGGTGTTTTCTTGCCCTCGGTGAAGTTTGGGCTTTCTGGAAGGAGGGCTTGGGTCAGGGTGGGATGGATGGGTGCTCGCTGTGTGGCTCCCAGGGAAAAGAAAGCGGCTGCAAGGGAAATGATGGAGCCTTAGATCAAAGGGCAGAGCCCTAGAGTGGATGGGTGGACATCTGAAGACTTACGTGTGCTTTGCTTCAGGTCTCTAATGAGCTCGTTAGGCATGTAAGATCAAAACAGTTGAGAAAGCCACTAGAAAAGACCTGGAGTGCATCCTGTGCTTCTGGGGTACCGCTACACCTATGCAACCTCGTTTAACATGGTGCTGCTGAAATGATTAATATAGCTAAGAGGAAATTAATTTTTTTTTTAAGAGTAACCTTTAAATATTCCATGGAGTCGCCTGAAGGCTTCCCAAGTGCTGGCCCTACCACCATGAGCCGCAAAGCAGCTTTGTCCCTCCGGCCAGCCCAGGAGCTGCTGCTGCTTCTCCCTAGAGAGTGGGAGACCCCGGGCACCGTGGCTGTGCCAGCGTGGCCAGTCCACCACAGCCCCCTCCAAAAAGAGCCACTATTTTAGCTGTACACTCAAGTCAGCTCTCTATAAAAACCAAAGTGCAGGTTTTTCTCTGCTCACGCCTTGGGGATCGGTTTGGCATCGACTGCTGTGGCCGTGTACCTCGCTACAGCCAAAACCAGGGAAGATCAAGGCTGGAGCTTTACTTTTTTCCCTTGTATGCAGGGAAAGCTCTTCTGGCTACAGGAACCCATGATCCCAAAACTCAGCATGTTTCAGGGCCCTCTGCACTAGTTAATTTTTATTGCTGAGAACCACCGCTATTTGCTGCGTGGCTCAACTGTTCCGCTCAGCAGCCACCGCCTGGTTTGGGTTTTTTTTTAAATTTTTTTCAATCTGCAAAGTTTTTTTTCCCTAACAGCAACCTAGCTTGGGAAACAGGCTCACCAAAGAGCTGGGCTGAGCTTGCGAGCTCGCAGAGCGAGCAGCGCTGTTGTCTGCGTTTGCTCAAATTGCACTTGAATACTTTCAAAATGGTGCACTTGATTCGGTCAGGGTCTTCTAATAATGATAGGTCAGGGTGGGATCAAAGCCCCTGAGGGACAGCCAGAAACGCCGTGACTGTCATCCTGCGAGCGGCACTTACGTGCCCTGCAATACACAGGGCTGCTGCTTGGGATGCAACCGCACGGAGAGTCCAAAATCGGACCTGAACAGCCTGCGAGACCGAGGTCTGCACTACAACTCATACAAAGCAGCTTACACTTTCCTATTTTACCTTTTAAAAACGTATTGCCCATTATTATTCCAACTCTGTGAGCGCAGCTAGGGCAGACGCCCTGCACTAGTTTTAAACCCAGAGAACACAGGGGGTGGCCCGCAATTCAGCAAATCCCCCCAAACCTGCAGCATATGCCCGGGCTCAGCATCACTTGCCCGGGGCTATGGAGCCTGCGGTACCCAGCCCCATGATTTAAAGCTGATAAATGAGGTGCTACCGCAAAGCGAACGGAGCTGAGCAGGCTGCGGGTGCCCGTTCAGCCCCTCAGCCATCCGACCCCGAGTTTCTCCTCCCTCATCTCTGCCCCATGCTCTGCTCCCACTGGGCTGATGTCTCAGCTGCTGCCTGATATGCACAAAGCAGTGGGTTTCCATAAAATTATATTTCCAAAGATCATCCCCATCATTCAAAAGTTCCTCTTCCTTTCTACTTGTATTTATTTGGACAATAAGCAAACCAACGGTTGTGGTAGCTGGGGACTTACAACATTCGTGCTATAGATAGGCAATGAGCCCAGAGGATGTTCAAAAAACTCCTGAAATGTGAATTTCTATAGCTATCGTGCTGTCAGGAATGGCATTAGCAGGGACAGGCAGATTGTTTGGCAAACACCACTTATCAGCCCCCCCCGGGTCATTTCTGGCCATGCCATGGGGAGGGGGTCCGAGCCGCTGCAGCCACTCACGTAGTTGTCTCTGGCAGACCAGCCGGGGTAGAGCTGCATGTGGAGCTGCCGTTCCTTGCGAGCCAGTTCGTAGTACTTGGCCTGCTCCTCCCGGGACAGCGCGTGCCACTGCAAGGACAAGCGCGGTGGTGAGACATGGCCCTGCTGTCCCCTCCCAGCCCATCCCACCACGGCCGCCCCGCTCCGGGGCACATCCGATGCCACGTGTTTAAGGGATAAGAGCACCCGGTTTTGAAAGCAGATGCTTGTTACGTGCTTAAGAGCAGCTGCAAGGGATGGGGATGCTGCACTGGGACGATGGCGCTGAGCCCCACATGCTCTTACCCTCCTTCCCAGGATCTGGTTGATAGCGGCGCTCTCCTTCAGGGTGCATTCAGCAATGACTTTCGCCCGCATTTCTTTCATATACAACATGAAAGCGTTTAGGGGCTTCTTGATAGTGGGCTTCTTGGCTTCCTTCTCTCTCTTTGGTTCTGGTTGAGGTTTCCTTGGTGGGACCGAAGGAGGAGCTGTCAGCATCAGAGCCTGGTGGCACCAAGCTCAGCAGAAGACCCGACACCAAACCAACCCGACGGCATGAGCAGGGAGGGGCTGAGAGCTGCACCCCTGATGCAGACAATGCTCGGTGTTCATCCATCCTCCCCCCCGTGCAAGCATTAATAGGGATAAATGAAATGGACATTAAGGCGCTAACGCTGTCGAGGAGCCCTGCCGGCATTCCCAACTTACATGTTTCGGTCATAGTGCTCCATCTCTTGCTTGCCGGAGTGGGGCACGATGGCGGGGTGCGGGATGCCGGTGGTGTGCATGCCGGAGCCCAGCATCAGCGGGTGAGTGAACCTGCAACAGAGAGCGGATGAGCCATGCCGGGAGGGCTGTGCCGGGGATGCTCGGGACGCTCGGGCAGCCGGAGCGGTGTGTCTCACGAGATGGCACTCTGACGTGGCAGAAGCAGACGGTAAGCGGAGGACATGGAAAGCAAACCCGCGGGGGCTGCCGGGCTGGCGTGGGGCAGGCAGTGCCCACCACCCCTGGGTTGCCCCCGCCACGTTGGCAGCGGGCACAGCCGGCCGAGTCACGGGCACGTGGGTGGAAAGGGTCCGGGTGCCGCAGAGCGGCGAGGAAACCAGCCTGCAGCGGGAGCCAGCCTGACCGAGCTCAAGGGCGCTTCCAGCCAGCGGCTTCAGCTACTCAGATCTCTGTTGCTGAAGTATCTTAGTAGCACTGCAGAAAGGAACCACAAACTCAACCCAGGGTTTGGATGGGAGAGATTAGGACCACCCCGCACCTTTCTTTTAACAGAAATAGCATAAGTCTGAACATGAACCAAACTGCAACTCTAGGAGGTGCACCTTGCCTAAGCAATGTTCTCCACCAACACGGGACTGAGATCACGAGAGGTCTCGCTAGCTTTCAAGCTTCATTAGCTCTCTCAAGAGTTTTAGAGGGTAAAGCCAGCGCAGTCAGCTTTGCCAAGCTTGCCACTTTATGACTGCAGCTTGAGATGGCAGAATTGCCCATGGGAGATGAACTGTTCATTAGATATGCTGGCACGAAAAGAAAAGCTGTTTAATTTAATCCACCAGCACAGTCTGATCCTTATCTGACCAGGTGTACTTTCTCGGCTGCAGCAGCGCTGCAAAATCCGCCCCAAAATCCTGTGAGCGGGAGCTCCTGCTCCAGGCTCGGGGAGGCTGCCGGGCCTCCGCAGGGAACCGTTAGCTCCTCTCTGGCCTTCGCCTTTGAGGCTGGGCAAAGCGATGCCGCAGAGAGCAAGGAGGGCTGGCAGCGCTCCCCCGCCTCTGCTGCAGGGTAAGGGTTTGCATGGATCAAGGGTTGCATGGATCGAGGTTTTTGCATGGGTAAGGGTTTGCATGGGTAAGGATTTGCACAGGTAAGGGTTTGCATGGTTTTCCTGCGGGAATCCTCCACTAACGGCTCCTCAGGACAACACGAAGCAGAAGCAAAAGCTGGTGCGTGAGCACACACAGCGTGCACAGGCATCCCCGCGGCACTGCCGTCCTCGCTGGGGCCACGGGGGCTTTGTCCACCAGCATGCCCAGAGGGTTGGGCTCTGTGATTTCCATCCACAGGAGATGTATTTTGCTCACCGGGACATCGCTGGGGACTGGGTATATTTACAGAGGGCAAAATTTGGTCCCGGGTGACCATAAACTCGCAGTACGAATGGTCCGGGGCTGTGCTATATGGCTCAACTCACTCAATATTTAAGGCGGGTCGTGCCGCAGGGCCAGGTCCTCGTGGGGGGAAGCAGGGCAGCGACGTGGCCGGCTCCTGCCGACCCCTTCCCGTGCGCAGGGTCCGGCCCATGGCCGTGCCAGTCCCGTGCTGCCTGGTGATGGGACGGGGGAGGCAGGAGCTGCGCTTACATCTCAGAGGGCCGAGTTGTACTGGTGGGAGGAAGGCAAATCGCTACCCGCTGCCTGTCCTGCTTTTAAGGCTGAGACCAAATAAAACGGATCACTCTCTGCAGAGCAAAACTCAGCGGTGGTGGTGGCAGGGATATTCAGGATTAGGGTTAGTGACAAGGAGCAAAATCCTGAGCAATGGATTTCACCCCCTTTTCCCAATGCTGAGCTGAGTTTCTGGCTTTGTTTTGACTTCTGCCGATTAAAACCCAGTGGCTGTGCATCCTCCCGGGATGCTCGATATTCCCCTGACCACCCTTTGGACCAGGCACTGCCTAAAAGCTCCTTCCCTTCCCACGGCTGCCCGGGGAAGGTGCGTGGCTGTCCCTGGGTGGCCGCGGTCTGCTGCAAGCTCCTACCGCACAAACTGCAAGCTGCGAGACCAGCCGAGCTGCTGCCCTGTCTCACACAGCTCATACTCACCTGGAGAAAGAAGCCCCAGCAGAAAGCGCTGACGAATACGGCTGTCTAAATCCACATGACGGGAGCGGATAGACAGACTGGCTCTGCCTGGGATCGGGAAGAAAGAGTCTATAAAGTATCCACAGCTACGTGGTGTTTCCTAAAGATACCCTTTGCTAAGGGGACTCGGAGCACCGATGCCCCAGGAGCTCTGCCTGGTGGGATGCTCGAGGTGTCCCTTGGGCTCAAGGGGCAATGCGGGACTTGGACTTTATTTTGGGGGAAGCTGGGCCTCCCTGCAAAGGTTGGATCCGACTCTGACCCCCCCTCCGTCCCCCGTGTTGAGTAACACTGCAGCTTTGAGTTTATCCTGTTAAAACGCAAAATGCGTTTTAATTTTTGCGTTTAAATGCGTTTAAATGCTGAAAAATTAGGAGATGGTGCTATTGCACAGAAGAAGTTGCTTAAAAGAGCACAGTTTGATCAAAAAACTAAAGCCTGGCCAGTCTCTTTCGGTGCGGTGCACATGAGGCTGCACGGCTGCAGGCTGCACCGAGAGGATGCCCAAGCATGGGAACCTCCCAGCGATCAGAGAGAAAGCACCTACTCTGCCCTCGTACATGCTTCAGAAATGCTCTAATTTCCCCAGCGCATCCTTTTAAGAATGCCCATCATTTTTAAACAAGCCAAAAGCTGGGTCCTACATTTCTTTTGAAAGTTGTTTCATACTGGGGACTGGGCATGTACCAGACCTGGAGCTGGAAATTATTTTTGAGAGAGTAAAATAACTATGCAGGAAGTTCCTTGTTGTTCCCACCAAGGGAAACCCCCCACGTTTTCAAATGGAGAGAGCTCAAAAATACCTTGGCTTGTTCTGCAAACCTGCCAAAAGATGCTCCCAGCCTAAAACTGCGCGTGGAAACCAAGATGCCCGAGGAGGACGCGATGGGGTTCTTAAACCCATGCAGATGTTCGTGCTCCTCCGGCCAGCCTGCACAGAGCTGTGCCTAAGACCAGCACCAGCTATTTTCAGCTCTAATAAGCAAAAAAGCCCGTTATCATCAAGTGCGGTGCCACCCTTCCGCCCCGTGAAGGACCGAGCTCCTGGATGCCAGGGATTTTTCAGGGCTAAAGACCGTTTCTGCCCTGAAGAGGAATAACGACAGCGCCGCGGCAGTCAGGCCCTCGAGCCATGCTGGGGAGGAAGGAGGTTTCTGTTTCTGCCGCTTCAGGAGCTGCTGTGTCTCAGCTTGACTGAAATCTGCAGCATCTGTCTGTAGGAAAGGCAGCCGAGGCGGTGGGGCTCTGTTTACACCCTGCCAGGCAGAAGCCCTCTCCCACCCCTTAGATGTCGGCGGGTATAAACACACCAACAAACAGCCAAGTGCTACCGCGCATCGGGAAACCGAAACAACCTTTGAAGTTGAACGCGGCTGCCCCAGGGCCGAGAAAACACTTGGAGCTAATCCAGAAGCGACATGCGTTACTGCAGAGGCTGAGACATTGGGATAGAAAAGGAGCCGGGCACTCGCGACTTCATTCAAAGTGATTCTGACGTGCAAATTAATGCAATTGCAAAATCAATCCCTGATGCTCAGGAATGCACAATTACAGCCCGTGTCACCTGGTGATGGGAGGGCGGCTTGGAAAAAAGATGTGGGACAGCCGTGGAGGGGCTGCCGTGGCACCGCCGCCGCTCGGCCCGGGGAGCGGGTGCGCGACATGGTTCGCAGGCTCCCACCTGATGTTTGCTGCCAGGCTCCTGTGAGCAAAACTCACTCGACTGGACTCTCAGAGGCTTTTATCCAACTGTCATCCCAGCTAATTACAGAGAGAGTGATTGCAGCTCCTCCTCCCGAAGCACTCGGTGAGAACAAAGCCGGTTTCTGCCCAGCTCCTGCCTGTCGGCTCACGGAGGAAAAGCTGCTTCCCGCATGCGGCCACCCTGGCTCGGCAGCACTGGCGCGAGCATCCCCGGCACGAGCATCCCCGGCACCCAGCCCCTGCTGCCTCCTGCACGGGGTCAGTGCTGCCACTTCTGCACCCACCCGCACCGACGTGCTGAGCCTCGGCTGAGGACTGGGCACTTCAGAAGAGGTTTTGGGGCTCTTTCTGTAAATTCTGGGCAGGCAAATGGATGAGCAAAGGCTCTATTAGACACATGCACTTCGTGGTGCTGCTCTCTGCTCCGGCGGGCCGTTTGTTGCTTTACCGTATCTGCTCTATTAGTCACTAATGAACGTGTCTGACGAGGTTGCTTGAGGATGCCAAACCCCGCAGATGCTGGAGCACCTCTCAGCAATGCAAACCCCCTCTGCCACCAACCGAACGGCAAAACCTCGTGCAAACCAGACTCTTCCCCTCCCCGCACGCCCAGAGCTGCCCTTAACAGCATCCCACCCAAAGAGTGGACCTTGCATTTGGCAAACAGGCTCCTTTCTCACCCCCAACTATTTCTTTCATGTTATAGTACAGTCACTTCAGTACTTGTTTTTCCTGAGGATGAATCACATCATATGAGGAGTTAAATCATTGCCCAAGAGCAGCAGATTTAGCACAGAAGGCAAAATGTAATCTCTTTGAAGCCGAACTCTGTATCAAAAGCCTCAGCCTCTGTTTCCTTCTGGTTAAATATCTGGAACATGAAATTCATAAACAAAACAAAAAGCTAACATTTTGTGTTTTAATATGCTTTGCCTCTCCTGTTTTGCTATATGTTCTTGTACCTGGAGGTCTCCACCGGGCTTTGCTGGGGTTTTATCAGCCGGCACCAGGAGGGATCTGGCTGCCTGCCCCTGCAATTGCCCTCCCTGCACTCTCCCCCTGTCCTGGCCACCCCGACTCGCCACCTGCAGCCACCAGCCTCCCCACGAGCCTCTGCAAGGTCCCCGCGCCATCGGCTGGGACTAAAAATTAATCTGAAGAGTGACGAAGCCCACACGGCACCGCCCACCAGACCTGCTCCCTCAGTGTGCAGGTGACACGATCATGGTGACAAAAGCCAGTGGCAACGACCACAGAGCACGTAACCGGTGTGTTTTTAACTCATGTCCCTGGGGCAGGTTTCCCCAGGGGCTCCACTTTGCGGGATGCTCCTTGGGGCTGGCTCATGCAGGGGGGACTTTTTGGGAGTGTTCCAGCTCACGGTCCCTCCTTCCCCGTCCCCCCTGGGCAGCGGGTGCTGCCGAGCCAGCTGTGCCGCAGCCAGGCTGTGAGTACCGGGGTTGTTCACCGGGGCAGGTCTCTGCCACGATGTACTTCTTCCCTGAGTGTCAGACCCTGAGAAGCACCATGGCCCGGGGGAGCATCCCATTAGATTACACCACGCCAGAGGCACGCTCAGGAAAAGCTCTGTGCCGAAAACGCCAGTGAGGGAGAAAATTACCTCTTACTCAAAAAGAGAGGCTTCTCTTGTGATTAGGAGAGGTGGGTAGGAAGCTCTCCCTGGGCTTCCTAATCTGCACAGGCAGCTGGATGTAAGGCAGGAGATGGTTTTGAATCAGGCAGGTTGTAACCCCGCTCCAGGGATGCCCCAGCCAGGACAAAGCCTTCAGCCTCTCTGCGGATCTGCTCCCCATCTCTAAAACGGGGCTAAATCCTCCTCCCCATCACACAGCACGCAGAAGGGATGAAGCCGGAGGGAAAGCACCGTGGAGGTTATGGAGAACGGCTGCATGCGGTTTGTTCAATGAACTGTTCCCCGTACGGAGCGGCCGGTGGGCTGGGGGCTGCACGGGGCCGAGCTCTCCACACTCACCATCCCATCGACGGCGTGATCTGTCCGACTCCACCGGGAGGGAGAGGGTAGAAACCGGGGATGTCTGAGGTCTGGGAAGGACGGTGCACTCCTGGGAGAAGGGAGAAGGAGATGAGTTGGACCCAGCACCACGCTCCCCGCCTGACCCGGATTGCTCCCGACCCCCTGGCTGCTCCATCTACGGGCACTTGTGCCCAGCAGGGAATATATGTGAAATATCCTGCAAGTGGCAGGATATTATAATTGCGCTTTTTATTGCTGTGGTTCTCTTTGTGGGGATGTGATGGGTCGTCCACGTTGCTGCAGAATCACAAACACTGGTGTAATGGGGCGGGGAAGGCAGCTTGCTCCTGCACAAGCATCGTCCCTGCTCCGTGCCACCCTGAGGCCAAGCAGCAACTTGCTTTGGTAAGGATTTGATGGGACTCCGGACATCCCTCTGCCCTTCCCGGAGAGTCTGTTCAGGTGCACAACCCATGGACAAAGCTGTTCCTACAGCCCCTTCCCATGTCATCCCTGGGATCCTCCATGAGCAGCCAGCGGGGATGCTCCAGCAGGCATCACTTCCATCTCCATTTTAAACAATTTGAGTGCCCGTTCAAAGCAATCATTTCGCGGGCCCTGTGGGTGCCAAGGAACGGCGGAGGTGGGTATGGTGCCAAGTGGGAATTCACCCTTTGCACGGGGAATCCCTGCGTGATCTTCAAAGCTGCTGGCACGGGCAGCGTGGCCAGAAGAGACAGCCGTAGCATCTATCCATTTCTATCTGGACTTGAAAACAGCCTGCGGAGCCCAGGGATGCGGGTGGGACTCAGACGACCACGGTGCTGCTGGCAAAAGCAGCCTCCAGCTGACCCCTGGACTGGAAAACTGGAGGGGAGCTGGGGCTGAGCTCTGCCGCAGCATCGTGTAATGCTGACTGCTAATGAGCCTCAGACAAAAAATCGTGTACAGAGATTGTCTAGCAGCTGTCCTGGGCCATAAATACATTGAATAAATTGGTGATGAGTTGCAAGCAGTCTGCAAACTCAGAAGTCTGCATTATTCTCCTAGGTGTATTAATGATAAATTACTAGGAATGACACCAACAGATTCCAAGCATCTTATTAGGAGCTAGCTAAAATAAATATATAACTGAACTGAAAGGAATATATAACTTAGTATGAGATTTACCTACAGCTGTGCTCAAGTGGGACGCAGCAGTCCCTGAAGGTCAAACAAAACCAGCATCTGCGTTAGGCAGCTGCCAGGATTTCCTGAGATTTGGACCTCCAACAACACAAGTTGCATAAGCCAGAGCACAAGTTATTCTCGCTGGCCCAGTGGTTGGGGCACCAGCCACTGTCTCAGAAGATCCTGCTTGTATTTCCTTGTCTGCGTGTCCTTGGGCTACTGTGAAATACTTTAAAGGGATGCTGTGAGAATGAGTATGACGGTGACTCTCAAGCGCTTACACTAGGTGATAATGGGAGATATTTCAGTGGTGAGAATAGAGATGGGACACATCCAGAATGAACGGGGAAGGAAACCCTTGCCCCAGCAGTGTAGGGATGGGGGATGCAAGGCTGATTACAGCTGCACCACAGAGGCAGGTCCTAGCTGAGGATGATGGTCTGAACCTCTCCATAAATAGGACCTGGGGGGTCTCCGGGATGGACAGACTCCCCCTGCCTCCGACATAAATCTACAGGCTAAATGGGAAAGGCGAGACTGGAAAGTGCCTGCACTGAGGGTGCAGGTGGGTGTGCAGCCAGAGGACAGCTTCCCAAAATTACTGACCCACCACAGAGATGAACGCTTAGGGACTACTCCACTGCTGATCATAGCCTCCATGGAGGGATACAACCAGCCCATCCCTCGGGTGAGCTGCTCCCGTATCGCTTAAGGCTTTCCAGGCTAACAGTGAGTCCCTGGAGGCAGCTCACAGCGAGGGGCTCTCGGAGCGGGCAGTGCTCTGCAAGGCATCTGCAAAGGCAGCGTGAAGGAAGGGGCGTTGGGTCGCCTTCCCGGGAGACTTAGAAATCTGCACGCTTCCTCTTGAGATTCAGAAATTTGCCATTAGCTGAGCTTTTAATAGGTTTATTTCGTTAACTCTTCATATTTTTCTGCTGAGTGTATTATGCTCTGGTGGCTGACAAGCAATGTGCTGGCTGAAAGAAAACCAGGATGTGCCTGGGTATCTCTTACACCGGACCTAAATCCTCCTCATCAGCATCCCTGATGAGTCCCGAACGTGGCCTCCAGGTTCAGACCAGGGATAATTCAGAATGTCCTCCAGCCAAGAGCATCCTCAATACCCCATCATTTTAGCAGTGATGTTAACTTGGCGAAGCCGATGTCTCTGCGACAGTTTGGATCACTCTTGAGTGGAGGCCTTTGCCCAAATCACAACAGTTGGTTTTGTCCCTCCATTTTCACACTGATTTCTGGGCTCTGATGGACGCTGAATCCCTTCCTGAATGTAGTTTGACACAAAACCACGAATTTGCTTGCTTTCACATGAAATCAAGACCAGGTTTGTGCAAAAGCCTGGGTAATCTGAACAGATGCTGGAAGATTCTGTTGCACTAACGTAAGGTTGAGAAAAGTTTGATTTTACATTCAGCTTGCCAGTAACCCACAAAGAATGATAGGCTGGTGTGAAGTCCTCTGCACATACCTATATTTTACAGTTCAGGGTTTAACCTCTACCTACTGTACTTTCCTCCACAGCCTCACGAGCTAATTGACGTGTCCTGGACTCACACAGGAACCCAAAGAGCCAAACCGTGTGACAACCACATAACGTGTGGCTACGGACACACACATATAACAATCCAGTTAGCTATCAGACACCGATCCTATTTAGTCAAAATATTTCCTGTTTCAAGCATTTATTTTCTCAAAATGACAACCTGACAACGGTTTGGGTATGAGTCAAAGGAAAGATAACTTTCCATTTTCTGGTTGACTCTTATGCATCATCTCGCAGGCTTTGGTCAGGTCTCAAGCTACAGGACAGCTTGTACAGAGAATTGAGCACACTTCATCAGTGGGGTTGGCACTTTCAATATCGAACTCCTCTTGACCAGGATTACAAAGCATTGCCGATAAGCTAAATAAACTCCTACTGCTAAGCAATGCCCCAGTTGACTCAAACTCTTGACTTTTCCCATTGATTTGGGACCAGGAAAGCGACAGCCTTGATGTCAGTGGTCTCCAGCACTGTCCCCCTCCCACCACGCAGATCCCCACTGGTGCCATTACCTTGTTTCTGGTTGATGTCGGCGGGCAAGTGCGGTGAGTGGGAGCCGTGGCTGAAATGGTCATTGCTGTAAGGGATGAGCGGGGTGAGCGGGTGGACTCCGTGGGATGGCTGCACGACGGGAACTTTGTTGGACTGCAAGACACAAGGAGGGATAAGGCTCAGAAGTTGTCGAGCTCCGTGAGCAAGGAGGGCTGGTGCCCTTTCCAGTCCTGTCGTTGCAAGTGAGGCTGGGAATTCCTAAAAGTCCCCAGTGTCTCTCAAGGGCGAGGCAGAAAAAGCCCTTGCCTACTTAAATGAACACTACAGCATCCTGCAAGAAAAATCCAAAAACCAAGCAGTGACAACAGCTACAGATGATTGCACGGGTAGCTGGAAAACAGCGCAAATCAACATGAAGTTTTCAAAATTCAGAATAACTTTTTTTCATTCATTTCCAGTATCTTTTATTCCAGGATGAATGCTACAAGCATGTTACCCAATATATTGCTTTTATTTTCTGCATTGTGCTACCACAGGGTCTAAATCTGGACTTTCACATCCTGCACATTCACTTTGAAAGCCACGCTTGGGCTTTCCTAACTGGGGCTCTCAAGCAGGGAGAGCCACGCTGAGGGCAATGCCTTTCAAACTGTGACATGGTCATCAGCGAGCCCTCGGGCTGAAATTCCCCTGGGCCCGAGCTCCAGCGCTGGGAGAAGGATCAGAGGGAGCTGAGGCAGCGCTGGGGGTGCAACAAACACAGGAAAATTTAAAAAAGAAAAATCCAATCTCCTCTTGTAGCTACTCCCGGTTACACACAGCGAGGCCGTTGGAGCCCAACATCTTTGTAAAAGGCACTTTTCTGTGAACGCAACGGGGAGTACTTCTGCATGTTGGAGCAGAGAGAGGGGAACCTGTTCAAAAGAGCTGTAAGGAAAACACACACACACACACACACACACACACACACACACACTGCCGTCTACCACCAGCCTCCTCGCCTCGAGCGTCTCAAGCTGCTCCCTACATGCCTGGTTTCGCCCATGGTTGCCTTTAAACCCAAACTGACTTCACCTTGGTGGTGGAATGTTAGGATTTGTCCCAGATAAATCCAGAAAGAGAAACAGGACTGACAGCACCCCAAAAGAGGGAGAAAATGAGAACAGGCCAAGTAAGACAGATCTCCAGGGGCTAGGAGCCGGGTATTGCTCGCCAGACCTCTTGTGTCCCACCAGGACATCTACAGAGGATTTGCTGCGTGACTTTTGACAAGTCATTTACGATCTCTGGACTTGATTCACTGGTGCCTTTCACTTTGGTAATGATTTTGCTCAGGCAGAGTGAGCAAGAAACGCCAGTTGGCTTTGGTGGAGGTGGTGCAGCCAGAGCCGATGGCTTTGGAGGACCTGTCCTGGACCTCTCCCTGCCGCTCCGAGCTGCTTGCACAGCAGCCTGAGAGCCCTGGGCAAGTCCTGTGTTTTGCATCGCGGCTCCATGGAGGAAACCCATGGAGTGGAAAGGAAAACAGACTGATGGAGACACCACTTTACATCTGTCTTTCCCACAAAGGTTTGTTCATGCAAATAAAACCCAAGAGGCATGCAGGTTTGCATTTAAGAATGAATGAAAACCCTAATTCCTGATGCTTACCAGGTGTAGATTTACTGTGTACAGTGGGATACTGGGAATGTAACCCCTCTCCCCAGCGCAAACTGGTGTGGCACGGACATTCCTGTCCTACAGCAGGGCCATGGGCTATGTGGTTTTCCCATCGAGAGCGGTGCTGGGCTGGCTCCTGCTTAGTTAAACACATGTTTGGAGCTCTGAGCTTTCACTATTCTTGCCCATGAAATGAGATGAAGAATAGCTTTTCAGTGATATTTCTAAAATTAGCTATGGTTCAGCTTATTTTAAGAGCCAGAAAACCTAAATTAGGGATATGCAGTTCTACGTGTACATTTTAACATGACACTGGAGCAGAACAAGCTCTATGCTGAGCTGTTTTGAAAACCTCAACTTAAGCACTTCTGCCATTCAAAGTGGGGCAGATCTTTCCTTCCCATTCGCACTGTGCCTCATCCAAAGCACAGCACCATCCACCAGCCAGTCTCGCTGCCTGACGACTGTTAACAGCTTTTGAAGCAATGACAGAAGACACAGACCACTACAAAGGCAGTTAAACAGTCCTGATGCTGATCCACAGGATACCTCAACAGTGAAAAGCACAGAGCATGTGCGGTTACAGCAAAGGCACAGGCTGTCCTTCTTCCCCATCAAAGCAGAACATGGTAGCTGGGTGGTACAATAGGTTGCAGCGCAGTTACTCAGATTTTCCATCCATTCAGATGGGAAACAAGATGGTGCACCAGTAAGAAGAGCTGGCCTTCCCCTTCCCCATGTCCCTTCTACATTTGCACTTGCCTCGCTCAAAAACTTTTCTCCTACTCTTCAAAGTCATAAAAAACTGGTGGGGAAGGATGCTCAGGAGGGAGGCAAGACAAAAGTTTCTGCAAGAGGCTATTCACCCCCCCCGGTATTCATTCAGGAGTTCGTTACAGGAACCTGTCTCCTAAATTGGGAAGACAAGGAAACGTTGCACAAAGATCTGGAGAAACAGGAAGACTCCTTCAGTGTTGATCCCCAGTTTAAACACCGCAGCTGCTAGTGGTCGCGGTCTACGGCCATGTCCGCAGCTCCTGGTCTTCACCAGATGCGCTGTGGCTGCCGCGCGGGTCTTCGCTGTGAAATCATACCTCGTTTATAGAAATCTATATGCCAGAGAAATGGTATCAGATCCTCTTTTTTACAAGGTCTAGACTTAGTTCCTGCAAATCAGCTGCAGCACATGAACCTTGAAGAGGCTTTTCAAAGCCAGAACTTATCAGCTGACAATGTCTTACGCCATAAAATTAACCTGATGTTAATGTTTTCTGCCAAGCAGATTGATTCAACGTGAGGGCAGTTGGTTTGGTGTCCTCTCAGCAGGTCCCCTGGGAGGATGCGGGGTGGTGCTGGTCGGGGCATCGGGGAGATGTGCTGCGGTTTGGTGAAGCATCTTATTGCGTCTCCTCCCCAAAGCCGTGTTTCAATACAGCTCAGAGCGGCGGTGACGGAGCTGATGGCTCCCCACCCACCTAAAATAATGCAGCTGGTGGCCAGCGTCATGGCCCCAACCCCAAGTCACCTCCCGTCCTTTGGCAACCATGGTGGGACATGAAAGGGCTCTGAGGACAGTTTTGTCTCACCTCTCCCAGCACAGCCCTTTGAGAGCAGGTCGGGGAATGAGCTGTGCAGGCATGACCTCACTACAGAAATGAAGAGCTGCATTTACAGCAACAACAGAACGGTATTTCCAGAGGGGACGGAGCAGCAGAATGGGTTTTGCAAACCTAGAGGGCCTTCTTCCCTCTCAAATTTGCTAAACTGCAACTCTCCCTGGAGAGCGATGCCCGCTCGGGTCCCCGTGCGCTGGCAGCTGGTGCCGCTCGGCGCTGGGGCAGGCACCGACCCTGCAGTGCATCACCCTACTGGCATTAATCAGCCCCCATCAACCCGGCTGAAAATAAGTAAAAAAGACTGTGGGGGAAGAATCTCCCACTTACAAGCCAAGAAGCGACTTTAATAACTAGAGGTAATTGGATGAGCAAAATGAAAACGCAGTCACATTAATTATTAGGAAAGACTAATTGTTGGCAAGGCAAAATTAGGAGACCTCACCGCTCACGCATGGGTGTCTGATTGCGACAGAAGCTCGAGGCTAGTTAGAAAACTCTCCTTTCGCTGAGCACACACAAACGCAGCAGGTCTTTCGCATGAGGATCACCCTCACAATCAGCGCCGCAATGTTATTTGGCTCCGAGGTGCCCGATCAGGCACGGCATCCTTCGCCTTTGCTCCCATCCCACATTGCACGCACCCAGCACGGGCTGCGGCTGGGCTGCAGCGTGCTCCGGCCGCGGGCAGCTGGGTGGTTATCCGAGCCTGCCAGCACGGTGCTGGTTGATCAGAACTATAAATGAGTTTTTTTAAGCAAAATGTGGGCTTTTCATTAGAAAATGGTGAGAGATTGTAATCAAACATTTTCTGGAAAGCACGTCATGTTAGCAAGTATTTTGACTCATTTTTTAAAGACTGATCTATTTAGTCGTGACATGCTAAAAATGAGTAGTTTTACTTTGCTGGCTTGACAGGCTTTTTTTCTTTTAAACTTTAAAGCTAATCTTAGCAAAATGTAGCACAGACGGTCAAAAGCCAAAATCTGCGTGAAATGATCAAACCAAAAAATTTCCATGAACTGCAATACTCTTTGGGTTTTTAGCTCTGTGAAAATACTAGAAAAAAAACTGTAAAGCATTTTTTCTGCTTGGATCAGTTTAGGAAAAGAAACAAATAAAAAGAAGTGACTGTTTTGTAACCTGTGAAAACTATTCCTTGCTACAATTGAGAGCAGCTATTAAAAGCAGCAGTGGCAACACCAAGCTGCCTGGGTGGCTGCTGGGGACCCCAGCATCCCGCCGGTGCTGGGCTGCACCGCTGCTCCCACGGCTGGGAATTTTTTAAATTAATTTTCTGGTAGAAGACAATTCATAAGTAAAAGAAAGCAGCTTAATTCTACTGCCCCTTCCAACACTTGGTGCTCAATTTAGTGAAAAAAGTTTTGTTAAATTTCACGATGGCTGAACCAAGCATCCAGGATCGGTCCTCGCACGGGGTGGTCGGGGCTGCGTACCCGACCTGCACCATGGCGAATTGTTTAATACATTAAAGGAGAAGAGTAAACCCGTCTGCCACAATTCAGATTACACCAACCAAATACAGGAGCTCATCTTACAAGGCTGATCTTGATCTACCCTGTTGCACACAGGCACAAAGCATCCTTCCTAGGAATAACCCCTTTTGGTTTTGATGACTATATTTCAAGAGTTCTTATGTTTTCCCCAGATTTTGAACAACCTAAGTGAAAAGCTGGCTTTTTTATAGTTTGTTTTTAAGGCAAAGTCACATAAATGATGCTATTTTGTAGGAAAGAAACTTATATTTTACAGATTTCCCATATGTTTGAAATAATAGAACGAATATAAGACTTGGCTCTCACTTTATAAAAGCCAGCCCTAAGCCCCCAGGAGATGTACCGTGCCATCAGCCAAATTCTGAATGTGCCGTATCACCTTCCTGCAAAAACAGGGTATCATTCACAGCATCACCCGGCTCCCCACTCTGAGTGGGGAAAACTCCACTCAAGTTTCTTCCACAGGATTTCTGGACATCTTAATCCTGCTATGCCACTTCTGTAGAGTTTTTTACAAGATGTTTTAACAGCTACTCTGAAATGAGAGACTGTGCGTTTGCAGATGAGCCAGCTGGGGCTTCATCGCGGGAAAACAGCTCCGGCACTTGGGCTCCAGCTGAGAGCAACTTCTGCAGAGTCAGCATCAGAGAGGCGGGGGGTTCCCAGCTGATGGGGAACCCGAAAGCATAGGGGATCTCATAGGCACAGGGGACCCCACAGGCATAGGGGACTTTACACACATAAGGGACCTGAAACACATGGGAGGCTGCAGGCATCGTGGGTCCCATAAACACAGGGGATCCCATGCACGCAAGGGACTCCTCGCACATAAAGGATCCCATGCACTTGGGGGTTCCCATGCACACAGGGAATCCCATGCACATAGGGGACCCCATGCACGTGGGAACTCCTCGCACATAAAGGATCCCATGCACTTGGGGGTTCCCATGCACACAGGGAATCCCATGCACATAGGGGACCCCATGCACGTGGGGACTCCTCGCACATAAAGGATCCCATGCACTTGGGGGTTCCCATGCATACAGGGAATCCCATGCACATAGGGGACCCCATGCACGTGGGAACTCCTCGCACATAAAGGATCCCATGCACATGGGGGACCCCATGCATACAGGGAATCCCATGCACATAGGGGACCCCATGCACGTGGGGACTCTGCGGGTCAGGGAACAGGGACAGACTGTCAGGACTGTGCACAGCACCAGCGTGCCTGGGGGCCAGCACCTCTGGGAACATGACTCCAAGGGGTGCTGAGCTCCCCATGAAGAATAATGGGGTGCTGCCTGCCCCTTGCACGAACCTCAGCTGCCAGACACTGATCACACCCCGCTGGTGCAAAGGCACCGGCCAACACCCCAGACAGCCGAAATCCCTGTGGTCAGCCCAAAAGGAAGCAAAACAGGGACCAGCCTGTCAGAAAGCCCTGCACCGCAGGAGCCACCGGCCTTCCTGGCAGCCCCTCCACAGATGCAGAGGAGTTGCAGGGAGAGGAAAGCCCCATAACCCTTCTGTGATGCCCGGATCCGGGTGCCCCCATCACCCCGGGCCATGCTGGCTCTGGTGGCTGCCTCCTGGGCGAGGGGATGCTGGAAGCACCCCGGGGGGTGCAGGATCCGTCCCCCGCGGCACGGCGGCACGAAGCACCTGGGCGCACGAGCCGGCAGCTGGGGAGAGTGCTGTGGTTTCCAGCCTCGCCGGGGAGCTGAGCCGCGGTGAGGCGAGATTAGTCACGTCACTTTCAAATTTTCCCACATTGCCGGCCCCAAAAATAGTGAAACGAAAAAGCCGTGGGCCAGCGCGGTGGCGACCGGCGTGGGGCAAGAGGCCTGGTCGAGGGACAGCAGCTCGGGCTGGCGGTTGTGCCATGCCGGTGGCTGTCACTGCCAAGGCACAGGGGGGGTTTCGGCAGCCAGAGAGCCCCATGCCGCTGGCTGTGCTGTGCGTCCAGCTGCTGGGAGCAGCCCCCGGGGCCGGTCCTGGCTCAGAGCCCGCAGACGGATGGGGTGAGTGCTGAGCACGTCTCCGCTCCTCTGCCCCGCTCCGGTGGCTCCGGAGTGAAAGCCCTGGGCGCAGCACCCGTGCTGCAAACTGCAGTCTGGCCCCAAGTCGCCCCCAAATGTGTTTGCTTCGACGTCACTTCTCAGAGAGGGCGAGATGAGTCGATGCACTGGCTATGAAAAACAAAACCTACGAAGTTTTGCTGTTGCTGATTCAATGAGGAATTAATTCCTTTTCACTGCAAAATTAGTCATCGTGCCACAGAAAAAAAGGTATATGGTCAAGCTGCACCGAGCATGCACTGCTGCTGTGGAGGGTACCCGTTACCAGGGGGGACTGTGCCTTTTGCTTTTTATCCAACAATCAATCCAAATTAGCAAATTATTAGGGACTTATTATTAGAGACATTATTGGGTACATGCCGCAGCATCGGAGCTGCTCCTGGGAGGGCTCACAGGGCAGCATTGTCATTCGGGGTGCTCGGGGCCACGGAGCCTATGACTCAAACCCAGCCCTGCACAGTTTCAGGGCACCTCCAAGTTCTGATAAAATCTCCCAGCTCAGGGCTCCAGACTGTGTCAGCAGACACCTTCACCCCTCATTCCCCCGTGGTTTTGCACCAGGAGATGCTGCGATAAAAGATCACCCCAAATACCCACTGCAGACTGTTTTCGGCACTGACTGCAAGCGTCAGGGCCGGAGCCCTCGGCAGCCCGCGGGTGAAGGCAGCGTCAACTCATTTCTCATCTCAGCACGCTTTTTCTCTTTTCTCACTTTTGCTGCAGTCACATCGCCCCAGCCCGCTGCCACAGCAGAAAGGAAACAGGGAAAGTTAAAGCCACCCACACTCAGGCGCTGCCCTCGCCCAGCCATGCACCCCTCCAGCAAAGCCGAATTTTAGCAGCAGCAGCATCTCCCTGGCCCCTGCCCAGGCCTGGGTCACCCAGCGTGGCTGCAGCACGTGGGGCTGGATCTGGCCCTTACCCTCAGCACCACCAAGGGTTCCTCCAGGCACCAGAAGACCACGTCTCCCATGACCAGAAGAGCACCGCTGCCCTGCGCACCCCACCTCTGGCTGGCCCAGAAGTGCTTAGGAGCAGCAGTCAGACAAAGGGGAAAGTAATAATATGCAGCTATTAATTCTTGCCTCAATTCTGCATAAGAATTGCAGCAAGGAGCCGATGGGTTTAAGATACACATCGCACATACAGGCAAATATTGTCCTTGCTCAGGATTTTCTCCCTGCACTCTACATTTTGTGGCTGATGGAGTGTTATTCCCTCAACTCTTCCCCTTCCCTCTGATTTCTTTCAGCTTCTTTAAAATCCAGCTCTGTTTTGAAAATGCTTATAAGGTACTTGAGCAGCCCTGCTCTTTTTTGCACATGGAAGGGGATGCGCTCGCCTTCGTGGCAAAACTCGGCTCCCGTGATGCTGACTCTCCCCTGCGACTTGGATGTGCATCACAGCGGCGTTAGGGGACTCAGCTTGGGTATCAGGGGGCAAGTTCCCTGGCATTTAACACCTTCCATGCCCCAGCACTCAGAGAGATGGCCAAGCTCCAGACACGATGGGGAAAAATATAGGGAAAGAACTTCAAAACTTTTAAAAAGTTCTCAGTGACCTTCTCTGCTGCTGCTGGTTTCTGTTTTTAAGCAATGATGGTTATTATTTTTAAGTTAAACTCTGAAGGGGAAATAGCTGAGCTTTTCACCGTTTACGGGCACAGGAAGAGCCGTTTCACTTCGCAAGTATTTATCTTCTAAGAGAAAGATGTAGGTGGTTCTTTGTGAAGAAAAAAAAAAAAAAAAAAAAAAAAAAGGCATGGAAAAATAAAGATCAAAAGTCCCTCCCAGAGGCTGCTCTCTTACGGTGACAGGGGGCAAGCGCAGAGGCAAGTACACCTCACACTAGAGAAGAGAAACCCCCTGAAAAATGAACTTTTGGCATCACTGCCCAATGTTTACAGTCCCATTCAGCAGAAGAGCCACCTCGCTCCAGAAGCCTCCTCAACCGTGCAGAAAATCCCCTTGCTCAGCGCTCACCTTGCTTGGGAAACGCTGCTGCTGTGATGCTAAAAGCAGCTTCACAGTGGTGCATCTGCTCAGGAGGGGACAGAAACACCCCCCGGTCCTGCAAAGGGTGACGGTGACATTTGGCTTCATGGAAACAAATGCTGGGGCAATATAACCCAGGGGCTGCACTGCAACACCAAACCCCAGCTATTTTCTCCCAAATGCCGGGGCAATATAACGGTGGGGCTGCATCACTCCCCCCCTCCCCAGCTGCAACATCCATCCCTGGTTATTGCCTCTCTCGTGTTCTGGGCTACAGAGAAAAAAAAAAAATCTCCATCCTCTTCATGCTACATGGTTCTGCGAATTTGAATCAAAAGCTGCAAACCCTGGAGTTACCGGTAACACTTGAGGCTTCAAATGAGAAGGCACTTACTTGACCCGCGGAGGCTGATAATATCTGACCTCCTTTATTTTGCTCTGCTTCTCAAAGACGAGCGGTCGGTCTGATACCCAGAATTAATGAGGAAAATGTCCAAGAGGGCAAGGGAGGAAAGCAAAATAAAAGTATGACACAGAGCCAAGGCTTGCCCTTTGGTAAGGCTCGAGACACCGTCTCCAAAAGCAGCAGAGACATTACCCTCTGTGTGCCCGGCTTGCGGGCAGCACTGGGACCGGCCGAGCCTCAGGGTGCAAATGCTGGGTGAAACGCAGAAGGTTTGCACTGCACGAGCCATGTCCCGGTCTCAGACACCGGCGGCTTGGGGGATTTTCACCGGTTTTGAGAAACCATTTGCAGACCCCAGCCCTAGTTGGGTCTGGGTTCTGAGCCGAGGCGGCTTTGACACTGGGTTGTCACATCCCTCCCCGCTGAGGACGTGCTGCAGCAGCGGATGGAAAATCCTGTGAGATTTCTGGGTGCATCTGCTGGCGAATTAGCCCAACAGGAACCCTCCAGGTGTCAGTGCCGCACAGTTTTCTGGAGGCAAATGTTTGCTTACACATCCCCTGGGCGTCAGGCGAGGGCTCCCGGCTGCTTGGCTGGGCTTTTTCTTTCCATTTAAAACAAAAACAAAACCAGCCCATGTACTTGAAAGAGTGCAGGGGAGTTAACAAAACAAAAAACCCAAAAAAACTCTGATGCGATTTAAGGTGTTTCGATTCTCCGAACATCAGAGGGGGTGAAACCTGCCCCTCCGTGCCGCAGCAGTCCTGCCGGTGTCCCCATTGTCACCGTGGGACCTGGACAGGAAACGTGTCACAGGACTTTTGTCCCTGTCTCTAGGCTTGGGATGGGACGGCTGCCACCCCCTCCTGGCAGGCACTACACTTTCTGTTCTGTTCTATTCTATTCTATTCTATTCTATTCTATTCTATTCTATTCTATTCTATTCTATTCTATTCTATTCTATTCTATTCCTTTTCAATCTGCTAGTCTCAAAGCTCAGCTTCAGGGGGAAGCTCACCATGCGAGAATGTCACTGGTTGAAAAAAAAGACAACAAATCAGAAGTGTCTCACCCCATCTGAAAGTAAATCCCCAACTCGGTGCCTGCGCTGTGAAAAAGTAATAGTAAGAATAGTAATAATAATAACAATAATAATGATACCGTAATGCTGCTGACTTGTTCAGAGAGAGCTTTCTCCCATGGCATACGACCGCCAAGGCCACGCACTTGCACAGCATCAGACGACACCAAGAGAAGATCTTTTAACATGTCAGAAGCAGCCGTGCCCAAGCACATGCCACCGGCTAACAGATAAGACAAAACAACCGGGGATGATAATTGGTAATAGTTATCGTCGTTCTTTGGTACACATTTCCCTGCTACGGTGAAATCCTTTGATATTTATACGGATGTCAAGCGCATTTCCAACACAGATGGCCACAAATGAATGAACTGCGGCTGCTCCGACTCTTCTCCGGGGTCTCTCCCAGACCTTTCCGCAGCATTGCTGCCGGGCAGGAGCGCTGCCGGGATGGCACAGGGATGGCCGGCTGCGGCTTGGGATGTCACTCCCGCTGTAGCATTAATTTATCCAACCAGCTGTGAAGCCCAAGGGGCGAGGGCTGGAGCGAGGGGCATCCCTCCCCACCGGGCTCCCCAAAACCCATCGGGGACCCCCGGGTAGGAGAGGGGAGAGCTGCCCGCTGCCGAGCCCGGAGCAGCCCCTGCATTATCCTAATCTGCGCTAACACTTATTTCCCAGTTTCCACGATAAACGTCTCTCTGGAGGACGTGGAGGGAAGATAATCCTCTCCGGAGCCGAAGGGATGCTTTATTGACACCCTGCAGCTGTAAGGCGATAGCAGCTTTCCTTGTTGCTCACTTTCAAGGGTGACATGTTTACAAAGAATGCTACAGCCGCTAATCCTGGATGATACTCTGTGTCTGCCTGGGAGAAATCCTAATTTTCTTGATAGGAGGAATTAGTTCCTTTAATGCTTAATACCCTTTTTTTCCTCTGAAAGCAAGTAAGCGTTATTGTGCAGAGTGGAATAAACATTTTAATTAAAATGTGGAATTTATCTTCCAGTCGAATTCGTACGAGCCCCCAACGATATGTCAAACTCCGCTTTCCCATTTTGAATCTTTCTCTGATCTCTTAATGCGAATGGCTGAATTAAAACCTGGGCTCGGTGGATTTACATATAATTAGAGAGCAAGGGAAATTAATAGGGAATTGAATGGTTTTCTCCTCTGCCCATCTGATGTTTTTACCAGATTAAAAAGAGTTGATTTTTTTTTAATGACTGTAAAAATGTATTAAATATTATTTAACCTTTTTTTGTCGGGGGGAGGGAAGCAGACAGACTAAAGAAACAAACTTACACATATGATAATGAACGCCTCCTATCGTGGGAAGCAAATATCATTGTAATTAGGATTAGAAAGGAATCCTAATTAATCTTGTCCTGCCACTTGACTTCTAGAAGTTCCCTAAATGTTACCTCCAATGAGATGTAAACCAAGGAGCAGTTTAAAGGCTTGCCAGCTAATCTCTGCATGCAGCGGCGAGGAGCTGCCATGGCCGTGGCCATCAGCGGCACGGGGCAAAGGCTCCCCGAGCCTCCCGGCCGAGAGCTGCCAGATTTAGGACTGAGTGGTCTGATCCCGGCACGTGAGCTGGATTCAGACTGAAGGGGAACACGCAGCTCTGCTGCCTAAATTTCCTAATTCCCCACGACGAACTAGGTAACGAGACAGCAAGCCAAGAGAGATGGGATGCACCAAGTACCACAGCAATGCCTGACTCCGTACAGGGATCTTTTCATACCCTTTACCGTGGTTTTGTTCAGTATTGTCAAAATAGTCTAGTTAGCAATACTTATTGGGCTCGTTTTCAGGATGGGACTCAAGGTAAGGGATGGGAATAAAGGAGGAAACTCCAGCGCTGTGCCATCCCCACCCCATGCCTCGATTTCATCTTCTCTACACTCGTGATGATAAAGATTACCTACCGTGCTGCTATTAAGTCATACATATTTTAACTCGGCTCTTGTCATGTGTCATCTAATCCTGTTTTTCAGGTATTGAGATTCATAGATTTAATTGCATAAGATTTTACTACAGGAGTGGATGGTCATGAGATTATTTTCATCTCTGGGTCTCTGTATGGAAAACAGCTTTCAGAGAGCTGGTTTCCAAACTTCAGACCCTGGCTGAAGGTCTCATTTCCTAAATACAGCTAAATACAGTGCAAGGAGGTGCCATAAAGGGGGATTATAACTTGGACTAGTAATGAAACGGAGCAAACTTTATGCTTTATGCTCAGTAATAAATAATGAATGAATTCTGCTATGGCTAGGTTGGCTTCTCAGCGCACTTCTTCCAAGAGCTCCAGTAAGTTTTTGGTTACGGCTTTATGAGAGCGACTGTGAATAACAGCCCGGGAATACGGGAATAACATGGTTAGTACAGACATGAAAAATTTTCACTTCGAAACCAGAGACCACACAAAATGTGCCCAGTCTTGGATTTCATTTTAACCCAGGCTGATCAAAAGTTCACAAGGCAGGACTGATCAAAGGCTTCACGTTGAAAAAATGAGAAAGTCATAATTTCATATGGTTTTGATGAGAAAAATAATTGATGAAACTTTGCTCTTTCAACTTGGTTTTGCTTTGAGTTTGGGGTTCATCTGAATACAAGAAGCAACGGGTGCAAAGCCACAAGGCTGAAATATTAGTACAGTTTTAATGATCTAGTTCTTACTACGGGAGTTTGCCACCTGTTCAGGACCGCATGGGGTCAGGAATTTTAAGCAACATTATTGACTTTTGTCAGAAAAACCAAGTCATGGAAACCACAACTCTTCATAGGGTGCATCTTCACCAAAGTTTTGTTGGGAGAAGAGGTCCAAGACAGTGTTTTGAGCCGCCTCCTGGTTGATGCACTCGCCTTCCTGGGAGGCAGGAGACCCAGATACAAGCCATGCTCATCCTGAATCATTCTGTTTATTTTTATGCTCTGATGAGATTGCAATAGCAATCTTCTGCTGGACTGTGCCGCTTTACGTGAACCATGCTGGCCAACTGCAAGAGGGTCCTGGTGGCCCAACCCCGACTGGGGAGCATGTGTCCACTGCCATCACCACAAATTTGAGATATGACTTCATGCAGGTGGTGAAGGGAAAAAATGTTAAAATACCAACTTTTCTGGCTGAGGTCAGACTTGTTTTCCAAAGCAGTTCGCCCTGGGAGCTCGCCCTGCCCTGCAGTCAGCTGCGACACAGGACTCCATGAAAAGGGTTTTCCAGAAATGTTAAACAAAGCAGAACTGAGCAAACAGAAGGGTGTGTATACAGCCGGTCCCACGCTAGGCAGGGATCAGGGCTGCTGAAGTGCAAGCAGGCAGCTGCGTCCCAGCGCATCCCCGTACATTGCTGGTGCACAGCTCTGCAAGGTCTCCCTCTGCCCGCGCTGGACCTGCCCGCACCCTGAGACCCCAGCGATGCCACCGCGCAGGACGCTGGTGCCACCGGCAGTGTCCCCAAGGCAGGTGACTGTTTTCCTGTAGGCAGCTCGTTTTGGGGGATTTGCTGGGAAGTGGAGGGTGGTTTCTTAGGGCCTCCTGGGGGTCACCTCGGGAGAGCGTGGGGGCTTCAGCTCTCTTTGACATGAGAAAAACCTCGAGGTTTCCATGCAGGCGTTTGCTGAACTCGCTGATTTGGGTCCTATTCTGTGCCTGCTGTCGCCATGAAATACAAGCTGATTCACTACAACTGCCGCAGCATGTACACCCATTTAGATGAAAAGAAGAAGAAAAAGAATTCAAGAAGGAAGAACAGATGATAATCCAGGGTACCATCGGTATATCAAGCTTCTGGCATAGATTTTCTCCTAACCAGATAATTAACTAATTTAACCCACTACCAGGGATCAGCTATTTAACTGTAGGTCATTTTGTAACACAGACTTTTTTTTTTTAACTTAACTTTGTAATGTCCTCTGTTCTATTACAATAATTGACGGCAGTAGTTGCTGAATGATGAAACTGAGGTTACACAGAACATCAATTATACTAAAAAAATATATCTACCACACCTACATGCACACAACCTCCACATGCCTACAGTGCAATTTTTTACTTAGGTATTATTTAGGGCCTGAGCTGGAAGTCTGTGTGTCCCAAATCTGCTTTCTGAAAGTCTGGGAATGAAAAACTTCTCTTGCTATCAGGACAATGATCCACAGGCAAAAAAATCCTTGCTTCAGGACATTACTGCACAATCAAATCCTATACCAGTATTTCATTTTTTAAAGTAAAAGCGCTCTTCATAACCAGTGGATTGTACATTTCCTGAAAAATCCAATTAAAACACTATTTCCATTGGGTTAGGATTTACATTTTTCCCTGCAAAGTTTGCAATTAAAAAAATAAACCCATCTATCTTATGGCCATAATCTAAGCTCCTTAGAATGCAAAAGGTAAAAACCATATAGATTATAAAGGATTATGCTTTTTTACACCTCTCTTGGTTTTAACTGAGGTGCCACACAGAGAAACCAATTTCTTCTTAAAACACATGCTTCATATAAAATCTTCCCTTTAATTTTTTGGCTGGCTCTCTCCACTATTTCAGGACACAAAGCAGCCTGGGACTTTCTGAAGAAATAAATTCCCAAATGCAGCCAAGACCCAGTCGGTGGGATTTAGAAGGAAACTCCATCTCAGAACAGGGGAGTCCGTAAGTCCCCAGTTGAAGTGTTTGGGGGTGACCCTCCCAAGGGCAGAATAACGTGCCCGTATGCTCAGGTCGCTGCTCCCCAGCCTGCACCAGCATCTCCCGCACCGGCCCCTGCAGGGACACGCCACGCTGCACCTCCGAACGGCTTTTAGCAGAAGTCTCACAACGGAGATATTAGATTTATTACACACAGGATAAGATTTTTAAGTGTACAGGATGCTTCCCTAATTCAATCCATGCTAAAGTCAATGGAAGTTTTTCCACTGATTTATCTCACCTAAGGCCAAAGACATGCCATTATCTCCAGTGCCGACAGGCATTCATTCAGATTTTGAGAGACTGTAGAAGTGGGAAACGCTATACCTCACTGGCCTGGGAGATTTCAGGTGTTTTATCCGCTGCATTTTCTTTTTGCAAATGTACATAAACAACGCAAGGTGCTTTCAGCTTGTCAGGCACGCCGATTCTGCAACACCGTGCACGGTAAAAGCACGGTATACAGAGAAGAAAATCACTCTTCAACTGCGAGTTTAACAACAGCAGGAAATTTTAGTCTGTTGAGCTCTGCAATGTTTTAGCACCTCTGTTTCGACTCAAATTTACTCATTTCAGAAACCCGCTTCACTTCCCGGCCGCGCTCCTCGCTACGAGGAGGCACCTGCCTGCGCCGGCTCTGCAGCTGCAGGTGCTCCGTGCAACGTTCCCGGCGCCGGCTCCGCAGCAGAACCGCCCCGATCCTGGTTCCCAGCCCCACCACATGAAAGGCGCCGGGTTTCGGAGGGGCTGGGTGCTGAGCAAAGGCCACAGTGCTACATCACCGGTTATCTCCGGTGCTCGGGGTTCCTGCGAGAGCCCCACCAGTCACCCGAAGCTTCCCACAAGATAAATACTTGTTTGTTGTGTTACGAGGAGACTGGTGACTCGGCCCGTAAAACGTTGCCTTTAGTCAATCTCTCTTATCTTCACATCTATCTGCCTCGGCGCGACTGTTTCATATTCGTACGGGGCTATATTCAGACCAAGAGTTTAACAGCAATTGCATTTCTCAACTGTAAAGTGTTTTTTTAGGGCGGAGACCTGTTATCTCCTGCATCTGAACACAGCAGACTTGTTTCTGGTTGTGATCTTCACCAAGCAAACAGTAAATATTGCTTGTAACAGGAGATTTTATAGAAAATATTTCTATACATTTTATACAATAGTGTAATAATAACTACCATTTACCAACCAAGCTCTTACATTCAGCTCGGTGGCATTTCTCTATCTGTCTGTCTGCCGACCCCAGAGAGAGAAGAGGAGTGGGGAAGTTACCGAGGAACAGAGCCTAATGAGCATTTTTCCTTATTTTCTCTTTGTGGCAGCGAATTTTGCCACCGATTTCAACAGGAGTATTGTCTGGCACTCTATAGCCATTAGCATAAAAATTTATGAGGATTAGAAATTGGTGAGAAAGAGCATAAACACATGCACATACACACACGTCGAGGTAAACACGTGTACATACACACACGTCAAGGCAAACACGTGCACAAACACACACGTCAAGGCTCTCCTGCGCACTCCCCGCACGCCGTCCCTCCGTCCCAGCAGGAGCTGCAGCACATTTCCAGGTTGCAGGCAGCGGTTTTGTGCAGAAAGGTCTTACACCCTGCAATCTGTGTGCTGCAGAAGATGCGATGCTGGCACGGAGATGCTCAGCCGAACTGTTTGGTGGGCTCATTTCCACACGTCTGCAGCATCGCAGTCCGACCACCTGCCAGGGACCACGCTTTCCGTGCTAGCAGAAAACGCGCAGCCGGTGCAACTGCAATCTGCCCCCCCTTAGCCATCCCAGAGCTGCTGCACACAGTGTATCTGTAGGGTGCCTGCACTGAGGAAGCATGAAATTATTTTGAACAGGTGAGAAAATGGCAATAAATCACCTGGTGCTTACGGACAAGGCATGGTGACCCCCCAGCAGCACAACTCCAGTACAACATTAAACTCAACCCCGTACCAGGAGGTGACACAAAGACAAGACCTCGATGGCCGGCATCAGGCAGCACTGCCGCCCGGCAGCGCCGCATGGGAAAGGACAGCACATCACTGCCTGGGCAGTTTTTGGATGACGGCGCTGGGCACAGCCCACAGATTTGGCCAGGCTCTGGGGATGGTGCAGCTAGAGGGTGATCTGGCCACGGGACCAAATTACTGCTGAGGCTTCACCGACATCGACACAACTGTAACATGGGGATGTGCACAAACTACCGGGTCCTGGAGACCTGGCAGAGAAAACAAAGGAGGGAAGCCAAGATAACATGTACCGGTTCTGCGTCACTCCTCTAATCAACACCCCGGCTCCTGGCGCAGCCCACGGCCCCGCTTGCCGCTGGCCCTGAGCCCCCCACTCGCTTGGGAGGGAGGGAGTACCGGAGCATCGGGCACACGGTGTGATCCGGGAACATCCCATGAGCTCCCGGCGAGGAGGGAGGAAAAGGTGCCCTGCCTCCCCAAACAGGCTGCTGGCACCAGCACGCTCACCCCGTCGCTCCCCGAGCACTATGCCCAATGTCACTGCGAAGTGGAGGGGGAGCACCCCGCCAGCCCTCCTCATCAATCCTCGGGCTCTTTAGGTTATCAGGACCCAACTATCCCCATTAAACACAATCTACTTGCGTGCTCCTTTTTAAAAAAAGTATTAATATTTTAAATTACTATAATTTGTGCTTGGGACTAATAAATCATAATTATTCAGCAGAAAACAAATTGTAGTGTGGAATTTAATCCCTCATATCTACTCTATCTACTATAAACTAGCTACCAGTGATCTAAGAATGAGCTACCTGGCAATCAGAGATTACATGATTTAGTTTTTTATTTTCATTTTCCATCCGGTATTATCTGAATACCTGCCGTGCCTCTGTTCTCACCCAACGTGTCCTGAGCTGCGCTGGCTGCAATGACATCTGCTGGTGGCTACAAACTTTCTCAGCTGGCCCAGGTACTGTTATTCACTGTAGTTAAGAGAAGCAGCTATGTGCTCCTGCAGTTTTGGTTTTGTTGGTTGTTTTTTTTTTTTCCCCCCAGCTCAGTGCAGAGCTATGGATGGAATGGTGTTTATGTGAAAAAGAAGAATTTTGCTATATATGAACAAGCTCAAGAGGTAAAAGTCACCGACCCACCCCAGCAGTCCACGGAGCACAGCGCTGCTCTGAAACTTCTCAGTGGTTTCTTTAAAAAGCCCATGTGCCACGGTTAAAAAAGGCAGCGACGGGTTTCATCGTAATGGAAGAGTCAGTGTAATTATAAGTTATGGGATCATGGCAAAATCCAGAGCAAAGAAAGGCATCTCCAGTGGCAGATCTCCAGCAGTTTCAAGGGAAGATAACCTCAGTTCTGTCTTTGGGTGGCAAAGACACGTGTTGGGAACAGAGCAACGGCAAAAGACCACACGGACTTGAGTTCTGTAGGGCTCCTGAGCCCACAGACTAGAAAACATTTTCCTTTTTCTTGCTCTGGGGGTCTGCTAAGAAGTGTCCTCTATCTCCCAGTGAAGCTGCAGCAACCCCGCTGCCGCTGCGCTGGGTATCGCTTCCCAACGCGCCGGAGCCCCTTAGGAGCCCGTGAGCTGCTCCCAACGCGGCAGGGCTGTGCCGTGCCGGGGGGACCTGGACGGTACGTGTGCTGCCGCAGCCGCGGGGCAGCGGGACAGTCACAGCTTCCCTGCAGTGCCACGCTGCGCATCGGGCACCCAAGCATCTTTAAAAAAATTTCCTCATAAGGTTTGAGAGCTAATTACCTTTATGCTAATGGCCGAGTCTGAATCCTGGTTCCCTTTGCAGCAGGATTCCTGCTACCAAACCCGAGGTGTGCAGGGAACGCAGAGAGGAGGAGATACACCACCAAAGCCAATGCATTTCAAAATCTTGAGGCACGCTGCAGATGCCAATACATAAAGGAATTTGTCATAAACAATCCTCCAAATAGGCCAGCAGTCACAGAGGGTGGTGTTTGATGGCGTCTTTTTGCTGAGACTGAATTCCTCATGCTTCTGCACCACAGACTTGAATGCTGATTGCAACACCCCTGCCCCAATCAGGGTAAGGCAGCTGGCACCCAGGCAGGACACGTAAGGAAGTATTTACAGTCATCCCTGTTGCTTGGGATTTTTTGCTAGAAGG
Organism: Ciconia boyciana; assembly: GCF_034638445.1. Lineage (NCBI taxonomy): Eukaryota > Metazoa > Chordata > Aves > Ciconiiformes > Ciconiidae > Ciconia > Ciconia boyciana. Next base: position 3,486,698 of record NC_132942.1, on the reverse strand, counting down.
TACATTACTAGAAGAAAAACACTGTAATATAATTTTAAAATTTTCTACAAAAAGTTAGTCCCCAGAGTAGAAAGAAGGGAACATAGCCTGATACTACAACTACTCTACATAAGGGAAATACTTCTCATCACCACTCGTGACGGGACCTCTCTCTTCCGTGACATTGCAATAAGTTAAGAGTAATTTAAATTCTGGAGATAGTCACTTAATGATTTTAATGGGAGGGGGCTGCAGGCAGATTTCTTGCAGGAGAAACTTTTAAGCCCAGCAGCCACCCCACACCACAACATGACCCAGCCACGATCTGTGGACTTTCAGGCCATACTGAGAAGTGAGATGACGGGTGAGATAAGGGTACGATGGGAGACTGAGGGACATGAAAGGGTGGTTAAATTTTGCGTGGCACTGAAGACTACCAGTCTACCAGCTTGGGAGCTTTGAAGAGCCCGATTTGTAAAATCGAAAGAAATGAAAATAAAATAATTAAATAAATCAGATGGCAGCCAACAGACTGCTCACCTAGCATTTTCCCACCTCGGGCAGGAGCTCTGATTAATGCTAATTAGCTTATCTTCACATTAGATCCTGATGATTCATCACTTACTACCCCAGGAATTATGACGCACTGGGGAGAGATATATTTGTAGATTCCATGGGTGTATGCCATGTCTGGAACACTTAAATGATTTTGGCATGAAAAGGGACCAACCACAAGCCCAGCTAATCAAATCAGCGTTTCTCAACCTACACCTTCCAGTAGTTATAAAAAAGATTCAGAGCAAAGACAAGACTATGGCACTGAAGACAAATTTATCTGCCTCATCAGTGGTGTACAATCTTTGCAGAACAAAGGGCTTTATAGGCAACCTGCCAGGAGCCTGTGGCTGCTCCTCGTTTGCATATAAATTTAAAAAGAATTTTAATAAGTGTTAAATGCACATGATTATTTTTTATTTATAGCTGAAAGTAGGTGTATGCAGCACTTTATAAAACACAGAGAAAAGAAGAAGTACCTTTGGAAGTCTGAATGGAAATCAATGGAAAAACCTGCGACTGCTTCTCTGAACTAACTTCTGGGTATGAGGCTTTATTCTCCCGTGGCCACGGGCACAGTGGGGATGGGTTTGAATACGAGCCTCCTCCTTTCCTATGCGATGCATCAAATCAGAGATGTGCTCACAGATGTGTGCACCTCCCGGAAGAGGTGCGCAGATGGCCGACCTCCCCCGTACCGCCGGGTGACTGTCACTCCACACAGGTTTGGAAATGGAGTAGCGTATCCTTACGCAGCTTTGATGGGGGTGGTCTGCAACAGGGGGGCATGCAGTCTGGGGTGGACTTTGGCCTCAAGTTTCTTTGCATTCAGTTGCTAGCGAGCATGCAAACAGCCTGGAGCTTGTCTTCTTCTGATAGGTTTTGAACTGTTCATCACATAAATCCCAAACCCTCTTTTTATATGTAAAACAGGAGTAGCTGTCTTCAGTTGTCCTTCCAACTGAAATATTCTATTCTATTCTATTCTATTCTATTCTATTCTTATTCTATTCTATTCTATTCTATTCTATTCTATTCTATTCTATTCTATTCTATTCTATTCTATTCTATTCTATTCCATTCCATTCCATTCCATTCCATTCCATTCCATTCCTGTTTCTTGAGCATTTGTCACTGAGCTGCAAGGAAGGGAAGGTCATTCCCTCGCACTCACCGCACCACCAGGACATGCCACCTGCCTGCATTTGTGGTAAGCAGGATTTAGAAAAAAAAAAAAAAAGCTGAATTTTTCAGGGGGGGGGTGGTTTGAAGATTCAGCTATCTTTCAAAAGCGATGTGGAGTCATGAAAAAGAAGAGATCAAAGACTTATCTGCGAACTTTAGAACTATTATTGGATGCAGTACTTTCGCAGTCAAAGCATCTTTACCTCTTCTGGAATTCAGAAGAATTTCCTCAGAAATAGATCTCTGCGTCACTGCTGAGCTGCAGTCCATCAAAGCATCTTATTTACAGGAGGTTAATTAAGGAAACTGTTCTAGCCCCGCCATGTCACAGTGACGACATCAGATACTCTTCCTTGAAGCCTTTTTTTTCCAAGGGAGACTTTTGTCAGACCATGCACCTACGGTACTAGTTTTTATTTTATCCACGTGACAGCAGGCAGGGAAATCTGGGACAGGACGCTCCCCGACCCACACGCTCGGGAAAGCAGCACCCGCGACTGGAGGCATGCCACATCATCAGCACTCTCCCATTTTTCCCTGGCTCATGGCTCCTGTGAAACATGAGCCTCAACTAAACCCTAAACTTAATTTAGAGAATGATATTAACCCCAGACCAAACCCCAGTCCCAACTCATGGGACCCTAGATCTTAGTGTGGTTTCTACCAAAAAAAGTATTCTAGCAGCTCCATCTAGATCCCATTTTAAGGCAGGTTGAATATAGCTGGCATCTTTATGGCTCAGGTGAGAGTTTTGGTTAGGGTTATATTTGACAAGGGGAAAGCGATGGTGTTGAGGTTGGAGTAGACATTAGGATTATAATCCAGGATGAACAGATGAAGTCGGGTCATGAGAAGGTTCAGGGGAGGCTGATGAGCAAAGTAAGGGGAGAGGATATGGAGCTCTTTGAGACCATTTTCTTCTGGGACTGGTGATGCCTACATGAGTTTGGGAAGGACCAGAATTACAGTTTTATCAGAAGAAACTGATGGCCTAGGAAAATAAAGGGATTTGGGGGAGACAGCACCAAAATTGAAAGCTCATGTTGAGTGAATGTGTGACTCCTTTGAAATCTGGGGTCACCAGGAGTCATTGGAGCAGTGAAAGGGCTGAGGTTGAGGTCAGGGTTAGAGTTTGAGTCCAGCAGATTATATGGTGGACTCTGAATGCGCCACCACATCTGTAGCCATTACTAATCTCAGAACATATTTAGTTTGGGAAGAGGGAGACATTCCTAGGGCTGGGCTGACACTGAGTGTAGGATTAGGGCTTGTACCCAGGAGAAATCCCCGAGATTGCACTACAGAGGAGGGCACCGAAGTGATCTGAGAACTGCTGAGTGCCCCTGGGCCACAATGCCAACAACGGCCAGCAAGTGGTCACTTGCTGACCAGTGCCACTTGGCTGACCAGTGCCACTGGTCACTTGGTGACCACCACCATGACCAGCAAGGCACTGGTCACCAAGGCTCAAGGTAGTAGATAAAACTCAGAGGGAAAACGCCAACTAAATAGTGTGTCATGGGAATTCAGAAGCAGCTACACTGTCTCTTTTCTCAGCCAAATCTTAATCCTAAAATCTTCCCCTCCTACCCAGTGTCTCCTAGCAGCCCTAACACCCGTGCAGGTCCGTGCTCTGTCCTGGTCCCCAGGCTCACTTCCAGCTGTAGCTTGTGCTCATTTAGTTCATAGGTCTCTACCAGCCCAAACCTTAACCCTAACACGTCTTATCCTAAATCAAAACCACATTTTATTTTTTTGCTAAATTGTACATTCAAGCAAAATCCTCACATGTGAAAAATGATCATATCTTGGTTCTCCCAGTTGCGGCTGATGATCTGTATTCAGCTCATTGTGGGTCTCTGCATCAATGAAGAATACAAGGAATAAATGAGAATGAGAAACTACACATTAAATCTGTTTCCTCCAGGGCAGGCTGACTGAAGATGTTACGTTACAGATTGTAAACCTTCAACACCAGAGGAGGAATCAAAAGTAAAAGCAATTCTGAATGTGGAAGGCAATTCTCTCACCCACCTCATTAATGCATAATGATAAATACATCCAAGCGTCCTTTGCATAGAGTCTATACTGGGAGATATCTTTTTTTCCCAGTCCCAAAGCGGAAACTTTCCATTTCAGATGAGGCATTGTAGATCTGCTCAATCATACTTTTCCTCCTTACTTTTTGAGTAACAAACAAGTAATACCACCACTGAGACTCTCATCCTGCCCTTCCTTTCACGGACACAAGTCACTGGAAAACAGGCAGGAGCTGTAACTGTGCTTCTAAGGGACAAGACACGAAAGGACTCCAGACCCTCCTTGTATTTTCGGACTTTACTCGCTGGATTCTCAGCGTGTTTGGCAGCAGAGCAGAGGCAGCACAGATGAGTCCTGGGCACAGGTAACTCTTCCCGGCTCTCTTAGCTCCTGCAGAAGGGCCATACCCTGCCTTTTCCCTGCCATATCCAAGCTGGGAAGATACTGTCATCTACGTGGGATGCTGAAGTGTATGCATTTTGTATGAGCAAAAGCAAGGAAGATTTTTATGCGTTATTTCTGGGAAAGCACTTATAAATTAAAGACTTACAAAGACTTGAACTTGCCTACAAAGATTCATAGAGGCTAAATGTCTGTTCAGGTTTGTACAGAACATGGCTAAGGTAACCTCCATGAGTGTTGACTCCCTCCCACCGCTGCAGTGAGCTCCTGCCATGCAAAACCCTCACTCCACGGCTGTGGGAGTCGGAGCTCCACGCACCCACTGCTCCGAGGTGGCCACAGGCTGTTGCTCACTACCAACCTAACCGCTCTGCAAACAAAAATGGTACGAGGAAATCACCCTACAGCAGCGTGTGTGTGTGTTTATCTGTATTTGTCTGCGCGCACACCGAGGAAGTTAATTTTAGTTTCACATCTGAAATTCTTCACTGCTCGAGCTACACGGTCTCCTCTGCCTTCAGTCTGTGTGTAGCGAAGTTCAGGTGAAAAACACCATGTCTGTATTTTCCATGGTAAACCACAAGGGGTTTAAATTCACATCACTGTATTTGCAAACAAGCAATTTCTGCATGCACAGAATCCTGTTTCATTTGAAACCCTCACCCCCAAAGTGTCTTACGTTAGAGCACATTCAGAAAAAAGAAAGTTAAATTCTCAACCACAAGCAAAAAACCTCACACTGGCCCCACTGTATCCTGTGCACCATTAGCGAAATAGGAGCCTGTGTTTTGATTTCCATGCCATGTTGTCTTTCTGGTCTGGCTAGGGTTGGTCTAGACTGTATTCTGAACAGAAGGAGAAGCCAATCCTTCACCTCCCTCCCCTGTGCATCGCTGTGATATGGGATGAGCCCAGGCATTCTCAGGCACAGGAGCAGGAATAATCACCCTCCAGGACCACACATTAATTTGTTCTGCTCTGTTCCTAAATTCAGTCTCTCTGCTTCAATTATTGCTCTTGTTTTCCACGCAACCCACAGCATGAGATTTTGCAGGCTGGGTATTTCAGGCTCCAGGGCCCAGACCCTAATTCCCCATCTCTGCTCCTGGCTTCCCATGCTGTGGGAGCCTTTTCTTTGCTCTATACATTGGCTAAAGAATGGGAAGCAAACCCAGGGCTCTAAAAATACTTTTTACCACCCAGACACTTCATTATATTGCTCTCTTTTTAGCAGGTGCTTTAAACAGGAACATTCAACTGAGGGAAAAGAAGATTAATCCGTTTGTGAATGACCAGATACCCTCATTAGCACTGGCTGCTAGTCTTTTCTTCAGAAAGTTGCACCACTGAATCTGGCTTGCCTACATTCTTTGTAGGTAATGTAATCCTCATTTAAAAGAGAGTTTGTGGCTATCCAACGTCACTTGTTACCTCCCTTCCACAAACAGCAGTGGAAGGCAGAAGATGCAGAAATTAGACTTTATCGTTGGCTTGTACTCTACGACATGGTAGAGGCTTAGTTTACCATGACAGAAGTGAACTAAAAAATGGGGACAAATGAGCTGAATTCCTCGTCCCAGCTCCTGCAGCATCAGCACTGTGGCAGCTCCAGGCAGCGATGCCCAGCATTCGGGGACAGGATGAATTTGGGATACACCCGGCCCTCGCCATGGCTCCAAGTACCTCCCTGCGTGCTCCCTGTGAGTAATGAGCATTATACCCTGCCGACTCATCCATTACTCACGAGTAAATCCATGCGTGGTGGCTTGGAAATGAAACATAAAAAGAGATTTTTATATAAATATCTATCTAAACGTGTCGCTGAGGCTATTAGCTAGACTGAAAAGGAAAGTACTGCGCAAGGCCATGTTAGCACACATTTGCTAGCAGGGCACAGGAGTTATTCCCAGTGTTTCCAAGGAGTGGCCTACCACTTGCTGATGGATCATTTCCAGGCATTTCCACTCCTACCTGTGATTACAGCAGCTCAAGCTTCTTCCCTCCCTCTCTCCGGGCATATTTTTGGGCAACCCAGCAGCAGATTGGATCTCCACAGCTGGTGGTGGCCCCAGCGCTTGAAAACACTTCACCCGTGCTCTCTCCATCAGACAGCAGAGCTGAGTCCCCCTCCTTTCCAATGATTTTACCCATTCTCTTTGAAAGGAAAAATCCAAATCCCTGTGAACCTGTTGTTTAAGGGAGCAGGAGAGCAGCGACCAATACCCAGCACCTCTCAGCATGCTCTGCTCATCATTTAAGAAGCAGAGCTCTAAAAAAATACATCAGAGTAGCAACATTTTGCTCCTTTTCTGCTCTCTCCTGATCCGATGCTCACACAACGTGTTATGTCTTAACCAAATGCACCAATGGGCAGAGCGATGCTGCCCGGTGAATCACCCTAAATAGCACCCTATGTCCTACAACCGAAGTGATGAACCCAGCAGCCATTTCTGCTGCGTATGGAAGTTGGGACATTCCACACATATGAAACACAGAGATTGAAACAGTTGATATAAACCAGTCCTTTCCATAAAGCTGATAGAGAATACGCTATGCTACAACGTAGGCCAACGGGCCGTGCTGTGGAAACAGCAGAAACGCAGCGCGGTACCCGAGGATGCTGCTGTCCTTTGGCACCGACCTCATGCGCTCCCCTGGGAGTTTGGTACCCGGGATACTGGTGTCACTGGATTAATTCCCTGTTTTGTAAGCACCACTGTGCTGCTGCACTTCCTCCCTTCACGTGTGACCTACCTGCTGTCACCGCACCAAGAACGGGAAAATGGAGAGGACAGAGTGGCCCAGGGATGCAGCTGGGGAGCGAGGGCTCAGCACCAGGCGGCACGGGGATGCAGGAGAAGGATGTGCTGGAGACACAGTCCTCTGCCCCAGGAAGATGCAAATAAATACCCCCACTGCCACCCTCACCTGTATCTTCCCCCAAGGGGGGAATTCCTCCGCGGACTGGGGAAATCCCACAGCATCAGTAGGTTTTCTGGGAAGGCTGGAGGACAAAAAAGGCACCTGCCTCCATTCAAGTCTCTAAAACCTTAGAGGCCTCTCTGCCAGCAGAACATCAATGAAATAATAGAGTGGTTTGTGGGATTGGGATAATTTTATGTAGAGGTATTTTGAAAAAGCAGGATCACCACCACCTGGCAATAGTGTGAGTCAAAGGTACATCTGAAATCCTCTTCAACTGCAGAAGAGGTGCTCTTAACAAAGTGAAGTGGTTAAAAGGAGATACATTTACAGTTGCTTTTCAAACAGAATCACAGAATCGTATAGGTTGGAAAAGACCTTTAAGATCATCGAGTCCAACCGTAAACCTAACACTGACAAGACCACCACTATACCAAACGAAAGTAGTTAACTCTTTTCTTAATTCAGGTGGATGAGCAGTTTAATGTGTAAATGGCTCCGAAAAATGCCCATATTGGGTTCCATGGTTGCCAGCTTGTGATTTCATGATGCAATTCCAAGGCTGAAATTAAATGGCTGGTTTTTTAATGTTAGTCATGCAACCTTCCTCTGGGATCTGAATGTCAAGCTGGGTCAAGCTCTCTCCTTCCTCCACATGGCCACCAACTCTAAGGAATATATAGGTCAAATTCTACGCAGACACTCCTGTAAAGCTATTATTTCAAATTATATGTCAATTACGTATGTTGAATTTAGCAACTCTTCCTTTTAAATGCAAGCTTGCTTGAAGACTTTAAAACTCTTAGTATCTGCAGTAAAATATTTTCCCTTACAGTTGTTGTCCTGAATCCAGACAGGACCAGCAGGGAATGAAAGCTGTCTTCTTCAAGGAGCTGTGTGGTGGCCTTTGAAATAATTTCTGATGGTCACAAAAACTCAGCCGGCACAAAATCTCAGCACCACAATTATTCTTAACACTAAGAGGGAGGCAGAGAACCAAATGGACAGAAAAAGTAATGATGTTTGCAACCTAAAAGAAGAGATGTTGATCTAGAGCCTTCTACCTCTTCAGCAAGAACCTTTACCCTCAACGATGCAGAAAAATTTTACAGCGAAGAAAACTATGTTCACATGTAACTCAGGTGGAGCTGGGGAGGCTGGATTAGACTTAGGATCTAAAGAAAACATTAAAGAATCATATTCCTTGTTTTGCATAGGGTAGTACACATGAAAAAACACCTAAAGCACAGAAATAAGCATAATTCATTTTCTTTCACCTAATCTGGTCATCTGCAAAGAGACCTGGATAGCATTACACACACGGGAAACCAAAAATGTAAGAACCCAAGCGCAGCCAATGATTTGAACAATTAAATGAAGAAATTCAAGCAGAATAAGATGAAGATGAAAGAGAATTTCTGAATGATGCCGTTCGGAGTCGTTTTGCAGGCCTTTGCAGCATCACGTACCGGTTGGCTCCAACAGCAGGACACGAGATTTTACCACTTCTGTATTTTTCCTTCATAAACTAGAGATTATAGATTTGTTGGTTAATTAACTAGAACTAATTCTCTTTTATTGTTGAAGCACAATACTGACAAAATGACAGAAATCCGTGATTCATCCAGCAAGAAAAAATCCATTTGAAATGTGGACAGAGTCAAACCAGGGGGAAAGGCGCCCCCGACTTTCCCAAGCAAGATTTCATGTAGTTTGATGATCTAACTGCCCTACACTTAGGGCACAGCAGATTGCAGGCTCCTGGTCAATCTGGAGAATGCACCGTAAGCCCTGCCAGCTCCCAGACCACATGAATCATGCCTTAGGATTTTCAAATTCAAAATTGCAAGAAAAATGATCCCTTTTGATACCACGGAGGCCCTAAAATGTCTTTGGGACTGGGATTTAGATTTCTCTACTCTGCCTGTTGATGATGTCCCCTCCCAAGTGCCAGTTCGCAGCACGTCAAGAGCAGCTATGGCCCGTTGCAGCAATGAGGTGCACCAGGGTTATCACCTGGGAACGTTTCGGACATGTAATGGTAAAAAAACACACAATGGCACTCGGGGCAGGTTTTTTCCACGTCTGTCAGAGGTAGAGGTGTTGGGCATGTGAGCAAGTGAAGAAATCACGAGCTAATTTAGTGAAGAAAAGGAAGTTTGACAGGCTTTGACGTAAAGTCAGTTAAAGTAATGGTACAGTACTGAGGTAAAATAACCAAAGATATGAACCCCACATCATCCTAATCTCTGTTTAATCAATTGCATTGGAAGACGCTGAGAAAGAAGTGTATGCTTTGCTCTGTACAAAATGTGCATCTTTTTTTGAATCTAAATTGCTGGCAACACACCATGTGAAATGTTGCGTCCTACAGGGAGCTGACCTGCTGGAATATCCTTCTGTTTATCATAAATTTTCAAATGTTATGAACACCTATGTGTGCTCAAGAGAGGTGTATGAGTGTTGTTATTGAAATTCAACAGGACTTATGCAGCAGAGATCTCTGAATACCCAGGCCACAAAGCTTTTATGTATCAAAACAAAAAAGTTTACAAACTAAGTCCTTGATCTTGCATGTATAAATCCAACGCTTGCAAATACAAATACATACAAACAATTTTATGCACAAATTGTCAGGCTGGTTTTGACAAGACCATCCATATATGTGAAATCATTTACCTACGTGAGCATCTGCAGGTCTGAGCTTTATGCACAGCGAAGACTTTAAGAACGTTGCCCATGGAAGAAGCAGTAACCATCAATTTAGCAACACAAGGCATTTATGGCCATAAATCTTTAGTGTCCATATAAATCAGACAAGACCTGCATTTTTAATAACTAATATATGGGTTGTGCTGCTTGGACTTTGGTCCTCTCTCCGTGGGACCCTTACCCACTGACAGTGAAGCTGCACTAGTGCAAACCTCTCTTGTAGCCAGGTTGTGCAGTGTAAGTCACAACTTGTATCACAAGCTTATCCCAGATAGCCTGTATTCATTATTTAAGAGAATTACAGAACTGAAAAGGGATGAAACCAATAGAATATGCAGACATTAAACAGCCGCCTTCAGAATTTTATCTAAAAACCTACACTATTTTTAGAGGATGATACCCTTTGTGATGAGCATGTTAACCATGGTATGGAAAGGAGTGAAGAATTGTATCTTTGAACTGTATTAGAGAATTACACTCCTCGCCACAGAAATCTGTAGGCTAGAAAAAACACACCATAAAAAGATGGTCTTAGATCCTCTGGGAGTCTTGCACAAGGACACATCCTACCTGGAAGTAAGTTTCTGAGGAATCTGAGGACACGACTCTTTTTGGGAATAATACCATAAGCAACAAGAATAGCCAAAAAGTAGGAAGAGCTGCTGCTGGAGAGAAAGAGCAAAGCTGGATCACACAAACCAGGGGAAAGCACGGAGCGCCGGGACAATGCAAGCTTCAGGGCTTTCCCAGCTGCTGACAGTACGCAGACCATGCCCATGCCAATTCACTGCAGCTGAACATCCAGCCCTAGCTACAAAGGCAGGTATCCAAGGATGTCATTCCAGCTTCGAAGCTAAAGAAAACAGATTACCCCCCAGCAAAGAGATCATTTTTGCCACTAAAGTGTTTTGCAAGTGTAGGATACAGCACTCCCAGCTTCTGCCTTTACTTGTCATTTTGTGTGCATAGCAGCAGATCCAATTCTTTCCTGATGAGATAAAGCACTTCTGCGCAGCGCTTGTACTAAAGGCAAATTGTAAATGCAGGGTTATAATTTATTTATGTACATTAGAAACTAGCTAATTTGCACTAGTGACTAGATACCCTATTGGAGGTTTTCATATTTTATGAATCAGCAAGCAAGCTAATGAACAAACAATTAAGGAGTGAACAAAGACATGTACTTTGTTACTTTTAGTGAGCCCTAATAATATATTATATTAGTGAATACATTTGGTTCAAGTGATGCAGTCTAGACAGTAACCCACACCACGCGCTAAGATATTTTAGAAAAGAAGCGAAACGTCTGCGCGGGGAGCGATAATGAGAAGCCGGCGAGCGAGGCAGGGCTGCCGAGCACTTGTGTGTGAACCAAACACCGACGGGCGAGAGCACCAGGCAGGCAGGGAATTTCTGTCTGATGGGATGAGCTGACGACCAAAAAAGAGGAATGCTGCCTGGAAAGGTCTGGGTTTACAGCCTTAAATACAGCTGTGGGTCAACAAACATGCAGCTGTTATTTGCATAGAGCAAATCAATGTATTTAGAGGAGGTAGAAATTAAAGCAATTTGCACAGGGTGTTGTTGCGCTGCCCGGGTAAGCGCGGATGCTGCTGTCGGCTGATGATGTGCAGGCAGTGGGAGGGCTGCCACTCTCAGCTCCCAGCAAAGAGGTGAAGGAGGTGCTCCGGCAGCGCATCCCCCCCTGCTTTCAGACCAGCCTGGTCCTCTCCACCCCCGGCAGGAAGCGTGGCACATCTGCACCCCACCATGCACCCCATGGCGAAGGCACCTTGCCTTCCGGTACGGTGCTAGAGGCGTGCAGGCTTCACACGAGATGCACCCGGCAGCTCTGGGGCAGCTGGCAACGGGGCAGCCCAGCCACCCCAACACTGCTGCCGAAAACTGGGGCCATGGCTGCGTGCCAGAGGCTCTGCTCTGCTGCCAGCTCCCGCACACAAAATATCCCATCCGGCAAACAAGCCCGGCAGCTCCACTAGCTACCAGCAGCTACAGCTCACTGGCTCTTTTTAGGCCAGCTATAAAGCTGGTAAACACTTGGACTCGTCTGACAAAACATTTGAGCAGGAGGAAATGGGGTGTGTGCAGAAATACTCCATTACATATTGTAATGGCAGACATTAATTCAATGTTAATAACACTTTGCACTTTTCAATCACATATTCTAAAACCCTTTAGATAGGTGGGGAAGCATTTGGCTGATGATTACTGGGCAGAGCCCAAAGGTGTATTCTTCCCTTAGGCACAAGGAGATGAAGTGACTTGTCAGAGTGGCAGAGCTGGGAAGAGAATCTACATCTACCCATTTCCAGACGTACATTCCCATCTAGTTGCCAGAAAGAGGAGTTAATTTAAATATTACCGTTTGCTGACCTACTTACAACGCTACCATCACAACTTGGAAGCCGTGATCAAGTATATTCCCCTCTATACTTGGGCTTTTTTAGGATAACACTATCTTTGAAGTACGCCTTTCAGCTGCATTAAACAGATGGATCATTATTATTTGCTCCACTTTCTTAACGAGTCCCTGTTTGCTGCGATTCAACCGCTGCAGACTTTGGATAGACTAGCTCAGCCTCGCAACCCTGAAAAACACCTTCGCAGTGCAGCGATCGCTCGCTGTTATTATCACCCTATGGCCATCGTCACACCTTGCCCAGGGAGCTGGTGGTACCTACAGACACAGCGCCTGCGCAGAAAGAGCAGAAAGTTTGCGACCGTGCCCGTACCTGCTCCTGTTTGTCCTCTTCCCCTCGGTTTTCTTTCTAAACAACCTTCTCCTTCCTCAGCCAGCCCATTTTCGGTACTTAGTGGGCCACTTTGTCACCTTTTTATTGTCAGCCTTTCTCCCCTTCACCAAAACCCCAAACCCTTTCCTGCTTGCAGAGAGAACTACAGGCACAACCGAACATCAACAACCACAGCATGCAACATGAAAGACCAATTCAAAATACACGCCGTCTCCTTCCCGGCGGCCGGCGTCACCCATCACGGCCCTCCTCCTGCGGTTTCTCGGGTCCCGATCCCCCGCAGCCCATCAGGCATCCCGGTGCCAGGCTGGGCAAAACCCCACCGGAGGTTTAAGCCGCTGCACTAGATTAAAAAGCTGATAGTGAAAATTTGAAGCAAGAGGACAGAGGAAATGGTCAGCGTTGTGCCCAGTTTCAAGGGCTGACCAGTCTTTCCTAAGTAGGTCGCGTCACGCGGAGGGGAAATCTCTGTTGTCTGAGCCGGCTGTCGCGCGGGCTGAGCCGTCCCAAAGGGCCTCCCCGGGTACGGTCACCCCGACCACGCTCTGCTCGCCCCACACGCTGCCTGGAAAGCCAACCCGTGGAGCCACGGCGTACGGACGTGGAAGAGCAAAATCCCCATTAGAATCACACCCGCTCCCCCCAGGCGACTCCAGCCCGACACAAACGCCATCCCCAAAACTCTGTGTTTCTCTCCCCGCGCTTGCCTGGGTGGCCAGGAGCCGTTAGACGTCCTCAGCCTCGCCATAACCTCACTCTATACAAACTGTTTACAGACATTTTATCGAGGTGCACCAGGTGTGGATGCGGTTACCGACTTTGAGACTGTTTACCTCATCCTCCTTTCTGCATCACATTGTCACAGACTGTATATAAAAATCAGATAACAATGGTACTTCGGTCACAGCCAGCTCAGCCTCTGCACACTCGACGCACACATGCACTTGGAGGACGCAGTGCGCATACAATCCTCGCAGCAAACCACACATGAGCTGGTGCAATCAAGTATCTGCCTTATCTCACTTTTTGCTGAAGTAAATTACACTGAAATTTTTTTTTTTTTTTTACCCTTTTCAAAGCTAATACACAAATGACAGGATGTTGTTGAAGGAAAATATGAGCTTTCATAAGCTATTATTATTAGCACATGCGCACCTCTCCGCTGCTTTGATCTTACTGTAGGTTCGTGTTTATTCCTCCTGACTCTGTACTGGCTGAACTCAAACCCGATGTCTGCTCCGATAGAGATCACGAACAATTAAAGTTGGATTTGTTAGCCACAACATCGCGGAGCCAGAGCTATGGGATAATTACAAGGGTGACATTCGGCTGAATACACTATATATAGTTTTCCCAAAGTCTCTTGGCTGTGACGAGGTGTTCGCTGTAAAACGGAAGGGTGGTAATGTGTACTGAATAAGCGCTCTTTGATATTTCGCATGTAAGATAGAGCATGTTCAAGTTTTGTTTGCAGCGGAACTGTGCTTCTTCCATTGTTTTCCGAGCAGAAAAAAAACCAACAATGTTCAAAAAAGCTATTACAGGCTGCCTTAAAAATGGCGTCAGGGATTCACAGCCATCTCAGCCGGTTTCAGTGATCAAAATAAGTTTATACATATTATTATATATGGGTTTTTTAACACTTCTGCTGGCAGCACAGGGTCAACCCTGCTGCAGAAAAGTAATTCCCAGGCTGTTTCTGCTTCGGTCATCAAGGGAGTTGTTTGCCGACTGCCAATCAATTACAGGTCCACAACCTCAGTGAGGGCAGGGGAGTTGTACACAACACTCAGGGCATGATTTGGTGGTGATGCACAGAAAGAAAAAACTAACTTGGCTCTTAGTCCCTGGACTAAACGCGCAAGGCCAGCAACGAGAAACAAGCAAGTGGCTGTTCAGTGAGCAAATACGACTCTATTATAAATTAATTCCTGGAGACTTCAGTACCCGGCAGGATTCATATGTGCTTGGTGCTGTACAGGCTTATGGGACCAGAGCCCTTCAGCTGTAAAGCCAGCCAAATACAACCCTTTTTACCAAGGTAAATGGAGGGAATGAGTTGAAGAGAATAAAGTAACAGGAATGGGATAGGTGATTCTATCAACTGGCTTCATGTACAATTAGACATCAGAACAATTTTAGACAGCCTGTGTTCAAAGCCCAGCCACGCTCTAATACATCAACAGGCCACAAAAGGCAGCATGCGGGGATGGAACGCTGCAGCAGTGGGAGACCCACGTCTGGAGGGGGGACTCGTCCGTCCGTCCGTCCCTGCATCTACTGTTGCTACAGCCGTGTGCCCCAGCTCCCCCTCCTTTGTCCCCACAGGGCAAAGGGACATGCATTAAAAATACCCCTGCAAAATGGGGGGGGGTGTATTTTTAAAACCCTGCTCAGCTCATTGACCTCAGAAGTGCCCCGCCAGTGTCTGCAGCCCCAGCCACATTGGTGGCACGTGAGGGCTCGGGCTTGTGCAGAGTGATGCCACCGAAGTCTCAGTGAATGCCACCAAGTTCGGAGGTGACACACAAGGTGGCAGGCGGCTTACAGCGTTGGCACAGGTCCGCTGCAAAACCAGATGCTATTTGTATTGAAGGGCGATGGGAGGCTGTGCAACAGTAGCATCAGGAGGATGGAAAGAGCTATGTGAAAAATACATCAGGGAAAAAAAGATGTTCTTGATGAATGTTTTTGATGAATGTGAAAATTCTGACCTGCTGAAAAATGTTACCTATTCAACAAAAGGAGTGAAAAAACTGAGCACAGGCAGTTTTTGAAAAATACCAAAGACAAGAAGTTTGCAGAACTCTGAAAATTCCCCGTCAGCCCTAATGACTGTGGAAAGGGAACTGGGAATGGCAGCAATCACAGGAGACAGCGGCTGCCAGCGCTGCTGAGTGATATTTACATCAATGTCCTGCCAACAATACCATTACTGGATTATCAGGGCGGATTAAGCCTTTAGCCAATTACCCCGACTGGTAAATTGTAGATTGTCTAGACTTTTTCATGTTCAACAATATGCATGAAGTTTCTCTTTATCGCTACAGCATCACACGATGCTCCTGTGGGATGTAATCCTGCGCTTCCCCGGGAGGTTCAGGTGAGCCGTGCCTGCAGCTCTGGGTTGACTTAGTGTGGCCCTGTGCACAGACAGATTTATTTCAGACAGGATTCTCATAAATTCAGAACGACTTCCAAATTTCTTGACTAGGAGATCAAAGAGGCAAGCATTTGCTTCATGCCATCTGTGGAGCTGCTCAACAGGGCAATGCAGTCTGGGGAGGGGGGAGGAGAAGGGAAAAAAGAAAGTCTTGGAGATTATACCCTCAAAAACAAGCTCAAATGCCACCCTCACATTAAAAAGCACTGGTTGGCAGTAACAATTAATTTCTTAACTGAAACCCGCCCAACTGTGTCCAAGTGTTTTAATTTGCCTATTGCTACAATATGCAAGGGAGCTGGCAGTAATGGATTTGCAATTAAAACTAAAACTGGCAAAGAAATCGCAAAGCTGGCAAAAGAGCTAATCTGCAAGCCATGATCACAAGATTACAAAGTGTTTATGCACATGCTAATTACCCGAGTACATAGCTGAGAATGACTTGTAGGAGAGAATACTGGGTTTGCGTGATCTAAATCCCTGGATCCGCATGGCCAGCCCAGCCGGCACCCTACCTACTTCCCACAGCTCCCGTGAGCTGGGGAACGCAGGGGGAATCGCCGCGGTCCCTGCGTGGATGCAGGGAGAGGGACAAGGGACAGGCAGGCAGGGTCCCCCCGGTGCCATCCCGCATCGCAGCCGGGGAAGGACGGCAATTGCTTCTCGAGCAGGTCAACACCAGTGGTCACTGGGAGCTGCGTCCTCGATGGGAATATGGACCCATCGGTGTGAAATGGAAATCACCCTGAATAAACTAGCACCCAGTTATTCACCCTATTTGCTTTCATCCTGCTATCTCTTGGCTCTAAAAATAGTTATTCCAGCAGATCCCTGGAAATCGGTGGGTTGCACAGCACATGGCCCTGCGCTGCAGCCACCGAGGAGAAACATGCACCAACTGCCAGGAGCACGAAACCTTTACAAATTACCTGCAAAGGACACGATGGGAAGGGAAAAGGACTTAAAAGTGATCAAACATCCGTGCAAATAGCTCATAACAGAAAGTGACAGTGGTCAGGAGCACCATGAAAAGCAATTTTGAACCACAGGAGAGAATTTCAAGGAGAAAACAGAGTGGAAGAGTAGTCCCAGAATAGAAGGCTGCTGGGAAAACTGAGATTCTTTAATATATAGGATTAAGGATTGCCAGTATCCTCAGGGAGGAAATGCAAATGGGGTTCAGACCATTTTTGCCATAAAAATTAGGAAGGAGAAAGAATAGACTTTGAAGTTCAACATGTTGTAAATGAAAGCAACCAGTGAAGGAGACACAAAGAGAAAGCAAGCCCTGGACGCCTAGAATTATGTCTTAAACACTTCGTACTGAAAGACAGAACCTGAGGTGATGAGGAGACTTCCCTTCATGCCATGCACAGATCCCAGAAAATCTCTAGATTAGAAACTGCCTGAGAAAAAAGTATTGCACAACAAAGGTAGGATGGAGTACAGCATTCAAATGGGATTCTTTGTGCCTTATTCAGCCGGCTCGGGATGATGAGGCTGCGAGGAGCACATCAATGAAGACCTGCTGCATATGCCAGGCTGACATATGGGATGCGTAGAGCCAAGAAAGGATATCTGGACGGTGCTCTTTGCTCTATGAAATGGTGGCTGGAGTTGGTGCGGAAGGAGGTGACAGCTAACGGACATCTACAGAGATGTCAGAAATCCAACAGGCACCTCTACAGAGATTTGCAGGCTCTGCAATTTGATTTGCTGCGTTGATGGGGGCTGATCATTCCCGACACTCTCATGAAAGCCAGACGGTTAGTCCAGGCTGCACGGAGGTGGTGAAGGACCAGAAGGACATTGTAAGGACGCACAGCAATAGTCATTGCTGGGTCTGGCAGAGGGATGGATGGTCTTTTTGGTGACTTCTTGAAGGCATCAACGGCCTTGCTCGATTCTGGTTGCTGGCTGAGATGGGCAATTTGTATTTGGGTGATGGTCATTCCAACCTGTGTATTCGGGTAAGGCAATTACAGAGCGAGTTCAACCCATCGTTACTGGTGGCCGTGGAATGCCATGTGTCAGGAAATGGCACCCGACCATCACCGATGCAGATAAGCATTATGGAGTTAATTAGCGCTACGGAAAGGGTGGTTCAAGGGAGAAGTGCTTCAAAACTTGGCTTGAAGATTAATTTATCCACCCCTACCTGTAATGCACTGTCAAGCAGTTAATGGTACGTCCAGCTGTTGGGGTAACTGAGTGAAATTCAGGAGTCCATGGCATACGGGAGATGATACACCATGATAAAGAGGAGATGATATAATGTTAGGTCCTTCAGACTATGAACTCTATGACTCTACAGCTGTTCCTCGCTCCAAGTGAGATGTGTGGACTGTCAGAGTTTAAAGAATATAACACAACCACTAAGTCTTTTGTTGTTTGGTTTTTTTTTTTTAAATACATTTGGGAGAAGTTTTTCCTAACATCCAGAGATTCGGTTGGCTTCTGTGTACTTGGTAGCCAGCATCTAAGCCAAGCTCTGCTGCTTGGGTCTGCCATTCTGCCTTTCGCAAGGAAAGCCCCAGATACAACTGTTGCCTATTTAAAGTCATCTACAAACCAGTTTAATAAAAGCTGACTGCATCTGCTTCCATGTTATTAGTTCTGCCCCAAAACTCTGTTCCTGGCAACACAATGTTCCATGCTAATGAGCCAAATCTTCCCCTCCCATGGCAGTACTCCTAAACCTCCACACCATTCAGCTCACAAAGTTACCACCCTGTTTTTCCCTCGGGGGAGGGAAGGATTGCAGCTGCAGAGGGGGTTCTTCAAATAATATGAAGGCCAAAGATCTGTGGGAAAATCTGCTCTCAGACAAATAGCACTTGGGGGCATCTGCAGAGAGAACCAGCCCCTCTTTACTTCTGTCTGGGTCCCACGTCCTTCTGGCAGCAGTTTTTTTATGAACCAGGCTGCCATTAATCCCCTGCCAGTTCCTACACCCTACCATCCTCTGTGGGTAGACAGCACAGAGTGGGAGATAATGCTGCAGGGAAGTGGTATTTACTTCAGCTGGATTTTGCGGCTTCATGGGAGAGTTTCTACTTGGGGCAGTTATTTCTCACCCGCTTCTGCTGCAAGAAGGAGGGATTTGGTATAGATTAGGATGACTCCTCAGCTCCTTTTCCAGTGAATTTTCACCGGTTCTTGCCACTTTTCTCCCTGCAGCACCAAGCACGAGATAAAGAGCGAGTCGAGGTTATCGCGCAGTAGCGATGCTGCTCAGATTAAAGAGAAATCAGATAACTCTTATTACCTAACTGAAACTCGCTGCCTGACTTTTATAGAGAAATGATAACATCTGAGAGCTGGAGGACTCTGCTGCCCTGGCAGACACCCCACGGCACCCCGGCTGAGCTGGGGGGGCTGCGCCCCGGCTCTCCCGCCCAGCTGCCCCTGTGCCTGGGATGCAGAGATGCCTGGGATGCAGAGATGCCCGGGGTGCAGAGATGCCCGGGGCACGAGGCAGAGCCCCAGCCACCGCGAACACGTGTGGTTTTGGCCTCCGTGCGCTCACACCTGGAGCCTCCAGTAAGGAAAATTTAGGCTTAGAAGTTGACACAGGCACGATTGATGGCTTTAATATTTTACAAATGGATGCGCTAGCAAAACGTCTGTCTACCCCATCACGCCTCGTTTCCTCGTGTTTCTAAAAGTTGGACTGAACTCATCTGACTGCCTCCTCTAATACTTTCTGTTATAAACCTTTCTGCACCACATGCGACAGCAGCATCTTCCCTGGAAAAGATTTCATTCGCTTCTGACTTTGCCTCAAGCCATTAACTGACAAACTGGCAGCTAACTACTGCTAACAAATGATTTCCTGGAGATTACTGTTTAAGTAAAAAAGGTTCCAAGATAAATAGACTCATTCTTCATGACAAGGAATTTGAATTATGCATCCAGGGGTTTGGTATGCGTGTCCAAAAACTATGCCATGCAATCCTGGAGGTTGTTCTCATCAGCATATTACAAGCGGGTAAATAAGAAATGACATTTTGTCCTCGGTTTCATAGCACGGATTTGTGTGGCATGTGTATTTGAGACAACGTGTTGGCCCATCCAGTCATCGTTCCCATCCAATTAATGCCACTCTGTGAAATTACCATTTAGGCTGAAAAAGCAATTTGTTTTTAAAGCAAGCAAAGATGCCAATCACCTTGAAGGAGTTGTGGTTTTAGGGCCACCTGTAACTTGCTAAAAGATTATGAAATTGCAATTTGTTTAATATCTTGAAGTAAATGGTCCAATAAGCAGCACAGCTTACTTTTTTTGGCTAGTCCTTCTCTGATCATTTCTGAAACATCCCCTCTCGCAGCAGCCGGTGTTGGATTTTATGGGTTTTTTCTGTATCAACGTGGCTTTCCCTGCAGTGCTCTCCAAACGTCGCTTACGCATGAAACGATAAAGCTTCAAAACCCTCCTGGGGGAAACTGAGTCAAGGAAAAACAAGCTCCTGGGGGACTGGGAGCAGAAGCTGGGATAAAACCACGCTTCCTCCGCCGCAGCCCTGCACGGCAGTTACAAGACTATCCGGTTCCTCTGCTATAAAACTTGGTAACGTGCCTCACTTCTTACCTGATTTTGAGAACATCCTGTGTTAACACATAAACAACTGGTGTTACTAATGTCTGTTTATTTGGCTATTTACATGCGTCTGACACGGCACCTGGTGCTCTCTGGTAAGAGGATCGGTCGGCTCCGTATCAAACGAACTCCCAGGGCGCAGGCAGGAGAGAGGCAGCTCCCACCCACGGCAAACAGCAACGCACCCGCCCGGGAGTCAGGCATTTACCGTGGCACTGGTTTTCGACGAAAATTTGGATGAAGAGTGATGCTTTTGGATAGCGGAGCTGATCTTTCAGGGATTCACTGCTGCCTGCCTCATCCCTCAGTATGCATTTATATGCAGATCCACGTACTAGATCAGTACAAATAGTATATTATAATTTTAAAACATTTTATTTTGCAAATTTTAAATATATGCATGTAGTTAGATACTACTTCCAGTAAATGCCAATAACCAAGCAACTGGCACTGACATATCAGGTAATTTTCTGTCCTCTTGAGGGAAGAAATTAAATTTTCTCTACAACAACGTGCGTTCAAATGCTGTCAGAAGTCCCAGCCAGCACACATTTAGTGTTTTTACCTGAATTCTGCTCCTAGCAGGAAAAGCACAGAGTTCACCAGAATAGTAAAAAACTTACATTACCAGATATAACCCTGGTTTCAGCCATCACATTAATTATGGAAAACACAAAAGGACTTAGGCATGATGTTAACTTCAAGCCAGAAGTGTTCAAAAACTTTTTGGCTTCTTCTAAACATCAGTATCTGTTGCATTATACAGAGCATGTATGCCAACATGAGCCAACATTTCTTAGCATTTAGTGGGAAATATATCCATAAATTACTGCTGACTGTGTTTAGAAATTAATGCATTTACTCTACGAGGTTTATATAAAATTATTGGCTTGTCAAGGTGTTCCCACGTCCCCCTGTCCAGCTGCTTTAGGGAGCTAAATCAGCAACAGCAAACACATTTCTGTGATGTCATTTTACAGCATTTGATTCTTCAAAGCTGCTAACAGCCTGCAAGAATTCAACTGATCGATCCAAAAACTTGAGAGCCTGTTTCCATGGGAAAAGGACCCCAGAGCTGGACAAGGGACAAGAGCTGCCCTTAAGTTAAAACAACCTGGAGAATGACTGTAAGTCTCGGGAGTGAATCACTCTGAGTTGCATCGCTTGAAGAGTTTGTGTCCTGCCCCATTACAACCACAGCTACATCTGATTTGAATGAAACTTCAGACTTAATGATTTTCATGCCAGCTATTTAAGCAGCAATATCATTTTCTTCAACACCCTATTATTTCATTCGCTATCTCCAAAGATTTTGCTCCAATTCCAAAAGCAAACTTATTTTGAGGAAATAGACTGTTTCCAACTGGCTTTGGAGGGGCCACACACTTAAAACCCTGGACAGACTTAAACCACAACCTTCAGACATCCTCGTGTTTGAGGGTGTACGTCTCCAGCATCCCCATCTCTACTTACAGAAGAAAAATGCAAACAAGAGATCAGCACTGAAGATTCAAACGTTCTGCAGAAAACTATCCCTATAGTAATGATTTCAAACAAATAACAAGCTAAAACCAAAACACAACGGCAATAAAATAAAATCTGATGAGCTCTTCAAAAAGATCTCCAGTGATATCAATTGGCAGGACTCTGTTGCCTATCCCAGAGCTATGGCAGTTTATCCCAGCCAGGGCTTTGCTGCAAACACACCAAAGCCAGGAGGCTGCATCCTTTCATATTTCAAAACAAAAGCCAAGTTCTGATTGCTGGGACAAGGAAGAAATTTTTTGTTGTGGATACATTACTGTATAATTATTGCAGATTTCATTTACTTTCTTTTGAATACTACAGCAGATACAAAGGCCGGGTAGATGTGGCAGCTCCTCATGTTATCATCTAATGCTCTAGCTTTACATTTTGACAGTTAGCCCTCCAAAACATCAGGGATGTGTGTGTCGACTGAAGGAAAAAGAAAATCTTTCCATTGATAGGAGACAGGGAAATACAACTGATACTGTCAACTGCTGTCAAACTGATAGCAAGGAAAGAGTTTTATGTAAAATTGAAAAAAAAAAAAAAAAATCATTTACCCATTTTCCCAGTAAAATCAGGGTTAGAAACATGGCAATAAGATCAGAAAGGAACACCCCGGGTAAGAGACTATTCATGGGACTAGAACGTGGAAAATTCCATAAAGCACAAATGTTGCTAAGAATATTCAAAAGTCAAAGCTTTCTGTGGGTGTGCATGCATAGAGATGTCAACACAACTATTTCATGATCACCGAAATTGCTACTAGCCTGCATCCTCTCTGAATGGCTATTTTTAGGACCCAGCCTTTCATGTGGTATAATGATGTGGATTTTACAAGAGCATTTATAATGTGTTTCATATGGTGTACAGTCCTGGAGAAATTGCTTTGTATCAGAGAAAGTTAAACAAAAAGGTTTGGGTGGGTTTTTTTTTTAATTTTATTTCTTATTTTATATTACTGCTTCTGTTTTGGATTTAGGGTTAATATGTATATTTTAATTTATCCTGTGTGACAGCACTGGCTGTCCCAAAGGAATCGCACAGCACGATGCGATCCCGCAAAATATCACCTGTATTTCTGAATCTGCACGTCCCTTTGGATGGTCGCATTTCAAAGCTGGCAATGCCACACTCTGTAAGTTATAGCAGGAAGCCAAAGCTCAAAGGCCAAAGTTTGACCTCGGGTATGCTGGTGTCAGGGGTTGTGCACTGTCTCCCACGTTAGAATCGGCCTTTCTTCTTTTAGGGCAAAGTCATACAAAGCGAGGTTTGTAGAAGATGACGACTCCTCCTCGCTATCTCCGCTCCCGCGCCAGTAATTCCAGGGCAGCGGCATGTAACGAGCACCAACTCATCAGCCTCTCCATGCTAAGAACAACAAATTTTCATGTGGTAGATCTTACGATGGTTTATTTCCTAAACATGAAAGCAATCTCCGCAGCGCCATCTCCTCAGTGTTAGAATAAAAATTCCACATTTCTGATCCTTTCTGGGCATTTTGCTGGGAAGAGCATCTCCCCAGCAGTTCTGCCACAAGTGTGTTTATAATTGTATCCCCCTCGTGCTGAGTCAAGCATACTTTATGATCTTGGGCTTTCACATTTTGCTTTTGTGTAAGTCCCATCAGAGGAGAACCTCTGTTTATGCTCATGTATGCTATTCCTCAGAGCAAACCACAGCAGAAAACAAATTCAACATATAGCATACAAGTTGAATCACTTAAAAAAAAAAAAAAGTCTTTTTTTGGTCAATCCATGATTACTGCATAGCTCTTCAAGGCAGACGTGTACTTTGTATATTTTAGTTCCAGAATCTCAATGGAACAAAGGAGATACTGTTGAGACGTTTTTTTGCCTATCATTTAATCAAATGTAAAGTTGTTATAACCGGAGGGGAAAAGTGCTCTAGATTCTAGTATCCAGCTTTACTTTGGTTTCGAAAACTTACCACAGCATTGTTGAGTTTATTGTTTTGTTTAACAAAATACTAATTTTGGGACCCCGTGAAACACAATGAACCAGATTCTTTTCATTGCAGCTGAGCTGTGTTTAGCACAGAAGTGGCGGATGGGAGAGGAGCGGTGGTTTAAAGCCGCTTGGGTGACCTCCTGCCCAGCACCTCCAGCCAGCGGGATGCTCTGGATGGGTACCACTAGTTCTGCCAGGTTTTGCTAACGCTCCTCAACCTCAGTATTGACTAAATGTTCCACTTTCTCCGTGAAACGGCTTCACAGAGGCAGCGGTGGTGGAATAGTTCTTCGTAACTTTGGGAAGGGTCATAAATTATAAAGACTCAAAGGCAAAAATCAGAGAAAAGGGCCACAGGACAGAGCAGTGAGAAGCTGCTCCGTAGGGAGGTGAAGGTGAGAGCTCTCTGTCCAAGATCATTGGGAGGTGACCAAGAAAAAGATCCTGCCGTAATCAAGGCTCAGAGGCGCGTGATGTTGCAATCACTTCCTTTAAGAAATGCAGTAGGTGGGTTTGTGAGCCAGCAGCATGTGCTGAACTGGCAGTCCCAAGGCAAGAACGAAGACCTCGGCTGACATTGGCAGAGTGCTTGGTACAGACTTGGTAGGTTCCCAGGACATCTCATCATTCAGGCCATGAAACACTCACCCTGCCTGGGGGCTGGACAGAGCCGTGCCCTCCTGGACAGACCGCTGGACAAACCAGCAGACAGAACAGGCGTTCGGTCTTTACTGATTCAGCTGGATTAAAACTGGAAACTAGGAAACTAACAGCTCTGTATCCTGTTACCAACCCTCTGAGTCACCCATCCTCCTACCGAACCTTTGTTTCATCCTCCAGACATAGAGACTAATGAGCAAGTATCATGTTATAGCCTATTTTTTAAAGAGAGATTTGGAAGAATAGCACATGAAAGAGCCTGTGGGGGGGACTTACACGTCCCAGCTTGGCACCAGCCTGGGATTTGGTCAGGCTGAGAAGTTTTCCCTGCCGCAGTGGCTCTGCAAAGAGTTCAGGAAGCAACTTGTACCTACTCTCCTATTTCTGTGCCCTCCACCCACCATTGGTAAATGATGAGGTAAGAGCATATATACATCAGGCTGGGAGAGATGCTGACATAAGCCATCTCCTGGCACCAAGAGCAGCGAGCTGGAGCGGCAAAGGCATGGGAAACTGAAGAAAAGCAGCAGCAAATGAAAGGAGAGGTGTTGCGTGATGGCTGCGGACAGCCCAAAGCCTCAGAGGGGTGGGATGGAGAAAAGCTCCTGCAGTGGCAATGCCCTCTCCAAGAGGACAGTGCTGGAGATGTCTGGCATCTAGTCCCTCTTCAAATCAATGCAACAGACAGGAGAAGACAATCCTTGAGGATTTCTTGAGGAATTTGTGACTCACATGTGGTGCAGGAGATTTTAGTAACTGAACAGCAGCACGTGCTCGACTGTTGTTCACCCAAACCTACCCTGTCCAGCACAGCCTCCCCGTGAGCATACACGATGCTCACAGATGCACGACTCCCTTCCTTCACCTCCTCTTCGGTGAATTAGCGAGGGGGCTCAAAGGCCAAGCCATACAAAAGAAGACTAAATTCGGTCTTGCTGAATATCACTCATGGCCAAAGGGCAGACAAAGAACTGCGGGTATGAAATTAATGGCAAGCTGTAGATGTTTCCTCAAAACTGTTGATGTTTCTCAGCACTTGACTGTGCTCTACCAATAACCATCATGTCATGTACACACAGACACACGCAGTCCGGACCAGACTGCAATCTTAGGCGTGCAGCTCACACCACCCGTATCCTGAAAACCTGCTTCACTTGCAGATCATGCTTACAGATAGATTCAGCCTGAGATTAGGACCTGGCCCTTCACAGATGATCTATGAGAGCAGTCAAGAGAGTCATCCCTACGGAGTCGGCAATGCCTGTTTAGTCACAGGAACACATGCGTGGTTGAATGGGTACCTCGGAACAGCAAAATGCCAGCACACCTGACTGTACGGATTTGTCAGAGTTTCCACCCGAACGCAGGAATTTAATGGTGCCTGTAGACTTATGGCAGGAGACGACTGCAAGCTGCGAGGCGACATGCAAGTGCATTGCCGAGCTCCTCACCGCCCTCCCACCGCTCCCCCCTTCTCTCGGTTAAAGCTTTGGATACCAGACCAGCTCTGTTCTTTCATCTTGGACACGCCGTGTGCTGTTCACCCCCAAATCACTTTGTTCTTCACAGTTAAAATATCAAAAATATTAGTCATTAACATGGATGAGCTTTGGGAGCTTGGGTTGACGTTAGATTTCGCTTTTCTCTCCAAATTCTCAACCGGTTGAGCTAATAACATTTCACAAACAGCAACAGTTGGAAGCTTGCAGGAACGGTGCCTTTACCATACATAATCTCATAGCAGCACCCCACCGACAAAACATCCCATGCCTGGGAAGCCAGTTCCAGGGTAGGAACGAAGAAATCCTAGTGGGAGAGCAGATACTGTCTAACTGTCTGAATCACGTGCACACTTATTCACATGTATGGGTTTACATAAAACTTGCTTTTGTTTCCCTGTGACATTTTTCTCTTTTTTTCATTCCAAACAATTTTAAAAACAAGGTTATATTAGACCACACACAGGCAGTGCTGTATCATGTCACTGCTTCTTAAGCAGAACTCTCTAATTTATTTCAAAGGGAAGTTCTGCTTCAAAATTGAGGGTGTGATATGAACTCAGAAATTAACACAAGAATTTTCCTTGGGGGGGAACCAAGGCTGAATCAGACATGCAATAAATGACCTCGGAAGCCCTGCGCCTTGGTACATCCACCTATCCAACATTATGCTTTAATATAAAAAATTATTTTCACCATTATCCTATTTCAAGCTAGGTAGAAGAGCTGGAAGAAGTGGATTCGCTCTGGTTGGGAGGGAACAAATTACTCCTCTGTCTGTCTGCCAGGACGTCCATCAACAGCCACCGCACTCCTAACACTTTCTGCCAGGAATATAACAATTTATGGGGACAGAGTACTGCCCCGGCGAGGTCCCGTAGCGCAAGCCCTGCTGCCAGGGAACCTGGCTGGGAAGCTGCCGGCGACGTTGCTCTCCCGCAGCAGCAGGCACTGCTGGTAACGCACGGAGCTACTGTTCGCTTGCAGCTGCCCTCCCTCCATGCACAACATCTGGAGAAGGATGCAGCAGCGACAAATCCCCATCACAAGGCGACTCCGGGGAGTTTTCCCACTGGTTTCAACAGGATCAGAACTCGACACAGGAAAAAACAATACTAAACTATTGCCCTGACAGCGCAAGCTAGGACAGAAAGACTTCTACACAGAAGCAGCTGAGCTGCAGATTTCCTTCCGCCAACTGCTGCGGGGGCATCGGCCTCCTCCCGCAAAGGGACGGAGCAGCCTTGGGGGAAGGGGGCTGCAGCAGAAGTAGCCGTGTCCCAGGGCTCAGCTGCTGCTGCTCGAGCTTCTGTCCGGTGCAGGGCGGCAGGAGACTTTCAGCTCTGCGCTTTTTGACCTCATGATAGACATTTGGGACCTGTGGCCCCAGGCCAGAAGTAACTGCACTTTCATCTTGCCCTGCCCAAGGGGATATTTCAAACCCACTCAACGGGACCCAAGCTCAAGGAGCCCGGCGGACCACAGGGAGCAGGCTCGGAACATCGGCATTATTTCCTAGGCCTGCCATCTCATTTGGGGACTTTAGATGTGCAGAGCTTGGGAAGGCACCACCACCCTTCTGCTCCTACGTGAGCTCTGGTTAGACAACTTAATAATTAAGACAATTAGGTAGTGTCTGTTTTCCAGAGAAATAGAGGCTCTTGGACCTCTGTTTCTCACACAGACAGAAAGTCCCGTGCCTCAGCTTATACATAAAGCATTTTAATTCTGCCTTCGCACACCTCACACGCTCACTACACACAACAGAGGTGCACAGAAGGTGTGAGGGGCTCCCCCGGGAGCTCTCCCATCGACGGGAGTGGGGAAGACCTTGTGCCCTACATACGGGACAGAACAGCTCATTCCCTTATTTTATAAACCTATTTACAAAAGGAACTTATAAGTGCTCCTTCTACCATTTAACTACCACATGGTACAAGATATAACAATGTTCAGAAAACCCCCTCGGGTCTAAACTCAATTATACAACTGTAGCAAGAAAAATATTTTAATCTGATCAAAGTGTTAACATGTTTGACCATGTCTGACCTCTAATGTTTGTAACCACCTAAAAGGCTGATGTTCTTACTAAGGATGTACCTTAATTTGATTTAAAGTCATTTGTACTATTTAAAAAAGGATATAGTTTTATGATTTTATATTTCATTTAGAAAAACAGTTCCTCAACTTGTTAGTATTCTTTGGAAGTTTCTTACAGATTTTTAACCTGCAAATCCTATATATGCCACTCTGGGAAAAGCTGGACTTTGCAAGAGTCGGGAGACTCAAAGCAGAGTCATGAACCACCACACATGTGACATCTGAGAGCCGGGTGAGAAACGGTTCTCCTGGTGCCTTGCAAAATTTCGAGATTTCAGATGCATGCACAGTCTGCGCCGAGATGCTCTTAATGCACTTGACCGAGAGTGTGCCCTCCCCAGCCCGGTCAGCCGACAGGGGTTCACAGCATGGTCCCAAAACACAGGACACCCGACCTCGGCCCGCTGCCTCGTCCCCAGCTCCAGAAGCACCTTCACCTGCACACCCTGACCACCCCCCAGTCCTCCTTTCTCTCTCTGATAGCTCTGCTGCCAGTCCAGGCTACTTGTGCATGCTCAAACCAGCATCACTCCATCTGAATTACCCTAAACTGGCATTTGCCACCTGCAGCAAAGGTGGCCCACTGAGCCGAACGCTCAGGATCTGCCTGCTGGGTGGCTCTTGCCACATCCTGCTGCTCGCCGGGGACATCAGCTGGGCTCGGCATTGCTGCTGATGTCAGGTACCCGGACATGTTCAGTGCATCACTCCGAAGCGACATCAGAGCATGTAAATAACACAAGTGGGTGTGTTTTGGTAAAAAGAGACAATTTTGGCTGGGGAGATGCGGGCAGTCTAGCAGGATGCTGGGGTGAGCAGTGTAACAGTTAGCGGGCTACAACCACCTTGAGGGAAACAAAGCAAAAGTGATGCTGCTGAGACAAGAAGAAAGGAAAGAGGAAGGCAGCACACCGGTAATGCCGGTAGCGACACACCCACCCAGGCAGGCGCTCCGGGCCGGCTCCAGCACCGCTCGCAGCACCCTGCCAGGGTTCGGAGGGAGCCCACAGGAAAAAAAAAAATGTGGTTTTACAGTGCGTCGCAGGGTGGGGGTTCAACCTGCAGCTTCGGTGCCGGCTGCCCTTCATCTTTCAGGGAGCTGTATTATATTTTTCAGTCAGTTAAATGTAAAGCCCTGACAGTTTGCCAAAGTACTCCTGGGTTAATTTTTTTAATTTTTATTTTTGAAGATTCTGAAATTAATCCTAGCTGCAAACAACCATTTCCAGGAAGCCCCATTAACCAAAAAACAATCTCCACTACCAAGTGCAGCATGACTGTGATACATAATCCCATTCACTCACACAACCCTCTTCCCCGACTCTACTTGCGCTAAAGTGTTAATTAAACACACTTTTATGGATGGTTAAGTATCTGCAATCTTCGGTCACAGATCTGACCTCCTCAATTATTGGAAGCAGCCACCAGATTATAGCCCGCACTTTATATAATATACACAGCAGCAATAAATCTGTATAAGAGCAATACGTAATTAACTATGATAACCTTTGCACAGTCAATATAAATACAAGAAAAAATTGCCCAGAAAGATATATCAAAATAGCTATTGTACCAAGTCAAAAACCCAAAAGACCAGCCTCTATCTGAGGAAGAAATCTTCCCATGTCTGTTAGGTAAGAGAGTTTTAGCTGAAAACATCAAATCAGCTTTTTAAGTCACAGAACATAAAACACCGCAGAATTCGAGCAGGCCTAAGTAAAGCTGGCTGAGGCAGTGGATGATTTCTGTGGCTCTCAAGGGGACAGGATCATTCCTTCTCTGCTACTCAGTTTTCTCCCCTTCGAGTTCTGCACAGTCTATTTACTCCTGTCTATTGCTCCAACAGTAGCCTCTTGGGTTTTTATTGCATTATCAAGGGGAAAGGCGATTCACAAACCACAATCTACTTTTTAGCTTAATTGCTAATAAATAGGCTACTGCATTTTGTTGCCCATCTAGTAAGGTTTTAAGATTAAAAGAAATATTCTACTACAGCAAATAGTTGCTGGGCTAACGTAACTCTGAATTTACCCAGATTCTATACCAGGGAGCAAACTAAATGCGTTTAAATAAGACAAATTTAATATCATCATTTAAAATGTATCAAGAAGAGAGCAACTTAATATTTTAGAGCGGCGAGGGGGATACCTGGTACCTGGAGGAAGGGACACGAGGTGTGAAGCAACAGAAGAAACGCTTATTTGGGTTACAACAATGTACCTTGGCCCTGCCTTGCAAACGCATCTTTTCTTGCTGTAAACTGAAGGAAGACTTCAAAATTTAGGGACAGATCCTCAATATCTGCAAACCAACTTCAGCAAAGTTATGACAACCTGCAGCTGGGGAAATCAGGTCCCCCAAGAAGGGCTGGGCTGGGGTACGGGCAGGCTCATGGAGGGACCCGTCTCCTCCTGGCGTGCAAGCCAGCAGGGTCGGGCGGAAGGACGTGGCAGTGATTCCAGTGAACAATATTTAACCGCACTTTAACCTGAGTTTCATACCCCACAATCCACCAATTTTTCATAAGGCCAGTTTAACATCCTACCCCTGTAGAGAACAAATGGCTGAAATTGAGGAGGGCATTATATATTCTTTTAAACCTTATCCCTTTACAGGTTAAAAACTAAAACTGAAATAAACCAAGTGACGTTCTGCTCTCATTTACCGACTGCAAATGCAGAATAATGTCTGAAATGAATGCAGCAATGCCGGCTCCCCAGGAGCGACATGAGCACCGACTTATCTGCTGCAATGTCGTGACATTATTTTCTGAAGTTCTGATAGAGATGGCGATGGGAAAAGACAGCTTTTGCAGAGAAGCCTTTAGTTTAATTATTTAGATTGCAAAACTTATAAACATTAGAATATACAGAATTACAAAGCTGATTTGACCAGAGGGGGGGGAAAAAACTTTACAGGAAGCAGATGGGAATAGTCCTCCAGCAGCATTAACCCTTTTTCTAAAAACCTCTATTGCCATCTTAGAAGCGCAAGACCCACTTTCTGGGCCATCATCCACAACAGAGCCCTAACCAAAGGCAGACCAAAACCTGGCCATCTTACAAGCAGATAACGTCGAACTAAAGTTAAGCTGCGGGACAAATCCCTGAACACAAACACCAGGAGCTGCTCATCTCCAAAGCCCGTGACCCAGAAAAAGGAAGGGGCATTCTTACATTAGATATTAGAGTTTGGTTGCTGGAAGAGTAAAGGCGAACCCAAAGGATGGGGAGATTGGAAGAGAAGCTCCTCCAGCAAATTCGGAGCGAAGCAGCCGCTGCTGCCGAGCATCTTTCCCCCTTCCCACTCCTTCTCCCTTCGGCTTGGACAGAACAGTGCCCGGGCATCTTAGAAACAGGGCTGCAATTTGTCAGGAAAAAAAGCACGTGTAGGTGCCTGCACGATACCTGCAATGTACTTCAGCAGTGAGAGAGGCCACAAAACTTCTCTGTAAGAGGAGGATGAACTCACCAGAGGTGACATAGATCCATTTGGCAGATAAGGGTCTGAGAGCATTAGGAAAGGGTAGCCAGAATACGCAGATCCTTTATACATCCCTGGGTCCTGATGCTTCATACCTGCTAAAATTAAAGTTCCGCATCAAGATTTGCCTTACGACAGGTGATTCCTCTGCCTGTCGGGGCCCCCCCCAGAGGTTACAGCACATTTCGGGAGCCTTTTCGCCCCACACTCCTCAGAGAGGGTGTTGGGGGGTGCCAGGGTCCCCCGGGGACGCGGGGGCCCGCAGGAGGTGCACTGGGAAGCCTCGCTGCTGACAGGAGCAGCTCTCTCCGGGGGGGGCTGTGGCGGCCGGGCCGGCATCCCTCACTCCCGGGGGTTGCAGGGCGGCAGGCCTGGGCACCGGGGCTTCAGCCACCCCGGGGATGGCGAGCGCCTGGCCGGCTCGGCTGGCCGGGGCGAGGCGGGGGAGGCCGGCGGGGACCGCGGATGGGGACACACACAGAGAGAGAGAGGGAGAGACGCGGGAGTCGCTGCGACTAACCATCATCCATGTGGTCGGGGAGCTTCTCCTGATAAACCCTCTGCGGATCCTGCACACGCCTGATGGCCTGCATGGGGAGGAGAGAGAGAGGCAGAGCGGGGGGTGGCGGGCGGGGGGCGCGGGGCCGGGGCCGGGGCGGGGGCGGCGCGGGCGGCCCGGCTCACCTCAGGGTCGGCGGCGGCGGCGGCCGGGCTGCCGCTGCCCTCCGACTCGTTCACCAGCGAGGACTTGAGGTCGGCCAGGTCGCGCTCCGTGAAGGCGTTCTCGGGGATCTTCTCCTCCTGCTCGCCCTCGTCCTTGAAGGCCAGCATCTCGTCGGTGGCCCCCAGGTCGTCCCCGCCGCCGCTGCCCAGCTGCGGCATTTTCCTCCCGCCGCTCCCTCCCGAGCCGCGCAGCAACTTTCCCGGCGAGTATTGTTCTCCGCCGCCCGGATCAAGCCCTTCGCAATTATTTCTTTTTTTCCTCCCTCAATTTTTTTTTTTTCCTCCTCTTGCGAAAAAAATTTGCTCCCTCTTGAAATCTTTCTTTTTAAAGTTGTTTGTTTTTTTTTTTTCCTCCTTTCCTTTTAAACTTTTAAACTTTTTCCTGGAATTTTGTTTCCCCTTTTCAAATTCCCTTTAAATCCTTTCTTTAAAAAAACCGACAACCAAAAAAGCGAATTATAATTGTTTTTCCTTCTTAAATCTTTTCCTTTCCCCCCCCCTCCCTCCCTCCCCCGGCGGCTCGCAGGGGGCTCGGCAGGCTGCGGGCGGGCGTCGCGGGATGCCGGGCTCCACAGGCCCCCCGTGCCGCCCCCACCCCCGAGCCCCGGAAAGTTTCCCTGGGAGCAGCGGGCGCGGCGGCGGGCAGAGGCACGGAGCGCCCGGTGCCTGTGTGCGAGCGCGGCGGCGCGGCGGCCAAGGGCTGCCGACATCAAAGCGGCCGCCGGGTGATTGGCAGCTCCGAGGAGGGGCCGGGGGCGGGCACACGCACGCACACACACACACACACACACACACACACACACGCGCGCGCGCAGGCACACACCGCACACACGCTCCGAGGCCGAGTGCCTGCCTTAAAGGGACCGCCAGCCCGCCTCGGGGGGTGTGTGTCCCCGCTACAACGGGGTGACACCCCCCCGCCCCCGGCGGCACGGCACGGCGGGACCCCGGCGGCCCCCGCAGTGCCAGCCCGGCCCGGCTGCGGGGTGGTGGTGGGGGGGTTGGGGTGCGGGGTGGTGCGACGGTGGGCAGCGCTGGGGGCTCGGGGCAGCCGCCGGCTCTGTGCGCGCATCTGCGCGGGCAAAGCGGCGCGCACCCGTCTGTAACGCGGGCATCTCGGCTCCCGCATCTGTACACGCACCTGCGCGCACACGTGTGCGCACCCACGGGCATCTGTGCGCGCTTGTCTGCACACGCATCGGCGTGCCCACTGCTGCACGTGTGTCTGCGCGTGTAGGTGCTTATTTGCACGCGCACAGCCGCACGCACAGCCGCACGCACACTTCACCCGCGTCCACGCATCGCTCTGTGTGTGCGCGGCTGCGCGTGCACAGTCTGTACGCGTGCATCAGCACGCATCCGCCCTGCGCACTTATCTACAGGTGTCTGTATGTACAGCTGCACGCATCTGTACACACACACATCTACGCATCTGACGTGTGAGCACTCGCACGCCTCCACACACACCAGTGGGATCCACTCACATCCCCGAACACATCAGCACAAGTGAGCACACGACTGCACGCATCTGCACACGCACATCTGCACGCGCACATCTGCACGCTCACATCTGCACACACACACATCTGCACGCTCACATCTGCACGCTCACATCTGCACACACACACATCTGCACGCTCACATTTGCCCATGAACCTACAAGCACAGACTGGCAGCACACAACTAAACACAGAGGACAGACGTCTGTACGTGGAGACACACATCAGCACGTACATGTGTACACACACAGACACACATGAGCACATATATGTGTGAACACAGACACACATCAACACGTATATGTGCGTGCGCACAGAGACACATCAGGATGTGTAGGCGTGCACAAAGACATCAGCACATATATGTGTGCACACACAGACACATCAACATGTATACGTGTGCGCACACAGACACATCAGGACGTGTATGTGTGCACACAGACACACATCAACACGTATATGTGTGCACACAGATGCACATCAACACATATACGTGTGCGTACACAGACACACGTCAGCATGTATATGTGTGCAGAGACACACATCAACATCTGTATATGTGCACACACAGATGGACATCAAAATGTGTATGTGTGTGCACAGAGACACATCAGGACGTGTACGTGTGCACACAGCAACACATCAGCACATATATGTGTGAACACAGACACACATCAGCATGTATATGTGTGAACACAGACACACATCAACACGTACATGTGTGCACACACATCAACATGTATATGTGTGCACACACAGACACATCAGGATGTGTACGTGTGCACACAGAAACACATCAGCACATATATGCGTGCACACAGACGTACGTCAGCATGTATATGTGTGAACACAGACACACATCAACACGTACATGTGTGCACACACATCAACATGTATATTGTGCACACACAGACACATCAGGATGTGTACGTGTGCACACAGAAACACATCAGCACATATATGCGTGCACACAGACGTACATCAGCATGTATATGTGTGAACACAGACACACATCAACACGTATATGTGTGCGCACACAGACACACATCAGCACATATATGCGTGCACACAGACATACATCAGCATGTATATGTGTGCACAGAGACACACATCAACACGTGTATGTGTGTGCACACAGAGACACATCAGGACGTGTATGTGCGCACACAGACACACATCAACACATATATGTGTGCACACAGACACACATCAGCACGTATATGTGCGCGTACACAGACACATCAACATGTATATGTGTGGACACAGACACACATCAACACATACATGTGTGCGCACAGGCACACATCAGCACATACATGTGTGCGCACACAGACACACACCAACACGTATACGTGTGCACGCAGACACACATCAGGACGTACATTGTGCGCGCGCCCACACGCGTGCGCTCAGCAGTCGCGTGTTCGCGGCCGTGGGCGCACACAGCGGACGCGGGCACGCCGGGGTGCCGGTGGACAGGCACGGCGTGGCCGCAGAGCGCAGGCCGGGCCCAGGGCGATGCCCGCAGTGCCCAGCTCCCCGCCATCGCTCCCTCGTCCCCGGCCCCTTCGCAGGCACAGACGTGACGTCGGATCACAGAAAATTATTAGTTTTCTTGACTGGCCCCGAGGGTCAGGAAACATGAAATTACCATCTTCGCAGCCACTTTCGAAGACACTAGACACTTCTGTGTCGGCGTCGGAGTTTTTTTTTAAGCAGTTCCCATGGAAAAGGAAACTCCCCATCTCTTCTGATCACATACGACAGGTCCTGTGCATGTCTCCGGTAGCTTAAAACAACACACCGATATTTATTTTCCTTAATTAAGATTGCATAAGATAGCCCTGGGTCCTGGAGACTTTTCTACAGACTGTAATGACGCCATGTAAATTGTTTTTTATGACCCAATATACTACATATTGTCACATTCAGCCCTTGAATAGGAAGCTAAAAATCTCGGTCCCTATTTTTCTTGTTAATTAGGGTATTATTACTAGGAATATAATCTCATTACTTTTTGGGGAGGAGAAGAACTAGTTGGAGCCACTTTGAAAAGTACTGAATATATTTAAATGAAGCAAAATCCGTCTTTCTGCTAATTGCTGATTTTGCATGACATAGAATTATTGGTCTGATTTAGGGGGCACGGTTTACGCTCGGCTAAAGGAGATGGGAGAGGATGCTGTTCGCTTTTTTCCTGCTCAGCTCTCCCATCCAAATGAATGAGCGGGCTACCCCATAGGAAACTCCATCTGCAAATTTCCATTCTTTTAAACATCACAAAAATAAAATAAGCTGCAGCCACTTTGAGTAATAATCATTTGAATGAAATATTTGCTACTTTAAGATTTTTTTTTTTTCTTTCAGATGATCCTCTTGTTTTGCATGTGAAAAAAATCGTCTGAGATTTACAGCCCTCCCAAATGGAGATAAAGCCTTGGCAATGAGTTGGAAACCTGTTGTAATCTGTGATCCAGGAAACAAAGAGCCTCATTAATGCAGAGACTTTGGTGAGCCTTTGATGTTAGCTAGCATAGCATTCACTCTCAGTTCCATTTGCATTTAAACATTCATAAAAACATCATCTCTGCTTCCTTTGCCTTAAGCAATTTAGGAGTAAAGTATAGCTTCTATTTAAAGAAACCCACTGTGGTGAGGCTTAGAATACAAATATCACATAATCTTCAAGCAGAGCAAATATTTTATCCTACATTTCTGGTGGGCACATTTAATAATATTATATTTAAGACCCAAAATAAAAGATCCATCTTATTTTCATTAACCTTACACCACATATTCGAGTGAAAAGAGAAAAGGGGCCCTGTTAATTCTAAATATACTACATGTCAATTGTGGAAGTAAGAGAATCCAGAGGATTTTACGTTATTCACAAGAGCTGAATTTTTGAAAACTGCATGCCTACAGCAAGGTGCCTAAATCCGTATTTAGGCACACACCGCTGAAAATTTGGGACAAGGTCAGTTTTTTATATACGTGTAGTTTTCTGAACTGCAGAATCTTCACCCTGGTTTTAGAATGGAGTAAAAAAAGATTTTTAAAATTTCGGGTTTATTTTTAACAAACAGAAGTATAAAAGTAAAATACTGAAAAATCAGAATAAGCCTAACGTGTGGAGATTTTCTTCCAAGAGAAGGCACTGTTGCTCCCAGACGGCATCCTGAGGGAATGGCAGCATGTGGGGAATTTGGGGAATCACTTCGAAAACAAAGGCCTATCTGTCTTAGTATTTTCAACAGCATTATTTGCCAACGCACCCATGAGAAGTGGAACAGTGCTAAAAATATTGGAGTCCGGCTTGACGTGATGTTTGCAAATACTCAACTCAGGTCGTCCACGTTCACTGTACCACTAAAAATAACAGAGCGAGTTGAAATTGATCCCGTGTCACATCGGAAGCTCTTTATGTTTTCACTCTTAGGAGCAAATATAAGGAAATCTTTATGTTCGGTGCTCTGAGTCAGTTCAGCCAGACTGACGTTTTAAGCATTATAAGCAAGTTTCCTATATGATGAATATCCAAAATTAAAAACTGAAATGGAAAACGCTTAAAAACAACTTTACCTTGGATAAAATATTTCTGGAGCTGGATCAAAGTAAAACAAAAAGCCTGGCTTACTTGTCAGATCATATCTGCACTAAACTTCAAGGTTTGATTTGTATTATTTACATGGAAAAGGTCCCAAGAAACCAATTTGGCACTAAGTATCTTCATTACGTTTTTTCGCTTGTATGGGTGATTAAATCAATCTAGGGTTCCTATTTTAATTTTTTTTGAAAGGTGCAGCCATCTGTGAATTGAGGAACTTTTCTGATGTCATCTTTGTGCTTCAGACATACTTTTTTTCCCTCCTTTTTTTTTTTTTTTAAATAAGAAGACTTTTAAAGGGGCATGTTTTTTCACTATTAGAGTTTCTAACTGTCCTTCCAATAGCTGTTTAGAATTCAAGGTGTATAATAACTTTTTAGAACATTTTAACTGTAACACCTGCAGCTAACAGTAAACCAGATTAAATTATAACCAAGTCTGTCTGTCTGTCAGTCCGTCTGTTCCTCACCCTGCATTTATCAACATGCTCTCTCAATGCCGTGTGTGAAACTCAGCACATGTATTTTTGCACCGCACTACGCACAGCGGCATTACGTGGCTTCACCATACACATTATATAAAGTGAAGCCTCTCCTTTAAAGTCAATGTAAATGTTGCCACTAACTCCTCTTAGGCTAGGGTTTCACCTTCTGTTCTTTAACAGGGGCTTCAGAGTGAAGGACTTGGATTTATTTAATTTAGCTTATTTGTTTTTCTCAGTTTTTTGTTCATTTAGTGGCATCAGTTTGGAGTAGCTCCCGTTTTACTCTCTTTGGACACCTTTTATCCTCTCATACAAGTTCATTTAATGTGGGTAAGGGACACATCTATCCCTGGCAGGTTGAACATCCTACATCTGCCTTCCTATTTCATCGTATTTGCAGCAAATATGTTTCCCTGATATGCACACACAAATCAAAGTATGCTTTAATTTAAAAACAGATTTATTTCAGCATGTTTTTTCGTAGCCAGTTAATCAATTCTCTAGTAACAGAGGGACCTTCTAAATATTTACCATTCTTTTGGAGAAAAACATTTGCACGATGGTCCCACAAGGATGGCTTGATTGATAGATTGGCAGTGCAAATGTTTCAGATGAGACGGATGAAAACTCCTCTGCGGGGTTCCAGCTGGGAGCAGGAGCTCCTGGAGGATAGGCTGGTACCAGCTGAACTAATCCTGGCAAGTGACCAGAGTAAATCAGGCCACTGAAAGCTCTGTTTTGCCCAAAGGGGTTTACACTGGTGTAATTATCTCAGCGTAGTCATAGCAGGAACATTTCCTTAGTCTAGACAAGCTCTAATAGGTAAAATAGATCTATCGTTTGCAACTGAAACATCTCGACCCAGCTGAGGCAAGCGCAAAGCCTCGCGTTCTTCTTTCCACTTTGCCTTTCCTTCGCTCGCGTGTGCCCGGGTACAGCAGGATTTTGTGCCGGTTCGGAGCATCCTCCAGTTTCGTTGGTCTGCGACAGAAAAAAGGGTCGAGCAATCGCTCAGCCATTTCCCTACTTGATTCACTCTGCCCATCTTAATCTTGCACAATTTTAAGTGTTTATTTGACTTCATGCATTGATCTAAATGTCCTTAAGGGATTCACTGGCAGCTGCCAAAAGATTGCTTTTAAAATACCAACAGAAAATTGACTCCCTGACATTGCAATATTTAGGTTGCTTTCGAATGTCTGCATGCTTTTCTGGAAATGTTTCCAGCTGTTAGGACCGGAGACTCCTTTTTTCCCTCTCGGGAGGCAAGTAGCAAAGGCATTGCAGTCTGCCAACTGGGGCCAGCATCCTGCTTTCTCCAGGAAAAGAGGATAATCTCTCTCAAAAGACTTCCTCTGATGTCAAAAGCCATAGTGTGAAATCCATTTTGGAGACTGTGATCTTTGGACAACTCCCTGCATGTACGGCACGACATGGCACAAGCCATGGTCCCATCTCCCCGCGCAGTTTTTGTTTTTTCCTTTGTTTAGAAGATACCCTCTGTTTCGATTTTGTCAGGTTGTAAGACCATGTCTTCAGCCAATTTTCACTTAACAAGTCTTTTCTTTGTTCCTGATACAAGTAACACTTTGGATTATTAAAGGACTTTAAAAGACTCATCTATTTTTCACTCTATGTGTTTTGTTCACGTCTTGTTGTTGGAACTGGACCAAGCAACTGGCATCGTGTTTAATATTTCTAATTACTTTCACTGTCAGGTTCTCAGGCGCTTGCCGAATGCTGAAAGATCTGAGTTTCAAACAGGAAGGAGCATGTTTATTTGTTTACAAAAACACTTTTCCAGGACTGCATCCTGTGGTCGTACAATCATCCAAGTAGTCCCTGCTCCGATGAGTCATGCCTCTAAATTAAAAGGACCCATGAAGACGGATTTGCAGAATCACACTCATTGCTTCCACAACCGTTTTTCCATAAACCATAGGGAAAAGTATGTTGATTTTGGGGTCTATAAAACCTTATTTTTACCAAACCAAAGTACTGGGTTCCTTTTTTCTCTGACAGTGTCCTTTACATTTTAACAAAATCCTTACAAGCCGATAGAAGTGGCCCCTTGCTGTACATTTGGTACAATAGACTTGAAGTACACTTTGTCCTGGGATTCCTGTTTGTACATTGGATGGAACAAAGTACAGGAGAAAGCCAAATATTGTTCTTTTATCTCAGGCTCTGGTCAGACATGCTATCCAGGCTGCAGCGGAGCCTGGTTGAGAGACTGGTATCCAGAGCCAGCTTCCAACTGCTTCTTCCCATCTTGCACATTTCCCACTGAAGGTGACTGCGCTCCATCAGATCATAAAATCATAGAATCACAGAATCATTAAGACTGGAAAAGACCTCTAAGATCATCTAGTCCAGCCGTGGATGGGGCAGTGTAATTTCACACGTAGGCATTCCCCACCCTGCTTCTGTCCGAATGAGCCCACTTCTAAAAGACAGCCCTATTCTTAAAAGGGCACTAACAAGAATCATTTCAAAAAACCTGGGTTAGGTAGATCTGAATGAGGGTCATCGCTGACAACGGGGCTGGACGGCGGCAGTGAACTGCTGAACTGAGTGGCAGACAGTGAAATTGGTTTTAGTTGTCATGATCTGGGACATCTGAATGGAGAACCGCTGTCTCTGGATGCTCAAGAAGGCAATGAAAGGAACGAGACCCAAACTAGAGGCTGCTTCGCCGAGAGGTACCTGTGGGGACTGGTGCTGCTGGGGAAAAGTGAAAGGGTTTAGGATTATTATGACAACCTTGGCTGCAGCTCTTTCTGTGATCCCCGCATTAGCACATCAAACTCCTGCAGAGCAGAGCTGGAGGCTTTGGCAGCCTCCTGCCTTACACGAACATGCATTTGAGTCCCATGGCAGGAAGCCCTCTCTGAGTCTCTGCGGTCCGATCACCTCCTTCCCAGTGCCAGAGCCACGCAGAAAGAAAGGGGGAAAGAAATGGAAACAGCTGGTAGGAAGTGAGACTAAAAGGAAATTGTCAGGATAATGGTGGTGGGATAGGGCGGCCAGGTTGGAAGCCAAAGGAGAATGATTCCAATGTCTAAAAGCCACCCATATCACGTGGGGCGTATTCATCACTTCCGATACATTTCTCCCAGCACCACTCCAGACTCATGGCAAAAGGTGTCTTTCGCTGCGCTTCGGGGTTTTTTTCCGCATTGTTTATGATTCTTGCCTGCTGTGGGAAAGAAGAAAAATAATTGAAGAGATGAGGGGGAAAATGAAGCAGGGAAAAGCACATGGGACTAGGGGGGGAATGCTGGATTTACAAATGTTCACACCGAAATTATTGAAAGGAAAAGGAGGAAAGAACCGAACATACTTACAAATCTGAATTCAGCAAGGCAGAGCTTTCTGCTAATGAATGCAGAACACTTCATTTCCTACTCGGAATATATTTTTATTTATTTTGCAGATGTTATTTCTTTCAGATCTTTACTGATGACTTTCTTGAGACACACTGACAACAAGCCAGGGTGAGCTTGTCA
Organism: Ciconia boyciana; assembly: GCF_034638445.1. Lineage (NCBI taxonomy): Eukaryota > Metazoa > Chordata > Aves > Ciconiiformes > Ciconiidae > Ciconia > Ciconia boyciana. Next base: position 3,445,306 of record NC_132942.1, on the reverse strand, counting down.
GCATCATACTTCTCTGTACTTCAGACTGAAAAATGAAAGAAAAGTGAGGAAAGGTAAATGAGGAAGGGAGGCTTGTATTCCTGCATCATTCATGCCACCCCCTCTTATCCTTGCCATTTCCCTCTTGCCAACAGTTTCATCACTTCCCTAGTTCAAATGGATGGGGGGGACCTTGTGTGAAGTGCAGCATGGTTGCTCCTACCTACTTCTCTGCACTTCTGAAGCGGCTATAAAGAAACCAGATTAAAGCAGCATTAAAAGCTGTGCTACAAATCCTACCATGTTAAGCAAGGCAATTCTTACAGTTGTTTTGGGCTAGCTGAACAGAAGGGGTGCCTTTGAGTTGAACTACATGTTTCAACAGTATGTTGTTCTGAAAAGTGTTGTATATGTGCCGACATCCGCTGTTGGCATGTGTACAGACCGAAGCTTGCCAGCTCCTCCTAATCTGGAAAGAGGAGACATGCAGTGTTAAATACATGTGTCATCACTAGTCATTCCCCCCCCGCTCCCAATTTTATCATTTGGTTGTGCGATATATTTGAACCAAGTCAGCCCATTTAGTTTAGATGAACTTAGGCCAAATAACTGTACTGGAGCTGACTTCAGAGGCTTGAGAGGAGTTGCTGGAGTAGCTCTTCCATAAGTAAATGCAAGCACTCGGTTATGCTCCTTATTCTACTCCTTAGACAAAGGCCTTTTGGTAGGGTTGCAGTCAGAGGGAAGGAGGGAGAGCCCCTAAGAAAACAAACACGCTATGCAGCTCATTGCATCATATGACTTTTGACTCCCATCACGTTAAATCTTATAGGCAAAACAGGGCCAGGCCTAAGCAGGGCTTGCAAAGGGGACTCCAAGGAAACCCATGCTGCAAGGGATGGTTTTGGTGACTCAGGAGGTGACAAGGATTCTTCTGAGTCAGGACTGAACCAGAGTTTTTGCATGACATTAGCACACCCGAGCTTAGGATGTTTTTTAGACTGAAAGCCTGACTAATTATACCAGTAAGGGTCTTGGGAGACTTTTGCACTCATACAGATGGTGATTCCAGTCTCCTGGTCAAAGTCCAGCTATATTAATTGTGTTTTCCCTCAGTAACTGCTTTGCATGGTGTCAATTATTGCCCCCTTTAAGGCTGTGACCGTGGTCTATACCACAGCCCTGAAGTATGATTGTAGCTGGTTGTGATGCACCTTTAACTAGTTAGTTGGAAGCTAACAGCTGGGCAACTACAGCGCCAGCTGCTCAGTATTTACGCTGGGGTCTCAGGGCTTCCTCCTCTCCTCCTGAGGATAGCTAAACCACCAGTGGTATGTGAGCTCCCTTGTTTAAAACAAGCTTGTGGATGTCCACAGGGGCTGCAGGCACACCTTTGGGTTTCTGGGCTGTCTTGTGTGGCTCTGCATTTTACCACCAGCACTTCACTGATCGTGGGGTACACTCAGAAGTCACCCACAGCTCTCTTCGGGTTTTTCTTACGTGGCTTTGGTGCTCCTTATCTTGTCCAACAAGTGGGCTGATAACAGAAGCCCTGAATACAGCCAGGAGTCCAGGGTACGGTTTGGTGGATCCTGGTCCAGACTTTAGCTCTTGAGACCCTCAGTTTTGGAGTGATGTGTATGGGAGTTTGTGTCCTTAATTCTGTGGTGAATCTGTTAGTTGTCTGCTTGTGGTGTGTATGGATCCAGGAATGATGCAGTAGTAGCAGACGATGCGTTTCTGAAGGCTATGGAGATGTGGAAGGTGTGCAGTTGCAATAGGCAGCTTGGTAACAGACAAATAGAAGTTGCTAAAAGTTTTGGTGATTAGAGAAGAAAGCACAGAAGCAGGGACTTTAGAAGGACAAGAAGAAAAAGTACGTAAAAATGTGGTCACCCATTTTAATGGCTAAACATGAATTATGTTATGAGATGCTTTCATCTTAGTATAGGTTAGCATTCCCTAGCTTTTTATATTTGTATATAAATATTTTTCCTGAAGTAAAGTCAGCCTAATTGGAAGTAAGAGCTATTCTATGTCGTTTATTTTAATAATCTAATATATTTCCCCTAGTTAATCATTGCTATTTCTAAATATAAATTTCCTTTCCTTTTCTTTCAAGTCACTTAAAATGAAAGGGCCTGCTTTACTCTTTGACCTTCTCTAACAAGCGGACCCTTGAAATGCAGCATTTCCAGAAAGCAAGCTGTAGGAACAACAGATGGATTTAGTAAATTACAGCCTGCAGATGAATTGTATGAGGAGTAAGTTTGGGATGGAGGCTTAAAATACACAGAAATGTTCTATGCTGTAGCTTGTTTCTTGCTGTCAAACACTGCCTGGTAAATGCGTAGCTTGTGTGATGTTGGCATTCTGTACTGATTGATTTGTAGAAGCCGTTCCATCCCAAATTACCAGCTATTTGGGTCTCAGCCTGCAATCCTACTCAGCCAGGAGACTCTGTCCTCTAGGTACGTTGCAGTATTTTGCATTTCTTTTATTTGCTAAAGCTATTCTGACAGACTACTTACACTGATCAGCAGATTCTAAAACCTGTTTGTGGCTTCCCAGGGATTTCATAGACAAATTAGTGCATGTGTATTTGCAGGACAGGTGACTCCTAAATGATAAAAATGTAGTTTATAATCAAAGTGCCTTTCTTGTAACAATAATCTTGAGCTAGGTATTTGCTTATCTTCCAACATGCTAATCCTTTTCAGGATTAACAACTCATTTTTCAAAAGTGTGGTCTTGGTTCTGCAGACCTTGCTGACATAACTAAATCTTACTGAGTTCATGGGGTGTAATTGTATGCAAGGACTGCAGGAATGGACGTTCACCTCAATAGGTTTCCTCGATGTGATTTAGCTATTGCTCTGAGGTTTGAAGCTCCATAATGTATTTGATACGGAGTAGCAGCAGTAAGTTGTCATTGTGATCAAACACAAAGCTTCTGTGGGGAAGAATAAATTATTTGCATGGGTGTGATGAATGCTTGAAGGGAATTTGATAAGTTGCATGTTGAGCACTGGGAAAATTTCTGAAAATGATCCACGTTGTTCTTTACGGTGTCAGGAACTTAACGTTGAAAAGAGATCATCACTGGCTCTGGTTATTGCACAGTATTATTAAAGGTCTTCTGAAATGACTATAAGCATGGCAATCAATACAAGATCAGGTAAGCTCAGAATTTTTTACATAAATCAGGATTTATTGCTACTCTTATATTCGTAAGATGGTCAACACATTTTACAAGAAGTTCCTATGCTGTGTCTGAGTTTGCAGTCCTTGAAGTCACTTGCTTTTAAATCAGTCGTGTGGCAGACCTCAGTGATTCTCTGTGTCAGGGTTTTGCATGGAACCAATGTTGTTCAGTATGGGACTTGCAGGAGTCATGTCTGCTTTAGCTAAAATATGAGTCCCTCTTGTAAGGAAAAGATGCATATGGTAATAATGAGGATGGTAATAACAACAATCTTGTCAACACTTGGGAAACTTGTGCAAAATATTCTCGGTGCTGCTTTCTGCTTGCCCTCCGAATGCGGGCTGCAGTATCAGCAGCTGCAGTTCATTACTGCCCACTGCCCTGGTCCCCCCAGATCGTACTGACCGGGGACCTCTCGGCGTGCAGCTCGGCTCCCATCCCCAGGCATGCCCTGGCTTCCTTACAAAGGAAGCTAGTGCATGTGGGGGACGGGTGTGCATGCAGATCTCCTCCTGAAACAGAGACGGTGTGGGGCGAGGGTGTGTGCCCAGGGACAAGGATTGCAGGGTGTATTGCAGGGAGCATCTGCCCAGCAATGGAGATACTGCCTCTAGGGAACCTTCCTTTAGAAGAGTGTCTGGCATTGTAAATGCTCTGCTTGCAGAGCAGGTCTCAGTGCTACTGTATTTAATGTGCTGGTAGCATCCAGCGGCCAGGCTACAAATGCCACGCTTACACTTGGTAATGGTGTTACAAGATTCTGCAAAATTTTCCCATAACTCACAGATTCAAGCAAGACTGCTTCTATGAGAAACAGTGACACAATGCAAACTTTAACAATTAATTCCAGTAAAACAGCAATCCTAGCTTGTACCTGTGAGTTTCTTCCAAGGCAGACACTGTGAGTGAAAATACAATCTCTCTTTTTTTTTTTTCTTTTCAAAAGGTTCATCCCACAACAGTTATCTGCACAGTAGGTTTCACTGCATTCCTAGGGCTACTCACTTGTAAAAGGGCTACAGCAATGCACAGTAACCGGAATAGTTTTTCTGTGATGTGATTTGTTAGTGCTCTAAGGTTTGCAGCTCCATAATATGAGTCGTTGATGCAGAGGATCAGTGAGTTGTCACAGTGATCAAAGTAAGTCCTTTTCTTAAGCCACTCACAGCAAGGCTACATAACTGTTTAAGATCTGAAATGTCCAGCTGAAACTCTACAGAGAACTGCTTAGGGAGGCAGAATGTAATTACCCATGTCGGAGTCTGGCCAGGTTTCCAAGGTTAACACCTTTCATCTCGACATCAAATCTTTAATGACCACATGTGGTAAAGACATTTGTTCAACATCTCATTTGGGGATATAGCATATCCAAATATATCCAAATATAGCATATCCTCTGTTGTCATGCTGGAGTATTGGTTCAATATTGGTCTAAAGGAAAACTGCTCTCCAAGTTGCCAGCAATGCTTCACGGACAACCACACATTTCCTCTGGAGACTCCTACTGGAGTATAACTGGGACCTACTGGTCTGATTTTTCTTTCTTCCCGATGATCTGATCCTCTGTCCTTCTTACAAGCTAATAGCAAACACTGCAATTACCCTTATTTCCAGGTTGCCAAATAAAATAATTAGAGAAGTAGGCATTGTGATTTTGGAAAGATACATTAGAAAATGAAGGGGAGTGATGACAGCATGTTCTCGCAGTGCCAATTAAAACACTGCTGAGGAGATTCAACACTACTTCCTGGAGATCCAGCCAGGCAAGAGGTTCACAGGGATTCACTCAAACAGAAGAATCGCAGAGAGGCTCCTTTCTGCTTCTGGGCATATGGCACATGGAAATACAGGCACGGGATTAACCTATAGAGTGACTTTCTTGAGCAATATGTACCATTTAGAAAGTGGATGGAACAATCTGAAGCATCTTTACAGAAGATATTTGTTGTGATATCTGAGATGGCCTAGCTGAAGCAAAGAATCATTAGTTGCATTTACCTATTAGTCTTGTTTAGACTCTAACAAAGTCTTCTCTTTATGACCATTAAACACATTAAATGTTCCACTCTATTAATCCCTGCTTAACTGTAACTTTTGCTTAAAAAAAAATAAATCTAGGTTATGAGGGTTTGAGGCACACTGAGTAAAAGCACAAAAAGAATGTGTGCATGGGGGCAGAGGAGATAATGAATACCTCATAGTATACCGAATACAAACTGTATCCAGGCTGTAATTCTTAATGGACGTGGAGAAATACCTCTTCCTCAGCAGCAGTTTTGATTGTTGAATGAACAGCTGGATCCCAGTTTTCTCTCTTATAATGAACTACATGATCCTCTCTGCGTGCCAAGGTGCTGCATAAGGCTTCGGTCTAAGTCTTGGGGTTTTTCCCTTGATTGCACATGCATGCTGTGAAGGTCTGGTCCAGCACTTTACATCCACTGCTCTTTCATACTTTGCAATGAAGGTATGTACCTACTTTCATTTTACATATTGGAAAAGTGAAGCTTAGATGTTGCTTGTGCAAAGTTAGTCACAAAAAAAGTTTTAGCCTCTCTTCCAATTCTGATGCTGGAGCACACCGCTATAAAGCAAGGGGAAGTTGGGTTTGTCCATTTCTAATAGCACAGCATCTCCTGAGCTCAATGTGAACCTTCCTGGGTTCTGTACAATATATTTTTGTTCATATGAAGCAGTATTTGAAGTGCAATAAAATTCTAACTTGTGAACTGAAGCTAGATAGGGCTGAATTTGTGTGAAATTCTCTCCTTCAAAAGACCATTTTGTTTTCAGATTGACGTGTATCTGTTTCCTATCAGTCCAATTTGTAATCTGCTAAACAAGTCAGTCTCATTTCTACCTGGCATTTGCCACATTCAAACATGTATCTGCTATAGAGAGCTCAAATGCTCACAGGTGTTAATGGCACTAGCTATGCAATTTTGCTGTGCCCTGTTTAACTGTTTCTCTGGACTCCGTGATGGTGTGTCTCCTTACTGGGTGTAAACCAGCAGGAGTTTGGTGGTTTCTTGTGTAGAGTGTGACCACGCGCTGTGGCAGCTTTCTTAGGAAGAAGCGTAGCTTCTGTAAGCCAAGATAGAGAAGAGGTTTGTAAAAGCTTTGGCTGCTTTCCCTTGAGATGTGTACATCCCATTTAGGCAAAGAGAAGCTACAGTTGTTCTAGCAGCAGCCATAACCACCGTGTGCCACCTCCACTGGAGTGCTGCATCCTTGTTGAGGAGGAGCGAGAAGACCTCCGTGTTCTGTGCAGGTCTTGCTGAGGATGCCAGTAACTGTTCAGCTGATGGTGTATTTTGTAGCAAGATACCATATTCCTTAGGAAAATATGAGAACAATGACTCTCAAATACTAAATACAGAGGTGAAAAGAAAGGAGACTGGAGCATCCAGGGCAATATAGTTGATAGGTCACAGAGTTGACCATCTAGAGACTACATCAAGATCATCTTGTCTATTATAATAGAAGTATCTGCTATGAAACAGTTTTCCTTTATCAAGGTTAAAAAAATGCATGCCTGTATCCAGACAACATTTGGGATGTGGTCCCTTTCAGCCTCCACCAGAATCTGGGCACGCACTTTGTTTCCCATCTTTCTGTCAGTGCCACTTCAGCAATTCAAAATGTCTGGGTTGGTATATTTTTGGCTTTTTTTAGAAGTAATAATAAAAGGAGCACATGCTCTTTTTCAGCTGGCGTTATGCTGTAGCTCAGTACAAGCTCATGAGCATGCTTTTGATACCACAAAGAGCTGCGAGGCAAACCTGGAGCCGCAACCTTACATCCCCAGGAAAAGGGAAGAGCTTTGTAAACACTTTTTTAAGGTACTGGAAAGCACAAAGTTTCCACCTGATTCTCATTCCTGAGGCTGAAAGCCTCTTGGCAATGGGGAGGCAGTCGGTATGCTGAGACCCATGCTGGCTCTGAGCTGGGGCTGTCCTGTTCCCCTGTACTCCCTGCTCTGCTAACCCACTCTTGCTCATTTTCTCCTCGGGCACTGAGTGTTTGGGGCATAAAATGTCTCTTTTGCAGTCCGTGTTTGTGTCTTAATGGAGTAGGAGACTCCTGACTGGGCCTGGGGCGTGCCTTGTGCTGGTGGTAGCTGTGCTGTGGCAGCAGCACTCTGCCATCTCCAGGCGGGTCTTGCGGTGCCGGGCAATGGCATCTGTGGTTAACCTGCCTCGGACAGACTGCCTGCAGCTGCAGGGACTCCAGATGGGATGGCCGCTGCCTTGTAGGGCTGCGTGTGGGGCTGAGGCCGGCAAAATGACTGCCCTTCCCCTTCAGGCTACCGCCTGCCACCCTCTGAGCAGGAAGACAAAATGGCTGACAGCCGGGTTGGGAGGAAGACTGCGAATATATACAGGCCTGTGCTCGTGGCAGCCCTGTTTCTCCAAACCTTCAAATGTGAGAAGGTTAAATGCAGAAAAGCGAGGTGTTTCTTGCTGTTTTAGATGCTGTGGGGTTGGCCGACACGCGGGGCTGGCAGGACTGTGTGTGCTCGCCGGGAGGCCGGCACTTGCCAAGGAGCCACCTGTCCCCGCAGGGCTGGCAGAGGAGGCGGCTCGGGGACAGTTGTGGCCCTCCGTCCTGCTGCGAGGTGAGCTGAGCTGGACTTTCCCCCTCCTCCTGCCCCCATGGTGCTGGTGTTGGCCTCCTTCCACATCCAGCGGGCTGTTGAATTTCAGTGTGGGCCTGCGGAGGGCTGTGGGGCTGGCCGTGGCTGGGGCGGGTGGCCATGCCTCAGCAGGCACTGCGCCTCGCTCCCCGACGGCCCGCGCCCAGTCCTGCGCAGCTCCTATGCTCCAAATTTTATCCTGAGTCTTGTGAGAACCTATAAAGTCCTTGCTTCCGCAGTCCCAAGGCTTTGCTTGCTTTCTGTCTTTAAAAAAAAAAACAAAACCAAACCATACTAAAAATTCGAATTCTCATGACTCCAAAGAAAAGCTTGGGGAAAAAAAGACCCTGATGTCTGAACCAGAAAGGAAGAGAAAGCCTGAACATCTTTATCAGTTTGGGGGCTCTTTTTAATCTCATGATTTTTTAAAATCAAATCTCTCATTTTTTTTCTTTCTGTGTGCAGTCTGACTAATGACTTTTGTAAACTTGTGTTGGCAGAACTAACAATAGCTTAAATAAAATGACTAATTGTTTTCATTCATCAGCTATTCATTGCAAGAGCAATTATAGTTTCAGCGTTCTGCCCCCAAATGAGGGCCAGATCCTGCAGTCATGTATTATTTATATTTCCTGTCTCCCTATTTACATTCTCTAGCACATAGATGGCTCTCTTCAGTGTCCAGGCCCCTTCTTGTAAAATCTGGTTGCTTCAGATTTGGGTCAGAATTTGGGCAATCCAACGTACCTGCAGCTTGTTGTGATTTCAAGCAAGAAATAAATTACAATCCATTCTTGTAGCTTGATTTGTTCGTATGGTGGTAGGTGGCTACTAAAATGTTAAGATGCCCTCACTTGCCTTTTTCTGTTAAGCTGAAATTTAGCACCAAAGGCAAGTTGCCGTGCTATCGCCAAGACATCAGGTTCATTTTGTGAAGCATACTAAGTATGTCCAGCTTGTTAGTAATTTTTTTTATTTTCCCACATATAAGATTTAAGAAAAAAAATTCCCATAGCAAACCTCAGCTTTCCTTGGCGAAGCACACCCAGCCTGTGAAAGAACCAGAAATAGTTTGAAATTTGAAATGGTTAAATAAAAGACTAATCTTTCACCTGCCTGTTTGACATGAGTTGTAGGACAGACTGAGTAAGCTGCTCTGGGAATGGAGCTCGTGTTCCCTGATGCCCCGGGTAGGGGTGAAGGATGAGTCTCTAAAGGTCTCATCGTCTGGGATTTTGTCGTAGTTGTGTGGTTAGAAACCGTACCAGGATGGAACAGCTCAGCAGGGATTCAAGTCCTCTCTCCTCTGTAGGTCCACTTGTGGTCGCGTATGCTGTCTGCCTGGAGCACAGGGAGTGTTCAACCCACGGGAGCAGTGGGAGAAATGTGTAGGAATGGAGTAATGTTGCTATAAGCAGCTCCGTCCGTGAATCTTTATTGCTTTTCATGCCACTTCACTGCAACATGGAAGAGGCATAGAAATTATCTACTTTGGTTCTATCCGAGAGCTGAAATCAAGCCAAAAGCCCAAGATGGCTTTACTGGATTCTGTTGAATTCTGGACATAGATCGAAAGTTTGTAATGTTCCTTTGTCTTTCTAGTGGGCAGAAGGAAAACTGAGGCTTTGAAAATCATTGAAGCCTAAAATAGGTAATTTATCATCTAATCTGAACTTCATAGCTTGATCCTATTTCTGCTACTACAAACTACATTTGTATGTGTGATACCCTGAAAGGTACGGTATTCATTCTGAAATCCCTTATCTGCTTCTTGTCCACAAAGCAGTTGGAGTTGATAGCAAGTAGTTCATGGGGGGGGGAATCAAAGTGAAAACGGTAATCTTAACGCTCTACTTTGTACTTGGCATATCTCAAAACACTTGACAAAGTGTTTGTACCTAATTTTAAATCCTTCAGCCACCCAATGTGCTAGTTAAGAGGAGGGAGGAGAAGCATTTGTTTGTAACTGAGCTATTAAATGTAGGATTTGTGTTTTATAAAATGGTAGTGTTGCTTTTCAAGGCTGATTAGGAATGGTGAATAGATTTGGGTACTACAGCCCTTGAAATGAATGCAAAACTCACTCCCCTTCAATGGGAAATGGATAGAGAAAGTTGTTCCTGTTCCAGTATCTTCCTCTGAGTGTCACGAGTAGCACAGTCTTGAATTGCACAAATATTATACCTAGGTTTTGAATACTCTGGAAGTAATCCTTAATGCTAATGGGTAGCAAAGTGATATAAGAAATATGAATCTCCTAAGAATTTAATTTTAAACACTGCATCTGACAGCAATGCAATTCTATTACAACATCAAAACTACTTTGCATATATATAGATTTCTCTTTTTCAAGGCTCTCAATATGGTTTATGAGAAGTAATTAACTAAACCTTTTAACATCATGTGACAGAGGTGTTGCTGGGCCCATTTATGAACTAGGCAAGCTGAGGCACAGAGGTGTCAAATGTAGCTTGGCAGCGATGGTATTGCAAAATGAAGACCAGAACCCGAGAATCCTGAATCATAGCCCCTATTCCAAGAGCTGTCCATTTATTGTTAGAAGGGAAGATCATTAAAATCCACTGGGCTTGTCTGGCAGACTTTAGAGACTTATACATGCTTTTAAATGCAGAGGGGTTATCTTTATTAAATGATGAATGTAGGTGGGTTTTAACATAATGCTGAAGAAACACATCTAAACCATGGTGGAATGAGAATCAATATAAGTCATTTAAAAAAATAAATCCTGCTGGAACGGATTTTTCCTGTCATTCAGCAATGTTTATATTCTGTGCTCCTTTATGCTGCTCTACCTATGTAACATAAAAGCCTTTTAAAAATGTAAATGGGAGATGGCTTGTAGAATACTTTAGTGCTCGCAGACCATGGGCTTTCTTCCTCCTCTGGTCAGCAGGACTGAGATTGTTTGTATCATAGTCTTCAGCGTAAGGGGTAGGTGTGGGCTCTGTGTGTGTTTTACGCTTACAGGATAGTGTGGGTTTGCAAATTCCTGTTGGAATACTGTCTCCCGTGCTTTCATTGGAAACCTCATAGGATGGTATAACGCTCCTGACTGGGGAAAAGGTGCTTGGGAAAAGGTGCTCCAGTCAAGGTAAAATTTACCTTTGCTTAGCTGAGACCACAGCGGTACGCACACCTTGCAGTGTCCCTCAGATATCATGTTCACCCTCAAATGCACGGCTACTGGTGCGGCTGTAATGCCACTGAGGCAGAGCTGGAATTACAGATAGGAATACCTGCTTGCAGTCATGGTCCCAAGAGGGTCTGCAAGGCATTCTAGACCGATAGAAGATGTGCACTAAGTATCGGTTAATGCTGAAATCAGGATATGGCCAGGTGTTTTAGAAAAAAGTGCATCTGAAGTTCTATTTTACAGCACTATGTACAAAAGAAAAACAAATTTATAATGTCCCTTGTACTTTCTTACCTGCAAGTACATTCATATTAGTAATACGGTAAGAATCCCAGAAGATCTACCCTGCTAATTGTGGAAGGATAGAAACATGTGAAAACTTGATCAATACAGCATGGGGACTTGCCATGTGTTTAAATCTTGGAAAGGGAAATGCTTTATTCACATCTGAAACTAACAGCTATGTAGCAGTGGAAATAGTACTTTTTTTTGTTGTACGGAGATTTCTGCTGCATGGCAAATGACTTAATCAGGGGATTTTTTTTAATAAAAAAGGAAAAGTAGAATACAGATGTGGGTAATTAAATATAGGAGATCCTATTTCTGGTTTTAGTGTAAATGCATTTGTTATTTGTAAACCTGACTCATTCGTAAAGACACACACACAAAAATGGGCACACATTGAATTATCCAAGTCCTTGTATGAGTGCAAGAAGTACTTCATAAGCTGGTATCAAAATGTTCCCCAGTAATGGTCTGGGCTACCATTACAGTTATTGCTGTCACTGATATACATGTTCTGTATGTTTATTTTCACATGCAATGATCTTAAACTCTGGGTAGTATTTTACCCTTTGTAGGTAAGTACTTAAAAGAGAATCAGGTAAGCAGATAATATTGCTGAAAATAACCTCAAAGACATAAAACCCATTCTCAAAATCAAAACCAAAGGCAAAACAAGTAGCCTTCTAGGACCCTGTAATCCAACCAAACTTTGCAACCCATAAGACTAGATGGTTTGACAATCCTCATGTTGCTGTGGGCACCTGATTCAACTCAAAATCCTCCAAAACTGTAAGGCAATCCCTACCTATTGTTTGTTTGGTGTGTTGGGTTTTTTTTTCCCCCTGGCTGAAGGTGCGAAGCAAAATAGGTCTGTGGTCCCGCTCCCATTACAGCCTGTGAGAGTTTGCTTACACTGAAGTCACTGACAAAACCCTCAATAGCTTTAATGGGGGCAAGAACAGGCTCACTGTGATTTAGTCTAAAGTGTTCAGCTCAAGGCAGAAAGACAGGGGCTCTTTGAAAATGACAACTTGTGGGTTTTGGAGAGGTCATTAACATATTTGTCATGGGGGAAAGAGGGTAAATAAGGAACTTGAAAAGAAAGACAGATATTAATTACGCTTCAGACAACATTGTTGTGTGCTGATGACATACTGTAGCTCTCCAGACGACTATAATTTGCAAGTGAACCCAAAGAATATGAGACTTTACAACAAGCTGAGCAATTAGTTCTTCCTGAGTTGCAAGAGTGACATCATGTGTGCAAAACATGCCTTCGCCTTCAGCTAACAACACATACTCATTTATTCTTCCTGTAGGGTCACTGTTTGCCATGAAGGCCATTAAATCATACCTCTGATGGATGCGCTAGCTTTCAGAGTCTAGTGACTAAGGGTCCCTGAAGTGCAGATAGTGAAACATGTGTCCAAAGCACCAGCTATCAACAAAAGCAACTCCAATATCTGATTTTATGCCCTATAGTTGGCCTACAAAATTCTTGTGTACTTCTGAATACCTTAAGTTACTTTTCCAGGGTCTTAAACTTGTCCCTGTTGAAGGGATCTGACCTGATAAGTGGTTTTTTTTTTGTCTGGAATTTGTCAAGACATTATTGGAAAAGGTGAGGCATTGCTTTTATGAGCTCTTTATATAGAGTTCTGAAAAAAGCAAGGATTTTCTTTAACTAGGAAATGTAATAGAAATGAAATACTTGAACAGTGATGTTAATATATACCTGGGTATAGGTTTCCAGTAGTGTGCATGTGGTTTCATAGGTTGGATCACTTAATGCTTTGCACTGCATGAGTTTATCGAAGAGACTATAAGGATTCATCTGATCCTCAAGGAGGAATAAACTATGGCATTGATCTATAGAGACAATTACATTTATTCTTTAATCAGATACGTAGTCCCACTGGAGCCACATACTACTTACCCGCAGTAAATTAAGCTCCTGCTTAAGTGCTTTGTAGAATCAAGAGCCAAAGAAATCTCATGAAGATTTTTCAGCTCTTTTGTCTGTTAGAAGTGTGATGCAAATTGTCATGTTTTTGATATTTTTGCTGGATTAATGAAAAAAATGGGATGTGAACAAGCTTCACTTTAGAGATATATTTCAGTGTGTGAAAAGCTGCTTTATCTTTTGAAGAAAACTGTTACTACAAAGGCAAAATGAGCATTTCGCCACTACAGTTTTTTCTAAACATAGCAGTGGGCACGAAGATTTGGCAGAGCAGATGCAGAATGGGGCCACAACCAGCAGGGCACAGAGAGCTGAGGAGCCTTGCATCAACTGAGAGCAAGTTTCTTCTGCTGCAGCGAGGAGCCAGACAGGGCTGTGCACGCATCCTTGTTGCCTTTCCCCCATCCCGATAGTGTTTGATGCTCAGCGTTGGTTGCTCTCAGTACCCCTCTGTCCCCAGCTTGCTGTCTCCTGGGGAAGTAGGTGGGAAAGCTCCTTTTAGCAGCAGCCCAGTCAGACCCAGGATACTCCTGTGCTGCACTTTGTTCTGCAGATGTGTGAAAGTCCAGGGCAGTGACTTCAGTATAGCAGGGTATTTGGATCTGATCACCCACTCCATGCTTTCAGTAAAGAATCTATATGATTCTGTTGTTTATTTCTAGCTCACATGTTTATGTAGTCCCCAGAAGCTTCTAAAATTAGAACCTGAGGAAAATAGAAACCTGTTCTCCGAAGCCAGCAGGATGCCTTAATAGGAGCTGTTATTGCTATTAAGAATATTAATAATCTTATGTTAACCAAGGCAGGAATGAATCTGTTGCTGGACTGTGCCCGGGATGTGACATGTCTTTATGTCCTTACAAAGCTGTGGCAAAAACCATCCAAGAGAAATGGTAAAGCTGAAGATGGCTGTTATGTGGAAAGCCATACAGCAGGGAGCTGGGCAGCCTTTTAGTCCCTGCTGACGCTGAAGTGTCTTGGTATTCTTCTCTTTGTGACAACTCACCCCAGCATAGAGAGACAGATCGTGTACAGCATTAGATTTACAGTTTTCTACAGTAAAGTTCCTGTTTTGATCACAGTAATGAAGGAAGGTAGAGACATTGAGAGCATGATGGTAAAAGTGCCATGCAGAGCCCAAAGGGAGGAAAAAATTCTGAATTCTGTGAAAAAGTTTGAACCGTGTTCCTCAGCTTCAGCTGCAGGGACTTTCCTCTTAACTGAAACCTGAGGATCCCTTCATATGAGCCTATTCAGTTAACTTCTTTATCTGTAGCTGCCAGCATGGCCACAGATGCGATAGGGGAAACCATTGGTTTTGGTGGTGTGGTCAAATGAAGAGTAAGGCATGTTTGCATGAACTGTCTTTTTGGCTAACAAGCTCTGCACAGCCTGAAGAAGTGAACCTCCCACAGAGCCAGAATCTGCCTGCTTCGTGGGCCATTCTGGATGAATTATTCCTCTGGCAATGCACCCCCTGAGCTCAAGTTTAATGATGTAAAGCTGGTGACAGGCTGGTTTAGGTTTTAAGTGCATGGTTTTGATTAATTCACTACATTTCAAGGGCAAAAATATGTGTAAACTTGGTCTTTACTGAATACTACACCACTTTCCATGTGTTGTTGACCTACCAAAATTGTTCACCTTTTTTTGCCTGCCTGACATGCTTCTCCACGTACTGGAGAGACAGAGCTGAGACACTCCCCATTTAAATCAATACTTAACAATCTCCTTGAAGTTGCACAGGAAAACTTGAGGTTGTGTGAGAATTAGGTTGGAAGCTTTCAATCTCAAAAAAAAAAAGTGCGTGAGCAGAAAGTGCAACTATTACAAAACGTACATTCTTGTCTTCTGTTCGCTTTGCCATATTGACACATGGTATACAGAAGTAAAAGTCTTCTCTCTCCTTTCTTCTATATACACACATGCATGTGTGCCTGTGTGCCCATGCATGTACCCACCAAGTTCCCCATGCAGCATGTAAGAGAGAATCTACTTGGTGGTTTTAATGAAAATGCAGTTTCATAGCTCTAATGATCAACAGCTGGGAAAATGCATGCTTTTCTCCTTCATCTCTAGACTTTTATTTGAAAGATTTTTGTTTTGTGGCTTTGCTGGGTGACTTTCCTGATGAACTGATTTTAAAAAATAATTTAATTTCTTCGAAGACCATAGTGGTTACCATAGAAATGTTAGCTGCAAAACAAGGAATAATTAGTTTATGTTTGTTCCTTTGTGTCTCCTAATTTCTTCCATTCAGGATTTTTAAGCGTATAATTAAAGGGATTATTCAGCTTTGTGATTTTTTTTTTCCTCCCCCCCTCTATAAATTCATTCAAAGACAAAACTCTGATGTCTGTAGAACATAAATACTAATGATTATATGTGGTAATTAGTCCAACCTGTTTGTCCACATAGCAGAAAACAATGTGTTTTCTGTCGAAAGACTGCAATGCTGACTAGTGGTCACTCTCAGCTTTGACTGTGGCGTTCCCAGTTATCTATCTCATCCCTCATGGCTACTCAACTAATTACCCTTAACAAAACATGGTGCGGAAGTGGGTCTCTCGAGAGCACTGCAGGACATCTTCTTGTGTCACTCAAGTTCTGGGGCAAGCTAAATTTGACAAGAAAGGCATCAGCAGGCTCCAGAAGTCTCTAAGGTCAGGTGACAATTGAGCAAGGACGGGGAGTATTGCGACACTGGGGATTAAGGTAGTTATTTAACACCTCTGTCCCGGCAGGATTTGCCGAGTAGGCAAAGTTCTGCCTGTCTGTGTGGAAGAGCTGAAACTTGTAGGACTTCTCCAGCCACACTTGTGATGGATTGGGCTTTTTGCAAAACGACAGTTTTCCCTGAACACAGGAAAGGGTGTTGGAGCCCTTCAGTTCAGAGGTTAAATCACTCTGCAGCTATTCCCCATTGGGAGAAATGCTCTTTTTTTAAAGCTCCAAGATGAATAAACAGGAATAAGAGTCTTATCCCAGAGCTACACAGTCCTGTTCCCTTTCTCCAATCCAACCAGTCTGGAAATGTTCCATAGTAGGTAAGGGAAAAACATCAAGAGCAGGATTTATGTGCAGCCTTCTGTTGCCCATCAGAGCAGCCTGCAGTTTGGTAGCCGGGAGGCTGCCTATGGAGGTGAGAGGTATGGCCATATGCTGCCTGCATCCCGAACCAATGTCCTAACCTCTGAATTTGTCTATGGAAAAGAGAGGAATGCTGCCAGTACCTGATCTGGCGAGTATATTCCAACAGCTCTCCTGGATCCAGCCTTTCAGGAAAAATAATAACGATAGGTGTTGTGGCTTTCAAGGGCTCAGGTCTGAGCTCAACTGAAATGCTTTGGCCTAGACAGAGGAGCTTTGGGTACGTGTTAATTTAGTCACCTGCAAATGGATGGGAATTTTGAGCATTATTATTTTGGGTGTTGGGCTTTAAAGTCTGCATTAATTCCACTTTATGCATCTTGTTCCTTATCTGACCATAACTTTCAAGCTTCTCTTTCTCTCAAGCATTTTACATCCTCTGTATTACCTGGGAACAAGAGCACTCAAGTTTATCGGAGTGTCCCAAAACCCATTTTTCACTCTGCTCACCCTGAACCCACCCATACCCTCATCCCCAAAATACAGCTATCTATTTAAGGGCCTAAATACGATTCCGCTTAACTACGGAAACCAAATTTTGAAAGCTTGAGCCACGCCGGCAGGCTGTGAAAGACCAAGCTGGGACTGCCACGAGCGACACGACCCACGACGCGAGGGCTCGCTCGCTAACCGCTTCTTCAGTTCAGCTGCCTTCACCCACCCGTGGGTGCTGCTGCAGCTCCCCGCCGTCTCCCCTGGCCCCGGCGGTGCGCGGGAGGCGCAGGCTGCGCGGCGGCTGCGCGGGCGCTGCGGCGCCCTCTGGCGGCCGGCGGCGGGTGCTGCCTCTCGCACGCAGCCGGGCTCTGTCCCGCCGGGGATGCTCGGGGCCGGGGATGCTCGGGGAGGCGATGCCAGGGGACACCGGGGAAGCCTTGGTGATTCTGGCTGCCTTTCGGAGCGAGCCTGCCCCTCGTCACGGCCTGCTTCCCACAGCTGGTATTTAGGGCAAGCGTGTGATGGCTTGGCCGGGGAGGGCTCGGGGTTCAAACCCCGAGCTGGCGGGGTGAGAGCTCTGCTCGGACGGGTGCAGGAGCCCTGCCTGCTTCGAGTGATCAAAGCGCAAATCCCTGGTTCTGACGACACCTTCAATGAGTTCTGGTCTTGTACAAACCTAATTTGCACTTTGACATCGCCTCTGATATTCAGGACTTAACTTCCAGTGTGTTTTTAATGTTTTACGTGCATGCACTGTCTGCTTTAGCTTCTTGAAATATAAAATTAACTTCCTAATGCAAGGATGACTTTTGGTAATAGAACATAGTATCTGGGAATGGACACTCAGGATAGAGCATTCCACTTAATGCAATTCTTGCACAATTATGAGTTGTTTACCTTAAACATTATTCTGAGGAGTAATAAAAAAAAAAGTAAAGAAAATTCTGGTTAATAACCTGGGCATAACAATTATCCTGCTAAGACTCTTTATGGAATCATGTATGCAAAACACAGAAGTTTTTCATAACAGATGTATTTAATCTTGATGCAATGGTTGGTTTTAACCCCACAATGCCTTGCAACTCAGAGCTGGACTAGTTCTGGTGTGCTTGAATAGAAGAGACTGAGCCAGAAGCCTCTGGGATCACAAACAAGACTGTGCTATGGCGGAAGCCCCTTGAAGTCTTTTTATTGTCCAATAGTAACCGTAATAGTTAAGGCCTGGAAGATCATTTATATAATAGTTCAATGGCTTGGTTAGTCTTCATAACTGTCTGCAACGGGCTTTTGGAAGCTCTCCCAGGGCTTATTGAAATAAATGTCAGGGCCAGACTATTGTGTTCTTTGTGTCATAGATGTAAACTCCGGCAAAAGGAGAATAACCTAGTGGCATGCATTGCTCCAGAATTTTACCCTTCTAGGGAGAGGGCAGCATCCGGCAGCTCCCTATGCTCTTTGGTCACTATTCAGGGTGACACTGCTTATACTTGGCTCCTGCTGTCACTAGTAGTAGCGGTCAAGTGTCCTGGAGCACAACAAAAGCTTGAGTCTGTGGAGCTGTGGCAAAGATGGGCCACGTGGAAGCAGAGATATCAAGAAAAGGGAGCGCGTTAGACTTTACTGCATTGTATCCCGTGATGTGGTCAGGTATAAATAGAGCACTAGATCTTAGAGCTGGCAAAGCATTAGTGGGTCACCTAGACAATTTCCCTACTTCTCAAAGGATGATTCTCCTTGCCGAATATTTATTAGGGCTTTATTGTGCTTGCTTTTGAATTCTCCAGTGAAGGAGTTTCTACAAATGACCCTTTTGCTCCCAAACTCTTTCATATTCTAATTTCCTTCTTTAATTTACATTCCTCATGTTGAGCCTCAATTTCTTTTTATTCAGTTTCCTATAATTGCTCCCAGTTATCCATCCTATCCCACCCCAAACGCTTCCCTCCCCTCTGTGAAGCTGATACCTGTCAGATATCCCTGGACTGTTTCCTTTGGTCAAAGATATACAAGTGCAATTCCTCTAATCTTCCCTTTACCATCCATTCCCTCAGGCTCTTCATTATTTTGCTAGCCCTGCTCTGAACTGCTTCCCATTTATCAACATTATTTTATGATGATTTCTGAGCTGCTCATGCTGCCTTGCTGGCATTATTCTCTCCCTTGCCCGTGTACATGCAACCCACGGAGGTCTTGTTTTCTGTACCGACCTGGCTGATCCCACTCTCTTAGCTAAGGAAGCTTTCACAACCAGGGGATACCCTGTCCCACCACGTAACCATATACTCTGCAAACAGGAGTATGGCGCGTCAAATACCTCTTGCAGTTAAATATTTACCCAGAATAAAACTTTAGCGGCAAGCATGACTGATGAGGGAAGAGAACAGTTTTCCCTGATCACTTAAAAATCCTTTTCTGAAGACTCCTCTAGTGTCTGAGATCTTTGCTTGCCAGCAGAGAGCAGGAGCAGTTGCTGAGACACGGCCATCAGTCATGTAACTTGCTTTTTAAATCACTGTTTATTCCCCATCAATATTGTCTGCTGAGTGCAGAAGACCAGAGTCTGTGCTTTCAGTGTGTCTGTCTCCTATGTGCTGGGATTCTTGCTGTCATGGTATTTCATGCGACAATAACGGAATGTGATGCATTTCTGATGGGGTGTGGTGTATGCGCCTGTGTTGTTGTTTTAAGGGCTTTTAAGCTTATCTGGAAAATAAGCAGTTAGAGTCTGCAAGTGAAGTTGGGTTTGGGTAAGAACATTTTGAGACTTGACTTTGCCTTAGTCTCTTTGATATAACATTCAGGTTTCATCCTGTAATGGACAAGGAAGATTGGAGAAATATATATTTAGGAGTCTTTTTATAGTAAACAAATTATGTTAATATGTAGAACAGAAAACAACTTTTAAAACCACTAAGTGCTAGTAGTGAAATATAGTGACCACCAAGTATTTCATTTCTGAAAATAGACCACCAGAGAATTATATTTCAAAATGTTTTGCCAGCTGAACGTCTTCCTTAAAAAGTTAATCTTTACAAGAACAAAAGAAAAGGCTTGAACAATAAGTCCACATGAAATAATTGTGTAAGTAAATATCAAGCTAGTTAAGGGAGCAGAACTTGAGTGACCCTCATGCACACGGCGTGTGTGAACAATAAGCCAGACTGTGACTGGAACGAGTGGCCGGACTCTCCTTTGGGCTAAATCACTGGCATAAGGTGAGGATTTGGCCCAGGGCTTATGATTACAATGTCTTGCTCCTAGTTGAAGTGCAGGATGTTCTGTTGGTTGTTTACCTTTGCCTTGACTAATGCTGAAAAGAATAAGGGAAGGATATGGGTGGAAGCATAAGAGCACAAGTTTCTAGAGCACAAGTCTTTTTTAGAGAGCAGTCTAAAAGTCTTTAGTCTTTTTTTCTAGAGCACAAGTCTTTTTTACATTTCTAGAGCACCAGTCTGATGAGGAGCGGCTGAGGGACCTGGGGTTGTTAAGCCTGGAGAAAAGGAGGCTGAGGGGAGACCTCATCGCTCTCTACAGCTACCTGACAGGAGGGTGTAGAGAGGTGGGGTCGGTCTCTTCTCCCAGGTAACAAGCCATAGGACAAGAGGCAATGGCCTCAAGTTGCGCCAGGGGAGGTTTAGACTGGATATTAGGAAATTTTACTTCACAGAAAGGGTCATCAAGCATTGGAACAGGCTGCCCAGGGAAGTGGTGGAGTCGCCATCCCTGGAGGTATTTAAAAGACATTTGGATGAGGTGCTTAGGGACATGGTGTAGTGGTGGTCTTGGTAGTGTTAGGTTTACAGTTGGACTCGATGATCTTAAAGGTCTTTTCCAACCTATACGATTCTGTGATTCTGTGAAGGCAGGAGCTCCTGGGGCAGCAGTCGCTTTGCTCAAAGAACATGCCATTCTGCTTCCTCTTTGGCAGTTATTGTTACTCATCTTTTTGCTACTTAATTTCTTCTTTTCTCTTAGTGCTTGGAAAAGCTGATCTCAAAAATTACCTCTGTATAATGGACAAAATCTTAATGTTCTTGTCAATGCTCAGATGTTATATTGATGGAGGAGCTCTGGAGGTGGTGGGAAAGGGTAAGGGACAGCCAAATGGTGGGTGGGAATGGAAACAGGATGACATAAGATCTGAGAGATCTGTCAATGTTGTTGTTTTTGTTATTGTTAGACAAAGACTAAGAAAGAAAATATGAGCCCAAACATGGCATGGAGATCCTTCTGTGGAAAAGTGCTTTGTCACTGGAGCACCATCCCTCTTGCTCAAGCTGAGCCAGTTCCTGGAGAACTCTGTGGGTCTGGAAGTGAAAGGTAATCAAGGTGGACTCTTCCCTGTTCCCACCATAGATCTCTGTCAGCTGAGTGGAATTGCATCATCTCCATGGACCTTCTGGGCAAGGTTGGCCACTAACTGTTGTTGAGGGTTTAAAAATCCAGAACATTGTATCATTACAACATCTATGAATCTGCTCTTGCATTGTGCTTGGTTAAGTGTTCGCTTTGATCTTCCCAGAGAACCTAACCATAGCTAGCTGTTTAATAAGCAAGGAAAGGACTTCTCAAGTCTTCTGACCCATCCCCTGAACCACTACAGGAAAAACTACCTTTGTCGTTCTAGTGTAAAACTTCTTAGTCTGTTCTTAAAGACTTCCCATGATGGGAGGTCTACAGCTACTCCAGTCAGCCTATTCCAGTGCTTCTCTCTTACTAGAGGATTTTCTTGAAGTCCAACCTAGGTCTTTCTTGCCAAAGTATGTCTGTCCTCTTCATTGTATCATCTGTGGATGTGCCCAATAAACTATTTTCTTGTTCGGATGCCTTTTAGGGACTGTGATTGTGTCGTTCCCTTGCTGGTAGCCCATTCATTGAGCTCAGCAACCTCAATGGTCTCAGTTCTCTCCTGTGGCCCATATTTTCAGGTTGTCTGATCATTCCTCTCTTTGGCTTTTGCACTCTCTCCAACTGCTCCTCTGTATCTTTTTTGAAGTTGAAGCCCAAAAGTGGCTTGGTAGTACGGCAGAGACTGCAGTGATACTGAACACTGCTGATGCATTTCAGCGTGTATCCTACAGCCAATGCTGCATATACGCGCCAGTCTGGTGTTCACTTTTTTGGAAACAACCCGCAATTGTTGACTCCTGTTCACTATAACCCTTTCACAAAGCGCCTCTGCGGGTGCGTATTAGTGCTTGTCCATATTGAACTTCATCCATTTTTATTTCTGTTGTAAAGACCACGTTGAACGTCAGTCTTGTTCTCTGATATGTTTGCAATGGCTTCCACATTCACACCATCTGCAAATCTAAATGTGCCCTTTCTGTTTTATCATCCCTGATTTTAGGGAAAACATCGAACAGAATTGGATCTGAGATAGTTTCCTGCAGTTCTTTGATGAATCAACTTGATAATGAGTTGTTGATGTTCACCCTCTGGGTATGGCTGGATACCCAGGTACCTGGGAATGGGTAGCCCTTTGCCACCCATGCTGAAGAATCACTCAAACCTTATGAAATCAATAGTGGCCAGGTACCCCCATCTGTTTTCTCTAAATCTGACCAAATCTGAGGCTCTTTTGTGCCTGAAAAATTATATTTGTTGCCAGTTCAGAACGGGAGTTACTGAAACCCTCTGAGGGCAAACAACATTGCCTTCTTTGTGAACTGGAAACAAACTGAGAGCCACAGTCTCATGAGATTTCCAGCTCATACAAACTAGCTTCTGTGTGGGTAGGAAGCATTGCGGTAAAGGGATCTGAAGATGAGAAGGGGCAGAAAACTTTTGAATGTAAAGTGTGAACCAAAGCACAGTGAAGTCAATGGAAACTCTCTGACTGGTAGCTCATGGCCATGTGGAGGGCTGTTAGAAAAGCAGAGAAAATAAAAATATACTGTTAAAACAAAAAGATTGTTAAGATAGGAGAGGAAAATAGATTTCTGTAGAAACTTTGAGGGTTGTGGAAACATATCCTTCCAAAGGCTACTTGGAAATGTTTAGAGAACGCCCTTTCCAGTTAAGTAGTAATGATAACACAGGACCTGAAAGAGAGAGGGAGGAGGTGGAAGAGAATAAAAACAAAACAGAAATACAACAAATTTAGAAAAAAAATAAACCAAACAAACTGCTAGCTTTCTGAAACTCCAGGCGGTGTGTGCCAGCCTTCCCATGTTTTAGGGTTTCTGTTTTGAAAATTCACTTTCTCCTGTCTGGGTAGTGAGCACATCATCGGTGCTGCAGGGGGAACTGCCCAGCTGTCTTCAGTGCAGAAGCAGCAGCTCCATCAGCAGCAGGGATGATGGAGCTGTCGGCTCTGTCTGTCTTTGGGACCCAATGCCATGCAGCTTCTTTCCTGTTCTCCTCTTTACTTGTGCAAATAATGGTGCTGTGATGTTGCTGGTTTGGTGCAGCATTTTCCTCAAACAGACAGATACTCTGCCCCCTGTCTTGTCCTGCTAATTGCTATTAAAAGTGGTGCTGTCGGTGCCTTTTGTGCACGTGTACGTGTGTTTATATAAAAGTCTGAGAGCAGAATTTGTCTATGCTGTAACATTTTATCAGCAGCAGGGTAGCAATTGGAGGAGAATTAGTCTCTGGATGCTGTTTGGTTTCTAGAGCCTGTAGACCAACTGCTTGTTACAATAATGAGAAATGCAAGTAAGCAGCATCGCATCAGCACTTGCAGTCCCGCTTTCTATTGCTGTCATCAAAGGGTTTAGGAAAGTTTGCATTCAGAGTAGTTTTTTTTACAATGCACATATGCATTTGCACAATACTGTCTGGGAAATCCTATATTATAGATTGCAACTTATGGGTAAGGCATGATTTGGGTTTGGGCATTTGGTCTAGTGGTCACGGCCTTGTGAGAACCAGGATTGGAAGCAGAAAGTCAAGGTAAGTCCAGATGACCCAAGAAAGAATTGTGGCTGTGAGCTGGGTCATAGCCAGAAAGCTAAAAAAGTGACGTTGTACTACCCTGGCGTATGAAGCAGATGTGGATTTTAACCAGAAAACTGGAATCATCCTGACTCTCAAAAAGCACTTAGAGCAAACAGACTTGGAGGATTGTAGATGCCCACACTTTGCAGATGATTCTCATTCATTTCTGCCTTTTTTTGGTTGGGGGAAGCGGAAACTTTGTACTGGCTAAAAATAGTGGTACTTACAACCACTTACACGCTTTTATTGTATTGCAGGAACAGAATTCTTACTTTTAGCCTGGATTTCCAGCTACTGAAGGGTTAGTGTTGAAATCTGGAGGTAAAATTCCACGGTGATTTCCTACCATTGGATTTCATGCAGGGCTTTCAAGTTAGCCAGCCACACAATAGCCTGGATAAAACCTATAATGATAAAATTAGCAAGAAATGTGTTGCTATAGAGAATCCTGAAATGGCATCAATAGGAGTCCCAGGAACACATCAAGGGGTTATGAGCAGTCTCTATTGTGGCCAAAAAGAAAATATTTACACAACACAGACCCTGAAAGTGAAAATCACAGAAACATTTGCTAGGAATGAGAAATTCATCAACTGAAAAGTGACATCTGCAACCTAAGAGTAACCTTTTGCTTTTAAGAGCAAGGATTTTTTTTTTTTAATTAATCCTTTTTGCTTTATTTTTCTCCTTTTTCCTTTATTTTTCTCCTTTTTGCTTTATATTGTCCCTCCAGCCTGGAATAAAATAAAGGGAGGGAAAAAAACAAGGTCACAAAATCTGTGCAGCTTTTATAGCTCATGTGAATTTTGAAGACAGACATAAACAGGAGATTCTGAGCTGGCCTCATCTGAGTGCCAACTTTCACTTCTAGTGAACACTCAAAATTTGTATTTTGCATAAGACGAAACACAACTATATGTTATATTAAAGGATCTGACCTTGTTACTTGTGTACCTAGCTGTATGTTGTCCTACACTCGGAGGCTATTTTAGATGGCCAAGAAGTACTGAGGTTTCAGAGTACTGCTTCAAACCTCCAGGAGGGCTTTGGTAAGCAGGGTATAAGCTCTCTGTACCAGAATAATCTCATCATATCAGAGTACTGGATGGCATTTCAGTATTGTCATCGGACTTTGCTTATCACTAGATTTTTTTTTTTTTTTTCCACCCACCGGTAGGTTGCCGATTTTACAGTGTTTTAGATCACATGCCCTTTTTTGGTGTTCTCCAGGAATATATATATATTTCTTTTTCTTTCCCAAACCCACTGCCATACAGCCCTTCCTCTACCTGGGCACTGGGGGAAGCTTACTGGAGAACAGAGTGATAAATTTGGAAAAGCCTGTTAATTAATTCAGCCTATTAATTGATGTCTGGTTCACATTCTGGGTTTACAGACAAGTTTTATTATCAAAGTTGTGCTTTTTGTGCTTTTTAATCCTTTGTTACAAAGACTGAGAAACCATCAGCTGTAATTAAAACTGAACTCTATTGACCATGAGGGAAGGAGAAGGCTCTTGAAGCCATCAGATTTCTTTAAGAAAGCAAAGTTAGTCAGAGCCATCATCTGGATTTTATTTAATTTATTTATTTCACATCATTAATTTTTAAAGTTTGGTTGCAAAGAAATATATATCCTCTTTGGAATTGCATAAGTATCAGGATGAATATTTAACACATGATTCCCAGAGAGATGGGCTTTTGAAACACAAAATGTTGTAGCTATTACAAATTAATGAATGTTCTCTTAAATATTTCTGTTTTATATCTTTGCTTCCTTAAAGCCTTGCCAGTATAGGGGAAAAGAAAGCTTAATAAAAATAAGCAAATTGCTTTTCAGTTTGCTAGAAGTGATTGATTTCTGCGGACATTTGAATGGCTCTTCCAGCAGTGCTGGGAAACCAGTGCATGGATCTCGTGGGCTTCTGCATTGGGTCCTATGGTCTGAACTGAATCTTGCGTGAGTTGTCATAGTCCTGCTGAACTCGCCAGAGCTTTACTGATTCCCACTAGCTGATGGTATCGTCTCTTTTTCCCCAAAATGTCTGCTTGGTTTTTTATAAACCGAGGCATTAGGTGTGTTAGAGGAGCATCTTCACTGCAGGCTTAACCTGAGTTCTGGGATTTGGTACAAACCCCACCTGTCCTCTGGGCAGACAGGGACACGGTCCCCAAAGCCATGGGGACGAGCGGTGAAATGCGAAGGCTACGGGTGACGACCTCCAGCCAAGCTATGGGTAATAACATCTAACCCGACTGTGGCTGTTGGTTTCAGGGTGTATAAGCGGAGTCCGGTATCAAAGCATCTTGCAGCAGCAACGGCTATTGCTGGTTGCTGGCAACGAGCCTGGGGCTAGATCATGGCAGCAGCATGGTAATAAAAGACAGGGAGAGGCAAAAAAAGAAAGAAGAAGACTGGATGTGTTTGGTTTGTAATCTGATAGGTATCTGTTTCCTCTAGTTTGGGAAATGTTTGGCTCTTCCCATCTAGAATGAATTGGAGAATGATCCTGACTTCGCTGAATATTCATTCGACAGCAGTGAGAAGGGGAGAACGGACAACGGAGAGCAGGACTGCTCAGGGAGGTCCATCCATGACCGAAGGTCCCGTACAGGACCCTGGCCATTACACCAATTATAAACCCATATTTCTCAAATTTTAGCTTGCTGCTTTAGTTCTCCTTAAGATCTTCCATGTTGCAATTGCCTCACTCAGCAGCTCAGAAATTATTTTTCTGCTAAAAAAAAATATCATGTGCTAAACTCCAAAGAAATACTTGATTCAAAGATAATTATTTCACTTTTATATGTTTAGTTGCGCTTTAATGCAGGTCAAAGCCAAGTCCAGAAGCCCACAGCTGCCGTACCACGCACCAGCAGCGCTGGATGCTTTGTGATCCGCTGTAAGTCATGGAAAGCATATAAAAATTTATTACTAAAGAAGTAAGAGGGAGAAATATAGAGTTCAGTACACTCAAACTACGAATTTTAAAAGTTTCCATTGTTTACTTATCTAATTAAGAATCTATCTCCATATAGGCACACGAACGGCAGGTACAAATATATCTAGATGTCTATCTTTGTTCCACTGTACGTTTGCCTGCAGGTCTCTATAGATAGAAACATAAAACGGCGTGTATATCCTGCTGGCTTTTGAAACTTACAGAAAATTACCAACAGTTTCTTTTCTCTAGTTTGCTCAAATGCTTGTGGTTAGATATTCTGAAAGTATAGAATTAAAAAAAAAAAAAAAGAGAAAAAGACAAAAAGATTTAGACACTTTGAAAATTAGTTGCTTTGTTAAAAATGCTTTTTTTCTTTTTTTTAATAAGCCGACACACTATTTTGATTCTCAGCCTCTGCGTGTCCTATTTGATAACATAAAATCGGGTAATATTGCTGATCAATATGAATTCAGAGCTGGAGTCATGTACAGTGTATGGCACCTGATGGCTGGAATTTAAGAGCGATACAGTGAGGTTTACAGAGCAGGGCTGGATCGCATGTTTGTTACCAGGAAAGTCTGGAGATAATAAATGAAGCTTTTGCTCAGAGCACACCGAGCCCTATTGCATCTTATTAACTGTCTCAAAATCCAAACTAAAAGGAGAAGTTGAAAAGAAAAAATTTAAATAACTTTAAGAGGGCTACTCCTTGTAATTATTTTATTCAAATAAAAATCAAAACATTTGCTAGCAGCACTTAAGCATGAAGAGTTCAATAAAAAGGGAGAATTCCTTAATGAAATTGTACTGAATGAACATAATGAACAGAAATAATATTTGATAATGGAATTAATCCGGCTTTCTTATCTCTTGTTTAATTTGATGATCTTCCTGATTGTCCATTAATATTCAAAATCTACAAAGAGCATGAGCACACCTGGCCTTATTATTTGCTAAAACAAGACTGAATCAATGGGGACAGCACTTTGAATGTAATAATTCACAGTACTTGAAGACTCAAAGGAACAAAGACCTGTAATGTGTTATTTGAAGCAGTTTCACTTCGAAAGTCATTCAAAAATTGGCCATAGATTAGTATTCAGTTAAAACAAACCCTTCACTCTGGTAAATTTATGATGCTGTAGTGCTGTATATGAACAACCAGTGTTCCCATTTTTGAAAAATGTTTTTTCACTGCTGTGTCATGTAATACTGAATTAGTTTGATATTATTTCTAGTTATGAATCTACTGGGTTTTCTTATTCTTCATACTGTTAGGTTTTATCTTATGCACTTTTAAATTATTTAAGTCCATTTCTAATGACATTGGTACGAATGACTACAAAAAAGTTAATGGCTTAATCCTGATAGCCTCAAATAAATGACTGGGCAATGATTTCAGTGACAGGAGGATTCCTCCAGCTTTCTCTTGTGATTTATAGCTCTGATTTGGGAAAGCTCTTA
This sequence comes from Ciconia boyciana, assembly GCF_034638445.1. Lineage (NCBI taxonomy): Eukaryota > Metazoa > Chordata > Aves > Ciconiiformes > Ciconiidae > Ciconia > Ciconia boyciana. The sequence goes on along the minus strand of NC_132942.1, from coordinate 3,417,149 downwards.
AGCACAGGTATTAAGTTAACCGCCCTCTTAGGTCACAGTGATTTCAGGGGAATTTCAGTATCAGACCATGGGGAACATATTGTTAATATTGCATTTGTGTCAGCTGCACCAGCACAACCAGTTAAAATCCAGCTGGCAAAATCCATCCAGTCTTGCGGGGGGAAAAAACCCCATCACTAAATTTACAAAAATTGATATAGAAATTCATGAATTTATCTGCAAGGGTCCTAGCTCAGAAATTAAGACAAACACAATACCTAGCATTTTAAGGGGATAATTGTTTGCTGAGTTTCTGTTCCTCCAGCCGTGTGCTCTGAGGGGTTGAGCCGTGCATCGGGTGTCTAAGGAACTCACAGCTTTTTTTCTGCTTCAAACTTACTAGTTACTATAGGTAGCTCAAGAAAGGCTTTTGCCAGCTAAGTGAATTTATGACTAGCCCAGATCTGAAATCACAACTGTTTTTTAGCTGCAACTGGCTAGCCCTGTTGTAGGGAATTGTTCTGCTCCTTGATTGAATGGTTTTGTCAACTTACTTCCATGTGTATTACAGCCTGCAAAATGAAAACTTGCTTTCTGTGAACATTGACTGTAGTAGAAGAGGCTCACACGTGTCAGTTGGAAAAATTAAAATAAAAAATAAATCCATGAGAATAGGCAGAAGCAAAGAGTAACAGATCTGTATGGCGTTGTCTTTGGTGAGTCTCTGTAGCTGTGACCCATTCCTGTGCTTGGGTCTGCAGCCTGTAGGTAGGCAAAACCTCTAGCTCTGAGGGGCCATGGGTTTTTTGAGAGGAGCTCACTGCCACCGTCTCATCAGCTGCAGGTTTAGTTTAGCTATGTGCAGGTAGCTCTAAAATCGAGGGTTTTGAAGGTCTGACCCTGTGTGGTGCTGAGCACTGTCCCCCATCAGGTGGGGACCCTCATCGTTGTACAGAACATGGCCCAGGAGAGAAGTTCAAATAGTCTCCTGGTAGTGTCTTGGCATGGTGGTTTCATGGTAATCGATCAAGGTCTTGATGTTCTCCAAAGAGAGTGTTCCTCCTGGAGGACCGTGTCTCCCTCATTGGATGCGCATGCAGAACTGTCTGTGATTTTGGTAGAAGTTCTCCGTGTGGACTTAGTCTGGGCTAGCAGAGAGCTGGTGGCATGAATTTGGGATCCACAGTCTTGAGGGGAGCTTTGCCGCAATGAATGAGCCAAAGCAGCTCTAAGTTATTCACTTGTTAAATTGTAACGTGGAGCTATGAACTAGCTGCATCCCCTGATAAAACTTGGGTTTAGCAGAGCTCTGGGAGGCCTTTTCTTAGCAGAGCTTTTGAAAGAGATGGTTTGCATTAGAGTGTAAGGAAGACTGAGGCTTAGTTTTGTGCATACAAAGGCACTGTAATGCGACAGTGGCTGAATTAGGGGTGGTTGAAAGGAGAAGGCATCACAAGGATGTGAGAGCAGATGGGGATGCTGGAGTTGGAGATCTGCTTGTGGCAAGGAAGGGACCAAGCAGGGCCCTTTGAGCTCTTCATTTCACACCTGGAGACCTGGGCTGGAGGGTGAGCCATTGCTCCACGGATGGCTGAACTCCTTGCACGATGCTTGGTCAACTGGTTAGACTTTATCCAAGGGTATGAGTAAAAAGAAGTTTGTAGGGGTTCACCTCTGAGACAGGAGGAAGCAGCGTGCTGTTGGCTGGCAGGCTGCGTTGCGAAGGAGACGGGCTTTCAGCTGCAATTTTGGTTGATCGCTTTGGCAGAGCACTTTGGGAAGTCTCTTACAAACGGTACAATTCTCGTCAGCACCTCTTAGAGCTGGGCTGGACATCGGGGTCTGACGAGAGGTCTGCCTGCAGCGTTCCCACCCAAATCTATTTGCTTTCCTTTCTGCTGCAAAACAGCCTGTACTGCTCACCCAGAATCCCTCCTGGCTCTCCTTGCTGCTGGTTTCCCCGTCGGGCTTTGCACCTCGGAGGAGGCAGAGAGCGGGTATGCTGGCATCGTCCCCTGTCCCCCCGGTGGTGTCACCCGCAGGGGAGAGTGTGGCACGCAGCCTGGGCAAAACCAGGATGTCTTAAGCCATTTGCTCCAGCATCTAGTTTCCTTTGCAATTGTTTGGGTAGTTCTGTTAGTGAAAATCTTAACGAAGGAAAGTTTTAATTTGAACAGTCAAACAGACACGCACTCAAAAAAAAAGAAGAATGATCTGGAAAAAAATCCCCCAAACTCCTTTCACCTGCCACGCAGCGAGAAATGGAAATAAAGGTGGCCACTGCCTGTACTCGACAACGCTGCGACGTGATATTTTCGGAGGTATCTCGGGAGCATCTACCACATTTTACAGCATGTGAGGCATATCATCTGGAGCCGTTTTGATCTCCTGTAACCTGTTCACAAATGCATATATTTCATAACAGGCCCTGCGCCCCGATAAGGATCTCTGAGTTTCTTCTGCGCGGTATCTGCAAACAATTCAAAGCTGTTCCACACAAACAAATGTGAGAACCCCCTGACCACAGACTGCCTTTAGAGCAGACCAAGATTTGATGTTACTCATATCTTCCAGTACCTGTCAGAGTTCAAACAGGAAACCTGGTTTTTCCTCTCATGTCAACAACTTTTTTTTTTTTCTTCTTTTTTTTTTTTTTCTGAACAGGCGTTCGGCAGCAGGCTCGCGCTCAAGCGGTGGAAGTCCTGTATTTCTTCAGGACAAACAAGTACTTGCTCTGGTACGTCATTGCTGACATTAACAAGAGCTGAATATGTGGTTTTCGGTGATCCTGTGGGTGCTTCTATAGAAACGGACATATTGGCTTTGAACAATCACACAAAAAAGGAATTCATTCATACAGGATATAGGTAACGCGCAGCCGAGGGCTTGCCGCAAATAGTGCTTTGCTTGGGAAAGGTCAGAAAAAAACTGGGTACTCTTTCTCCTGGTACCGCTGTATTTTGTGCTTACACAGTAACACTTTTCAAAGCTTCAACCTGTTTGTCATTTACATGATATCCTGCTTGCCAGTGCCCCAGTGATGTCATGTGAGAAGTTTTAAACAGAATAAATGTTCTTATTTACTGATGAGGAAGTTTCATCTGAGCATCTCAACTATTAATTAATTAACATGTCCCCAAAAAGTATGAAAAAAGCCTCATGTGCAGGTCAGAGATTTGGCTGGGGCCACTCATGTATGTTTTGGCATTGCTGGGAATAGAAATTGGAAATTACAGCTGACATACCTCTCCCTTAAGCGGTACTCATTACTTATCTTTCATAATGCTGATCGATAAATGTGGTCAAACCTGAAACTCTCAGCACTTTCCAGTCCAGGTTTGGAAATGCTTTAGTAACATTTAACTTCACCTCCCTATGAATGTGGGAAGTGGAAGCTTATAACGGAGAATAATTCTTGACAACGACTAATGTTTGTGACAGAAAACACTGACTATCAAGGAACGGGCTAGTTCTGAGGATCATTTTCCCCTGTTTGATTTATGCTTGACAGATGCAAAAACCATCTCAAATACAGCTGCTGCGTTAAGAAAAGAACACACAGGCATTTCCATGACTTTCATCTTGCTTTGTATTTATGTCATTATAAAACATGTTTTTGTGGCATGCATAACCAAGGGGCAGAACATCTGGTAAAGTCTCGTTACAGCAAAATGTCCATAAAGTTAAATATGATGGTTGTCATCATCTTTTTTTTTTTTTTTTTAACAACAACAAACAGCTGGATAATATTATGACTAGTAATAATACTTACTGTGAGCGATACACGCTGAAACGTTGGTCGTAGACTCAGAAGATGGAGAGGCAGAGCGAGCTCATGGAATTTCTTGGTCGTAACCTGGGGCAGACGAGCGTGCGACGCTGGGTACTTCTGAGCTGCCCTGCAGAACGCCAGGTAAAATGGCCCTTGTGAACCACCAGCCACCCTCGAAATCACACAGGCCATTCCAGTAATATCCTTCATTTGCTCTTTATTTCTACATTTCCAGTAGGGTTTCTGCCCAAATGATGAAGTTATTTTGATTCCATTGCATTTTTTTCCAGTAGCCATTTCAGGAGCCAAGCACTTTATTGAAAACCTGATGTATAATGGCTCCCAGAAAATGGCACTGTTGTGCTGTTCGTGTAATGTGGTGCCGGTGTTCAGCGTGCTCCCATTGATCAGCTGCAGACCTGAAAAGACCTTCACCTCTTGCTCCCTCCACCCATCTCTGCCTTAAATGCTTGCAGACAAGTGGCAAGAAGAAAGGAATTATTTGTATTCAGTAAAAGAAATCTTTCCTTTCTAATATTCTTTCTAACTCTTACTATTCCATGAAACTTAGTGAAAAAAAATATTCCAGGTATGGACTACATATAAGCTTGATTCAGAAAAGAAACACGTAGGTAGGGTACATGGCTAAAGTCAAGTACATGTTGTAACATCCTGCTGAATAAATAAGTACCTGTGGTTCAAATCAGCAGCTCGTATCAGAAATGAGTATTAAAGCATTTTCAAGCTCTTAATTATTTGCCTTTTGCTTTTCAAAATATCTGTATGTGTCCACTTGGTTGACGCCCCACGTTATCCATAGGATCTTCACCTACTGATGGCGATTCCCGGGGGCTGAGCCTGACTCTGAGGATGATGGTGCATGAACATGGGTTCTGCAGATGCGGCTGGCTGGGCTTCCCTCGCTGCAGGGTGACGTTCACAGGGTGGCAAGTGATGGGCTGGCCCTGGGAGCCGGCCAGCGTCATCTGGGTACTGATTAAATGGATCAGTTCTTGGTGCTCGCATTCCCCAAAGGCAACTAAATGCTCCAAGTGCACCGCCACGTTCAGAGGTATCTTCATGAAAGTGCTGCTGATCCCTGCTTCGTCAGGGGTGTGATAAGCTGCAATTAGGTAAATATAAGTAATTACAGTCAACTACTGTTTTAGGGCAAACTGAGCTTTACCCAGTAATTGTCGGTATTACTGTTACCAGTATGTATACAGGGGCATGTATTTTTATGGTTATAAAAAGTTACTAGTAATTGAATGACAGGTTATTGCTATGAGCCCGTCTATCAGGGAGAAAACAGATAATTTTTTCACTTCTTCATGGGTTCTGTTAGAAATAGGACAACTGATCACTCCATAAAATTGAGAAAACAAATGGGTTAACCTTGCTGGAGAGTAGCACGTGCATTAGGAGCATATGCTTATGTAACCCAGCATCCACAGCAGTGGTGATGAACATATGCATTCGGATTTATGGAGGGTTTAAAATTGATTGAACAGGCCTATGGAGAATGTAACATCATGCCCCAAAGAGCGGTGCAGCTTGCTGACCCCCTGTGATGTGCAGTGGGTGTGCTCCGAGCTTTGACCACCATCAAATTCAGCTCCCACCAGCACAGCCAAGCTCGGGGAATTCAGTTATTATAAAAACTGACTGTTTGTAACTACGCTTCATGCTTTTACCGGGGTCATTGCAAGTTTAAATTGCCAGGGCCCAGCCTAACAGCCTGCCTGGGTGGTGGTCCTACAGGTGAGTCCTGGGGGGTCTGGCACCGGTGGTTCTCCCAGCTACGCTTCCCCTTAGCACAGCCAGAGCCGCGGCAGCGTCAGCCGTACCCAGATGCTGCGTTTGTCGGAGAAGGAGCTAACCTGGTGCCACGAACTTGTTTATATTGGCTGTTAGATGGCAATTCTTTTGGACTCTGGGCTGGATTTTATCTGTCTGAAATGGCAAACTCTATACCAATATCCTTCCGTCTAGTAAAAAATGCCTGTAGTATTTTACAGAAGCAAAGAGACCAGCTGCTTGAATTAAATCAAGTGTTTTCCAGATTCTGCTCAAGAGCGATGGTGAAGCCTTTGCTTGATTTCTCAGACTCCACAGGGCGACGAAAGGCGATTTGCTGGGGACCCCTAAGCCCTCGAGGGAGCTCAGAGAGGGACCGGGGCTGGCGCACACGTGGCAGCACGTGGGTTCCCTCGGGAGGGAGTGCTGTTAAGCTCCTCTGTGGCTTCCACCTACGGTGACTCTGGTGCTATCTGCTCCCTTACACGTTTGGGTTTTTCATTTTGCAGGTGGCAGACCCCGGCTTTTGAGGTAACATGGGGTGCATGCACTCAAAGCAGCACGGGAAAGGACTCGCCTCTGCGATGCACTGGTGACTGCCTGCTTTACACTGGCTCAGCAGGGCAGAGAGGGATACAGGTGGGAAATCACAGCTGGGTCGGCTGCATTGGGATGTACTTTTGGGAGGCTGCAGAGCTGCTTCGGGTCTTCAAGGCCATAACCTCAGTCTAAGATGTCGGCATGGCATGTGGTGGGGGAGAAGATGGCTCTGCTTTCCTTTCCTGCTCCCACACGTTCATCTGTGAAGCTCCAGCCACACCTGGACAGGCTGTCTGCAATGTGCAAGGATTTCACTGGAGAAAAACGAGCATCCCTTGCTGCTGTGCCAAATCCTATTTTGGCTAATATCGACCACAGCAGTCACATGCCGCACAATCATCACTCAGGCCAGTGGCAGTCTGCTGAAAAACAAAGGGTTCCTTAATAGTCGAGATAGGAAGATAAGGCACTGCCGTGCTATTTAAAGCAGAGTATGCCTGAATAAAGTTACTCCAATTTTGGAGCAGGGTGTTTGCCTGGAAAGCCGGTATTTACATTCCACCCCAGGGACTGAAGCGTCCTTGCACACTTTCATGTATCTCCTTTCTTCGAAGTCATATGCCTTACCTACAGCTTCATTACTGCCTACAATTACAACGTACAGCTCCCATCAATCGTTTTGTAGCCTTTTTTGATAAAGCATGGTGGCACGGAGAGAGGCGTATACAAGCTAAGTCTGTACCTCATTACTCCACTCAAATAAAATGTTGTGCGCTTCGGGACAGCCCCGTGAGTTAGGAAAATGGTGTGTTTTACAGACGGGGAGTTGAGACAAAGAGCGGGTGAGCGCCTTGCCCGGGATCCCACGGGATGTTGGCAGCAGGGAGTTGTATTTCTGTCTAGTGCCCTAACCACTGAACCATCCTGTCTCCTGCTTTCGGGCGAGAGAGTCTGAAAAACGCCATTGATTAGAAAGTGCTGGCGAAGAAAGGTAGGAGCGACTAGACTGTACTGGGAGACATGCAAAAATAAACAGGAGACAATAAACAGTGTGATGTAAATTAGCTTTGTAAAACTTCTTTCTGCTTTAATAATCTAAGATGCTGTTTAGAACACACAGGCAAGGAGATGTCTGATTTTTAAAAAACAAGATATGATTTTAGCCAGGTAAAAATCCCTTTAATTAGTCTGAAATTTCTGCTTATGTTTTATAACAACATATTTCCATGTGCATGCCAGAAAGTTGGGGAAACATGGAAACCATTGACAGTTTTGCAGTGTTCACTGTGGGATACAGCAGATTATTTCAACGAAACCTAGATAAATTCTCTGCTTGTAGAAAACCTTTGTTTGGTGGTCCTTTTCCTTTGCTTTGTCATCTTCCACTGCACATCTGTTTTGGGATGGAATAAATGAACCCGTGCTTGAGGATCAGGTTGTTTATATGATGCAATATTTAAATGAATTTTGTTTTTCGTAAGTCTGGAAAAATAATTGTCATCTTCGTGGCACGGGTTGCAATAACGAAGACCTCCTGTTATCGCGGGCGAGCTTGGGCTGCTATGGAAAACAGTTTTCTCCAAAACAGGGATGCGTTTGCACTCAGTTGAACTGATGCGGGGACAAGGCTTCTCCTGAGGCTGCTCAGCACCAAGGTGGTCCTGAAGGGAATTTTGGAGTCTACCACGATGCAAGCGATGGGGATCATTCATTGGAAGAAAATCGTAAGACCTCTTCGTTCATGCACGTCCCTGGGAGATGCACGCAAATGGGCGATGGGGAGGTGCTGGGCCCTCTCCTGCCCTGCTGAAGGTGTGGGGCATGGAGCAGCTCTGCCCCTGCCGTGGGGCCGGGTTCGGGGCGAGCACGTACTGGGGAAGGGAACGATCTTTCGTATTTTCCATTTAACTAACCACAGGCAGTTTGTTTTTAAGCACATCGGTTATTGCGCTGTGGTAGGAATAGGCTGCATCGCCACATACCTCCCATCGCCACTTCCCCGTCTGACGCCTCGACACGCCGTGGGGCTCTGGGGCCGGGAGCTCAGCCCTGGCCGGGGAACCATCTTGTGCCTGGCTCGGTGCAGGGCTGGGCTGAGGAGCTGCAGATGCTGAGAGCGCCTGCTTGCTCTTCCTGAAACCCTCCCTTTAATCTTGAAAGACTGAAGGTATTTTCCCCAAATCTCTGGTTGCCTCCATGAGGTGGCTGCTTGGCCCCAAGCTTGGCTGATGCTCCTGGGGACACCAGCCCCCTTCTACCCCCAGCTTCTCCAAGAAGGGCGACGCAGCGCTGGCCCCGAGCACTAATTACCCATCTGTAAATTGGTATGATATTTTCCCCGTCAGGTTTTTAAAGCTGCTGTGAGGTTTGGCGGCGATAGTTGGCAAGCTTGGGTGCCACCTCTAGCAGTCGGACAATTCGTTGAGGTCTATGAGCTGCAGAAGCAGCGCAGTGAGAACGGGGGGTGATTTGGAGAACTCTGCCCAGGAAACCACGGTTTGGCATCCATGCCGCTCGCCCTGCCGCCCGACTCCCAGCCTGACGGCCCCGCGGCGTGCCCCGGGCTGGCACCAAATGGGGAACACAAAAGAAATGTTATAGCAGAGAAACACCCGCCTGCCCCCGCTGAGGCCCCGTGATGGGAGCACAATTTTCAAAAGCAATTTTCTTTTCTTTCTGAATTTCTTTGCTGCCTTTGTTTCCAAGGTGGGAGCGGGTGGTTGCGTACACGAGTGGACTTTTCGCCTCCGTTTTTCACAAAAATGCCTGTACAGCCAGGAAAAAAATGGAGCAACACTTTGAGGAGGGATTTGTTTTATTTGCACCTTCTAACACGACATTTTTTCCATAGCCACGCTGTCTGCTGCCGGGCCTGTGGTTCCACCAGAGGAAGCCCTAGCCGCCAAGGACACCCTTCGCCTCAGGGGTCCCTGGAGCACCCTCCATCCCTGCGCGGGGACCCATCCGTGTCAGATGTCCCCGCACCAGCTGCTCCCCTGGGAGAGCTCTGGGCCTCCCGGCTAAGACCAGGGAGGGAACCCCAGTGCTAAAGAGGGATATTGGCAGCGCCTGCTCTCAGGGGTTATATGGTTTTGGAAAAGGTGAAACCTTGACTTTCCAGTCACTTACTGGCCTGGGTAAGAGGAGAGCTGTGCAAATAAATGCAATGTATAATAAAAATGAAAACTGTCAGAATTGGGTATTTCACACTCGCTGTAAAACCGAAACCTGATTTTTTTTTTTTTTTTTTTGGGGGGGGGGTGGTGGTGAAAAAATTCACTGGCTTTTTTTTTTTCCATTTAGAAATGAGTTATTTTCAAATAAAGAGATGAGGCTTTGTTTAGAAATGAGTAAAATTTGTCCTATCTTTAAGCAAAGGGGATTTGCAATGGGAATATCTCGGTTTGCGCAGTGACATGCGTGTGCGTGTTCCTATGTGAGAACTCCGCTTGAGAAAACAGAAAACCGAAGCTGGGCAATGGTGTTTGCAGCATCACCCAAAAAGGGCTGGTGAAGATGCTCTGCAGGTACACAGCTGTTTGCAAAGTCAGAGGAGAAATCCTTTTCTTCCTACACACTCGTAAATTGTGTTTTTGTAAATGTTTTTTCTTTGGGAAATTGGGCAGCAGAAATACTCCGTCGCTACAGGAACGCCAGCCACGCGTCCTTGGCATCCCATTCTGCTATTAGTAAATGAGCGTGGTTTACATTAGTGGTCTGAATGATCTGATTTGCTCGTGATTTGCACTGACGTTAGGCTTGACAACGGCTCGCCTACATTTGCTCTCGTGTATGTGGCTGCAGAGCCCCGGCCTGCAGTGCCTGCACAGCCTGATCGATGGGGCTGCTGCTCTGGGAGGGAAGAGAATGTTTCTGCTGGCTTAAGGAGAAGCTAAACAAAGCCCAAAGTCAGATATTAATTACACGTTAATAGTCTTATTTTTGGGAATTACCCACAGGTTTTTTTAATCTTTCCATCTTTGAAAGAATATTATCTTTCCCATACTTCTGCAAATGTCGTCGCTGTTTCTGCAAGCTCTCTGTCTTTTCCAGACGTTCCCCTCTTTCCATCACGGCCGCGACTTTATTTCACAGAAGAAAAAAAAGTGAATTTGCTGTCTGCTCTGCCGTAATTATGGTGATCACTTTAGCTTTGCTCGGTGTTGCACTGCAGCAAGCTGAGAGCTAGCACAAGTCTAATAAACAGCAGGTCACAACATGCATATGGATTTTTTAAGAATCTGGGTATTGTAGGTTTTTTTCAAGTTGGGCTCCTTCTCATGTTTTAGCTGGTGTTTTGGATGAGAGCGCTACAGTAACAAGATAACCTGCCAAATGTAAGTGAGCCTTTAATTTTATTTGATCAGAGATGACAAAGATTATGAAATGCCAGGAAAAAGTTTCTCCTCTGTTACCCATTTATTGAAAAACTTGCGTTTTCTCGAATGCATCATTTAGGGGATTAATACAAAATGAAAGACAAATCCAGTATCTTACAATGTGTCACACTTGTAGAAGAAACAGGTAAGTGAACCTGCTCATTCTCACACAACTCTGACTTCAAGAAAGTGGCTAAGGAGCCTTTCGCAGGCATAAAACATCCCTTAACACAAGCGTTTGCACAGGAAGCAAACCAAGGTACCCAGTTACAATCCAGTTTCTGCTTACCGGCACTGGTGCTTATGGATGTTATGGATTATCTGTCACCACCCATTTTTACTGAATTCAGCATTATTTAATGCACTGCCAGAATGCTGCTGAAACGTTGCTTTGAATGTGCTGGCAACCAATAGCTTGAAACAGAAACGTGGGTTGCAAAAGCAGCACAAGGGCAGTATCCAGGCAGGTCAACAGCGACAGCTCTTAGACATGGGCTCCTCCCGTGCTGGGGACAAGGGGCAGAGCAGTTGAAGCTGCCCCACGGGAGGTTATCAGCTCCATTTGGGAATGACGGGAGAATCCCACAGCCCAGATTATGCTCGATCTCAGCATGCGGGTACCAGAGGTGCAGGGGAGCAGGCACAGGGAAATGAAGATAAATGGAGTTTATCTACTTCTGATGTGGGCCATCCAGAAACAGCTCATTTCAGACGTACACCAAGCAAGTGTATTCCCTCACTTTTCTATTTATCGCTAAACCACCGCCTCCTGGTGCTCTTGACCATAACACTGCCTAAATTAATTCTCATGCTTTACAAACAAGAAGTGCTAACTATTTCCAAATGATGTTTTCAGTTCACAGTGGCCTTGTACTGGAAATGGGGTTCTCGCCTGGGTAGTTTAATTTCTGTGGGCACTGTCACCATCTAGTGGCATCTCGCTATTGGTTTGCAATAGGGGTTTGCCCCATGATCACTCATTTCTCCCACTTTTCAGTGCTGGCTTTGTCAATTCTCAAGTTAAAAGCCTGCAGGTGTGATGGCAGCTTTATCCGGCAGATTTTCCCTCTGCCCCTGCTAGGGACCAGCTCTGCCTGGTTGAAGGAGGAGGATTTCCATGGTAAGGTGTCTTTGGAAGACTGGAGGGTTGTGTTTAAAGGTGTTGGAGCGCAGGAGGAAAAGCTTGTGGGAGAGTTTTCTGCTCTTGAACGCTCAGGCTATTGCAAAGTGGGAATGCAGAGAGTTATGACCAGCCAAAATAATCTCTGGCAATAACACAGTGGGGATGGGGGTGTGTGTGTTAATCATACAGCCACGATTATGTTATTTAGTGGTTTGCTTCAGTTCACGAAGGAAAGGTACAGTGAAGACACCCCCTGCTTACTGCTCAGGTCTCTGTGCCATCCCCTCCGGCGTGAAACATTCACGTCTCATGATCAAAGCCCAGCTCTCACTTTCCTGTCTAATGCTCAAAAATTTGAGATGAGCAATGCTGTGTGTTTATCCTGGATTTCTCCCCCCTTTGCCGTATCCTTGACAGCCCCTAGTTGGCTTTCTGCAATGTCCCAGGGGTGGGCGATGCGTTCCCGGCTGCTCCTGTGCAAGAGCCGGAGGGTGACACCGCTTGCCATGTGACGGTGCCTCGATTTTACAGGGGTCGTTTCCACACAGGAAAGCAAGCAATGGTGACCCATAAATCAAAGCAGTAATTTCCCCTTGCCAAGGCTGAGAAGGGACAATAAGCAGGACGAGGGCTGTGGCACTCTGCCTGGTATTGTGGGTTTCTCAGAAATGATTTTCAGCCCTATAAATCCCACTCGCTTTACATAATAATGCAACTTTTAGGCGTTTCTTCCCCATGTGCAGCTTTGGTTTGAATTTTCTTTGGTTGTGAGTCACTGGTGGCCCACAGCGCGTGCATTAACAAGGAATATGGCAATCGGCTCTGTTGCAAAAGCAAAGCCTCATCTGGTCGATCCAGCTCGCTCTGCTTTTCCCACAGACACTGTGCAAAGCCCCAGGGAACCCAGCTGCTTGCAAGGTGCTCTCTTGCTCGCATAAGAGAGGAAGGAGTCATAAAAGTAGCGAGGAAAAAGGCAAAATTGGACTCTCCAATATGGTCTGTGTAGCTGGCAGCCTCCGCTCCCGCAGGACCCCCCGCAGCCAGCCCTGCTCTGCACCGGCTCTGGCTGCGCACCCTTGGGTGCGTAGCTGGGTGTAGGAGAGACCTTCAGAAAATGGAAAGGCACAGGGGTTTAACTCCGTAACTTCTCCTACTGCCAGCCTCTGTGCATGCAGCCGAAGGACTGAAAGGTCTCAGCTCCGGGAAGGCAAAAGGCGATGTGGGCAGGTCACCTCCTCGGGGAGAGCCTCGTCCCCGCACGAAATGCCATCAGGGACCCGTGTGCTGCCCTGGTCCGGCTTAAAACAGCCTTGCAACCTCAAATAATGCCCCTGCTCGTGTCTCATCCATAACACTGAAAACTTCATGTGGTTTTTCAGTTTTCTATTTTTAAATTTAAAAGATACCTTCCCCTATCCATCTGCCTCGCCAGTTAGCAAGTGCCCTGTGAGCAGGGGAGAGAGCAAACAAGGAGCTATTCTAAGAAAAATGAAGGTAACCACATCTGAAAAAACAAGAGTATAACCCTCACAAAGAACACACAGAAAATGAAAATGACTGCTTTTAGACCAATTAAGCTAACTGTTGGGGGTTTTCTTGTGTTTTCTTGAATTTTCTTTATTTATAGTTATTCCTGGCCGGAGCTTGGAGCTAATGAAGCATAGTGAAATGGCGAACAGAGAACTTCCTTGAGATACCTACTAGCTCCTTCTATGATAATTTGATACAAACTACTGAAAGACTTGTATGAGTTCTGGTCAAAATTCGAATTAAGTTATAAGAGCTAAGCTATTACAAATTTAATGCTATATGGTATATGTGACTTACAGGACGGACAGCTGGAACCTGTGATTTATTTATTTAATTTTTTTATTAAATGTGATTATTGTCGCATACATCTCTCCGTGGAGCAGCCATACATTTCTGGCATTAGCATATTTTTAATGGTGGGGAGAAAAGGAAAGAAATTAATGAAATTGTTACTGAGGAAGGTGAACGATTCTGGAAAGATCTTTCATACGGGAGCGTCGAGTTTGTCTTGAGAATGGCCCAAAGCACGGAACGGCCGTTCTTTTCCCCAGGGTATATGTAGAGTTTCTCTTCAGCCAGAGTGGGATATATGCAAATAAAAGGAAATTTTTGGCCTCAGCTAACTTTACATTGTGCTGTCAACACTGAGGCTTTGCAGCGTGTTCGTGGAGTTACGACCCCGTGGAAATCGGTGGTAAAGCCCTCGGCTTCACCGGGGTCGCCTCCTGTCTCCCTTCCTCCCCCGGGAAAGGTGCCGTGCCTCAGCGCGGGGAGGGGACGGGACCTCTGCTCGGGCAGCGAGTGCACCTGGGCCTTGAAAATGGAGGAGGGCCTTTTTTATTACCTTGCCATGGTATTTGGGAGGAATGTGCATCTTAACAGCATTGATAGCACATTCCTATTTATTCACCTCAGCTTCAAAGGAAGACCTCACCGTTTGCTTTCCCTTTATTGACTTTATTGACTTTCAAAAAAGAAAGCGACTGTATTCAGGAAACCTACTTTTGGGGTATTGCCAACTGAAATATTTAGCAAGCTCAGGCCTGATTAAGAGGCAGCAAAGGGAGGTCAGTTTATCTACAGGCACGGTCCTCAGCACTGTGGGTATGGGGGCACGGAAGGGGAAATCATGCTCACCAAGCAGTCGAGGAGTATTAATCCTCAATCGCAGTTTTGTTCCTGTAAGGTCCAAATCTACCTACAGGTTGCCTTAAATACCTACATAGCTCCTAATCAGCTAAAATCAGATACCTACTGCTTGCACCGTTCCTCACCGAAAGCCAAGTGCCAACGAGGGTTGGTGGGGCTCTCCGGACCTGGCAGGAGAGGTTCCTTTAGTCTGCTCACACAGCAGAGGATGCTAAAAGCCAAAATGTAGTTAACATATTGGTATTTGACCAGGATGCTGTGGTCAACTCTTGTGACAGGTCATGAGGTCTCCACTGACCACAGGAACTTGGTTTTGCCTCTCATGGCAGGTATGGTAAACCTTCAGTTAATGTCTCTGTATAATGCGTCAGGCTTTGATCTCGCTCTGTAGCAATCCTTTATGCCCAGCATAATAAACCATGTCTAGTGCATGGGGAAAAATCCACTTACCTTTTCTGCTGACTTTGCCCAAAAGATGAATTGGACACCTACTCTGATACTTGCTTCCAAGTTTGTGATTCTTCTCGCTGGTGTGTTTTGAATTCATCTACAGAGAAACAATGACTTAAATTTCGCCTTCCCTCCCCATGAGAAAAGCAAAGCGAAGGGGGTATAATATTTTACACAGGTGTTCTCTAGAATCTGTTTTTATATCTTTTGTGAAAGGAAGTCTGGGGCTTTGGCTTGGTTTCAGCTGACATCTTATTACCGCAGAGCCGTGGTACATCTTCTGGAGAGCTGGAGCACAAAGGGCTCGGTTAGGACTTGCACAAATGGGTAATGGACTTAAATCCATTAAATGCAAGTTCTGACAGCGCGGGTCAAACTCGTATGTGTCAGTCTTTGGGTTCCTCCTTTCTCATTCTCCTAATTGGGCTTATTTTCTCTTTAAAAATAATTGGCAGAACTTTATGACGAGAAAACAAAAATAAGGTGACTGCTGCTGAGATCTGCGAAGGCAAAATGTTTTCATGTGCTTTGGAGTTCACGTAGCAAACTTTTCTGTCAAAAGATGCGCTGAGAGATGCATTTTGTCGTGGCCTGCTTTTGGCTGGCGGTTGGGAGTGCAGGGGGCTGCTTTCTGTGACTGGGTGACAGAAATCTGACTTTTAAGTTTGGATCATGTAAAACAATGCGTGTAGTGATGATCCCTGTGGATCAGTCAGCACCAAGCAAAAAAAAAAACCAACAAAAAAAACCCAAACAAACCAAACCACAAAGGGTGGAAAACCCAATCCACTCTCCCCACTGATCTCTGAAAACTCAAAAATAAGGAAAATCAGTGAAAACATCTTCCTTGTCGTATTTTAAAGAGCTTTCTTGCCACAGCTCTTGTGAAAGGAAAAAAAAAAAAAGACTCCATCATCCCCCAACACTGGAGACAGGATTTTCACACCAGCCAAATCCCTGCTCATCAATTAAGCTGCAGTCCAGCTTTTTGCCAAATGTTTGTTTAAAAATAATCTGCATGGACTTGATCTCTTTTAAAGATGACTTCCCAGCAATTTACTGGGAAATTAAAAAAGAGAGGAGGGAGGAAAGAAAGTGGGCTGCTCGGACTGCAGCAAGCCTGGATGGGATCACCACCTGGGCTGCTGCAAGACCGGGCACAGATTCGTGGCTCTTGGTCCTGCGCTGGGGCAGGGCTCGGGCATGTCCGTGCCGGACAGCCAAGCGTGGTAGCTGTCTCCTGGCTCTTGTTCTTGCTCCAAGGAAGGAGCAAGCTGTGCTGCAGCCATGTGTGGTCCAGCGCGTGGTCCAGCGTGCCCTGTGGCGTGGTGCCATGGCCAGCAGATGCGGGTCCCTGGCTTGCAGACCCGCTGCCTGCTCTCCTCTCTGTCTCCGGGAGGAGGCATTCACCATTAGGCAGGAGCCTAATTCAGGTCCTATCGATTTTCTGCAAGGTGTTCCTTATTCCACGCCGTCCACTAAATCAGTTCTGTGAATGATTTATTTCTGTGCGCTTCTGAGCAATTTATGGTTGTCTTTGGATTGTAAATCCACGTTGTTTCCCACTGGATGCATATGTTGCATGACGCGCTTCTTCTCCCTCTTTAGGAGTAGGTATTTCTAGGTTTCAGCATCTGGTATAAAGTTCAGTGTGATGAGCTGAAAATGTGCATTTCGCTCTTATCCTGAAATATGGGATTACAATTTGCTGTCTTGGTGACTATTCCCAGTTGTGAGCTTATACATTTAGGCTTGGCATTTCATGGGGACTTAATGGAGTGAGCTCCCCATGATGGAAATATTCCTCTTACGCATCCCTTCTAGAATGAGTCCAAGGGATAAGGCTGAGTAATTCCTTGAGGGTCTTCTAAAAACTCCAGCCAAAATATTTGGATTAAGCCAGCACAAATGGCTGTGAAACTGATGGAAGGGAATTAGGTTAGAGATGGAAATAGCAATTCACAGTTTGGAGGAAGAGGGGAAAGAGTCACCAGCTCTTCCACAGGCTGGTCTACGGGATGCATTGGACGTGCCTTAGCAATTAGTGTGGTGGTTTTTGTTTGGTTGTTTGTTTTTTTTTTTTCCAGAGTGAAATTTGCTGCTTTGCCAAAGTCCTGAGCAATACCCTTTTCTTTTCACAGTTTAAGGGGGATTTAAGTGAAGTGCAGACCTTGCACTGACTCTGTCCGACAGTGAGTTTCACTCCAGGTGAGCAGAAGGAATTGCTAGAGAGCCCTTACAGCTAAAGATTTATATCATGTGAAGAGAGGCATCCAGAGACTTTGGCCGCTCCTAACGTATAGTTCAAACCCCCGAGAGTCCCTCTGACATCCAAGTATTGGAGGGAATTGTAGGATTTAATATGACTACAAAGTTTCTGCTGGCTTTATAACCATCACATGAATAAAGATCATTCAGTCCTAGAGAATTCTACAGGATGCATCAGGAGAGAATATGAACAAAACTCCATGTTTTTGCAGCACTTTTTATATAAAAGCCTTGTAACGTTTTTATAGCTCTGCGCTGCTTTCATCCCCATTGCATGAGGGTTTCTTACAGCCAGCGTTCTGGCAGTGAGGAGCTGAATGGCTGCTGCATGGAGCTTATGGAGTTATTGCCCCTCTGTCTGCATCCTGTTGGAGTAGCCCATGAATCTCAGATCTCGGATGCTGGAGGCACTGCAATGGCTGCCGTCGCACAGGGCGATGAATTCCTACCCGAGAAAGAGGAGAAAAGCTTGTGGAATATTTTGTCAGGTCTAGATCCAACTTCAGACTGCAGTAGCTTTGATGATGGCTTGGCACTGCTCGTGCTCTGCACAGATATGTCAACTGCCAGATTTGTTTTTATCGTACGAGGAAACAAACTGTTTAATGAATGAAACCAGATGCGCAAGATTGTGCTGAAAGACCTAGGCGCTTTGTAAAGAACTCGGGCCAGAAGCCTTGGAAAAGGCACATAAAAACATTCACGGAATTTATTCTTGGCAATTAAAGGTAAATATGCATTATGCAGATATTCTTTTTACTGCACTATGCCCATACGATCTGTGTGGCGTAGGACTCCAGCACGGGCTAGCTGTTCCTCATCATCTCTGTAACTCATTGTGGGACACTGGCCGGGAATAGGGCTGGGGGTGGTTCCCTGGATGTCTTCTTCACCGAACAGAAAGATCCAGAAACACAAGTAGCTGTGAGAAGAGCAGATCTTCTGACGTTAGGTAGAGCAAATGCGAGTTAATTCTTGAACAGAACCAGGCCGATATGAAAGCTTGCGCAAACAGCTGGTTTCAGTTTGGACAATTCCCATTGACCCGAGTGGTTTCTCCAACAGGTCCCACATGGATTAGTCAGTATAGACTGCCTGTCATCCACCATGCACCCAGCATGTGTCGCAACATGTTATTCCATGAAACAAGCTAGTTAAAACTTCCTGAGAGCTACTGAAACGCTACTAAACTGAAAAATAAAATGCCGTGTTAAAAACGGATTGAATCAGAAGATATCTTGCAACTTTACTGTACAGCTCAAATCACTTCAAGCTTCTTTGATACTCATTTTATTAATACCAATCAGATGAGACCCTCGTAACTTGGGTGAGAGATTGTGCTGTGTTTGGTTTGGTTTTTGTTTTTTGGTTTTTTTGATACCTGAAGTTAATGATTAACTCTCCCCCAAGGGTCTTACTTTCACCTTAATGTAGCCAGTAGCTGCTCTTAGGATATGCTGTGGTGACGGACTTGACTGTTAGCCAAGGCGCGGTGCCACCAGCCCAGGGTAGCAAATAGGCAGCGATGACATCTGGGATGGAGGTCGGATGGGTGAACGTGGCTGATGCCATTCCCATGACACGTGGGGACCAGCACAATAAACAGGAGAGCCAGAATTTTCCAGGTGAATCTGAAATGAAATTAAATTATTTGTGTTTGCTTTAATATAGGGATGTCTGATATTATCTGTCTACAGCATTAGTCTGTGCTGCTGCCTTTGAAGCTAATAATTGGCATTAGGGTGGTGTGTTAGTTTCCATGTTAGGCATGATTTTGGAATGAATCTCAGTTATCCAGACAAATGGGCATTTTCATGGTATTACCCTCTACCACATGATGTTACATATTCCTCATCAGTGGCTGTGTTCAGGTTTGGGCATCACTGGGGTTTGGGGTTTTTCCTTAGCTAATTAAGAGCTGTGAGAAGGGCAAAAATATTTAGGGTGTTGGAGAAGAAAGGTTAAAACAGCAAAATATGGCAAGCTTAGCCAAGCGATGCTTAAGGTGGTCATGGCTTGTGATGCTGAAGGGGTTCAGCATTGGGGGTGCAGCGTGTGGAGCTGGAGTTAAGGGTGGGGAGAAGCAAGATGCAGATGAGGTATCAGGACGTGCCCTTGGAAATGAGATCTTTGAAGCTCAGGTTAGTCCCTTGCAAACTACATTGCTGCAGATCTCAGGGAGGTTTGGTAGAGAGCGATCCCAGTGGGAGAAAGGCAGGCTGGAGGAGCCCAGGAGCTCTTCACAGGCTTTGGTTCTTTGGTTTTGGGTGTAACCGTTGACTCCATTGCAATGGAGGTATGAGTTGGATCTGGTTTGTGCAATGGTTTGAGTTTTTTTGGATTACGAGTTCTTAGATGATGGCCACAAAGGAATGTTAATTAGGAAAGTAAGAAAGGTTCTGCTGGGAGACGGGCAAACCACGATAATTATTGGCAGTGAGAAAGTCAGCAAAGAGCAAGTAATCAGGGAATTTATAGAGGTCTTGTTGAGAATTACCTAAATGTAATTTTTAAGGATACCTGTGAAAGAATCTTTCATAAGGAAAATGACTTAAAATGACAGTAATGTCCACTCCTATGCTTTATCCAGTGTTCAGCTGTACCTACAAGCTTTAATGAACACACAGATGAGGATCGAACTAGCTGTGAGGCCACTGAACACGTAATCACCACAAATGCCAGGATCTCTGGAAGAACCCACCAGGGGATGCCGATTCTGCGCCTGTGTGTCTGTGGAAGCTCCCAGGCTCTGGCAAGGTGATCGAGATGCACAAGAAAGCATATCTGTCTTGCTGGGCAATAGATCCAAAGTCCTTTCACAAATGGGTCAAACTGCGCACTTCAAAAACAGTTCTGTAGGAGTCTGTATTTCCAAACGCATCTCTCGAAACTGAATATTGAAATATTAAAATAAAATGACCCTTTACATTTATTTTTTTTAGAAAATAGTGGGTAGCTTTGCTCTCCTCTCTGAGATCCTGAATATCAAGTAACCTGGCAAGGAGATCATCACCACTCCGGCATACCACCTCCCTTGCACTGTACTTTGGGTTTAAACTAACATGACCAACTTCACATGAAAATGCTCTTGGAGTAGCAAAGTGCTTGCTTGGCGAAATCCACCCTCCTACTTCTGTCTGCAAAAACAGAGCTGCACAAATTCTCCTTCTGTACAGAAGAGTAGGGTCCAAAAGTGTCACTCTCTGCTATTGATAAAGCTTTAACTTTTCTTCATACGGGGTCAGTTGATGGGGTAGGCCGAATCGCCACGTACACAGTTAAAGGCTGGTATGAATACAGGATACCTTTCCTGGACAGGGAACGACACCCACTGCTTGACCTAGAAGACATGCCTGGGCTGAGCAATATGCACACCTACGGTCTTCTCGTGGGAATAGTTCTTCCATCGTAAATAAGGGCACTTCATGGCTTTTGTGGTATCATGTGTTTCCATCTTGCGGAAGTATCTCGGTAGAAATATCTAAGAAGATCATACCCTTCTTGTTCCAAATACCCTCCCTTGGCCCTGGCTGAGCTTTGAGTAAGACTGTTTGAACGGTGGAAATGGGTTGCGCTTCTCAGGCGTATTCAGAAGATCAAATCTGATTTTCTTAGACTCTGTGACCTTGTTCTGCTCCCTGCTAAGGTTACCTCTCTGTGTATCAGCAAATGGGGCTGCTACCAAAGGCAGAGGAGATTTGCGTCTGTATTTGTGTCTGTATCAAGAACAAAAGCAGTATTTGCAACAGATGTCTTCCAAAGAGCATCCTGGCTCTGACACAGGCGCTGCCCAGCCTCGCGCTAACTGCTCAGGGCCAGGCTGCCACGGTATTTAAGTGTTGGTCACCTTTGAAAGGCCGGTCTTTAACCTCTTGATCTTGTGTTCATAATGAAATGGGAGGGGTAGCAGGAACTTGCACTTTCTGATGTGGATTTTACTAATTAGTCCAAGTGCTTCTATAACACATATGGATATTTAAGGCCACGCACACCATTAATGCAAACTGCTTACTTGTAACGGAGTAAACAGCATTGGATAGACCACAGTGCTAACACCAGCAGACTCCTGGCTTGGGAGACTGTAAAAGGTTGCTCGCTGTGCCCAATGCATGTGGGAAGTAGGTTTTGCAATGGTGAACTGCATATTTTACTGGTGTCCAACGGCTGACGAAAGCAGCAGCGGTAGGTGGTCACAACAGACGGCCTCTCGCGCTGCTGCTGCTCGGAGGGGTATCGGATACTCACGTCTATAACTCGGAGCTGCAAAGCCTTGCTCTTCCCTGGCTGTCATGTGCATGTTTGGGATGGAGGGGCGAAGGGGCAGCCCAGGAGGTGGTGGTGGTGGGGTTGGTGCTTGGTGCCACCCTTGGACATGACCCATGGAGCCCTGGCTTTGTCCAGGGCAGACACCTGACGAAACAGGGTTCTTCTCCCGTTGATGAACGCTGCAAAGATCAAAACGAAGCAAGTCCCTTTGTAGCGGCGGCTGGTCTTTCGCTCTGCACCTTTTCCTGTCTGAGACTGTCACACACACTGAGGAATTGAACCACTCGGCCCTTGTAAGTGCCCCGCTGGTAGGTGCTGCCTGTAGCAATAAGGTAAATGGCTTACCAGAAGTCATACTATGAGCTGGCAGCTCTCGACATTTATTACGAAGCGCATGACACATCAGAAAAGGGCAATGGGACCCACATCTTTTCGATGCAGAAAGCAGGTGATGCAGTGGCTATGTCCTAGCTGGTGAACGTGTGCTGAGCACCGCAAGCAGACCCTGGCAGTGACAGCCTCAGCACGAAACCCAGGGGAAGTTTTTCTTATAACAGCAATTATTTGCAACGGATTTGGGAGGTCTGGCTTCAGTTCAAGCCCACATACCCACAGCCAGGAGCACTCTGACTGATGCAAGATATAGATGCAGGCTGGCAAGAGATGAGGGGGATGAAAGATGGTAAAAAAGGAGCTCTCGTCTTCCTGTTAGACACGTATTTTGAGTCAGGTGAAGCAACTGTAGCCCGATACACAAGCACACTTCTGTAAAGACTGTGGTTGTGTCCAGCTCTGCTTAAGTATTTTGTGATCAAATCGAATGGAAACTGCTCATTAGCTCCTGAAAGCCTGCGAAGACCACGTACCATTTAAGTTTCAGTTAAAATCTCCAATCTGACTAAGGTAGTATAGCAGGGCCTCAGCAATTCATGAGCTAGCTTAAAGGGAGGAGGGGATTTGCTACATAAATAAGGTATGTGGTAGATGCCAGAGACTGAAAACATTGATCTGTGAGGCTTTTCTCCATATCACTAGAGATTGTATTACTGTTGAGCACAGAAAAACAGATAACTCCTTTAAGTAGTTAATTTGAATATACAGAAGCAAAAGGAAGAGTAGGAGGAAGATGTAGGTCAAGTGCTTCAGGAAGATGCCAGGTGAATGTTCAAAGAACCGCAAGATTGGTTTTTACCCGTGTCAGAAGTAGCTGCATGCACTTCAGCTGTTGGTATGGAATTCATTTTGCTCCCATTAGAGGAAAATAAATTAAAAAAGAAAAAAAAAAAAAGAGGGAAATACCCAAAAGAGGCACTCTGTGGTGCTGCTGTGCAATTCGGGGGCACCTTGCTACAGCTGGTTGGTGTCCCTGTCTAGGACCCCCCTCCTGTGCTGCCGTCAGCCGTCCTCCCGGGCCGTCTCCGTCACAGCCCGGCTCAACAAATTGTTGTTCCTGCTCATAAGAGCATAAATGGCTGAGGCCAGCAAAGTGTTGGAGGGAGAAATTGCTTTCGCTTCCTTTTTAGTATGGTGAAGGAGTAGGATTTTATGATTGATTTCCCTGATTTCAGAGGTGTTAGAGGATGTTTGTGAGTCTGTATGGGACTGGGGAAATTTGGGAGGGTGGGCAAAATCTGCCACTAAGTCACTTTTTTTCTGAGAGGCTGAACAAAAGGGTCTTTAAAACTTTCGGGACCGCCAGACTGACCCAGAAAAAAAATCTCAACTCTAATGGCAAGGGCATGGGCAAGCAGTGCTTCAGCTTTGCTGTTTGACCTCCTCCAGCCCCGCCGGCACCAGCTGCTTGCTTTGTCACAGAAGAGGGGTTTGCATCCAGTTTAATCATGCTTAGGCCATGCCTCTGCCACCCAGCTCCTGTGATTTGGGCTGGCAGGCTTAGCCTAAGGAAAGCTTCACCAACGCAACAACTTTATTTGGGGGCTGGAGAGACCTGACCTGATGTTTATAAGGAAACTCTGCACAGACACTGCTGCCTTTTATGCAGAAACCCACTGAACAGCCATCATTAAAATGAATTAATTTTGCTTAGTCTGACTTAAAAAAACCAAAAAACAAAACCCCAAAACCAAACAAACCAAAAAACCCCAACTCCTTGCCATGAAGCAAAAAGCATTTAGCCTCTTTGTTTTAATATGATACCGTTCCTGAAAACGGTTGCGAATGTGACTTTTGCACAAGCCTGTCATACGACGCAGCAGGCTGCAATAGCCACTTCCACGGTGTGTTCCTTGCCCACGTAAAAAGTACACAATTCTTCTTCTGAGAAGGGGAAAACCTTGCGTTATTTCTCCTGTGACCTACTTGGGTCTGAGAGGCTCCATGCAGAGCAAGGCTCTGCACCTTCGCTTTGACGCTCTGCTGGTTGTACGGCTTGTAGAGGTTTTGGGGTGTTTTGGGGAGGTTCTTGCCAGCCCTTCAGCTGCTTGGTCTCAGCCAAGGCTGTGCTCATGCCATGGTCTCTGGCTTAGAGACTGCTGAGTGCAGGCAGAGGTGGGAAGAGTCAGGGCAGGAGATGTAGTAGAGCCATGGCTCGAGGCTTCGAGCTGGACGGAAAGGATAGTGGGATGGGAGGAACAGGGTGACCTCCGAATCACTGAGCTGCTCCACAAGAGCTTGTTTAGGCCAAAGGAACTAAAAGAAAGGGAAAGGAAGACCTAAACTAGGTCAAACTTGGCTTCAAAGAAGAATCAAGTGTTAATGACTTGTGCGTGATCTGTGCTGGGAAAGTTCACAACCCATTTCCACTTCGGGGTTCAAACGGTAGCGTCTGTGCACTGCACATGTTCACGGCTGAGCTGCTGCTGCAGACGATCCGCGAGAGCCTGTGAACAGGGTACCTTCCAGGAAGGCTAGGGCATGAAGGCTGGTGTCGGTGCCCATCTCCAAAACCAGTCTCAGAAGGTGCCTTTTACACAGTAATATTAAGAAAAAAGAAAAGCTAATTTAGTCTTTCTTCTCCCTGGTTCCCCTGCACGCTGCAGACTCAAACAAGGAAGAGTTTGCAGCCTGGGAAATGCCATCCATGGCTTTGAAAGTGATGAATGTGAGTTTTACTCTTCGGGGAATTTCTAACTTGTCATCTCTGAATTATGAGGTTAAACTCAGAGCAGCTACAGGGATACCCATCAAATGTGGGCAGCTGGCATTTCAAATCTTACTGGTCCTAAAATGGGAATGAATTAATTTCTTTAACTCATGCCTCCATCTACTGAGAACTTGTTGAAGGAGAGCTATGACAATCGATCTCCCCAAGGGATGCAAGAAAGCTAAAACCAAGTGATGTTTTCTCCCCAGAGCGTAAGAAGCTGTTAATTGGCAGGATATATGGCGCTGGCTATAATTTTTGAAGGCTTTGCTAATTTTTTATGGCTGCTCTTAATCACATTCCTGCACTTTATAGTTCAAGTCTTCTTGCTGAAGTCCTGAAATTGATTTAAAAGGGGACAAGACCTAATACAATCTGGTGACATAAAAATATCAGCTGGTAATCACAAGTTCTGGGAGTCATTCTCGCTTCATCCCATTTCACACTCCAGTGGAGGTCTGGTTTTGTCCACTTTGAAGCATTTTCTATAACTCAGCAGTAAAGGCAGACTAAGATTTTGTCCCTACTGTGGTGGAAACCAGGGAGGGGACTGCTGGAGCTGCAGAAGGCAGCTCTGAACTCGGTGGAGGAAAAAGGGAACAGGCAACAGTTCCGCTGGAGCTAAATCGCTATAGAAAGGTGGCCTGTAGTTGAAGAGATTCAAGCAATACTTCACTCTACAGGCGGTGGGTGTTGGTGGATGTGGAGCCAGTCAGGCCGTGCCAGGTTGTAACGCATTCGATGTATTTAAAACCTTGCAGTGAACCCAGAGAGTGATGCTGAAGGCACCCTGCAGTGCAGCTGTTTGAGGAACACCAGCCACCGCTGGAAACGAGCAGCACGATTTCATGGGAGCGCACAAAATGAAAGAGAAACTATCTCTGAGTTTGGGAGCAGCCTGCCAAAACCTCCCCAAGCCTGAAGTTTTATGGGGACTGCAAGCTCTCCAGCAGGAGGTGAGTTTTTTGCAAGAGAAGACACCTGAGGCAGGAGAGAGCAAGGCTCCTGAAGCCCAAGCCAAGCAACGTCCCCTGTTGCTGCACCGAGTGGGCGACTGTCACAGCTGGAGTAACCTCCGATGGAAAGAGGAAAGGTGCGATCCCAGCCTGGGTGAAGAAACCCAGCCTGGGCCAAGAGGATGGAGACAGCCAGGCTTTTCAGAGAGGGGAGAAACACCATCGCGGCAGAGATGGAGGGACTATCAAAACATGAATGCAAATGGGGTATTTATGGCTTTCAGGTTGGCAAGTGATGAGCACCTTAATGTCTTGCCAGAAACAATGCTCTTAATGTTAAAAGAAAAGCTGCAGGCCATGAAAAGTGAGCAAGAAGAATTCAGGGCTTTCAGGGATAAACTTAAAGAAATATGAGAGTAGGTGTATAGGGAAATGAGAGATACAATCTTCGGTTGTTTCAGGGAAAAGGGCAATCTTTTGGGGGTTGAAAATGAGTCAAACTATTCATCTTATTACTGAAGAAGCAGGGGATTAAGTGGTTTAGGAAGAATCTGGGGGTGCCTTCCAGGTCCTATGGAAGGTCTCAGCAAACTGCAGAATTTGAAACAGCCGAGGGAAAAGTCAGGTCACATCCTCAAGAGCCAACCCCTCGAGGTGGCTGAGGACACGTGTGAGAGAGCTTTCCTCCTTAGGAGGCAAAAATTGAGTACGGCCTGCAGTGAAAGTCTCTGGGAATTAAAATGGTGATCCATTCTTCCCCTGTGTCTTGTGCTTTGAGAAGGTATTTCTTGGAATAGTAAGTGGGCTACAACAATCCTGTGTGAGATGTAATTGCCTCCACGAAGCATGACAATATCCTGCAATAAAGGAGGGTAAATGGGAGCGTGAAAGACAGGGCAGTTATAGGTAAATATGGAAACTTGTCACAGCTTTAATGAGTTTTTGGGATTAGAGGGGCCCTGGGCTGCAGCCCCGTCCCCGTGCCCTCGGCGCAGTGCGGCTGGCACTCTGGCACAGCTTTACCGTCCCGAGTGACAGAGCCTGGCCCGGCCACGGATTCGGGTCTGAGCAAACCTCTCGAGGTGGCAGCTGGATTCGCACCCCTCTAACATCCACCCCAACGTGCATCGGAGCCCGCTCTTCTGGGCAGTCGCTCTCTGCCCTGACCTTGGCTTGTTTTTTCTGCTGTTAGTTGCTCTGGAGCACGCCGCTCATCCCATTGATTTTTAATAAGCTCTTGAGGAAGCGCTTCTTCGCCAGCACTTAGCAACAAGTGCCGTGGCTCTCCATCCCTCGCTGCCGCCACGTGAAACGGTCTCGAGCCCATCCGCACAGCAGAGGCTGTTGGCTCTGCCGCGTCTCCCTGCCCATCTCCTCCCCAGCCCGGACGGGAAACTCTGCACAACTCGTTCTGCATCTGAGTGACAAATGCAGCAGTAAGCGTATTGGCACAAGACATTTTCATTTTTTTCTTTAATGGTTATTCCCACATCCTCCTTCAGTCTGTGCCCTTCGAACCCGCTTCCAGTAATTAAAATGGTAATCCCAGTGTCTGCTGTTCGTTTGCCGCCTTTGTTACTTTGCCCTTATAAATCCTACGCAACCTCAAGGCTTTGATCTGCGTGTATGCTCTTCCCCTGAATAACGGTCCCAAAACATCTTCGATTAACATATTTTTAAAAAACTTGGGTTTTCTTCGGATTTAAGCATTGGTGCCTTCCGTGCTATTTAGTTCTTAGTTCTTCTAGTTATAGAATAGTTGTATTATTTAGTTCTTAACTATTTAGTTATTCTAGTTTTGCCAGGCGTATTTTTTGTACGCTTGCACGAAGGAGTGTACGGATTTGAACGCTAAGCCTTGCTACTACATTTGGGAAATTTGGTTTTGGGTTTGGGAAATTTGGTTTTGGGGTTTCTTTTGGGTCTGGGTTCACATCACTCCTAAGCCCATGCACAGCGGGGCTGCACCAGCAGCCTGGGACTGTCAGGGCTGACTGTGCCGGGGACGTGCCATGTGCCCACCCAGCCTTGCCGGTGGCCATCCTCATGGCGACGGGCCCTCAAACCTCCCGAGTATTTTTGGTCCTGCTCGGAGAACTCCTGTTATATGAAATATCCGCATCACTAGATGGCACATGTGAGCTCTTCTTGTCTGACTAGCACAGGACAGCCAGGCAGTGAGGTTTCTTCTCTCAATGTTATTTTTTATACTTCTGTGGCTGCTTCTGCCAGCAGGATATGTATAACACATCCAAACCTGCCCTACAGCCCCATTAAATACCGTCCTGCTATCCAGCGTGGCTCTGCCACCTCGCTGTTCCTCCACTCTCCATCCCAGGGATGGACTAGGATAGAGCTGTTGCTCTGCCATCCTTCGCAAGCACTAAATATAAGCCCAAGAAATACCATATAATAAATAAAGCAAATGCTTTATCTTTATAAGGATTGTCTTTTAGCATATTTTATGAATTCTGTCTTGGTATAAATAATTGCTTTTTATCATATTTTATGAATTCTGTCTTTGTATAATAACTGCCTGCAAAAATATTGGGAATCAAAGTCTAAAAACGCAGAGGAACAGCGGTCCGAGGGTCTGTGCTGGCAGGGGACAGGGCAGTGGCCGTCCCACCGCGTGGCCCTGAGCAGCTGCTGCCCTTTCTCTGGGACGTCTGTCCCCCCGCTGTCACTACAGGGGTGACATGCATCTAAGTTATGGCCTGAAGTGGCCGAAACCACTTCAGTGGTCAAACGTGGTCAAAGTGGTCAAACGTGCTTCTAAACTAAACACTAGCCCCCGGGCTAGCGTGAACATCTGCTGCTTAACGGGACCTTTGTCAGGTCCACTAAGAGGAATTATTCTGTTTATTAGGTGCCTTGTTCAGGGCTTGGCGTGCCACGTGTTGAACTTGTGGAGGAATTTCCTTCACTAAAGCTTTCAATCAAAGTTTAAGACCAAAGATTAAAAAGAGGCTTTTGGACAGACAGAAATAAAACACTTGGATCAAAAGAGAGTAGAAATTGGTAGCAGTAATTATAATCAATGAAATAAGGAGGCTGATGTGTATGTGCAGGCGTGTGTACGGAGTCTGAGGGCAGTGTTTATTGTCAACTTCTGCCTTATTCTTTCATAATAATTTAACTCTATTTCCACACTGCGACCAATGTCTCTCAGAGCTGAGAGGAAAATTGCCTTTTCCTTCTCTAAGGTGGAGTAGATCAAAGAGCAGAATTTCTTCCAAAAGGGGAAACCCACATCCTTACAGGATGCTCTGCAAGCTCCTATTACTGTCCTGCTTGCTGGACTTAATCCAGGCTGGATGCAGAAAGGAAAACAAATCCCTGCCGAGCTCTCGAGGCCAGCATCCCCGGGAGACGGGCTGCTCCCAGCCTCAGCAGAAGTGCCAGACATCGGGTAATGCTTTGGCTTGTGTTGGGAAATAACGTCTGCTCCAAACCCCATTGGGATCCATGAAAAGGCTGCCCTGAGCTCAGCTTAATGCAGTGAAGCATCTGAACTATTTTCTCACCTGTGTCTGAGGAAGCAGGTGGAGGTTTTGCTCTGATCTTCCCTCCAACGTGGAAAGGGAAGCCCTCCTCACCTCTCCCACATGGACTTA
This sequence comes from Ciconia boyciana, assembly GCF_034638445.1. Taxonomy (NCBI): domain Eukaryota; kingdom Metazoa; phylum Chordata; class Aves; order Ciconiiformes; family Ciconiidae; genus Ciconia; species Ciconia boyciana. Next base: position 3,388,220 of record NC_132942.1, on the reverse strand, counting down.
ATTTGCAAAATCTTTTGCGCCGTCATTTTGCGGCATTTGCACCCTGCACCTGCCTTCATTTTTGTATAAACGCCAAACCAGAAATTTTAAGGATTCTTGGCTGGAGTGGCTCACTGGCCCTCCCCGTAAGGCTCAGTGGGGTGACCCCAAGGCGACTAGCAACGCTCATCACCAGCTCTAGAAAATATTTCTTTGGGAATAAACCTTTTTTTTTTAGGTGTTTCTACACATGCAAAGCAGGCTGGAAAGGAGGGCTCCCAGCCAGCACTTTGCATGAGATCCTTGGCTGGAAAGTGTGAACTGTAACGACCATAAAGAGCCCCTTTCTGAGGAGCCTGGAGCAGATGTGGTGACAGACTTTCTCAGCAGCGCGGCACAGCCTGCTCCCCCGACAGCAGGATCTGTGCTCTCTGAGGAATACCCCTTCGCAGCTGAGCCATCTTCTTTCATCTTCCAGAAAAAAAACCAACCCTGTTTCCCAGAGCAGCCCCCCAGCTTCAATTGCAAACAGCCATTTGTCTTGTGCTAATGCAGTCCTCCCGGTCCTGCAAGGGATGGGATTACAAGTGCACTTGATACCCAGCTTTAATCTGATGCCAGGACTTGCTCAAAAGGCTGTGAAAGGTCTTTCCTCTTGCAGGCTCCTGACCATGTAATCCTTCCTCTTGAGTTTCTGATATTACATCCCTGCTATTCTTGCCAGTCAGTTGTTGGCCAGTCCTAATATTTTGAGTTTTTTGAAGAGGAAAACCCAAGTGTTGTGGAATTGAAACTAGAACTCTGGCTATTCCTGTGTAACGCCAAGGACAGGTCTAAACCCACAGTGAGGTGGGAAGGACCCACTGGCCACCTCTGGTCCTCTCCGTGGGTGCTTTGCTTCTCTGCAGTACTGTGTGGGAAGGAAACTAAAAAATGCAGCTCGTTGGCATGGGCTGTTCTTCCGTGAATCAGAGATGCCCCTTTCTGCCATGGGAAGAAGTAGCTCAAATGGAAAAGCTGTATATAAGATAATATCCACTCCAATTGGCACCCTGTATACACCCTTCTGTATGGGTGTACCTGTCTTACTTAGGACATCCAATAACTTAATGAATGCTATTGATTACACTAAATAGGTAAAATTATTCTGCTGTCCAACTCCGATGGTAGTTTCCACCATCTCCTTCAGTGCTAAAGAGTCATATCCACTGAGCAACAGCAGAAGCAATTTGTCACAACGCTTAGAGAAGATCTCGTTTATATACTCAGTTTTATCTGAAGGAATTTAAAGACCTGTAGTCTAAACCTACGTGTTCTATTTTATTCGGTACTGAAACTACAGCTGCATTTGAGGCTGGGGATGCGCACACATAAGCCAGCCACATTCAGATTTGATCTCATGCATTTGGTTTAACGGCACAGAATAAACACTGCAGCTGATGAACAGATGCTTTTAGTTTAGTTTTGTTTTTTTAAAAAACAGTGTTACATTTTGTCTGTATTTGCAGGAGTATTCAGTCAGGCAGCCGAAATATGACTTGAGTAAATAATCACTTAAATAGAGCTGAACCACTCGCATTTTTTTGGCAAATATCAATCCAATGTGAATATTTTGCTGCCAAGCCCCTGTTTGCTTCCAGCAGTCTTCTAGTGCTTAAACTTCATTTGTGAAGATGACAAAACCAAGCATCCTCTTAGCTCCAGCAGTCCTTGTTTGCCAGGGTGAATTTTTCTTGAACATTTTACATGGCTATGAAACCTGCTGCCGTGCCAATGACGGCAGTCAGTGGCGAGCCCCGGCGGGCTCTTCCTTCTCTGAGTCTCTCGTCCATCGCTGCAGCTCCCTGGCAAACATGCTGAGGATGAGCCACGATTGCACGTTTGATACCTAGCTAATCCGTTGTGCGAGGGCTGGTTTCTCTCGAACCAGTTTTCAATGTGAAATACCAGATATCTTCCTTTTCTGACCATGTCCTTGCCTGGGAACACCCGGCAGCGAAGCCTGAGCTGTGCTCGGTGGCTTTTGGTTGCATTTTGGGATGGTGTGTGCAGAATGACCCACTGCACACCCGACCCCCCTCCCGTGATCCAGCCCCACGGGGCCAGGCAGGCGTCATTGCAAGGTGCTTCGTGTCTCTGTGTTCCCTCTTCATTGCAAACACATTTCCCGGCGAGGCTGGAAATCTGACTCGTGCTCTGCTTTGCAAATAGGTTCAGTAGCCAGCGGCCAGAAAAATCTCTCACCTAGAGGCCAGCTTCTGCCATCCCCACTGCTTGTACCTTATTTGAGGAATAGTTTTCTTCCAATTCTATTCAGCAGTCTGGTCCTGGACAAGTAAAAGAAGTGTTATACTGTATTGCTAATAATCATGTTTGCAGCCCTGTAACCACTATGTGGAAGACTTATCTGCCAAATTAATACCAATGCTTCCTGAATTTAAATAGCCTACGAATAATGTTTTGCTTGGCATGTATTTATCACCTATTTATCTTACATACCATATCTTTGCTGCTTCTCTAATGCTGCTTTCAAGACAAGATAATCAGGTATATTTAGGAAGTACTGTGGCTTGTGAAAACTTTGGTTTTGATTTTTCTTTTTCCTGAGAAGTGCAGAGGGCTGTTGTATCATTCAACATCTGCAGAAGAAATGTATGCCAGGAGGGCATGGCTTCAGCTTCTTTCCTCTTTTCTTCTCTGAAGACCTCTTCGGTATCTGCAGTCACAGCTCCTTGCAATGATGCCACGCTCGATGCCTCTGTGTCACTCACCGCTTCCCCGTGGTTACTGATATCATCCATGCTCTGTCCTCAAAGAAACAACAACTCCAGCCAGCCTTGCCTGACATATTAAATTTCCAGCTCTCCCCAAACGATTCAAGTTGTAAAAGCCGTGACATGTGTTTTGACAGCCCGCACCCACGGCTGAGGGTGCGTATCACCTTCCCCTCTCCCCGGCCCGGGGAGGTGCACGTTTGCCTCCGCAGAGCGAAGATGAGGATACCGAGACCACGGGAGCTTGTGCTCCTGCAAACAGCTCTGTTTGAAGCAGACTACTGGTCCAGGACAGGCGCGAGAGAAAAGTGTTGCAGCCTTTGCAACTTTTGTTTGGAGTGAAAAGGAAAATATACAGTGACGGAGAGGCTCTTGGCTTTGATCATTGCTGGTTACGGGAAATAAAAACATAACCCAAAGGGAGTGAGCGAGGGGCGTAATAATGTCAGGTCAATCTCTTTGTTATTCTCCGAGATCAAAAGAAGCTGGGGGAGTTTAGCTTTTATTGCCTTCCCCTTTTGTTTTCTGCTTTTTGGCTTCCTTCCTTAAAAATCAATACAGCCCTCTCTGGGCTTGTAACAGCCCCGTGCCCCCACCCCTGCTAGCCCCAAGCCCGCTGCAGACTGTGTGGCACGGCGCTGGCGTAGCACACCAATCAGGGATGCCCATCGCTGGTCAGCCCGCTGCGTGCTACTTCAGTAGAAATACTAAAATAAGCCTTTCTTCTGTGCTTTGAACTGGGATTTATTCTCCCAGCGGAGCTCGCCCTGCCGCCTTGATGAAGGGCCCTTGAGTGCAGCCGGGAGAGAGCCTGAACAGGGCTCCATCGCGCCGGAGATGCGCTGATCCTCACAGCATCCATCCACAGAATTCAATTAATAACATCTTTTTCCTTTGTTACCAGCTCTGGTGGTTTTGTCAGCATCACAAAGGATTGAGCCTGATGCACTGGGGAAAACCAGGTTCTGGGCTGGTTTATCTTCCTAGGGCAGAATATAAACTTCTGTGGGTCCGTATCTTGATTACGGAGCTGAGTGGTGCCTGGAAACTCCAGGAGGGTGATGGGCTGGACAACTGGGAATGGGAACAACTAGCGACCTGTCTGACCTGAGCCATCCCTGCTGGTCATCCAGAATCCCCGTCACCGCACAGCCGCATTTTGAACCTGCTCGTCCCGCTCCCTGTGTTTACCCCAGGGTGCCTTCAGCCTGCCTGTCCTGGCTGCAGCTGGGCTGCTTTACGTGGTCACTGTCCTGGCTGCTTGTCCCAGAGGTCCTCAAGGAGGATCATCCCTGGAGGTATTTAAAAGCCGTTTGGATGAGGTGCTCAGGGACATGGTGTAGCGGTGGACTTGGCAGTGTTAGGTTTACGGTTGGACTCGATGATCTTAAAGGTCTTTTCCAACCTATACGATTCTGTGATTCTGTGATAACTTGCACAATTAGTTGGTCCATACTCTGTTTTGTGAAAATAACTGGTTAAAATCACTCATCTATTTTTAAGAGTTTTAAAGCGATTCAGATTGTCTTGAGAGAATGGGGAAGGAGGGAGCAGTGCCGTGCGTGGGTACGAGAGGGCTGAGCCCCCAGGGAGGAGCAGGGGTGGTGCTGAGGGTGCCCGGCACATCCCGGCTCAGCCGCAGCCGGAGCGGCGCGTGGGTTTGTGCTGGTGGTGCCTGCCCGCAGCTCCTGGGCTCCCGCCTGGCAGCAGTCCCACGGCTCGGGGTTAGGGGTACAGCCAGGCGGCCCTGCAACCCCCCTGCAAATGGTGGTTTGCTGATGCACACAGATACGTGGCTGTACCGATGGTGGCAAATAACCACTTATGCTCATTCTCAGAGACGAGAAGCAGCCCGTTTACACTGGTCAAGCTAGAAATTGTTTATTGTGATATACAGGTGCCCCAAGGAGCACTGGAGCTATGTAAGCAACCCCGATGCGGTGTTTTCTGCGGTGGAAACAACCTGTCCTCTGACGTGGGCACAGCAGGCAGTAAGGGCTTGCCTCCGAGCAACAAAACTTGGTTTGAGTTTATAAGCATAAGAGGCATGAAGATGTGTTTAGATAGTGTGATACCGAACAGCAAGGCGTCCTCGCTTATTTTATCCTTCCATCAGCGTGTTCTTGACTGATTATAAATGAATTCCTTGCAAGTTAACAAGCTGAAAACATTTTTGTTATTAAAGAGAGCCAAATCAAACTCTACCGAACAAATACATCTTGCATCTATGGCTAATCAGTTTTTCAGCTATTCAAACATGATATGTGATATGAATGAAGCTGCAGTTGAATTAGACCTAGCTGTTCATGCAAAATTCACAAGCTGCAAATGAGCAGCAGGACAATTTTTTCCTCACAGCTTCGTTTTAGGCAGCTAAATTCTTTTGGGAGGCAGAGGGAAAAAATGACAGTTTTGCATATTTTAGCTATATAAATGTGCTTAATGAAAATAGTATTTACTGATCCCATTTTATGAAGGAATTGAATCAGAAGCATACTTTGCAATGCAGAAGGGCTGATCCTCCCACCTCCTCGCCACTAACTGCTGTGCAAAACAAGCGTAAAGCTGTGCCCCATCAGAAGGAGCACAGGGCCGAGCGCGGTGGGGAGCCCAGCCCCATTACTAGAACCCGATGTTGTTGGTACCTGCAGCGAAACTCCACTGTGATTTATTCCCCGTTCATTCGGTATGAAATAGTATCAGAACCAGGCTCACGGCTATATCCATGAGTGATACAGGACAGAGCTTAAAAATAATCCTTTGGCTGACGCGCAGATTTATATAACAAAGGGTGGGTCAGCCAGATTTTCCAGCAAACTGGTGTTAAAAAAGCCTCTCTGAGTGCTCAAGACCTAAAGCTTGTGACGACAAGGAACATTTAGATGGACCTTGTATCTGAACTATTTGTGACATTATTATTTGTCAAATCTGTTATTATGGATTCCCTTTTATTCCATTTTCACCTGGTAAAATAAATTAAGAGGTAGCATTACCAAAAACCACAGGCTGCCAAAATAAAAGAGGGAACTGACATTTAGAGCATTTTGGTGATTTCTTACACTTTGAAGGAGTCTCTAAAATTTAAACCGAAGTCACAAGCACAGATTTTCTCCCTTGAGAACAGCGAGTGTAATCCTTCAGTTCATCTGGCACTCGCCAGGATAATCTACAGCGCATAGCCTGTATGAAAAATAGAGCCCAAGAGAGCAGCTGACACCGATGCCCAGCTCCATATGAGGAGATTTGCTGCCATCTTTTGGTAGATGCATGTTCCAGAAAGCCATGAAAAATTATCTCTGCACAGATACTAAGCGTCTTCTCCCTCTGCTCGTTCTTAGCCCACCTGCGGCATCGCCTCAGCCCCTGCTGCAGAGGCAGCCCATGAAAATTCCTCTCAACCGCTGGTACCCTCAAGGAGACCCTGAGCACCCCGAGCGTGCCTGTGGGGCTGGGAGGGATAAGTGGGGGGCACGGGGCCTGGGTGGTTTCTTCTTGGTCTTGCTGGTGAAGGGGAAAGGCTCAGGCAGAGACTGCGGGGATGAAAGCCCAGAAGGAGGAAGCTGAACACTGGGGGAAAACCAGAAAAGTCAAAAGCAGGGGAAATAGCATGTGTGCAAGATGGATTTTCACAGTAACGTGGTGAGGGCTTGGCTGCTGCCTTGTTACTGCTGCTGCAGGTGCCGGTCAAAGGTTTTCCTGTGCCCATAGCAGAGGGGACATCCCGTGAACCGTCCGGCCCCCACCTCCACCAGCACCCGCAGCAGGAAGGGGCAGGCAGCACACCAGCCTGCGGTTGCGGTCATGTCACACGCCGGCTGCGATGGATCTCTGCCGGCGTCCTGCCCCGACCGTGCTGCAAGTCCTCTGTACTATAAAAATCTCCTGAGCTAGAGAAAGGCTGTAGGGAACAGGCAGCAATCTCTGCACGCTTGCAGGTAATATAAGAGTTTTTTATGCCTGGAGGTACTAAAAGAATACATTTGAGATGGGGCGGCAGCGGGGATGATGCTAGGGGAGGGAGCAAGGTGGGGAGGCAGCGCTCTACAAATCACGCTTGTTGTTGCGCGATTTACCTTTGCAGCGGGCAAAGAGCTGGGGCTGCACTCGCTTTGGCAGGTTGAGGAAATGCTGCTTGGGCCAAAGGGATGATGGGGATGTCCCACTCCCCTTTGGTCCTGCTCCCCTCCGGGGTCTTGCCTCCGCACTGGCAGCCCCCTCTTTTCCCTCGCTCCTCCGACTCTTGGGTGATGGGGTTCAATGCACCCTAGCAGAAAGCCACCCAGCTGCTTTTGCTGGGCTAGGGTTTTTTCATGGGCCAGTGAGTGAAATCAGCCCAGGACAGGCTCCGACAAGCCCCAGAGTGTGGGGGAAGAGGGGAGGCACGGGCTGCTGCGAGCGGCAGAGCGGAGAGGCTGGGCAGAGCGGAGAGGCTGGCCGAAGCCAACACTTCACCCTGATTGAAACCCCATGCTCTGGTTGGGACACCAGTGCTCGTAGGGTTTCCTTGGCAGCCGGATCAACAAAATGGCTGCGGTTAGAAGTAACTCTGCAAATTTGAAAGAGACCTCGTTTCAGTTATATGTTTCTGTTCAACATAAAGCCCTTTGCAAGGTTTATTTAGTTTGATTCAAAGGTCACAAACGCCGTGTGTGCGTGTGCTCCAGTCGTGTTTCTGAGCAGGATGTCGCTGACCTCCGCTCCCGGGGTGTGCTGGGGCACGCACCAGTCTCCTGCTGTGGGTCCAGCCCTGCGACGGCCGTGGGAGCGGTGCCTTTCTGGAGAGATGCTGCTGGGAAAGCAAAGGCATGAGCCAGGCGAGAGCACGAGTGGGGAAACCGGCTCTCGCCATCTGTTCCCACTGTGCAAGGGAGAAAGAGTAGGAAATAATTCATTGTAAAAAAACCCAACAAAGTAAATAAGAGTGCACATGGGTGGGATGTGCACTCTTAGCGACGATTTCTTTTTCTAACAAAAATCTCCCCTGGATGCTGGGGCCAGAAGGGTGACTATCAAGACCACCAAGAGTTTCCTGGGTGGGATGATTCTCCCGTTTATCTTGTGGCTGATGCTCTGAGCTCTCCAGGAGCCTCCAACAGCGAAGGACTGGATTTATATCTCATCCTGAAAGCAGCACAGCTTCAGCCTCTGTTCCTCTCTGATAGCACAGCACTCCCCGCCTGACCTTCCGTCACCAGGACAATTTCATTCTGGACTCAGCCCCAGCTTCCCCGTAAGCCGTGAGGGCTGACTCATGTGTCTGAGGGGGAGTTATGAAAGATGTAAAGCTCCCTAATTCACTGGAGCATCTCCGTGCCCCGCGGCTGGTCCCTGCCTGAGGAGGCTCGCTGCCTCGCTGCCGCCCCGTCCCTCCAACAGCTCCCTTGGACGCTCACCGTCACACACGGCTTCCCCTGCTCCAAGGCTCTCCCGAACTCTCCCTTCCTCCTCTCCCGCCGCTCTTGGCCCAACCAGAATATCGGGAATGGGAATTCTAACTAGATGGGGAGTTAGAATGTAACTGTTTCTAGGTAATTCTAATTTAACTAATTCTAACTAGATGGGGAGTTAGAATTTAACTATTTCTAGGCAACACTAATTTAACTAATTCTAACTAGATGGGGAGTTAGAATGTAACTGTTTCTAGGTAATTCTAATTTAACTAATTCTAACTAGATGGGGAGTTAGAATTTAACTATTTCTAGGCAACACTAATTTAACTAATTCTAACTAGATGGGGAGTTAGAATTTAACCGTTTCTAGGCAACACTAATTTAACTAATTCTATCTAGATGGGGAGTTTCCACCAGGGCTGGGGGTCCCGCTGCCTAGGTGCCCCGGACCCGCAGGCTGCAGGTGCCCCGGGTCGCTCCGGGGCTGGAACCGGTACGTCTCGGCGATGCTGTGCCCCGGGGCCGGGGGGCTCCCGCTGCCTCTCGGGGAGCATCGCCCGGTGCCGGACCCGGAGCCGGTGCGGTTCGGGGTGCCGGTGCCGCCCGGGGAGCGGGCGCCCGGCGGCGAGGAGCGGGCGCCCGGCCGGAGCCCCGGCGCCTCCCGGGCAGCGGCTCCCGCCGCCCGCTGCGGCGGCAAGGCCCGCCCCGCCGCCCTCCCCTCCCCTCCTCCCTCCTCCCTCCCTCCTCCCTCCTCCTCCTCCTCCTCCTCCGTCCCCGCCCGCCGTCACGCAGCCGCCGCCGCAGAGGCCGGGAGGCGCCGGGCAGGGGCAGCCGCCGCCGGAGGAGGCCGAGGCGGGAGCGGGAGCGCGGCGCAGGCTGCTGCCGCCGCGGCGGGGCCAGGTAGGGCGGGGGCGGGCGCGGGAGGTCCCGGCCACGGTCCCCGGGCCGCCCTCGGAGCCGCGCGGGGCGGGGAGCCGGCGAGGCGGGTCACGGGTGGGAGCGGCGGGAATCCGCAGCGAGCCGGGAGGGTTCAGCCATCCGCGGCCCGTCGGACTGGGAATAACTGTTTTCTGACGTAATGCTGGCCGTTACGAAACGAGGGCCGTTTTCGAGGCGTGGGGTGCCCGTGGCATCGGAGGGCGGCGAGGCGGTGGCACGCGGGGACGCCTTGCCCACGCGTGGGGCGATGCCCTCGGCCGTGGCTGGGAGGCCGAGCGCGGGTCGGCCCGGGCGCTGGCCCCACGGCGGGGATTTGAAGGCCGGTTGGCCACGGAGGAGCGTGCAGGTTTCCTGACAAACACGGCCGCAGGTGGGGATCGTTCGTCAGCGTCCCGGGGAGCAAAGGTCGTGGGTGGCGGGTGGCCGCGCCTGCCCGGATTTGGCACCGCTTTAGCGCTGACGTCCCCGCCACCTCGCTCGTCCGAGCCCCTGGGATGTTTTTTTGCAGGTTGGCGAATTCATCCTGACGTGCATCACAAACCCAAACCCCACTCCAAGCAGCCAAACCGATTTTTGTTTCGTTTTATTCTGCTTATTCTCAAAACGTAGCGCTTTTCTTGGGGGGGAATAATGTCAGTTTAAACATCTCGAGGACTCGGTTTTCCCCTCCCAAACCAAGCGGGGAGCACTGTGCAGCCACAGCAGCAGCGGTGCAATTGCCTCCATTCTGCCTCGTCACAGCCCTGGCTGGGAACAACTCTTGCTGGAGGGTGATCGACTCATTCAGTCTTTGGGCATTTGTAAAAAAAAAAAAAAAAGTAACAAAATTTTCTGAAAACGAAGCGGAGCTGACTCATCCTTACTGACCGACGCAGGGTTGTGTCTCTGGGGAATATTTACAGCGATGCCGGCTGAAGCAGATCCCCATCTCGTTTCTCAGACGGTCTAGTGAGGATCAGAAGCGTGTTGCATTTTGTTTTGTTCGGTGCAGTGGATGGTTGAATAATCACCTGTCTCGTGGCATTTCATCTATGAAATTTTGCCAGAATTCCTTCAGAAAAGGGCTTTTGCACTACTGCAAAGACATTCCCGAATAATCCCTCCCCTCAGCCCTCTCCGTTGAAGGTTTACGCTGATCCACAGTCTGCACCTTTTCTTCCTGCCCACGTTTCAGGTGGTGTGGGGGGGTGTGACGGTGTGTGGGGCATCGCCGTCGGTTGCCATAGCACCAGGAGCGATGTCCCCAGCCCTGGCTCTCCGGGATGCAGTCAGGATGCACAGGCGAAGGCCCTCGTGTGTTTGGCGTCTGCTGCAGGTAGAGAAAAACCCATCCACCGGCTCCGTAGCCTGAGCTCCGGTGCGGTGGATGCTCCTCATCGGTGTGAGAGTAGCAAGCTGTCAAATTGTGCTGGAAGACAAAATGCCGTTTTAATTAGTCATCCCCATTGATCTGGCGCTGGGTGTTCCTGCAGCGGTGCCGGGAGCGAGGGACATGTCCCTTCTTGAGCGCTCTGCTGGGGCGTGCGCCAGCCTTGCCCCTGCGCCGTGCTGGTGGCACGGGGTGGGACAGCAGTGCTGCTCATCTCCTTCTCTGCAGATATTTGAAAGAAACAGATAGTTAGCCTGAATGTTTCATTTAACGTACAGGGTATGTGTTTTTTTGTTCTTCCCTTGCAGTTTTAGTAAGTACAGTAGCGACAGCAGGCTGCAATATCCCCCCAACTTTGTTTAATTGATACTTATATGTGATAGTTTAATAAGGGGTTGCCGTACAACGTTGTCGTTCTTAATTTATACCCATGCAATTAAGAGCAGGCTCTTTCTTTCTTTAATTCCATAAATACTAGTGTAGACTAAATCATAATATTGACATTTGCTTTTAAGGCGTTTATCTCCTCTATCGTCCTGTGTTTACTGGGCTACAGAGATACTGCATAAACCAATCTTTAAAACCTAAATCTGCTCCATCACGTATGTAGTTCAAAAGCAAAGCTGCGGTAGGAAGGCTGTGATCCTGCGAGTGTCAGAGGGACGCTGCATGGGTTTACTAATACCTGCATGAAAGAAATTGTGGACTCCCGAGTCTTAAATTTTGAGTCATAATGGTGCATGGATTATATGATGTCGGCACAGTAGCAAGTCGGGGCAAAAAGCGTTGTTAAGTGTTGTGTCCCATAATGCAGAGTATTTACAAATCACGGGCTTAACTGGCTTCTCAAAAGACTTGTGAATGTGCCGAACTTGATGTTTGACCTCAGTGGGACTACTCATGTGTTTACGGTTAAGCGTGTTTTCAAATCTCTGCACAATTAGGCTTCTGAACCTGATTCAAAGCAGACTGTAGTCATGACTTGGATGGGTTTGGGACCCGGATCATAAAACCCAAACTGTGGAGCCAGCACCATGCTCACCTGGCAGCCTGGGATGTCGGACGGTGGGACAGGGTTACCGGTGCTGTGCGGAGCTGGTGGCTCCGGCCAGCCTGCCCTGGCACGTGGAGAGAGCTGGGCCCTGTTCTGCCTGAGAGCAAAAGCACCGTCCTTCGTGGTCTGTTTATTGATACAACATACGTTGGTTGGGAAATGACACTGCACAGGCTGGGGGTCCAGAAAGGTGCTTAAAAGTTGCTTCATACCAAGGAATATTTTTTTCCTTTCAGGAAGGAGATAAATGAGAAGTAAATTAAGCAGGTTTTTTGGATCGTGAGGCAAGAGACCCTCGTGCGCTTTTTTTTCCTCATGCAGACAGACTGTACCTGGTCTCATAACCCGATGCTGCCTGTCCTTCCCGGCTCACACGCTGGTGGGACGCGTCCCCGGCAGCTCTTCTGTGCCAGTTCTGCAGTTATCATCTTCTCAGGGGTACCGCTTGTGGAGACGGGGAGCTGAAATGGTCAGAACTACTGTTACCACCAAGAAATGGTACACGAGTTCAAATTTATTAGGAAAAATGTCGCTAGATTAAGGTTAAATCCAACCTTTTTATTTTCTTAGCCTTGAATCTGATAGACTCCCATTGTCTCTTCGTGGGAATTTTATTCTTATCCTGGATTTTATTCTTATCTTAAATTTTTAGATTGCTCCTTCCCCTTATGTAAATATAAAGTTGATAAGTCTATGTAGGGAAACTTTAACTTAGCCACGTAAGAGAGTTATCAAGCAGAGATGAGTTTTCCTTTGGTTGCAGCCAGTCCTTACATTTGCCAAGGGCACCCCAGGGGTTTGCTGCCTGTTGGGCTGATTTGGATTTAATTGCCCAGAACTGCATTGTAGGGTGAAAACTTTGCCGTCTGTGATGCTGGAAAATATTCAAATTTGGCCTGCTGGAAGTGCTTTGTCTGTAATGAAATCTTCACTAGGGCTGGCTCTTGGGTCCTGCAGCTCCAAAGGAAGCTCCCTATTTTCTCCCTATGGCAGTTATAAACCGGGCGTTCATGGAGCAGCGCTCGGCGCCAACTCCTCGCTTCAGGTGTTCCTCAGTCATGACTTGTGCTGCAGTATTTCCTACTCAAGAAAATAAAAATATTCTCCTACTTGGAACACGTTATATGTATTCTACTTGGCCTGCTTTGTGCGGGAGTTGAGGTACGTGGTCACTCTGAGCTATTTGCACAGTTGGACAAGGATAAAAGCAATGAATTCATTTCAGCCCTAACCTAATCTGAGTTAATGTGCTGGGATCCCACTGGTGAAAAGCAAGGGCACTTGGCCACGGCCATTCCTTGATCCCTTAAGAGTTTGAATCCTTGTTAAGCATGCTTGTCTTACAAGTGCACTCGCACAGGATGTAATCAGTTTTGTTTTCCATCTGTTAAACAAGAGGCTTCTGATTAGCCAGTGCAAACAGAAATAATTATTTTTGTTCTTGCTGACAACAGCAAGGTTAACCACCACATACCTAGCTTGTAGTGTTTTCCACACTCAGCAATTTTAAACACCTTGCTCTGTGTGCATTACATGATTTGCCTTACAACCAGCAGGGATTTGGCTTTCGGTATTGTCCCTTAATTATAGTAATTGCCTAAGTGGAGATCTCGACATCTCCCACTGTCCTACAGCCGCAGCCCAGACTGCAGCAGTGGGAGCAGCCTGTCACAACTCATCCACCCGAGGAGCCTGGCCACATCCAGTGGCGATGATACACAGACGTCAGCGGGAGCAAAACTTGGCTTTGTGGGCTTGGATGAGGGAAAAACATAACCTACAAAATCCAAACCAAAAGCATACAGCATTCAGTTTTCAAGAAAATATTTTTATTTTATGAAGTGACTCAAAGGGGCTGTTGATAAAATATATCTGGTAGATTCCAAAGTGCAGCTGGCAGAGCAGTGCATTATCTTCCAAAGTAATGCTTATTTGATTTTCAAGTGTACGGATTTTTAACATTTTTAATTTTTGATGATGCTAAATGGAAATACCCATCAGAGGGTTCTCATGAGACTGGGCTGCTCTGGCAGGGAAGAAACGTTTCCTGAACACATACAGCCCGTAGTGAACCCTCCCAGCCCTCTCCGGAGTCAGAGCTGCCTTAGCTCTCACTTCAAGGTATGATCTCCAAGCAGAGCATTGTACTCTGCTTCTAGTGACTTTGATAAGGAGCAGAGGAATTACTTAAAGAAATCTGTTAATACTTGGTTTGGGGTTTTGTGTGTGTGTGTGTGTGTGGTTTTTTTGTGGTTGGCTTTTTTTTCTTCCCTTTTGTTTTTTTTTAAAGGGTGTTTAAAGATGTGGTTCTGTGTTTCCAGAACCACATCTGATCAACTGTTAAAATGCTTTCTCCTGTAGAGAGTGGTGCTTATAAACATTAAATCCCAGCTTTCATGCTCGCACAACAAACAAGGAGAGACGTTTAGGTCTAATATAAGCAGCTAAAACTGCTTTGGAGTATGGATTTTATTTTTTTTAATAAATGTAACTGTTTAGCTGCTTACATATTTGGGGCTGCAACTTATTACTGAACTATACCTGGAAAGAGATGACAGGACTTCTTGATGCATCCAGGTAGTCTCCACAACTGAAGCTACATCGTATTATGCACCCTTGTATCCTACTTTATGTATGTTCTGAGAAGACTGTTTGCTTTTATTTAGCCAGCAGATCTGTTTTGTTCCCTCTAGGATAGAGATTCTGCATTTATGCAATAGCAGTATCCTGCTGTAACAGGCAACAACTTGTTGGATGGAGTGCTTGAGGCGTTGAGTGACTGCTGAAACTCCCTATCTGATATTCGTGGGGTGATGTGCTTGCCCAGAGAACTGCATCCAAGTCTACAGCCAGCAAGACTATTAAGAGCACCCCTCGTGTTCAGAGCTAGCTGTTTGGTTTGTGGTTTAAAGGAATCGTTTTCTGCTAACGTTGAATAGTCTGGAGGAAGGATTGGCAGGCAATTTTTTAACGCATTTGCACGCTTGTGTAATAAACTGCTTGTTACTTTGGCATAACCAAAAAGTTTGGGAATATGGAATTTTAGTGTAACATCTGGTATTGAGAGGGCCAGCTTTATAAGTATGCTTTATCTCCTTTGCTTTTTTAAAATTAAGTCTTGTCTATAAAGACAGAAGGTGTACACCATTTCACATTGTTTGACTTTGCTTCCCTAGAACAAATGACTGTACTTGGATAAGAAAGTAGATTTGGTTGGTTTGTTCCTCTCAGGATCACCTTTTCTCCTCCGTATACGACGAGACAGTTTTCTCAGTGGCTGAGAAAATGGCATGCATTCATATCTCTTGCAGGAGGCCACTGAACTAAGAATGGTCAGGGGCTGCTGAAGATGGGAAAGTGAGGAGCTACAAGGCCATGTGGGCATCCCTACCGAACAAACCATGATGGAGAAAGCTGCCCCCGCAGTGTCCCCGCCGTTGGGCCGCCGCCTGGCTCCAGGCTTTGCAGAGAGCTCTAGTCTGCTTGTGGCCGCTGAAGCGGGGTTGTGGCTACCCTCCTGACTGCCTGACTTCCCAGCGCAGCATCCCTTCAGTCTTAATTTCCCTCAGCAAGCTCATTTTTTTTCCCAGTTGAGGAACAGAAAAAACACTTAAAGGTCAATGTCTAAGGAGACACCTTAACCCATTAACAGCAGTAGCAAAGTCAGAGAAAACTGAAGCAGAAGAATGACCATTCGTCGATTTTTCTAACATAAATGTTATCCATTTGCTGCTCCGAATTGGGGGGAGAGATGGTCCTGATGCTAGGTGCTCGTCCTGGTTAGATTTCCTGAGTGGATGACTTGGGGCCCTAATGCTTTGCGTCGGAATGCATAGATCTGTTGCAAGAAGCAGGAGAAATGTTTCCAAGAAATGGTTTTAAAAAAATAAGTTGTTCGTTCGTGCAGTTGTAAGAGAACAACAGTTAACTCTTTGGAAAGGCATAGACAATTTCTTTTTTTTAATATATATTTGTTCTGCAACCTCTTTCTCATGTTTGGTGGCAAATGCGTGGTAATTGCTTCTGCTGGCTAATGAGCAAAATCAAATCACATTATTTGCTATAGCTGCTTTCTTCAGGCTGTATTTAATTGATAGGTGGTGGACAGAAAATAAAACTGGCTGAAATGGGCTAAGTTTCTTGTTGCATAAATGAATTAAGTAAGTTTCTGAACACTGTAATTTCCCTTTTGTTTTGTTTGGGTTTTTTTTTTTTCAGAAAATGGCTGTTCCACCTGCTTATGCTGATTTGGGCAAATCCGCCAGAGACGTTTTCACCAAGGGATATGGTAAATAAAGCCAAAATAAGTTTGGTCTTTCGCTGTCTGCCTGATTCCTGAAACTGTTAGGATTTTATTACTTTTCCCTGATAAATATTCCAGTCATTTCCATTAGAATCCAGAGAATTTTCTATCATAGCTTCACATTGCCCTGGCAGTCTGGAAAGGGAGGGTAACTTACTTTGCTTTTGACAAAATTCCTCCTGTTCCCCATAGGACTGTTGTCTGTTTTGAAAGAAAATTGTGTGTTGCATTTTGACTGTTTCCTTCTATCATGAATAGGATCATTGATGTCAGTAGTTTGCTTATGAACAAAATGCTGCTCAGTATGAATAAAGACATTATTACCTCATTTGGTGCCAATTAAATTGCTGAGGTCAGTAGGATTAATCGGTCAAGTGCTATCTGAAGTGAGTACGAGCTGCATAATCTGCTTCATAAAAACACATGGTTTGATAAATGTACCCTTGGTTTATTTTTTTAATAGTTCACAGGTGATTTAGAAGGGAGTTTTAAGAAATAAATCAGAAATGCTTTTCAAATTAACATAGATATAATTCATATTTTTTACTCATCTTCTAGGTTTTGGGTTGATAAAACTTGATTTGAAAACAAAATCTGAAAATGGACTGGTGAGTTTGGAAACACATTGAAATCCAAACCATTGCAATGTTCTTGTGTTTACTGTATATTTCTTTTTAAAAGTAAATACGTAGCCCTTACTCTCCCCCTATCATTTTTCAGATATATTATAACCTTGCAAGTTACTTTGCATTTATAATTTTTGTTTAATATATGAGACTGTGCACAAATTAGAGTAGAAGATACAGTGAAGGGCTGCTTTGCAACCACGGTAATTGCTTACTCTGAAAATTACGTTGCTATTTGAGGCCATTGCCATGGCCTGTGCTCGGAGGAAGCGTCAGTGCCTCCCTCCTGCCTTGCTGGACTGAACGAGCAGAACTACGCTGGTTTCAAGTTATGAGAGGCTGCGCTCCCTCATGGTTTTCTTTCTGTAAAGGTTTTGATTTAGCTCTGTGCTCGCATGGGGCACAAACTCTTCTGGGGGTCCATTAACGAGCATTTCAGAATAATGTTTTGCCCAGGGCCGATAATCAGTTTTAAAAGAGAGCTTGCACACAGTTGTGATTCGCGACTTCTCCGTCTCCTGTGGTCAGAATTTCGGACAGTATCTTTTCTAAATGTGCTGCATTCTCTCTTTGTTAGCAGTCACTAAAGAAGTATAGGTGCAATGTAACTGTGTGTTGCAGCTAATATTTAGAACATCCCTGTGATGCATTTGCAGGCTTGCATGCTGATTCACAGATATACCTTGTACAGACTAGCACCTTATTCTGTGCTATGCTGCTGGTGAGGGTTATCCACGTTCCTGTCCCATATCCGTTCCCTTAGCATGCAATGCTTTTTCTCTCTGACACTGCATTTTTTTGTGGGGCAAAAGCGTGCTGATATTAATGACTAGCAAACATGTTCTTAAATCTTCTGAAAACTCTGCAGTATTGAATAATATGCCAAATTATAATGACTAATATGTTCTACAAGTATAAGTATTTGCCTATATGCAAACATATATATATTTGCAAATATATATATATAATTTTCTTTTTCCTTTTAGGAATTTACAAGCTCAGGGTCAGCAAACTCAGAAACGAGCAAAGTTAGTGGTAGTTTGGAAACAAAATACAAGTGGGTGGAATATGGATTGATGTTCACAGAAAAGTGGAACACCGACAACACACTAGGCACTGAGATTACTCTTGAAGATCAGGTAATTTTTGGCTCAAAAGATGCAATTTACAAATTAACTTATGACAATCTCTAATTATAAATCCAACCAGTGAATTTCTTTTCTGTTCAGCTTGCACATGGCCTGAAGCTGACCTTTGACTCCTCCTTCTCTCCTAACACTGGGTAAGAAGTGAGTAAGCTCAAGTGACAAAAAAAGGCATTTTTTATTTTAGTTTTCCAGAATCCTGTCTTGCTTCTTTACTTGTTCTGTCCTGAGATACCAAGACAGTTAATAATCAGCCTGTGTATCATGAAATCATGTACATCTGATTTGATTTAAATCTTAGTATTAACAATCCCTTTTTAATCCTAAGCTATAGCAAGCAAACTTTTAAATACAGCAACTTGAAAATTATAGTCAGAATTAGGGTGGGAAGAAAAGGTTTTGTTTGCACCCCTGTTGCTTATTTCTGGCCATGTCAGAGGATGAGCTACTGTCTGAATAAAGGCACTAAACAAGTCAGCTGTAATGCAGAGCTTAACAAGCTCCGGGAGCCAGTTGGCCACGGCTCTAATAGGTCGACGCAGTAATTGGGCTCTTCTCCCGAGCGGCATTTATCATCTGAATTCTTGCTGGCCACAGCGTGCCTTGGTGGTGGATGAGTATTTCTGACACGGCGATTGGATGCCACATTTTATGTGGGCCAGAGGGATTAAGCAGCAGCTGTAGGTCTAGATGTTAGTTTATTTTTTCCCCCTGATTATCTTTTTGCAAGCAGTGCTGCCAGTGAGTCAAAATATTTTGCACATTAGCTTCCCAGAGCAGCACGCTGCACTGCAGGCTACTGGGGTTATAGTCCCCATGGAGGTTTCACTCTGTCTTTTAGATTTAGTGTCCTGCATTGTCAACTGCTTCCAGTCCACTCCTAATTCTAGATTAACTAGATATTTTTGTATTTGTTAACCAGAATAATCTCTAGTGTTTGTTGATAATTATTTCTTAACTGGTAGGATTCTTAAAGAAATAAAAAAGAAAAAACCTTGTATGAGAATGACAAGTTACAGCTCTATAGCTATTTCTTAGGCACTTCACAGACACTATAGTATCTGAGTTATAACGATTGCCTTGTGGGAAGACTATTATAATTTGAATAAATGGAGTGAGATTCAGTCCTGGCGTGACCTGGTTTATGTTGACAGGGATGCATCATGTCTGAATGAGACCCCTTCTTCCCCTTCCTTACTACTTACTGGCTGTGATGGGTCTCTCAACAGGGAAAGTCATTTTTAGGAGTGCTCTGTGTTAGCTTGCCGCTGTCCCTGTTGACATTGGTGGGAGAGGTACCGCTGACTTTTACAGAAGTTGCAGACGAGCTAATGCTGAGTGCTTTTGGCACTCCTGCTCTTTATTTTCTGATTTTGCAAAACACAAGAAATTCCTGAGTCCGAGATAATAATAATAATAATAATAATAATAATAATAATGAAAAAGAGAGTGATCTCTATGTGGGTCTGATACAGTGTTGAAACAGTTCTTGGAGACTGTTTTTGCCAGCTGAAGTGAAAGGTTTATTTGATATTTCAAATTAGCCTGTCTTTTCCAGAAAGATTTCAGTAAAAGATTTGGTCAAAGACAGAAGACACTTATAAGGCAAAAAGAGAAGAAAAAAGTCTTAAATAAGAGTAGCTGAATGTATTAGATGTAACTCTGTTTGCCTTGTGAGGGTCTGCACGCTTGATGTAAACTGACCTAAGGACACATGAGAAAACACTGGTCTGGCCAACAGAATAAAAAGAAGCAAGTGACTCAGGAAAGTTAATTTCTGCGTTAACCTGGCAGCCTTTCTAATGGCTGTAACCATTAAACTTCATAAAGCATCCTAAGGAGAAAACAGGGTGTCAGAGCCGCTGAAGCAGCCTACGTCCTTAGCAGCAGAGACTTTCCCTCAGGAAGCTGGAGACAAAGTAGTGATTTCTCGATGTCCGTCACAGTAAATGAAATTACCCAGTTCACTAGGATTGTCTGAAAATGGTTTGTTTGGGACAGGCCAACTACTATTGACTTTCTGTGGCAAACCTGTCACCTGCTACAGTTTCCATTCCTTCCCTGCATCTACCAAACTTCCCAAACCATCAGATTAGTTGGAGGTGAGGTTTTGTTTTTGTCCCCTCCCGTCTGGCTTGTTGTGCTGCTGCTTTTCAGAACACAGCCCAGAAGTGCTCAGCGGGGCACCCCACCTCATTTTATTCCTTGATTGCACATGATTCACTGTAGCTGAATTAGGGTTTTGCAAATGTGAAAGGTAAGAAGGTGACATGCCACGTGGCTCTCCAGGTATGCATACTTTGTCTTCAAGAACTATTACACTGAGTTAAAGTAACTGATTTGATTGAATTGCTACCTACGAGCGTACCTTTTCAAAGATATGAGATTCTTTCTTTTCTCTTTAGGAAAAAGAGCGCTAAAGTTAAGACAGGGTACAAAAGGGAACACATCAACATTGGCTGCGACATGGATTTTGATATTGCTGGTCCTTCAATACGTGGAGCCCTGGTGGTTGGCTACGAGGGGTGGCTGGCAGGTTACCAAATGACTTTTGAGACAACGAAGTCTAGAGTAACCCAGAGCAACTTTGCTGTTGGCTATAAGACCGATGAATTCCAGCTTCATACTAATGTGTAAGTATTGGCAGATGGGCATTAAAAAGGCATTTGAAAGGATGTTGCTGCTTACTAGAACAATGAAAGGGACGGAGTTTCAGCAGTGGTGAAAGAGGGAATGGTGGGTTCGAAATTAGTTCTTCATTTAAGATGGCAAGCTGCATTTTTTTTAGCTGCATTAACTTTTCTTTGAATTATGTGGGTGAGGGAGTGCATGATGGAAGCAACTGGAACTCGTAAGCACCCAAGCATCCAGTGTCTATCTTTCTAACAGATAAGGATTATGAGAATGTATTAGCGGAATAATAAAACAAGTGGGTTATAAAAATATTCTTTGTGAAAGTTGAAATAAAAGCAGTGACTTCCTTTTGCACATGTCAAAATCAAACAAAATGGTGGTTTGATCTGTAGAGGAAGGAGTTAATCAGAGGATGAACAAGAATGGGCAAAAGGGAATGAATGTAAGAGATATGGACTGGGTTTGTTTTAGTACTGGAAGGGATATGGTGTAAAAGTTTGGTTTAGTATTATGACTCCTAATAATCTGTTTACACAAGCATTTGTCCTTTCTGAATGCATGAACAGTGGGAAACCAGGGCCAAATTCTGTGAAAACCTTAATTTCTCTGTCTCCCGTTCCTCTTAAAAAAGCAATTTATGCCTTTGGGGAAGACAGTTTTTTAAGATTAGGCAATCCCTAATCCATTCCCCCAGCCCCCCCTTTCCCATTCCCTTGGGTAATCGCATATTTTGCATGTAGCAGAGCTATTGCAGGCTGTTCCCATTTGGGGGCTGAACAACTGTTCTGCCTTCCTGGAGCTGCTTCTTTAAAGGCTTTCTGTTCTGTTTCATGCTGTTTTGCAGAGATCTGGTTTAGGAAGCTTGCACTGCCTTACAGAACAATTGAACCTTCACAGCCCAGACAGTAGGTTTGAAGGATTGCCAAAGCACAAAAATGTGGGCAGAAGACTTTCATCTAAACAATATGCGGGGTCCCCCTCCACTCAGTAGTCAGGAGTTATTCCTTCAAGCACAAGGACTTTCAACTTTGTTACACTGTAGCAGTTCAAAACATTGTATTATTGGCTTTTGCTAGAAAATGCGGTAATTATTATTACTCTTAATTAAAGCAACAGCAGAAACAAACAGCTTTATAACAGCAGCAGGGGCTCAGATCTTACTGTACTGTTTCTTGGATTCCTGAGGGTCTGTTTCTTAGGTTGCTGTTTATGTGGATGATAAATCATCTTCAGGAGGACGCCTAGTTTGTTTGTTTAATACTCATGCTCTACCATCTGACAGGCAAACCCATAAATGTGTGATACGAATAGAAATCATACTTATTAATCATATGAAATCATACTTATCGAAATCATACTTACATATTAATAGCTTAGTTAGGTATTTGACATGTTTTGGCTTTGAAACGTGTCAGAGTTTTTATATAATCCCAGAAACAGTTGTGTGTGGAACTCGGTTGTTGCACCCAGACAGTTCAGTGTTTCACAGGGATGCTGTGGCAGAGCTGATAATTTAATGAGGTGGGGCTTGAAGCATCGGCTTTGTTCCTGGCATTACACAGACCAGCTGGGGACTTTAGCAAGTTACTTTCCTTAATGGTGCCTTAATATATGAATTTTCATAGCGGGATAATGGTTTTTTTTATCTACATCTGAAAAGTGCTATTATTACTGTCAGAATTAAAAGGAGGTTTGACTTTATTATTATTATTATTATTTAATAATAAACAATAACTAAAGGGAGGTAGGGCTGGATAATTTCTAGTTTTAAATATGAATTTCCTCGTTTTTTAAGCATAGCTCAGACCGCCCCCCCCCCAATGTTGCAGGTCAAGACAGAGCTGTGTGGGAAGCTTGCACAAAATCTGCCTGTATAACCAGCTCTCCTCAGTCCTTTTTAATCCCTCCTTTTCTTGAGAGCCAAGCACATGCAGTTATAGGTGAGCTTCAGTTTTACCTGAAGTAAGTATTGTAGTGTTTTTCTGGAAGAATTGCTCTAACAATTTAAAAGGCTGCTGCTATTGCTTGAACTTTTAAATAGGCATATCACTACTGTTTGTGCCACTGTTATGAACTAAGGCACATCAGGCCAAAGGGGTAAAAGTGGAGAGATGCTAAATCTGCCCCGATTTTTAAGGTTTGGAATACTCTAATAATTGGAACCAGATTATTTCATAGTTTAGAAAGAATCATAAGTATTTTATTTGCAGAGGTCTTCTGTGGTTTAAAGCCCGTTCTGTGCAATATGTTTGTATCCTCTTTTAGGAAATAGAGCGAAAATGGAAATTCAGATGCTGACTGGTTTACAAGGAGCGCAAGGCTTTTAGAAGCCTTTTGCTCTTGTTTTTATGATCTGCATGCTCTAATGTTTTGCATTTTATTTACCACCCTTTATTCCCTCTGTAACGTTGGTGGCAGGAGTAATTGGAAGTTGTGCAGCTCGGTAGCAGTGGTGGAAGGCTGTCATCATTCAGCTGCTGGCCGGTGCTCTCTGCAAAGTAAAATTAGTTTCATTTCAGTAGAGCGGTATGCGTAGTACAGATGTACCATTAGGACATTTGCAAAAGCCGGTCGACTTGGACATTAAATTGGCATCTTCGCTTCTGATACAGTTCATCTGTGTCTGGTAAAAGCATGCTGACGAGGCAGCGTTAGGATGACTGCTCAGGCTCGGTGATTGGGGTACAGCCCTTTCAGGGCACTAGGGAGACGTATGCCTGGGAAAATAATTATTTCAGAGATATGCAGAGGAGAATAAATCTACTACAAAGACGCCCATCTAGAGAGAAGGGGAAATTGGAAGCTGTCATCATTAGTCTATTTTTGATAGTTTGTCATGGCTTTTTTTCAGTTTCCTAAGTTGTTTGTTGAAATATAGTAACCATCAATGAATTCAAGCATTTAAAAACTCATTACCAATCTGGCCTAATGTCTCTATCTTAGTTGTTACAGGGATATTAAATGAGGTGTCAGTGAATGTTCTGCAAATATAGATCTTACTGGAAAAAAAAGATGATTGTTTTGGGGTGCAGTTTAAAACTAGACTAATGCATTCCTTCCAGGAATGATGGAACGGAATTTGGAGGCTCCATTTACCAGAAGGTGAATGATAAACTGGAAACTGCCGTGAATCTTGCTTGGACAGCCGGTAATAGCAACACTCGCTTTGGAATAGCAGCCAAGTATCAGATTGACCCAGATGCCTCTTTTTCTGTGAGTGCTGTGCATGTACATTTATAAGCATTTGGAAATAGGCTCTTGTAACAGAAGCACGAAGCAACCTTTACAGCAGCGAAGTACGGTTTTGATGCGGTTCTGTGGTGTATAGTTGGCACATACATCTATTTGTCCTGGTTTTGGCAGCATGAGAGCACAACTATTGGATTTTCCTTAAAAGTGGCACAGAATGTTTTATCGTATTATTGGGCGCTGTTTTGAGATTTTGAGGCAAAATGAACTCTAATTTTTTTTTTTTTTTGTGATTTAAAAGATTAAATCCTTTACCTGCTTAAAAGGTGTTATTTAATTTTCAAGTAGGAAGGACTTGGAAGAAAGATACCAAATTATTTACATATAGTATTTTTTCCCTTTAAGGCTAAAGTGAACAACTCCAGTCTGATCGGATTAGGATACACTCAGACTTTAAAGCCAGGTAAGTCCATGCAGAAGGAATTCAGACATCAGTAAGTGATATTTTATGGTTGGACTTGATGATCTTAAAGGTCTTTTCCAACCTAAATGATTCTATGATTTTTAGGCTGGAAATATCAAAGAGGTATTTTGTGACAAAATGTGAATGGTTTTGTAACATTGCTATGCTGCTGGGCAAGCCAATGATGAACTTTTCCAGGGACTGCTCCGTTAATTTTGTATGTCTGATGGAAGCAGAATTATTACAGACCACCATCCACTGACCAGTCAGATACTCTTTTATGTTGATACAAAGTATATCTACAATTAGGTGTTTCACAGATAAGTAAATGGGTTTTTAGTACGTTCAGAGGCTTCCTATTACTGAGTTTATTTTGCTTGGAAACGTGACTTTCTCAAGGTCCCCTGGTCCAGGAAGAGGATAATCATACTGCTGTGAAATTGGTTTTAATGTAGTCTAATAAATCTGCTGCCAGAATACCAAGCAGATTGACATGAGATATTACAGTAGACAGGGCTTAGGCCTTTTCGTACCTAGATTTGAAAGTGGTTTAGAAAGGTGGGTATGTGTCAAGGTCCCAATTTTTCATAATACAGGACTCTAAAATTAGATTAATCAGTGGACCAGCAGCAGTGAACTGACTCAGAGCTTTAATTACTTGGAGTGATAAAAAGCAGAATCTATCACCATGGTTTATTATAACTTTCATAATTCAGGAAGATTTCATATCTGCAAATTGTTTTAAAATGCCCAGTCCTTACAAGGCTAACTGCCAAATTACGTTAACCTAGCTACCCAATAAATTAAAGCAGCAGCACAGACACTGCACTGACTGAACGTAAAGCTCATGCCAAGTTTTAACAGTTGTCTTTTCTCTCACTTTTCTCTGTTTCGCAGGTATCAAACTGACATTGTCAGCTTTGTTGGATGGCAAGAATGTCAACGCAGGTGGTCACAAGCTTGGTCTAGGACTGGAATTTGAAGCATAAGGAGTGATTCTACAATCGCTAATTTGAAAATACAGCATAGCTACCTTCAGAGTATAGTGTACCTTTCAATGTTTTATGTCTGGGATGCAAGTATTGCTAAGTATCAGTCCTGCTAGTCCTGGTTAGAGACAGCTAAGCTTTAAAAATGATGATGTTAAAGAAATGGAGACAAAAGCATAAAAAAAAAAAATCCTAATTCCAGGCTTTTTTTTTTTCTGAATGTTATTGCCCATCACATCTGTCAGCTGCCACATGATAGGAAGTAGGAAGGTGTTGATTACCTCTCCTAACATATTGACTGCACAAGGAATATGTTAATGTGGTATAAAAACTGAGACGTTAAGAATTGCAGACCACTATATCGTTCTGTTAATTCCGTCAGCAAAATGTTCCGACACTTAAGGTTTCAATTCACGATGGAATGTGCAAACTTGTCTGAAAAAGGGATTTTTAAAATCAGATTTTTTTTAGATAGGCATTTCACGAATGGTTTGTCTTTTTTGGGTTATCTTACACCTTCAGCTGTCTCCGGAATGCTTTAGGTTGTCCACCCTGTGTAAGTCCATTGCGGAGGAGGTTTGATGTGACTCAGCCAATACTACCTGTCCTGTGTTGTGGTTCCTTTCCCTTGCACTGACTGGAAAGCTTGTAAGACAGGGCCATAATCAGGGAAGAGTCTTTGTAACTGCAGTCACATAGTTGCATCACTAAATTTAAAATGGACTTTTGTTTTATTACCACTTTTTTTTAGCAACTAAATGGGTACATTTTTAGAGAGTCTTCCATTTTGTGTGGAACTAGACCCCAAAATGCTGTACTTGACACTACTAAAAATGGATAAAAAACCCAAACCCAACTTGAATAAAATATTGAAATGTCACCTTTTACTTCGTCTTTATATTAATTGTGAAAAGAATTTAATATTAATTCTTGGCTCCAGAAGGAGACTGGCAACATCATTGTGCGTATTTTGTACCACAGAAACAAAAAATATGTAGTCGATTTAAGTTCCAGACACGGCCATGTTCTTAGTGCTCGCTAAGCTCTGGCAACTGCACATATGCATGTGTTTAGCTCATGGAGAAAACAAAAGAATGTGCCTTGTTTATCTTTCTTTCCTTGCAGAATTTGCTAAGTTGAATTACCTGTCTATAAACAAATAGGTGCGAGCAATGAACAGTTATCAGTTGGGATAAACTTCAGTGGCTTTTCATTAAAACTTTGTATTTTTTCATATGTAACCAATCGACGTGGGTGGTGTGCAGATGGCAAGAGGCTGTGGGATAGGAGGACGTGCCCCGTGAGGCAATGGCCTTACGACATTGCAAGACCGTAGGTCTGCCTCAGCGACAGCCTGCAAATTGTGCAACACCAGCTACCTTCCCTCTTATCACAGGCTATATTCCTGAATATTTCCTGCTATGTCTTATCTCAAATATTTGACTTAACACTCATGGGGGAAGTAGTCCTCTTCTAGATTTCACCAATCCAAACAAATCACGTCCTACCAGCTCCCAGGAACTTGGCAGATGCTCAAAATTAATTTATGTTCCTGTATGCTGTGCATGGCTTGTGTTCTGTGTCCCCTTTGGGCTCCCTGTTCTTGGTTTTCTCACGCTTGAGGCATCTTGTGTTTTGGAATTTGTTCTCCCATGATCAGCTTCAAGGCTTCTCTCAGGGCTTGCATGACCTCACTAGGGCTGAGAACAGGAAAGCGTTTTTACGTAAATCTATCAAATTCTGCAAAAAGCGTTGGTGAGCACTACAGCGCAGAGCCCAGTCATGCATGTGGACGCCGGTGAACAGCATCCCAGGGCTGTGGCTTTGTGTGGAGTGCCCAACCCCTAACGTCAACCTCTGAAAGAAGGAAAACACCTATTTTCTGTCACGGGGCTGGACGCCCTTCCAGCTCGCTGGGCCCCGCCTGCTCATGCCGCTCTCCGCGCCCTGGCAGCCCCAGCAGCGGCCGCCCCGCGGCCGCAGCCCGGGGGCACGCCCGGGGAGCCCCGTTCCCCCGCCGCGCTCCCCTCAGCCTCTGCGCGGCTCTCTCCCGCCTCCCCGCCCAGGCGCATGCGCGGCCGCCTCGCCGACGGCGCACAGGGGGTCCGCCCTCCCGCGCAGGCGCCGCGCCTGCCCCCCGCCCGCGTGGCGCCGGGGGGCGGTGCCATCGCCACGTCGGTGGGGGGTGCCCGGGAAGATGGCGGCCGCCGGCAAGAGGGGCGTCCCGGCGGGCCGCGCTCTCTGCCTCCTGCTGCTCTGCGGCTGGGCCCTGGCGGCCCGCGGCCAGGAGGTCTCCGGTGAGCACGGCGGGGGGCGGGCCGGGCCCCGGCGGCTCGCTGGGGCGGGGGGTGCTGTGGGCGCTGCGCGGCCGCCCCTCCGGTCTTTCACCGGACTCGTCTTCAGCGCTTTCGGGCCTAAAGGTCTCTGCAGCCGCCGGCGGGGCCCGCCTGCCGCGCTCGCCGCCGGTAGGCCGCCCTGCCCGCGTCGGCTGTGCGCAGGGGCCGCCGGTGGAGCGCGCTTCGGGGCGGCCGGGCCCGGCTCCGGGAACCGGCCCCGGGAACCGGCTTCGGCCGGGTCTTCGCTTTCCGGGCGAGCTGGTCGCGGGCAGCGGCGGGAGGGAGCGCTGTGGGAGGAGGTGCGCAGTTAGAGCCCTGCTTCCTCGGCGGGCGGTCGTGAGGCGGCCTCGCCAGGTGTTCACCTTGTTTTATTGCTACGAAGATCAGTTTAGCTGATTATTTCACTCATCAGACTTAGTATTTTGTTCTAACTATTCTAGTTGGGTGCCTGTTTTTACCCCCCCCCCCGTAAATAAGCTTATGTTATGCTGCAGGTTGACTCCTGATTAAGTCCATTTTCTTTCTCCCACTTCCCTTCAACCTACAGACCAACCAAATGCTAATAAGAAATACATATTTCAAGGGCGGTGAGTTTCTGATTGTTTTAGATGAAGTATTCCTTGGGCAGCGAAGAGAAAGGGAATTATTGAAGGAAATGAAGGGAGCTGTTTTGTGCTGGCAATTCCTCTCTGGCTTGTCAGTCAGTATATCCGAACCAGCTCTATTTGTGTTGCCCCTCACCTGGTCTAATGAGTAGGCAGTAATGAAGGAAGAGGTTCAGGATGTGGGACAGAAACCTGTAGAAAACCAAGAGTTTTTAACTTCAAAAATCATGGAACAACTTGTTTTCTAAAAAATAAGTTTTCCTGGAGGTGAATTTTGACCCTGTCAGATGTTTTTATCAATGGTGTTTACTAAGAGGACTGTTGCTAGTTCTGTTACCATGATTGAACATTAATATCTTTCTGAAGCTGAGGCATTTCTGGAGTTCAGGCACTATGTCTAATATCATGTGACAGTGTTGTATAACTATAAACAGTGCAACCACTGTTTATAATGCCAAATAGTTTGGGGTAGATATCATAAATCAGTTGTGGTGTAGTTGCTAAACTGGCTACTCCTATTGAAACAAAAAATAACTTATTTTAGGAATAATAGGAAATTATTCTTTCTCACACTGAAGCTGCAGCATTAGCTGGTGGGAGTCCCTTGCATTTAAGCATATATCCTTCTAAACCTTTCATGTTAAAACAAGTTTAAGAATAATTTGAAGTGTAAGGATACATGCAGTGTAGTTCTATAGGAAAAATATACTTGTTTGTATTTCAAACAGTTTAGCTATTACTGTCTAATACTTTTTGTCTATTTGGTGAGGGTAGCAGTAAGGTCTACCTACCTCACTCATAACATGCCAACTAGCTATAAATATGAAACTGTCCTGCAGCTGCCTTTCCTCATATTTATCTCCACGTATGCAATTAGCTGGCTTGGCTCCTGCGGGGAGATAAGAATTCCCTAAACTTGTCTTGTACAAGAACTGAACAAGTTAATGTTGACACGATCATTCAGACTAGTAGTTTCTTCAACAACAATTAAGTGTGTTAAATGTAAAGTAGTTGGCTTTGAACTTTAGCAGAGAGGCACCATAATGTCTAGTTCATATGGGATTAGTTGAGTCTTCTCTGTTTTACAGTTGGTTAAAGAGTAATTCATACTGGAAAAGTGTACCATGTAAACAAGGAGTCTGTTGTAACTGATCCTCTGTAAATATACATGTTTCATGAATAACATGATTCAGTGTTCCCTGTATAATATTTTACTTATGAGTAATTTGACACAAGCAGTTGGTTGAATGCTTCGTTTCTAGTATCTGTAACTTTCCAGTGAACCAGGGAGCTCCTTGGGAGCGCTTAATGAAAGTATTGTTACTTTTTTAAAATAAAAATTTAAAAAATAGTTTGGCATGCCAAAATACAAGGCAAGTATGGTTCACTATTTAAATTATGATGTGTATGGAAAGTCTAAAATGTGTTCTTCATTTTTAAGGTGCCTCCTGATTTGAATCTGGAGGTCATGTGCTGTAAACATGAATAATTTGCTCTTTGCTATTTTTTTTAGGATTAAAAAACCATTGGCTATTTATAAACTCCCTCTGCATCTTTTTTTGCTTTCCTTTGGATAGAGAAGAGGGTGGTGTGCCCTGCATGTGATTTTAATGCTCACCTTGTTTTTTATATAGTTCTGTAAAGCCATCCTAGCATTGGAGAGATTATGAATTTGCCTAAGGGTGCACTGTTAGGTAGCGCTGTTGCTGACTTTCTTCATTATAATAATTTGCTGCCAACAAAAGGCTTTCCTACAGGAGCATATGTAGTCGGTGTCCTTTCTTCAGCTTTGTTTTTTAAGCTGTGGTTCAGTAGTTTCATTTGAGGTAACATAAGGTTGGAAATCTTTTTCTGTGTCTACAAATTCAATAAAAATAAATGCCTGGGAAGAGATACTAGGACCTTGTATCCTCACTGAAGGAGACATCACAGCGTGTTCTCATTTTTTGATGGCAAAATACACAATGGTGAAAGATTAAAAGCTTTTAACTGCAGGAAAAGCTTTACTGAGAACTTCTTCCTCTGTAGACCTCAGCAAATTCTGTGGGAGAAAGAGTTTGATGATTCAGAAAATACTAATCATGTATGATTCTACAAGGCATCATAAATCCACAGAGGGAGGGAGGACATGTCTCTGAAGTTCTAAGTCTGGAAAATACACATGCTAAATTTTTCAGGGACGCTTTGGCATACTAATGTAGAAAGCACGTGCTTCCAAGCTTTAATTCCTGTCCCACTCAAGACTTCTCTTTCGAAGTTCCCAAAGTACAGGAGTGTGTATTTCTGTATATGAATTCTAAAAAGTTTGCAGTGTGAAATATGCCCTGTTCGTCATGATTTCTTGTCTGTAAAGTAAATGCCTTGCAATAATTTTCATTTATAGCTGAAGTATCACAAGGGAAGTTAGTGCGTTGTGCTTAACATTGACTGTTTCTCATCCTTTTCTCAGAATCTGTGAAAGCGGATATGCTTCAAAAAAATATTTCTTCTAAAACTGAGAATGAAACACTAAACAGATCCCAAAATTTGACAGACAGCTTGCAGAGTATAACCCCAACAAAAAAAGAGGCAAGCCCAACAAAAAAAGAGGTGTTCCCAACAACAGCTAAAATGAGTTCGGTGACCGCAGTAAAACCATCTACAGGAAAAGGTGATTCTCCGCCGTATGTTCTCTCTCGTGCGGTGACTGCTAGTCCTGTATCTCAAATAGATGTTGATGCTTCTGAAGATACTAAAATCGAGGAAGAGGATCTCCTAACAGATTTGAAGGACACACTAAATAGTTCACCACCCATCATAAAAGAAACTATGGAGTCAGATGGGGGAGATGACTATGGTCCTTATGAAATGATATCGAATTCTAGATACAGCCCAGACCTTCTAGAGATGCCAGAAGATGATGACTCTGACACCATTAGTAATTACAATGAGGAGATCAAGACCCTTGATGAGAAGATAAAAGATGTTTCTGTCACAGGGTTGGAAGAAGAAGAAGACAGCCATTTCTTTTTTCATCTGGTTGTAGTTGCCTTCTTAGTAGCTGTTGTTTATGTCACCTATCACAATAAGAGGAAGGTAGGTATGCTGCGAAAGGTTGAGAGAAACAGCTTTAGTATTTACAATGAAGTTGCATTGCCTTGTACACTTTTTTAATAAGAGGAACTTAGCTTTTTGGAGAATGAAATCTTTGACCACTTAGTCTTTTTGTGATGCTAATATGCAGCTCATTACTGCCATTTTTATCTGCACAATGAAAATGAACTTGAATCAAACATTTTAGATTAGAAAATCAATTAATTGATGACATCAGTAATCCATCAGTTCAGTAATGGGCACTGGCAGTGTACAACATGGGTTCTATAAATGAGACCTGAGCCAAGTTGAGTGAAGGTGATTCATTAACTAATTTTGTTTCTGCATGGGATTATAAACAGCAAATTAAGGAAGGTTTAATCCCAAATGGCGTGGGAATGTTCTTGTTATAACTGTGATAATCCTTGTAATAAGTATTCACTTTAAGGTGGGCTTTGTATGATAGATCTTCTGAGGGTTTAACTACAAACTTTTAGGAAATGTTTAACATACTTTCCAGATTTAGAGAAGCCCAAAGTTAGTGTTTTCAGGTAACTGTTTCTTCAGTACAAACTAATTCTCTGTATCTCAGAAGTGTTAGTGTTATTAGTGATTAGTGTTATTTCAAAATACATTGCTAGCATAGAAAATTAACTCCAGCCCAGCCAGACCCAGTACAGACGCATGCACAAATTTGCAATTAAATCATAGGTTAGTTTTTAGATATGAGGAAAACTTAGTGTTTATCCTTGTAGAGAACACTGCTTTGCTTGAGGACTTGGGGGACTTGAAAAGAACACAGCTGAAAAACCCCAAAAACTTATGCTTTACAGTGCAACGGCATATCTGGAATGTGCATTGCTAAGTCTTTATAGGGGAAAATGTTGAAGACTGTGTTACATTTGACAATTTAACTTCGAGGGAAGTTCAAATAAGTGATAAAAAAAGCCTTGTCTTTGTTACATAAGTGAGATAATGCTTGTAGCATCATTGGGTAATTGAAAAGCTATCTGTTGATGTTGCTGTTTAGCACTTAAGAGTAATTTTGGCAACAGAAAATACATACCACTGTCTACGTACTTAAAGTACTAGTGTATTTCTGTGAGACAACAGTCAAATTGGTTTAGGCTCTCCTTTTTCTTTCCCTGTGCCCAGTTACACCGTCCCATTTCCCCGTTTGCCAGTATAGTTGCCCTGTCTAGTAAAGTGGATTTTTAGATGACGTCGGTAAGAAACAAGGCTAAATAGGGTGAAGATAATAGACATTTAAAAAACTGATCACTTGAGTGCTTTGATTTATCATATAGCCTCTTTAACTGCTCTGCTGATATTGCTGTAGGGGGCAGTGAGCTGTAATGCAGAAACAGTTTATCAAATGACACCATTGCTGCTTCTGTTGCCTTTGTTTCAGCACCAGTAATACAATTATTTTTAACGAGGGTGAAATGCCAGAATAGGTAAGATGAATAAACTAACAAATGTCACCATCTGGGGATAGTTTAATAGCCTGTATATGCAGTACTTCTGAAGCTGTACACATATCTTTACTGAAAGAGTTATGGGTTGAATGCCGTGTTTTTGCCAAACCACAACTGAAGTTACCAGAAAGTGATGGCATGGCCAGTGTGGAAATGGCTGACTACTAGTGCCGTGTTTAATAGCAACAGTAATCCCATTGCCAGGATCAAGGGGTAGAACTGTGATATCAACAGAACCGTGAAGCTGTCTATCAAACCCAAAACGTTTCTCCATAGCATTATGTAAATTGACTGCTTTTTCTTTCAGATCTTCTTATTGGTCCAGAGCCGAAGATGGAGGGACGGCCTGTGCTCTAGGACAGTAGAATATCATCGTTTAGATCAAAATGTTAATGAAGCGATGCCTTCCCTGAAAATAACTAATGACTACGTATTTTGAAAGCACTGTGATTTGAGTTTGCTGAACTTATCACTCTTTGCCTGCCTAGTCATGTAATGATATTCAGGTATTCTAAATATGCTGCTTGTACTGAAATGAGATGTACTCTCTTTGACCTGGATGTTTTTGAGATTAAATCTCATGCGAGATCAAGGGCATGATGCATCTGTTTGCTACTTCGGTCAGGTTTTATATCAACTATAAAGATACAGAGTTTAATAATTAGTGCTCTTTCCATTCATTAAGCATCATCCCTTCTGTCTGGAGCAGTCTTAATAGTGGTAATACAAAAAATAAGCATAAAATATTTTAGGTCTAATAAATTAATGACTTTGGCACCACTAAATCAAATTAATGATCTCTTTGCTAATCACTTGTATGGCTCATAAATCCCACTATATTGCAAACTTAAAATATAATTACTTTTTTCTGTGCTTAAATCCTGAGGCTGCAAATATATCATTTTGAGGTTTTTTTTTGGTTCTGTTTTCTTGTTGCATAACTTGATCCTATTTTAGGCAGAATAGCTAGCATGGCAATTTCATAATTTCTGTATGTGTTCAGGCAGTAAATAATTTAAAAATAATTATGTAGAAACCATTTTATTTGGGAAGTTATATACCATATATTTCTTCAAAATGTTTGAGATCTTTGTGAAGGTATGCAGCTTTTGACTGTCCAGTTTTTTTCTCTAATGGTATTTATGACTATTTCATTACCTTTGTAATTAATGAATGGAAAATAAGCCTTGTTGAATAATCTTACTAAAATATAGATAGTTGACAGGCTTTCGATACATTGAAGCTTTCTGTTGAATTTTAAGGCAGTTGGGAAACAATTATGTGGCTTGCTATATTATAAATGGGAGAGGCCTGAGAATGTAAGAATAATTTATTTTGTCATTATTCTGACCCAGGTAACAGGCAGATGAAAGTAATGGTGTGTGGGGCTGCCAGTCTGTGGACAGCGCACTCTAATTTTTGACAAACATTTACGCATTAGTGTAAATCATGTTACTGGTACAGTAGGTTTTTTTTACCTTGTCTTTTGTACTTCCATTATTTATGTTTTCATGAGTTGTAAAATATAAAATCTTAGTTTTCTGTACATTCTGTTTGTGATTTATTTTTCCAACTGATAAATATGTAAATAATGGTGGATCAGAACCCCATAATTAATGACTTGGTATTCAAGTAGTTATGTAACATTTTGGAAAAAATCAACTTTGCAGCTGTCGGCATGAGGAGTCTGAAGGCATGATACTATCTTACGAATGAAGTGCTAAAAGTTCTAAATCCTACTGTTAAATGCATTCTTTTCATAATCACAAGCAGTAAAGCACAAACAAAATAGCCCCAAACTCTTTTCTTGCAGTAATTTTTATCGTATTTGGACTTGTATCACTTAATATTTTGAATAAGGTTTTTAAAATAAATGACAATAATAAGCTTGTGCTTTTTATCTTAACTGTTTCACTGCTTTTATACAGTACCTTACGATAAAGAGCTTGCTTATGCTTGGGATTGGACAACCAGTTCAAAACCATCTTTTCTGTTACCAATTAAATTCACTCTCTGTAGGGGGTGTATGGAGTTTTGTTTTACGCATCTGTTAAATGGTATGTAGGGTAGATAGCAAGGCTTAAATGAAATGTTTTAAGCTGTAGGAATTAGTAAGTTCTTTAACAAGTAATTTTTAACCAAAGTTGTATAATAGGTAATTCTCGTGGAAAATACTTGAAACTCTTACCTGAACGTACCCACATTAAAGCATAACACTGCTGTGGTCAAGATCCAAAGGGAAAGGTTATTTGCAAAGCTGCTTTAGGATGTTTAAACGTTGGAACTGGAGAGAAGGAGGCTAACGCTTTCGCACCCAAGAAGTTCAGTAGCTTTCTCCTTAAATAACATTCATAAAGTGTAGTGGGTTTGACATTAGACAATAGCATGTTCACAACTTGCAGAACGCTTGTGGTTCATTTCAGCTTGGTACCACAGGCCTTACACAGAACCCTGAAGGAGATACTGAAGTGCCCGACTGCACAGCAGTACAATGATATCCATGTTAAAAGTTTCATTTCAAATGCCATTTTCTCTTAAACACATCCAGTGAATTAGGCCATCAAGGCAGATGTTATGTTTTCAGCCACCTGACTGACTATCATAGCTAGAATACTGTTTAAAAAATGTAGAAAATTAACATGGACCTAAATTAGTAGAAATAAGGCATATTTTTGTTGATTTCTGGCATTCATAAGATACCTTATTCCATCTTGGATGTCTTCCAAAGCTCTTGAAGCGTAGTTCAACGGGCTGAATCAAACGGATCTAAATGTTGTTCTTCCAGGCTTTCTGAGAGAATAACAATGTTCTCTTTAAGACTATATGTTATGGTGGAAAAATCTTGCATTTCCTTGCTCTCCCTCCCTCAAATTGTTCGTCCTTGTGAAAAGACTGTCTGTAGGGAGAGAAATTTATTAGCTTTCTGGCTTTTGAGCTCTTCCTTCCAACAAACCCACTCTTTTAAAACCCTGTAACTTTTGCTGGAGGAGGAATGAATGCACACAGCTAATAGCAGGATTGCTTTTTGTGAGATTTTTAGGGAAGACTGTCAAAGGCCTAACGTCAATTACTGAACCTGCTTCTTTGCAGTTTGTTTTGCAGTCATCACATTTTAAAATGCTCTTATGTTTAGCTGTGCTGTGACAATACTTGTCCCACAGATTTAGTATTCATTAGGTGCACCTAACTCTTTAGGCCTAATGGACTGCAGCTCACTTTGGCTGTACTGCAAATGTTAATAAATTCTCTTCCGAAATGTCCATTTAGCTGTCTTCTCCGAAGATGCTCCTGCATGGGGTTACCTTAGAAGCGAAAATCATATCTTGAGCCTTTTGCTCTTGATAGTCATATCAGTACTGAAATCTTTTGAGTTAGGTAACTGATATTTGAGGTTGTGAAATCATGGCTCGCACGCGTGTCTTCTTGAGCAGAGTGCAGCTTTGCCTCGCTCCAAGTACTCCACTCCAAGCACTTAAGATGAGCAGTTATTCCTTGCTTGCTCTAGCTATTGTGCACATCCTCTTTAATCTCACAAGTAAAAAAAAAATCTTTTAAATATTTATACAACTTTTTTTTTTTAATAAGCCTCTTTACTAATGATACTAAGGGCAGCTTATTTGAATGTTTTTAAATTCACAGGGAATTAACATGAATTTGAAATCCTTGAGATTCTTTAAACAGTGGGTTTCATCTGGGGAATTGTCTAAATGGATTCTCTTCTAGGATGCTAATGTATTTTAAGTACTTGGGCCGAATCTCGCTCCCTCAGGTTGACAGTGATTGTAGCAAGCTGCCCCCAGAGATAGGTTTGGTCATACCAAAGCAGAAAGTTTGTGGATGCATCTAAGCAAATTAATTTAAATTAATTTAGATAATGATGTTTGTGGAATATCACTATTCTTAACACCTGTCCGCTGCTGATCCGCTCCAGCATTCAGCTAATAATGCTAGCATAACATAGAGGCTGCAGTAAATTAACACTGGTTATTTGGGCCCTGAAAAGGTGAATGCTGAATAATCAGCTTGTTACCGAAGGCATCTTGCCATTTAGTCCCTGCGACGTGGCATATACTTGCTCACCTTCGCTTGTAGCAAGGTAATACCGGAAACAAAGTTAGAAAATAGTGAACTATCACCTTCGCCCTGGCTAACGACTGCTGAATTGCTTCTCCGGTGCACTTGTGTGTTATTCCGTCATCTCGGTCCTGTAAAAAAGGGGCCGCACCTTTGAAAGATTTCAAATGCACACAATGACTTTGACACTTTTTTTTCAAGGATATTTTTTCATTCGCAATAGCCCTTGGATTGTTGCCCGGCCAGGGGAAGTGCCTTGCTGAACTGACTTGGGTAGCTGATACGCTGTTTCCTGATAGTACCAATAAAGAGGGAAAGGTTTCTCGTGATCCGGTTTTATAAGGGCTCCACCAGCACCAGGGGAGTGGAGCATATGTCTTCATCCACTGTGCAATAAAAGAGCCATTTGCTGATGAGGTAATCGGGATTGAACTACTGTTTTTTAATTTCTTTAATTGAATTTGCTTGTGGAAAATTAAGAGCAGGCAATCAAAAATTCATGAAGTGCTGAGATCAAATAGAGGAAAAAGCAAGCAGATTTATGTCAGATCTTACCAACAAGAAATGTCTTGATGAATTTCTTTACTGAAGAAAGGAAACTTTCTCACATTATGGTGAATTATGACTTCCATCAATATTCTGATAAAAGGAATAAAATATTCCTGAAGAGCTTTCTGATTAAACTTCTCAAGATGTAAGTTGAAGCTCTATTTATGTAGGTTCTCGTTAGTGGGTGGGTTTTATGGAATGAAGAAGGAAATAATGAATAGGATAGTTTAAACAAATGATACATTTCACTTTTATTATCCAGGAAATCAGGTATTTTAAAATATTTATAGTTTAATTTTCATTTAGCACCACTGCATGTTATTCAGCTAAGTCAACTGTCCTTGGCTGCTGCTCAGTTGTATACAGGGTGAATAGAGAAAGGTTTATCTGAGCAGGGTGGTTTGAGTTATGGGAAATTAATTTGCAATGCGGAGATGAAAAATGTGATCGCTCTTAAATAAATTTAAATGCTACAAAAATAATAGGGAAAAGGGATATTTCTGTGGCTCTAACAGACTACTATTGATATTAGAAGGAGAAGGGGGATGCTCTTACAGCTGTAACTCAGGCTTGGGAAATCTTTGCTTAGTTTCCAAATGGGGAGCGGCACAGCTGCAGGCCAAGGTGGACAGAACACTGGTCAGGGATTTTCCAAGTCACGGTCAGTTTAGGAAACCTGCAATGAGCCACAGTGGGTGAGATTTTGTTAGCTTTTATTGTCCGTGAAAAGCTGGCATGCTGAGCAAAGAGAAATCTGGCTGTCAGCTGGTACTCGCTTGGGCCTCAATTTTCTGCCTAAATCTCGAGGCAGCGATGCCGCCCAGGGCTGGGGTGAGGAGGGCAGGGTGATCCCGCAGCTCTTCTTGCTCTGAAAGGGAAGGAGCAGGTCCTCCCCGGCAGAGCTCTTCTGCCTGCGCTGTGATCGGGAAGGTGGGTGTTGCGGCGGGTGGTGGGGTGGTCCTGCGGGCACTGCCAGCAGTGGGGCTGGGTTACTGGGGGTCTGACACCCCGAGAGGAGGCTCTTGCTTCCCCTTGCCACGCCACGCTCCCCTGCTCTGGAAGGTAAGCAAGTTCCTAACCCAGCAAAACAATTCCTCTTTCTTTTTTAATCTTATGGGGTTGATTTTCAGTCATTTTGGGGCACTGAGCTGGTTTACCTGGCAGCCAGACCAGTGCCAGATCTGGCTCAAGGCAAGTGAGGGGAATGTTTAGGACAGAGGTGGGGATGCTCCCCATTCAGCAGCAGCAAACTTAATCTGGTTTCTCATAAAGCCGTTACTAAGCTCTCTCGTAAACCCAAGCCCAAACAAGAGTGTTTTACATTGTACAGTCCAGGTGAGCGACTGGTCGCTGCAGTCTCAGCATAATGTTTTTTGTTGCTGAGAGGCCAGGCTGGGATTTGAGGTTTCTTTTGGTTTGGGTTGGTTTTTGTGGTAGTTTTCTCGAAAGGAAATCCCTGAGTGGACTCACCGGGGAGGCAGAGGGGTGGTGCTGCCCCGTTGCAGTGATGGTGTGTGCATGGTCCCCTAATGTCACCGTACCTGCTCGGCTGCGCAGCTTCCCTCTCCTGTCCCAAATCCAAACCACAGCCACATTTTGTGCTCCTATAAGGCTGAGTGGCTTTATGGCAGTGCTAAATCCTCATGTAAGGCTGATAGAGCAGTAATCTTCAAGGCCGTATATCCCAGCCACCACAAAGCAGCAGAACTAATAACATCATTCTTACACCTTTTCTTTTACACTCAAGTGTCCTTTAAGGAGTCCCTATACTGTTTTTTGTTAAACTTTTCTGAAGCAGAGCATATGAATGTCCTCGCTGTAATAAAAACCGGTTAATATCAGAACTTCTCAGCTTTACTGTTTCCAATATATCTAATTAGAAAGGGAAGAATGACATATTTTCTGTAATTGGTCCTTAAATCATTATCAAAATCATTTAGCAGCCTTCTTAAACTTATTTTTAATTACAAGGTCTATTGCCTTGTGAAGTTATTAACACTGAAAATTTCTAATCTTGGCAATTTCCTATCTTTATTAAAATGAAAATACGAAGGTTGTGTTATCCTTATTGAGGTGCACTCATTGAGGTTTTATTAAAGATTAAGCGAAACCAGATTTAATCACTTTGTACTATTCTGTAAACAATGT
Organism: Ciconia boyciana; assembly: GCF_034638445.1. NCBI lineage: Eukaryota > Metazoa > Chordata > Aves > Ciconiiformes > Ciconiidae > Ciconia > Ciconia boyciana. The sequence continues at coordinate 3,349,104 of NC_132942.1, read as the reverse complement.
TGAAATGGATGTGATTAAGCTATTTAAGGAAGCTGGTGGGGTTAAGAACTGCAGTTCAGGTTCACAGATGTACCAAGGATGCCGAAATACTTCAGATTACATGAACTAGGAGACTCTTGCATTTGTTAATCACAGAGCTAGTACTCATTATCAGCTAGCTCTGCAAGGCAGTGGAATTATGTTGTATATTTTTGTTAAAACTTTAGCTGCCTTTCATCTTCCAGTGGCACACGGTGACTTGTGATGACTGATGGAAGTCCCTTTTGTCCCCGCATTTAGTTACTGTTTGTCAGAGGGTTATGCTCTCCATAGAACTGTTCCCTCTCTGCAAGTGGGGGACAGTGAATAAAACTTTTAAAAGTACCTACATGACATAGTTTCTGCATTACAACGAGCTGTGGTGGCTCTAGGATGTATTTTTTAAGGTTAATTCGTGCTTACTCTTAACAGTTCTGTCAAGTCTCCAAATTAAATTGTAGCAGGGTGACTGTTTTTGAGCTGCAGTCACTGGGGCAAGGAACAGCTGATTATCCTTTATAAAGGTGCAAAGTGTTTTCAACATCTAAAAATTGTCCCTTCAGTATTAGCTGACAAATTTTGCCAGTTAATCTAGAATAGCTTTTAATTTCTAATGCATGCTGACTGTGAATCCCAACAGCTGGAATGCCAGATGTTCAGGAAAGGAGAATTATATTCCGTGTTGTTTGGGGAGGGAAAGAAGGTGGAAGGAAAGGGCATAACAGCATCATGCAGAAATTAAGCCACAATCTCCCAAGCAGTGATGTTATGTTTTCAGTATCATTTATGGGAAAGATTCTCTGCATTTGAGTAGGTGCTCCCTAGAGAAGAAAAACTGTCCTTGATCCTGTCCGAGGACAGAGGGTTTGGGCTGGATCATACCACAAAATGACAATAAGACTGCGTGACATACGTTATCCTGGCAGTATTGGGGCAGTTTGAGAGGCAGCTTTCTTTTGGGCTCTTTGTTATTCTGTTTAGCTTAATATAAGGTGTGCAACTTTATACGGCGGTGGCTGCGGCGTGCTCACACGTAGCAGTTCGGTGACTCGGGGGGAGGTGGTAGCATCTTATGTGCTTCCCTGTGGCTGTGTGCTTTGTGGTGGTGATTAGATGGTGGCTAGCTTTGACCAAAAAGCTTGCTGCTGGTTCAGCAGCGGGAACGACTGTCAGCTAATGGGCTGTGCAGATGTGCCTGTCTGGGGTCTCCTCTCCTACCTGGAACCAAATGAAGATGGTCCTTCCAGAGAGTAGTAAGATGTAAATATTGGAGAGTCCCAATATCATCCTGGCTCTGAGTAAGCGGTGGAAGGCCCTGGAGCAGCTATGTATACTTTATCTACTGCACGCTCCAACTGTCCATGGCTGAAGCCTGTGGGACAGGCTCTTCTGCCCAGTGTCACAGCTGAAAGTACAACCTTCTTGAATGTGACATTATAGGAGTCCAGAGTTGCTTCTTTTGTCAGCTCCACACCTGATTTCTCACTCTGGAGGTCAAGAAATTGCGAGAGGTGGGATGCACTTGCCTGACTCTCCTCTTCCCGCTACCTTAGCAGTCGCATGCCAGTGCGATAGGTTTAGGGGAGTTCTGCTGGCTCAGGAGGTTTCCTGCCCATCCAGGTTGGAGGGTCCCAGGGGCCTGAGCCCTGTGTGGGGAGGTGAAGGTGGGAAGTGTGAGTTCATCCTTAGGGACCTGTGGACGCACACGTTAACAGATGGAGCCTCAGAAACAAGGTTGGTCTTTCCACATCATCCTTGGTCTGCATGGATTGATTTGCAGAAGGAGCTTATTTTTAAAAGAAAGCCAGGACAAAGGTCTGGGTGGTTTCTTTATCTCCTCACCCCAGAAAAGCCCTACACTCGTCCCTTCTCATTTCAGCGTGAATATTATGGGTATCACAGTACAAATGAGATGCATTCTGCTGCGGGGCAGGTGGTGGCAGTGAGAACAAGAGGATCCTGCTGTCTTCCATGGCACTTGCCTGGAGCACTGCCTGCTCCCTGCCTGGGACTCTGCTGGTGGGTGAGCAGATAAAGCATTAAATGAAAGTCGTATTACAGAAAGAATTCAGTGGTGAGGCAGAGGAAGGTATTTTAACTGGCAATCAAGCTTACCTTGCTGGTGCTGTGAAACCGTCATGGCTGAGGACAACTTTTCTCTAAGTAATACCCAGAAGAAAAATAATCATCAGTTTAGGTATTAAAATAATTTCTTTTTCCCTGCTTTTCCTGCTTTCAGAGAAGCAGCCAGCAGGGGGGAGTGTGACTGCGCCGTGCAACGCAGCCTTCCAGCCAGCAAAAAGCTGGAGAAGTGCAAAATAAGTTCAGAAATGAGTGTTGGGATCCCTTCAGACAAAAGCTGACATGGTGAGCCAGACGGCGTGCTCCCCTAAAGCACACGCCTTCGCTTTCAGCTGCTTGCTTGGGGAACGAGGAGGGATAGGGCTGTACCGCATCGTGCAACCGGGTCTCTGGTCCAGCGGGCTCTGGTCGCACCTGCGGGTGCTGGATCTGCTCCGAAGCGATGGTGGGATGAGGCTGGAGGGGCTCCAGGAGCCCCTCTGCCCAGCGAGGTGGGCCCTGGGATTAAGGACCAGGTGAATTGGGGGGCTGGCCCGTAGCGGGTCCTCCACGGTTCCTGCACCGAGGCGACAGAGATGCTGAGGGGTGTTTACTTACTCTTTTTAATTTAATTTAAAAAAACCTCAAGAAATGGAGTTTTTCCTTTGAGTATGTTCTTCTTGCAGTGCATACCTGTATTTTTTTTTCTCCTGAAAAATGTGGGTCTAACATCATGAGCTCTTACATATTAATCCATCTGAGCTGTAATAATATGTTTACATGAATAAAAATAATCTCTACTCTTGTGGGGCTTAGCAAAATAACCTCCAACTTTGAAATCACAGAGATCTTCTCGAACCCTGGGGAAAATAAATCTGTTTCCTCAACCCAACATATATTTCTATTACTGTGCAAGGGGAAAACATTGGAAAACAAAGACACCAATCTCCCTAAATGTTACTGTGTGGTAACAGAAATGTACAAAAAGAAAAAATGTTGCTAATAATGGGATTATAATATGATAAATTTTACCTGACAGCATCTAACCTTTTCCAGAGCAATATACAAATGATTGCTACGTGCTTGGGTAAATACAGATTTAGAAAACGTCACCAAAACACTAGTTAATAGATTAATTACATGCATGCTGCTAATACCCATTTCTTTGTTGAACTTGGTGCCTGAAAAGTGGTTATTTTATATCTGTAAATAGTTTGCTTGCCTAATTACTTGCTTAGCCATTTCTCCTTGCAATTACACACATGTGCAGTGATCGTATGGGAATTGCTAATGCCTGCGGAACTGCAATGTTGGGCAAGAAAGTGTCTTAGAAGAGGTGGGAGAGACTCAGAATAGGGAAGATACATTTCTCCATTTGGGAGAGACATAAAAATTCCCCAGCTAACAGCTGCTTGGTCTTAGGTGATCTCCAGTTAAGGCCTCCTTCCTCCCCCAGTGCTAAAGGAAATGCAGCGCCAGTGCCAAAAATGACCCCAGACCAGTGAGCATCACTGCGGGAACTGTACATCTTCTGCAGTATCCATGTGTCATCCTTTCTTCTTCAAGTCTCGACACGCTCTGTATGGGTCTTCCAATGGCTATTGAGCCATCAAAGGCCATGAACCCTTCTGAGGGCTGTAGAAGGTGCACAGATGCTCTATTCAGTGTGTAACAGCTGAGAGCAGAAGAGGGTCTCCCATCCTTCATCCTCTGAAACCCCAGTCCCAGAGTGACTAAAGCCAACCCTATACTGGCAATTCACAGAATCACGGAATCACAGAATCGTATAGGTTGGAAAAGACCTTTAAGGTCATCGAGTCCAACTGTAAAATTCATTTTCATGTTTACAGCAGCAATTAGCTTCTCTTAAAATTGATTGTAACTCCCAACAGGGAGTGCTCAGAGCAGAGCTCTGTTAAAGTTTGAAGAACTCTGATGTACCTCTGAAGCATGTCAGTCCTCAATACTATTCCTCTTTATGCTTCATGCAAAAAATAAAATTGAATATAAAACTTAAAACACCCACTAAATGGGTGCAGTCATTAACACGCCTCTTTTCCTAAGATTAAGGTGATTGATTTCCTAACAAAGGTTAATCAGAACTATTAAAAGAAAAGGAAAATGACCATCATGGCACCCACCACGCCTCCTGGGTGACTTCCCGCTTTATTTCTCTGTAACATGCCAGTCCTAGAACACAGAGCAGGATCCAGAGGTGAAAATATCAGCAGCAGAGATGGTTTCTAATAAAAAATATGCCAGTGAGACTTTGGGATAGTTTGGAGATGACACAATGTTTAAGAAGGGGTGGTTCAGCAGCAGCACCGGAGTGATATTGGATGGTGACTCATGATTATTCTAGTGCTTGTCTGAAATATTTGAATCTGCTCTGCATAAGCTGAATATCCTTAGAAGTTTTGGGCAGAATTGAATTCATTTAATTCATTTATGTTTTTCATTTAATAAAAGCGCTGTAGCTCCTTGAGGCTGCTCTGGTTTCCATCCAGTGATGGATGCAGGAGTGACATGGTGCTTCTTCCTCATGGTAAGGTTGGTAAAGTTTTAGGTAGTCCTGTGAGGAGCAGGGAGTTGGACTCAATGATCCTTATGGGTTCCTTCCAACTTGAGGTATTCTATGATTCTAAGGTCATGTAAAGCTTCTTAGGTCCTGATATTAATAGTGGTAATGAGTAAGGGCCCTACCAAAGCTTCCCACTGATCTAGCTGTGGTGCTAACGACAAACCCAAGACATGCTATGTTCAAAAAGCAGGACAAGAGTGTGAGTGACTATTGCAGGAAGGGTTTGGTGCCATGAACGCAGCAAGATTGAATGAGTCTACATATTTCTGTCCAGTTTCTTGTTGCATTGAGTGTTGTCTTAATTCCCTCTCTACGCTGAATTGCAAACAGATGCTTGGGTAATTGAGGGCTGAGGCTTTAGAGATGATGGTCCAGGCTCTGATGCTGTTACTCAAGCTGGATTATACCTTACGTTGTAAGCAATCCCGCCAGCTTTGGTACAATGAACCAAACAATATTGAAGGGGGAAAAAAAAAGCCTAAATTAAACCGAGCACTGTGTGCAGCACTATTAATGAAACTTGTTCCTATTGAAATGCCACTGACAGCTTGTGCTGGAGGTGCAGGAAGGACAAAGTGGGCTTTTAAACAGGCTTTGCTTCTTTTTGCCAGATGGTCTCATTCTTGTTTGGGTTTACAGCGCTCTTTCCCCCTCTCTCTGAATTGCTTCTGGGGTCAATGTCAGCGGTTTCTGCAGGAGGCTCCACTAAGGGCAAGGAGCAAAGGGGAAATGTTCTGTCTGTGTGAGAAACTAAAAGAAAATACAGAAAATCAGGGGGTTGTTTGGCTGCTTGACCCTGGTTTGAGAGCAAGGAGAATGTGGTTTCCTTCCCTCTCTCCAGGGCTCTTGGCTGCGGCTTTGCTGACACCTCGCCAAGGGGAGGGACGCCCTGTTGGGGGTATGGGTGGGAGCTGCTCTGGTGTGACTATGAAAGGAGGAAAAAGATGCCATTTCTTCTCTAAAAGTAAACAATTCTTTCACAGAATGACAGAATTGTATAGGTTGGAAAAGACCTTTAAGATCATTGAGTCCAACCATAAACCTAACACTACCAAGCCCACCACTACACCATGTCCCTAAGCACCTCGTCCAAACGGCTTTTAAATACCTCCAGGGATGGCGACTCCACCACTTCCCTGGGCAGCCTGTTCCAATGCTTGATGACCCTTTCAGTGAAGTAAAATTTCCTAATATCCAGTCTAAACCTCTTCAGTTCACTGCGCTTGCTGCAAAGCACGGCTCAAAATGCCCTGTTGGCTCAGGGAAGGGGTTGGCTCCATTCCCCTTCAAATTAGGGAAGCCTTCTTGGGAAGGTAGAGCCACATCAGTGTTCAGGGCAGGAGATGGGCAGGTAGCTCTTGCATAAGCACTCAACAAGCAACTGAGGTTGAGTGCTTACGCTGTACCAGCAAACCTCCCCAGACTGACATCACCCTCCTAAGCCCGATGGTATTCTCCCCCAGCCCCAGGATTACACAGCTTGGCCAGCTTGATCATGCTGAGCCTTAGCTTGCTGCTAGGAACCCAACAGTGACGAAGGCATTCAAATAAAGTAGGTAGTTTTTCTATTTTGGGACAAGATTATCTTGAAATATTTACTATAGAGGTGTTGATGGAACCAGCATGTTCATGTCAAAATGTCTGACTGACATGTTGGTTTTCAAATAACCCTTTGCTCTTGAGATACTTGAAAGCTTTTCCAAACATATTCTCCTATCTCTGGGGCTATAATCTGCTTGCTTCATTTCTGGTCTGCTAAAGACTGCCTTTTTGCTTTTGGGTGAGAATATTTGAATGTCACAATTTCTTCCGTTTGGTGACTGGGACATTTACAGATTTTTATACAACCATTTACCATTTGTTGTGGAAATCACTGGTCAGACAGGTCTTCACTACAAAAATGATATAAGTAATGTATCACCTATTACCATCAAACATCTTAAAAAGAAAAAAAGAAAAACTCAAACCCTCAAATATTTTTCTCTATTGAACATACACAATAACCCATTGCTTCTAGCAGAGTTCTGACCCCAAAAGAAAAGTGCAAGAGCCAACAGGTTTCAAAGTTGTAGTTGCTATAAATACTACATATTTATAGCAGATACTACAGGTGCACGTGGAAGTACGCAGGTGTCAGACAGAAAAAATGAGAACCCTTACCTCACTGAATTTATAATCCCAAAGAGATTGTTGAGCCTTTAATGCTGCAATGTGACCCAAAGAGTGGGAAGCATAGCACTCGGCTTCAGGCAATCACAGCTAAAGCGTGTCTCAATTGCGGGCTAACAGCAGAGCCTCTTCCTCCTCTTCCGCAGTGCTCTGCAGCTCGGGGCATGATTCAGACCCCATGTGCTGAGTATAACTGCCACCAAACTCAGAATTTCAGGAACATGTGGCACTTGAGAGTTGCAAAAATATATAGTTGAATCCCTTCCTCTCCAGTTACAGTTTCCATTATTTTACCACATTTTAGGGCTTACACGTGGCCTTTTGTCTTTCCCTTTTTTAAGCAGATTAGCACTTTATAAATAAAGATAAGAGAATTATGAAAACTCTGGAGAAAGACGGTGTTTGTGGTGATAAATTATGCAGTAGCCCTGCCACTGATGTCTGTGTTCATTAACAGCAAGATGCGACACGTATTTTATTTGATGCCGAACTGCAAGACGAGCCTTTCCTTGTCTGCGCAGCTGCTCCGCGCATCCTCGTTAGGCAGCGGGATCTTAGCCCTGCCTGTAATGTAGCCTGGCGTGGTCCCCGGGTGGGTCCGAGGGCTGGGACCACAGCCTGATCCTGGCATCGCCGCTGCCTTCAGGGGTTATTTCCGACTTCTGTGCCTAATGAAGGCCATCTGGGCTTGGGTGTGCTGTCGTGTACCTAGATCTACTTATAATAACACAGCAATAAAACTGCAAGATGCCTACAATCTGTTTGTAATCTTCTCCAGAATATCACCACCTGCATCCTGTGACTAAAAGATGTAAATACTTCCTTCTGCACAGAGCGGCTAAAACTTTCCCAAGGCTCAATTGCCAAGTGAACGGGTTTAGTTTTGCAAATGTTTTAAAGCCTTTTTTTTCCCAAGAATGCAGCTTTTGCCCTTTTTTTTTCTTTTTTTTTTTAACTTTGACTTGCTTCTCTTTCCAGGGAGCCTGTTGTTCAAAGCTCAGCCCAAGGATTTACAGAGCCCTGGGAGACCCTGGGTTACAGCTGACCTGGAGGCCCTAGAGCAGCAAGATGCTTTGCAGCGAAATTGTGCATAACTCCTGACTTATTCTGTATTACAGAGGGGGAGAGAGACTGTTAAATTAGGTATGTGTTTTCCAGTCCACACAGGTGTCTTCTCTGGCTGTAACACTATCTGAATCTGAGGTAGGCAACTGGTATGAGCTATGAATACATTTATTACTGAATGATAGCAATGGGATATGTAGAATGTGCATGCAAAAAACCGTGGACACCTTCTAACCGCTGTTGGCAAAACGCTTGATTTGGTTGAGATTTATCATAACAAATCATCTCTGCTGGAGGTGGGCTTTCAAATACCTTGGCGGCTGTAGAGGCTGTCTCTTGAAGAGAAGCGGTCGCAGCAGTGGGGCTGAGCTTGTGACAAACTGCAGAAGAGCTCATCCTCTATGACACTTGCAAAGTGGCAGTGTGCCTTTCCTTTACAGTTCTATAATTTCTTGCAAATAATTTTATTACAGTGCTGTCCAAAGGCCTAAACCCAGCTCAGAGCTGTGATGTACTGAACATGCTTTCACACCGTAAAAAAAAAAAGTTAAGCTGACACAACATGGTGTATCTCTGTGACTTTCTCACAAGCGTTGCAAGGCTATCCAGTCTGTGCAAAATATTCCAGCCTGCCTTTGACTATGATCTTTGCATGGCAATTTGTATTTTGGGGTGGTTGCAGCATCTGATTTATACCCAGGCAGCTTAATCTTAAACGGAAATTAACACTTCCTTGGCAGCATCATTTACAAGGAATAGCACATTCCTTGTCTAGAAGATGATCATTGCTGTAACTAATTAACACAGCATGCTTAATTGCTTTGTGCAATTGAGAGTGGAGTTCCATTTACCTCCAGTTAGATGGGGGGGAGCCTGGCAAGCCCCCTCTGTACAGAGGGAGACCGGCTCCATGGCTTGGCAGGGTCACCCCAGGGCTGCGCCTGACCTTTGGGTGACAGCAGAACTGCTATAGGGGGTCTGGCACCTATAATTATTTCCTTTAAAAGCTCTCCCGTGGCTCAGCATTCAGAATATTTAATTAGCTGAAAGCCATGGTATCTGTCAATCACGTGGTGCCTCAGATTTCAGGTTTAAAGGGCAGAGTTATTCCTGAAGACTTATTATTAAAGGAAATTAGTCGTACAGTTAGCTCAGATCTTGGTAAGAAACAAGATTATAGATAGGTAATGTTACCATGGAAAGCCAAACACTTTAATCATACCCCAGCATGTAGTAATAGAGTTTCGAAAGGCACACTACCAGAAAACTTAACAAAACCCAGGTATTAGATAGATATTTGAATATTAGCAAGCACTCAAGGGAACTTTTAAATGGCTGAATTCATTATGGGGCTTTGCAGCCACGGCAGCAGCTCCTCACGTCTGTCTTGCAGGTGTTTGGCTTGTACGTAAATGGCTGCACAGCTTCACAGGGCAATGAAAAATTAAATTCTAGGGGAAAAAAAAATCCCAAACTATCAGATTTCCAAAATTAGGAAGTTCAGGAACACGTGGCCCCACAGAGGCTGCTGCGCTGTCTGCTGGTTCCAGTTCGCAGCTGCAGCGTATTTTACTGGTTTGGTGCTCTGCCCTGGAGAGCAGGACTCAAGTGTGCTCGTGCTAATCTGAATCTGGGCTAGACGAGACTTGCAGTGTGATAGAAACCATGAGCGTGTCGTCTTCAGAAACCTCTTCTGAACAGCTCTGTAAAGTGACAGGGTTCACCCAGGGAGCCAGGGTGCACGGATGACGTCTTCAAATTTACCTTTCTCCTGTACAAATGACCTCCCGGCACCCCTTTCCTGTGTGAAATCATGGGTTTCGTGCTCAAGATGTGCCAGAGATTTCATGGCGTCTGCTAGGAATAGGGCTCTGAAAATATTATAAAGGGAAGGAACCTGGCTATCGAGGCAGTTTTACCTGTTCTGCAGTCTCTGGGGCTTTAGGTTGGGCACCTTTTTTTGCACCTGAGAGGAGGATTCACATCAATGAGGACAGAGAGTAATTTACAGCATCTCCCTCCTTGGCAACACAGTTCATGGGTCCCTTAACATCCCCCATGAAGGACTTCTGCCAGGAGCTCTCCAAGAGTTTCTAGACCCAATGTTTTCTGACCTCCCTTGGCCCTGGTCAGTCAAGTGTGGGGCACGTTAGCCTTGTTTGCGTCCCAAATTTGGGCCTCTTTGGAAGGGCAGCAAGAAACTGCCATGGCAGGTCCCTGCTTCACAGTGGTGGTTCTCAACTGAAGAGCTTCAGCGTGGGGATCTAGGTAGAAAGTGGTTGATTTACTGAATGAATCTGTCTTTTACCCCATAATTGCTGGAAAATAGATATAATTTGCCAACAATGACTTATACCAGGAGAGTTGTTGCTCCTTTTTTACCCAGAGAGAAAGTGAAGGAGAAAGATTAGTCACTTGCTCATGGTCAGGGATAGGAGATGTTGGTGCCAACGTTCAGGCATGGACAGGTCAGAAGTTTTGGCCATGCTTTGGGGCAAGAAGTCACCCCAGTGGGGTAGCAGCCAAGAGGATGGGCTAGACATCTGTGCCTTGTTCTAGTGGAAAAATGTCCACTAGATATCCACGATCTGAATAGATACAAAATGGTGATAATCCACAGTCCCCGATTTATTTAGAACAAAATAATCTCAACTGCCCAAAGTTCTGATGAAGCCAGGATAAGCTGACTTTTACTGTTCCCCGTAACTCAAGGCTGAATGAAGAAGAAATCACATCATTTGGGATTTCCTCATGTTGTGGCGAGACAATGAGAATGACTCACTTGGACATTTTATTATAGCCACTGGGAACCAAATGTAAATTATATACTTAAAAAATGAAGCCGATAAAAAGCAAGGAGATTTAAATAGGAAAGTGGCACATGGCAGTCAGATTTAAAGCCAGCTGGAGGTTATGTAGTGGCAATAAGATTAGGAAAGCCAAAGAGAAAGCCCTGGGACATAATAGAGCTGATTTGTTATGGGTACATAGCTGAAATAATAATAATAATAATAATAATAAAATTCTATTCTGCCTGTTGCCACACACTTCCCCTGATCTCATAATGTTAATAAGATCATAATGAAATGCTGGCAAATTTTGGTCTCAGTCATAAAACTTGAAGGGCATGCTCTGGTCTTCTCCCGAATGTCATAGGACAACGCCTCTCAACACTGCAGACTGATAATAATTTCTTCTCGTGCAATCAAGTTATGACTATTTTGATGCATGTTCTCTTAGGCAGGATTTAGTGTCTGAACTGTGATCAGTGTCAGTAATGAGATAATACCTTTCTTTCTCCTTCTCCTGTCTGTGCATAAAGAACAAGTATTATCAAATATAGCGAAGGGGTGAGTTTGATGTGAGCCAGGAGAACTTTTTGATTGTATTCCTTTGAAGGAAGCCTGATGCTCAGACCTGTCTGTGGACATGTGCTGGTATCTTACGGATGTGTGCTAGTAATTTCCATGATGGAAAAAGATATTCATCTGTTATCTGGGAAGACATTTCTTGATCCATTTGAATCAGGGTAACATATTTCCCAAGCTCCAATTTCTGAACCTCATGGATCTGGGAAACAAAGTGAGAGCTGTTGCAAATGGATCAGCGCAGAAGCTGGTGTAAAGAAAATATAGGCAAGTTCCTTTCAAAGAGTTAGTGCGGTCTGTGAAATCGGATTCATGGCTCAACAATGTGAGCGAACGCATGAAGAGGCCGTGCCTAATCCCAAACGCTCTCAGAGTCCGAGAACAGTCGCTCATGGATTTCAGGCTTTGCGGTCAGACAGTTACAGCCTCACTGATGCTTATTAGTGGTCCAACTCCATCATTTTCTCATTCACTTCTGAGTAATCCTCGTTAGGTTAGAGCACAACTCTTTAGCTTTTAATTGCTCCTTTTACTCCCAACTTTGGAGGGATGCCGTCATGCCTCACCAAACCATCCCTCTGTCTCCCAGGACAGGATTGCTGCCTCCTCCACGGCACGTGCCTGTCCAGACCACACCATGACCTCTGTGGAGGAGATGGCCACAGCCATCACCTCCTCGCTTCATTCTGCTCCTGCTTGCAATTACAAAGATCTTCCTATTACTTAATGCTTTGTAAAAATAAGTAAGCATATTCTGTTGCTGCTGCCACCCAAGCTCATTGCTTGCTAGAATAGCAAGAAGGATTGTGCACTTAACTTCCAGGCTCGTTCAAAGGGAAAGTCGTGCGGCTGCAGGCAGTGGTGATGGTTGCTGGTGTTTGTAATGCCTCCATCTGCAGCTCTGCTCCAGGAGAGGCTTTGTTAGATGCCAGGATCTAATAGAAGTTCCTACCTTGCTGGTACCAACAATGTTTTTATCAAACTCTTTCACAACCTCGCTCTGCCACACTGCCGGTATCGAGTGCTGCCATAGAAATTCCAGCTGTGCAAGCTGACGCCCTTACACCCGCAAAAAGTTCCTAAGTTGGTAGCATGATAGCTTCAGAGACAGCTTAAACACTTCTGCTGCTTTTCTCTTCCTTTACTTTCTTTCTAACTTTCTGCACTGTTTTTCTTCTTTTTGTAACTTCTTTTTTTCCACTTCTCATCTCACCCCTCTCTCTGAGTTACTGACCTGTGGACTTATTGTTAGGCCAAGTATGGGGGCCCTCCCCGGTGAAGGACTCTGTCCCCTCTCCTCTTTTGCTTTACAGCCAGTTTGCACACTGTGAGTTTGTTGGTTAAACCAAAAGGTACGGAAACGGCATCGTATCCCACTGCGCAAGCACTTAGCAACTGGTTGGTCTTTCAGGTTTGTCTTTCATTAATAGGTAAATGAAGTAGGAAAGTTTTTATTTTGACCCCTGAAGAGAAGTGTAAATAATATCTTGTTACTTAATTGGATGCATGTCCAGTTTTAATGATTTGTTATGCGTCAGGCAGGGCAGAGGAAAAGAAAATATGTGACTGGGGAATAACCAAGCCAAAAGCTGGAGCTTAGCTAAGAAAAAGGTTGTCCTTCTTGGGCGTCGCTTTTCAGTTTTAATTATCTACATAATGTTATCTCAAGAAAATCTTATTTTTTTGCTAATTAGTTAATCCCTCTCTGGTGCTAATGGAAAACTGTGTTTCTGGGAGGTTTGTTGTTGCACAGCTGAGGAGTAAGGCAATTAGTAGTAACATACACTAAAGCTGAGTCTCCAAACTTACACAAAATGTTTAACGAGACAACTGGGATAGATACGATCGGGAGCCAAATGTGTTGCAAGTTGCTTACTGTTATTAGACCGAACGCGTGTGGTTTGGAGAGTCTCCCTTATATCTGCCCCATTCCTCCCCATGTGCCGTTGGCTGGGTAGTGCCTCTCGGGGCAGCGGCTGCTGGAAGCGGGGTGCTGTGATCAGAATTCCCTGTCCAGATGTTTTGCAGAGCTGTTGGGCTTTCTCTTGCTGCCAGATCTCCAGCAAGGTGAACAGCTTTGTTGTAAGCACCGGAGTGCAACGTCAATAATAGATTTTTTTCAATTCCTACTGAGATCTTGGCAATCAAATCCCTGGCAGCCTGGAAAATCTCAGCAGTGAGGTAGAAGATCTTTTGTCTCGGAAGCTTGTTTTTTCTGAAGATGTATGTTTAATTGATGTGGCTATTATTTCAGTTGAAAGAAGGCACGTTACCAAATAAACACCCTATCTGCTGCTTGAGTCAAGAGCCGTATGAATTCCTGTAATTCCAGTCTTGCACAGATCAAAAGAAACACACACCATGTGGATCTTGACCTACAGCCATCATTCATTTAGCTGATCCCCAAACACACATTTGAGGGCTCTTTCTCTGCAGACCAGCTACCTGCCTGTGCACAGGCTTTGGGCTGAGAAGAGCCGGATTAGGCAGTGCCACTGGACACCGCTGGCTTGGGCTGAGCTTTGGGTGCAGCTTCTTCAAACTGGAGTTTCTTCTGGTGCTGGAGGGAAGCTACTGCCCAAAGTGCATGTGGTGGAGGGGAGAGCTGGGTCTCTATCTGCTCACGGTGGTGATGCTTAATTAATGTCCATCGGTACCACAGGGGATAGGAACTACTGTTCCTGGACCATTATGGGCTAGTTAGTGAGATGCGTCGTTCATCCAATGGTGTCTTGGACGGCAGTCCGTCTCTTCATCCCCTTGATGGTAGGAGGAGGCTCAGGTGGCTGGTAGGGTGGAGACTTATGGGTTTTTTATTTTCTTTTGGAGAAGATGGACAGGACTTGGAGGCACAGTGTGCTCCACATGGGCGTCCAGTTCAGCTCATGAGCGTTACAGGTGCTTAGCAGAAAGGAAACATCCTTATTTTGGATGTTTTCCCCACGCATGTCTATGAAGTCAGGATTAGCCCCTAATTTCTACCTGCTTGTGTGTAATGGTCTCAAAAATGACTTAAAATTATTGTCCTCAGATTCCTTTCTTGTATGCAACTTCCACAATGGAATAATATCTTTTTCTTTTAGTTATAGAGTTGGAGGTGAGAAACAGTGCAGTCCTTACAGCCATTACGGTCTTTCTGCCTAACTTCCACCATCTCCCCCAGCTACGCCCCAGCAGCATTATTACAAAACTTGAACAAATAATTTCCTTGAAAGAAATGATATGCCAGAATGAACTCCCAGGGTGTCTGTCTGGAAAAGTGGATGGCTCCCTAGCAGTAAATTGCACTGTAGTAAATTAGGGAGGCATTTCATAACTTCAAAATTGATCATCTTATTAATAAATGTTAACATATTCAAAGGAAATTCTGTGATCCAGCTGTGCCAGCCAATGCAAGCATTACGGCAAAGAGTCAATCAAAGCATAATTTTGTGATCATGTAATTCAGAATGGCTGTGTATTCTTTCGAAGTAACTTATTTTTTATTGCTGAGGCTCTATTACAGATAGCCGTAAAATGCTGTTTATGCCTATTCATTCATTCTCTTGACCCTTATTTAAAATATAGTTTTTTACAATTCATTTTAAGCTGACAACATATCAAACTCTGCAGGTAACAAGAGTGTTAATAGGAAAACAGTCTTTAACTGCAGGCTTTCTCAATGCATTACACATCAGTTGCTAATTGGCCTTGGAGAAATTGCTGAAATATCTTATGAAAGTTGGGTCTGATCCACCGAAGCATTCCTCTGGATCTATGTCAGTACGATCAATTGCCTGACATCTGGTCCCTTTCCAATTCCTTAAGCCCAGAATAGCCTCCGTATAGTTTGGATTTGCAGAGCGCAGAATTAAAAACTGGCGAAAAGTTGACTTAAGTGATAGAGGTCACAGCATGGACCAATTTATTTTTTTAGCTTGGTTTCCGAAGGAAATGACACTTGTGTTATCAGGCTGCCAGCATACACGCCTGCGTGAGGGCGTATCCTTTCTTCTTGCAACTTTTGAACCCGTTAACACATTTTAACCCTATTTTCCAATAGTAGAGGCTTTGAAGTGATGTTATTCCTACAAATGTAGTGACAACAGACAGACAGCAGAGAAAATCCTTTTCAGAGCTTTAGACTATGGGAAAGGCTGAAGTGTTACCTCGACTCCTTGCTAAGCGCCAGGGAACCAGGAGAGGAGAGGGATCACCTCGCAGGGATGCTGCAGGTGAGCAGAAAGCTTCCCCAAAGCTCGGGCTTTGGAAGGCAGGCAGGAGCTGCGCTGGCTCTTGCAGAACTGTTTGTTTAGATGAAAAGAAGGGGAAGAGCTGGATTTTCTAACCAGGTCACAAGCTCTGTTGTTTTTCTTAATTGCTATAAGACACCTTTCACACTCTCTATTTTATCTTTGGATTCTTTGCCTTGGAGTAAATCCAGAGCTAAAGCAATCTGAAAGATTGCATGCATGCACATTTTTAATATTACTGGTCTGATGTGCAAGGTTATATCTCTGGCTGCAATAGCATATTGGGTACATATATTTTTTTTCAACAATCCATCTATGCAGCACCCTTGCAGGGGCTGTGTCAGCCAGTAGCTTGCCTTCCTGTTCATCTGTTGGGTTTATTGTTATTTATAATATACTCACAAGGCTGCTGGTTGCTTTTATCTTGCCTTTTTACTGCCTTGCTTATTTTTACCTTCATCCTGTTGTCTCTAAAGAGGTCTTTAGAAAACAGTGTCTATCTGCTATGCACGTCTCTCTTTTATTAATAATTCATTAATCAATTTAGACTAGAGAAAAAAGGCACCAAACCCAACAGCTAGAAGTGATCACAGCTCGGGAACTGCGCTGTGCATATTTTGCACCTCAGGCTGCAGCATTCGCTAGCGCTACCTGCAATACTCCTGCCAGAGATATCTGGAGGTCTTTCTTTGTAGATCTACTTTAAAAAAAAAAAAAGTGTTCTTTTTTGTTACATGGAAAAATGTTCCGTGGGAAATCGATTGATATTGAGCAAAAATGGCACCGTGTTTCTGGAGCTGGTGTTTGATTTTTGCAGGGAAGCAGACGTTCGCATGTGCGCTTCCCAGAGTCTGCTGGGCAAAGCAATTACAGGTTCATCAAGAATTAAAATCCACCAGTGACTGCACAGTCATTTCACTGAAGCTTCTGGTAATAAAGTCAAAATTGTTTCGATGACATGTAGGAATTAATACCTAATTCTGAGCAGGCAGCTTGTTTTTACAGCCAATATCATTTGCCAGTTACTTTTAATACATCTTGGAGAGGGAGATTTTGGCTTTGTCTGTGTGTGGGCCTGGGGACTTCCTTGGTTTGACTTGGTATGGAGGAGTTTCCATAGCTGGTGACAGCAGCACCTGATGGAGAGCAGCCAGGCGGCCGCTGGAGAAGAGAGCGTGACCGCTGCTGTTGTGCTTATATCTACTTGCTCCCGAATAAGTGCTGTCTAAGACCGACGCTGCCTCCGATGCTCCTCAAGCAGCTCGTGCAGGGCGGTTTGGTGATGTTTCTTCTCCCCAGCTTCAGTTGTGCACAAACTCCTCCTCCCTGGTGTTGAACTGTTTCCAAGCTCCGTTATTTTACCGTAACCAAATTTACTCTACGTGCCTCGAAGCTTTATGTTAAGATTCACCTTTACTTCTGTCCTCCAGACAGAAAATACAAAGATGTGCTCGGTTTTTCTATAACCTTCAGCTAATCCTGCAGTGTTAAGGCAGTTTAATGCTCCATTAATTATTTTGGAGGCGGTCTGGGAACTGCGCATGGTAACGACTGCACTGCTTATTCAATGGGAAGTAACTTCTCAGCACAATGTTAACCCCCGTTAATAAATGCTGGCTGGTCACCAAGGACTTTTCCCTTTAAGGAAAGTTGAAGCCTTTTCTTAGTCTGCTTCTGACCCAGAGTTTGCCTCCTATAATCCTCCTTTCAGTAGGCACAAAGCAGCACACCATGAATTAACGGAGCTTGAGCAACCCTCCGGAGGTAGATGAATCCCCAAATATGTAAGATGTTAAACAAGTTCCCACACTTCATCCAAGCTTCTGCCACTAAGTCACAGGAAGGGATAACATTATGAGTTTGTAATTTATTTCCATATTCTTTAATCATATTTCAGTGGCTGTTTGGTTTATGACCTTTAGAACCACCTTAGATTTAGATTGATAAATGGGTGGCAAATAAATTTAGCAAAATAAGCAATTTCAGCCTATGGAAGGTCAGCAGAGGGCTGTGCAATCACGGCTTCCATTAATATGTTATATTTCAGTCAAAAGCTTTTAAACGCTGAAGGTTTTCAGAGGGAAAACGTACAGCTTTGATGAATGGGTTTCTTCTAATAGTGGAATGGGAAATGAAAATCAAAGTAAGGGAAAAACCACCTTGTTTCTGAAGCAGAGATGAAGTTAGGCAGCAGGTTTTCCTCTGGCATAGGGGCAGGCCAGTCAAGTTGGTTCGGTAACGAGCAAATTACATTTCAGCTCATAAGGCCATTTGAATAGTCATGTAAATTAGTTAATTGACAGAGATTATTCATAATAACTATTATTATTATTGACATGAGGCTTGAGCAGAGGAGACCCACGCAGGACAGGTAAACTAAACAGGCATCTTTATTAGCAGATCTTAATAGGGAGAGAGAGGAGAGAGCTCGATGATATTAGCTCTCCATTTCCCATTGGCAGCTCTTCCAGCAGCGTCAGCCGAGGTCCGAGCTCGCTGGGCAGGGGATTAGCTTCTTTGAAGAGGAAAAGTTTGGTAAATTAATTAGTTGCTGCATATTAGCGCAGCTACATTCATAACCACGTGCAGGGCTCCCCTTTTTGCTGGGGTATAAGAAGTCAAATTAATGGAGAAAGCAACGCAAAAGCTTCTTATGGGACTGAGATGATCTCTTCCTCGTGTTTAAAGCTATGGAGCTTTTGTGCGGAGTAGGAACTCGTATCTGTCGAAAGCAGCAGTGGGGGAGAATCATTACTGGAGAGATCCAGGAGATGCACGAAAGCAGCACATTAAAAGCTGAGTTAGAGCTTATTTCTGATTCTCACAAAAGAGTATTTTCGCCACGAGTGGAGTTAAAAATCCATTGTAAAATCTTTTTTTTTTTTTTTCTTTGAACAATGAAATAAAGTCAGTTGTTGCCTCTAAGAGCTGTGGGCCAGATCACTGATCCAGATAAAAATATCCTGAATGGCTCCTGCAAGTCAAAGTTGCCTTAGAGGTGATGCGACTTGTGGGGCTGGGGTTCGCGTGGGACAGGGAGCTGGGATGGCTCTGTCCCCTGTGCAAGAGGCTGCTGGGGGGGCTGCGGTTTGCCTCTATGAGATGATCAGTCGGGGTGGCCTCGGTCTGCCCTGCCCTGGGGCTGATGGGAGGAGGTCTTGCAGCCCCTGGCTCTGGGGAAGAGCAAGCAGAGATGTGCCATTGCCCCGTTCCTCTGGTCCCGCAGGAGACATGGCTCAGCTGCAGCCATCTCCCAGCCACTACCACCAGCCAAGGTGGAGATGTGGGGCAAAATGTGGTTGGGGAGAACAAGGACGGGTGCTGGCTATTCTCCAACACGGGTGCCATCGCTGCAAAATGCAACCTCCCTGTTACACTGAGTCACTAAAATTAAAATGCATGTGACAACTGAAGCAAAGACTTGTCTGTGGGACCGACGGGCACAGCAGCAGCAATGTGGGACAGGGTGGCAGGAGCAGGGTCGGGGCTGGCTTCACGGGAAGCCGTGAGGTTTATGCCAGCAGAGGACCTGTTGTCTCTGGAGCGGGGAACTGGTTATTAATGCTTGAATTGCCAGTGGTGTTTGTGTCTGATTTAGTATCACTTAAGTAAGTGATGTATGATTTCAATTAGGAAGCAAAGATGCTTACTGCATCTCCATGATATGTTTGGATGGAGAAAAGTGCTTTGCACAGTCTTTCTCTTTCGGGGGAGGTAAATGGAGCACGGGGTGTCTGTGGGTTGCTTGCTGCAAAGTTATTTCAATGTCGGCTGGGAAAGCAAACTCCGTCAAGTTCATCCCGTGTGTGCCAAAGTCAATGTAAAGTCGCTGGGGGGGACTCGAGGGCTCTGGCTGGCACCGGAGCCAGGCTGGTGAGTGCCATCAGGGAATGCTTTCTCTTGGGGTCGGTGCTATCTGCCAGCTGGAAGCAGAGCAGCTCCGTCATGGGCTGTTGGCCCTGCACTGCTGACACCCAGTAGATCTTCTTTTAGGGTGGTAAGAACCTGTGGTTTTGGAGGAAAATGAAAGTTTCTTCCTTCTTGCTAACGTGAAGTTCATCAGCATCTGTACTTCACAGATTGCAGTGGTCTGAGGAGCCCCTGGGTTTAATAAAATGCTAAAGCTTTGTCCTGCAATATGAGGTCAGCTTTAGTGCCAAAACAAAAACCGGAGGCTGAGCAGGAGCAGGCAGTGAAGTGAGGGAGGGCAACATCAAAAGACTTTTAACCAAGACCAGCCCCATGATGCTTGAGTCATTAACATGTGAAAGGGCTTTGTGTAGCTGGCTACATACACATTTCTGGCTGGAATTAGCACAGCAGAGCTGTCGGCATCCCTGCTGCCGCCCCTGAGGTATTGACGTCTGGCGGCGAGGCAGCACCTCCTCCTCCAGCTGCACCCTTGCGCCCAGCTCTCCCTCCGAGCCCCAAACCCTGCACCCTTGTGCCCAGCTCTCCCTCCGAGCCCCAAACCGAGACGTCAGTGCCACCATCACCTCCAAAACACCCCCAGGCTCTGCGTGTAGGAAGAGGTTGGAGATGAACTGTGGTTTGTGCAGCCCAGCAGCTGCATGGGCAGGGGCAGAGGTTTGGGAGCTGGATGTATGTGATAGATAGGAGATCCCTGGACCCATTTCCATTTATTAGGCCTCCATTAATTCCCCCTCGAAGTCTCTCTGCACTCTGCTGTTCTCCAAGAAATCCAACCATCGCTCATTGCTTTCTCACTGGTAGGAGTCACACAGGGTTTGCTGTCCGAGCCTCAGAGACCATTGGCCTGACATACCAGACAGTTTTGCTTCCACAGTAGTATTTCTCCTAGAGTGACAGCATTAACTAGTTAACTGCATCAAGGGGTTGGGATAAGGGATGCCCAACAATTACAGGCTTCATATCTGGGATAGCAGCTGGCGTTTTCACGATGGTTTCTAAAGTCTTGCCTGTCTTCTCAGATCACTGGTTGAGAACAGAGATGGGTAAGAATCAGACTGTATTTAGGAATAAGTAGCAGAGTACCTCTGACACAATAAAATTTTAAATTACAGGTGAGAAAACATACAGTACCAAGAACAGCCAAAGCCAGAATCTGTGATTTGGTGTTTTTCACACACTGCCCAGCATTCTTGGTTGGGTCAGCTGGAGACCTGCATTCTCCAGGTAGCTGGGCTTCAGCTGTAAAACACGAGAGGTATAGAGTGTGCGTAGGTGTGGGTTTGGGTACCAGAGCTATGCTGGAGCTGGCGGGAAAGTGAGGTTAAATGGCTGACACACGGGTCTCCTCACACTCTACATGCAAATGTTGCAATAGCACTGTTTCTTAGTAAATTAGCTGATACCAGAACTATTATCCTTATAAAATAAATGCCAATGGTGATTTAAAATGCTGTTTCCAGAACCTGGTTGCTTCTAGCTCTCCTGGTGAGAGATGTTCCCATGTTTCAGCCATATGAACTTTCAAACCGCTGAGCTAAACAAAAGAGAGAAAATTTTCCTTTAAAAGAACATGGCGAAGTGCTTACGAACAAATTAAGAGTTACCTTGCGCTGATTAGAGGAGTAGTTGGAAAGCCCCCGTAAAGCAATAACAGAGATGACTTAGTGGCTCAGTTGTGCATCACCAGTTGTGGCAGCGTTGTGTTTCCTACCAGATCCCATCCAATCTGTAGGCAGAGCAGGTTTCCTAGGAGAGGAAAACCCCAACCTTAGAGCTTTCCTCCGTTAGCTGGGAGCCCTTCTTTCTCAGGGAGAAGATAGCAGAAATCTTTTATGGGTGCTGGAGTGACTGGAGGTGCTGGACAACGGCTGCTTTGCTGCCTACTGGAGTATCCCCTAAAAAGCAGCATCCTTCCTCTCCTGCCACCTCCTACCTTGTGTGTGACCGTTCCTGCTTTACTTGCACAGTCCATCACTTTCCTGCATTGCTCCGGCATGCTCATTCCACTTTCAGGAAGGGTTTTCCTCTTGATTAAATGTGATTTATTTATATTGTGCTGAACTCCAAAAGAGTGTGAGAGGCCAGCCCCCCCCCCGCAACAGATGGGGTCAGCTCCTGGGCATGTTGTCCGTCCAGCCAAGGGATCTTTCAGGTCCAGATTCCAACAAGCCACATTTTCAAGTTGAAGGTGAGGCTGACAGCAAGCTCTTCAGATTCATGCACTATTCATGCAGTCCTCTAGGCTTCAGTGAAGCCCTTATAAGATAGTAAGAAATTAATGAAACGTGGCAGTTGACAACTCCACTACAGTTTTCATCCAGGGATCTCTGCATTTCACTAATATTTATTAACTGAGTCTTGCAACAGTCCGGCAGGGTCTGAGATTCATTTTACATCTGAGGGACTCTCTCTGTGCAGTGAGCCCATGGCAGGGTTGGGGTAAAACCTCAGCTCCTGCTTCCACCTACTGATTACTGTGTGAGGACATGGGCACTCCATTTCAGGCTCCTCACCCCCATTGCTATCCCTAGGGTGCTACGAGGTTTGCTAACAGAGCTGCTTGTACCTTTGGGGTACCTCTGCCTTCAACACTGCGGGAACGAAAGGAAGCTTTGGATCTGGTGCCTAAGAAGGGTGAAGATGAGGGACCTCAGCAATATTACACACAGTTGTGAGTAGAGGCAGATGCAGTGGAAGGATAAAATGGGTGCTGAAATGGAGGACAAGGTGAAAAATGATGTCCCACTTCTCAGCTCTCCTGGGGCAGAAGTAGGGAACTGAAGTATCTGGAGACACAAAGTTACGGATGAGAAAGGGCAGGACAGCAAGCAGGAGAATTTAGGAAAGGGCAGACCTGAGTGAGAAGGGAATGGCAAAGACAGGAGCTGGAAGGTGACAAGAAGCAGGGGCAGGAAAAAGGCATTTGAAGAAGGACAAAATTAATGGGCTGGGAAAATGAGAGTTATCAGGAAGGATTAGAAAGCATCTGTAAGCGTTCACGTGCTCCTCTGTCTGTAGGATGGCTGTGGCTGAGTCACTCCCTTGCACATTTCCTACTTTTACAGAGAGGTAACTGTTTTTTCCAGCTAGGTTAAGTGTGGTGTTGGCTCTTATGTCCATTTGAAGCTGACTCAGATCACCCAGCACCGGGGGCTGTACTGCCCTGCTTCGGCACTTGGAGCTCCAGGGAGGACAACATGTTGACCCTAGCAATGCCCCTTGCTGAGAAAGCAGAGCCCTGTACTGTCCCCTTGAAAAGGTATGCTAAAGCAATTACTGCCATGATTGATGTGAGTGTATATCTGCCACGTATTGCAGGTAGCAAGGAATGTGAAGGAAAAAGTCCGTAATTTTTCAGGTTGTTGAATTGTCTGTGTAGCCCACAGATATGAGGCAGTTGACATTATGTGTTTGCTTCAGAAATCAGAATGATCCCAACCCATAGGCTGGCTCCCTTTCACAGACATTTCATATCCTTTGTTGCTTTTTTAAAAAAGAAATTGGACAACTAGATTGAAAAATACCTTTTTATTCTCTGTGCTTCCTAAGCAATATTTGAAAGCAAGCTCCTTCTGTACTTGCACCAATTTAATTTAAAACTGCTTCTTTAGATCTGTGATATTAAGGAGCTACACATCTTTCACCCACAGTTAGTGGCATCCGTGCAGAGGCAAGGATGTAAAAACTGGCCTGAGTGACTCTACCCCAGCTCTTGTTGAGTCTGATACCTGTGTTTCATATGGTGGTGGATACCAGATGCTGTAAGAGCCCCATCATAGGCAGATGTGAGATAATCTACTTCTGCCTCTCAATATCTGATCCTAATCCCTCATAGTCAGCGAGTGTCTTAATCCCAGAAAACCCAAGGTTTGATATTCTTTGCAATGTTTTCTCCTGTTGTTAATTGTAAACCTCAGTCTATTTGTTAATGTTCAGCTAAATGTCTGCACCGTCAGCTGCAATCCTAGAAAAAAACGTCTTACCAGCAATTTAACTAAGACTGGTATTGTAATTTCTTTTCTTTGCCTACTAAAATTAGATTTCCTATATATTATTTACAGTTGTTTACTGTCATCCTGCTGTGATGAAGACAACAGCTTTGTGGCTTTTCTGCAAAAATCTGTTGCTAGCTTGCTGTGACATCCCCTCACACGACTCTGTGTGTCAGCACAAGGGTGTTCCTCATGCAGTGTGTTGAAAGCCAGAAACGATGTACATCTGCGGAGTGTCACTTACCACTGAGGTTACTTTCATGAAAATCAGTGCTTATAACCGCTGCTTCACGTGGGTTGTTTGTGCATTGGTTTTTTTCAGGATCTCATCCTCTTCTCTTGGCTTCTGCTGGGGGAGGCTGAGCCTCATAGGAATGAAGAAATTTGGGGTCACATGGAGCTATTCCTCTTCCCTAGAGCAAGGTGAGTCCCCATGATCAAAGCATGCAGTGACGGTGACAGAAGACCGCCTGGCCATACCTCTCCTTTTGTAGCCCCAGGGTGCTGGCAGCGGCACACCTTGTTGTTTCTCAAAGATGTGGGAGAAGAAAGAATTTCAAAGCACCGAATGGCATCCTGCAATGAGAAGCCTAAGGGAGGATGTACACCTGAAATCTTGAGTTACTCTAAAATTGCTTTTTCAAAGGAATGTAGCGAGTGAGAGAAGAAGGTGTTTCCTGTAAGGGAAATAAGGTGTCTGAGCAAAAACCAATAGCTCCTGAGGGGTAGGACCAAGCCTAGCCTCTCCATCTTTGGGGTATGTTCATCATTCAGCTCGGGACATTTGTGACACTGAAATCTCACAGCTGCACATGTCTGAGGTGCTCATGGTGACCCAGATGCTCCCTGGCACGGCAGCAGGGCTGGTGGCTGGGGCTGGCTCCCCCTTTCCCCGCCACAGACCAGAGAGGGGCTCTTTGGGGCACACTTCCATGTGGCTTTGAGTCATCAGCTACCGTATGTATTACCTAAGATGCAGAGAGGTATATCTCACCTGACAAGGTGCTCTGCCTTTGCACCTTCATGTGTGAGAAAAGGATAATTTATTTAAATTTATGATGGCTAACGGGTTTATCTAACTACAGTTAAAATATCTTGCTGAATTATTCATGTGATATTTGGAATCATGATTGAGGGAACAAATTAGCTGCCTGAAAACTGGAGACTGATGTTGCTCATTAATAATGCATACAGGGAGGCCGGGTGCTGGGCGAGCGAGTGGGCTGGCTCCGAGCATACAAATGGGATGTTTCCATGCTAGAAATGTTCTTCCTGGGCAGTGGTTGTCTGGCAAAGTACCACTGGCTCCACTGCTGGCTGAGTGGTCGGATGTGATTGCAGAAGCAGGAGTCTGCGTTGCGTTGGGTAGGCATTCTGTGCCTGCTGCTAAGCATGCTTCTGAGCTGAAGGACCATGTCCCAGACAAAAGCGTGGCCATCCCATGGAGAATTTACACTTTTAAAAATGTCTCCAACAACAGTCCAAATGTTGCCAGCTTCACTTGTGCAAGTGTTCCCAGCAAAGACCTTTTGATTCTAGAGAGTTTCCTTTTAAAGATAAAGTGGTACCCTAGGTCACTGGGTATTTAGCAGAGTGATGCTTTCCTTCTTTTAGGTCTTGTTTAAAAAGTCAGATAATGTGGTGGACATGTAAAGAAAGCCATCTTATCACCTGGAGACCATCTAATGGGCATTGGTCTCCATAGAAATCAGTTCTTGCAGCACCAAAGCACTGGAAGATATTTAAGGGCTCAGGATCACATTCGCTCCAAGGATTTGCCAGATGGTTTGGTGTGCCATCAGATAAGGATGATATAATACAAACAGGGCACGACTTGGATAATGAAGGGCTATATGTGAAGTGACATGATTGCTTGATTAAGATAATTGTTGAAGCATGTGGAGAAGGAAATTATAATTTATATATTGCTGATTGTGAGGTTTATTTTAAGGATATAATTTAAAGATTGCCAAAATCAGAAAGAAAGAACCTGAGCAACAGGAAGTCACCGAAAGAAAAAAGAGAAATTGCTACTGAACAATAAATGTGTGAGGCCAAGCAGGAGGTGGGCAGCAAAGGGTGGAGGCGCTGGAGAAGACAAAGACAAGAGCTCCTGTTCTTAGCAAAGAACAGAACCAGGAGCCAAACACCCGTTGGGGGCAGGAGGTATGTATCTACCCCATCTTTTGTGGATAGGCGCTGCCTCAGTTCAGCTGGATGCATGGAAGCTCCTGCCACCGGCTCTTCCAGCCACCCATGTCCATGTTGTTGGGGGTACCGGCATGTGGGGTCTGAGCTAGACAGTCCTGCTGCATGTCGTAAGCCATCTGCACAATGACACGCATCCTCAGCTGTTGACAGATATCTGGAAAAATTAATCACAGAATCACAGAATCGTATAGGTTGGAAAAGACCTTTAAGATCATCGACTCCAACCGTAAACCTAACACTGCCAAGACCACCACTACACCATGTCCCTGAGCACCTCATCCAAATGTCTTTTAAATACCTCCAGGGATGGTGACTCAACCACTTCCCTGGGCAGCCTGTTCCAGTGCTTGATGACCCTTTCAGTGAAGTAAAATTTCCTAATATCCAGTCTAAACCTCCCCTGGTGCAACTTGAGGCTATTTCCTCTTTTCCTATCATTTGTTACCTGGGAGAAGAGACCGACCCCACCTCTCTACACCCTCCTGTCAGGTAGCTGTAGAGAGTGATGAGGTCTCCCCCCGGCCTCCTTTTCTCCAGACTAAACAACTCCAGTTCCTTCAGCCACTCCCCATCAGACTGGTGCTCCAGACCCTTCCCCATCTTCGTTGCCCTTCTTTGGACACACGAATTGGTGCATGATCTGGGGGAAATCATGGTGTTTGCAAATCAGGCCAAAACATCTAGTGTGGGTGTAACTGTGACCAGCCTTTAGTATCTGGGTGATGTTTTGGTGATGATGAATTTTGTCGGTGATGGTGAAACACTGCTGGGTGGTGGGAGATTGGGGAAGGGGACGGGCATGGTGGGTGAGGTGCTAGCATGGCCCATGGGCATCTGCACATCCCCATGTCTCCAGTGTCAGAAGCGTGTGAGGACTTTCTCCAAGGCAGCCAGTTTTCTGCCTGCATTGCTGATTTGTTCATCTGCAATGTCTTTAATATGATTAATGTAGAGGGTTTTGCAAACTGATCAAGGCAGACCTGGTCTGCCTGTAATTTCAGCTAAATTACAGTGATGTTCAATTTCAAACATACCTTTGATATGGTAATAGAAAAAGCTAATTTAGCATATTGCATAGACTTCAGGTAAAGTGGAGGCGATACTGAATATTGATCAAATACATACACACATGTAGCAATATTGGGGGATAATGATAAATATTTTTGTAGAGACTGAGTAGATTTATATTGTTATCCTTCTGCAAGCTTGTACGTTAACTCCTGATACCTTTAATTAGAGCTGTTCAGGGCAGGCTTTCAGCTTGCTTCCATTGTATTCCCATTATGAATCAAAAGTTTATTTGCTTCTCTGGTTGATGTGTGGGAAATAATGATATGGCGTATGAGCTCACAACTTGCACAGCCACCATCAAAATGCCACGGTGAATGAAACTACCCATCTGTTATGACCTTGATGCACAATTTAAATAGATGATTTTTCAAGCCAAATAAAACCTTTCACATTAGGCAGTAGATGAGCCACTTATATGTGCTACAAATGCAGCTCCCCCCTCTCCTAATTAATAATACAAAATAGTGGTGGAATAGATTTATGCTTGTCAGCAGAGCAGTTAACTGTCATGCCACTGATGAGTCAATGGCTTGTTGTATCATAAGTGCTGATAATACCCAGATCTGGGCTGGGCACTAAACTGTGATATGGCAATTTAGTTTTCACACACCGTTTAGTTATGCTGTTATTTCAGATTAATCTCTGTTTTTTTCCCTTTTAATTTCAGTTCTAATGCAATAGGCTCAACAGTGACCTAGGTCACAGCGTGAGAACTTGCTGTCACAGGCCCAACTTCAGCCGTGACTGTTTTTGCGGGTTTTGGAGAGAAGGATGCCTGGCAGAGTCAGGGGAACAACCAGCTCATGGGCCCACCAGCACCCAGTGATAACTAAGGACCAAAGCCCATCGTACAAGCAAGAGAGAAACACCACGGTGGGTAAATGAGGTTGCATTCGCCTTTCCACAGCAGCATCAAATTCAAAATTTCAAGTGAATTGCAAAAGGAAGAGGTTTCCTGTTCCCCACCACATATTTTAGAGGGAGGGTAATGTCAGGGCTCTTGGGCTGATGCTGCATCACCAGAGGGTTATTGCTACTCCGCGTGATTCGAGGTGGGATTTAAGGTGAGTTTAGGTAGCACAGGAAGGGCCTGGGTCAGAGCTTGGTGGAGACGGTGCTATGTTTGATTGGAAAAGGGCTGCAAGTCTCTCTTTGTTAACCCACAGACTGTTTCCAAAACAGGGGCTTCAAATATGGGCTTAGTGGTCTGTCTTATTTTGAGGCTCCTCAGCAAAGATTCTCCTTTAGCAAAATATATCACAGAATCACAGAATCGTATAGGTTGGAAAAGACCTTTAAGATCATTGAGTCCAACCGTAAACCTAACACTACCAAGACCACCACTACACCATGTTCCTGAGCACCTCATCCAAACGTCTTTTAAATACCTCCAGGGATGGCGACTCCACCACTTCCCTGGGCAGCCTGTTCCAATGCTTGGTGACCCTTTCAGTGAAGTAAAATTTCCTAATATCCAGTCTAAACCTCCCCTGGCGCAACTTGAGGCCATTTCCTCTCGTCCTATCACTTGTTACCTGGGAGAAGAGACCGACCCCCACCTCTCTACAACCTCCCTCCAGGTGGTTGTAGAGAGAATGTGTTAATGTATGAATGTAAATGATCAGAGATCATCTCTGAGCAACCACCAGCTGTATTTGGGATTTCATGCATTTTTCCTGGGCTTTGTAGGACCTCTCTGGTACTTTGTCTTCCCCTGAGGACTGGCACACTGGTAATTTCCTTTTGGTTGATAACATCTTCACCTCCATTTTCCTCGGCAAGGTTCACCTGGATTCCCGATGAACCCAGTTTGTTTTACAGGTGACCACAGCCCTTGGGACACTGCCGTACCTACTGTACCTGAGCATTTAGTCCACAGCATTGGAGTTTAAGGAGCGTGATGGGTTCAGGAGACGATGGTGTCCTCTTCTTCACAAAGCTCTCACCCCACCTTCACAGTCCTGCGGAGACTCTTTGGCAAAATGGTCCTTGCAAGGTGAATTTCAAAGCCTTTTGTGAAGCAAAAAGACTTTCCCTGCAGACATGGAAATGCTCAATACTGTGCAGACCAGGAGTACCCTGAACCCGTTTTTAGCATTGCTCCATTGACATTTTTGTGAAGTTGCATTGAATGAATTCATTTGGGGAAGGAAATCCTGTAACCCCGCACCCACCCTCACATGTGGGCTTCCCAATGTTAACAGGAAAATGTCATTCATGGATATGTACCTAAGATAGAAAATTGCTTTTTTTCAGGAAGTGAAATGACAAGCAGAAAAAAGGAAAATCAGCCTGCAAATAACAGTGCATCTTTTAAATGTTTTTTCAGTGAGATGATATCTATTATATTAAATTTATGTGTATTTTCCCACACAGAATAAACAGCTCTCCTGGTGCTAGCTGGAAGCTCTGTCAGACTGACCCTGAAAGGTAGAAGAAGATCTCCCGTGCATGTGGGATGGAGATGCCTGCGGCAGAGTGGAGGGCTCTCCATCCAACAGCTCTTCTCTGCATTTTATCACTCATGGTGATATTATACAGAATTCACAAGAAGTCTTTATTTCTGCTGCCCCAAATCGCAAAGCTTTTTTAAAAAATTCGGTCTGACTGTTCTTTGTGCTTGTGAACACCCTACACCGAGGAAAGGTTTTAGTCCTTCTGGAGCAGGGCCTGGAAATTCATTGAAAAATAAGACCTAGTAAAATTAAACTGTACAAAGATCATTGCTCCAGCTTGGTGGTGGGAGATGCAAGGTAACTTGCTGCTGCCTGAAAAGCCTGCTTTGAGAAGGATGTATCTGACACCCAGTTTTTGACAGGGTTCCCACGCCATTCCTCCCATTTCCTAGTCGGTCACTATAATGCTTGGAGTGAAGTGGTTTTGAGGCAGCATTTCCACACATTTGACTTTTAAATTAAGGTGGGATTATAGCGATAGCACATGGTTACATGCTTAAATGTGTGAAAGAAATTGCATTTTATATTCTTTAACCCTACGATAATGGGCTTTGAGTGAAAACTTTCATCAGTAATTTCGGATCCCGACTTTGCAGTTGGATTTGCATGGCTCATCTTTCCCACTTGGCCAGCTGCCGGTGGCTTCAACGCAACGTCACGTGGCCGAAGGGATGCCTTGCTGGCAGCACAGCCTGTGCAAGCCTTTGTGTCCAGGGTTAGTGGCCTCTGTGGTCAGTTCAGTGAATCTCTCTCCCTGCCAACACTGTTTTTTGTTTTTTTTTGTTGTTGTTTTTTTTTTTTTTCCCCCTCAAACATCTCAATTCAGAGTACCTGTTGTTTGGTGCGGTGTAAATTAGGCCATATGTCCCCCGGTGCTGGGAAGTCTGCCTTTCTGAAAGTAGGCTTTAACATTACTATGATTATAGCCTAATGAAAGTTTATCTGAGGGCATGGCCTCAATTTAAGGATTTATTTTTTAGAAGGAAACTAAGTGGGTTAAACTGAAAGCAACCCAAGTGCTCAAATGTCAACGCACTGTGGAATTTAATCACAAGTAGCCAGTCAGTAGCTTTTGAGCTACGTTGTTTGGGCAGAGGAAGTCAAAGGCTCTTCTTATTTGTTTGTTTCAGTATTTTTACATATTGAAATTTTTGGACATTTGTCTGCATGATTCCTGTTGAATTTTATGAATTATAGACTAGGTAAATTTTGGAGCATGCAACAAAATGGACAGACAACCCCAAACAGATATACATTTCACTGGTCATCCTGTTGTATTTGTATTTGCCAGGAACTCCACAGCGGTGGAGAACACCTCCCTCTGCCACCGCAGCAAAGCTGAGGACTTTCATGTCATTTTTGCTCTTGCCAAAGCACTGCAACCTGTTTGGAATAGAAAAGTTTGCAAAGGTCACTTATTTTCAGAATAGGTATTTCTGATCTATTTTCTGAAGATCTATGGATAACAGTAAGAAGGCTGTATTGAAAAAATATAAAAATTGGTAACTAAATGAGTTACAAGACCTGGAATATTTAAAGTTTCTGTTAATATGTCTAAAAGCAATAGAAATGCCATATAAATTTTGAAACGGGGAGGAGGGCAACAAATCTTTTAAAACTAACTGCAGAGTGTTTGGATGGAGGGGATGCTGGAAAAGCGAATACTGGAGGAGGAAATCTTGTGTATGTGGAAGTAACTGCTAACACTGCAATACCTAGCCTGCTCCTCTGAAATATTAATGATTTATTCTACATACAGTGGCAGCAGATGTTACCGGAGATAGTTCTGACCATTTCTTTATCTCTGTGCTGGAGCAAACAGCCTGTTCAGGGCAGATGTCCGGCACGCTGCTATTTCCTCTGCTGTGCACAGCTCTCCACAGAGGGACCTGCAATCTCAGCAGCAATAAGGAGATTTTTTTTTTTTTTTTTTTAAGCCAAGACTCGTGTCTGGCAGCATCAGCTCTGGAGTCCAAGAAAAGGGAGATGTTTATGTCTAGCTGTGCTCCAGGACCAGTGTGTGAAAATACAGATGCTTCGCCTGGACAATAACCACTAACATCAGTAATGTCTGCTTCATAAAAAAAGAAGCTTGCAGAGGTCCTGAGCTTGGTCTTGGCAGAATGGCAGCAATATTGTCCTTGTTTAATGGGTGGAGAACTGAGGTGCTGGAAAAAGTGTGTAGGTGTCTGAAAGTACCACCAAAGAGGTAAGGCAGGGCAGATCCTGCTTTGCTTTAAGCATCACGTTGTCCTTCCCTCAGGCTCTGCGCTAAAATTGTGTCATACACACAATACGCCTTACGCTGAGGCTGTTCTCTTTGAGCTGAGCTTGACTTGCCTGTGGTCAGTTAGGGCTGGTTTATATTTCCACTACCTGTCACCCTTTTATATTCTTTGTTCATATACATAAGATAATAAGGCTGAAAGAGGAAAATGGGTATGGTGATACAGAATATATAAAGAGAGCAGATGATGCTAAGTAATGACTGTTAAACTATGTAATAAATCCTTGGCGATAGTACAAAACCTTTGCATCTGCTCACAAGGTAGAATTATTTCATTGCTTCCAGGCCCCATACGTGGATATATAAGTCAATGCATCAGCATCTTCAGGGACACATCCATAATAAAGATAATACTAATCTTCATAGCAATGTTTTTTCCTGTCAGCCAAAGGTAATTAAGTGGTTAAAGGAGAACTCAGTTTGCCACCTAATGTAAAAAATAACTCACGCGTTTTATGTCTCCTTTATGTCTCCTAACTTTTAGCAGTGTAAGGCCACATTGGTTTTGCATTTACTGTAACAACCTTTCAGTAGATACGAGACAGAGCACGCTAAGCGTGGGGTTTCTAACCACTTTTCTTTTGTGTCTGATGTCCCAGTTACCCATGGACTTTAGGCATGGTCAGATCGTGGCTCTGAACTAATCAGATTTAATGTAGAAATAAAAGAATGGATCCAAAACCGAGGTGGAACTAACTGATGAAAATAATAAGGAAATTAAATAGTAATTGAAAAGGTTTCTAATGTCTTAGATGTGACAATAACAACGATAACAGACAATAGCACTCAATAACAGACAATAGCACAATAGCACTTAGACAATAACACTCCTTTACTTTTTAACCAGCCTTGAGACCAGTTATTTGCTTTTGAAAAGTTTTGCAAAGGTATATAGATTAAGTGCTGTATTTTCTGTACCTACTCTACCTAGACTAATTGGAAAGCTACCATGGAAAGGAAATTGGGTTGGTGTTGGGAGTTCGTGCTTGTGCTCTGATCTTCAGGAAGCTATAGGAAATCTCCAGAAAATTAATTGTTTAGACTTGAAAGTGCTCCATTAAGCTGAGGTAATGGGCAAATGCGGCATTCCTCAACAGTGACCTCGGGTTTCTTCCAAATCTTACTACACTAATCATTATTTCTGCACCATTCAGTCCCGTATTTTCTAAGTTTGCATAGCATATATTGCCAAATTACCTCTGCAGTTGACGAGGCATCATGGCAGAAGCAGGTACATTTTAAATTACAGTAAGTTTTGCACTATCTGTTTTAAAAGAGAAGATCATCCTAGGGCAGCAGAGTTCTCCGTCCCCGGCCCCAGCACTAGAAGGGTTATTAAAAATCCCCATAATAAAAACACGTGTTGAAGCTTCATTTTTAATGTTGTTTATGTGTGGGTATAAAAGGGAAATTTAAACCTTGTTTTCTGGCCAGGTCCCCCTGCCGTCCATCCTCTGAGGACCACAACCCTCCCGTGCTGCAGGAGCGGTCCCTCCACCGTCAGGCACTTGCAGCTCCCCATCGCCGGGCACGTGTCCCATGGTTTCATATCCCTTCCAACCTGCAGTGCCTTCCAAGTGCGGGAAATACTTTCTTTTCTTCTCTTTGTTTGCTTTTTATGCTTTTCCTTTTAATGGCGTATTAGCGGCAGAGAAGCCCCTGGAAATAAAAGCTCTCCACAAAAAGGCTACAACAAAATAGTTGATACCAGGGAGGGATGAATAAGACCTTGAAATTACAGCCTGCAATATATGACTCAGTCCTACTCGTGGGTACGAAAGGCATTAATTTCTGAATACTGTCTGCTTTAGTAGGTAATTTTTGTGAAATGCCTGGAGAGGCCGGTGCATTTCACCATATACTATAATGAAGTATGGCAGGTTTTAGAGAGATGAAGGACTTTGCAAAGGTGCAGCAGCCTGACACCAGGATTCATTTTGAGCATGAGCTGGTTCCTATTTTATCTAAGCCTGATTCCGTCATCCTTGGAAAGGAGGCAGCTTGCTTTTGATGGTGAATCTTGTTATAAGTACTTATTTGGCATGCCAGTGAATAAGAAAAGCTATCATGATTTGACATGTGAAACGTGAAGTCTCAATTACTTTTATGTTGTTTTTCCTTCTGTAGATCGGGAGTGAAAAATATATTTTAATTAAAAAGTGAAATATGATATCCAGATCTCAGCATGCCTTGTGGAGAACAATCTGAATTTTGGAGTGCTTCATAAGTCTTGGAGCAGAGCTTACGCTGCACTTCACAGGCATGGGCAGAAGCCGCGGCTGATAACACTGACTGATTTATTTGGCCATTATCTGACAGTTTCTTTACTTAAGGGAAAAGGGGGCTGAGGATGACATCCTGCATATTCAGATAGCTGTTATTGTAACATTCCTTTATGTATTTTATATTTTAATCTTTTCTGTCCTTGTAGGCCCAATTTTTTAGGGAAATGAGGGCTATGGGATTGTGCTTTTTGCCTCCCTTCCTCACGTCCTGCCCAGCCACTTTTGAATCCGTGACCAGCCTCACGTGAATTTGATCACGAGATGAAGGCTCAGGGATATTAAAGCTCTGAAAGTGCTGCACCGAACAGTGGTGAAGCAAAGATGTTGCTCAGGTAAAAGCAGGGAGAAGTTGGTTATTATGCATTTTTGCTGCTAACGTGTGGGTTATTAGCTGGCATCTGAGATGGACTGGCTGCAGCACATGCTCTCAACCATGCAGTGAGCCAAAACAAAGCCAAAAGCCGCTGAAGATGCAAGGTCATTTCTGAACATGTTATGGTGCTAAAGTCACGTTGGGAGAACCCTTGTCTCTGTATGAAGGAGTTTAGTCTCTATCACCCATGTCAATACAATCTGGCATTACATTTTCCACTGACCAGAAATGTAATCAAATTAATATCTAATTTAAAATAAAAGGGATAATTCTTGGCGTGTTGAGCAAAAACATCTCCTAATGCATTTTGAAGAGCCATGTCTGAAAATGTAGAGGGTGTTTTCCTTGTCTGTGTTTCTTGATGGTTGTTAAAGGCATCTCACTATTAATAAATAGTAACACATTCCTTCCATAAGTCTATTTAGCATAAAGACCTTGACTCCTCCTCCATCACAGTAAGTGGACCAAACCCAAAGCTTTTTGTAGAGCTCCCTCTAATTTCCAGATGTAGCGCACCACTTCACCAATAAAGCAGTATTTTTTTCTTAACAGAAAATTGTATTTACCCAACACTTTGCTAAGCTAAGTGTGTTGAAAGCTAACCATCTTTAATATCTAGCCCATAATGATGCTTGCACTTCCCTTTGAATGCTCCAGCTGCTCGGGGCTGAGATCACTGCATGTTGATGGATACTTCAGCTGGTGTTTCCTCAAAGCAGCCTCACTAAGCAAGCTTAAAATTAGTCCCTGCCTTCCTGAATAAGACTAGAATCATAAAATCCTATGTTATGAGATTGGCAATCACTATGCTCGGTGGTGCATGGTTTAAGCAGTAGTCTGTGTATCTAAAATCATCAACAACTTGAAAAGGAATCAAAATAAGTTATGACAAAAATATAGATGGATAATTATGCATCATAAAAAATTTATTATATTATCCGCATATCTTGCTCTCTTAAAAAAAAAAGGCAGAAAATGAAAAATTTTAAAAATCCTACCTCTGATACATTAGAAAGTGCCCCGCAGAATTTTTTGTGCTTTGCTCCAGAAATGACCCATTGGAAGTTCATGGCATAATGACCCCAAATCCCAGTGACTTTAGCACTGCAGTAGGTGGGAGTCTCAGGAGCAGGAGTGGAACGGGGCCCCTTGCCCAGCCCCTCTGGCATGACCCAGCAGAGGCCCACGCTGCGGTATCAGCACCCTTCCCACCGAGGTGGCAGGGCTTGCCCCTTCCTTGCCAATGCCGCAACTGGTGGAAGATGTGGCGGAAGACTTCTGCTCCCACCCCTGTCCTCCCGCGGTAGGTATGGCCGGAGGACCCCATCCTCTTCTCCAGGCGTATGGAGATGGGCAGGACTTGCAGAGATCAGGGGTTGCTGTTTGTAAGCTTTCTGCTGAGTGCTCTTATGCAGATGTAGTGTACGTAGCATGCACTTTTAATCAGGTTAAGGGGTCCAAGAATGAATAAACAGGGTCTTTCTACATTAGCGCTTTTGGCACTCTAAGTCAGGCTAGAGCTCACAATAATTGTTTATTTAATACTTAGTTTATGTCACTAATCATCTTTACTTGCAAGGAACTGATTATATTTAAACCCTGGGAAGTCAATGAGTATTTTATTACCAATTTCATTAAGGCCAGCATTTTAATCCTTGCCATCTAAATCTCTGCATTTGAGTAGAAATTTCTCTAGAGCTCGTTACTTTAAATATGAGAGCAATGGGTGAACCTTACCAATCACATTATCTATTATTATATTTAGTACTGGGGTAGCTGCAATGCTAGAAGGACTCTTCAAATAAACAGTCATTAAGTATGACAGTGATAATGGAATGTGCACTGTGAATTTACCTAATTACTGACACTTCGAGTCTGTATCAACAATTTGTTTTGAAATAGATTATAATTAAATTCTTTTGCTCCAAGTACATCCCGAAGAGCAATAAACTTTCAGACTTCAAATAACAAAGAGTGAACAAAAGGTGCCATGTAAAGATGATTTCAAACATTTGGAGGATAATATTCTTGCAGAAAATGTATGTCATGACTACCATTCTTGGACCTGTTTGCTGGGATCTATTAAAACCTGTTGATGGTTATGGAAATGAAAAGGAGGTTCCCAAAGGAAAGGGAGAAGATGAGAATAGTAACAGATGCTAAGGCACCCCAGAATGCTTTACTGTTGGCTGTGGAAGATATCTAGAGCCTGATTTGAACAGTAATTGCTTTATTAGGTCATAGCTTTGAAAAGTAATGTAGCAAAATGAACAGATGCAACTAATCTGTTATTCAGAATAAGAATTACCATAGATGCTTCTAAGAGTGGAAGGTCATCATTGCAATTTGTTGATACAGGCTGTGAAACAGAAACATGAGTCAGTGTGCTAAGTAATAATTAGAGTTAACTGGACACTTGGAAAGGTGTCTGCAAACATGTTTGATCCAGACCTGTTCATTTTCCATAAATCTGAGTGTATGAGTATTGCAGGGAGCAGCTTGTATTTCGCAGATGTGGAAGCCACGGACGAGGCGGCAGGAGCGTGCCTGCGCTGCTGGCAATGAATAGCAATGCAAAGACAGAAGGGGACCCAAGAGGAGCTGTGAACCCATCCCTTGCTTGGCGTCACTCGTGCCGTGGGTGCTGGCTCACAGCCTGGGACCCTGCGCCGGGCAAGAGGCGTCTCACTCTCTGCTCACAGGTGACACCGGTTGTGGCAGATACAAGGTGCCCTGACCTTTTCTGTCTCCTGATGCATGGGAAAGCATTACATCAGCTTTACCCGGAGTCTCCAATGGCAAAAGAGACTCTAGAAATAGTTCGAGGGGGGCCTTTCTAGGCCCTAGCACATGTACCCTTGTCAAGAGTAAGGGTAAAATTCAGGAAAGAAAAGACGGCAAAGGAAAGAAAAAACGTTTTCCAGATTACATTGCTTGTAGCTTGCTAGAGCTCCTCCCTGTTTATGTGTCTAACAAGAAATCTAGGTTGCATGCATTTTTTAAAAAGTGTTGCTTTTCACCTACTAGCAAGAAAACTTGGGAGTAGCGTTCTCTTCTCATCATTTTTTTGAATTAATTAAAAACCATATAACCCAGCGGCATAAAACAGCCGAGAATGTCATCTCTCAAGTACCACAGCCTTTAATGAAAGTCAGAGTGGCACCGTTCGTGACCATCTGATGTTTACGGCTGCTGCTTCTAAAGTGCATTGTTTCAGCGTCCACCTTGGCTCGTCTCCATTCTTGCTTTAACCTCAATGACTTTGGCATAGTTATTTCAGTGCTGAACTTCGCCCATTTTGTCTTCCGCAGAATATGAAGTCTGCTGCTTGCTTATCAAATATGAAACTGTGTACAACTGGGCAACCTAATGCTAATGGAATCGATATAGCAAAAGAGATCTCCCAACCCCTCTGTACTTTTTACAATTTACTTTGTTCGTCACCCATTAATTCTTATATTGATTTTGCTATAAAACACAAACTGCATTCCTATCACAGCCCAAGAAAAAAGCACATTGATTATATTGGAACAAGGTATGTTGTAAAAATGAAATGCCTAAAACATTTAAATGTAGTAAGCTCTGCTAAAGTACATAAATCACATTGTTTAATGTTGTAAATGAGTGGTGCTGCCTTAAACAAGGGAAAAATATGGCGCCATAAACCAATTTTGACACAAAATAACAGTGTCTGTTTCTCTGTACCTGCCATTTTAGAAATGCTATCAATAATGGTTACGGTTGTTTGCAAGTGGGAGGGGGGAAATGTTCTCGATATCCCCTTTAAAAAGTTCCTTCAAAGTCACTTTGTAAAAACGACAACAGTGGTGTTTTACCTAGCTATAAATAAAGCCTGATTATTACTGTGTCCTGTTTACTTTTATCATTCACTCATCAAAAACTTTTTTAATGCATCATTACTAATGATCGTTTCAGGAGCCAAAGTCGAGCCATGTGCTTGACTGTTATTGATGGGGAGGGAACTGCAGCTGCTTCCTACCACCTCGGTGACCACATCGTCTGCTGAAGATCATGGACACCGTTCCACCAGCTTAAAGGGAAGATGGTGCAACGGGAATTCATCTTTCTGCACCACTTAGAGTTTAACCCTGAGTAGAGAAGACTACTGATTAGGTATAATTCTGCACTGTGAGAGTGTCATGGCAGTGAAGAGTGAAAAAGGAGAATTTCATGATGATTATAAAGTGGGTGCTTTTTGTCACCAAAGTTATGATTGCAGAAATCTATTCTAGTTGAGATTCCCATAGTGCTTCGGAGCCCTGGGCATGATCCAGGGCTCCGCTAAGCCCAGCACAAGCCCAGGAAAGTCGCTTTGGAGAGCCTGCAGTTAACAACGAGACAGGCAACAGCCAGGCAGGGATGGATTTGGGTCTAGCATGAAAGAAAGGGAGGACGGGGGTAAGAAGGATTGGGAGTGGTCTCAACAGCTTAAAAACCTAAGCTGTTTCCAAGGTTTTCAGGATCCATGGAAATAGATTTCATGGGAAGGAAAAAAGAGAGGAAGGCAGGAAGAAAGAAAAAATGAGGGTGATTAAGACGGGTATTGTGCATTCGCTTAACATTTAAGCTGGTCAGAGCTGGGGCCTTGGCTTTCCGCTCAGTGCTGTGTCTGTGCATGAGGCTACAAAATCATCCCTTGTGCCAGATTTTCTCGAATGAGCTTGGGAAAAGGGAGAAGAGGAATTAACTCACCCTGGATTAGAGATCGTAAAGCGGGGATGGGACTGTTGTCTGCTGCCTAACCCTTGGATGGGTGCTTCTGTTATTTTAGTCCTTGCTTCATCTTGTTTGATACACTTACCTTTTTGATTCATCTTTTCTTGTGTGTTTTTCTCACCTGTGAATCAGAGCAGCTGCTGCAGAATCTGGGATGGCTCTGCCAAACTTTCTCAGCTAAAGCCTCCCTGCTTCTAGCTACATCACTCTCAAGCCCAGTGAAACTCAAGTGACTGTAAAGAGGTTGCTATAGACTTTACCTAGCAAGGGCAGAATTTGGCATGGTCTTCTGGAAAGGAGAGAAGCAGAGGATTTGTTTTAGGGGATGTGAAAGTTCACTAAAGCTGCTGAGACTCTTCCCACACATGGTCTTGCCCAGGACACGGCTGGTGGAAATGAAGCTGGGTGACAACCCTCGGTGCAGGCTGTAGCACTAAACAACAAGCGCCGGGGGAAGCCAGCACACCTAGAAGATGTGCTGGGTATAGGTGTTTTTTGGGGGGAAGGGAATATTATCTGTAGGGAGGTGGCAGACGTGAGACTGACTTTGCTCAGCAGGAAATCTGCAGCTGCAAAATTCCAGTTAATTCCTGGGTGCTTCGTTCTTTGAATTCATTAGCACCAGTTTTTCCTGTGTGGCTGGCAATCATTCCTCCTTTAAAGTTAGAACGTGCTCTTCTGATGGGAGGTTGCTCTTGTCCCTGTTGGGTCAGCACTGGTTTTTCCAGTTCTTTGGGAAATTGCACCGTTGGCAGAGCACAGCAGGTCTGTTCTTCTCCACGGGTTTGCAGGGCATCAGGACTTCTTCCTTGCCCACCCCCACCCTCTCTCTTCCTCCAGACATGGGGGGAAAAATTCATAGAATGACTTTAATGTTGAAAACCCTGTGAAACGGATTCCTGTTCCTGCAAGAAGGAACTCTATGAGGACTGTGCTTATCTAAAAGGGCAGCTCCAAGGCTTTTCTAAGTTAATGATTAAAGTAAATTATCTCAGATCTCTCATCAAGGAAGGCTCTATTTTTCCAGGTTGAAGCTCTTAATTTTTTATTGCAAAGATCAATCCTCTAAGATCCTCAGAAGTTCAGTTAGGGCATTTTGTCCTAATGACAGCTCCTTTGGCTGGCTGCTGCAAATGAAAGCAGCTGCAAAGAGTCCTCCAGGCCTGTGTGGGTGGTGGAGGGCTGGTGCCTATCAAAACAGTTGTGGAAACAGAGGAAAGCTGAGGAACTGGAGAGAAAAACAATAAAGGAGAGCGCCTTATTTATTTTTTGGGGACTGTGAAGCCCATATAGCTGCCGTGCTTTGCCTGCACGCAGCACGTCTAGGAGAGCAGGTTGCTGTGACAGATGGACAGGAGCTGTAGCTGCTCGGAGAAGTGGCTTTAGATGGGCGATTTGGTACGAGTTGCTGGAGCTTTTACAAAGGCACAACAAGTGTCAGGAATTAGAGGTAATCCTCTTGCAAATACTGGGAAGTTGAATGTCTGGACCAGGCTTTTACAGGCTCTGCTTAAAACCCAGCTATCGCTGCTCCATGGTGACTGTTTCCTTACCGATACCGCGGCCGCGTGTTGGGGACACGTAATAATAACCGAGCCAGGAAAGACGGTTTATAGGGTTCTTTCTCTGTGGGATAAAATGGGGACTTTGTCTGAGGCCAACAAGCAGAGTTACAAAGGGGCAAGTTCAAACGCCA
Organism: Ciconia boyciana; assembly: GCF_034638445.1. Classification (NCBI taxonomy): domain Eukaryota; kingdom Metazoa; phylum Chordata; class Aves; order Ciconiiformes; family Ciconiidae; genus Ciconia; species Ciconia boyciana. The sequence goes on along the minus strand of NC_132942.1, from coordinate 3,308,569 downwards.
GTCCCCAAGCTTCCCTTCTCTCTTTTGTGGAGGTTTTTTAACGAGCAGCTCCCGCAGTCCTCTTCTCTTATTACTCCTCCGCAGCACATTGTGTGCCTGCGGGAGGTTAATTAGGGAGCCAGGCAAAGCTGGGGCTCTCTACTCACACATTTGGAGTCACTAAGTGCTTTCTTCTATTAAAACTAACATGCATTTACAAGCCTGCCTTGTATTTATCTAACGAGGATAATTATCCACCTCCAAAATGATATGATCCGTTTGAGCCCCAGCAGCTCTTCTGGAGATGGAGAAGATGTTTTGCTGCTGGTTTCTTCTGACTTGTCCCTGTAGAGCAGCCTGGTGGTGAACTGGCCTGGGGCAGCAAAAGCGAAGCTCAGAGCCTGCAGGATGATGGTCCAGGTCTGAGTAAGTTGAAAGGTTTTTCTTTATTTAAGCTGAGTTGAGTATGTCTCTCCCAAAGTGAAAACTGAACTTGCTGTGGTGCAATGCCAGGGAGCTACTGGTAAAGGCGATGTGTGGAGGGGGAAGCCTGACCTGCCTGGCTTGTTGGTTTTTCTGGTGTAGGATGTTTTTTGGTTTAGTTTACTGTTTGCCAAGTTTCTGTAGGTCAGCGTCGTGGCCGTGGTGTTAGTTAAGCAGTTGCTTGCACTTAACAGATGCTGCAGAGAGGATAAAGCAGCCCAACTTCTGATGGGCTTTAGATACCTCCTTACCAAACAGGTCTTGCTCTTTCTGCAGGTAGTTTCTCTTTTAAGCAAGTTGTTGTTAATTATACGTGCTGTTTTGTGGTGGCCCAGCCTGCACTTTTAAGAAGGTGCTGTGCCCTCAACTTGAAGTGTTTTGCCTCTGTAAATACTTGAATTGCTGTTTTCTGCCTTAGACATAGGTAATTGTTGTTGCTGCAGAATGCTTTCTTGGATGATTATCAGTTGACTTGTATTAATATTTACACTAACTTTTTTGTTAGTAATTTTTTGCTACAACAGGAAATGAAATGCAAATTAACAACTGTAAAGATTAAAACATAATGAAATAGGACATGAACTCCAGAGAACTAATGAATAAAGTTGCTCGAAGGCACAAAAAGATGTCCTTCAAAAACAAACACAGAGTAAATAATAAGATAAATAATTTTGAGGCATTAAACTGACAAAGAGAAAGAAATACCAAGTATGGGATAAATTGTTTCATGCTAAAGTTATAATTGCATTCCTTTTTCTTAATAAAAAGATGAAGTTTCTCCCCAAAGTTAACCAACTGTGTAATCGCTACATGGTAGACTTTTTCCAAACTTACAAATCAGCACATCAAAACATCTCTCTGTTTACCTTTGCTGTCCTTGTCTGGCTACTTAACAAATATATTGGGCTAATGGACTGAAACAACATTATTTTTTTATTTTTATAGTATTTGTCTCCTGTGCTTTCTGTTTTCTAAAGCAGAAATGCATATCTGAAGCTGCTGGGTGCTTTTATGAGATGTTTAAAGCCTGCCCAAGCTGATGGGTATTAGTCCCTTCTTCAACAAAGCTTCCAGGCCCTGACATCTTTTGTCCTTCATGAGCCAAAGCAGTTGGTTTTAAGACAGTACATCGCTCCTTTGCTTAACCAAGGGCTGGGGAAAAATCTGTGCGTAGGTGTTGCTGGCTGCTTTTCAGGGCAAAGCCCTCATTGACTAGGTAGCTACGTTGGTGCATCTGAACCTGGAGCTGACCCTGAGTTAACCTGCATTGCTGTAAATCTGTTAGCGGTGTTTTGGCTTCATTGGTTTAAGTTGTCTTAGATCTTGTGAAATCACACGGATTCTCTGATTCAGTGCACCTTTAATACTCTCTCTCGTGCTATTTAGTATGGTATAGCTTTAGCTGGATCCAAACATCCGTACACCTCAAGTCTTTAGGTATGAGCCTAAAATACCTCCGCTTAAAATCAAGGAAGAGGTTCCCAAGCCATTGCTCGTGGCGGGGTTTATCCTTTAGACTATGTATGCTGTCAGGGCTGGGGTTCTCCCTTCTGCTCGTGGTTAAGCCATGTACAGCTCTGGCATTTCAGAGGAGATGGAGAGGAGCCTTCAGGGAGTTGCTGCTCCCTGACGTATGGACTTGGTAAGATTAGGACAGCACTTGTTGCCCTGGAGGATACAAATCTTGTAGTCCCAGGCCATTTGGATTACCCAGTTGTAGCCTGAAATGCTTTGCCTCTTGGTCTGCCTTCCATCACTAATAGTTTTATTAGGAAACAGGATTAAGGTTTGGACTGCTGAAGTACCTGGGTACTCCCAGGTGATGATGATACTTGCTTAGATGGATTTTCAGGTCTGCTTGAGCCTCCCTGGAAATAAATTGAAATTAACGTTGAACTTGGTTGAATTCTCAGTTGTTTTTTTTTAAATAATCTTTTTGCAATTTCCATTCACCTGTCTTTTGTGAATTTTCATGACACGTTTTGAAGACCAAGGTGAGACCTCACAGTAGTTACTTGCCCGGGTGAAGTTTGTTTGCACGGGTGAGAGAGGCTCCCACAGCTCATGTCTGGAGCCTGTAATGGTCTGTAAAGATTCAGTTTGGCTTTTATTCAGATTTTATTTTTTTAGCATCTTTCTTTTTTGCTCTTGATGACAAGGGACAGTGTCATAAAAATAAGAGCCTCTTATTTTTTAAGAGAGTTCATGCAAATGCCATTTCTATTTATTCTCGGCCTGATGTCAGAATAATTCTGTGTATGATATCGCATTCATTATCATACATTGAGTTGTGATGGCAAACAGAGGGCTTCACCCAAAGAGCAAAGAGGAGGAACGAACTCCCAAAAACAGATCAAACCTCAAAAGTTAATTTTTAAAAAAGAGCTAGCTGTACAAAACAATGGGTTTTTTCTACTCTCTTTTGTCATTTACACTTCTAATTCCCTTGGATGGCCAAGCCCTGGCACAGCAGGTTTAGTAAAAAAGAACCCCCTCCTGATTGAAATGTTTTCAGCTTTTTATCATGGAGTCTTCTTGCCTCTTAAATGTCACCTTTAATCTCTAGTTCCTTCTTTGTATCATCTAGCAGTTTTTGGTGGCCTCAAGGCTGCGGCTTGATTGGTCAGAGTTAGTGCTTTCCAACTTGGTAGCACCCGTGATGTCTGAGCAAGTAGACCAAGCATAAAAATAGTATCTTGTACCCTATTACCTGTAGAAGATTATCCGTCCTAGCAAATACATCTGGGGGGAAAAAATCCTATCAACATTGATATACATTCTCCTCCACCTTTCCATAACCTTGCTGACAAGTATACAAATATTTCATCTGCTGAATGCAGACTTGGCTTTAGGAAGTGTGTATTTCAGCTCTCCGTAAATAAAAATAACGGGCATAACTTTCATTTTTGCTAGGGACCACTTGTATCTGTGTGGGGACGGGTCCTCAACTAGCGTGAGTTGTCATAGCGTCACTGCAGCCGGTGGAGTTTGGATGCCTCGCACCCACCGAGGGTTTGTTCCTGGGTGTTTCATGGCCCCATCGAGTAAGTGCAAAATTACACCAGAGCATTGCACAGGGCCTGAGCCAGAATGAGAAACAGGTCTAATTAAGTTTTGTAACTGAAATCATTATTAAGGTCGGTCTCATTTCCACTATACAAATACTCCAGCTGAAAGGATTATATTTACAAGTGCTATTTATAATTAAGCATTTCACTTGATTCGCCTGCAAACAGAATGTAAATCATATTTTGCTCTGCTAAAAGACAAGGAAAAGGGGAAAGTGTCTCCAAGTAATTTATATTACATTTTGTGGTTGGCAAAACCACGGGTTTATGCAAATACGGATTTGTTGAAGTCTGTGTATTTTACTTGTAAGGGTGCTTTATTTCAATTGGGCTCTGTTGGGCAGAGGAGAGGGGGAAAAAAGATGAACTTGCTCATCTTCTGCAGGGCAGCTGAGCAACCCCTGGAGATGCCTGGGCTCCGCAAACCACGGTGGAGGGTGAACGTGTGCCCCGTCAGTGGCTGTTACAGCCAGGCTGTGCTCGCAACAGGCGTTGGCAGTGGTCCCGGGAGGTTAACAGGTACCCGAGCCTCTCGTGGGATGAGAAAGGTCACGGCACATCTGTAAGGAGGTTGCCTGACATCCAGGGGATTACCTGTTTCAATCTGGTCCGTCAGGATATAAGGGGAGATTAAACCCCTGCTCTGTGCTGCCTCAGGTAGGGGAAAGCTGTCTGGAACAAGACACTCTGATACGTAGGGAATCCTTTTATGCGGGGATGAGATGAAGCTTGTCAAAGCACTGAAAGATATGAGGATAGCCAACTCCTTTGGTACCTCGTGGCTCTGCTACAGATCAGATTTTCATGCAATAAATGAGCTTCTAATGTTGCTTAAAGGCTTCTGGGGTCTGTTCCTGAAGATGGAAGGAGACTTAAAGACTTAATGCACAGAGGGCACTTCTTCACCCCACCACCTGGGGAAGCCGATACCCGGGCGGTGATTCCTCAGCTATGACAGTAGGATGCTGTGCAAGAGTCGCTGGGTATTTCATGTTGTTAGTGGTGTAGCCCACCTCCCCACCATAGTTCACCTGCACTCCTCGGTCATGTCAGTGTGGGTATTGCATTTCTATAGACACCAACGTATTTGCTTTGTGAATCTTTCTATAGCTGCTACAGCAATATAAATTAATTGATGTGAATGGTAAGGATGAAATAACTTAGAAATTATACTCCTGATGTTAGCTAGGCCTGAACAGACAGGAATTCACCTTCACGCTTGTACATAAACATCCAAATAAGACTTTTTTTGTAGCTTGCTTTCTTATTCCCTCTTGTCAGCTAGCAGTTCAAGGCCCTTGTGTGGTGTGTGTGTTTTCTTTTCACACAGCTGATTTAATAAACTATTTTTTCACTTCATCTGCTGTTCCTATGGGATGAGGATCTTTCAGGAGCATTCCCAAATTTGCTACAGAACCAAATTCTCTAGCCTTTATCTACAAAGCTAAGTTCTGATTTACATTTGATAAATAATCCAAAATTTTCTTCTTGCTATTCACTGAGTTTCAATAGTTGCAGGCTACCATGAGCCCTCCTGTTGAAGGCTGGAAGAGCCAGCCACGCTGATGAGATGGCTTTAAGCCGCGTTAGGAAACATGGCATTGACAATGCCGGTAGCTGATGAAGCTTTTCAGTTTCTGGTGATGCTAACATCAGTGGAGCTGAAAAGGTGGGAGCAAAGGGCAGTCCCTTGTCCTCCCACAAAATGACAGTGTTTCAGAAAATCGCAGTGATGTCTGAATGGCCAGGCTGGCGTGCGGCTGTGTCTGTCTGTCCCTGCTGTTGTATTTCCTGCAAAGAGGAGAGCCATCTTCTAATCCGAGGGTGCGGGCTCTGCATTGAAGACGAGGGAGCCTGCCTTCCTCAGGCGCAACTCCACGCGCTGGGGTTAGCATGCTCAGCCTTTGGTAGTTTGTGACACATCATGCAATAACCTGGAAGCGTGGCCTCCGCAAAAGAGCTGTGCGATGCAGTGGATGGGTAAGAAGGGGCACGGGGAAGGCTTGGACTGGAGCAGGGGCCAGGACGAGGTCCTTGCAGGAGTGGGAGCCTGGGGCTCCATCCCCATATGTCTCCCATCCGAGCAGTGCTAGAACTGCCGGTGCTTGCTGCTCTGCAAGAGAAGATGTGCACAGGTGTTAGTTTTAGATAAACTTCTCCTGAATTCCAACTGTTTCTATCTGACACCAGCTAAATGGGGAGAGAAAAACCAAACCCCCAAGGCAACATGTTTTGGAGCCGTGGCCCCCTCTCCTCGTGTTTTCTTGGATTGTGTTGCTTTTCCAGTTACATGGCTCATTCCCAATTCCTCGGGCTGTCTGCTGGCCACTTGTTTTATCAGTGCTTCATCGTCTTCTGCGCAGCAAGGACTGGTGAAGGAAATCAGTGCATCGAGGGGGAAGACGCAATACTTCTATGCCACCATCTGTCTGTGAATTAGGTTGTTTTCCCTCTTTCAAATGCACTTTGTGAGAATGTTTGCTAAGGAGATCAAGCTGGAAGGAAATGGAGACAGATTCTGATTTATGCACTGATACAGATTGGGAATAATTCAGTGCTGAGTTACGGTGTTCAGGTACAACCAGATCAGTGGGATTCAAGCCCACAGGGAGTTTGGGACTTGTTCAGCTGTAAGCACCATTAAACAGAGCAAATGTGCATCCTTGGCCTCCAGAAGCACTTCTGCTCTACACCCAGTTAAGAAAAAGAAGCTTCAAATAACTTTAGTGAATTGTGAGCAAATGTTGATACCGTGTTTCCTTATGGGTACTTAGTATTTTCTGCCCGCTGTTACTTGGGTTGTTAGTGCAGGCTGCAGCCTTACGGGTGGTTTAAGCTGCTCGAGGTGCTGCAGCTGACGGAAGGAGTGCTTCTGACCTACCCTTGGCTGTAGCGAGTGTTTCCTCTCGGAGCAAGGCAGCGGATCCCATCCAAAAATGTTCCTAAAGAACTGGAGACAAGGAAACAAAAGGAAATGTTTCCAGTTGGATCTGTGAGCTTGAGCCTTTCCGTGGGCATGTGGTCGATAAACTGACACAATGAAGGGAGTGTGTTTTCATTCAATAACTTAATTTTATACATAAACTATAAAAGCATATTGTGTTCACTTTAAATTGCATGCCTTTTTAACCATATTTTTGCTGTACTTTAGGTATTTATCCTTTGGTTATCCCAGTTAATTGAGAACTGACTCTTCAATTTACAACTGAAAGTGAAATATTTTCATTACCGTGATGATTAGCAGCTTCAGCCAAGGGTTAGACTCTGGTTGTGTTAGATAATGTACAATCATAGCTCAAAAAGATGATACCTGCCTTAAATACCTCATAATCCAATAGGAAGACAAAGAAAATATATGTCTAATTACAAGGGAAGGGTCTGATGAGCGGAGGCCTGGGAAGGCAATAACCAAGTGACGGCTCGCGCGGGGCTGTCATCAAACGCTTCCCTACGGGGAGGGACGTGAGTCGCGCTGCCAGTTCTGCCTGAGCAGATCTCCAAAATTAGGAAAATTTAAAGGCCATCTGCTGGCAGATTAGGTAAATAAAAATATAACGTAATTGGATTGGGTGCTCGTTTCAGCCTTCTGTGTTATAAAAGATAGCGAAAAGGTCACATTTCTTCAGGCTATCTGAAGTTGAGTGGATTTATTGTCTCGGCTCTTCATAACCCCTGGTTTAAGATGTAGTATCAATTTCATTGTTATCTTTTTTTTTTAGCCGTGGAAAATCTCTCTGGCAATGCTGCGTGCGGCACGGCGCTGTCGATGCCGGCTGGACCCGTGCCAAAGGGCTGCGTGTTTATATCTCTCCCGACTGTGTTTGGAAACAAGTAGATTTTTTAAATGACAGGACAAATAAGTTGGGCTGAAAGCTTCCAGCTCAAGTAATTGCAGTTCTGTAATCTCCCGCTTCAAAATTTGGTGTTGCGGATAGCAGCCTCCAGGCGTTACGGGAATAGTAGGAGCTAAGCTAGCAGAGCTCGATCCCGACTGGAGAGCTCCTACGGCACCTTTGCAGCGTGGGGAGCGGGACGGGATGGGAGGGGAAAGGCAAACGGGTGGGGAAATGTGGGGAGGACATCCCAGGCAGGAGGTCTGCCAGGTTAAGCACCTCGAGGGTGAGATGCGAGCATAACACAACAGCGGTTAGCGTTATTTTGACTTTCCGTCAGTTAATTGGGAAGCCCTGGACATGGATGGTGTGACTGAGGCAGAGATGAGGGATGCATTAAATTATTTTCAAATGTGAGGGACCAAACCTGGAATATTTCTATCTATTATCAGTGACACCAAAAGGATACCTGGCTTAAGAAAACACAAGTCAGAGGAACGCGACTGATGTTTAAATCGTAAGCATTCAGTTTGGAGAAAAAAATCGGATTTGGAAAGTGAAAGAACTGCTCACAAGCTGGTGTCTGTATTTTAAGACGGAGCAGTTTGGCAGCCAAGAGAGCATCCCAAGGAGGAGAGGGAGGTTTCGTTACTGTATCTGCAGAAGTTCAGCCAAATGAAAACATGATTATGTGGAAAACAAAGGACACTGAGGATGTACCTTTAGTTCTTTAGGTAATTTCTTCAGACCTTTTATCTAGAAGCATTTATTTTATTTTTTTAAGGTTTGAAATAATAACACTACCTTTTTACAGAATACTTGATTTTCATTACAGGAAATAATTTAATATCCCAGTGTGAAACTGCACTGCTTTTAAAACTTTTAAATTGATTTATCATAGGTACATTTTTTCTCTAAGCACAAGCTTCCTTCCCCCTAAACATTTCTCTTTCACATACGCACCCACGCCTCTCCTCCATCCTCCCTCCTGCTCACTGTACAGGTTCCCACGGACTAGAAGTGAAACACAATTTATTTTCACCCCAACAGGACCGGTTTCATTACAGCACCGTTACGCCATGGCACCACATATACCCAGCTGGAATTCCCACTGTTTAGTGTCTGATACTTTAAAAAGTGTCCAAACAATCTTAGGCCAGCTTTCTTTAGACCCAGCCTCCCGCAATATATAGCTATGCAAATGTCTTTTAAAAAGTCCAAACTGTTAAAGGGCACAAGGGCGAGGGCAAGGGCTGCTCTGTGGTGCAACCGGTAAGGAACCAGAGGAGGAGACATCCTCCAAACTAAAATGCGAAGGCTACCACATTGAAGATGACAGACTCGCCTCACAAGTGTTATTTAGGCAGTCAGGAGCCAGATGTTTAATCCTAACAAAGCAAAGCTCAGTTTTCCCCTGTTCTCAGCCTCAAATTTGCAGAGCTGCCATAGGATCTCTCCGGTCAGGATCCGGCAGCCCCAAGGCAGGCAAAGTGGAGAAGCTACTGAAGAGCACGTTTAATAAAGTAGAATGAAAACAAGCAATATCAGGTGTGGGCACACGAAAATGTAATTGAGGGGAAAAGATGAGCTCCCCAGGCCCTGCAATGCACATATTAAACAGCCCATTTCTCTTCAGCCTGTTTTTTTTTTTTCTTCTTGCCAATCTCTGGCAATGGCTTATTCAGCCCGTGCCTGCAGAGGTAAGAGGAGCTCCATGCCATGAAGCTTGGAGGGCTTGGAGCATGGAAGGGTTTTGGGGCAAAGCTGGTGTTTCTGAGCTCATCTCGCTGGTGGGACGTACATGTGCCAGCTTGAACATGGTGGGATTTCTTTTGTTGCCCAAAGTACCCTGCTTGGGCCAATGCAAACATGCTTCTGGGCTGGGTGAAGCAAAACCGAGGCTTTTCCTGGCGCGTGAAACAAATCTGTGCGAATCAAGTCTGTGTTCAAGGAAACAAAGCCCATGAAGATAAATAGGGCTAATCCCACCGCAGCCTGCAAACAAACACCACTGTTCAAACCCCAGACAGATAACACAAACAACCCTGGGAAAGCAGTTTGGAGAGTGTCAAATCACATGACAAAGCCCATATATTGCTCTGTGACTTCCAATTAGAGACTTGCTGCTGTATAATTAAGTTTCTGACGACACTGTATTTAAAGTCATGTCAGTGCTTTCATTTATAAATACTGCTCCGCAGGCGCCTGAGCTCCCAGCTGGAATCTGGCTTTCAGGATCTAATCCTAGAAGTAATTTTTATTTTTCTCATTTCAATTTTGGGTGGAAAAAAAATCCCTCTGAGCAGTTAAGTTACACAGGAGGGAAAAGAATTAAGTATTTTCAGTATGGTTTAGTTCTCCTTGAGGTCCTAGCTGTGGATATGTATGTTTTGTTACTGGCAAAGGGGTGTGTGTACCCATGTTTGCACATTTCTGTAAATTAGCAGTAATCAGACCCGGAGACCATGCTCTCTGGCATATTTTATACGTTACATAAATTGCAAAGGATGTTAGTTCACCTTTTTTTTGTTTTCTTCTTTATTTATACTCCTTCCTTTGTAAGATTCATGCGTGCGGAACAAAATGTCCTTGCTTTTCCTGCACCGTTTGTGGGTTCCCAAAGTCTCGGTGAGAGCAGAGATTGGGTGGTGGTTGGTACCTGCCCGTGCAGGCAGGCAATGTGCCTCTCGGATGTATTCATTTGCACAGTCACGGTCAGAATCTGATGGGCTAAGAGTCGGGGCTGGCTTGTGCCTGGCTGCCCCACAGCGTGACGGAGGTAGTATGTGATATTAAATCTCTTATGTCTCAGCATTTAAAGCAGTGAGCCAAGGGGGCTGGGAAGCAGCTCCTTGCCAGACACCGGTTCATACCCTCATCTTCTGATGTGCCCAGAGCTGAGAAAATCCTCGCCTGAGCCGGCAGCCAGTCCCAGCCAGAATGACCATGCCTGTGCTCTCATTTTAACTCTTGTGTTTAAAAAAAAAAAAAAAAAAAAAAATACAAATGCAATAGAAAGGTGAGCATTCTGTTTTGCTCTGAACACCCGAGCAGACACGGCAGACTGAGTTTTTCACCCCTGGCTCACGCGTGCGTGCAAGGATCATCACACGGGAGTGATGGACGCTGCCCGGAGCAGGGGATGAGGATGGCCGGGGCTGTCCCCCTCTGCCAGCCTGGGCTGGGGACCCCTCCTTGGCAAACACAGCTCACAGCATGGTGAGAGGTGTCGAATGCCAGCGACGGCTCCTTTGCAAAGGTTGCATCCCCCAGCACAATCGCTGCTCTCATCAGGCTCCTTGGCTCGGGGGGGGCTCTGCAGGCGTGGGAGGTGGTGGTGTGGCGTGGACAGCTCTGTCCCTCCTCCACCTCCTCCTGGGCAGTCGCTGCCCGTGGCAGGGAAAACAGTCTAATGAGTTGATTTTCTTTTGAATATCTTAAAAACACACTCAAGCTGTTGGTCATTACAGTACATTTAGAGCCAGATGCGGATGCCCCCTGCTCCTTTTGATTGCTAGTTTTTCCTGTGCTGATTGAAATTATGTGGAGCCCTGAAGGATGGGGAGTCTGCAGGGTCCCTTGGGGTGAGGAGGGCTGTCGGTGCCGTTGTGCCGGAGGGATGGCGGATGCGGGTGCTCCTCCGTTCCAAAAGGCGTTTGCTCCATCAAATTCAACAGACATAAATAATGATACCCACAGAGCTGCGAAACCGTGTGTGTGCACTTCCTGAGGACTAAACCATTTGATTTGGTCTCGCTTAAAGGTCTGAAATGTCCGAGTGGATAACTGAATTCCCGAGTCCATTAAGCAAGGCAATTTACAGCGTTCTCAAGCTTTGCCCATGGAAACACATTAACACGGTTTCCCATTCAGCTTGTCGAAAAGCCATTATTCTAAATACAAAAAGGAGAAGAAAAATAATTTTGCTTTTTCAAAGTTTATTTGTTGTGTTTGTACCGGCGCAGCGGTGTCGAGTGGTGGTGTGTGAAGCTTTTGACAATATTGGAGGGAAGCAGGGAGGAACGCCGTGTTCCCACGTTAGGAGTGCTCTCGCCAGCCTGGGTCTATCCAGGTAGCACCTGCTGCTGCCGTGGAAATCTGCATTTTTTCTGTTTTAGACATGACCTAGCAAATGAAGAACGAAGGCAGTCCTTGGAGCGGATCAGAAAGATGTATCTCGGCATACCTGGCCACTCCTGAAATCACCAAAATATACATGAGGAGAGATGGTAAATTGTCCCTGGTGCCATCTTTGATAATTTAGCACCTCCAAAGAGATCTTTGAGGTGATTGATCACTCGTGATAAGATCAGTTGCGTTTTGCGGGTTTGGTTTTGTTTTGTTTTGTTTTTTTTTTTCCTTCTTGATATTTTGTCTCCCTCTTTACACTGAAGGAGTATATTTCTCCTCTAGGTGTGAGAAGAAGGATGGATTTGAGGGAAATAGGTGATGTGAAAAGAGGTTTCTTGGCTGGGGTCGGGAGTACTTTGTCTCCGTGAGTCTCTGCTTGCCCCTCTGTAAGTCAAGCTGCTGCTCGTGACATCTACTTTCTTGCTTGTGGCTTTGGCTCTCAGTGGCACCTGTGGACAAAGCACAGGTACTGGATAGCTCTAGGGATGTAACTTGTTTTCTGCCAGTATTGGCTAGTGACTTTTTAATTCTAATTTTGAAGAGAAGTGGAATTTATCAGTAGTTAATACACTTTGTCTCAGGGAGGCAGCCCATGTAATCTTGCTGTTCAATTTAATGCATTAACACTATTATCCTTTCTGTCAGGGTGATGCTGCTGAAGGCAGGGACGGTTGTGGAAGGGGATACTAAAGTAAACAGTAGACGTTATTCAAGTAGATGGGTAACTTCAGCCTTACGCTGCTCCCTCATGTTTCTAGCAGAAACCAGTTTCAGCACATCAATGTTGGGAATTAGCAGCAAGTCTTGCTTATCTGTCATATGCTAGCTAAGTAAACACCATGTATTATCTCAGGCCACCTATGAAAAATTCACTTGAAGGTGACAAAATGAGTAGGACCTTTTACCTTTTAGTGGTGACAGTATCTCCAGGAAGATCTACGTTAAGTCAGTGTGGTATAAAAATAGCTAAGTCTGGCACTAAAGGGTCTCCTTTAGACGGAGTTAATTGCTGCTGATCTCTGAATTCCTTGTGCTGGTCTGTCTTTTGCTTTTTTAATTAGTAGTTACTGATATGCCTTTATTTCAGTAAGGGGGAAATATAGGTTTGCCTGAGTAACTGTGTTCCCTTGTTGACTTAGGAAGATGCTTCCCAGCTCCCTTTGATAGGAGTTCACATCTTGCTGGTAGAAAGTTATTCGTTCTGTTGACTTTAATGGTAATTCCCCCCCCCCCAGTTTATTGCTTTTTCAGTCAGATTGCAATAACCTGTCTGGTTATTTTGGCTTTACTTAATAGTCTCTAGAAACTTGCTCTACCTGGCAGGTGCAGCTGAAGCCTTATGGGTGGTCGATAAGAGGGTGGTCTCACAGCCTTCAGCAAAAATAGTCTCATAGAAATATATTTTAAATACCAATTTCAGCTAAAGTAACTTTCTATTGACTTTCCTGCCGATGGCACAGCATCAAGAAGTGGTAGTTTATTTTGCTTTTATGTTCTAATTGCTATCTGCTAGTTGAAATTTTGGCAGACAGTTTATTTGAACAAGACGATGTGCACAAGGGTAGGAAAGAAAGGAGAATACAGATAGGACATTGCTGCAAGAAGAGATGCATTTGCAGGAGAAATTCAAGCCTATTTAGAGGGATGACAGTCGAAAGATGACATACTCATACACATACAGGAAGAAATGGTGTTTAGAAGGTAAGTGGGCATTCTTTATTATTATTACTTCTGTCAATACAGGTGAAAGAAAAACTTTCTTTAAAGATATTTCCACAGCACTCAAGTAACTGGAGCTCAGTACCAGGAGACAGAGTTGTAGCCAAATGCTTGAGAACACGTGGGCAGGACAGAAAATTGGAAGATGGTAGAAGAGAGAACTCCAGAAGATCTGGAGATGCTAACAGATTCTTTGTGAAAGAAGTGGCATAGAAACAAGGTAGTTACTTCAAACCAGAACAGTGACGAGAAAAATGCTGAGACCAGGTATTTCATTGTGACTAGTAAGCAGTCGGTGTGTGGGCATGTGTGTGCTCCCACTCATCTATGTATGTGCGATCCTCACGCTGATGGGGATAATTTGAGCAGAAGTACCGGGATGCATGGTTTTTCCTTATTCTTTCATTCTTTTTCAACTCTTAAAAGATACAGCTTTTGGAAAGGTGGAAAATGGAGGTCCTTCATGTTCTTTACTTTGCCTTGAGGTGCTCTCTCAGAATAATCAATGTGGTGCTTCAGGCTTAATCTGGGCCTTAGTAGACTTGCAAACCTGGTAGGATTGTCCATTTTTACTCACCAGTGAAGGGGTAGAGGTGACGCAGCATGAAAAGCTCTTGCTCCCAAGTTACTGCACTGTACTTAGGCTTCATTGGAGTCCCTCTTTGGAGCTGTCTGAATTTCCCCCAGCTTCCCGCTGAGATTTAGAGTTTGTGTGCCTCTCGCAAGGCTCACGATTCATCATGGGCTTAATGGTGCTTTCAGGCTTGCAATGCAAGGTGAGGCTTGCAAGATCACCCTCTCCGGAGGTCACAGTTTGAAGGTCTGGCAAGCTCCTTGCTGTACCGTGCTTTAAATAAAGCAGGATGTTATTTCCTAGATTATCTTGTAAGACTTACCACCGGGCTGCGGAGTTTGTCCCTTGCTGAACCACTGCAGCATGCTATAACTAGAGTGAGATGAAGGCTCCACAATTCCAGCTGATGATTCACAGCAGATCATTTGATATTTAGGGCTCTGTTCATTAATAAGTTATGCTCCATTTACCTTGTTTTCTGTGGAATTTATGAGTCAAATGTGCAGAGTGCACCAAAAATGATCCATTCATCAAATTCCTTTTCTCTCTGTATAATTGGCTAACCCATCATCGCAGCCCCCAGGGGCACATTGCACAAAAAGGTGTGTCCCGCATGAGAGAGCAAAGCGGCCTTAGGAGGGGAAACAAGGATTTGGCTTTTGTTTGAGTCTGCAGGTTGCACCAGTTGGTGTCTTTGAGCTGCGTAGGCAGGAACCTTCCCAAGCAAATTTGTTTCCGTGTTTGCTCTGCGCATACCCCAGGCGTTGTGACAGCAAAGGAGACGTTCTGCTTGTCTGCAGGTCCCACCGAGTGCTTGAATGCCAACGTTGCGACTGCAAGAGTCAAGAGGCAGAGGGACAGCGGAGGGAGGAAAAGGCTGTTCTGATAATCTAGATCCATCTGCAGTTTGCTTGCATGCACGTTGGCATAACCAGGCCTGTGAGGCAGAATAGAGGTGAATTTGTTGAGTGACAGAAAAGCCCCAAGGTGCCAGAAGTCATAGCACTAAGGGACTGTCGGCTGTGGGAACGCAGGGAATTGCTGAGGGGGGCAGGTTATCTAAAAAGCAGAAGAAATGAAATGCCCCTTTGTTTGTAAATAACAGGAAAATATCTGCAGACCACAGTGTCTCTAGTTGGCATCTAAACAACTAGTGTTGTTTCTTTTTTTAATGTTCTTTTTAGTTAAGCGCATAAATACTTACGTGTTGGCACAATTATTTACACACTGACATAAGCTAGAGAAGCAATTTAATAGCAATGAAGACGAAAGAATAACTATTGCATATATCGTTTTGATTTTCCACCATTTAATGGGTAAAGCCCTAAATAGAAGACAAAGCAAATAATAATTGGAACACACTGCTTTACAGGATGAATTGTGAAAATGTCTCTGCTGCTCTCTGCAGTGTAGTGTAAAGATACTTGCGATAGCTTTAAATGACCTGTCTAGCTGGTAAAGCAGGGAGACTAATATAGATTAATTCACAATTTTTAGCACTCGGTATCTTGTTTAAAGCTGTTTTGGATAACTACAGCATCCTGCAATATAAATACACTGCCTGCCTCCCTCCTTTCCCTGGGTTACTTGATGAATAACCATGCAACATTGGGGGTATCTGGGATGTGGTCTTGGCTGACTTCGGGAGAGTGGAGGTTGAGGAAAGTGGGGTTTAGAAATGCAAAATAAAACTTAATTTCATATGCAAAGAGCTGAATTCTGCATTGCTGGGTGGCTGATTTTCATTCTTTTCCAGATCTAATCTTCTTAGTATGAGTTGGATATAAACTCAGAATAACAGATCAGAGGTTTTGTTTTAGGGTAAAAGGAGATACTGACGCTTTCCGGAGTGCTAGGATTCACCTACAAGTAACAATTCTTGAGGAAAACGTTTACATTTAAAAAATACCTCGCCCAAAACTGCTTGTTCCCTACCACGAGATGGATGAGTTGGTACTTCCCCAGGCAGCATCAGAGAGATGGTAGATAATCCTGGCAGATCCCGGGTCATGATTCCTGGCTTCCTCTGTTGGATAGACCTATCATTCCATCCAATTAAAAACATGTTAAAATGTCTTTCAGCTTTGAAGCTCAGTCAAGAGAGGCTAGACATGTTCCTTGGTCTTCCAAAACCTGTGCTTAGTTGGTTTCAAAAGAGTTGCCAGGTGTCTAAGGTTTCTTGTGCTGAAGTTGAGGTGTGTTGGATGATGGCTTAGACAGAAGGCAGAGCAGATGCCCGTTGCCTTGGACAAGTCCTGGCTGCGAAATTCAACATGGCTGACCTTGTTTGGTTTGTATGATGCAGAAGTTGGCACTGATTTATAGGTGGCCTCAAAACCGATGTTTGCTGGAGCTCTGGCTTCCCCACGCTACCTGTGAGGGGGACGCAGCCAAGGCACCGAGCTGGGGAGGGGAAACCTGGTCTTGCTGGCACGTAGGCAGGACTGAAGTATGATTTATTATGCACTTCAGCTCTGTGCACAAAGCACGCCTTTTAGTGCTTCTCTTGAAGCAGGAGCTAACTTTGCTTGATATCAAGCCAGTTGATGATGTGCTCAGCCGCTTCCAAGAAGGGAGGCTCCAGGCTGAATCTGGCCTCTCCAGTGCAGCTATGGGACTGCTGGGCTTGTGTGTCTGTGCGTCTTGCTGCACCAGGGCTTGTGTCTGGAGGTGCCAAGTTCGGAAAGATGGAAGATTTGCTTTTAAAATAGACCCGCTATATGCAACTTGTGATGTAAGCCTAAAAGAAGAAAAATTATCTCAATAATTTGTCTTAATTGCTATAGTACTTAAAAAGAAAAAAACCCCAACTCTGTGCATGTGAGTGGAAGCAAGAAAAAATATTTGGAAGTGTTTTGGAGGTCATGAGTATTGGATTGGAGCTTGAATGAATGTAATTTCTGTTGGGAGTAAAGTCTAATAGCAATGTAATTTATACGAAATATATAGCCGCGGGTTATGTCTCAGTTCCACTGAAGTTAATGGTAAAACTCCAGTGTCCTCAGTGGGGGTAGGATTTGATGCCTGGAGAAACATTTTATTATTAAAAGTTTATTAACACTTCATATGGAAGGGCTATCTTCCCTTGCCGTGTTGTTTCTTCTGTGTAGGCATAAGAGCTGAAGAACTGAACAATAGAAATAATGCACCAAACCTTCCTTTCAGTCTGAAATTCTCAACGCAACGTTGTATAAAAGGACTGTATTGAAAATATTTGGCAAATAGATTAAAATATGGTTCTTTTAGACAAAGAATCCTCGGAGCAGGGTATACAGAAGAGCTGTAATGGATTTTTATCCCTCAAATTTTGCGGCATAATAACTCATACTGAATTACAACAGGCAACCTACACAAACAATGAGCAATTTGACTTGTTAATTTTACATTCTTCTGTCGCTGCTCCTGTAGGATTAGCTCTTCGCACACCTGATGAGTCCTTCCCTTCCCTTGGTTCTGCCTGCCTGGGATTAATCTCACTCTGCTTTTTTGGTACGCATTTTGAAATCTCTCTTACATTTTAGAACTTAAAAGAAGTTTTTGGGCCATACAAACATACTTGATGACCGTCTCGTTCCAGGAGTGTCACATGCCGTTTTCTTTTCATTCACATGTACTTCAATAGCACTTTTTTATGACCTTATAGTCCTATCAAACCTGTATTGCAGTTATGGGTATTGCTCTGTCATATCACTTTAGGCGATTGTTAATCTTATAATTAATTCCCACCATAATCTCAATTAAATGTGCAGACACCTTAGCTTTGCGCTCTTGTCTATGGAAAATGAATGGTCTCTATTATCGCAAGCTGACGACTGAAGGTGCATTGCCTGTATACGGAGCTGCTGGCTGCTTTTTTAACCTTGAAAAAGGTGCCCTGCAGTAGAAAGGTAACACCTTGCACAAAGAGAAATGTTCTTTTTTGCTCGGTTTCGGACCAGTTCTGCTGCCAGATGCACAGGATTCGCGGGGGGCTTATGCATGCAGACGAGAGAGTAAATTGGAGTTACTCACTAAAAGGATTTCAGCAGCTCTCCCTGGGTGCTTTTCTGCATCTTTAGGCAGCATAAATACATTTATCAACCTGACTGCTCGTCTTTGAGAAGTGGCTGACTGCTTAAACACAAAGCTAGGATATCCCTGGCTATTGGGATGGAGAATGTCTGTGGCTTGCGATGGCTGAAGGACTCTGCTGGCGATCCTATCGCTTGCAGCGGGTCAGTGCGATCGGGCTGCTGGTTTGTGGGATGCTGTTACCAACCGACATCCCGAAGACCCGCAGGACCAGAAGAGAACTTGGAAATTTGCTGTACAGCTCTTCATCTCTGTTGGAGGCTGGAGAGAGACAAATTTATTAGTACTTCACAACATTTTTCCTGTTAATATTTCATACAAGTAAGTTCCTGAAAGGCTTGAAAGGAGTTCTGAAAAATTACCGACTATTAGTTGTTAACACTATTGATAGCAGTGGAAAATTCAGGCTACTGAGCACTTGGGTAGGACCTGCCAAGATAAAAAGGCTGTGATTATGGGGGTGGATTTTTTTTGATGTATCTCTAGAGCTAGCCAAAGGGTTATAAGGCTGTAAGACTTGTGAGAAAGCATTTCTTGTTATAAGCATTTGCAGGAGAAAAGCCTGTTCCTAATCAGTTTTGAAGTCTGCCTAATTCAAAAGCAGATATTGCAAAATCAAATCCGAAATGACAGCTGTGTCCACAGCTGCCGTGCAGCAGGTTGTAACCTTTGCTGATGTCTTGAAAAAACAGAACAAAAGTTGATTCTTAGCTGTCAGTTCTGCTTTCCTCCTTTTAGCTGCACTTTGAGATTTCCATTGACTGCGCTATTTTCCTTTAAAACAGCCAAACTGAAAGATTTCTTATTCTGCCTCTTACTGGGTTTCTACTATCATGTTACCAGTCCCGGCGATGTAGCTCTGTTGACATAATTTTAATTGGAAGCCGTATTTATTAACTTGGCACCTGGCGCAGCATGCAGGATGAGGGCCAGGGAAGATGATTTACCTTCTTGGGCTTTGTGGACCACCACAGGCGTGAAGGTGACGAGCAAACAGGGCTGGTTCTCAGGAGTGGTGCTGCAGCTCCCAGCCCGAGCATCGCTTATCTCCAAGAAAAGCAAGCTGGAGCTGCTAAATCAGCTGCCACCTGAAAGGCACAAGCATTTAGGAAATGGGATTTGGGGAGAGAATGTTTGAAGCAATAGAAAGCACTTGAGGTCTGCTTCATCCATAGTTAAATGTCTTAGATATTTGCATTTGAAAAAGCAGCCACCCCAGGTAAGGCCTCTAGCCAGAGTGTTTTTAACAGCTTTGAAGTCCAATTCATATTTTCTTTTGCAATTTTTCTTTTTTTTTTTTTTTCCTTTCTTCCCCTGAAGGCTCTGTTGTGAAGGCCTGGAAGCAAACAAATACTATCCACAATGTTTCATTTGAATTCAAATTAGTCCAAAAGCCTTCATGCTTCAATAACTACAAACTCGGTGAGTTACTGGCATGTTTAATAAATAAATAATAAAAAAGGGGAAAAAGTGTGTCTGAGTGGTTAAAAGAAAAAAAAAAAGCCAAAAGCGGCCCCTGCCCAAAATCCAAAACCTAACAAAAAACAAAGCCCAACAACAAAAACCAGTCCCAAAATCCCCCGTCATTTGGAGGTTGATTCTGGGTGCTAAAGGTGGGCTAGGATCAGGATACCCCAATAGCTTTAAGAATTTTCTGCTGCCTTGAAGAAGTCTCTGAAATGGATGTGTCCAGCTGAGATTTGCAATTCGGAAGACTGGCCACATGAACATACTAAGATTCTTGTGCCCCAATTCCACTTTTAAATAAGACCTATAAACTTTGTAGCTTTACCAAGCATTTAATGAGCTTGGCTGGAACAATAAACTTATGAGACACCATGAATTAAACCTGTTTTCCTTATTTTGATCTTTTTCTTCCTGTGTTACTCCTTAAAAAGGAGCAATACTCAATGGCAAGAGAGAATTGCATATAAATTGCAAGGTTTAAAGTAGCAGCAGTAGATAGCTATTTATTAATCAAGAATTAGTTATGGTAGTTAAGCATTTAGGGGTAATAAAATGTAAATGTGCTTTCAGCACAAGTTAAAAAATTCTTTAAGAAAAATTGTTGCAGTAAGGTTATGGCTAATATTAATTGCTGAATTTACTTGCTGTACCAGCCACTTCTTACACTAAACAACAACTTAAGGAATGGCTTTTTTAAACATATACGACATGACTTAAAGTGTCTGATCTTCTGCAAGGTAAAACGTGAAGTCTTTCCTGGAAGATTCTCATTTTAGCCTCCTTGCTAGTGCATCTGTTTTAAAAGGTGGTAGACAAGTTGACCCTGTTCTTCATCTAGAGAATATATGAGCACAGAATATAGTTTGCTGGGCTCTAAAGATTGCTCTGCTGTGAAATGGGAAGTCAGACCACAAGCATGCCCTTCGGATTGAGATTTGGTGTCCGTCTTTCCGCAGGAACTATATGCCATCTGTTAATATTAGCAGGCTTTGTGGATGTAGAAGATGATTTGCAAAATACTGATGTAGGTGAGTTATTCCTCACCTGTTCTCCCACCTGCCTTTCTTGCATGTGTAATGCCATGTTGGCATGGTAAATGCATCTAGTTAAAGCAAAAATGTAATTATGTTTCTGCAGGTAAACTTAAATAAATAAAATTTAATTAGGAAATATTGTAAACGGAAATATCAGACACGGTAGATAATCGTGAAGCACTTCTATGGAAAGCAGAAAATGAGCATATGTGATCTCAGTTGGTTAAGTAAGAATAGCCATTTAGGACCATGGAGTCCCTTGGCTGGCTGTTGTGGAGAACATGAGAGCAGCTGCTTTTCACCCCAGCTGATAAAGATTTTTGCTAAAAGGATGCCTTATCATGAAAACTTTGCTTCTGTATCCAAGTGAGTTGGAAACGCTGGAGAGCTGTGTGTCCATGACCATTGCCTGTCCCATAAACACCCCAGGAGCGGGGGGTGAGGTCGTGCCAGGCTGTGCTGGTGGGGTCACAAAACGTGACCGAGGTGCTGAGGCTGGGAATGGCAGAGCAGCTGTGCTGGATCTGGCCTTTTTGGGAGCCTATGGCAGAAATATGTCCATGATCGGCAGCTACACCTCTCCTTGTGGAGGACTACCATGTGAAAAATTGCAGTGGTAACGGTGGAAGCAAACCTCTAAGGTGGAGATGCTGAAAGCCCAACGTTGCTGCTGAGTGCCTGCATCCGCTTGCCAACTGGGGTTGCTCTTTCCATGTATCAGAATATTGGAGCCATTAAAGAGATTTTTATGGGCTAATCTATACTTTTGATTGGCTTTAATGATCTTTGCAGTCTGTTATTTATACATGGCATTATTACACAGCAAGCTTTGTAATGCATTAGGTCATTAATGCATTTGCTTTACAGCTTGTTGGTTTTGCTGCGGAGCTAACCCGTTGTGGGTGATCCTGGATATGTGCCTTGCTTCTAGATGAGCCTCCTTTATTGATAAAGGCAAAAAAGGAATAGTAGTAAAATGAGAAATCTAAAATGGCTCAGTAAGTGAGGGTGTGGTGGCTGTCTGACGCAGCTCTTTCCTTGGGACCCGCTAGGATGGGATCTCGTTTGTCCCAAGTCCTGGCAAACTTGGAGCTTTATTGACTTGTTCCTTGAGAGGATCGATTCCCTTGCAATGCATAACAGGACCAGAAAAAAGGAATTTCTCAGTTTTCCTTCTAATTCCTAGATAATATAATGTAAAATCCCTCAGTGAAGGTGATTCATTTTGTATAAAGCTTTATAGCCTCTTTACCTTTTTTTTTTTAAATTTTTCTGGTCATTCACTATAATTCTGAGAATGGGAGGAAGGCAAGTAAGTGTACAACACTGCTTTCCATAGCCAGGCTTTGCAAGGTGGGTCATGACCCATCACATCTTGATGGAGGTGGTGTCTGCAGCAGGGAACCCTATAGCCGTGAGATAATGGGCGTGCTTCAGAAGACGGACGCAGAGTGCAGAAGGAATATTGAACTCTCCTTTGCGTTCCTCCCTGTGTGGGAATTGCTGCTTTTTTCTCAGCTCCATTCTCTGCCACTGTTCCCATGCGTTTCCCTTTGCTACCTTGCACCACTGGGTTGGGACTTGTCCTGTTAATGAACATAGCAAAAATTGTCTGAATTATGTTTTATCGTTAATTCTAAGTTTCTTTTTTTGTAAGAAAGGTACAATTCAGAGGCTCCTGCTTTGACTTGTGCTGCAGGAATTGTTCCCCTGCTGCAAAGTGTGGGGTTTTGAACACCAAAATAAACAAACCCACCTGATGTGAGAAGGTCCTCATCAATGACTAATGCAAAAGCTTGAGTAAAAGGCATTTCAGCTGCAAAAATGTTTTAGCAGGGCAGACAAGGCTGAGTGACTGAAAAGTGGAGCTTTTTGTGCCAGAGGAAAGTGTGTAAGTGCAAATAGGTAGCATTTCTCCAAGCTGGCTCATAAAACACACGTATTAAAGTAGGTGATTTGATAAAGGTTATTTCCGTGGCAAAAAGGGATGCTTTTTGTGTCCCCTCCTGCGGTGGGGATCTGACAACACCCCCCTGCTCCATAGCAGTGATAAATCACTGAACAAATGAATGTTCTGAAATTGCATTGAGCACCCGAAAAGCCTCGTGAATGTAAATCATAGAATCATTTAGGTTGGAAAAGACCTTTAAGATTATCGAGTCCAACCATAAACTTAACGCTGCCAAGTCCACCACTACACCATGTCCCGAAGCGCCATGTCTACGTGTCTTTTAAATACCTCCTGTATCTGGTTTCTATTTTTTTCCTGTCTTATAAATTAGCCCAAGATGGATTTTCTGGCAAGGACTGGAACCAGTCAGAAGCTGAAATTTTCTTTTGGTGGGAAATTCTGTCATTTCAAGGCCTTTCACCTAGAATTGGAATGGAAAAAATAAAATTATGTGAAGAAAGAAATTATTAAAAAAAGTATGTGAATTATTCACAACTTTATTATTTCAATAAGACTGAACTATTGCCTTCCTATAATTCTGAAGTTTTAATATGATAAAATATTTTATTCCAATTACTTGAAAACATATTATAGTACATTAAACTTATATAAGTGGAACACAGTTAATATTTCAGCAAGATATAAAATTTGAAATGAAATTAATTGAAATAACAGGTAAAATATAAGTTGTTGTGTTTCAGGACACAGTGAGAGTTGTCCACATTTCTCTTTGACTTTTTTCTGTTTGTCTGGGATGGATGTATTGCTACAGATGGTTTCAATTTTACAGGCATGGGTCTTCTCCAGGAAAAAAACTCCAGTAAAGTGTGGTCAGCAGCCCTGGTGGGATGCCCGCAGCACCTTACTCGACCTGTACAAAATGAGGCTGGAAACCAGTATCTCAAGAGATGCCCGTTCCCATAGTCAGTTTGATTAGCTGATGTATTATAACCCTGAATATATCGGATATAATCAATCTGCCGTTCAAAAGTAGCTGGGATGTTCTTATATGCATTCCGTCAACAGCTTGTGGGCATTCTAAGTGGATTCCAGGACTGTGCTATGAGCTGTGTGCTGCTACTCCGCAGGATCCCAGGGGCGGTTTTTGCAGTATTTAATAATAATTCGCAGTATTCAAGGAATCTATGGCTGTGATGTTGGCAGAGTTGCAGTGTTGCATGGGGTACCGCAATTTTTGAAGTGCTTTCTAAACCAAGTGAGGTTTATGCAATTTCTCTTCTTTCCTCCCCTATCTCTAGTAATCCACAGACCACTCTCGACCTGACCTGGAGAGATATAGAGGTGGACAAACATTCCGTCCCCACAAGCTTAGTAAATAACTGGGTAGCGGAGAGAGAGGATGGGGAGGCAGCGGACGCGCAGCTACGTGGGTATCATGGCCAGTATGTCCTCTCCTTCTTTTTAGCATCTATCATTTACCTTCGAGCTTTTCCTTATTCAGTGTGTGCTGTGCTCGTCCTTCAGCACCGTGAATGCACGTCAGTACGCAGAGATGCACCACAAAAGGCTATGAGATTGCAGCTCTGAGCGGTCCCACCTGGCTTGGGATTAATGGGGGGTAACAAAACTCTCTGCCTTTCTTTCCCCCCTTTCTACTTTGGAATTGCATGAGAAAAGTCTCTTCCCCTGGCACGTGCACGTCTCCATGGCTCGGCATCGTCAGCAGCTTGGCGGGGATTCTCTGGATGTATTGCATCTGCAGTTGATCCTCCTCTGCTCTGGCTTCCTCTCATTAAGAGGTGCGATGGGGATGCCTCGGCGAGCAGCTCACCTTGAGCAGTAGACAAACATCCGAGAGCAGAGACGCGGCTCTGGCAGTGCCTGACAATAGGCTGTGCAAATGCCCGTAGCGCTTGGGGGATCAAGCGGAGCTCCACTGGAAGAAGGGACGTTTGTGCAGGGAAGCCAACGGGGCCGAGCCACGGACCTGCGGTCTGGGTGGCTGCACTGCGGTGACTGTCACCTGCACAGCACTGGTCCCTGTCCGCCGGCAAGCGGTGCAACTGCACACGCTTTCACGCTTCTGGGAATATAACCTGATATGCTTGAAATGCTGCATAATTCACAAATGGAGTTATTCTGGTTAAATAAGTAGCTCGTTGATTACATGTTATATCTCTTGTGACTAACTCTTGGGCAGAGCATGTCCATCAGCGTTATTACTGTTGCACACTCATAGGGTAAACGGTCTCTTTTTTTTCTTCTGTTTGTCTGCTCCTGTTTTGTCTCCTGTCCCCGAAGGGTGGGAGCTGGTGAAGGCAGACCCTGGCCTTGGCAGCCTTGCCTGCGCTGTCCCAGCCCGCATGGCCACCGCTGACCCTGGGGTAATTCCTGTAAATGCTGTACATGCTTGGGGTGAAGCATCTTGTGGCAGAGCACAGTGAAGGAAAGACCTAACCAGTGCCTTTGAAAGCAGCTGCTGTAAAGCACCGCGGTTTGAGAAGATGACTTTGGGGTGAGATTGAAGAAGGGAAGCAGGAGTGATGGGAATCCTGCAGAGGCGACATGTTGTGTGTCCTGCAGTGGATGGTGGGTGGTCAGATCCTCCTGGAGGGGTCCTGGGTGACTGTCTCGGCCCTGGCCATGGTGGGAAGGACTTGCACTCACACAGCTCTGTGTATCTCAGTTTCTTATGCAGCTCATGCGGTGCAGTGTGTGCAACGACCAGAAATCAGGGGATGTGCAGCTGTATCCCTTGTTAGTAGTTGTTTTTTAGGTTCCTGTGTGGTAAATGTGTTGAAGTCACCCCGGCCTGTTGGGGTGTACCTATACTCCTCCTACGCTGAGTCCCAAACGCGGTTCCTCTCCTCTGAAGCAGGGGCTGCCCCGTGGCTGCCTCCCAAACATTTTATTCAGCACATGTATAGAGCAATGCCAGAACAAATGGAAAAGCTTTAACTCCTCAGTCTGGTTTTCAGTCTGTGCTGAGAGGAACAGAATCTTTGATGGGAATATGAAAGAGCAGGAACCTGCCCTGTGCTCGCAGCGTGGCTCTCCTGTCCCGGCAACCCTGAGCGCTGGGGTGTTAACATTGCTTTCTCTTTGGAGCACACAAAAATGGAGCAGCTTGAATTTGAGGCCGGGACTGTCTGTCGCTTGGGCTGCGGCACACTGGGCTTTAAGATCTTGCTCTGAATCTTAGTATTTTACAGTCCAGAGAAGGGGTCAGTATGGGGGGTGAAAGTGGCGCGAAGGAGCTGCTCTCTTGCTGGCTTGAAGATTTGTCCTTTCTGATAACATTTCCATTGGACTAAATAAGCTTCAAAGAAACTAAAGAAGCTTCCTCCCTCCTCTGTGTGTTCTTGTAGATAACAATGGTAGTTGTGCTCAGCTGGGAAGTTTTTGACAGCTCTCGTTGCCTTTGAATGTCTGGCAAAGGGAGGCAAAGCATTCTTATGGACAACTGTTGGCAGTGGCATCCGCTGCCTGAGAGCGCCAGGTTTCATTGGCCTCTGAGCCCTTGGTGGATGGCTCATCCATTTCTTCAGGGCTCTGTCTGAGGATGGAAACAGTGAACAATATACAGAATTTTCTTTTGAGGTAAGCGTCTTCTGGACTGATAGTATTCCCCCCCCCCCCCCCCCAGCAAATATGGTCTGTGTTGTGTGGCATCTGAAGTGATGCTGTTGATACCACACAACCTTCCTGACACAGCACGTGTTCCTAGGGGGGTATAATTGCTGCAACGGGCCCATGCCAGCTGAATGTGAGACACACGCGCTGTCTTTGCTGCTGGAGTGGAATAAGAAATAAATCTTGTCCTGGTATTCTAAAACAAAGTGATAACAGCATCCAGGGATTTCATGACATCTCCTTAGAGAGGTGTTCTACCTTCTTTGTGCCAAGCTGAAAGCAGATCTAACAGCTATCTGGCTTGGCAGGCTGGTACCTGCAGCGGAGGAGGATGCTGGGGTCTGTGCCGACACTGCGTGCTGAGCCCGTTAAGGGGTGACTCCGTCCTGCTGGGGTGTGCTGGGGCTCTTCCCTGGCTGAGCTCCTTCCCAGGGGCTCCTGCTGCCCAGAGGTATTGCCTATTTGCAAAAAACCACAGTATATTAAGGAAACGCCTGTTGTAGCTGAAGCCATCTTGGTGGCAGCCATGCACCGCCCCAGCAGCTGCCGGAGGGATGACCCCCTTCCCACCAGCGGCAGAGGCCAAGCACCGGTGCTCATCGATACAGCGGAGACCCGGGGGGAGGCAGGCATAGCTTCTCTGCTTGGGGATGAAATGAGGAGGGGTGGTGGCTGGCATTTGACTGGCATGTAAAGCCTCAGAAAAGCCAGATGATTTAAGGAATCTTGCAGCAGGCACTTGGCTCAGCCAGTCCTGGGTCTGTTGTTCTGTCAGTAAACCTCTTGCCTGGGCTCCCTAATTCTTGCTAAGACAGACAAATCCAGAATGGCAGAGCTATTGTGAGTGTAGTGCTGTTGAGCATCTCTGCAGCACGAATAACGGGGCGATGGGGTCCTTACCCCGCTTCTCTGGGACATGGGTGCAGGAGCAAGGACAGATGCTCCTGGCTGGCAACAAGGAGGCATTCCAGGCTCCTGTGCACTGCAGAAAGCTATTTACAAGCCTGTTGTGTACAGATAACGAAATATTAATAAGCTGCACGTGGAGTTCTGCACATTTCTTTGTTTAGGTCTTTGGTAATAGAGGCTGCGTGTCCTCACACTTGCTGTGCTGGTGTTAGTCAAGAGGATCCCGGGGTGGGATTGTTGCTGTGGTCTTAAGCTGCTCCGCAAAGAGATCGTTCGACTACATGCTGTCTGTGTTAGGGATCTCGCTGGCCCCGCAGGAGCTGGCGCAGGTGTCGCAGGAGCTCCGCACCGGTCTGCGTCCGCTCACCCTGGCTGTGATCCCGGATCCCGGCGGAGGGTGGCACGGCTGGAACAGGGCCATGCTACGTCCAGCCGTGCAGCGCTGCAGACCTCTGTGCCTTGCTCTTCCTCTGTGAGGGATGGTAAGGATAAACCATTGTAAAACAAGAGAGATTTGGAAGGTTTACATTTATTAAAGTTTGTAAAGCACTTTGTGCTGCTTCAGACAGATGCTGGTGCTGGTACAGGGGATTATTTTACTTCTGCCCTGCTTGGGAAAGCTGCTGTGATTTGCTGTTCTCCTGGCTCCTGGGGAATCCGCAACGACTCTTGGCCGCTTTGCAGTCCCAAATGAGATTTTTCTGCATCCTTAATGTATTGAACTTACTGCAATACAAAGAACATCATGCCACCCAGGAAGTTTCATATTGGATTTCATATGGATAGCATTATGGCCAAGATCAACTTTTGATAAGGAACGGCAACCCCCTGCTCCTGGCTCTGCCAGTGTTTGGTTTTTATTGTTTTTGCAATGAAGAGAAATAGGTTGACACAAATGCACGTTGAACATGATCACCAGCAGGAAAAATATTGCCCTGTATCTCAGATTTTGTCCAGGATGGAGTTTTCTGGTCTGAACATGGATGCGTTTAGGTTTTGGTTCCTGAATAGGACCCAAATAGGAAGGAAGAGAAGCCAGAGGTTTGACTGAACGTAGATCCAGGACCAAACATTTGCGGCTGGGCTGGGGTGGTGTTTGAAACTGCAGTAAGCAAAGGATGGGCATCGCTGCTGTTCGTGGTTGCCACCAATGCTTTGTGTATAGAGAACGGAGTCAGGTCAGGAAATCCATCATTCCTAATGATGGATTTCCACTCACTGGTTGTTTCTAGAAAACTTCCCGCATCTTTGTTATCAACAATGGTCACACAGAGTTTGCGAAACATTTATATTTTCTATTTTAGATATAGGGAAATAACATTATGTGTTGAACAGGACTGTGTCGCATGTAGGGGGAAATGATGTTAAAACAGAAAATACAGTGGTTTAGAAAAAGAAAATAAAGTCATAAACAGGACTGAACCAGTGTCTATCAAGACAACTTGAAAGAAGGCAGCAAGAGGAGAAGCCCTGCTTAGCATACGGCTAATGACTTGGCCAAATTGCTCTGAATTGCCATGCGTGTGACTGAGAGCAGCATAAAGCCCAGATGTAATCTGCTCAATTCAGGCCAGAAAGGTTGCAGGATGTTTTCTTCAGAATGAAGCTTTCATCTCTGTTTTGTTTTTATTTTATTTTATTTTTTTTCACAGCCGCTTTGATGTTAGATTGCGAGCCCGAGCAGCATTAAGCAGAGCCTGCCCGTGCCGGGGCAGCGGACCGGGTGGTCCGGAGCCCCCTCCCTGCCGGGTTGGCAAAGAGAAGCTTGCTTTATTTATTTATTTGGGTTTTTTTGCAGAATCTGCATTTTCTATGGAAATGAGCTGAAATCTGCTGAGATAATTTTGTGCTTGGCTATTGATTAAGCCCATCCTGTTCCTCAGCAGGTGTTTGTTGTCCAAACGCTCCTTTTCTTTTCTTGTTGCTGATTATAATGGTGGAAATGTAATCTGTGCCCTTAGGAGAAAAGAAAGGGCACTGCTTTATCTAGCCATCGATTTTGGACGCAGGGCTCTTGTCCAGCTGTGCCCTTCTTCTCACAGCTGCTGGTGGGTCCCCGGGATGGGCACCGCAGGTGGACACGGAGCCTCTGGAGCAGCTGAGCAATGGCTTGGATTAGTTTGTTGCTAATGAGCACATTTTGGAGTTGATTGAAAAGGGTGTTAATATTGAAAGAGGTGCTGTGATGCTGATCTGTGTGTGCAGACAGGTTGGATAGATCTCTGCTATGCTGCTCCAGAGTGAAGTTAGTCTTGAATGAAATTATGAATTAATGTCAAAGTGGGGAGTATTGAAATATTCAAGATATCATTTATAATATATGTCTCATTATAATAATCTACATCTCATTTTGACAGTTCTAAAACAAAGTGTTTGGCTCCAAAAGTATGATTTGAGAGTAAAGTTAGTATATAGATTTTTCTTTTAAATCAGAAGAACTGAAAGAGACATTCTGACTGCAAACAACACTTTTGTTTGTCCTTTGGCAGAAGAGAAATGTGGTAGATTATCATGAGGATGAAAACTTTTTTTTTTTCCCAAGCACTTTTGGGTTTTCCTGCCTGAAAGCCTGCTTTTGCCACAGCTCCACTTGGTCCCTGTTTCCTGAGTGTCCAGGGAAAGGTGCTGCAGCCAGCGAGAGGATGGAAAAGGAAAGGGCTCATCCTTTTCTGGGATACAGCAGCAGAGCCCAGAGGTCCTTGTGACTTAACAGGACCGCTTTGAAATTCTGTCAAATTAATTTTTGCCCCGTTGTTAAAACGACAACCTCTGGCGATGGGATTGACTTGAAAGGCAATAAACAAGGAAATTGCATATTCTATTGCAGCGTATTAATTTCATTGCTGGAAACATGAACTCGTTTTCTGCCGTTGCCCTGGGTGGTGTCTCTGTGAGGGTGCGTGCGGGTACCGGGTGCTCGGAAAGATCGATTCCTCGCCGTCTGCAGAAGTACTGCAGATGCTTCCCCTGCAGAGGAGGGAAGACAACCAAGTGATTTGCTTGTTGGCATTTTGGCGGAGACCCTCCGTGGCCCCTCGGCAGCCCAGGAGGCGTGCAGCTCCCTGCACTGGGCTCCCACGTCAGAGAGGGCAGGAGGTGTCTGCAGTCAGGCTACTGCTACTTATCATATAAACCATTTATCCGAAGTTTCTGACCTTAAAATACTGACTGCTCTGTGATTGACAGCTTAGATTTTTATTGCAAGTTGTTGGTTGAAAATGTCCTTTTTGTGAGAGATAATCACACCCAGGTGCAGGATTGTTTTTGCAGTGTTATCCCACTGAATTATCATTCATGAAAGAGATTGGAGATGGTTTTCAGGCTGAAATTTAAAAGTGCCTGAATTAGAATAGAGGTTAAAAAGTATTTCTTGTAATACATGTTTAGTTTCACTGGAGAGCCAATTTCCTTCAGGTTTAATCAAGGTCATTAGAACTATACCAGAGCTGAATGTATTCATAATTTCTGTGTCTGGAAGCAGAATTTGCTGCAAGGTTCTTCAGAGATGTGCAGCATGTGCTGAATATCGGGGCTGACGTGTCACAGAGGTTAACTGATTTATTGCAGTATGATAAATAAGTAACTTTCTGTAAGACCCTGGAAAACCGCAGCTCTGGACTGTAGCTGTGTTGGGGACAAGGTGATTATATTTTGGTATAAATGGATCTATTAATAGATTTTCCCCCCTCCCCCCCTTTTTCTTTTTTCCTGGACTGACTTGTCATATTTTTAATGTTTCATTACTGTGGTGCATTGATGCACAGGTGTTTCTGTGCTGGAATGCTACTTAGATCCTGATCGAATGTATGCTTTAGAAGTATCTATAAACTAAATTCTTGGCCGTCTTTAAGAGCGTGTCTCCGCTGAAGTTAAGGGATACAGGAGAGATGCTGCTCACTAAAGAGTCATGAAGAAATTGTAATATCATGAGCAGCTGGACCAGTCCCACCTCTTTAACTCATAAACTGATTCTTTCTTCTGTTCTTTGGGAAAGGCTTTTCCATTGACTAAACAATTGGGATGCAGGGATTCTGAAACAGGGTGGTGAATAAAATGCTTCCCCCTTTGATGTTCAAGAAGCTCGATGACAATTTCAAGTGCTCCCGAATCCAATACTCTTCCAAGTTACATTTAGAACTGATGATTAAGCTTCCTTTTAACTTTTTAATCTTGAACTGATATTGAGAAGTCTTTAAAAAGATGTTAGAGTAAAACAACGGACTTTCTAATCAATCACACAAAATTATAATATATTGGAAACTTATTATTAATAATGGACTATTATTCTTTATGTATCATGTCTTACTATCTAATCTATCTATATTAGTTACTTTTAAAAGGAATCGGGTGATAAATTACTCCATTAAAACAGAACCAAGAGACTTAAGCTCTTCTACAGGGAAAATTATAAAGGGGATTTTTACAGTGACTTAAAGGTTTTGCCAAGCGCGTTACGTGCTGTTGGCTTCCTGGGCGCCGAGTGCTGCAGGGGACGTGGAGTTTGGGCCAAGGGACGGGCATGCATTTAAACGCCGTGCTGTGGCAGGGAGGTGAGCAATGTAAAGGCCACCTCTGCTCGGTGCAGCGTGTACGCGCCGACAGCAGCGTGCAGGTTGGGTTTTGTTTTTTTGACTTGCGTTCAGCGAGTCCGTACAGACTGTGAGTTATGGAAACATCTCTGCTTGACCCTATGTAGGGGCTGATAAAAGGAAAAGAAGGCATCAGCCCTTTCCTCGAGCTCTTCTGAGGCTGTAGTGAAAATGTATAGGAGAATCTGGGCAAAGGACTGCGTCAGGACACGTGCATTCCAGTCTTCGCTTTGTAATTTGCCCATCTCTGTCTCGTTTTCTATCGCTTCGGTGTGAGTTTTGAAAAACTGACTGAAGCAGTCTGTTTGTGTGCGGTTTGTTTCTGTGGGCACCTTTCCCTGACAGGCGTGGATTTATTACGCCGTTTCCTTAATGCACTTGTGTTTTCCCCTCCAGCGTGCCATGCAAGTCTCTCTTCTCATGGTCTCTTGGGTACGTGCCAGGCCTGGGGAGACGCAAGCAGAGAGATGACGGGGAGATGAGGTGTTTGCATTTGTAGTGGGTGGAGAAAAAGGCTGCAAAATAGTACTTTGTTATTTTCCTGCAGGCTGATAAAGAGCAACTTTTTGTGGATTTTGGGGAGAATCCCTTTCAGCTTTTGGGGCAGGTTCAAACCAAGGTGGAAGACGTGGACTGGGCAAACTGCTGGGAAAATGGTCTGTGTGGGGCTGTTTGAATGCTCTGGGCACCCCAGGACTGATAATCATAATACCGGCACTGTTATGTGCAGGCTTAAGTTCATCCATCTTCTCTGTTGCTGCAACTTATCGCTATTAGAATGGCACCTAAAAGTTTGGATTGGCGTTGCGCAGCACCGGGCACTGCGCGCACCCCGGTGCATCGAGGATTGCTGCAGAAGAGCTGCCAGGGGCAGAGGGAGAATTTGGAAACTCAGATGAGTGAGGAGAGAAAATCAAATAAATGAGCAGAATGGGATTCATCTATTTTAATGTTTTAGCTGTGCAGTGCACATATAAGGGAGAAATCAATTTACTGAAATCCTAAATAAATAACTGATAAAATAATACATTCATCTCGAATTGAAAACAAAAATGAAAATGGTAAATAAATGATTGTCTGAATGGGTAAAAGTGTTAAAAGCAGCAGTAGCAGAGTTGGAGGGCTAAAGGCACTACATTTTCATATAAAACAAAATATAAAAGTGCAATAAATTGAGGATAAAGGCCTACTAGTAAGAGGCCTTTGTTTGTTTACTGATGCTTTAAACAGCTCATTTTTCTCCTCATTTTGATTTAAAATTATCTAAAATGGTGGGGAGGGATTTGCTGGGAAGAAGCACAGTGTGCAGCCTAATCTTCCATCCCACAGACTTACCAGCATTATCATGAAAACGCTTGAGGTTTTCTTGGTTTTCAACTCATTTTTGTGAAAGTCTTGACAAATGAGCCCAAGTGCATTAATAATGGAACTGGAGTGATTTTCATGTGTATAGGGAAACAGGCAGTCTATTTGAATTTTGTATTTTCATTGTCTTTGACAGTCTTTGTAATGCCCCACCGCAATAACAAACCCTTCGTCTGGGGTTTGGTTTGGCTAGGCTGGGTCTTCCCAGTGCACTGCATCATCCCAGTCCCAGCTGGCCCTGTTTTAAACTTCGGTATCGATGGCTGGAAATTTTGGTATTTTCCTGCTGATTTTTGCAGGGAGTAAGCCGGGAATAAATGACAGCACAGCTGCTATTTGTATGACCCCCTGCGTGGAGATATCCCACCTGATTCCCAAATACAATATCTCGGACTGATTCAACCGTGTTAGTCATAACCGGCAGTAGTAAATCCGTTGATCTGGGGTGTGTCGATAGATTTAGTGTGTCCAGAGAAGGGCAATGAAACTGGTGAAGGGTCTTGAGCAGAAGTCTGATGAGGAGCGGCTGAGGGACCTGGGGTGGTTCAGCCTGGAGAAAAGGAGGCTGAGGGGAGACCTCATCGCTCCCTACAGCTCCCTGACAGGAGGGTGTAGAGAGGTGGGGTCGGTCTCTTCTCCCAGGTAACAAGTGATGGGACGAGAGGCAATGGCCTCAAGTTGCGCCAGGGGAGGTTTAGACTGGATATTAGGAAATTTTACTTCACCGAAAGGGTCACCAAGCACTGGAACAGGCTGCCCAGGGCAGTGGTGGAGTCGCCATCCCTGGAGGTATTTAAAAGCCATTTGGATGAGGTGCTTAGGGACATGGTGTAGTGGTGGTCTTGGCAGTGTTAGGTTTACGGTTGGACTCGATGACCTTAAAGGTCTTTTCCAACCTATACGATTCTGTCATTCTGTGCTTTACGTACTGCCGCTGCTGAATAACACAGTGTGATGCCGCGGCTGAGGATGTGATTGCCTCGAGTTAAGCTGGGTCTCCACAGCCACATCCTGAGTGCCGAGGATGCCGCAGCTGTGGGAGCGGGGGGTTCAGAGCCAGGAGTCCTCCCAGTGCGCAGGTACTCGCTTATCCATGCCAAGGTTTGTGCAGCCTCAACATCATTGTAATGGGTACCTGGGCTGGTAGGTTAAAGCAAGATCTGTTACGCCTACCGCTGCTGTCCTCCTCCTTTGGCAGAGTAGGTGTGTAGACGGGCTTGGGTTGTACTTGGCTGTTGTACCAATAAAGCTACAGTTGGTAGATGAAACCCTTAATACGGATAAAGTTAACCTGCCACAAGAGGTGGTTTATTCCATTACTGTTATTGCTCACTACAGTATCTGAGCGCGAACACATTTGGAGAAGTGGCAGGAAATAAACTCATTTCTCTTCTTTTGTCGCCAATTAAATGTGCTGTTGTATATCTTGTGGCTAAGTTAATTGTGTTTTTCACTGCAACGCTGTTTCATGGGGAAAAGAAAGAAAACAGTAAAAAAGTGAGTGAGTTTCCTGGGACAAAATGCTGGTTGAGTGGTGTTTTTGAATGTTACCCTAATCTGAAATATCAGTTGTGCTAGTAGTAGCTGTACTTGGAGAAGATTAAATGCCGCAGTTGTTCTGGGTTGTGGCTGGGCAGTTGGCACATAGCAGCTGCCTTTCTCTCCTCCTCTGAAGTGGAGGTCCCCAAATCCAGCTTGCTGGGGTGTCACCACTGACAGCAGCTCCGGTTTCAGTGCTGCAGGTGGTATTCCTGGTATTCGACTGTATGTAGTCGTGGCTTAGCTAGCTTTTTATTAGTGGTAGATGCATTCAATCTATTTTTTTAAATTTTTGTTTGATGCAGCTGCATCATGAGGTCGTATGTACCCATGTCTGGTTTTTAAGGGTTGCTGAGCACGTGAGAAGTTGGAGTAAGGTGGTCCACGGGCCTCCCTAAGCAGGACAAAAAGGCCTTTTGCTATTCCTTTTTTACCAGCACCTTTAAATGTATTGCTTTGCTCCATCCAGTGCCCCCCTGTATATCTCTGCTGGGGGGTTACGGTGCTTTGGGGGTGCTTCAGAGCTGGAAAATGAGAACGATGTTCACAGGCTCTCCTTGCGTACGTGCCAGTGCCATTGGTGCTGTGCTCTGTGCTCCCATTTGTGCTGCCAGATCCCTTCGAGGTAGGGTGAGCGGAAAGCAGGCATCCTGTCACCCGTGGGGTATCACTGAGCTCTGACAAAATCACACCGCTTTCAGCCTCCCCTTTCCTTCTCCCTTCTCTCCTGTCTGTTCATCTGTAGCACTTTGTACAGAGGTACCTATTGTAATGCCTTCGTTTCCTTTAGAATTGCCTTTATTAAATTATAACCCAGGAACATGTACAAACACTTTAAAGAAATAAATGGTTCGTTACAATAAAACATCAGGCACTTGGTTTGTTATGTGCTCTTTTTGACTTAAAGCGCAAAGACGCTTTTAATTTCTTATGGCCGGGTGTTGACAGCGGTAGGAAGGACATGCAGCAAGCTTGTGAGTACCCCAGTAAAAAGGTGTAAATTTGGAGGTAGCATCAGTACCTGCCTGTTGTCCCTAGCAATGGATCTCAAGGAAATTCCTGATGTTTTGGGGTTTTATGCAAACTACCTAAAAAAGTGAATTAGTGCTGATGTGAGATGGAAAGTAACAGATTATGCAGTTTACAGTAACAAACTCACTCTTTCTGAAACAGTAACTAAAAGCGGTAAAATACATTAATAGGTCCAAATAACATATTTAAGAGTTAGTGCGCTACAACCTAGCTTGCTTTTGAACCATATTTCCCAGTCCGGTTTTAAAAGCACAGTACTTATCATCAGAGACTTTAGAAGCTAAAACATTTATTTTGTATTTTGCCCTGCGAATGGAGGGGGAGGCTACGGCCACGGCTCTGGAGCTTCCGAGTTGTCAGAGGTACTGCTTGTTATTAGGAAAAAAACCTGTTGCATTAAAGCTTCCTGATGCCATAGTTTCCGGTTAAATAGGGCATTGCATAAGAGCCATAGACTGGTTAATCCTACATCTTTTTCATAGAGTGGTTTGGCATCATTAGGGGAACGCCAAGCGGAGTCTATACCCGGACAACGACACTGGGAAGGAAGCTGTTCTGGGTAGCCGGCCGGGGGAGTGATGGCAAAGGTAGTCTAAAGAAAATGGGATTTTTAGGTCAGGTGAGTTCATTTCCACACTGTGTAATACTCGTCTTCTCTAAACACCGTATTCAGTACTGTAGGAAAGCCTACACTTCTGCCTAGTTTGCTAGATAAAGCAGAATCTCTTTTTCTCTCTTGGCTTCTAACAATAACTGTGTGTTGCAGTGGATTTCACCCTCTAGAACAATAAATATCTTGCAGGACAGGTGGAATTTTAAGACCTCATTTTGCTGCTGCTGCTGCTGCATGTTTGAAACTTCTATTGAAATTAATGGTGATTGCACTCTTGTAACCGTGTTAGGAGAGAACCCCGTGACCTTATAAATGCAGGCAATATTGAGAAGCAGCCAGCTGCCTTCAGGTGGTGAAGAGCAAACAAAACTGCACTTTATATTGGACATCACTCACTTGTCCTTTCTCCTCTTCTGTTGCACTCCAGGTCTCGATCCTATTAGCCACTGTGTCTTTTTGTAATTTACAAAAGTAATGCTTCGCGCTGGGGTCTGGGAGGTGATTTCCTGCATTGCTTCCATCAGCATCGCTCTTTTCACAGAGCCGCTGTCTGCAAAGAGTTGAGCTGGGGCAAGTTCTTGCAGTTCCAGTGCGTGCCAGAGAGTCTGTTTTATTTGCTGGCTCAGATATAAATCTGTGTTTGGTGGCCTCTCTGGCTCTTTCTCCAGCCCTGCAGAGGCAAACTGATGATATTTGAGGAAGGAGGAAATGCTGGGGGTGGGCAGAGGGCAGGAAACTGGATAAATGGTGGTGGAATTTATCTCCGATTCTTCCCAGTTATTCTCCTCTTACCTGTTGCTGTGGTTAATTGAGGTTATTGCCCAAATATGACCTCTCCTTCTAATTCCCATGTGCATGATTTCCAGAATGACCGTGTAACTTCATTCCCTATGGTCTCCAGTGTTTGTCTAAGCTCAGAGGTGGCAGGGCAGAATGGCGAGCATCACAGTGTTTCCTGAAGGCATCCCATCGGCGGCCGCTCATTTTGATGTATGATTTTCAGAAACTCGGATGTTTCTTAACTTTTGTAAAGGATTTATTTTGATGTTTGGTTTTTTTTAAATTCAAGTGCATACATGCTTATCAGAAGACGGCGACTCATACTCTCAGGTTACTTATCTGCTCTTGAAAATGTCTCTGTGTGTTTTCCAGAATGCAGTTTTGTAGCATATTCAAATTTCCATGAGACTGAAAACCTTGGTGTTCTGCATTAATAATAGCAGTGCAAATGTTGCATCACTGTAAATGGATTTGGAGACTGTCTCTTTTCCTAGGCAGATCAAGGAGCCTACATTTCTTTCGATTAACTTCTTTAAAATGCATCTGAATATTAGTTATTTTTCCCCCTCAATGCATTTTAATCCAAATGTTAGAGCACAGTACATACCTTCTGAAAAACGTAACACTTTTCGGCTGCTTTAAAAAAGATTTGAGCACCAACAGTGCTCAAGTTCTGCTTTTTGGGGTTTTGTGGTTTGGTATTCGTTGTTTTTTGTGGGTTTGTTTTTGTTTTTTTTGGTTTTTTTTGTTTGTGGTTTTTTTTTTTGACGGGGGGGGGGAAGCAGCTCTCCCTCCTCACTCCCCAACCCTACCTGTGGAGAAATCAAAGGATGTATGGGGTGAGCTGACCTTCCCCAGCCAGCAGAGAAACCTGGATTAGATTCCTGCAGAGGTTTCCCTGCCCTGCTTTCATCACAGGCAATATTTCTGGAAAACAAAACAGTCACCATGTTTATAGCTCAGGTGCAAAACACTTGCACAAAGAGAACCCAAATGGAAATTCTGATTTGTTTCCCCTCTGCGTGCCCCTTCAATCACCGTGTGTCAAAGATGGTGTTGCTGGAGTAGCTCTTCTCTTCCCAGCTACCGAGAAGGGATGTTGAATCTTACTGTAACACTAATTACTGAAAATGTCTTGGTGTCCTTTATCTGAATCTTCAAAGGGTGAAACTATTATTATAGAGAAATATCATATCACATGAAATATCGCAATTGAGTGTGCAAGGCCATGGATCAGGAAGATTGCCTGAATTAGCTCAACTCGGTGATGAATGGGAAGGGTAATAACTTCTCAAAGAGCCATAGGAGGCAGGCAGCAGCTTGATTAGCAGTGATATATCACAGGTAAGGATTTAGGGAAACACGGATCCAGAAAAAAATGTCAAAATTCAACTCCCTCATGGGGCCATGTTCTGGGGAAGAAGCCAGCAGTGAAGGTAGGGGAGATGGAGCTTCATGGGAAGCAAGTGAAGTGTTTGCTGGATGCCAGGGTCAGGAGCACACGGGTGTGGGGGCAATGTGTGCCTGGAAAAGAGAGAATTGGAGAGGGGAAGAGTTTCCCATTCCCTGCAGATCACGCTAAAGTCTCCATCCTGGGGATAACTTATTGTGACTTATGAGGCAGTGATAATCCCTCTGAAAGAGAATTCCTGGCTTTCCTCTAGCTTACCCAAAGGCAGATCAGCAACTCCACAGAAATCAGTGGAGTTTATTTTGATTTACTGAGTTTAAATGAAAGGATTATGCCAAAGGATCCAAAGTCTTTAAGCTGCTGTACTTTATTGAAATCAATGAGACAGCATCACATTATACCAGCTAAGGACATGGCCTGATTTATTTTGTTTCTGGGATGCAAATACGAAATCTCTTAATGGGGACAGATATTTCGAGATCCTTCTCCATTTGCTCTGAGTTGTGTCTCTCTCTAAGGACTTAGTTCTAAATAGTCCAGGAAGAAAACTCAGCTGTTGATTGCTGGGTTTGGATTTATTTATGTTAACTTCTATTTGTGACATAGTTTCAAACAGCTGGGATTCTGGAGATACTGTAATGTAGATTAACATTCCATAATCTGATAACAATATTTAATACACCAATGATTATTTATTAATTCATTGCTTTCTTTTTCTGTTCTTCCTTAAAATACAGCGTTACCTTATTTTATTTTATTTTTTAAAAATCTAGTGAAGTCTCAAGATCCTTGGGCCTGTTTTTTTTTGTATTTTCTTATAGTACCACGTACCAAAGCTCACTGAAGGCGATAGGAAGCTTTTGATAGATGCTGGATGTCCCAATGGCACATTTGCTGCTCACAGTGATGTCCAGGGGCTGCTGAGCACTTGAAAGCAGAGCCTGAGCACTAGTGCCCGGCCGGGTGGACCACACCGACCCACGATCCGGGGAGCCTGGGGGGTGTCAAACTTGCAAACTGCGATAAAAAATACAAGGTTCTGCCTTCCTTGCCCCAGTGTGTGTTATCGGTCTTTTCATTTTACATTGGGATGCTTCATCGGTAAGGTGGGAATAACCCTGGGGTGGTGGCAAGGGGCAGGGTGTGAAAGCCTGAGTGTCCCTGTTCCCAGTAGCAGGGGGGTTTGCAGGGTGGTCACCCCAAGACCCCTCTGAGTTAGGAGGGAATTGCAACCTCCTGGGGTCTCTGGTCTGTGCCTATGGCTTTCCTGGTGCTCCTGCCTCATCTCAAGTTGAGCATGTGCTGAAGCATTCCTGGGTGATGTATACTGTAGGCACATCGCCTCTGTTCAGTGCAGGTTTTTCCCGATTACATCACCGGACGCAGAAAAATCACATAGCTCTTTAATAACTAAAAACAAAAAAGGGGGGGAGGGAATAAAGTGAGTCTCTTGATAAAGTGCTTATAAGTACAGGCAGCCCGCAGTGTAAAGTCAATGGGTCCCTCCAGTGCTGCAAGCACTTGAATTTCCTGCGGTGGGGTGAGAGCTCCTCTGCTTAAATATTGAGCTGGTTCGGTGCTTCCCCCCTTCTGCACCTCCAGCAGATGCATCTTTAACAGCCAGCTCCTGAGCAGGCAGGAGGTTACAAACTCCCATATACTGATTTATCTTTTTTTTTTTTAATACATTAACCAGTCCACTGACACAAGATTATCACTGAAACACAGACAATTTAGCTTTCTTCCATGACCATAAAACTGCCAGATTAATACAAATCCTGCTTCTTCCTTACATAAAATTTTTGTAATATGGAAAGCCACTGTACTATGACAATTTTTACAAAAGTAGCCCTGCCAATTGCATGTAAGGTGTGTGGGGTTTTGGTGGGAGTTTTTTTTGTTTGCTCTTACTCATGAAGCATTCAGAAGACCACCTTGTGTATCTAAACACACTGCTCTTCAAGATCACTTTAGGTGCTTTGGGATTAAACTACTGGAGAATAGTACGGTATAAAGGGACTTAGTTTTGAAGAGCTGTGTGTGCTGTAGGGTGGGTGGCCATTTGAAGCCTTCCCGAGAAGCAGCCGTAGGGAGAAGCTGGGCACGATGCACCACGTCTGAGTGCGCGCACCCAGCAAGCGCTTTCAGCCCAGTGCAGTGCCGAAGTGGAAGAGTAACCTGTGCCGTCCTAAAAGGGTGACCTAAAAGGGTCACCCTAACAAGGGAGGCTGAAGACCTGTGCCGAAGGGATTGGTTTATTGTAAAATACATTAGTGCTAATTCCATGTCAAGGCTCCTTCTAGAAATGGACCTCGAGCAAATACGCAAAGTGAACTGCCAATATTTTTCTGTTCTCTCACTGTCCCTCCCCACGTAGAATCTACTATTACAATCCTAACTTATTCCAAACCCTTGAGTATGTCTGGGCTAGGTTTTTCTGTCCTGCCCGTCTCTGCTTGCAACACTGGAAGTCGATACAGCTGTGATAGCGTGCACCCAGTGCTCCCGGGTATCAGGTCTACCTGCCATGGAGTCCCTGGAAACAATAGAAATTGCCATGGTTGTGGTGGGCTGCTGTTAGCGACTGTAGCAGGAATTGCTCCGGAAGGTGGTACTCTGCTTTACCTCATTTGAGATCTGTAAGTAGTCTGTGCAATTAAAAGACAGAAGATGAAACAGCTGTCAGCAGTTCAGAGCACCAGCCTTTTGTAAGGCACTTTGAGCTTAAGAAACTGAAGAAAGCTCTATCCAGGGTTTAACTTCCAAAATGAGATGAGCTTTGGGAACGTTATGCAAGAAGAAGCAGATACCCAGCTGAGTGTGCAAGGATTAAAAAAGAAAAAAATAAGGCCATTGCAACTATCCCTTTAAGGATTTCAGACAGACCTAGCAAAATAACGGACAATGTTAAGGAATGGGTTACGTTTAATAGAACAACATTTTATTTTCTACCATGCCGAAGGCTTTTAGATCCAAAAGATTCCTTATGGTAGATTCCTGAACCTTAGCCTTGCCCTGATTAAGTTCTTATTTCTCAAGTTCTTATAAATACTGTGAAGTTAAAAATTCGCATTTTTAGAGATTATAATAATGAGTTTTAGATCCTTTTCCAGTTTATAGATAAAATGCCATATTAAATGTAAGCAGTATTATGTTTCGTTATGCAATTCTGGATAGCTCTCACTCAAAGATAAATCAAAGTAGACTAAAGAAAGAGTATTTTTTGTGATGTAGATTTATGGCAGCGCACAATAAAGTGCTGCTTCTCAGTTGCAGGTATTTTTGGCATTCTAGTTAAAAGTGTCAAAATAAATGATTAAATTTAAATTACCCAGTAGCAGCTCTGCTACCCCCATACCAATGTAATAAAGCAAATACTAAAACTGTAAGAGACAAATCCAACAGCATCCTCCTGCTGTGTCATTAACTTTCTCTCAATTGCTGAGATATTTGCAAGTCTTGCTCCGTGTCTACAATGCAGAGGAGGAAAAAAAGGATGGTTTTTAGGCTGAGGGCAGCAGCAGGAGATTTTGTGGGCTGCTTCTCCAGGGGAGAAGCAGGGAAGTTGCAAGGTAAGGATTTAACTACCTCTGCGTTGTCCCCAAACCAGACCCCGCGGGTGCGAGGCAGAGACTGTCCTGCACGCTGCTTGCCGGCTTTTTAACGCAATCCTCGGCAATTACAAGGGAAAGGGGACCTGGAGTTACTCAGTGGGTTATGCCTGCGTTGAATTAGGATCTCTGTTTTGAATTATATACTTGATTATGCTTCTGTGCCTGAGTGGGAGCTTCAGGCAGCAGGAAGAGGTGTAGGGTGGCAGTGCCCATCTCGCGGGGGGCCAGCGAGCGGTAAGCCCACCACTGGGATGAGCTCAAAATCAACGGTCTTCATGGGCAGAGTCTGGCCAGCTGGAAATATTGGGTCCTTTGGCTTGGGTTTGATGCATAGATCATGGGTTTGAGGAGAGGAGCCTGTGGTTTGTTCGTATTTATAGTCTTTTGCAGAGAGCAAAAAGAGCACCAGATAAATTGCAGAGCAAGCAAAAGAAAAATAATTTGAATTTTAAGCCAGTAACACCATTTTGAGGCCCTGACTTGTAAATTTTTTTCTTTCTTTTTTTTTTTGTTTTGTTTTCCCTCCCCATTAATCCAAAAACATTGACAATACTGACTACATAAACCAACGCTGGGCTAAATAGAAACTAATTCTCAGGAGAAGGATTGTGACAAGGCTAAATCTGCAATGAGAATTGCCAGATACTTGGGCTGGCAAATAAAGAGCGAGAGCAGAGGTGGAGTTCTCCTGTTTTGCTTCCCCGCCGACACAGAGTGAGCAGTTTGGCTGCAAGCATCCCATCAGCTGCGGTGGCAATCGGGGGTCCAGGTGTGGCAGAGGTGATCTTCTCTGCATTTTAAACTTGACACCAGAGAAAAACATGTTGGTCTGGGGTTTCAATTACACGTGTGGAATGTAGAAGTTGATGATATTCCATGAAAATTCAATAAACCTTGAGAACAGCATCAGGGCTGATATCTGTAATTTAAAATAATGGATATCAAGAAATTGTTTCTCATTTATCTTTACTGCCGACTTTCGGAGGCACCAAAGAGACTTCATTAGGCTTTTTTTTTTTTTAAATAGGTTCAT
Source organism: Ciconia boyciana (assembly GCF_034638445.1). Lineage (NCBI taxonomy): Eukaryota > Metazoa > Chordata > Aves > Ciconiiformes > Ciconiidae > Ciconia > Ciconia boyciana. The sequence continues at coordinate 3,265,780 of NC_132942.1, read as the reverse complement.
TTATCTCAATCAATGATGGGTTCTAGAGGTGGCTGACTATTATGTTTAATAATACACAGGATAAAAAAAATCCCCATCCTTTCACAATTTTTGACATATGTGGAAAGGATGTATGAAATGTCTTCTCAGTGGGAGATAGAAATAGATTTTTTTTTTTAAAAAAAAACTTCATTATGCAAGATAAATGTGTTTTTGTTGCACAATGTGATCCGTAGGCAGAATATTGAAATCTTTGTTTTAAACATATTGAAGTTTCGTTAGAAGAAATTACTTTGGAAACTCGGGTTTAAGCAAATACTGCTACCTAAACACGACTTGATTTAATCCTGCAAACGCTATACCAGAGAGGCCTCTTCAGGAGATGCAGTTTAGCCTGGACCTTTGAACAGAAGCTTTATGGAAACCTGAAAATTGGAAGTAGCTGGTTTTAATCCACCCACTCCTCTCCATCCCTCGCTGGGTGCCACTTGCCTCAGCCAAGGGTCGTTTAAGGAACACGGGTTGGTGTTATTCCCCACCTACATAATCTGAGTTTTGGACCTGTTTAGCTCCCTGCAATGCCATCTCCCATTCCTCTCCCCTGGGCCTTGTGCTCTGCCCCAGAAAAAAGCGTTTCTTTTGCAAACTTAACCGCATTTGGGTGTCCCAGAGAGTGGAGGAGTCTGCGGGTACGTACCGGCGGCTCTGGCTTCTCGTGGGCTGTTTCAGCCTCTTGTTACTTGATGGACGTTAAAGTAGGTTTCGCACCTTCCTTTTTTGCTCCTCTCTCAGATAATTTGGTTACAGGTTTGGCACAGCTTAAGAAGCAATCCTGAAGAAATAAACTTACTTTTGCTTTTTAGTGTCTTTCAAAAATTTGCAAAACCGTTGACAAGTGATTTTTCACAGGTTACCAAAGGCAGGCTGCTTGTTGAGTCTGATGAAAGGAGCATTGCATTTGGGAATGAGGTGAGGTGCAAACAAAGAATTCATCTAGTGAAAAGGAGTAAAGAAAAATTATCTCCAGGAAATGAAGAAACCCAATAGATCTTACTGTGGTGGGCTCACAGCCAATGCTACCATCCAAAGTGCTGCTCTCTGGGCTCAGAGGAATTAAAGGAGATGAGATTTTAAAAAAAAAAAAAAAGTGGATTCTAAAGCAAAAGTAACAAACCTGATGCCAAACATGGGTGGCAAGCTTGCGGCTCGCGTCTGTGACTCTGTATGGTGATTCAAAGTGGACAGGTCCTCTGACTAAATCAGCTTTTCTTTCTCTAAATAAAATGCTAGCCTGCTCTTGCGTACAGTGTGCTTCAAATCCCAAAGGCCAGTGTACAAGCAGACTGAAAACCAAGAGTTTCTATGAAAGGGATTTCTAAAAGCGATTGTCCTTCATGGTTGTTAGAAAGGAAACTTTACCTGGCAGATTTGAATACTGAAGTCTGCCAAATGAGATGCATTCCTCCGTTCATGAATACGAGGAACTTGGGAAGCTCCCTTTGTGCCCTAAACTTATTTTGTTAGGATTTGGCAGGGAAGAAAGGCTTGTCTTGCATATGTAGTGCCACTGGGGAACGGCTTAGTGGTATAAGCTCTGTTTTGAGATAATTCAGATGGCATGATAGTGACATGTAACTAGTTCTGTATATAGGCAACAGATGCAAAATATGTCTTTATTTAACTTTGATAAATTGTAGGTGAAATAGAGAGGAGCTGTGTAATTACCAGGAGAGAAGAATGAATTTCTGAAGAGAACTTTTGGAATAACTCCTCCTGGGAAAGGCTGGGCTGGGCTGGCAATTTCCATGCTCCAGTAGCGGTTTATTTCCTCTTGCTGCAAAATCTGAATGTTTGGTGTTTGGGAGTCCATGTTTGAACCCCAGGAACATCAGTTTGTTAATTCAAACCTTGTGGATAATTTCTATGCAATTTTCTGGTTGAGTGGTCATGTTTCCAAAGGGTAAAGGACAGAGGAAAAAAAAAAAATTCAAAAGCATAAATGGAAAGAAGGCCTTTGACTTCCATTGGTATACAGGGGAATTAGGAAATTTGGTCTGTTCCTGTATGGCTGCAGTGGTCCCAGCCTTTGTATCAACAGCGGGTGAGGCTGGGAGATGTTAACCCATACTAGTTCTGGTTCTAGGTGATCTGGGTATGCCAAGGAGGCTGCAGAAGTAGGTAAGCAGATGGAGTAGGTGGGTAATAGTGAGTTTGTGGCCTGTAATGCTGATGACTCTAGTTAGGATAAATAGAAGTGTGATGATTATTCAAACACTCAGAGTATAAATAGCCAGATCAAAAATAAGTCTCTACTTTAAGAGATGGCCATATGCCTTGAGGCTTCCTGCAGGACATCCTTAAGTATCAGCAAAACCAGTTTGATGAGGGCAGAGAGGTTTAAACTAGTGCATCAATAAGATTAAATCAGACAGGGAATGTGTGAAAATGGGGATCCTTGGAGGTCTTGCTGCATTAGACCCAAGATGTATCATCTGGTGCAAATATTAAGGCTGGCAGTTTACCTTTGCATTAAGAGGCCACTGAATAATTTACACATTCTGGCAAGCATTATTCTGCAGCTGCAGAAGCAGGGAGAGGCCTGAATGTGATTGCAATTAATGAGTTAACCGGAGTGCAGAATCGAGGCAGATGTGCGCTGCTTTGCGAGGTCCCATCAAATGTTAGCAAAGTTAACATCCGACGATTAAGTTCTCCAGTTAAGTGCAAAAGACCAGACCCCTCTCATAATTCACACCAACGGTTTACCTGAAATGGGATAATCAGGCGTGATCTTTCTTTGCAAGTTACAGCTTACTGAAATCGAACATGATATTTCTAAGTTGTTCCATTCTTAACACAAATAAATAATAAATCCCAGGGAATCTGTTTTAAAGGGATCTAAGATACAGTGTTTTCTATCAGGGTTTATTCTTTTCAATTCGCTCCCAAGAAAAATCCCATCACTTTTGGTTATGTAGTTTTATTTCATCATCTTATTGCAGCTTGAACATGGATCTGTACTGGCAGTATGTTTTCAGCAGGCTATGTGTAGTGTCATGCACAACTAGAGGTTTTCCCAGTGTATATTGTGGAAGTGTCTAATTTAACTTTCTGGATTTAAAATACATCTTCTGTTCTTATGGTTTGTTAAAAATGGAAGACTGGTCTTCAGGTAGATGGTTCAAGGAACTCTTGAAACACCAGAAAGTCAGGGCCAAGCTTTGTTTCCAGAGGTAAAGCTTCCATTGACTCACTGCAAGGACTGGGGCAAAAGGATGTCATTAGTTTTAAAGGCAATGCGTTTTTACATACGCTTTAAAAATTGTCTCGACGTTCATGCTGGATTTCTCAGGCTTGTGGCTCTTTGAGATCCCATTCATTCTCTTTGCTGGGTGCTATTGAGAAATATAGTTTCCGAAGGTTACAGCCACTCCTGGGACCAATAATTCTGGCACAACTGTGTACAAGAAATAAGTAAATCTCAACTTTCCGACACGTTGGAGCAGAGGTTTCTGTGCATGAGTAGGCTGTGACTGATCTCTGGATTTGTCGGAGAAGGTGGTGCGCTCGTACCAAGGTTGCTCTGAAGCTGCTGCCATGGGTGTTTGCTCAATTATGAGCTCCAGGCAACAAGCAGGGAGGTTCATTTTGCTGCTTCTGGGGGAATAAGGGCTCTCAGCTACATGCAGTGTGTGCTTGAGCCCTTGCAGGCTGTTTGTCAGAGGAGCTGCCGTTGTGTTGTGGATAGGAAATTTTGTAGGCAAAATGATGGAAATGACCTGGTAGAACAAAGCTTGGGGCCATTGGTCCCCAGTGGGTGCTGCGAGGCTGTAGAGATGCCCTGCAAGTGGAGTGCTCCCGAGGGCAAGAACGTGAAACCAGGCAACGTGCAGTCATTTTTCCTCACGTCTACAGTGGAATTACCATGTTTTGAGCAATGTGTGAGCTGGAGACACTACATTAGCTATTGTCACATCTAATAAACTGATCGTTAATCATCAATCCTTGTCTACATTCAGAATGTGTTCACTGTATATTTGTACATATTTCTAAGCTAATGGTTCTTGATAGAGTTGTATTGGAGATCTAAGCGTGTCACTTAAACTTGTAAAGTGCTTTTTATTAAATTCATCTTTTCATGTTAGTGTTTTCAAGGACTGGTCTGGAATTTTCTATGAAAATATTGAGCAAAACATTTTTATTTTACTTTTTTTAAACAAAACCTGCTGAACTGAATACACCATCTGACAACGTACCAGACCATCTCACCAGGATCCCATATGGATGTTGTGTTTCAAATGATCTTCCATCCTTCTTGGTGAGGAAACCCCATCCCACAGTGCCTCACAGCCCTACCAAAACCGGTACCATCACTTCATACCAAGTTTGGCCCATTCTGGGGGACTATGCCCAGAATAAATCTTTTTTTTTTTTTTTTTTTTAACTATTGCTGTCTACACATACCTGTTGAAGACCACAGCTTTCATCCAGGCAGTTTACCAAAACCTTTTAGAGATTAGCATTTTTTTCTTTTTTTTTTTAATCCTGTAAGAAAATTTGGGCAAAGGTCCAAAATCCAGCATTTCTTTCAAATTAAAGGAATGGCCCATTCCTCCCTGTTATAGATTATCTTTTCCCTCTCAAGGACGTTTAGGACATACAGTTTCTTTTATGTACGCTACCGTGTGTGTTTTTTTTAGCAAGATGTTACACCTAGTTCCCGCTGTGCTTGAACTCCCCTGATGAAGTCTTCTGATGGAAAAACTTAAATTTACGTGACTCATTCTACCCAATTCATATAAAAATATTATTCCTTTTGAGTGATATTTATGATTTTGAAAATGAAATTCAGAGGGGAGCAGTCAGGGCTCTCCCGGTCCCCACGCCAGTGCTGTGACTCGGAGTGGTTTTGGGTACAAGAACAGACAGTCTATTACAAGGAAACAGGACATATTTTAAGACCTATTGTAACTCATCCGTGGCTCTGGCAGAACATCCATCTCTGCTGAGCTTTCTCCTCTATCTGCATTAGCAATGGGAGTTTGGCTAAAATAATAGGCTTGAAAGCTCTCTAGTATGAATGCTGTCAGTATAAAATTTCTCCTCTCTCCCCTTAGGATTTTTGCTTGTTGGTTTTCCTTGAGATTTTTCTAATATATTGGAATTATTTCCTCTTCTTAATTTTATAAGATTCCTTCTATGTGAATAAATTTAAACTCTAAGACTGCAGCCATTCATACTGACTGTAAATTGCGCGGAAGCTCAAGAGAAAAGAAACACCGTTCTCTGAAGATACATTTCACTTTACTTAATTTTCTCCTGTTATGTTTGTGTCGTGTCTAGTGGGGCTGATTACAGCTGTCTATGTGGTATCGTCATGTAGTTAGATAGGAGGGTTTTTAATACTGCTGTTACTAAGAGATTTTTATGGTACTCACTAGCACACAAGAAAGTTAACCTGGAACACAGCTACCGGAGCCTAGACCTTCTTTCCACTCATTTTGGTGTGAAATTTGACTTAGCTTCCATAGGCTTTTGAGGCAAAATTTAAAATGAGCTACTCGCTGCAGAGGATTTTCTATTGGGGATCTATTCTTGAGCAGTTTTTATGCCTGCATATCTACAGGGCTGGGGGGGCATGTCCCTATTCTGCTAATTAAACAAGAATTCAAGCATGTCTTTATGGTATTGTTAAAGTAACACCTGCAGGATGCTGTAAGTAAGGGTTGATCTTGCCCATGGCAAGAAAGATCTATATACAAAGCAGTGGGGTGTTATTTCTGCAACAACCAGCAGTCTGGCAATTTCAGTGGAAGAAAGTTAAAATAGATTATTTCAGTTGTTGATTTTTCTGTAGTTTTCTGGGTTTGGGACACCCTCCGCTGGTGCTATAGAGACAATATAATGTATTGATCGTGCAAAATTGGTTTAAACAGATAAGGCATCTCAGAGGTGTTTAAAAACGGCCTTTTGATCAAAGAGCTGTCTTTGTTCTCCACGTTTTGGAGAATGCTGCAGCTTTCATGATCTCCTGTTTATCAAGCATTCCACTTTTCCTGGCGCTGAGATACATACTTTTCAATGGAATTTAAGGTATGAGGTTTAGGTACATTACAGATATCTTTTTTTTTTTTTTCAAATGTGTATTGTCTACAGCTGCTGGTGGATATCTACAGACAAAGATAACCGCAATTCCCCAAAGGTTGTTATGACTGTTCCTAAATGGTTTGATGTGTTTGAAGGGGACCACTTACCAGTCTGAGTTATTTCTGTTGTCCAGTAGTTCAAATACATCATGGGTTATCAAAACAAAGTTTTGTGTCAAGAAATGTCTGGGTGATCCTGCTTTACAAGGATCACGGTCTGCAGTGGGATGAAGTCATATTCAGTGAGGTGCATTGAGCTCTTCTAGAACTGAAAGGAAAGGATAAGAAAAGAGGGGAAAAAGTAGTATTAAAACCTGAAACTGTTAACTTTATCAGCATAGGAGTTCCTAAAGTACTGCTTCAATATGGGGTGGGATAAAGAGAAAATAAAAAGCCGGAAGAGATCGCAGTCTTGTTACTACTTTTTGGAACCAGGTGGGACCAGTCTCTGCCCTCCATTTGTACTCCTCTAGACACTTGCTCAAGTTTTACTTGGCCATCTAATGGTTTTATTTTCCTATTTCACCTCAGGCTTCCTGAGAAACCTTGGTTCTCTATCCCCTAAAGGTCACAAACTCTACAGCTCAGTAAGGCTGATTTTGTTACACGGACTCCTGCTCCATTAACACAGTCCATAGGTTATTTCTAATCCCCAGAACTGATTTATTTAATCCTTGTAGATGCCATTTGTTACACATTATTCTCAGTGTTTATTCACAGCACAAACAGATGGTCAACGAAACCAATTAACCTTTCCCGATCTCCCTTTCAGGCTTTCCACGTTTTTTTGAGTCTACGGACAAATGAACAAAAACTATCGGGAGACTTCATGCCAGAGCGTGATGAATAGGAAAGCTGACTGGCACGCGTGCTGCGCTCAAATAAACCTCGGCCCCCCTAGGCTTGAGTGCTGTAGGAGGACTAGTGCTGACCAAACAGGGAGGAGAAAAAGAACTGCCAAGAGGTGGAGTGACCTAAGCCTGTCTGCTTGTTTAATGGTGTGGAGGGTAGGGAGAGATGACAGCTTAACTTCATTCCTTGGTTTTGTTGTTGTTGGGGTTTTTTTTAAGGATTTTCAGGATATGAGGAGTATGTATTTTGAGGTTAAATGACAGGTTTTGTTATAAACAGTTCTTTCAATCATCAAAGACTTCACTAAGCGCCACGTGAAAATAAAATTAAAAAATTTTCTATTTTATTAGCAATAAATGCAATATATGTGTAATTATAAATTGCATCTCTGCCCTTCACTGATAAATGGGAAGACAGACCATGTAAATTTAGAACAGTATTCATTGTTAACTTTTATGATAAAACTATAAGTAAGTATTGAGGTGGATCCTATCTCAATCTAGTTATCCCTGTAATAAAAACACAACCGCATTTGCATTGCACAAAACATCCTTTGATTGTTTCATGGCCAATTAGTTTATTATCAGAGCATGTGGCCTGTTGGATGGACACATCTAATTTGTCCTTTTGTCAAATCCCAAAGAAAATGGACTGAAGTGACTTGGCAGGGTGCGGTAGGGCTGTGTCAGGGCTCAGAGTGGGATTTTTGAGAGTTTCTTTAGCCTCTACAGGGTTTCCTGGTCTTACCTAGCAGATACTACATTGTATGGAGAGCTGCAATTATTTCATCTAGAAAAGCTACGCCTGTCTGTGTAACGACCACAGTGATGTTTCTTACGTGCCTAATGCCACCTGTGTATCCACGCAGATTTTGTATGTGGTAAGCGGAGCCAAGACTTGACAAACCTACCAAAAAAACCTCACCCAGACTATAACTCTCCTGGTTTTAGTGAAGACAACATAGTCTGTCCCAGCTGGAATAACATCCCACACCAGTCCCTCACTGCCTGTGGGAAAGGTTTACGCAGGGTGTGAGGCGATGACTTATTGCCAGTAATAGCCACGTGCTTGCCTTTGTCCAGATACTTGCCATTTATCCAACTACGGTTATCCAACTACGGTTGGACTCGATGATCTTAAAGGTCTTTTCCAACCTATACGATTCTGTGATTCTGTGATTTATCCCTCCTTTTGCTTAGGCTGTCAGGGTTATTTAAGCTAGGAAATAGAAAGGCAAAGATGTTTCTCTTTATTTACACTGAGCATGCCACAATAAGCGACTCCAGGTATCTTCTCAAAAGAGCGCAGACTTTGTTATTGATCCAGTCCACCGGTTCGTCAGATTGTGCTCCGTTAGCAGGCGAGGGACTGTGGGCTGTAATTACTCATTCGGGTTAATCCTCGTCTCATATTAGTACTGAGACAAATGTGCGGCCCTGGGGCTGTACCTGCTCTGCATCGCGACAGGCACTGAAGATCAGCCCTGGGTTCCTCCTCTTGGGGAAGGCGGGAAGTTGCATTTATTAATTCTGCAGATTCTTTTCCCTTTGTTTCCTCCCTGTGTTAGAAAAGCTGGGTCTGCCCAGGGACAGCTGATACAGAGATTCCCTTCTTCTTCCAGCCCCGTGCTTTGATGCCTGGGTGCGCGTTGGTGCTCTGCGGCTTGGGCTCCGTCTGCAACAGGTCTGAGCCAGGAGGCTCGATCCCTCTCTGCTGAAATGCACGGCGTGGTAATGCAAATGAAACGAAACGACCTCTGCATCTTGGGTCCCTCTCTAGTTATGGCAGGAAAGAAGCAAAGATTAAAGTAGAAGAAGTAGAAGTGACTGTGTTCTGCAAATCTGAGTCTGATCTCTCCTGTTTTACAGATTATGCTCTTCTTAAAAAAAAAAAAAAAAAAGTCTTAGATTTTCAAGTGGAATCTGGGCTCTCTTCTGTCAGGCTGGATCTTAGCATTGCTATGTGGAAAGAATCTGTATAACTGGAGTAAATGTTTGGAGACTTCTTGCGCTGTACTTTTGAATCCATTAATGCTGTGTGCATCTTGCAGGTGGGCAGCCTCTCCGAGCAGAGGCGAATTCAGCCGGGGAAGCTTGCACCACAGACCCCTGCGCTTCTGGGAAGGTACTTTCCTTTCCTGGGTGTTCCAAAAATTGGCACTTTCTGAAGTGAAGGTTATTCCAATTTAAATATCCACTCTCTGCTTTTATGTTCAATTACAGACCGTCATACGTTATTTTCACAAATATGAAAATTGTTGTCTGAGAAGGAATTCTTAAAATCCCATTACCATACGTAAGATGAAGAAATCCTACCTAGGGCAGCGATGGTTAACGAAACTTATAAAACAAACTATAAACCCATGCAGCCCTTGTGACTGGAGGAGGGCACAGCAGGTTTGAAGTCTCCATCCTCATCTTCACAAAGCGTGGGAATGGTGTGCCAGTACGTCAGGAGAGGTGTTAACCTCATCGCCACCCACCCATCGCTCTAACTGCGACCCCCCAAAATCGCCGCACCCCAAGGCCGTGCCGGGTTTAGCTCAGGATCTGCCCCGTACTCTTACGACAGCTGTAATTATGTCGCAGTGATTGGAGGGTAAAAGCTCACGCGAAATGGGAGAAGCTCACATGAAATGGGAGAGGCATTGGAGGTCCAGTGGTCTCATGGGGTGGGGGTCCGAGTAGTACCCCGAGTAGGGTGTTTCTCTGATCTTGCATTCTATGCGAGCACCTTAGCATTTACAGTAAAGACTCGTCAGCAGTAGAAATATTGGTTTGCGTTACATTTGTTATTGTTAAGATTTTTGCATTAAAAAAGCGTTAGGTATGATGGCTTTTTAAATTTTTATTATATTTTATCTTGAAAGCATCATTAAGTTGGCCTGGCTGTGTGATACCCTGCTTTGAGTCTTTCGCCTGAAACTCCTGTGTTTTGTGAGGGATAGAGGCGAAATGGCTTGCCTATGTGCCTGCTTTTTAAAACAGGAATAACGCTCCCTCTCCTTCAAATAAAGGGCATTTATGGCTGACAATATATTTCATCCACCAAACCTTAAAATCGGAGGCTTAAGTCTAATTTTGAACTTGACATTCTCTGATTAAAATTTAAAATTTAATAGAACTCTGTATGTGTCCAGCTATAGGGAAAGTAGTATCTAACTTCCAGCTGGTTGCTCCATCTGGTAAAACATCTCTCTGTAACTAGTGTGACTGTTTGTAAGCTAACATGGAAACCAGTGAGGATGGGGTTTTTGTAGAAGGGGGGGTATTGACAACCTCCCCGTTGGGAGGATTTTGCAGCCCTTCTTTGGCCATTGCATGTGGCTGAAACTTCTTTTCCTGGGCATCAACCTCGCTGGGGCCAACCACGTTGTGACATGGCTGCGCGTGCAAACGGGATCAAGAAGAGTTCAGTGAGCTGCTGCTTTGACAGAAACTCTTTAAGGCAAAGATATTTTTAATTTTTTTTTCTTTAGTAGTCTACCTCTTGTTTAGAGAAAGCCGAAAGGCAGTAATGTTTATTTGCCATCCCTTTGCTGGTTCTCTCCCTTGTTTTTATTGTTATTTGCGTGCTAAATGCCGCAGTTCAGGCAGCTGCAAAGCAACCGTCTCATTCAAAGTGTACATCGAGGGTGTTTTTAAGATTTCTTTAATAAAATCAAATAACTGGTGAATATTTATCGTTCAACTCCCCTTTAAATCATATGACAGAGCATAATGGAAGCTGACGAGGACGCTGTCTGGTGGAGAAGAACTTATTGTTATGATTTACGTACCTGATTTGTCGTGGGGTTTATTTTTCTGGGGGGAAAAAAAAAAGGCTGAACTGGGCCTTCAAGTTGGGCTTAGGAATCTGTGTATTTTGAATTTGATAAAGAATGGAGTTTATGGTCCATCCACAGGTGAAAAGACGATATTTATTGCACATAGATTAGCTGGCTTGGTGTTTTATCCCTCTGGATGGGAAGAGACTCCCAGTTCTGTGACTGGAAGCTGCCGTGCATCAAGAAGGTGATGCAGGCAAAGGCTGTGTCGGTTAGGGCTTGGTGGGGAGCACGTGCAAGTACCGAGCCAGAAAACACGCTGCTGTACTGAGCACGGATGAAATCTGCCTCTTCATGAGCAGCCTCATTACTGAGTTAAATTTATCCTCTTCTTTTGCTTTTAGAGGACCTTTGTTCTTTTCCTTTTAGAGGATCTTTGCAGAATATATACTGTAAAAATCATTAAAAGCTCCAGAGAATAAAGACAGTCTGCCTTCACCCCCCTCTCTCTCCCCCAAGAAAACCCTACCCAACCCTAAAAAACCAAAAAACCCACAAAATGTCCTTCCTTCTGTCCTGTGTTTCCTTCTAAGGTCCAGTTCTCTCCATCCTCAGCAGAAACATAACCCAAGCGACACTTGCAGAGCTAGAAGATAATATGCCAGTACTAGAACATTTCTAGGAGTAGAAGAAATCTGTAAGTAACCCCAAATTTAGCTTCAGACAGTAAATTTCTTAATTCCCTTCATGAACAGTTTCTTGCAGGAGTTAATTACATTTTAAAGTGATGATTGATTGATTATCCTGATGTGGTTGAAACCACTGCAATTAAATGTAAGAGCAGTCAGAACAGTAAGAGCAGTATTAATATGCAAAATGCTCAAATAACTTTTTTTTCCAGCTCCCTCTTGAAACGTTTCCACACCTACATGTGCTTAGCTCCTTTTTTTTTTTTTAATAGTAGGTAATTAGCCAGCAAGTTAACTTGACAAACACAGCCATTGTTTTATACGATGGTAGTTGTGAGATATTTCAGTATTGATATATCTCTGCTTGCGTTTTACTGTTTTTGGATTAAATCTGAGCTGCACAACTCGAATATTTTAGTGGCTCTAAAGCAAATTCCATTTTCCTCTATAGTTTTACTCATTTGGATTTGTGGATTTGTAGCTATTGATTTGTTGGGAAAATAAATATTTCAGGAAGCAACTCCTTAAATCGAGAGTTAGGTGTCTTGGTTCTCCCTGTTTTAAATCAGGCTTTGGTAGCTTTGTGGAAAATTCTCCCGCTCACTCCTCCTGATTCATAATTGAAGGAGACTTAAAATATTTTAAAAGTTTGAAACCAGTTCAGCTTTTAGCACAAGGGATCTATTCATAAACAAATATTGGTTTTAGCATAAAGATGAGCTAGGATAAATTGTCCTAGTTCCATTGAGCTCCATCAGTTTATTCCAGTTGGGAATACAGCTGACACGTTCAGCAAAATCCTACATAAGACTCAATTAATGCACATGAGTGTTTTTTGAGGTAAAATCCGGCAGTGTGACCATAAGCTTTTCTATTTTTATCTGTTGAAAGAATTGCTAATTGTTCTGCCTAATGGGGCCTTGTAGAGTCTGGAAAAGTAGTCTAATTTCCTGCTTCACACAGGTTTTTTGGTTTTTTTTTTTCTTTCCTGTCAAAACCTCCCCAAACATGCATTAGTTTCATTTGCTATATAGACAATGCATTAATTTCCTATTTTTTTCCTGTCATTGTGCTCACTGCAGATTTAATTAACAATAAGTAATCTCTCTGTATTCTTGCTGCCTGTTACTTCTGGGTTTTTGGGTTTTTTTTTAATTATTATTATTTTTCTCACAAAGGATCCACCCCCTAAACCCTTTACTGGGTCCCACAATGACCTTTGGGAGTGACAGACCTTCACGTCTGCTTCCCTGTCCCTTGGGAAAAGGCTGTAAATACAGCACCGGGACACTGCAGTGGAATCGATAGTCATCGCATCTACCGACTGGAGACTCTCGAAAGCGCCAGTGCCAAACGCATGCCTCCGTTAGTTAACAGCTACTCCCATAAGCACTACCTCACAAGAAAACTATATAACTGCCAGGATGATTTATGGTTTTCTATTGCTAAGCTCCCAGTCAGATAATTTTTCAGTGTCCACTTTTCTGCAGTACTGTGTAAAATAGAATTAAAATTTAGAATTCGGTTAGACCCTTCACTTTGGGAAATGACTTATTTTTGGGAAATGACTTCTTTTTGGGAGGTGGATAGCAAGGGCGTGGAGGGGTGGCAGCCCTCAGCTAGTGGCGTGCTCTGGAGCACGTGGCCCCTGCGGTGGGTGTTGGGTCTGGTGGGTTTTTGGGTGCCGTTCCCTGTGCATCCAGCTCTTGCTGGGGCTCAGATGTTGTGGTGAGCTGCTAAAGTCGGGGCATGTGCTGTGTGATTAAACTGAAAAGCTGCCCAGAGCATCGCAGAGGGTCTGGGAAGAGGAGACCCTTGAGGTTTAGGTGTGAGTGGAACAGCTTTTTTTTGCAGGAAGGCTTTTGTGGGAAGGGTGCTGGTATAATCCTGGGCTGGCAGGATTATCCAGCCGGAGTCTGGTATATAATATCGTAAGCAGAAACTTGGGGATGTGGCGGGGGGGGAAAGCCCACCTTTAAAATATGAACAATTCAAGGGAACTTCTTGGGTCATCCTGCCCTGCGCCTGCCAAATGTGAGCTTGTGACTTCTCTGTCCTTATGTCCTGACTGTCCTCTGCTGCCAAACTGGAAGCTTCAGAAATGAAAAGGCACATATCAAGTGGCGTGGGCATATTTAATAAAAACCCAGTCATTAACGCAGGAGCGGATGTTGGTGCAACTTGGTTCTTCCAGGCTGGCAGCTGGGGGATGCGCCAGGTCCTCTCCTGATGGAGCTCGGTGCCTTCGGAGGCCTGGAAGCATTTGTAGCCACTTCTCACCCTCTTGGCTGTTGCAAGGTGGGATAAAACCATGTTTACAAAACCAAAAGCATCATTTGCTACATCTCTAAGCTACTTCTCTGCAGTGGGTGATGGCAACAGCTCGTCCCCTCAGTGGATTGGTATTGCATCGTGCACTGCTAAGTGTATGCAACACCTCCTATGCAATATTTTAGAGTTCCTGCTGCCAGCAGGTAAGGGAGTAAGGGATGGTGCATTTCACTAGACACACACACACATTCATTGCTATTGCACTTTATTTCTGATAAAGATGCAGAGCATCCACCAGCAGCAGGAGCCAGCTGATGGCTGTTCTGAAATGAGGCGCTGAGATTTTCCTGGTGGGAACTTTTTCAGCATGTCATGTGGTGAAACTCCATCTTATGTGTTTTTCCTCACACTCTGGTTTCTGAGCTTTTATTATAATAGAGCACTGACTCTTCTGAATATTTGATTAATGAAAATTGGCCTTTTGCATGGGTGCACAGTGCAATATTTTATATTTTGTATTAGGCGCTGTAGTGAGCCCAGCGATTCTGCAGAGATAGAGATTATGCAGCACAATGATAAAGTATGAAAGGTGATGTGAAGTTCATAAGAGAGGAAGGAAGGAAAAAAAAAGAAACCCAGACACATTTGCCTATGGTTTTACAGCTTCTTGATGTAGCAGCTGCATTGCAATTCTGATATACAAGTGCAGGAGAAGCACTGAAACACCAGATTGAATGAGACAAATTTGCCCTTAGGATAAACCTCCGATTTATTTACATTTGTATAAGCATGTGGTGATCTACAGATAAAACCCCCCTGGAGAGCTGTGCGGCGTTATTGTAACGGCGAGCAGAAAGTTCCCGATGCGATGCAGGCAGCACCAGCTGGGACGGATGGGTATGCTTTTGCTATCCTTCTCCCTCCTTAGAAAGCAAGAAATGCCTTGCTTAGATAAAATAAGTGTATAAATCACTGCAAATGTGTGTAATATTTATGGTGCTAATTTGTAATGTTGGATTTATCTCCTGCCTGGCAAGAAAGAGAGAGTTTTTTCTGATGCCCTTAATGGCTGCTGCTTCCCAGTTTATATCACTTGTTGTCATTTTTTATATCACTTGAAAGGCTATGTGTGAAAGTGGAATTTGTACCAACATGTTACAGTACAGTTAAAAATAACTTTGGTGGTTGTCCAGGTTTCCACCTGTTCGCTGGAGGAACAGAGGGCTTTCTCTCGGAGGACTGGTTAATTGGGACTCTGTCTAAAGGTATAAGTTTATTTCAAGATTTGAAATGAGTGCTGTGAAGGAGTCGGCAAAGCAGAAGATGAAACTGGATAAAATGTAATCCGAAATTTTGAAACTGCGCCCAGTTTCTAAACTGGGTTCTTCCTGGGAAGAGCTTGGTAAGATAAATAACCTTCCCCTAAGAAATGAGTTTTCCTTCGTGATTTGGAGAATTGTGATCAAAACTCCTCCAATTTGTTTTTTCACCTTTGTGAGAATTTGTGGTCCAGGTTTTCTCTAAAGCATAATGCTGAAAAGTTTTATGCTGGTGCAAGCGCTGATGGGCACAGGGCAAGATTGGAGGGCCGGGGTTGAGGGAAAGCCATCTGACCTACAGTGCTTGCGCTGCAATTTTTAGACAACTGTGAGTGAGCTTTGATTTTTAAATATCTCTGGACAAATTAACATCTAAAACCTGGGTTATGTTCAGATCTTGTTCTTTGAGGTAATATTCCTGAGGCCAGCAAGATATCACAACTACTAAGGTATCAGGTTAAACCGTTTTACCTTGAACCCTGAGTATGAATTATTCAAAGCTTTCTCATTAGTATTCATCCGTATAACCTCACTTGTCACTCATCAAAGGTTACATTTTCCATCTATGCCCAATTCTTCTTGTCCCTGTGTAGACCTCCCAAGCCCTTGTATTTTTTAATAAGCACTGAATTACAGGGGCACAACTGATGGTGCCTCTTCCCCTCTCTAACTTCTGCCGGTGCAGAATTTTTAATTTTTATCCAGGCCTCCTAAATGCCAAGCCAATGGCAGCACAAGCTTTTGCATGAAGAACATAGACAAGCAGTTTGCTGGCAAGCGCTTGTATTTTTCCAAGGTTACACTCTGCGGCAGATTCCGTCAGAAATCAAACGGTGCAGACTGGAGTGCTTTGGTCCCATCAGGTCTGGAGAGAGAAGTAATCTGGAGGAAGCAGTGAGGGACAGGTTGGTGGCAAGTGATTGAAGTAGGAGGTGATCTGCGAAGGTAGGGACAGATGGAGCGTGCAGGTGTTCAGCTGCCGAGGGCTTGGCAGGGAGCTGGGAAGACTTGAGACTGTTTTACTAAGAAGTTGCAAGTATTCAGACATAGCAGATTTTATGAGGTTGGGGTTTTTTCTTCATTATTTGGAAGCTGTGTTTTTATGTGTGTCTTATCGGATGCATGAGAACCCCTTCTTGCAAAGCCATCAGCCAAAAGGATGCTGCTTCCCACAGCTCCAACTTGACTTTTGCTGGTGTTGACAGCGATGGATGGTGCCTGTCTGGCTGCTTTGCTCTTGGTTTGGGTGTTGCATTCCTTTAGAAAACATGCAGTGTTCAGGAAGGAAGGACTTCTGCTCAACTGCTCCCCCAGGGTCCCTAATACGGTGGAGAAGGCGGCAGGGAAGGGAGAGGGTTTCGGGGAGGAGCGGGGACCCCCAGCATGGTGCAGGGAGCTGGCCAAGGGGAGCAGGAAGGAATCTGTGTAGGGAGGAGCAATGGGTTTCATGACATCCCATACGCTTGATCCTAACTCAACACCAACCCTAGGAACGCGTCTGGGCGCGGGAGCAGGTTATGAACGGGAATGGTGGCCTGGGCAGCTGAAATGGGGCTTTCAGCTGGCTCTCTTGGGAATCCCAATGGCCTTTGGACCCACAAAAAGCCCCCAGGAAAGGGAGGACTAAGAAAAGCACATGCAAATTCCTGTCTACCAGTCTGCCTCCACTTCCCCAGCAACTTTTGAGCCTTTTTCAAGTGCATCTTGACAGGGACATGGAGGGCTTAAAATTCCCAGGAAAATTTATTAGAAGAAACAGTTGGCTGGAAGACGGAGAAATAACGGACACCACAAAATCCATACAGAAAAGTGCCACAGGCAAGCAGGCGTCATAAACCTTTGTTTTTCCTGGAGCACATTTTCTCTGCTGGCACCGGGAGCTGAAAACTCGTGCAGATGTTTTGCCCAGCGGTCGTGCCTTTGGCACCGCTGGGAGCACGCTGTGGCGGAGGGAAACGCTGTTAAGCCAGGTCGGGCCGTGCTCTGGCATTGCAGCGGCAGAAGGGCTGCAGGCAGTGGGAAGCTTTTGGCAGCTGCAGGCATCTGGAGAAAACCCGACTGTCTCATCCAGCCAAAATGATAAAGCGAGAAAATCAGCGTTCTCCATCTACAAGATTTCCTTCAGTACCGGTAAAACCACTCAGTTTCATTCTGAATCTAGATTGAATGCAAGTAGTGCATTCAAGTTAATTATAAAATTAAAACATTTTAGGAAATAATGAATTTACACATGATAACTACAACTTGTTTAAAGGTCACTGGGTAAGGACTGTTTAAAAATCTATTAAAGATCTTGCATCCGCAGGACTATGTGATCAGATTGTTTGCTCATTCGGGAGCAGACTTCTCCGAGTTATTCAGATTTATTCTTGGGTAAAAAGAGGCAGACAAGGCCTTTTCAATTACTTTTATTTTAACATTTTGTTTCACCTTTAAGGTAATGTGGATGCTGATGATTCAACCTTGATTGCTATTGCGATGGTGACACGGAATTTTTTCTCATTGGATATTATGGAGATATAATAAGAAATCTGCTCTGCTGCTGATGTTGCTTTGTGTAACGTGTTGCTTGCTTCAATGTATGTGTATATTTGTGTCCTCTCTGAAGCACGGCATACCTACGTAGGGGCTTCTCATGCTTTTTGCTGCCAGATCTGCCTCTTCTCTAACCTGGGTCGCTCCTGCAGCCGGAGTCGTTTCACGTCTCTGCTCTTGGAGTCCCGTATCTGGTCGTTTCCTCCACGTTGAATCTGGACCTGTTCTTGTGTTCATTAAAACTGCCAGCAAAGCTTTCACTGTTGGAATGAAGAGCTGGGGCTGGACTGGAGAGGGGGAGTTTATCCCATTTAACTTTAGGACCGGCACCTCTGTGGCAGGGAGAGAGGAGAGAGCAGCAGTTGGACATTGGGTGCCTGAATTAGTGATTGCTGGGATTGATTCCAAGATGTGGATGCTCTTAATTTAATGGTATTAGGACAGGGGAATTCCTGATAACTGGAACTTGTGCAGAGATTAATATGCCTATTGCAATCTGCTGCATTGCCTCCCCACCTTCCTGGGGCCATGCCGCTGTGGTGTGGGGGTTTTTTTGGTTTTCTTTTTTTTTTTTTTCCTCCTCCTGCCACGGTGCATCAGTGCAGCGGGTGGAGAGGAGTAAGCAGGGACCAGCTGAAATCTGAGCACCGCCACTCCCATTACAAGTTCGAACCCATGACATCTGAGCAACTTCCAATTTTTTTTCCAGAATCAGCTGCTATTATCCTTGCTTCTCTGGCTGAATGAACCGACACAATTTTATTAAATTAGCCATTTGTTATGTCTCTTGTACACCATGGAAAGCAATTTCAGAGACTAATGACTGCAAGGCCCCTCACAATAGCGGGTGTGAACTCTCCCTGCTGCAGCTAGTCTTGCTGAGGACAGTGTCACCAGTGTTGGCATCGAGTGGGCAGGGATGACAGAGCACTGGTGACATACAGCCTTCTTCAGACAGAAAGCACCTGAACCCAGGTCATGTCCCTTTACTTAAGACCAGATCCTGAAAGAGGTCATATTGTTTTCCTCCATCTCCCACCCCAGTACGGTGTCACTGGGCCAATTGCCATTTGGAAAAGGGGCTGTGGCTTATCCAGTAGAAGGATGCATGACTTCTGCTAGCCTCCCCAAACCGCATCCATTAGGAAGGTGAAACAGCCTGGGTTCGAGGAAAGTGTTCCCTGTCTCCTCCTGTTATGATAGAGTGATGCCTTGAAGAAGACAAGAAATTAGAGATTGAAAATAGGAAAATACCATT
Organism: Ciconia boyciana; assembly: GCF_034638445.1. Classification (NCBI taxonomy): domain Eukaryota; kingdom Metazoa; phylum Chordata; class Aves; order Ciconiiformes; family Ciconiidae; genus Ciconia; species Ciconia boyciana. The sequence continues at coordinate 3,246,965 of NC_132942.1, read as the reverse complement.
TTATAAAAGCAATACATGGGAGGAAGGATGGCAAGCCATGTGGTAAAGTCAGGAAATGTTGTCTTTCCTTGACAGAGAGGAGGAGGAGGGAGGGAAGTGAGTGCAGGTCTGGAGGAGGTGGCAGCAGATAGGCAGCATTTGTGCTACTGAATCCTGTTTGCTTTAACGTGGAGCTTTGCTCCTCCCTGCTGCAGCAACCACCCATTTGTTGCCCAGCTCTTCAGAGGTAAGATGGTGCAAGAGCTGTGTGGCTGCCAGCCACTGCACCGTGCTGTTATCCTCCCCCCCAAGCCACCAGTCGTCATACTTCTTCTGTAGCACCCGTGAATCAGCTTCTTAATTCCGGAAATCTCCAGAGATGGTAGCTCTAAAAATGATGCCTTCTCCTGGGTCCTGTCGCTGCAAGTAGGTGGAGTTACGAATTGCACCCCTTCCAGAAGGTCATTGGGTTCCCCATCTCCAGAGGCACCAGGATATTTATGGAGCACCTCGCAGCATTTCTGTCAGGATCCTTTCTCCTAATATATGCGTTGGAGATTTTGAGCTTGGTGTGCAAGAAAGATTATAAAGCCTGCGCAATAAATCTGCTCGTATTAATTCAATGGCTCTCTTGTGCAAAGCCTTTTTACTGCTACCAGTACCGAATAAACACAAAGCAAAGTCAAAGCACAATGATATTTTGGAACAACTCGTGGGTGATGCATAATGCTGAGGAAGCCCACACAGACAACATCAGCCCAAATCACAGGAGATGTTAAGCCCTAACAAATGACTGGGCTTTTTCCTATAAGCTAAGGCAGAGGATGTCTAGCAGTGCTTCAGGTGGTCTGGTAAGCTGTTTCCAATAGAGGACAGTGTTGCACAGTCACACTGGCTGCTTATTAATTAGGATTCACAATCCAAAGTTATAAAATTATCCAGTTTAAAAATCCTGGCCCAACTCCTTAATGGGCTTAGCTCTCCTGTTTTTTAAATTCTTGCTGTTGCGGTGTTCGACCCCAAACCTTCCCTGCAGCAGGAACCGTGCTGCGTTGGGCTTTCTGGCATCTCTGCCCACTGCTGGTTCTTTGCCTTTTTTTGGTGGGTCCCATCAAGTCTCACTGTCTGACAAGGAGGAAGACCAAACTGAAAGGAAAGAGCGTCAGAGGAGGTGATGCTGCCCAAACTGCTGCGAGTGACTGAGTAGGCATGCCTACCTGCCTGTGCCCACGGGCAGGGTGCTAGGCAAGGTTCACGGACAGCAAAGCCTGGTGAGAAGCTCAGGTTAAATGATCATTAAGTTCCTTGAGGTTACCTGGGCTGAAGTCATTGTGTTCCCTGCTGGCATGGATCATGGTCCACTCCTTTGGACCACCTGGGTACTTTGCCTAACAAATTCTTTGCTGTCAAAAAGACCTTGAGCAATGATGCATACTCCTTTTTCTCTTCTTCTGGGGTGTTTTGACTGGTCTCTTTCATTAAAGTCTTAGGTGTGTTATAGACTGCGGAGAAGAGTTTTGTATCTTTATCCAGGGTGGTATGCTGTAGACTTTCAGTTGTCTTTTCTGATTCAAACACCCATTACAAGGCTGCGTGTGATTGCCAAGAATGGTATTTGTAAGGGAAGGGTCTTCTCCAGTTCTCGCTTCCATAGAATGGCCTGAGGAGTCAATAGATGAGCACTAGATTGCTAGTTTAGGAGCTAAATTATGTGTTTGTTACTCTGTGGCGTGAACAGCAGCCTCTGTTCCTAGTGCTGGGGTTTCACACCTTTTAGGAGCACAGGTTAATCCTGCTGTTGGGAGGCTGCTCGTCTCTCTCAGAAAGTGAGGTGTTCTGAATTTTAACTAGAAAGTAGCTGTTTTTCCTTCTGGGAAGAGGTTCTTGCAGCATCCGCTCAGCCCTCACCTGGAGGGACGGACACTTGTCTGTGCCATCAGTCACTACCAGATACCCGGGGAGAAGCCAGTGACATCTGGCATGGGATCACATACTGCTTTCTTATCGTATTTCCATACCGGCGTGTTTTTGGCTATAGTATCGGAAAACTGGGGAAAACCTCTTGACAAATTGGGCAAATAGATGCTGCCAATAAACCCCATAAGCAACAAAGCCTTTTTTATTGCGTTGTGAGGCCACATTTCATTGGTGAATTAATAAGAATAACCAAACTATTTTAGTGGGTAACTGGGAACAGTATATTAGTAGCAGTATTAATAAGTGTGGAGTGACAGGAGGCTTGTAAGAGTGGGAAAATGAGATACCGTATTTATCCCTTGTGCAAAATCTCTTTTATTATTGAAGACATTGGGTTAACTAGGGATAGATTTAATACCTCAAGTCTATTTTTATTGGATAATTAGTAGTGAGCAATCCCAACCCTGGGACAAGGACAGAAATCTGAAAATCAAGGAAGTCATGAAAGGAGGGGAAAGAAAAAGAAAATAGGTAGCAGGTTTGGGTTTTTTGCCTTATATCTTTTACATAGGCAGCGACGATGTAAAACTTTGCTCAAGCGGGGGCAGCTCCTTACTCCAGAGCCACACGCAGGGAGGAGGGATGTGGGTGTCCCTTCGCAGCCCGGCGCTCTGCCTGTCCGTGAGATAAACCCTCGCAGGAGGGCTTGCTGACTTTTCATTAAACATCTTGCCACCCACCAGCTTGTGCACTGCCAGGTCTGTTACAAGGAAGAATAAAAAAAATGCATCAGTTGTGTAATGGTAAAGGTCTTACTTAATCTTGGCTTCCCAGATAAATGCATGTACCCAGAATAATAAATGTAAGACGTGATTTCAAAGAATTAGAGTAAGATTTAGAAGCTGGGAGTTGAAGTTTCGAAAGGTTCTGGAGATGTTCAGTGTTGATGAAGGGCACGTGGGATGGCAGCATTTTGGGGGGTTTGAAATGTAAACCACACTTCCTTAGGCTAATTGCGCAGAAAAAGAGCCTAGTGCTGCAGTTTTCTCTGCAAAATGGTGCGATTGTGCAGCAGTACTAACATTTACTGACTATGGAGTCTGCTTATTCCCCCCATTTTTTATTATCAGCAAAACTTTAATTACAGCTTACCTACCACCTTCTGCCTACGTTTACAATGCAATAAATTTTCAGTCTCCCTACGCAATCTGCATCTCAAACAGCGCAGTGCTCTGGCAATGGACGTTATTGATTCCTTGAAGAAATTATAACAGCATTTGTTCCAAAGAAAACAGGAACACAGAGGCATACGTGCATGCATGCCAAACATTAAAATGTCCCCTCTCTCCCCCAGCACTCACTTGTCTGTGCTTTATTGAGGAACACAACTCCAGGTTAGAAACCCAGTGCAATTATTTTGAAGTGATTGATGGGAATCAGGAGGAGCAGAAGCAGGAACAGGAATTTGGACTGAATTGGATTCCTTACTTTCCAAAAACAGAAGCAGTTTTTGCTTGTTTTCCCCCCCTGGGTTGTAAGTCTATTTAAAACTGGTATGCAGGAAAAGATGGTTGCTTAATGATTTAAAAAGTAAATGAGAAATTACTTTGTAGTGTTTAACTGATTTTTTTTTTTCCTGTTAGAATATCAGGAACAGATGTGGTGGTGAACAGTAATTAAAGGTGGAATCAAAGGGCTCTTAGCTATTGGGAATGAAAAAAAAGCTAGAAATGGAGTAAATGAAATATTTGAAAAGTATTGTCTGTCAGATTACTGCTGGCTTGAAAAATATAGACAACGGGATTCATTAAAAGAGTCTGAAGGTGAAAATTTGCTTCTCATTTATAGTTTGTGTTAATTTGTTATTAATATTCCATGACTTAATGAATGCCATAACTGCTGCAGCATCTGGCTGACCTCAGACGAAGCTCTGTGTGCTCCAATGCACTTTACAGAGAAGGCTTCCTAAATACTTCCATTTAATAAATGTGATGGCCACATTCTCATCTGATGTAAATTAGTTTAAAGTGAAATCGGTAGAGCCGTACTGACGAACATCCAGTGGCAATCGTCACGTGTGAGAAGATACGCAGTCCTAAGATGTAACCCAGGGGGTGTGTTAGTGCAGTGCTGGCATATGGGAGCTTTCTGTCACCGTCCAGGGACAAAACAGCTAAAATACTACTAACAGGAGCAAAACTGAACTGCTCAGGTGACGAGTGAAATGCAAAGCCTGTGACTTTGCTATTCTTAGCGCGGTGATGAAGAGATCAGTCAGAAGGGTGATGTGATTCATTCAATCACTGAGCGCCGAAAGCCACGCCGCGGCTGTCTCGCAGCTCCCGCTCCTTCAAAAAATGAGTGGGACTCTGCACACACGTGTCGGGTGAGGTGTAAAGCTGTAACGATGAGCGGCTGCATGCCAGGAATGACATCGCAACTCTCGACTGTTCATCCGAGGCAAGAAAAATGTCCCTGTTCTTTTATGGTGCCAAGTATTGAATGTCGATAATGATGATTTATCTCTAGAGTTAATCTGGAGGAATATTAAAAGGTTGTAATTGTTGGAGAACGAGCCTTATTTTAAACACGCTACATCTTATTCCCCTCTGTAATGAGGAGAGGAAGAGAACTTCCTTCTTTCTGAAACTCCTGTGTTTGCATCGTGATCTGATCTATCCCAAAGCAACATCCTGCAACATTATCAGATAAGACAGCTTCGAAAAAAAAAATTAAAGCAAAAAAGCCAGAAGTGAGGGGTGCTAATTTATTTTACAGAAATCTCTCTGAAAATGAGGGCAACGTTGGTGCAGGTGGGGCTGCCTCTGCCAGCCTGCATGACCAGAGCATCACCACGGGTGCGGGGTCTGCAGGAGGGGGATGACGCTGGCGCCGGGTATTTCTGCTCGGCGTACGGATGTGCACGGCGTACGGGCCGTGCCCGTTACTGCCCATCGCGTGCTGCTTATACGGAGGAGAATATTATTGTGTATTTACAAAGGCTCCTGCCTGGCCTTGCTGGCTGAAGGTGATGAAAAGCAGGAGATGGAGGATGGTTTTGGCTGAAGACATATCCCAGTTTGCAGAGAAATTAATTCCGTTTCCTTCTATTCTGTGATTCTTTTTTTACTTTTTTTCCCCCCAATTCATGCGGTAGCTTCTGTGTCAGTTCTCAACCTCAGTGACACCGTGAGGGTTAAATTTAAGGATTTTTCAGAATTCTCAGGTATTACTGATATAAGAAAGGCTGGGGGTTTTGTTGTTGTTGTGGTTGGTTGGTTGGGTTTTTTTTTTTTTGTTAATGTAAGATGTGATTCTTGGCTGTGGCACTAGATGGTGTTTAATCAAGCAGGAGTGGGAAGATAGACTAGAATCCCAAACAGAAAGTAAGTGAGGTTGAATAAAGGAGAATTATGGTTCAGGTGTTGCCCAGGTGAAGGAGCACCGCATTTTTGACTCCAAAATTTGTTTGCAAAATTCAGGTTTTAGCATCCCTTTTATTTTGAAAATCAATAGTACTGACATGTAGCCTGCTCTTAAAAAAAAAAAAAAAAGTTTAGGTTCCAACTCAGCCCCATCTTCAGCCCTTATATAATCAATAACAATAAAGGAATAAATCTAACAACCTTATGGATGCTCAGAAAATGAAAAATATCATGCCTGGTTCCCTTGAGGAATTTCAATTTATACTAACTCTTAAACAGGAGGAAGATATTTCTCAAAATGAATTACACTGTCCTTGTCCGAAAGGTTCCCCTCAGCGTGCGTGGTATATATGTGAGCATAAACCTTGCTATAAACAAGTGCCAGGTGGAGTGCAATTACGCCAGCACGGTTTTCTGGGGTTTTCTTATCTTCTAGGTGAGACAGAAATTGGATGCTGTGTCTTTATAGCAGTAACAGGACACATGAGGCCACCAGATGAGCAGGCTTGGAAAAAACAAACCAAAATAATAACAACAAAACAAAACAATAAAAAAAGGAAAGCAAAACCCCCCATGTTAACAGTCCCCAAAGTGCTTCAGGACGCTTAGGCAAATTGAGTGGAGTTAGCTTAATACGGTACACTTTGTGTACTCACTTGGTGTATAATCTAAAAATAACTGCCACAGGTCTTATCTAGGAAAACCATTTACAAAAAATCATACAAGAAGTGTTTAGTTTGGCAAGCCAAGTGTTTTCCCATGTGCTGATGCTGTTTAATACCTTGTGTTACAGCGTAAGCCCCAGAAAACTCTAGATTTGGTCAATCTCAAATTAAGTTCCGAAGCTTTGATAAACAAAACATGCACAATATTAATAAAAGGTTAGAAACAAATGAAGTGATCCTCCTTCAGCTGGATCTCAGTCCTAAAATACATTTATAGTGATAGAAGTAGCAGCTCTTTTATTTTCATTTAGGTTTGGCGTTACTAAATGTTTTCTAAACCCAGCGTGCAAGGCTATGTGTACAACTGAGATTAGTCATCTCAATACCTAGAAGTAGCACAATTTACCCCCAGTTATTGTGACAGAGAAGTGCTTTCAGCACTAGATGCATTCCATTTTCCTTGTCATACCATGAAAACAACAGAAAATAGCCGAAACCAGCAACATTTAAAAAAAAAAATAAAAAATTGAACATCACCAACAGCAGTGAAGCCCAGCTGGCAGGGAGTGCCAGGTTGTGGTGCTGGAGCTGTGGGGCCACCACCCCTTTTGTCTCTGGGACGTCTGCCCTGAACGTGCCACCGTGACGGTGAGCGAGAGCTGCTGCAACCTGATGGGTACCGGGTGTCCAAAGCAGGTTTGGTAATTCCAAGCCCGTTCCACGTGAACAGCAAATGCTGGTGGTGGTGGGTGGGACACAGGTGGGCTCTGATCCCCAGCCAGCTGGGGTGACTCCGTGCTCTCTGTGTGCAGGCCAGGCATCCAGCATCAGTACCGTTTCTAACATCCATGCTTGCACCTACCCACTCCTTTTGTCTCCCCGTCCTTGCGGAGGGATGCTGTGTCCCACCTCCCAGCGTCAGCGAGGGGCAGGTTCCCCCAGCTCGGGGCTGCCTTGTTGCTTCTTGGGCTGGGACAAGAGCAAGCAGCTATTCTGGGGCTTTTCCTGTGGACCAGGGCTTCTGGTTTCATGTCCCACACTGTGTTTGCGTCCCTCCAGAGAGCTGATGTAACGCTGTGTACACCCCAGCTAAAGTACTATGAGTCATTTATCCATTTTTTCCTTAATAGCGTTCTTACGAACGCTTTGTCCTTACATTAAGCTTTTCCTCTGTAGCTCTCCCAGTGCTCCGCATACGTGAATTACACCTGAGGTCACTTCTGTGGGGTGAGTCACCAGGTGACTTGGGGACGAAGCTCAGAGCAGGGTACAGAGCTCCTGAGTCCAGCTTACGGGCTGGCAGCCTTTGATGTGGTCAATGATTTGGGAAGATGCTACTGAACTCTGGGACCTAAATAAATAGCGAAGAGAAGCGCAAGGATTACCACGTGGGATCGGACCCTCTATCTTGGTGTTTGTGGGTTTTTCCAATAGCCTAACTCCTTCTGTGCTGCTGCAAACCGAGTCCCAGCTTCAAAAGACCCTCTGTTTAATCAACTGATTCCTCTTTTTCATTTGACCGTTGGTTTACACATTTATGTATGTTGTTTTGCATTACTTCAATCAAGCCAGCATTTCTTCCCCTACAGCTAGGACAATCAAGTGATGTATGAAATATATAATGCTCTTTGATTAATATTAAATGTGGAGAACAAATACATTTGGAAGATCTTTATCTTCTGATAGACTCCGTTGTTTGTGGTGCTGAGGCTGGGGCTTGTGACAGCTCCTTGGGGACACGTGGGGTCTCCTCCTTGTTTTCCAAAGCCTCATTATAATTGAGTAAAACTTAGACCTTTTCTCAGTATTGCTTTTTTGTTGCATTTCTACTATTTTAGATATTTCTTGGTTCTTTAATGCCTCACGCTTATATTAAGTTTCGTAATTGCTGCTTTTAGTTTAGTTTTAAAAGGCGGCCGTGTTTATGATTATTAAGGCTCCGTCTGCCGTTGCTCTGTCCTTCCTGATACCGCAGAAAAAAGGCTCCTTTATGCTTTGGAAGTTAAGGTTTGCTTTATGTGCAGTATAGTATTATCTGAAATTTTGCCCCAAATAGTAAACAGGCATCTATAACAGCTCTGCTTTATTGCATTTTAGATTAATTTCATATTCTTTGGGGATGACAAATGTTAGGAGGAAAAAGGTATTTTTGTGAATGAAAGATGTATTAAGTATATATGAAAAGAAATGCAACGTTTGCGCGAGGTTCTGCAAATCTGTTACTTTCTGGCCAGAAATAGCTTTCTCCTGCTTACAAATTGCTTTGAACACAATCAGTGATATTACCACCAGTCATTACATATTTCTGTTATGCCTCTTCTGTCTTTCACAGCTTTTCTTGGCATTTTGTGTCCAACAGTTTGCTCAGTGAGATAAGGAAAGTGCCATAGCTGTGAGTAAATATTCCAGACTTCCAGGAAACCCTGAAGAATTGTTGAAGAATGACACTATGGGGGATTTGGGAATATAGCACACTTCTGCCAGCATTGACCAGGGTTGGAGGTTATCAGAGAGGAAAGAAAGGACGCTCAACAGCGATAAGTACTAATGCTTTCAATACATTTTGACCTCAGAGCTGGCGATGGCTATGGTGAATCAATAGCATCCCTCCGAGGTGGGACTGACCTTGGAGAGGTTCACGTGTTGTTTGGGGCACACCCTCGTCTGAGGCAGGCACGTGGGTCTGTGCATCGCTGGCTTATGCTTTCATTAAGCTGTGTTAGCAATTAAAAACACACAAAACTAAAGATTGAGATAAAACCTGGATGCTTCAGAGGGATTGAGGGAGACCTCCCCGTGCCGTAGGGAAGAGCTGAAGGCAAAGACTGAAAGCCGGTGGCTGCTCCCACCCATTGTTTCACCTAACACCCAACGTTGGACACCAAATTGGTGGAGCTTTCACTAGGGCTTCATAAGGCGAGTGGTATTATCTATTACAGCAAATCTCTCGTTGTTGCTCATGTTTACAAGTTATTTGTAAATAAAAGAGCTTTCTTTTTGCCTATAATAGAATTACATAGATAAATCAGTGCTCAGCTCCTTCCCTCTGCTGTAGCCTCCTGCAATTTTCTCTGTGAAGTCTTCACATTGGATGGCCTCTCCAGAGGCTTAAAATGAATCACAGAACAAAATTAAAACTGACCTTACGCTGTATGTATTTTTTATGGCTAGAGCTTATCTTATAAGGCGCGGTTGCCTACCTTGCACTGGAAAGAAGTGCTGGCTGATGTTTCCTAGCAGAAAGAAAGAGATGTTGTTTCTCCAAGGCTTGACGATACCGTCAACCTTGTATATATATTTCACCCAGGCGTGACCTTGCTTAAGAATAAAACCATTTCTGAGCTCCGTTTTAAGCACGGCCTAGCAGAAGCCCAATTGCTTGGTGGCAGTTGAGCGTGGAGGGAAGGGGTGTTGGGATGAGGCTGACGGTGCCGCTGTTTCCGCTTGGCGTTGACAGTAATCGGGTCAGGCAGATGTCTCCAACAGCTGTGGCTAATGGGCTGCCACGCTGGGCAGGGACCAGACCTTGAAACTCTTTCTGCTCCACAGCAAATGTATGGGCCTGAGTGCATGGAAAAATAAAATTCTGCGTTTAGCGTTATTATTAAATTCTGCCCTCACTACTAAATCAACAAATTGTTGGTGCTTTACACTTGCAAGTTGGCCTTTTCTGCCTAAGGTCGGGGTTTTTTTGTGTTGTGTTTTGTTTGTTTGTTTCTATTTTATTTGTTTGAAATGGCTATTTAAATTATTGATAGGATCTTAAAACTGAGCTAATTCGCTTCAATTTGTCCAAAAGACAAAACTATTTATAATTAACAGAGAAGCAGAGGTCACTTTGGTGTATAATAGATGCCAAGCCAAATGAATAACAATTAGGTAGTTTTTTATGCTAAGCTAAAAATTATGCAAGGACTACCTTCTGAATAGCCTTGAAATGATTAGCAAGAGATTCAGGTGGCAGGCTCTGGGGAAGGAGGAAAGAAATCCAGAGGGGTCTCAAAACTGTGCACTTATTTATCTGGTTAGACTAGCTGTGTTGGCACTGGAAACAAATGATCTTTTAAAATAAACCTTATCTTTAAATCATAGCGACAGCAGAAGCTATTGTAAGAACATGACCATACATAATTGAAAAGGACAAAGGGTGAGGGTTTTACATAAAAGGAACAGGATTTGAGTGGTGGCTTGCTTCATCTGTCAGTATTTGCCTGGGCAATTCTAGGGCTGTTGGTATGCTTGGCTCAGGTGGAGGCTACTGTTATCAGTTACATAACCTTTTGTTTTTCTTAACATTAAGGCGGGGAGAAAATGTCCCTAAAACGTCCCTACCACCTTGCTACAGGTTCCTCTGGGGCTTGCATGCTGTTTGAGGAAGCAAGACACGAAGGAATGGCCTTGCTCATACGCTGTCTGGGTAAGGTGCTTTTGTTTGCACGGCCTATTTTATTACTGTGAAACAATGAATGGTTAAAAGAAAAAAAAAAAATAATGTAGGCTACAATGCAGAGTTATTGCACCAAAGCTGAAACAAGTGTAAAAAGTAGCAACAACTGCATAATGGAATGATAAAAAAGGCTCCTTACCTTTGCTTGCAGGACATAATACCAGTTCACAACACAATACAATTAGATTGCCACATCACCCCTTGTAAAACTAGAAAGAAAAGAAATGTAGGGGTGCATTAAAACTCCTTTCATTTTCTAATGCCTTTAGAGAGCTATTGGACATAGAGGGCTTGCTCTGGCAAAAAGCTCTAGTGAGCTATTAGGTTTTTAACTATTTTATAGGTTTTTTTATTGTTGCCAGGCCTAGTTTTTCAGTACAATGACTTTGTCCTCTCTCCCCCTTTCAGCCTGTCGCACGTTTATCAATCTTACAGATAACATTCACTATAAAGATAAGTCCAGGCTCTTATGAAGCACTGTGTCCTGCTGACATATCCTTCCTTCCCCCTGCTTTTTTTAGCGAGTCTCACACGACTTCTTTTATCTGATGATCTCCCGATACAAATTTCTTGTGTCAGCTCCAGATCCCACAGACATCACGAACAAAACCCTGTCATGCAAGAAGTGGACACCATCATCTCTGGGCCAGGTTTAAGTGGAACACAGCAGAGGAGAGCAGAGACTCTTTTGGGTCAGAAGATGACCTTTCCTAAACCGTTAACCATGAGCAAAGCCCTCACTCTTGTTTCCTGTTAATTAATATAATTTTTTTGCTCCCCATTAAGACTGTCAGGCTAAAATGTAAGCGGTCAGAAAAGGAGGACTGAATGTTGAAAAGCAACTTCATTCCCTCAGTGAAGCTGATGAAATTTACTTCTAGAAAAAGACAGCTTTTGCTAAGGACAAATGGATGCAAAAATCACTACATTGCCGTGGGTTGATTAGAATTGTGCCTTTTCAAAGAAAAACAATATTACTTATTAGTGGACCTGCCAAACTTTGTCCTGACTCAAATTTTTTAAAATCTGTGGAAATGTCAGAGCTGCTGTAAGCGTGCACAGCTGACAATGATAAGTTGTGTGCATCTCTAACCAGGAGTTTTAAAATGATGCATAGGGAGAGCAGTTGAAAGAAAACTTGCAAACTGATACGAGCAAGAAAAATGTTCCTGATTAATGCAGTGGAAAACCAGAAAGTTGAAACTTCCTTGTGTTTATCGTTTTTATGGCAGTGGGAGATGTAGGCTTAGCTGGGAGTTAGGGATTGATCGTGACTGTCACCATCCACACCAAGCCCTTCGAGGCTTCCCAGGCAGCTTGGGAGTGCGCTACCAAAAGCAGGCTAAGAAATAGATGGGATGCTGTCCTGGTAAGTGAATGTATCTTAACGTGTCCTAGTTCACCTCTTTCACCTATTTCACATTTAATCAGCTGTGACTGGTCTCCAGAGCAGTGTTCTTGGATCCACGATAAACAAAGTCATGTTGCTATAGAAAGACCAGGCCAGCCTGTCTGGTTTCTTCCCCATCCAGCCATCCCTCCTGAAAGCTGGCCCTTGAGAGCTGAGATGCGGTTTGCTTCCAAGGCACTGCTGCGGCTTCTGGGGCTAAGGCTGGACTGCCGCATCTGCCAGCTTCCCAGAAATGTTTCCGTGACTTTTTCTTGGTCTTAATAACAAAGCTCACAACATTGTTTTGGCACTAATGGAGACCTCAGCTGAGCATTTCAGTTTAGATCTGCATTTTGCAGTGAAGAGGAGATCAAGAGGAATCTGGTCTTCGCCCCGTAGGTTGATTTTCCTACCTGAGTTACAGGACTTTTAGCAGGTTAAGTAAGCTGAGCTGACACAATAAGGCTGGACCACATGGTTCCATAAACAAGACGTTTCCAGCTGGCCTAGGCTGACATGATCTGTATATTAAATTCAATACCACAAATATCTGACAAGCCAGTGTGAGGCACCTCTACTAGACTTCTTAAGCTTATGCAAGTACTACACGTGTATGAGTGTACATGCACGTATATGCCATAGTTTTTATATATTTATGTGTGATATATCTATGTTGTTCAATTATCCCTGCTATTGTTAAATTTTATTTACCCCAGACTCTCGCTGCCTGCAGTGCAGGAATTGAACAGCATATTTGTAAGCATATAGAAGATAACAAGAAGAAAAAATAATTAACAAGAAGTCTTGTCAGACCTATTCAGTTTTCATTTATAGCAGCCACAAACCTTGTGGGCAACAAACATTTACGGGGCAAGTACAAAACTGGCTGGAAAGTTGTACTCCAGCAGTAGAATATACCCTGCAAGTGTAGTCTGTTCCACACAGAGGGGAGTGGATGAGAGGAGAGCCAAGAGGGCAGTTTTTGAGCACAAAAAAGCCTGTTAATGAACAAAACCTAAACAATATGGTCTTAGAATAGAATAGAATATTTCAGTTGGAAGGGACCTTCCAACTGAAAAGTCTTAATGTGGATAAGATTAGAAAGAGTAGACTTAAATTGAAATAAGGACAAATCAGGTTGGATAAGTAAGAAACCCCCCCAAACAACAAACCAGAAGAGCAAAAGCTGTCGGACATCAGAGGGGTTTGCCCAGGAAGGTGGGGACTGTCACTGGGGACAGGTTGAAGACGACGCTTGCTCTTTTCTCTCTATAGGGAAAAATAATGCTGTCACCCAACAAGGGGCTGGGGTCTTGCTCCCTTTTTTCTCCCTTTACCTCTCCCTTTTGCTAGACAAGGCCACCAAGGTCCCAGAATGACTGAGCAGTGTGACCTGCAAGTGGCAGCGAGGTGCTGGCAGCGCGGTAGGTGGGAGGCACGGGAATTGCCTTGGCTACGTGCGGGTTCGGTCCAGCCGATGAGGTGATGCTTTGAGATGCAACCTAATGACCACGTAAATGCCTGGGAATGGAGCAGGTATTTCTACAATGGCACTCAGCATGAGAGGAAATACCAGAGAAAATCAAATGAAACTTTAAAAGTGAAAATGGCTCCTAATTTTTCAGTGGTCGCAACCTCTCTCCATCAAACCCCTGAATAACGAGTTTCCCTTCAGCCCTGTTTGGCCTTGTCTTCCCAAGGTAAAAATCTAAGCTTTCAAGCATGAGTGACAAAATTGTCAGTGTTTTTTAGATTTGTGTGAAAGGACATGCTTTTGATGAATACAGCAGCTCCTAAAAAGAGGAACTTACCCCAGTTTTGGGCAATTTTTCTCTATGATGACAGTTCAGCAGTATAGGAAATGGTCTAAGGAAAGCAATTTTAAGAACATGCATTAACATGTTAATTATTACAGTGTTTCTGCACTAAATCACATAAGTTTACTCAGAACATAAAGAATAGTGCTCAAGCGCTGCTGGGTTATCAGCTTCCAGAAACAACCAAAGATGACTTTTTTATTTATGTTTGATGTTTCTTGCTAATTTAAATGTCACAGCTCATATCTATGTCTCTGTTACCTCAAGGGTAGGCTACTCAAGTGTGAACTATAATAGAGTTGCATCTCAAACAGACTTGAAAAGGTACTTCAATGCAGAATGCCTCTGTTTACATTTAAAATGATATATTATTATTTATTATTTATATTGCAGTAATACCCAGCAGCTCCAGACATCTATTAGGAAGCCTTTATGGTCAGTGCAAAACAGACCATAAAATAATGTCCCTACCCCTGATAGCTTTCATTTATAAGTAAATCCAGCCATGAATATATTGGCGTGTCTTCACAGAAACCAGATACATTTGTGTTGCAGTGTTGAGGTATTAGTTTTCAGTTATACAGCTTCTAATGGACTGAGATTTTACTATACAAACGGCTCCATCTTCCTTCTTCCACAGCTAAAATCACCTCAGGCATTCAGGCTTGGGGCTACTCAGGTAAATGAGACAAAGTAGTTGAAAGAGTATTTATGGTTTGGCTTTTAAATTGGCCTTATTTGGTGCAAATAACAACAATTTGATATTAGGTAAGTCACCTTGCAAATGCCCTGTGAGACTTTTGGGACGTTACTGATGGATGAGTACTATTGGGGTATTCTCTCTCTCTCTCTCCCTCTTTGTTTCCTGGAGCTGAAAGGAAACTGTTTAGATTGATTTACCCAGAGATTTTTTTTTTCCCCTACAGATGTGTACAGACTGATTGGCTTTGACAGACAGCGCAGCCTCTGCCTCATCTGATGAGAAAGGCCTTGTGCTAATAAGCTAATATTCTCAGTTGCACTCATAAATGATGCAGTGATCCTAACAGGCTTTTCGGCTGCTACCAAAGGTCCCTGATCCATATGTTTAAGTGCACTCATAAATGCTGCGGGAACAGGGAAGGTTCGCTGCTCGTATTATCAGGGAGCAGGTATGGTTGTTCATGTGTTGTTGCCCTTTTCCGTTCTTCTATACATCTGCTGTTAGATGAGCTGTGCTTAGCTGTGCTGTGGAAGAAAAAGGCAGTAATACTGAGCGTGGAAAGACATTGTGTCTGTTTTGTCTTGAATGAGATGGCAATCTGATGTCGTACTGGCAATACTTCGTGGTATCTGGTGGATGGAAGGCAGGTTCTTTAGTATGGATGCTCACATGTCAGAGGATGCGGCACCCCAATCCGGGTGGTGGTGTGTGAGACAGGAGTTGGGCCGAGGTCCTGGAGACTTTGGGCTGGGACCCAAGATTCACTCATGTTTTCTGAGACCTATATGTAGTTCTAAAACATGTCATAGAGGACGTGTTGGACAGGCTTCTTTATATGGCGAAACCAAAATTGCTATCCCTCCTCGTTAAACTTGAAAAGTGCTTGGTGGCATGGTCAGGCTGGCTTCTGGAGTAGCCGGGGCCCTTCTGTTTTGTAAAATTAAGGCTTTCCAGAAACTTATATTTTATGAACTTGTCAGCATCTCAAGCAAGTTGCGTTGTCTGCAGCCCAAGTTGGGCTCTTGCTCCTCCTTTGTATCATGTACTATTGTTGTTTGGTTTTCTGTTAAGAAAAAAAGGAGTTAACTAAAAACAATATTTGAGACGGATTTATTTAACATGCATCTATTCAATATGCAGAGGCATATCTTTTCCTGAAATTCCCTTTGTTTTCTTTCCCTGACATGAAGACATTTCCTTGACAGTCTTGGCAAAAGCAAGACTCTGCTAAAGCTGTCATGACCAGCCCAAGTGTTCATCCTGCCCCAAGTCGAGGCTTGTGAGTCCAGCTTCCCACGCGGTCAGTAGGAGACAGCTATGCAGAAGATGAAGGGGAGCAAGGGACTCTGCATCCACTAACTGTGCAGGAAATCTGGGGAGCCTGGTGTCCTCTTGTGTACGTTCAACTTGCATATCCAATGATTCACACCCACACCCATGCTAACCATCACAGTCATACGAAGATAAGCACGAAATCTGCCTTTCCTCACTTTTTTCTGCCAAAATTATCTCCCCCCTGAGTATTCCTTTTCTACCTTGAAAAAAAATCCCCACCTGCTAACCTGGAGCCTTCTGTTTTATTTGTTTTTCTATTGACAAAAAGATATATTTTCAGGCTAAATTGTTGCTTTGCTACACTACTCCAAGAGCAGATCAAGGCACGGCTTGTTCCTCTGTTCCCTTTCTGCTGCTTGAGCGAATGCCTGCGTTTAAAAGCATTTGCCTGAATTGAACCCAGTAAATTCACTCACAATATTTAAGAAAAGCTGTCAGCGGTGCTGTGTTCCTTGTATTTAATCCAGTAAGTATCATATATGTTCTGAAGTACAGAGCTCAACGCGAGATGTCTTTGTGCGCCTGTGGGCATGCATCTGGCTATTTATCTTCTGTTTTCCTGACTACTCTTCAATAGCCTGGACATTAATGTGATCTGGCCTGCGACTGAAATTCCTTTGTCACGCTATACACATCAGAGTTGGATTTGATGCAAGGGTTCTGAGTTCCTGCTTTATGCTTGGCACTGGATTATGTGCAGGGCAGAGGGATGAGCCGCTGGAAGATGGAGCTAGCCGTGGCTGATGGTGATAGAGGTTCCTCCATGGACTGCAGTGCTCTCCACGATGGCTCCAGTTCCAACGTGCTGTCCCGTAAAGGTGGCATGCAGGGAAGAAGGAGTGGGAAGTTATAATAGGGAGTACATGGCAATTTGTTTGATTCGTGTGGCTTTTGGATGACTAGAGTTGAGGATTTAGTGAAATGAAAGCCCTGCAGCCGGTGCCCCTTCACCAGCAGCAGTACTGTGAGTCCTCCCCAAGGATGACAAAACTTTCTTTTGGGAGGACAGAAGTCAAGGCTATGAGTAGCAAGTCAATCTGTGATAATTTGGAGCTGGGTCAATGAGAGTCACATGAAAAGCCTTTAAAAGCTCTCTTCTCCCCTTCCCCATCTCCCCCAACTTTTCATGTACTGAACTGTATTTCAGACTAGACTTTCAAAGAGGTTTTTGGTTGTTTTTTTTTTTTTAGGTCGGCGCCTTATGAGTCTTCCAAAAGCACACAAGTGGGTTGGTTAGGCTTTAACTACGATTGGTTTTAATAAGGTTCAAGCATCTAATCAGTTTATATGCATGTGGGTTTTTCGAAAACGTGTATTCGCGTTGTTAAGCGCCTTAATGTCACTGGAAGAAATTTGGCCCTTTAGATGGTAAATATTCATTTGCACAGTCTATATTGATAACTGGTTGTGGTTATTGGCATGGTGAAAAAACTGACTTAACAGGCATTTCTTAAAAAAAATCTTGGAAATAATTAACAAATAATGATTGTTATTAGGAATGGTGTCGTGATGAGGAAACTTAACTTTGAGGATAATGTCATAGAAACATATAGTGGTAATAGGTAGCGGAGCCTAATTATTCCTTGATGTAATAACTCATGGATTTCTTATCCAACATGCCTTTCACCCATAGGAAGAAGTGCTTTCCTACACCTGGCTTTGTAGACTTCTTGGAGAAAATAACCTTTAACCAAGTGACATGAATAACTCCATTTAAATTAAATGGAATAACAAGAAAGATGAAATCTCTAGCTAATATTTTACTTCAGAAATATTACCTACTGAGCAGGTAATCTGTTGGAATGAGTAGCTCATGAGAGAGGCGTGGAGCATGTCTGTGCCAGAGGTATAAAACCTGCCTGCCAGTGGCATCCCTCCCCTGCAGGAAAAACAATTGCACATAAGGCCTACAGAAGTGCTTACCTTTTCTGTGGATATGTAGGAAGCTTGAAAGGGAAGGAAAAGTAAGATTGATTATGGGCTTAGAGACTTGCAGAGAGGACTGGCGTGTTAAGGCAGAAACTCATCAGCTAGAAATGTCTAATGAGGAGAAATATTCTGGTGTGGTGTTTGATCACAGGGTGATTATGAACTACTAAAACAGTATGGCTGTGTAAAAACCAAATGTACGGTAAGATTAAACAGCTGCAGTATTTCCTCCATTCATACAGAGGCATTAATGTCTTTGTGAAAATTATCAGTAAGGGTACTGAATACAGCACTGATCCCTTATAGTCAAAATAGGTGGATTCAAGCTGAAAAAAATGTAGAGCAAAGTGTAGAGAGTTTGGTAATGACGTGGGAAAAGGTATCATACAGGATGAAACTAAAAGAGCCAAACCCATAGCTTATTTGGCCCAGCAAAATGAAACCTTTGAAGGTTGCTCTATATAGATAGGGAGCAAGAGTAAGGGAAGAACTTCTTAATCTAAAAGATGATGCTGTCATGACAGCAAATGAGTACAGATGAGCCACAAATTAATGGAGGTGGGAGCAGCATGGTTCCGGGAAGCCCTTGCAGGAGCTGGCAGGGTGTGCTGGTTTTGGCTGGGATAGAGTTAATTTTCTTTATAGTAGCTAGTATGGGGCTATGTTTTGGAGTTTTGCTAAAAACAGTGTTGATAATACAGAGATGTTTTAGTTGTTGCTAAGTAGTGCTTATACTTTAGTTATTGCTAAGTAGTTCTTATACATAAACCCCAGTTTTATGGGTAAAGCTGGCTGGATGGCTGAGCCCAGAGAGTTGCGATGAATGGAGTTAAATCCAGTTGATGGCCGGTCACAAGTGGTGTTCCCCAGGGCTCGGTTTTGGGGCCAGTCTTGTTTAATATCTTCATCAGTGATCTGGATGTGAGGGGATTGAGTGTGCCCTCAGTAAGTTTGCAGACGACTCCAAGCTGGGTGGAAGTGTTGATCTGCTTGAGGGTAGGAAGGGTCTGCAGAGGGACCTGGACAGGCTGGATCGATGGGCTGAGGCCAGTTCTATGAGGTTCAACAAGGCCAAGAGTCGGGTCCTGCACATGGGTCACAACAACCCCATGCAACGCTACAGGCTTGGGGAAGAGTGGCTGGAAAGCTGCCTGGCAGAAAAGGACCTGGGGGTGTTGGTCGACAGCCGGCTGAATACGAGCCAGCAGGGTGCCCAGGTGGCCAAGGAGGCCAATGGCATCCTGGCTTGTATCAGGAATAGTGTGGCCAGCAGGAGTAGGGCAGTGATCGTCCCCCTGTACTGGGCACTGGTGAGGCCGCACCTCGAATGCTGTGTTCAGTGTTGGGCCCCTCACTCCAAGAGAGACATTGAGGGGCTGGAGCGTGTCCAGAGAAGGGCAACGGAGCTGGGGAAGGGTCTGGAGCACAAGGCTGATGGGGAGCGGCTGAGGGACCTGGGGTTGTTCAGCCTGGAGAAAAGGGGGCTGAGGGGAGACCTTCTCGCTCTCTATAGCTCCCTGAAAGGAGGGTGTAGAGAGGTGGGTGTTGGTCTCTTCTCCCAGGTAACAAGTGATGGGACAAGAGGCAATGGCCTCAAGTTGTGCCAGGGGAGGTTTAGATTGGATATTAGGAAAAATTCCTTTACTGAAAGTATGGTCAAGCATTGGAACAGGCTGCCCGGGGAAGTGGTGGAGTCACCATTCCTGGAGGAGTTCAAAAAACATGTAGATGTGGCACTTTGGGACATTGTTTAGTAGGCATGGATGTGTTGGGTTGACGGTTGGACTAGATGATCTTAAAGGTCTTTTCCAACCTTAATGATTCTATACCAAATCAAGGACTTTTCAGCTTCCTATGCTCTGCCAGATGCAGAAGACGCTGGGAGGGGACGCAGCTGGGACAGCTGACCCCAGCTGACCAAAGGGCTATTCCATACCATATGATGTCATGCCCAGCATGTAAAGCTGGGGAAGAAGAAGGAAGGGGGGGACATTTGGAGTGATGGCGTTTGTCTTCCCAAGTCACCGTTACGCGTGATGGAGCCCTGCTTTCCTGGAGATGGCTGAATGCCTGCCTGCCTATGGGAAGTGGTGAATCAATTCCTTGCTTTGCTTTGCTGGCGTGTGCGGCTTTTGCTTTCCCTATTAAATTGTCTTTATCTCAACCCATGAGTTTTCTCACTTTTACCCTTTGATTCTCTCCCCCATCCCACCGAAGGGGAGTGAGCGAGCGGCTGGTGGGGCTGAGCTGCCGGCTGGGGTTAAACCACGACACAGGGTAAAAGAGAAAAGTAATTTAAGATGATGTTTGACCCAAGTGATGCAGTTACCTGCCTCTCAGGGGACAAAGTGACCCAGGAGAGTCCTTCCAGTCTCATGTTTCTGACTTTTTTTCTCTTACATTTGATCAAGTAATAAATACCTTCACTTATTAATTGGATGACTTTGTCACTGTTTGCAAAGTAATTCAATTCAGATATCTGTTCAACAGCCACAAAAATATTCACGAATCCTGATTGTTTTGTGGATTTCAGTGCCATAATCAGTCAAATAAGATGTATTACACCTTGGTGACTAGACAGTAAAATACTAGTTCTTTGCTCCATATAAAGTGACAGAGATTTTAATTGCATGCTTGAAAGGTCTGGGGTTGTTTCTGAATGAGTGAATGAATCTATTAGTGCCGTTGTCTTTGACTATAAATGCTCTCGCATAATGATGAGGCAAAGCTATTACATTCACTTGTACGGAGCACTCCCACTCCTGTGTTGTTCAAATTGTTTTTAGTCAGTGGTCAACACTGCGTTGAAATCGTGATCTCAAAAAGCGAAGTGGAAAACTAATGTAAAGTACCGCTGACCCTTTGAAAATTTAAATGGTTTTCAGATTATTAGAGGATGTATACCTTCAGCTTACTCACACCTCATGCCCTGGCTGCAGACAATGTATCTTGCATGGGTTTAATGCGAAGCCTTATTTATGCTGGTAGGTTTATTATGCTAGCGGGATTGGTTGGCTTAAGGGATCAGAGCCACTTTTTCTCCTCAAAAATAAGGAATATATTTTATTTGGCTATACCTAGTATGATATCTTTGCAAAAGACAATCCCCAATGCCCAAAATACTAGTGGAGAAAACCACAGGGAAGAGTTTGGTATCAAAAGCAGTATTGTATGCTTTATTACTGACAAAATATTACAATGCCTGCTGGCTGCATTGTTCTGAATCTTGCTTTAGCATCCAAAGTCTTTTAAGAGATTCCTCTGCAGGTACAAAACCCTGTGATACGTGGAAATCCTAAACACTGGCTGTAGGATTTTCTGGGCATGCTGGAGAGATTTGCCAAAATAGCTGGAATAAACAAGAGTTTATCTTTGCTGCTAAAAAAGGTACATTTGTTATCTTACAAATCAATGTTTAATATGTATGAATGATGCCAACACAAAAAATCACTCCAAAGGCTGGATGCATTAATTGCAGTGCCTTGACTACAGCGAGTTTATTTGTGGTAAAACTGAAGTGGTTTGCCTTTGCTGGAGTCTGCGCTGAGTATTTTTAGGCTAAAAAGATGCATCCTTTTTGTTCAGTCATGACAAGCCCCTGCTGTAGCCACAGTTAATGGCATCCAAAGAGTGCTTTGGGCACTGTTATTATTTATATCAGTTCTGTAAACAGTCTCTTGCTGGGATAACTGGATCTTCAGTGGGGTTCTTATTGCTGCAAAATATCATGCTTATAATTTTATGCTTGACTGGAACAGTTATCTAGCCAGGAGTTAAGCGTCCCAGTAAGAGTGAAGGGTCTGCACACTGGGTGAAATTACCTCGAGTCGTGGGTTGACAGAGAGGGTGAATCTTGGGCTATGAAGAAATGGGCAAAATGACTTCAGCAAAGGTCAGTCCCCACTGTCCTGCCTCGGGACTGGATTCCTGCTGCTGCATCCAAATGTTTTCCTCCTCTTTGTGCCAGGCTCCATAAAACACATAAAAACACCTCTATATGTTAGCCCACAACTCAGCAAGTGACTATCGTAGACCGTAGGTGGTAGAGTGAAGAATGGTAAAAAGGAGATATTTAAGGACATATAATTATTTGCATGGAAAATCCGACAGTTGAGAATAATGGATGGGGGACGAGGGGAGGGAGAGATGTCGATGTAGTAATGTTCTGTCTGGGTCAAAGGAACAGACAAAAATTTGGAATTAGTCCTGGGCCTCTCTGAGTACTTGTCTGCATATTTAGGAGCCTTAAATAAGTAGACCCTAAGTTCTGCTCCCACTACTGCAGATTTGTGGTTTTTCTGCTCTCATTTCTTCTTTAGTGTGTATATATCATGAGCAATAGCAAGCCTGAAGTTATATCTTTCATTCCTAGCTGCACAAAACCAATAAGACTAAATGACTGAAATACAGCATTATGGAACAAACGCTTCCTCCTCCCTCATTTTCTTCCTACATGACACAAGCTGATGACATGTCCTCAGAATTATTAGATAGAATATAATCTATGAAAGAAATCCTGAGCATCACTTCTTTCCTCTGTGACACGGGGAAGTGATATCTCCATGGCACAAAATCAGTGCAGCTGGGCATGGAGTCAGATTCCAAATGTGTGATGATGTCTTAGTGTAATAGGATAAATTAATTCTTGCAAAAGAAAGCAGTATGCTATTTGTCAAGGGTGTCGATAAATTTCCGCCTATGTTTCCTTTCACGAACGGAAAGCAGACAACAAGAGAACTAACAAATGGTTCCTCTCCTAGAATGCCTCAAACATCACTATAATGATGGGAAAACAACGGCAACCTCTATAACGATCATGAAAATAAGAATTTACTGTCATGTTTCTCATGGGATCTAATTTAAAACAGTGTTCTTAAAGAAACTCAGGTCAAGAGTAAAGAAGAAGAAGTTGATGGAGATCTGGTTTGACAGCTGGAATATCACAGAGCATACCAGGTTAAACTCTGAAGGGCTTTATGGAAAAGGACTTCTTACGGGGAATGTGCTTGAATCCCAACTAACTGGAAATAAATAGCAAAGCTTTTCTGTTTCTTTGTATATAATTCCCTTATGTATGCATGCTGTAAGTGCAGACAATTTTGCCAGGAATGTTTTCAGGATCTGCTATCTTCTTGCAGCAGTGCTGGGACATGAGTCCTTCCTTTCCTTGGGAGGAAAGTCCTGGGTTTTGCACTAGGGTCAGCGAGCAGATATGGCTATAGCTCTTCGAAGAGGATGCAATCTGAAGGCAGAGCTTATCGCAATCTGTCGCTGTCCGTCTTTCACAAGGATTTCTTACCTCTTGCTAGTTCATAGATCCTGTAGCTAACACAAATTAAGGAGTAATCTTTCTGACTGGTGAAGATGTGGCTCTGGTCACCCAGCAATGTATGTTTAATCCACCTTCTGGACTTAAGCACTTCTCTACCAAAGTCCAAGGAAATGCCGTAAATGCCTAAATTAAGCAAAATTTGACCTCTTTGCTTTAGGTTTCTGCGCACTGTGTAAAATTCCTTCCACACTTCCCCTAGGACTAAATTTGGCACAAACATTTGTCAGAAGCACAACAGCTAAATATTTTTTGTTTTCCTAACTTCTCTGAAAGGATGGGAGAAGGACATACCCTTTAGTTTTAGTCAATATTCCTAACTTCAGAGAAGGAAGGAGGTATCCTTAAGCTCTCAATTCCTTGTAATTTGTTTTAAACTTTTGCAAAGGTCATGTAAGTGAAGGGGTGGGGGGTACCTGCAGAGAAATGTCTCTCTTTTACAGTAAAAGCAGGAACCTATAGTTAAGGCTATTTTTGTAGATTTTGCTAACAGAATGGGGTTTTTAACTGCCTTTATATCCTGGATATTTTTTTTTTTATTGCTAAAGGTAGCAGACCACTTTAGCAATGTTAAAAAAAAAAAAGCCTCCTAGGGTCTTTGAATTAAATTCTTCTTTTTCTTTAAAAGGTTCAAGACTTTGAAATAATGGATGGTGAGGCCTCCTATATTTGAGGGCTTTCCTTTTTGTGAAGCGCATTGCTTTTGTTTTACCATCCGAAACATCCTCTGGGATCCTGAAAACACTTTTACAAAGCATGAGTCCAAAAGTCACCTGTTTATGGCGAACTCCCCTCCAGAGGAGGGGAATAAGTGAAACTGAAGTAATTCACCTCAAATAAAGATAAAAATAGA
This sequence comes from Ciconia boyciana, assembly GCF_034638445.1. Taxonomy (NCBI): domain Eukaryota; kingdom Metazoa; phylum Chordata; class Aves; order Ciconiiformes; family Ciconiidae; genus Ciconia; species Ciconia boyciana. The sequence goes on along the minus strand of NC_132942.1, from coordinate 3,223,176 downwards.
CACAAATATTATCAAGCTTTAATAAAAGATTAAATGTTGCCAGACTGGAGGGGAGGAGAGCAGAGGATGAGAAAGAGAATGGGGATCGTTAAAGAGCAGGATCTCACCTTGGGGGGTGATCCTCCATTTATTGATCTTTGTCATTTTAAGGGCAAGCAGTGTCAGCTGTGCAGGATGTGGCCTCTTTTCCTCCCATCAGCAGAGGTCCTGCCCCAAGGTGACATTCAAGACACAAAGGTATTAATGACATTGCCATTGTTGTAATCAGGACCTGGCTGGTTGTAATCGAGCAAAAATCCACAACAAAACCTCGGACAAAGCTGACAGGATCACCTGGTCGTTATGATGTAAACCTCTGCCAAGCCTTTTAACAGCATTAATGTAAAAAGCAAACAATGTCATGTTTCTTTTCGAACTTTACAGTATTTTTTTTAAATTTTTTTTTAAGAGAAGCTGTGTTGTATTGGCTTAGAAACTAGGTGGATCTACTAGCCTTACTAAATGTGGTGCCAGTCCTCATCTTTTCCATGAATAAAATGTAATTGAGAAATATTTTTGCTTTCTCTAATGTGGCGTATTTGCTTAGAAATATCAGAAGTTTTCATGGGTTATAATCAACAAATTCAGGAACTAATGTATGCTACTGAATTTTCCCACACCCTGGCCATATTGTGTTTTCTCTAAACAAACCTGTGCTCAAGAGCTGCCATAAGCTGGTAAAGCTAAAAGCAATGTGTCTACAGGAAAGTACAATTTTGCTGTCTTTATTCTTGTAATTTAAATGGAATAGCAAGAGCCGCTCCACATGACCCAAATTTTCTCTTGCTGAAGTGGGACGACAGGAGATGGTTCTTCTCTATGAAGAAAATAGCTTAAGGCGGGCCAGAGAGAGATGCTCTCAGCCATTAATGAAGCCAATCCACATCACAGCTCTTCGGGTCTTTGCTTTCAGTTCAGGCAAAGGACATATGCTTTGGCATGCACAATTTAAAAATAGTTCTTTTGATCTGCATTGGAGGAGGGATATCCAAACCCAGGGATGTAGAGAACCCCCAAACATGTCCTCTCCTGGAGAGAACCCTTTCTCAGGTCACCAGGAGTCCTTCACTTTGACCTCCTCTGTATGCTCTGGTCTTACATCTCATTGTATATAAAGTGCATTTTTCACAAAAAGAAACCCATGTTGTAACATAAAAGTGTATTTTTCCAAAAAGACATTTTTGGCAACCTGACAAAGGTCATCTACACATGCCAGCTATTCATTTAAAACCTCAAATTCTCTAGTACAATAACGATGCTGAAGTATGTTTTCATGCTTTAGAAACTTGTTTATTGGGTCTTTTAGTTTGGCTGCTAGAGAATGAAAAAGATTATCTTCAGATTGGTTTAAAGTCTTAGATAAAGTCTCCTTGGATATATAGGTTTGTTAATGTGGTAAGTTTGTGAATTTTCAAACTTTTAGTCTGTGAATGTGAATTCTAAAAATGTTAACAGCAGTGGAATAATCCACAAATGGGTTACACTAAAAAAAAAAAAAAAAAGAGCTTTTTCTAAAGAAGGCTTGAATCCACAGCTATTATGCAAAGTTTATCATAAAAAGATTAAAATAATCCTAGTTTGTGTTATAACTGCAACGTAAAGGAAAAGGTTGCATCTGAAATGGACACTCGGCGTTGCAATTTGGAATCGAGGCTTCTGTTGGGAGACTTCACACCCAGCAGCTGACCTTGTGCGTTACTTCCACGTAGAGCTACGGCTGGATTGAATGCATCCCAGGCAGTGCTGTAATTTCAATGTGCCAGTCACCTTATGAAAAACTAAATGAAAATGTTACCAACTAATAAGGCCTAACTTCATCATCCTTAAGTGCTGGAGATGAATAAGCAGTATAATTAGACTAACAGTCAGTGGCCTTCAGAGGAGAACTGTTTTTAAGCAAAGCCAACAGAACCTGAATAAGAAAATAATTGGATTTATGGGCTTTGGGATCTAGATTTGAGAACACTTTTTGATGAAATGGCTAGTGTATAAACAGTGGGTATACAGGGGTAAGGCATAGGAAAGGCTTGAAAGGAAGGTGCACAGCAATGTACAGCACCATACAGCTTCTTTATAGAAGCTATAGTGATCTGACCTTACTGCTGTAGGTCTCTTCTTGAGAAGCACCTGCATCATTAGTCCAAATTTTATAGTGATTTTCACATGCTGATCAGCTAAGAGTAAATTTAACCTTAAAGTTAGAAACATGCAGGTCTGTCCAAGGAGCTGTTAGCTCAGGTAGAGTATGTTGACCTGGTCCTTCAGTAGGCTTTTGCCACCTGCCTAGTGGCACATCAGCAGGTGCTTGTAACAGCTCTTCCCTAAAAACGTGCTTTGTAAATTGACTTAATTAGCAAATGACCTACCATTGAAGTACAATGCTATTTTCCATCCAAAGAATTTCACTGACAGGTCTCAAGGTACCGGAACATTTTTATCTACAAATCAATAGTTAAGCTCCCCAACACTTGTACTATCAGACAATCAAAGCTCTGATAGCACGGCAATCAGTCATAGCCACTGAGAGCACAATACTGGCTTCTACTGACACGAGTGTTATCTGCGATTTGCAGGAGCTGATCAATTGAACGAGACAGTAGTTGACAATCGATAGTTTTCTATCATTATAGCAACCCCATTCATGCTGCTGGAGTAAGAGGTTTGTCAGCATTTTCATTTCATGCATTTTTCTGGGATTTTATCCACTCAGATGTCTGAACTCAAACTCGATTTACCAGATGTGTGCTGGGAAGCAGGCTTTGCTCACATCCCAAATAGCTGAGTGATTTTGTTTATAATTACTTTTTATTGAAAATTATTTTTCTGCATAGCCAAAAAGGGAAGGCTAATGAGCAATTATCTTAACCAACGCTTTTTTGGGGGAGAGTTGCAGAGGGGCTAACACTGCCTGAGGGCCACAACTGCTGGTGTCTGTATCAGTACCCTGGGCAAGGTGGCCCGTATTCCACAAAATTGCAACCGACTCAGTTGCTACTCCATCTGTCTCTCATATCCAAAGGTGGGCTTACATCAGTATTGGAGTACAGAGTTTAAAACCTTGAATTTTGGCATTTATTTTATGAATAGTCCTGTGCAAGTAGAGCATGACATGAAAGTCTTCTCAGCCAATCTTTTTAAAAAATAGAAGCCAAAATCAGTCTCCTAAATTTGTAGCCAGGATCTTAAATAGAAGACCTGATTTTCTCAATGCTAAGCCCCAGCTAGCTCCTATTAGTTGGATACTCAACAGTCTTGAAATCAACTTAACTTATTTATGAACTGAATTATGGATTTAAGAACTTAAGTTCAGGTTTCTCTTTCCAACACCCCAGATTTTGTCATGCCCATATGGTGTTCCAGTTATGCTGAGTGTCTGGTTGAGAGACTCACCCCATCTGCAGCAAACATTTGCAGCTTCACCCTGGGGTTAGCAGCTCCGAGGTTGCTTCTGCCCTTCCTTATGGGTGCTGGGCTGAGCAAGGGGCTGTTGTTTTGACCCCCTGCGCAAAATAGTCTGAGCCTTGCCTCAGCTTACCAAAGTAACGGTGAATTTTTATATCGCCTTTAAGTAGGGGCTGGAGTGAGACTTAGGTGATGACAACAGCTCTGTCAGGACTAGCTTCTCCATTAAATTTAGGGCAAGATGGTTAGATTCAATAACGAGGAGGTAAAACACCCTTGTGCCCTGGAACTACTTGGTGCCTTTGCTTGCTCCTGGCTTGTTAGCTGGGGTCATTTAACATGACCGCTGGCCCAAAGTAACCCAAAACTTTCATCTGGGAGAGGAGGAGTGCTTGGGACTTGCTGTCTGGCAGAAATAATATGTTCTAGCAGAGAAGGAGGCCCAGGAGGGTGATTCTGGGGCCAGCAGGTGCCTGCAGGGCAGGATGGGACCCATAAGTTACCTTCAGCTCCAAAGTGGCTTTCTTTGCTCGGCACACAAACCATCACCTCTGTCTGATGGGAGCTAAAGTTCATGGTCTGCTTATAAGACCAATGGAAAAAATGGTTCTTATTACATAGGGTCATACACTTGTCCTCGCCCGTTAAAAAAAATAATGGAGGTTTTGGATTAGTTTCCCACCTTTGGCTGGAAGTTAAACTGCTGGCCATGTGGAAAGCTCTGTGCCCTGCTTTCATTCATTATTTTGTTGTGTAAATAATTCAGTTTAATATTTCCTCATGATCTCTTGCCTTTGCTGCAGTTTGCTTATCCCCACAGCCATCAATTTAATCACATATTACAGCTGGATTTGGGTTGCTGGCTGGATATTATTTTTGGGCTCCCAGACAGGAGCATATCTCTTTATAAATTCTTTATCATATTTGTAGAGAAATATACTATCTCATTTGAATGTAATTAACTTAGTCGCTACACAATTAGTTTATAGGATTTATTAATGCCACTATTAAAGCCAGCTAACAAGCTCTGACAATTCCTATGTGGATTTTAAACTACAATACAGACGGGCATAATAATAAAAGGGAAACTTTTTAATATTCTCCTGTGGGTGAAATCCTGGCTCCTTACATGTTTTACACTGTCTTCAAATTAAAGTGCCTGCCAGCAGTTCAAACCCCGAGGTTCTCACTCAGTTTTTACTTTGGCTGCATTAGGCAAATTCCTATTGCCTTTTGGTTTTGGGGGGGGAGAATGTTTTCTCTATTTATAAGTTACAGTAGAATTTGAGACAAGTATTTCTGATAGGACTTTTCCTGTGATTAAGCTGACATGATTATGGGAATTATCTTGCTCAGAAAATGATTATTTGTGGAGCGCTCAGTTTTTCTGGATTTGTCCCTGGCTGTTGCTTTAGCAGAAGCCAGTATACTTTGAAAGGAAAATTAGGACTGCACTAGTTTAACAAGAACAGACTTGGAGCATGGAAATGTTTATGATTTCAGTGTTATAATTCAAAGCTTTGTTCTTGTTCTATGTTTCTGTATTCATAGCAGTTTATATGTAAGGTAGATTTTTAAAAAAGACCCCCCCCCAAAAAAAACAAAAAAAAAAAACAAAAAAAAAACAACCAAAAAAAAAACCCCAACCGTCAAGCCAAAGCCTTTACTTCCCACATTTTTTATTTACAAGGAAATTAGAAAATGCTAGCCTTTTTATCTTCAAGATTCCTACTTGAGGTAAAATGGCAAAGATCATGTTTTGATTGCAAGGTTATTAGATTTGGCTTTATGTGGATTCAGTTTATAAGAACTAAAGGAAATCTTAACCGTGCACCTTGCCTTGCCCCTGTGGCTTTCACAGCAGAGAAAGATGTGATCTTTTCCCCCGAACAAACAATTATGCTCTTAAACAGAATATAAAATGATGTAGTCACAGGTAAGTGCCGTAAAGGCTGCATGGTCTGACCCAGTGACCAGGCACCTCCGTGCAGGGGGACAGTGTCCGCAGCTGCGGTGACCCCAGCCCCGCGGGCACCGTCCCCCCGCCTGGACGGGAATGTCTCCTTTCGGCAAAGCAACACAGTGCAGAGCTGCAACCCGTGTCTGGAGGAGAGGAAACCTGATTATTGTAATTAAATCACGGGGTGCATAATGCCTTTGAAAACAGCAATGCCTTGGCAAGCTACGACATGTACTTCTGTGCCTTGGTTTGCCTATAAACTGAAAATAACGTGACTTTACACCAAAAGGTCTAAGTGATGCTCGTACCTTGCTGTGAATTTTTTAGATGAGGAATGGTGTATGGTGTGAATGCAAAAAGTATGGTGGATGTTGTTTATTACTAAATGTGGAGAAAATTGACGGATATATCTGATTGTCCACTAAAAAACCAAGTTTCCTGCTGGCACGCAAAGACCATGCTTTTCGCATGGTCACCCTGTGCCCTCCGTTTCATACGGATCAGGCTGCTTTTCTTATATGGGACTTGCTCTGCTCTTGACCTGAGTGAGAGGTTGTCCCTCGAGCCCACGGATGTCTCTGATGGGCCCCGGTTTTCCCCTGAGAGCAGACGTTATCTGTAGGGGTTATTGAGGGTATGGAGCTGTGCGCCTTCTTTGGGGTCAGGAGCTGTGATTTCCCTGACTTAGACACGTGTTTGCTCTCTTTCAAAGCCTGTTATGCAGATTTGTCATGTGAGAACGGGTGCTCCCAGCTGCGTCGGAGGTGCTTTGCCATATGTCACGAAATGAGATTTCTGACTTTACTCTAGGTGAAGCATCAAATTGATTTAAATTTTCTATGGAGAGATGGAAGTTATTTTCAGAATAATATTTTTCTGTTTTCTCTTTACTGGATTGTTATTTTCACAAAAAGATATAGGAGAAGCTGTTACTGGAAAAATAAGTGCAGTCTTTGAATGGAAAAATAGAGGATTTATGCTTACATAAATAAACATCGAGGGTAAGTAGGCCATTAGTTAGAAATTTCAGGGTTTGAATCAACATACGTTGAAGAAATGACTGAAGTTATAAGCATTAAAAATAAATAACAATAATTCAAGTTTCATAAGCCCAGGTCGTTCTATGTAGTTTAGAGCTTCAGGTTTGGATATAGAGTATAGAGGCTGAAATTCTGGCTGTGCTGAAGTTAAAGACAGGTTTGCCATTACCTTCGGTGTGGCCAGAATGTCACCCTGAGGGAAGCTGCTGCGAGAGCACAGGATGATTTTCCATGGCAAATTCAGATTTTCTTCTCGTTAGAGTACTCAGTTTGGAGCAGAGTAATAAATGGGAATTTCAGTGATTTGTACACCGGAACAGTGGTGAAAATGGTTTCCCTTCTCCCTGTCCTGCCATCTGGAAGGGAAGTCTCAGCTGTACGAGGGGCAGACAGAAGAGTTACACAGTAAATTCTCATTTGGAAATGTTTATGTCAAGCAAAAATCATATAGATGTGACAAAACATCTGCAATAAACACAGTACACGAGAGCCTGATTCTGGATAGATAATACAATTTAAATATTTATTATTATATCGTTATATTTTTTCTGAAGTTTGTTAAACCTTCAGGTTTGATTCAATAACAGCTGCCGTTAAAAGCTGGTTGTATTGCTTCTTTCTTCTCTCCTCATATTGAATAATTATATTTGCTCTTTGATGGAGAATTGTATTTTATATCAGTTATTGCTCCCTGAAAAAATATTTTCCTTGGAAGTGAATTAAGCTTAATTAAATAGACTGACATAATTCTGAAAGAAACTGTCCATCTAGAATTGTAATGCTGTTTAATTTACCCATTCTTATGTTGTCCTTTAGTTAACTCGGAGGATCTTCCTTGAGAAGCTCATTCTAGTTTGAAAGGTTTTGAAGAGAGAAGTTGTACTACGCCATGCTCACGGAAGGTGCTTTTTCACTCTCCATCATTTAGAAAGGGGATAAAAAGGCTGCATGGAGAATATAACTGGCTTTGCCCCAATGTGGGCTGCCCAGGTCTAGGCAGGGGTGTTCGCTGCTCCCTTCTGAACTGTGCCCTCCTGGCTTCAGTCGAGTTTATGATGGCTGTGACTCTCAGGACACCTGCATGTGGCTCAGTGAAGGACATAAACCCCGAGATGAGTCTCAGCGGGGCTAGGAACAACTTGTTCTTAGCCAAGCTGCTTAGGTGTGAAATTAATTGCTGGAGGAATTTGGATGGAGACAAACCCTATTAGGACATGCCCATCTGTGAGGTGAGGAAACTTCCACAAGTGGAAAGGTGTAAAGAAAGAAGGCAAATACCAGGAGAGTTTCCCAACCTCTAGAGCGAAGAGGTGTTATCAAAGTGCTCCGCAGGCTTTGCACCGCAGCCCTGGCTTACTGGGGTGTGCCTGGGCTAGTCTTCCTTTTAACTCAATGATCATTGAGCAGTAGGAAAAAGTGACTTGCCCAAAATGTAAGTCAAGACACAAATTCACCAAATAGTGTTTTTATTGTATGTTGGACACAGGGAGAGAGTTAAAGAGCAAGGTGGCACTTTAGCTCACTGGAAACCCAGTGCTTTTTTGTGGTTTATTATTCTAGTGATGTTTCCTGAAGGATCTGATGATTATTGCAATCTTCCTTCTTCTCGTTTTGTGGGTGATTTTGACAGGATCTGTAATTTTGGAAAGAAGCCTTTTCTTGGAAGCCAGGAGCACCTTAAAGTTGTAAGCGTGGTCTTCCTGATAGCCCCTGGAAGACCCTCCAATACGTTATGAGCCAGCGCACCTCTGTGAGCTCGTCCCGAACCTCCCACTCCTACCTGCTTCGTTCCCCTTTCTGTGGCCGTTTTTCTTTACCTGCTCAGTGCACTTCTAAAACTGCCCGTAACAAAAACAACCCTCTAAAGAAAACAGTGCTTCTCCGGACAGAGAGCTGTCATCACATCCCTTAAACCATGTTTCCACCTGGGTTATGCTGACATGCCCAATCTATCATTATTTTGTTTACTCGGCAAACATTGAGCTGTCTTTCATGTGTATTGTCTTTGGTCTTAAGTGATCCTATCAAATTTTAAATGATCTGCGTCTATTACGGTTTTGGCAGCATCTCTGCATTATCTACGGTGAGTCTATTAACCCTCTCTAAATGCAGCTGTTATCCTCTCTTAATTTCCTGAGTCAAACATGAGTACAAAATCACAGACCTGTATGAAGTTAAAAGCCAGAAAAATCAGTATTTCTTTCCGCATCGAAAGATATTAGGAGAGATTTGTATTGTATTTGCACTGACATTTACTTATACACTTCTGCATCAATGAGCTGTGCTAGTTTGCTTTTTTTTATGTATTGAAACAAAAAATGCTGCAGGCATTAATGCATTGAAAAAACCCTATTCCCTGACTTCTATTCTGCTTATCTTACTTCTTTTTCAAACTGAAATCTTCTGAAGTAAACTCAAAATCCTGTCCTGCAAATAGTATATGCTACACCCAAATCTAATTTAATATGCACAAGTGAGCAGTTTTGTACATGCACATGAAGGAGCTGCGCTGAAGCCCCTTTGGAAACACCGTGCTCCAAGGTAGAGAAGATAAAGGTTATATTTTCATGTTGTTTTCCTCAGCTACATCTTCAGGAACTGAGAATCCATCTAGTTAAACATATAAGCCATCGCATTTTTCAGGCCATGTGTTCTGATGGAGATTTTCCAGGCGCAAATAAAGGGCCGTTCCGGCTGGCCCCAGTGGGGATGTGGCTGACACCCGGGCGCTGCCCGTGGTACAAAATAATTCAAATTTTAGTATTTGAAGTTATACCTCTTTACCAGTACCTTATTTCATGTATCTGTTGCTCAGAAAGCAGGCTTTCTACTGTATAGGTGGATAGTATGGCACAAGCTTGCGCTCACATCCAGGTAAGACAGGCACCGCCGGGGAGAAGAAAATGTTCTTGGCTCCATTTTACAGAGGAAGAACTGAGGCACAGAGTGAATGAATGCCTTATCTGAAAATACAGTAGAAGACTAGGGTAGAGCTGAAATTTGACCTTGATAATTTAAAAGCAATACATAAATCTTAACTGCACATCTGTATTTTCTCCTGCCTCTCTTGGGGTGTCAGAGTTGCTTTCTATTGTTTCACCACTGGCAGTTGCAAAGTCATCCTGAAGTACTCAGTTTGGTGCAGTGTAGTTTAACTTTTCTCTCTGATTTTACACTGAGCATCTCACACGGAGGTCCCTTAACATCTGGGCTTCCAGCTGGAAGACTTTCACCTCGCTCCCCCTCTCCCACGCTTGCTGCTGAACCTGAATTGTTTTTATGATGAGATGACAACAGCCATGTCCATTTACAGTTAATTTGTTCTGACTACCAAGACACAGACCAAAGGTTTAGGTTTCCCACACTGGAAATGCCCCTTGGTATCTTAAAATGTGCAATAATGTTCGGTTTCCTTGTAGCTAGCTTTTCTACTTAGAGCACAAGCGTAGGATTTCTTTTCAACAAGATATTTAGCATGTAACTCCCCTTTGTGTGCCCTTGTATTGAAAATCTCCCTAGATTAGGGAATATAGATGCCTACTCCTTCTAATCTTCCTCCTTCAGTTGAGCTTTTGCTTTGCCCACATGCTTAATGTTTTCCCAGTCTTTTAAATTTAAGAGTAAGAACAGGTTCCTGGATATTCCTTATTTGTCTTTGATTAAAACAGGACTGCATGAATAAAGAATCACATTTTATATTCTGAACGTGAGGGAAATCTGATAGTTCTTGAAAATTAAAACATGAAATTAAAATCAAATTTCAGTCTTTAATTAATCTGATAAACAGGAAACAACCGAGTTGATAAAGGGGAGCCGGATTGCTGCATGACATCAAGTTGCACAGCTGCTGTGCTCCTACAGTTCTATGCCTTTAGGTTGATCAAAGGAACCCTGTCCCCCACACCACCGGCATTGCGGGGTGAAACATCACCGTGCTAATGCAAATGTGAGTGGCTGCTTATTAGAATTTGAGTTTTAAAATCTGCTTAATTCCCTTTGTCTCTTCTTACAAGTACAGCCGCCGGTGCTGCGTTGCTTGCCAGGTGGTGAGCTGCTTTGCAGGTTCTCCCCTCTGAAGGCAGCTAAAAATATCGCCGAGCCTTGCAGGATCAAACCTGGAGATTTGCTAAGTTGTCAAAGCCAGCCAATGCTGCAGAGCACAGTGGCACTGAGTACACCTAAATCCTCAAAGCAGAAGTTGCCTCTGGAAGTTCACTGGAAGATGTAACAAAAATCCATAGTTTCTTGGGGTAACTCATGAAGCCGTGGATATTCACGCCGGCGTGGATGTGTTAGTGAGGTGTTGAGCACCTGTGTGCGTTGATCTAGGATACTTTATACGGCCTTTGCAAAAGCTGAGTGGCTCTTGCATTCCTCCCAGGTCGATCATGGTGGTGATTATTCTTGTTCAGATACTCTCAAAAGAATATGATTTCCAGGTGGAAGACCAAGAGGTGCTTTTGTCAGCCATTCTTATGCACCCTGGTACAGCAATGGGGTACTCCAAAGCAGGAGCCGGAGCACGAACACAGACTTTGGTCTTATCTGCAGTCCAGTGAGGAGTGGCACTAATTTCTTACCTTCAGGGCAGCCTTGGGACAAAAAGGATTTCCAATGAGAAAGGCCAAGCCACCGCTGATGTAAGACTGCCTAATTCTCTACATTTTGACATTTGCACACACAGATACCACTGTCAAAAACTGAAGCCATCGTACAAGTTGTTCTTCTCCGAGGTCAGAGTTGGCAATCTCAAATCTCAGGGAAGACGGGAGTTCACTATTCCGTAAAGAAAAGGCTCGCTGCCCAAACTTTCACACCCACTTTCAAAATAATTGTTCTTTCTGATGTGCAATATGCACGTTTCCCCTTTGCCTGCTTGGTTGCTGACCTGATCCTCGATGGCTGATTTTCCTGTCTGCATAGGTAGAAATGCACACCCATACCTTTATACGCAGTCATTATTGTTGTATTTTACTGTGTGCGTGGGGACACTGATTACTAACCCTTAACTGTTCCACGTGCTGATAGCTGTTTTGGGCAAGCTACTCCCACTGCGTTAATGTGTTCACTACCTCCCAACTAAGATTCATCCTTAAGGATTCAAATGACTTTATCCATCAGCTCCAGGAAGAAATAAGGTAGGATAAAATGGCCTTTTGTTGGATTATTACTCAGTATCTTGAGCAATTTGAGCGCTTTTCTCAGTGGAATTAGGTGAAGGAAAGTGGAAAGGAATTGGATGGCTGTATTTCTGTGGGAAAACACACAGTCCATTTTCTTTACATTATCTCCTCTGAGGTCATGAAAGGATGATGAAATAGGTCCTACGGGATGTGTTTGAAGTAATTATGTTCCCAGGTTATTTAGGGAGTAGGGTCTCCTTTTACTTACAGCTCTGCTATTTAGAATTAAATAAATAATTTGCTTTAATAGTTAGTCTCCAATCATGCTATGAATTACGTTTGCCGTGCATAATGAGAAAATTGCACTGTGCGATTTTAATGTGTACGTTAGCTTATTTATTGTTGGACTAGGTTTATGTTTAAAGAGATGGGTAATCATCTAAAAATGTGTTAAAATGATATTTGAATTTTTTTTGATGGCTTAGCAACTAAAACAAGACTCCAGCCCCCGTCTCCCTCTGATAAGTAGAGATGATCTGTAGTGGTTTGAGGGGGATGGGGATGGTATTGTTTGACTATTGATTATCTGCTCAGTTTAACCCTGCATGTTTTAGTATGGCTCAGTGCATGATGATAAAACTGAAGGGATAGGGAATAATATATAAACCCAGGTTTTAGTAATAGTGCCCAGTGTGGAGAGAAGTTAATGCACCAACAGGGCACTGAGGCAGTCTGAGCAGGGAAGCTGGGAGAGACTTAATTGCTTTCATGGGTGCAGCCCCTGCCGCACGCCAGCCAAGCCTGCCCTGGAACTGGCACTGGGGAAAGTGAGAGAAGGAAGGAGGGTGGAGAACAATAAAAAGAAAAAAAAAAAAAAAAAGAGAGGGTGGAAATCCACGAGGCAATGGAGGATGCTGTGCGCAGCGTCAGAGCTGCACTCGGTAAAGGATTGGGCTGAGAACACCAGACTAGAAGAACTGGGAATTCGTGTCACTTTAATATAGCTGTATTCATTTCCTTGGGCTGGTGATAATTCACTGCATGTGACATATTCGGTGGTGATAGGGCAAGTATCTTTGGGAGCTATGGCTGTGATGCTGCAGCCAGCTGCAGCTGTATATATTACAGCTGGGATAAGGCATTTCCCCGGGCTCGCCGGGCGGCTGGGGCGAGCCAGCTCGCACAGCTCTGTCCTCCCACCAGCCCGTGGCTCTTACGCACAGGATCAGCTCCCAGCAAGTCACCTTCCATCAGGCCCTAGCCAACACGTTAAGGGAAACCTTAAAGAATTAATATCTTAATTAGGAATTTTAATCAGTTCAGGAGGAAAGGAAATCCATTCCTTCCCTCCCAACCCTAGCATGATACTGAGAAAGGAGGGGTTTGGGTAGGTCTCAACCTCCAAAACTATGAAATCAGCAAAAGGCAAAAATATTAAGGAAGGAACCTTTTCCGCTACGTGTAGTTTCCCCCCATCATTGAGCACAGGCTGCCAGGCGGGGAGAAATCCCTCCTGCTGCCCCCTGTGCAGCCAGGGGAACATCTCCTTGGATCATTTCACATAAAAAGCTTTTAAAAAAAAAAAATATCCATGATTCCCTTTATTAAACCGCTTCTTACTGTGGACCACTCTAACTTGGGGAATATGGGCTGCTTTTCCTCTAAGCCTTTGGCTCCTGGGCTTGAGGGAGAGGGGTTTAGGTCTCCTTTCCTCCTCCTACAACAGCTGTACGGGCAGTAGTGCTGCAGCCTAGCTCACATCCTGGGTAGGTTTTATTTCCAAAAGGGAAGAAAGCATTACAGTTTAACATCCCCAGGAAAGAAATCAGAAGATGCAAATCTAATACGGAACCATGGTTTCGCTTTGAAAATCTCCCATCTCTCGTGTATTTGGATAAATGCAGACCTTGCGTGTGCACTACGAAGGGCTTTATTAGCCTAATGGAAATGGCTTATGATGTCTAGAAAGGTCTGAATCAGTGGGGCCAGCAGCAACCCAATAGGGCATCACAGAAATTTCTTTTAAGGCCTCACAGAACTCTGTGGAGAAGCTGATCTGTTCTCTGGGGTGGGGGCTCTGCCCATCCCATCCGATTTTGACACAAGGATATAATTTTCTGTGCAGCTCTGCGTTACAGGCTAAAAGCTGCTATTTTCTATCCACTGAACTGTTCTTTAAAATTTGTCACAGAGGTTAATAATTGTACCTCTGGGGATCTAAGGTAAGGGATGTGATTTTTCTGTCTCAATAGAGTCTGCTTAAATTCATGGATTTAGCTCTGCATTAGGATCAGCAGAGAATATTCCCAAGTGCATAATGAACAAAACCTGTCAATAGAGATCAATATAATTTTCAACTTATGAAAGACAACTATTTTGCCTTCATGTGCTTTGTACAGCTGTCACTCCCTGCTATGCACAGTGAATTTAGATCTTTTTTCATTTTACTAATTCTTTTTTTTTTTCTAGCATAGCAAAACAAAGCAAAAACTTGGTTATTTAACCATGGAAAGTCCAGCAAGAGCGTGTCGACTCTGAGATAGTGAACATTATGTTAAACTAGCGTGTGTAAGCAGGCGTAAGCGTCTCCATATGCTTGCTATGCTTCTATAGCTATGGCAAATGGAATAGAGAGAAAGAGGTGGTCATTTTCCAGGATACACTTAGTTTCACTGTTTTTCTCCTATAAAACTACTGGATTGTTAAATGACTCTGCCAGGGGTTTTTCCCCATCTAAACTGATTTAAGCTCACCTGCTGCAAGCTGGGACCTGATGCACCACGGTGCTCATCAGGTTCTGCTCGTCCTGGGGCTTAGCAAGGAGGAAAGATCAGGTGGGCATGGAGGTTTCCTTATCACAGAAGGTTTTACTCCTTCTGTGTTTACCAAAGCCTCTGTTTACCTGCGCGCAGATTGCATGTACCTGGAGTTGCATGTTTGCCCATACGGGCTCTGCAGGGGGGACCTGGACAGGCTGGATCCATGGGCTGAGGACAGTTCTATGAGGTTCAACAAGGCTCAGTGCAAGGTCCTGCACTTGGGTCACAACAGCCCCACGCAACGCTACAGGCTTGGGGAAGAGTGGCTGGAAAGCTGCCTGGCGGAAAAGGACCTGGGGGTGTTGGTCGACAGCCAGCTGAATATGAGCCAGCAGGGTGCCCAGGTGGCCAAGGCGGCCAACAGCATCCTGGCTTGTATCGGGAACAGTGTGGCCAGCAGGAGTTAGGGCAGTGATCGTCCCCTGTACTGGGCACTGGTGAGGCCGCACCTCGAATGCTGTGTTCGGTGTTGGGCCCCTCACTCCAAGAGAGACATTGAGGGGCTGGAGCGTGTCCAGAGAAGGGCAACGGAGCTGGGGAAGGGTCTGGAGCACAAGGCTGATGGGGAGCGGCTGAGGGACCTGGGGTTGTTCAGCCTGGAGAAAAGGAGGCTGAGGGGAGACCTCATCGCTCCCTACAACGCCCTGACAGGAGGGTGTAGGGAGGTGGGTGTTAGTCTCTTCTCCCAGGTAACAAGTGATGGGACGAGAGGCAATGGCCTCAAGTTGCGCCAGGAGAGGTTTAGACTGGATATTAGGAAAAATTTCTTCACTGTAAGGGTCACCAAGCACTGGAACAGGCTGCCCAGGGCAGTGGTGGAGTCGCCATCCCTGGAGGTATTTAAAAGATGTGTAGGTGTGGTGCTTAGGGACGTGGTGTAGTGGTGGACTTGGCCATGCTAGGTTAATGATTGGACTTGATGATCTTAAAGGTCTTTTCCAACCTAAGCGATTCTATGATTTTATACATGAAGACAAAATATTAATTTATTTTTCTCATCCTTAGAGCATTACTGATTTATTGCATTTGTGAAACATCTTAACATCGACTATCCGGGGCTGTGCTGACTGCTCAAGGTGAGAAGCTGTGGGGTGTCTGGTGGAGAGCTGTATGGCTGAGAATTTAGAAGGGCTGGGAAAAACAATATAACGGGGACAAGGAGGTCAGAGGCTTTCTTGGCAAACTTAGAATGAACTATTAAGACCACAACTAATTGCTAGGACTAATAGTAGGGTATTAAGGGGGCCTTGGCAATCTCTGCCTTTGAGCATATATTGTGATCAGGCTCCAAAAATGGGCTTCCATGGACTTATGGAAGCAGAGAGGCGATGGAGCAGAATTTCCTTGGGTGTGTTACGAACATGGAAATGTGCCACTGTCCTACTTCACATGCCTCTGAGCTGTCCAGTAGCCTGGAACAGGAGGAAAATTATTCCTGTGTCTGCCAAAATGGTGGAGGAGCGAAAGCAAAGGTCATGTACGCTAATGTCATGATCTGGCTCATTGAACATTTCTATTCATGTCTCCTGTAAGGGACCGAGGACATGAACTAAATACATTCTACTGATACAAGAGGTTTCAGCTTGTGTCTGGAAAGGTGACCCTTTGGATCCAGGGGCTTGGCTATGAAGAATTGTTTGTTGGTCCAGCATTATCTGTATTTTCAGTGCTGCAGATATGCAGGATGCTATGAATATAAATCTTCACTAAAAAGAAATAAGAAAAACAAGAGCAGCAGAACAGCAAACCTAGTAAAACCCAACTGTCAGTCTTAACACTAGAATGTGTATGTACAGTCTGTTCTTGTTTATTAAAACTATCTGAAATTTAGCATTTCTGTTCTGTGGCAGACTGACAATTCAAAATTCAATGAAAAATTAGAAATTGCAACTCCAGTTGAAAAAAATATTTTCATGTAACCAAAATATTTTTTGTCCATAAAGTTAAAATGTTTCATTTTTATTTTGGTGTTTTAGTAATACATATTTTTGTTTTACCTGGAATTCCAACTTATTGCTCTGAGACACACACTTTAAATAGTAGTCTGCTTGGAATAGGTAGTCTAATAACAACTTGTTTCATAATTTTTAATTGGTATTCTAATTAATTGCTTTTCTCATTGGTATTCTAATTAGATCAGCAATTGGTGCTTGGTTTTCATGTGTGATTGGTATTCAGAGTGTCCTTTGTAGCTGATACCTAATCCTGTTAGGGTAGAAGAGAGGGACTGTGGTTTCGGGTTTTGTTCCTGTTTAGCTGCTGTGGTTAACCAATGAAGAGAGCAGAAACAAAGTCCCAGGCTCTTTTTTTAAAATTTATTTTAACTTTATTTCTTCTTTTCGACTCTGCATTTGTTCTCACAGAATGATATTAGAAGAGGGACTATGCTTCAAATGGCACCTAGAAACCAGTAGCCTCTACCAAAAAGTTGCCCAGAGTGCGGTTTATTCACTTTTTGCTATCTAGCTCCAAGTCATTAAACCAAAATATAACTCCCCCCCCAATAATACTTGAATAACCCCTTGAATTCATTGCTGCTACTTTTTATTTGGTGCACAAAATTATATTCTATAAAATACCAGAAGCATCTCAGCGCTTTAAGGACAGAAAGTGTGCTTACTGAAATATTTTATTCCGTGCCTGGTTTCAAGCTTTTGTAATAAAATGAAACAGGACCTGGCTATAAAGTGAACCTTAATTCAAGCAGACACATTTCTCTCTCGAGGGGGACACGCTTTCCTGATTGCTATGCGTGTTGTTTTAGCCTTTAATACCGGGTTTTTGCTTCAGTGGTAGACATCCAACTTTGAGTGGAACGTGAGGGAAGTTCCCTCCTGGTGGATATCGTCCGGCCGTGGTGCACGGTCCCTGGCTTGTCTCATTCAGGGAAAAAATGCCTTTGAGGAGGAGACCTCTGAGGTAGTCTGTGGGAATGGCAGATGCCAGTGGAGCTGGAGAAGGTGCTGCGATGGTGCGGTGCCTAAAATCTTTGCCAAAGGCAACCTGCAGCACTTTTGTTTGTTTCGATGAATGTAATGAACTTTAAAATGCAAGTTTAGAAAGCGCTTATCATAGAAGTAGCATTTTCTTACCTGTTTCTGCAACAGATATTGATGAATTCCAACAGAGTGGATACAGATGACAGACAAATTCTTTATGTTGCAACTGCAGGGGCAGATTTTGGTCAGGATTACATCTGTGTAACCCCATTAGTGCCCTGCTGATGTCAGTGAGGGGGGGAGTTCACCTGCAGCGTCTCTCTCACTGGGAATGAGCTGAATGCCAAGAATAACTACGCTGTATTTTTGATTAAATACGCTGTATTTTTGAATTCCAGGTTGAGGTTACGGGCTGCTCAGGTTGCAGGTTTTTCATAAGGACTTGCCATGCAATTCCTGAAAGACAGTAAATATGCGATAGCACGCAGTGTTTTCTTTAGAGCAATGCCTCAGACTTGCAGTACCCTTTTAGAGGTGGTGTTTCGCATCTTCCTTTTTCTCACACTGGAGTCAGTAAAGAATTGTAAACTTCCCCAACTGTGTGAAATACAGCACATAAAAATGTGTGTGTTTATGAATTTTTATGGATTTGTGAAAAACCGGTCAGAGATGAAAATGGTATTTATTCTTCTGCAAAGCAGCCCTATGTGATGGAGCCAGGAGATCCTGTGACCATTAGTAGTGTCGGCATACCCACATCGCAAACGTACAGAGTTGCTAAGCAACATCCAGAAATGCATTCATGTCTTGGCACATGGGCATCGATCCTGCAGAATTTTTCCTGTGTACCCAAGCAGTTCAATTAGATTCCACCAGTCTATCCATGTAATGCCAGACATCAACCCGTTTGCAGAAGCAGGGCCCTATCTTCTGGGCTAACCGGCGCTTCAGGGATAGGTGATGGGTGTTGCAGCCCATGTCCCCCGAGATGTTGTCCGGCTGTCCCCATGGTGCTCCTAAGGCACAGTTGCCCTCATTCTCCCTAAAATCCTGTCGTCAACGAATGCTGTTAAGTGGCTCATTGGTTTTTGGTGTCCTCAGCTTGAGGGTAAAACGAGGGGTGCAGAAGTAGAGGAAACCCAATTACATTTCAGTGATAAGTTCAGAGGTTCCCAACATAATCAGTTTGTCCTCTGTGATCTTTGGCTGAAAATTACTGACTAAATGTCAGTCTGTATCATCCTCTGCAGATCTTTGCAAATGCATGAATGTTACTCTTTAATCAGTTGCTTATTCTGAACTCCATTATAAGTTTCTATTTTTAAGGCTATTGAAATCAAACTAGATTAGCTAAAATTTAGACTACTGAGACAACTAAAAGAACATTTTATTATCAGTTATTACTGTAGCACTGAGCTTTTAAGATTCAATTATTGTTTTACTTTGCTGCTGACAGCTCCTACACCCTTCACCCATTCTCATTGAACTTCTCACCAGCCCCTTTTGGTTTCCTTGTCTGCCATGTATTAGTTCATAAATACTGAGAAGAGCAGCTTTCTTTCAGCAGATAGACAATAGGTGGAAGGAAACCCTTGGGAATCTATCAAGTTAAAACCACAGACATGTAAGTGAATTATTAGCATTTTGAGTACATACTTGGAAGGATAGACATTGGCACATTAACAATTTATTAATTAATGCAGGCAAAGAATATAGGTTGGAAAGGACTTCTGTGAAAATCCTAAGCTTGATTTACTACATTTTCTACCTAGCTCTTGGTCAAATCTCATATAGCAGCCATGAAACCAAAACTCCTGGTAGAGTCAATAACATATCTATGTCTACATCAAGCACAGGATCATGCCTTTAGCGCAGCAGCCCCGCACCTGAATGTTGTTACTGACTTGCCTGGGGCTCCCTGACCTTCCCTGAAGCTCTGCACTGTGAAGGATAAATAGCTGGGTATATTTAAACCAACTGAAAGAGACGAAATTCATAATATAGTTTGTTCCACATTCTGCCTAGTTTGTTTGGCAATAATCAGGGTTACAAAAGTTTTATACCAGCTATTCTGGTAACCGTACTTTTTACGTAAGTAAGGAACAAAGAGATCAAGGTCCAGAGGGTATTCAAATCTGCTTGACCTCATCCCTTAACTGTGCCAGGATTCACGCTGGGCTGCAGCAAGTACAAGAAAGGGAAGCACAGCCGATGATAACTATCACAGAAAATTCTCCAGGAGCTCCTGGTAGCCAATTCATCATAATGGGTGAGTTTCACCCCGGTACTGAGTGTCACTACAAGCCCTATTCATCATTTATGTCCCAAAACGCTGTATTTGGAGGAGGTAAGTGGTGCGTAGGCATTTTGCTGCCTTGCTGCTCAGGGTGAATTTTGACCTACATGCTCAGACTTACTCTAAGTGAGCAGAGTAGAAAGTGAATGTATCTAGCCCTGAGAAAGAAGCTCTCCTTCTCATGATAAGAGTTTCAGAGGTGACAGTTCAAAATGATGAACGGTGCGTACTGCAAACAACTGAAGATTAATTAAAAAGAGAGAGTTAACATTCTGCACTATTTCATAATGCTGACATTCTCCTTGAAATATATACAACATCTGCGTGCTGAAGTTCAGCCAGACGCAAGACATCAATAAATACTCTGCTTTGAAAAATGTAACTTCTTGATAAATATTGCATTAAAGGAGATGATGCCAGTGTCTGCTCGGTGCCTGTTGGGTAGCCTGGCAAGACAATATTGAAATTATGTGCTGCACTCTCTGCATGTGTTGCATCAATTAGGGCTCAATCCATCTCCTGCTGAAGTCACCGTTTTGTTATTACAGTGGCTGGAGTACCCTTTGCTTTATTCCGTCTCCTTCTGTACGGTTCCAATTCTGAAAGGAGCCCAGAACAGCCTTCTAGAAAAGAACGCTTTCTTGCCAATTCTGCAAGCGTTATTTCCATCAATATCAAACTAATTAAAACCTTGGTGATCAATAGTCTAGCCTTTGTATTAGTTTCTCTTATCTATTTAAACAAGCTTGCTCTGACTTTTCCTTTTCCCCAAGAGGTCTTAATTAAAGATTAACTAATCACCTGGAATTGAAGAAGAGTAACTGAGCCAAAGTAAAAATATGAACTCGCAGAAACCCTAATGCAGGTTTGGGAAAATTATTGGGGTGTTGGGCGTTTTTTTGACCACTTACAAAACAGCTCTTCTTCATCTCATCTTCATGGTGCCCTGTAGAGAGAGAAGCTCGTCGGTGCTGCGAGAGAGGCCACTCCTGTGTGTTTCTTCTGATGCAAATAATGGCATCGAGAGTGCTTTGGCTACCAGTATTCATACCAGGAAAATACTTCGCTGTTTATTTCAGTGAATTGGGTCTCTGAATGTAGGAAGTGATTTGTTTTGATTTAACAGGGTTGTCTAAAATGTAACAAATTCAAGTGTATCCATAGCGCCTGTCAGAATTACGCAGCCACAGGAAAAAGAATCAAAAACAGTGAGTTGAGTGTGGGAAGAGAGCAAAGATGGGGAGATTGTGAGAGGAGAGCTGCAGGCGTAGATGGCAGATTATGAGAGAAGTGTGTCCTGACAAGGGACTGCTAAATTACCGTTAGTGTTAATTAGCGAATAGGAAACATGAATGCTTGTTTTTGCTGAAGTTTCTTAGCCTGACTCTAAGCAACACTTCCAAAGGAAGCAACACTTCTAAAGGTTTTTGAAAACTAGAAAAAACTCTCTGTATCTGTTGGACAACCTCAAGGCAAAGGCCAATGCTTCAAAACTGCCAACCAATAAAAGCTATTTGGGATTTGAACCTAATTCCAAATTTTTCCCATAGTCTTGGTGGTGTCTCATGCCGCACAGATACGAGAGGTTGAAGCTGTAATGAGCATGAAGAAGAGTCTTCCCGAGGCTGGAAGCTGTTCTCTCGGAGCCATGCAAGGTCTTGGTGGTTTCCCAAACCCTGACTTAGACCTTGAACTTATGGAGACCTCTGCCCTGCAGAACAGCCACCACCTTTATAAAGGGGTGCACAGCCATCCCCAGCTGAGGCCAGTGCAGGCAGGAGATGGGCCAAATCTACATCTCGGTTTCACCTCGCCCCAGCGTGAAGAGCTGATCTATGCAAAAGCTCTTATTTATCCCTTTATTTGAAGAATCAGATCACTTGGCAGTTGATAACATTTCTCTCTTCAGCTACACAGATACAGTGCCAAAAGTGAAGCTTCTCCTCCTCCTGCTCCTTTTTTAACCTGTTTTTTCTTTTACTTCTTTGGCTGAAAGCAGCAAATGGATAAATGTGTTGACAAGCAGTAGCTCAGCAGAGAACAAAAGTGGGAAAGAACAGCTTGAAAGAGGTAATCTTCTCCTGCGTGAGAAGCAAATGCACATGGGAGTGAGAGATGAGCAGGTAATAAAGGTACTTTTGCCTTTAATGCATCCAGCTCCTGGTATGCAAGCAGAAATAGAATGAGAGAGAAGCTATTTGTTACCCGGACAGAACAAACGTCTGGCAGCGTGGGCTACATACATGCATACCCGCCATGGACTTACTGCTTTCTCTGTATCAAGCCCATTCAGACTTATCAACAACAAGAGATAGATGGAAGTCTTGGGTTTTTTTCCTTTTTTTAGTAGGTATATGCAACTGAAAAAATTGCAGTAAAACTTGCAGCAATAAAGCAGAGAGAAGATGCAGACACTCGACGGAGTGACTCCATGAGGAAATAATGGGAGGGATCACACCACCGAGTGGGATTTTCCACCCACACTATTTTTGTTGTTTTTCTCATAATTGGTAGTTTTTGTTCTTTGAGACGGACCTTTGGGATATACAGATTGCATTCATCCACCATCATCATCCATAGCTTCTCTGCTATCTGCTCCTTCTCTTTCACCCTCCTTCCCTCTCCACTTCTCCTTCACCCTTAGGAAAAAGAGGTAGAAATTGTGTTTTACACAGATTTCTGCTTCAGTTTGTGCTGAGGTTGTGTCCTGCGTAGACTAGAACATGGTTCCAGTTATGGTTGTGGGTGCAAGTAGAAATGAATACTAGTAGCCAAGCAACCCCAAAATCTCTGGGGGAAATACCAGGTGGAATATCAACATTAAAATAAAAATTCATGTTAGATGTCTCTGCCCACTGTGGGTTGTGCCAACACACAAGCCAAACGTATTTGGAAGTGGCAAGGTCTAGGTCTAGTCCTGTATACCTCTGCGTGGTCTCTAAATCCAAATGCTTTTCTCATCCATACCTGTCTGGCTGTGATTAGACACGTTTCTCTTATTCAGAGTAGACAAATGGTAGGATTTTTTTTTTTTTCCTGTTGAATCACATTTATGAAAACTCATGCTTGCTTTCTAGCTAACTGGGCCACGGTTAATAGTGCTTGTTTGGACTCGGAACAGAAGGATATTCAGCTTGAACCCCTCTCAAACGGGAAGTTAACTTGCAAAAAAAGAAAGCTCAGCTGAGCAGTGTTTCCTAGACCCAGGGATTATAGACCCAAGATGGTCTGTTCCCGGCACTAACTGACCTTGTCACCCATTGTACCTCCATGCCAATTAAATGTTCTGCAGCTTTCTGGGCTGGCAGGTAAGAAAACCATTCTCACACATTACTGTTTTCTCCTCTATTTCATTTTGTTTCTGAAGAGATTAAATTTTCTTCTCTAATATTTCCAGTTTCCATTGGAAAGAAATGTCTCCCTCAGACAACCTATAAACATAAATAACAATGCACAGAGACTGGAAATATATATAGAAATTCTAAGATGTACATGCAGAATATGTAACAAAAGAGATTTTAAAAAAACCCATAAAACATAGTGTAATCTCACTATTGATTTAGAATTATGCCACTCCTTTTCCAAAGCCCACCAGGCAAAATTTACATTTACAAATCTAATAAATGTCCATGCAAATGTGTAATTGCTTATAGACTTACCCGTTTTGTGCCTGCAGCTTCCTTTCCATAGCACAAAAGTAGCAGATGGGTGTAATGGGTGCTCTCCGTTGGCATTGAGCTGTTGTGAAAAACAAGTCGACCAAGATTTTGCCGTTAATAAGACTCAATACACGGTTGCTTAAGACTGTGATTCAGACTAGATTTGGATAAACAGTTTGTGCTGTTATGGGTACATATTTCCAAAGAGTTTTAGCTGTCCTTCTGAAAAGGTGAAGAGTAGTCTGAAGGTGGCCAGGGGAGAAGAAAGCTGCGTCTCAGCCGGTAGCAGAGCAGATGGACACCTGTGTTGTTTCTGTCTCCTCTTTGTTCAGGTCTTCGTTATCTCTTGAAGGGTTGTGCTACAGGGGAGAGCCCGGTCTACAGCCTGCGTGTGAATGATTAACTCCACATGATTTTGAGGGGAATTCAGCCGTCTAAAAGTTTTCTGAAGGTTTAGGTATCTCTGACCCTTGCACCAAATGGAAGTGTGACCTAGGAGGTCAGAGTGGATGAAGCCAGGCATTCAGCTTGTCCCACTATGATTTTCTCACACTCACCCTATTTTGGAAAAAGCCTGCAGAGCGTCTTGTTCAGAAGGCCCTTGCAAAGCTTATGTGCTCTTTAAGCCTTCAAAATAGCACATAAGTAGAACTTAAATAGTTAACAGACGTTGGCCCAAGGGGGAATGTCACACCAGTAGCATTCAAATCTCCCTACCTTCCTGGCTGGGCCTTTAGCTTTTATTCTGCTTAATAGCATTGGTGAAAAGCCAAAGATATGATAAAAAATCGAACTGGGTACAGAATCAGCAAAACCTCACAGTAATGGATATAAGACTTCTTTTCCCCGCTCCAGACCTTGCACATAAAAGAAACATCAGCAGTTTGCCTATGCTGAGGACCAGAACCGAGCAGTGTGCCTGAAGAGGTAGATGAGCTATTGCTTCCGCACTATTACAATATTGATACGGGTTGTCACAGTGAGAATTATTTATTTGAGGAGATTGAAATGAAAAAAAAAAAAGTGTGTAGCAAACTGATTTTTTTTTTTTTTTAATGTTTAGTAGGATGGTGGACTTAAGCCCTTAGTAATTTGCAGTGGCTTAAATCTTTTCCCTACTACACAGCAAAGCAAAGCTCTTGGCTATGTATAAAATTTGACAGCTGCTCTCGAGCCCATATACATTGACAGCAGATCTGTCTGTTACAGGTAGCTTCTCTGTTAGGAACTGATACACATCTTAAACTGATAGGGAGAGGTTAAACCAGCAAATTTTGTAGAAAGGATTTAACGAATATCTTGAATGAAATCTGGAAATAATAAAAAAGTATTTATAAGCTTAAACAGGATCGTGTGAAAAGGTGATAAATATTGTGCAGTTCCTGCTAGATTGAGGGGTGTTTTTGTGCTGGCTTAGAAAGAGATAGTATTCATCTTTATTTGTGCTACAGCTTTGATAGAATGGGCTTAAAAGGTAAGATATGTATGAGCTGTACTCAGTCTCCAGTAGCAATGACAGTTTGATTTTATCACTGCCAAATGCAATATGCAGCCTTGTGTTCAGTAACCCTCCAGAAATCGAGATGCATTTTAAATGCAGGTGTAAAGGATTTTTTATTTTTTTTTTATTTTTAATTTTCCTAAGAAGCCGTAAAGAGTCTGGTAAATGCTGTGCCTTTTACAGAACTTGATCATTACCTGGTGGTGCAGCTGCAGGCGGGATTTGTGTTTCTCTCTCTGTATGACTTTGGGAGATGCAGAAATGTGGCTTCTAGTCAGTGGGCTATGGTAGCTAAAATCTAACTTAGTGGAGCATGTATCCTTGGATTACTGTTGTACAGCCTTTTGGTTATATCAGAACAGCTGGCATACAGATAATAGTCACTGTCATGCGTTTGAATGGGGTTACTGAATTGGTGCAAGCTACTGTAAATTGAAGTGAGCACAGTTTTTCAGAGATCCTAAGAGGGAAGGGAATAGCTAGGCTGAATCTTCTTGCTGTACGAACGCGTGCACGTACCTTTTGGGAGGAAATAAATATGTTCCCATCCAGTTCCCCTAAAACTAAAATCTTCGTCTTGCCAGCTTTGAAATAGGTAAAGGGACCGTGTGCTCCTGAGACAGAGACGTTAGCAATTGCCAAGAGAACTGCTCTGAGATAAAGCACGTGGCTGTTTTTGAAACCTAACGGTGGAAATGAAGCAATTTGGATTCTATTCTTGACTCTGGCCCAAACATTCAATTATAGAAAAGTTATTGGAAACCCAGTAAAATTTCCTTTATTTCGGTTTCATGATACATAAAATGGGAATAAGTGCACAGGTTCTTTGATACTATGTTAAATATTAAGTGACAACCTTATCATAGTTAGTCATTGATATTTGTGAATCATGTGGAAATCTTTGAATACGTAGCGGTGTTTTTGCTAGGTAATGCTGATGTTGTAAAGCCTAAGTAAATGAAGAAATAAATAAAAGGAAATAACAGCTTTGTAAGATGTTGCTGATATTTGCTTCCCATAGATATTTTAGGTAGTACAGCTCAGAGTTTGGATTTCTGGGAGTAAATACAGCCTAGCTCTGCAGCTCCTCATTTGTGTGGGTATTTTTTGGGAAACAAACAAGATTTTGAATATACCCTGATAAAAATGGAAACTACTGTATCACAAATATTTCCAGCAAGACAACCACCATATGTAAGTGCATATATACATAATCTTGCAAAAGGAAATCATTATCAAACCCCCATTGTTTTAATGAATTATGAATGGCAGCAGGTGGTGTAATATTTTACATATTGCAGTAACATGAGAAAATTATGTTTCACAACTTTTGCTACCAGGAAAGTACGTTACATGCTTGAGTGAGTGGGGTGTTTTCTTTAGGAAAGGCCACATATGGGGTAGGTAGTCCATGCAGGAGTGTCTGTTGAACTATCATTATATGCCTTTAGAGTAGAGTGTGGTTTAGGCAGAGAAACGTATTTAGTGTCAAGGAAAATCCTGTTTAAACTGGTTATGGTTAAATACTACTGAAATGGGTAGAAAGAACTTGAATTGAAGGAGCCTGTAGAGATCACTTGCTGTCAGCTTTAGAGAGACATGCTTTCTGGCGATCCGGTTAAACAGAGTCAAAAAATTTGTCTTTAATGAGTATGATTGCTCTTGGTGAATCTTCCTTCAAAAAAATTGCAACCTTTTCCCCCAGCCTTTTTGGCCTTTTCATTCCCTCACATCTTGGGGTGATGTTGATGGTGAATCCATAGAGTTTGCCTTTTTCCCTCTCCCTTCTGGGTGATTGTGTATGGTGAACGTAAGATCACAATCCCCGTAGCTGACTCCACGCCCGGCTTCCTCTGCTCTCCTTCACCTCACTTCTAGTTTTTACTCTTTTTGGGGAATCTCATTTGCAAAAATATGCTTTTCTTATGAAACATTATTTGTAGGCCTGCTATTAAACTCTCACTGCATTTATATTTTTTGACAGTGTGCACCAAATTGCTCATAATTCCATTATGCTCTGTATATCACCGAGTTGTGAGAGTAATTCTGGCATATGCTAATGCCCCTTGGTTTACACACATAAAATGCTTTTCTGGTAACAAAGTAGTGAGTATGTTTTATAATGGGATATATATCATTATAAATGGAACACTGGTTTTACAAAATATTTTAAGAGGAAGGTAAATTAGATCATGAAAAGTGCATAAGAGCTATAAATTATACAGTAGCCTAAAGAATTATTATAAAGAGATTTGATTGTGGCCTGATCCCATGAAACCTTTAACTGTGGCCATTAAAATAAACCATATCAACTGCTCACAGCCACAGAAGATTTATAACATCCCATGGAATGGTCACCTGAAACTTCAAAATTGCGTACTGCAGGAAAATAATGGTCACCCCTAATTCTTGATGCAGATGTTTTTAATGAGTGATATTAAATGGGAAATGGTGCTAGTTGAAACTGGAGCTTTTATAGTTCTCTCTCTTGACATTCAAAATATTTTTCCCTTAAGAGGTGCCTAGAATTTTTAGATAGGAAAAGCTTAAAATTTGGCTTGTGAAAGATGCTTGGGGGTGACACACTGAAGTACCATGAGATGGAGCAGTATTTGAAACCATCACTGTCATTGAAGTTCTTCCTTGGGTATTGCGAAAAAAACTTCTGTTTTCCTCCTGTCTAAACCAGGCATCTCTTCATCTTTCTCTCTCTTTTATTTTCCTCCCCCCCTCTTTACGTATTCTTTCTTTGTCACATTGTCATCACATTGTCTTTGGCCTTCTTCAAGCTTATGCAGCCAAACCCTTCTCTCAGGAGGATTTCCTTCAGAGTCCATTCATGGACCTCCCTGAAAACTTCTCAGTTAGGTGTCACATCACAGCAGCAGGACAGGAATTGTCTTTAAATGAAATTCTTGGAGAATGAGCAGCACTTTCGTGCCCTGCTCCCTGCTGGAATGGGACAGCAGGCCAGTCTCCCAAGCCCCACCAAGAGGTCTAAGTCCCCAGTGAGTGAGTTGGGGCCATGCAGGAGGGACTTGGGGGACTCGTCAAGGTGCGGTTCTGTGGTATTACAAACTTGCTTAATTTTTATGCTGATGAGAGATGAAATCGCAGATTATAGTTAATGATTAGCTCTGCCGTGGAAATGTCCATCAGGAAATCTGAAGAAGAAAGTGCATTTATTTAATTTGTGAGCTGTAGTAGTTTTGAATCATGGCTTTAAGACCTGAAAAACCCTTTGCTGCTTCAGATGAACGTAGTGATCGAGTCCACGTTAGTGCTCTGGTGTCTGGGCTGAAATTTGGAGTAACTTCTCTAGATAGCACAGCAAAGAAGCGCTGGTTATGAAAAAGCAGAGGAAGGGACAAAATGAAGTATCTTTGAAAGAAATGAAATTAGATAATGATTAGGCATTAACCAGGTCATTAATTTCTGGGCTATTTTAGGGAAGGAGAAACCCTGCAGAAATGTGTGGAGGAGTTGTGCTTCTCCCCACAGCCCAGATCTCTCTGAGATTCCCAAATTCTCTTGTCCCTATTCCCCAACCTGGGATCAGCAGTCACCCTCCCTCCGGGTGGGTCAGGCTACCCGTGTGTCTCTGTGTGTCTGAGAAGTTGAATCCTTAAGTTCCTGTAAGTTTCCATTAGTCACTAAAAATTGCCACTTTTGTAACTACGCTATGTGGCTTTTTGTCAATGTAGAGTAGTTTTAATGTTGCTTCTTGATCATCATCACAGCAGTAGATAAGATTATTTTTTTAAAGATGCGTGTAATTTCAGTATAGCTGAATTAGTGCAGAAATGGATCACAAATGAGCAGGCTTTGCAAGGCAGAGATCCAGCAGCCAGCTGGGCTCATCAGGGGCACGTTCTCACCAGCATCCGAAGAGGGTCAACAATTTGGGCATCCTGCTGAGAGACCGTGTGGCCGAGGACTCTGAGCACCTCAAATGGCACTCAGTGACTCCAGAACATGTCTGCAGACCCTCCCTCCAAGCAGGCTAATTCTCACGTCCCGGTGAGAAGTGTTGGGTACCACTATACGAGCTGCAGGAGACTCTAAATGTTACCTTTGGAAGCAGCTTCTCATCAGTGTGCCTGCATTTAACTGCGGGGCTCTGCCATTTTAGACCCAACAGCCTGAAAGCTCTGTCATCTCAATGAGAGAAACACTTCTGTTTATTTCTGTTATTATATTTCTTTCTTTTTTTTTTTTTTTCCTCCTAGGTACCTGTAGTAAAATCCCATTAATTTCAATGACATTGTTTATAGTGCTACAAAATAGGAATGAGGGAAAATCTGGCTTCATAGGTGGACACTGTACTTACCCGTCTTCCTTTGACCCTCAGCCTTCAGAAATCTATGGAGAGAATGATCAAAAATTAATGCTACTGCCCATCTGCAGCTGTTCTTGGTGCATTAGTGTCAACAAGAAAGCAGTCCTGTGCCCTTATAAAAAAAAAATGTTTTCTGCATATTATATACCCTATGACAGTCTGCACAAACTTTCATTTGAATGTGTTTTGTTGTTTGTGCTATGTGACAGTATTGCCAGCTCTAGGGGTTTTATCATTAGTCTCCTGACAGGTTTTTTGGTTTTGGGGTTTTTTTTAATTTCTTCTGACAACAGTGCTATGCGGCTTTTGGCAGTTTAGCCTAGTTTGATGCTAGTTGATAATAATTATACTAGTAGTTAACCATAGTTTATAGGATGGCTATAATTTGTCTGTAATTATAGCTGGAATGATAGAAATACATCTCCATTTTTAAAGGAAAGTAAAGTTCTAACCTTCATGGTACTGGGGAAAAGAGCTTGAGAATGTTGTTTTCAAAAGATTAAAAGCTGGAGGGCTAAAATTAAGCCTTCCATTATATTAAAGCCTAATCTAAATCCTTTTTTATGTTTTGGGGATCTGGCCTGTGATTTTTGTGTGTCTGGGGCTGACAGTATCAATTACATTACAGCAACCCATTAAGCCAGTGGCCTTTGGGCATTGACCTTTTCATCTGTAATGTTAAAGGAATTTATGCAGGCAGAGTTTGAGATGAGTATATTTGTTTACTTTCTCATTTTTCACAAGTTGGCACTAACAGAAATCGTTTGTAGTTTCTGGGTACTTTGCCTTGTGCTGATGGCACGCCGTGGTTTCAACAAGCCCTTCTCTAACGTCCGTTTGCTGCTTTGCAGTGCCACCATGCAGCACGCAGTAACTCCGGAGTCTATATTTCACTCTAGAAACAAACTTAGTACGGATAAGGTGCCCACCAGGGAGTTGGAAAACGTTTCTGTAGCGATAAAGCAGGAGTAGTGTCAGTGCCATCCATGCAAACACAATCCCACCATCTCACCAGCACAGAGGCTTCTACAAGACAAGGATGAGAAAACAATTCAGTGTCATGTTTGCAATGCTGCAAGGTGGTGTTTTTGCCATGCATCATCGCTAAACGAAGTCCCTTAAAAGGTGGAAAGAGGCTGGTGAATCGCTTCCTAAAGGTTATAATCAGGTTTTGCAGAATTAGGCTTTGTCCTTGTAATTTGTGCCCAGCTGTCTCAGCTGCGGTGATGCAGTACGTTATCTGGTGGATGGGGTGAAGGGAGAGCTTCTGCATCAGCTCTGGCGATGACTTAGCCCTTGGTTTTGTAAGTCTGTAAAGTGTCCTGAAGCCTGTGGAAGCTGCTGGGTAATCATAAATGGTAATAACGTGAGGCAACAAAAGAGATTAATGCTTTCAGTGATTCTTTTTTGTGAATTGTATGAAACTGTCTGAACAAAATAAGGAAAAAAATCCTTTTTCTTTTTTTGTGTGTGTGTGTGTGTGTGTGCCTGTCATCCTGAACCCTTATAATCCAGAAATATATCCTGGAAGATTTTAAGCTTTACCCTTGGGTAGATTTAACTCTTTGCTTCAACCAGCGTGTCCTCTTGTATTTTCAGATTGCTTATTTGATATTTATCCTATTTGAACTGGAAAACATGTTCCTTTTGTGGGTAATTTGTTTTAGCCAATCCACATGACTAGAAAATGAGCTCAAATGCCTCAGAGGAGCCAATTCTTCCTAATGTGTATATTGGATGTCACGTATTTCTTCTTTACTCTTTGGACATTTACCATCCAGTCTTACATAGGGCAATGCCGTAAGTAGAAAAATGCTTATAAATGTACCATTAAGCAGAAGAAAAGCCTCCAGCTAGTTTTAGTGGTGATTTAATTAATTATGAACAGCACAAATAATTCGTGCATTGAGTCATTCTTCTTACATAGCAATTATGTGTATTATGAGTCTTTATCCCTGTTTTCTGCATATGGGCAGACAAATATCTGTATAATTTAACATTAATTATGTATGTATGAACCCTTAGTATATTCATAAGTATACATCAGCTAATTAGAGCTGTAGATGGAGTCCAGATACCCTTTGCTCCTTTTCTATCAGAACTGCCCTTTGGCTCGTGTCTCCCTCCCAACAGCAATGTGGAAGGTTGAAGCCAGACCAGCCCCCAGCTTCCCTCTCCCCAGAACGGAGCATCATCACCATCAGATTTTCAGCAGCCTGCCCTTCCTTCATCACTGTCTCTGCCTTGCCATGTCCTCCGAACACCTTGATACTCATTTCTTTGAAGCCCTGGCAATCCCGTGATGTGCAATCTGGCCATGTATGACCACATGATACATTCATGGGGTTCTTAATTATTTTTTTTCTTCCTCCAGGTGATGAATATATCTTTGTTTAGAAGCTCAGGGGACAGATATGTGACCATAGGGTTAACTGGTAACCAAGTTAAGTCTAGCTCAGCACATGTCCAACCAGCAAGCCCACCTAGCTCCTGACATCCTACCCTAACCCCAAATCTAACCCTACTCCAGAAATTCCTGTAGATATCAGAACAGGCCATGAAATCCCTAATTTCCCTAATGCAACCAGTGCAGAGACACCGGCCGGCCCCGACCTAACTTCAGCAGCTGGCTAAGTAGTCCAGGACGATGCGATACATCTTTATAAACTTACCTGTCCGGTAATTCCAGAGAAATCGCAGTTGCTCTTTCAAGCGCTGGTGGTGGAGGAGAAGCTGAGGAAGGCTGGAGTTGGGGAGTATGACATGAGCCACTCCTGACACGTGTCAAATCTAATTTTCTCCAACTGGTCATCCAGTATCTGTGGAGTAGGTCACATAACTGGAGGGAAAATGAATTATCTGGTTTCTGAGCTCTGAGGGAGGCAGCAGCTCAACCATGACATCAAGATTGCTTTTCAGCCACCTTCAAAAAATCATGTAGGAAAAGGCCCAAGGTAAAATACCAGAGCAGAGAGATAGTCTGGCACATCTGAAGGAGAAGACAGACTTGTATCCTGGAAGGTGTAACTTAACCTCCCTTGATCTCCTCTAGCAAGGGAGAGGGAGCAGCTTGAATTGCAATGGGAGGACAGGAGAAAGGTCACCTACACCTGCAAGAGTTTGGCAGCTCTTGACTTACCCTCGCCACGGCCTTAGCCAGATTTTTACAAGCCAGGGAGCAAAACTGGTACTGTGATAGAAAATGAGTGGAGCCATTTGCAGCTTTGGTGAGGGGATGGTGTCTCTGCAGGTGTTTTTGGTGTGTTCGTTGGGCTTTCAGTGATGCGACCATGTCGCTGAGTGAACACATTGCACGCTTTTTACGACAAACATGCATGAGGGTATTAGAGACCCAGCCAGCCTGGGTCTTTCTGACCCAGGTACCCTAGACAAGAGGCAGCTCCAGACTGTCAGATGGCTTTGGGGAGCTCGTTAAACAGACTGAGGCTTTTGGGTGTTTCATTTCCTCACACATGAACTGGACTTGAGCAAAACTTCCAGTGAATTTGAGATCTTTGGTGAACTTCTCAGCTTCAGCCCTCATGTTGGTATCTGCCTCCTGAACAAACAAAATGCTTATGATAAAGAAAATAAGGCTACCATGTGAGTTGGGGGCTGCTTTCCTCCTTGTGCACCTTCCAGCTCTGAGACTGTAACATCAGAGCCGATGTCAAGTAGGAGCTCTCAATAGCAGCTTGTTAGAAAGGATTTGGGGCAGGACTCTGCCTCTGTGCCTTCGTTTCTAGAACACTCTCTGTCTTTTAGACTTTTACCTGCTTATAGTTGTTTCTAAATTCTTAAAGATTACTCTGAAAAGAAAATCATTGAGGAAAGGGGTAATTGAAATTTCCCAGAGGGAATGCTTTAAGGTGGCAATGACTCAATGGTTGGCCAACACCGCTACGAGGCTTCCCATCCCGTTGTCAAAGCTGGTTAACTAAAAGGCTTTCTCTCATCGTGGACTGTCAGGCTGAATTTGTCTTATAGCATGAGGGTGAATCAATGAACTGATTAGCAATTGTTGAGTTGTGTATTTTTGGAATTAGCACTGGTATGATTTCCACGGCTTGCTTTGTGTCTTTGAATGTAAAGGATCATGATCAGGCCAAGTATAAATAGGAATAGCTCTTGTAATTTCAATGGCTGGATTTGTCCCAGGGGAGTTTTTGGCCCACTGTGCGGCAGACGAGATGTTGGAGTAGAAGGCTTTGAAAGAAAGTAAATCAATTGCCCTTCCTTCCTGTATTCCTTTCCCTTTTCTCTTTTAATATTATTGACAAAGTGACCAAAATGGTATCTGGGCATATCTGAAAAATCAATGAAAAAGTAAATCTTAAAAAAAAAAAATCAATTGTCCTGCAGTGTGAATTTAAATGTGACCTGTTTTTGCTGTACTGTGTATATACTACATAAAGTACCTGGCTGTCAAGAGATATATTTTGCTTTATTTCTTTCAGTCAGATTTTTGTAGGAGCTAATTTCTTAAGAGAGGAAGAGGCTGTTAATTTTAGTTTTTCCAGCAAAGGTCCCAGATCCAAGCTCCCTACGTCAGAACTCTTCTGAACTTTTGAGTCCTCTGAGGACTTCAAAGAGCTTCCTAATTGCTTTCAGTTAGGTAATGGTTTAACCAGCTTTATTTAGATTTCCTTCCTGTCTGTTTTTCCCGAGCTTTGTTCTCCTTTTTGACTGCATCTCTCAGACCTCTGTACAGTATCTTTTACTCATAAAGTATAAGATCATTTTGTTTTGGCTTAATATTCCAGTTTCTATGTCTTTAGCATTAATAGGCAGTTTCGCCCCTACTCCACGCAATGTCCCTCTGATTGCTGCCCAGGCTTGTTTCTGCTCGTGGCTGTCTCCTCTGCCCATGCGTGGCTGCCAGCATTGCCCGTCTTCTCCCGTCCCGCACCACATCTGCTGTTTCCGCACTCTCTGGCTGTTGCCTCTGAGCTCAGGTCATGAGGATTTACACAAACCACAAAGGGGACGTTTCATATAAAGTAGAACAAAATTAAAAAGATATGAGATCTGCTGTGACTATCGCTGCTGATGGAATTGCATCGGGGAGGTCTCAGAGCCCACGTGGAAATGTGTATTTTCCCAATTTATTATTGATGATACAGATGTGCACAGAAGCACACTTGTAAATCCCTGCTTAGACAGCACTGCTCAAAGAGCATGTTCTTCACATGAGGGTCTTTAACGAACACGTATCGCTTTGGCCAAACCTTCATGTTTTATGAGGAACCAAAGGGTGTGTAGCGGGTCCTGGCCAACGATGGCTGGAAGGGGGCATTTTAAAATGTGTCGGGAATATGGTCTCTACTAGTCCAAAACAGGTCCTGTGCATGCAAAGAGGAGCTGTCTCAGCCTGGGCACTCCATTAAAAGGGCTATATATTGGATTTTACAGAATGGCAAGTGATTTCACAAGAAATTCTGGTGCTGGCCATGTGCAAGGGCGGGATACACACCAGTCATCATTTTTCCTTTGCCCACTCTTCCTGACAGGCAAAGCAAAGCACAGAAGCAACTTGTCCAGAGTTACCCAGCGCCAGGAGCCAAAGTCAGGTCTTCTGAGTGCAAGGGCAGTATTCAGTTCAACAGTCCTACTTTCTATAGGGATGTGACAGCATAATTTAGCTGTACTGTAATTTACTATGTCCTGCTACGTGTTCTACATTGCAGCGAGGCTGACCAAGTTTGTAATTTTAGTGTATATGATCAACATGTCGCTCATTTTTCCATTATCAGGGAAGTCTGTAATTCATCTCCTTCACTTGTGTCTCATACCGGAGCATTTCATTTCCATGACTGTGAATTATCAGCATCCAATCCTTGAAGGTGTGATTGGAGATAATAGCCTAAAGTTTCCCAGGTGAATAATTACTTCAGCTGTCCAACTTGTGACATCTTTGAGGGCCTTTTTTTTTTTGCCTACAGAGGAAAGTGTTTAGCATTTTCTGAAGACCATGACCTTCTACAGTGACTAAAACCTATTTTGTTTGAATTCCTATTTGTACAAAGCCTGTTATTACATGTCCTCAGTTTAGTTCTCCCACTCAGCCTCTAAAATGTTAATAAATGTATGGCAGAAAAATGAACAGTGCTTATGCTACTAGCCATTTTTTTCCAGGTTGCTGCCTGTAATACGTATTTTGAAATAAGGTTTTGCAAAACTGCCCAAATTACTCTGGAGCCTAAGTTCCAGTGAAAGTTCTTGAGATTTGAGCTTCTTCATTTGGGTTTATTTAAAAATCCTGCCCTTGTTGCCTGGCAATCACCACTTACAACAGTCAGAACAAAACAATCAGTTTGATATTTTGAAGGCATAAAGGCAATTAATTTCTCATTTCACACTCAAAAGGAATCAGGTGCTGTTAAGGAAGTCCCATTTCTATCTTTGAAACTCTCCTCTAGCATGGAAACATGGTATTTGGTGCAAATATTTGTCCCAATTCTACTATATATATTGTGCAATAAATACCTGAGGCAATCTGGACATGACTCCAGCCTCTCCAGGGCTTTTGACACAGCAGCATCCCCTAAATATGTGGTCAGTCTTAATATCCTTGTCACAAATATGATTTATCCTGAGTGCAGAGCCCCAGATGATGCCTGCAGGACACTTGGTGACATGCGTGTTGAAATACAATGAGCCTTGTTCTTGAATCAGCTGGTGGTTACCCTAGCTATTCTTGGTCTGCCTTATGCAAAAACTCCATTTTTTAATAGAAGCAACATTTGGGAATTTGGTCCAGTGAAGCAAAAGGCCAAGCTAATTTCTAGCAAGCAGATGTTGTCAAGGGATTGCTTTATCTTCTCAGCCTGGGTGAATTTCAAAAGAACAAGTTGTGAGTTTTAAGGATCCTATAAAGTACTCTGGGAGGCATTAATGAAGAGCACATTGAAATGCTGAACACATGGAGAGTGTTATTCTGACACACTTTGCATGTGGTTATTGTGTTTTCAGAGACATCATTCCTTATGTATGCAAGTCGTGAGCTGTTCCACTGGCCACTAGCATGCACGATTGCTACGGACCTGTTGTTTTGTATGCGCATCTCCATGCCTACAGTTAAAAAATTGGGCAGAGCTTTAGTACATCAGCAAACACGATGACCTGTACTGAGCCACCCACAAGCTTTTCCTCCTGTTGGTACAGATAGCAGCAAGCACAGTATTTCCCTGGAAGGACAATTTGCATGGTCTATCATCTGTGGAAGTGAGAAGATTTAAAATGTTCCAGTGTAAATTATAGGAAAGCTCAGGCATTGATGCTGTGGGACTGTAAGGACTCGTGCAGGGTGTAGGTGATTTCTTCAGTGTTTCACTTATCTTCCCAGGTACATCTGTTCAAAATTCATTTCTTCTAACTGTGCATCTTTGTTCCGTGACTTGTCAGGTTCACTAAAGTTGATCACTTACTTCCATTAATGTCAAGACAACATCCGTTGACATAACTGGACAGACATGTCACTATAATGGGTCAAAACATCTCAGAAATGTAGGCTTTTTTTCTGAAAATGGCTCTTACTTGTTCTACTGATAAAATATTATTCAGGCTTGTTTTAAGAAAGTGGAAACAAGAAAACCACTTACCTTGATCTTGCAGAGATTTTGACTAAGGGGTATCATTAGATTTAGGAAAATCAGTTGACTACAAAGAGTCACTCACATGTAATTTATTAGAAAATGTTAAGAATTTTATTTTTATTATTTTTTAAATACTTCAGCTTTTCATTTGCCTGCTGTAAATGCAATGTAAAGTTCATTATTTGTGAGAGGTATGCATTTCCTGGATACTTTAAAATTTGCAAAAAGGCATTTGCGATGTCATAGCTTAGTGTTTTTATTGCTCCTTAAAACAACATAGATGTTTTATTGATCACAGGTCGTGCTTTAGGAAGCACGGAGCAGCTCTGACCCCAGAGAGTGTCATGGTTTGGGTGAGAGGGTGCCACTGGGTCTTAAGTACAGCTAAAGGTGCATAGACAATCCTTTTCTGCTGAGGACATGACCACAGGGAGCTGGACAGAGACCATAAACTTCTCTTAATGGGCATCAAATAGTCATAATTTGTAATGGCTTTTTATTACTGACTCATGGACTAAAACTTTCAAAATCAAGTCCTGTGCCCTGATGAGTCGCTTGGATATAGCCCCCGTAATTCTCAAGGGTCATTGTTTTAGAGGTGTGAAGTCAGTGCAAATGTGGCACATAAACGCTTGTAAAGGTCTGCCCTAGCATCGGTTTTGAAAACACTCAAGTGCTGGAGTGAATTATACTGATACATTGACAAGCAACACAGTTCTCCCTCCCATCCCCACCCACATAATAAAGAGAGCCGTTAATTTTCATATGCCAATTTGTGAACTGTGGTCTCCTGGGAGCTGCTACACGTTCATTTCGGGGGAGCAGAAAGCCATGGGGCGGGTAGGGTGGAGAGCGAGTAGCAGGAGTTGGCTCAGCCCTGGCAGTAAGATCAGCCACCATAGCTGAACCCACACCAGAACGTCGTGCCGGGGAAATGCTTAGCCTATGTAGGCACCATGGACTGTAAAAGAATGTGGAAGCTCTCCTATTGTATCCTGAAGCAGTCCATTCCTTGGCTGATTGAGTTCTTGTTGTGTTTTTTTTTTATAGCCTGGCAGTTTCCTTCTTTCCCAAATAGCCACATCATCATTATTGCAATAAACGGAAACAAGCATCCCAAAAGTTGTACACTTTTTAATCAATAATTGGAGTCACGTCTGGTTAGAACTACAAGCAGAGTCACAAAAATGTATTAAAAAAAAATACATTTTTGTCAAGAGCTAAGCCAGCAACACATGATTACAATAGAATGACTAGCTACTGTAATTGGGCATTGTATCACATTGTATGGCTTTAATTTAAGAAAACAAGCAGCAATTCAATAACATAGATGCTGGTAGTGCTTTTGAAACACTTTCATGCCTGAAGGATAAGTAAATATCTTAAAAGAAGCGTGGATTATTTCTTTTACAATACCTACAACAAAAGAAGGAGCAGAAATGGCTGGGTTTTAAAAGAGCCCGGTACTTGGTCAGGGAAGGCATCCTGCATCCCGCGTTGCCTGGGGTGAGCTGCGGTGCGATGCAGAAGGGGCAGACTACAGCAAAGTGCCTGTCCCTGACAATCACCCAGCAGCGCTCACGTAGTCACACATATCATATCCTTCTATATCCGGCCTTTGAAAAAGAGCTTTTTTAAAAGTTGCTTTGGAAAAGTAAACCATTGTGAGTAACGCTACGCCGTTACTTTCCTAGCAAACCTGAATCCTTGTGTTTGGTATTCAGCATGGGCGTTGGTATTTAAGCCACTTTGAGTTCAGGTTTTATATTGTGGGTTGCCTTTGCACCATGTTCATCACCTCTGCGAAAGAACAGATGGAGAGCATGAAATTTAAGGCAGCTTTTTTTGCTCGGAGAGATGAATGTTGAGGCCTGTGGTGCAGCCATTATGGCCCAGGGAAAGGACAACCTCTACTGGCACATTCCCTTCTTCTCATAGGATAAGACCCACAATATTTGGTGAAGGGATGAGGTAAAAATCTAGCACGTTTTCTAATCGTTGCTACACACATAAGAACAGAGTGAGAGAGAAAGGGAAGTGTTGGTTTGGGGTTTTTTTAAGGGAATTTATAACAGTGAGGGGTACCAGCAGATGAAAATGGAGACCGAAGTCCAAAAAGGTAGGGCTTAGCCAGCAGATTAGCACAAACTTCTCTAACAAATGCGCGTCAGCCCCGCTTGTGACATGCACTCACGTCACTGTCGCTGCCTGTTTCTGCTGCGCTGCATCGCTCCCCTCACCGCGTGTCCATCAC
Source organism: Ciconia boyciana (assembly GCF_034638445.1). Taxonomy (NCBI): domain Eukaryota; kingdom Metazoa; phylum Chordata; class Aves; order Ciconiiformes; family Ciconiidae; genus Ciconia; species Ciconia boyciana. The sequence goes on along the minus strand of NC_132942.1, from coordinate 3,184,210 downwards.
CTCCTGCGTGCCTAACAGCGGTGCGCCCTCTCCTCTACGCTCCCGCCACGCGGCTGAAATGAGGATGATAGGCTGTGAAGCTGTAAGTGATGCACTGGATGAACAAAGCTTGATATAAATAAATTAGCCCCCGTGTTGCTTAAATTAATGATGCTGTTGACGATGACAAGCCAAGGCAAACTGGGAAGGCTCACCTTTCCTGAGCAGGAGCTCACATCATGCTTTTTAGGTCTATGAACTGGAAAATTAATATGAAGTTTTACAACCGCCTGTTGTACTTGCAAATGGAGGGCTGTGATATGCTTCTCAGAAATACATATTTTAAAAATTATACTTTAAAAATATTGATTTCTTCAAAATAACTTTTTGTGTCGTATTAACGATTTTTGCCATACACTTTATTTAAGCGCATAAATAATTTTTACAGAACGATATGGTATTTTATAAAGTCACATTTAGGTCAGTACTCCCCAAAAGCATCTTCAGAGCAGCGTGAAAACTGTTATTACTATATGAGCTATTCACTTGCACATGTAAATCTACCTTCCAGGTTGTTTTTTGGTACCCTGATGGGCTACTGCAGCATTTAATTTCTTTCTCAGTCTCAATGTACCTTCATTTTAATTTGGAATAGTAAATTATCATGGTAATTTGCAATATTCTTGGGCAGAGATTTACAAATAGCAGGAGGTTATCAACATTGTTTGTTACTCACTGCTGGGAAAGAGGCCTGGGAAGATGACGGTATGAGGAAAACCGAAGAAAAGCAAATTATATGTTGCATGTGAATTAGAAATGCGAAAGCTAGGAAAACAACTTATAAAGGCAGCTGCTTTTTCTAAGGAAGGGAAATGCAACACAGACAGACAAAGTAGAGAGGAAAATAACAAGCACAAGCTTGTCCTCGTCCTCCACTGGTTACGAGTGCTTTCTCTAATACATTGGCTTCCTGTGTGATTTAATTTCTTCCACCAGTGATTATTTCGGTGACTATCGTGCCTAAATCTAAAAGCATTCTTCTGTCTTAAGTGAGAAAACACTGTGAGTCTTGGTCCCAATTGTTTCTGATGTGCGCTTCACTCTGGATTTCTAACATTATTAATCTTTTTTACCCTACAAAAATATCCACAGTTTATGGGTATGGTATGAAAAAGCAGGGCCCAACAGCCTATCATTAATGACACGTAGTCTGTTCTTCCATTCCACCTAACTGCTTCCTATCTCCACCTGCTCTTGCTATTCTTGGTTTTATTTCTTCTGCTAGTAGACTGGAAGGGGAGTTAAACCTTTCAGCATTCTCCATTGACTTTTGAATAACAGTTATGTTGGGTTTGTTTGTCATTCTTACAGTTGTACATAACCTGTACTGTTTTCATGGAAATTTTTTTCCACCTCTTTTCAGTCTTCCCCTGTATCATCCAATGTTTGCTGTCCACCCGCTTCTTGTATGCAGAAAATGAGAAGTCTGCCTTCCTGTCTGCAAAATTGTGGGTTATTGGCTTCCTTCTTCCAGGAATTTTCTAATGAACAAATGCACTGATGCTGGAAAAGCTTTGCTTGACTCCAATTCCTATTGTGAGTCTTACACCAGTCAGGATCCCCATAAAGGTTTGGTATTCTTCTCGCTATCTCCCGAGATAATCCACATTTAGCCTTTATCTTCTGGAAGAGTTTTTGTAGAGACTATCAAAGGCTTTTTTAAAGTCAATAAAGTTAATGATGATGGGTGCACAATTCTCCTCCGAAACCTTCTTGTTTTTCTTTTAGCTGCTTGTGTGTCTCTGATTTCATCTGCGATAAAATTATCCTCTTACGAAGTTTTGTCTGATGCTGACAGTAAGTCTATGCTGCACTGATTGGTACAATCCGTCAGATCACAGTAATTTGGCAGTTTAGCAATTAAAGCCTTTTTCCAGTTGCTTGTTACTTTCTCGCCTCTCCAGGTTCACTTGCGCTTGTTTAACGGCCGCACGGTTGTTTTCTTACATCCTCCCTTTAAGCACTATTTTGCCAGCCCCAAATGATTGCTGCTGCAGCCTCAGCCTTCCTGAAGTTTCCTCCGTGGCCGACGGTGCTGATGTTAGGGCTGAGGGTATTTCTGCGTGCGTACCATTATCCGCACCCATAGTCCTTGGGTTTGGTCCGTGAAGACACTCTTGAAAATACTCTCCCTATTTTGCTAGTTCTTTCTCCACAGTGCTGGCATATACCACAATGAATTCTTCACTGGTAGTTTTTCCCCTATTCATAACATTTTTTTAGTTTCTTTTTTTGTATACCGTCTTCTGTCTATTAATTTTCTTATTTTTTTTCTTTCATTTTTTTAGCTCAGTTTATTTTCTTTGTCTTTTTACTTGTAGCTCAGAGAGATCTCTGCGTTGCTGCAGAGGAGAGGCAGCGGGCTGCCTTCTCAGCCCGGCATGGGAGGGCACCAGTCCCAACAGGATGCCCACTGCTGCGGCATCTTCCCAGACAAAAGAGACTTTATTCTGCTAAACTAAGCCAGAACGGGCAATAATTTGGGTGGCAGGGAAAAGCAGGAAATTTACTGGTTTTTTTCATTGATTCTTATTCGATTAAACCATAAAAGCAAGATACACATATAGGGGAAAGGTTTCCTGAGTATAGGGAGAAATACTCTCAGTGCAGTGGTTTTGTCCCACATTAAAAAGCCCAAGGAAACGTTTCTGCCCTTTTGTCACTAGGTGTTTTGCTTTATTAACATTTGCTTCACCCCTGGAATCCACGCAAGGATGAGTTTTACTCCTGTTCTGTGGGCAAACTTTCCCCATCCCAAGCAACGTCCATGCTGCCCGGGAGACTGCTGAGCACTTTGGCTTTCTCCTTCTCCGTCCGCTCCCTCGCAGCGAGTGGCAGTTGTGGAGTCTCTCCTCTGGGTGGCTATGCTGCAGCACGGTTTCTTTTCCCATTAATCTGAGATTTAGGCAAGTCGTTATAGTCTTTCTCTCCAGGGTCAATGGTATAGATTCTTTTTGTGTGATTTTTTATTGATGTAAATAAACACTTGTAAGTAGGACCCACATTTATCTATTTGCTGACTATAAAACGGAGGCCAGGATCTTATCTCATTTTGTGAATTCAGCACGTGCCTGGTGCTTCAAATGGCCAAAAGCCACTCATAAAAATCAAGTTGGAATTTCCTTCCTATTTTAAGCTTGTGCTAATAGTTCCTTGATTGCTGTTCTGGGTACCTGTGAAAGCAAATGGGCAGTTAGACATTTTGATGCTTATTAGCATACGCTGGTCTACTAATTTCATGCAAATTGTTAAACCTGCATGGGAAGATTAGACAAATAGTAGCAGATGCATTTTTATATGCTGTGTTATGTGCTTGATTTTTTTAAAAACAATTATTCCTAGTGTGAGAACTGCATTATTTGAATTCCTTTTTCATCCTCTTTTGAATACTCGGGAAGTAAAGTTTTGGTACATCACTCACAGTAACTATGTCAGGGATGACCTAGGATCACTGTTAGGCAGAAATACAAGCTGGTTTGAATGCAGAAACTCTATGGGATTCTCTTCTAAAATACCCACAGAATACATTTATTCTGGGATGAAAAGTGAAAAAAGAAGAAATGCATCTGAAAAACTGCTTGGCATGGTAGAGTGCACCATTTTGGAAATAATAATGATGGGAATGACATAGAAATCTGTGCAGAAGAGTTTAAATAAGAAAAGGGGGTGGTGACAGGACCATGCAGGGTATCCTGGTCCTGTGGAAGTCATGGTGCTTTCGGGCAATCTTTTGCCCTTGTCACTTATTATTTTGTTCATTTTTAAAACAAGCTCTTTTTTCCTGTCATATTTTGATCTTGTATTAGTCAGGTGACTTAGCTCCCAAGGAATTCCAAAATTAACGGTAAACTTAAAGTAGTTTCAAAGCTAAAGATATAGACTTAGAAATAGACATAGACTTTGAAACGATATACGTATAGTTTCAAAGCAAAGGTATAGATACAAACACATAAACATCACTTTTTGTACTGCTAAAGCACATCCACAGAGCGAATTTCTGTAGCTTTATAAAAATGCGGGTAGAAGTTGTTCAAAGCAAGCAAAAATATCATTATTCTTCTGAAAACCACGAAACACACTGGTATCTAGGCAGATGCCTCTTTTGTTTAAAATCAGCCAACCAACCAAAAAATACAGAAGATAAGTGCTTAGAATATTTGAAGTCCTGGCTTGAGACGGTTGATCTGCAAGCAGGCAGAGGAGCTGTTTGTTTGTCCTTTGACACAAGGGCTTTCTGCTGATAGTGACGAAGGCTTAAATGTGACTGAGGATGAGATTTTGTCCAAAGTAGGTCAAGGGAAGAAAACCTTTACTGTCTGCCTACAGCCCGTCTCATCTCTGGAATAGGAGAGACTAATGAGAAACACCAGCTTGTGGCCCAACAAATACAATTATTGTGTGCTGTGTCTTCATTTGGATGCCACGCTCAGTTAATAACCAGATCTCCGCCATACTTCTTTATTGCTTAGGCTGAAGGAGAAAGTAATTAAACTTAATAGGTATTGCCCTTGCTTTAAGGCCACTATACATTTAAAGTTGCCAGCAAAAGTAATTAATACTAATAGAAGTCATGAGTGCTAAACAAAGACATTTGTATGCCAAGTAATCTACAACATGTACTTTTTGGAATAAATTATTTATATTCTTATACATCCATAGGAACATAAACTTCTAGCTTCATGGGGTTCATTCTCTCTTTCTCAAATTTGTAGTGAATTTTCTTTTTTTGTGTCTTTAAATGTCACTTCTCCCCCAGGATTTCTTAAGGAAAGCTATAAGCTCACCATAAATTTGATTTTTTTTTGAATGTTAACAACTTTTAATTTGAATGCAAGCAAGAATTTAAAATATATATTTCTGTGTTGTAAGTCCTAATACTGCTGGGCAAGCATTGGGCATAGCTAATTGACCATATGGCTCTCTGATATTCACAGAGGGGGGAGATCTGTATTATCATTAGAAACAGGATGGTGTCAACATCTTAATGCAGCATCAATATCAGCTCAGCAGAGGCATGAGTAGAGCTAGCTGAACTCCTCAAGAAAGTTATCAGTGCCATGTTCAGATGTAGCTATATGATCTTTGAATCGTGATAGACAAGGTTTTACTTAGAATTAGTGTCATGTTTTCCCATCGTAAATCATTTTCTACTTACCTGCCAGTCAAGCTTGGCTTGGTTGGCTGCTGCATGAGAACAGATCAATTTCTGCATAGAAGGAAGACAGAAATTGCTTCTAATTGTTTTCTGGGGGAGCCATTAGATCATCCATATGAAACCTAAGCCTGTACAACCTTGGTGTATTTCCATGAATAACCCGTTTCAATACTTTAGTGACCCAATTATTTTAGTTCTCAAAAAAATGAACAAGTAACTTCAACTCTTGCCAACTTCCCAAGGACAAAAAGCCAAGTACCTACATGTATTCTCTCTACTGTCAGAATGATGTCAAAAGACCGGTCTGCCGGGTGCAGAACTCCCTCCTCAGCTTGTGCTGAGCAAAAGAGAAGCAGCACAAAGTCATGCGGTGAGAGAAGGGGAAAACTCTTCTCTGCAGCTCTGAAGCACAGCTTAAAAACTCTTTAAGTGGCAAAAAGTGAAACATCTGCCTTGGGTTACAAACTTTAGTCCGTGCTAGGAAGCTGTATATTTTCTTTTGAGGTTGAGTTTGTCCAACTTCCAACACTAAATTGTCATTATACCTTTTTCTTAATGTCAAATGTTCCCTAATACCAAAGAGCCCCGTCTGTAAGTGCGTTTGCTACTACTGTGTGTTGCCCTTAAGCCAACTCAATGAGCTTTACACATAAATAAGGTGTGTTTTATTTTTCAGCCACTGGGTACATTCTGGGTCCTTCTTGTAGTCTCTTCCCAATACTTCCGTGTCCTTCTTGAAGTGTGAACCCAGAGACTGGACACATTTAACAGCAGTTTTGCTACTGTTGCTTTAGGAGGCAATATTACCAGTATGTGTTGCTTCCCAACTGTTGAGATTTTTGGGGAGCTGGGTAAGGACAGTCAAGCCCCCACGGGAGAAAACTTAGTGATAAATGCCCTTAATGTTATTTTAGGTAATATCTCTTCTCTGTACAGATATTGACAAAAAGGCCATTAAAAATTACTAGGCATCAAGGAGGTTACTGAAGGAAAGCAAAGATCTATTGATTTTTTGCTTTACAAATATGCTGTTTATCTTATTTAGCAGTTGCAGTTTTGCTGTGGTGTCTCTCGTAAGGGCAATTATCAAACCAATGGAATTAATTATGTGGCCAGGAAAATCCTACGGAGATTTGTATGAGGAGAGGAAAAGAGAGGGAGCAGTCCTATGGCTGATGAGGAGCGTCTCTTCCTTTTGGCTGTGTGGAAGCGATTCATCAGCGGTGGACTGGTGCTGGGCTCCACCGTCTCTCTTTGATGTCCGAGTGCCTGATTCAGAGCTGTTACTGTGAAAGCCCCTACTCGTAGGCATGTAACAGAGTGTCCTCATTTACCCATGCACTTGCAAGCAGGTATGTGTTCATACATATGTGTACCCTCACTGTTTACAAAAGGAAAGAACAAGACTTTCAAGAAATACCCTGCCGAGCAGGACAAGATATCATCTTTGTTTTCTGCTTTTCATTTGACAGTGCCACAGTGGAGTCTCTTCTCATTTTTCTGTTCCCTCTCTTTTCTCCCAGAGCTTAACACTGAAGCTCAGTTTAGGATTGTCTTTGCAGTATATTTTGTATTCTTTCCTTCTCTCATTTTGAAGAAGTTGATGATCTGCTATGCCACTAGTTTTGTCTTTTGAACACTGAAATAGGCATGATAAAGATTTAGTATGACTTCTTGTTTCTCTTTTTTGTTTGTGTTGAGCAGCAGATGGAATCAAAACGGCATCTCTAACGTCACAGTTCAATGAAATATGTAAAGGAAACTCCCAGGGGCTGCTCTAAGCACAGTCCTATGGAAAGCTCTCCAGATCTGTTTCCAGAGACTGCAGAATCCAAGAAAATGGTTACAGTGAGTTGGTACACAGAAATTATTTCCTTCCTGCCTCTCTCATTCTGCATTATTTCAGAGCAGTGGGAGATGGAAAGGATCTTGAACTACTGCTTACCAGGCTGCTAAAACCAATGGAAAGTCTTGGACGTGATCTTGATTTGTTCAGGAGGCAAAAGGTCTCAAGGGAAAGTGAATGAAACATGAACCTCATTCTGCTGGCAGAGAGCCACCAGCTCTGCTCCACGGCTGCCCCCGTGCTCTCTAACACCATCTCCAGCTCCGTGGCAATCTGCCTTGCCGTTGCTCTCTTACAATTTGTTTTCTCCTTAGGTGACCAATGTCTCTCAAATTCCTTCGTAATGTAGTCTAATCCTGTCATTTTTAAAGACTTGTCTCTTTATTAAGTTGCTAATTGGCTTTAATAATTCAGACCTTTGTTCTGTCTCTGTTCCTGATGTCTCACAGGTTGTTTCATTGCCTCTTCTCCACTTTCATCCTCTTCTGGGGTCTTCATCTCTCTGCCCTACCTCCTCCACTTTTCCTCATAGCCTGAAAAATTTGACCCTGCTTTTAATATCTCTGCTGGCATTTCACTTAATGATCCTATTACACATTCTTGAAGCCCTTTTCACTCAAGATTCTCAGGGCTCTACGAGTATCAATTAATTTCCAAACACCTCTATTTTATCATGCAGATTTTACACATGGGTAAACTGGGGCATGGAAAAGTCAGATAGTGCTCAGCATCACAGACAGAAGTAGCACAGCTTAAAAAGTGGCGTGATCTTCAGTGCTGCTGAGCATCTCTGGCTCCTCTAGGCTTCATTTGCAACTCTAAGTGGTAAAAATCAAACCAGAGTAGATTTAATACCCATGCACTCATCCATTTCCTATGTGTTGATGTGAATGAAGCATCTCTGTTGGTCTATGGATTTACAAAATACATAGCTGAAGTTAGCATACTATTAAACTGAGTACTTCAAAGATGAGCTAAAGAGTGCAGGATAACATTTAAGCTCCTGAGATAAATATCAGTGTCCCAAGCATCCAGTGACATAAACATTTAAACATCAGGAAAGCCACTCTTATCGTATCATTTTGGTCTCTTCTGCTTTGTCTTGTTCAAAGTAACTCGAACACATTTATCACGACTGAGCTGAAATTTGCCACTTCAGTACCAAATCCTTTAATGGATTTTTCATGTGACCAGCACTGCAGGGGCCTTGTTTTGATGTTCAACAAGAAGGGCACATAAACATAAATGCCTTGCTCCTGACTCTTACTTATTCTTTTAAATTGAATTCATGAGTTTTCATGTCAATACAAATTAGATAAATAGCTGGAAGAACTTGTTAGCCTGTTTCTGGTGTTTGGGTTTTTTTTTTAGTTTACTAGACTTGATTATGCATTTGTTGACAAAGGGAAGGGAAAGAAAAAAAATCCATCACAATTATGCACGTTTTGCTGCAAGGCTTGAAAGGGCAATTTGGAAATCAGATGATAAAGTAGTTAAGCAGATATATTAAAAAATGGCAAGGAAACAAAATTCCTGCTTTTAAACTGTCAGGCAAGTGCTTATGCACTTGCTCTATGTAGGTCATCAAGTTAAACAGTAAAAGAATCTTAATCTCCTAAAATGTCCAGCTAATATCTGGAGATGACCATGAGGGATTTTCCTCCAATCTATGCTGGACCAGACATGATGGAATATGGTGGGTTGGTAATTGCAAGAGGCTTGAACAGAAGTCAGAGCTATTCCCTCTCTCCCTCCCTGCTTGAAGGCAATGACAAAGCTTGTGGTGGTTAGTTGTAGCAGGTCAGGGGCACTAAGAAGACCCACACTGAAGTGATGGCATTAAGCAAGAGGTGAGCAGGGAAGAGGCACACAGTTTGTGATTCTGGATGCTGTGGAGAAGCCAGAAACAGACACAGTTTTTCCTTCTCAGTTAAAAGTTGAAAAATGTGGCCAGCCAGCTTTATTCTCACACTTTCAGATAACTACTTATTTGCAAATAGTCAGCACTTGCCTATTAAAAAGTAATATGTGGCAAATCTTGTCCCAGTGTGGCACTCAGATAATGAGCTCATTCACCAGAGGTTTCATGTTGTGGTCAGGGAAAATGCTCCTCAATTAGGACTTTTCTGCAGGAGGAGGAGGAAGTTCATGAAAATTAATTTGTCTCTCTGATCGTTACCCCTTCTGACCATTTGCAGATCATGACACTCTCCTACTGACGGCAGACTTTTCTCCTGAGCTTTCTCTAGCTCCTTCTGTGGAACTTCTCCCCTTGTTTCAAAGCTTGTTTTGAAGGTCTAACGAGGAGGGTGGCAGTATCTGAGCCAAACCCTACGCTTGGAATCACTCAATGGAAAAGACATGTGCCCATTCATGCATATTTGATACATCACTTCTAAAAATAAAGGGACTTTTTTATCTAAGAACAACGCATTTTCCAGTTTAAGTCAGAAATAAATCAGATGACACTGCTATTCTGAGCTGTCTTCATGGACCTTTGACTGCAGCGTACCTTTCCTAAGCAATACCTATGAAAAAGGAGGGCAAAAGTTGATTCTCGGCTTGTTGTGGTTTTTTTTTCAGTTTTTGACTTCAGGTTTTTTTCAGGTTTTTTTTTTCAGTTTTCCTTAGGATGTTTGGGGTAGCCTGAAGGGGACGATGGGTGTTGCAAACCCTATAAGATAAAGTTGAAGGACACACCAGAGCCTTGGAAAAGAAATGTAACAGGACTGCTTCCTCATTTTTCAGGAATGGAGCAGTGGCCTCCCCTACGAGATCAGGTTTTCTTCCCCGGCTGCTCTGAGCCTTTGTCTCTCAGAGCTTAGGGAATGGCAGGGGGCACCTCTGCCGCATTTCCAGGCAGCGCCAGGCAGATGCCTTCATGTCTGCAGGTTGTAGTGCTGCCCCACCACAGCTCGCTGCTGAGCTACAGGATACGCAATAATTAAAAGAATTTATCTCCTCTTCCCAGGATCCTGCCTACCATGGCAGAAAAACATTCCTAATAAAATGATCTAAATGAAATGGGAAGGAAAGGGAAAGCTTTATGTGCTCAGTGTTACTCCACAGAGGCAGAGATTGCCATTTTTCTGGGTGAAAGTGAGCTTCGCTTGTCTGAACATCAGAGGCTCAGGCTGAAACTCTGGATGAAAATGAATTCATAAAGCAACCTGAATTAGGGGCCAGATCCAGCATTTCCACCGTGTAGGACACTCTGTGTCATTGTGGTATTTTTTCTCTCTCTGCATGTATGTGTGCCCTTGTATTTTTCTTGTAATTGTTGGGAGAGGCTTTCTCTCTCACTCTTTTCCCTCCATTCGTAGAGATCTTGTAATCTATCTCAGACCACATAAAGGCACTCTTTCATGCTTGCTGACCCCATAATGATGCCTTCTGTTATGCAGGAGCTATTTTCTATCTGCTGCCGTATTCTACCCTTTGTGGAAGAATTGATATTGTTCATTTGTCTGTTGCACACCGCTATTAGGAAATGCGATGGAAGGGCTTCCTTTCCGAGACACGGCTCCTGCTTTCTTAATAAGAGAGCAATAGATGCAAGGTCTTCCATGCATTAAGAGAAAGGGAAGAGAACGCAGGAGCAGCATCCTTTTCCTCCATGCCCTATCTGTTAATGTGTCTACTAGTCCTGAATTCCCTTCACCTGCACAAAGGCAAAGGGCTGAGGTGTGCCTTTGTGTGCACAAACAATGAAAGCAGATATTTCTGATAACTGTAGCTTTTTTTTCTTCTTCTTCTTTTTTAGCCATTTGGCATATTTTATCTGAAATCTTAGTTAAGCCTCTGTTCTTGGTTATTCCACTGCAGTTTTGTATAGACCAAAGGGAAAAAAAAAAAAAAAAGAGTTTATAGGGGCTGGCCAGAGCAGCAGAGTTGAGAGAGTGCGATCCTGGAATGACTGGTGTGCAGTTTAGAAGGTTGCTAGAGAGGGCTGTAAATTATGTCATGTGTGGTTCATCAATTATATAGATAAAACTGTGAAGGAGAGTGGTTTGTCAGAAAAGATAAGAAAAGAGGGACTGAACCTAGATATATATTCTGTGCTGATGATCTGGTCGTTTTTAGAAGTGAGAGGAGTCACTTGTAGAAGCTGCTTAATAAATTTAATGACTATTGGAAGGGACAGGATAAAAGAGAGCAAGGATAAAATGTTAAGTGTGCTTGCAATTGCAAAATCAGTGCCACTTTTCTTGGAGTTTGCTAATGACTGTAGGTGTGGTCTGGAAATAAAGCACAGGTTGAAGAGGACGGGGTTACCCTCCTCTGACCCAAAGGGGAAGGGGTCCTGTTTTGGGGCAGGGGCCGGGGCGTCACTCGAAGGGCTCCTAGGCTCATCACGTGTTTTCTCAGATGATTAGACTGCAGATGTGACAAGGTCAAGCACTCCCCCCCCCAGGGTTATGTGCGCTTCCAGACGTGAAACAGCACAAGAAAAACGTGGGCATTTTTATAATTTCTTCTCTGTTCCAAATGGAAGTAGGAAGGAAGAAGGGAAGAATGATTTGCACATCCAAGAAAATACACATAAACCTTCTTGGGTATTGAAATAAGCCTGGGCTGGATTTCCTGGCATTTCTCCTCTTCCCTTACCCCGGTGTTCATTTTACCCTGTGCCCCTTCTCAGTGGGGAGGTGTGGGGCAGAGCCCGCGCTCCTCAAAGGCAGCCACAAAGAAAGTGGAAAACAAATCCTCCCTGCTAACTGTTGTCCCACTGGCATTTTTCTAGAGCGGAAGACGAAATGACTTTCTATATGTCAATGACAGAAAGTCCTCTGAGCTGTGTTAGGGAAGGGCCTCGTGCAGGGGACAGTGACAGGGGTAGTTTTTCTTCACTGAGTTGCTCTATGGCTTTTGGTGAGGGGAAGGTCCTTCGGGAAAAGGATAAAGGGGACCTCACCAAAAGAAAAAGCAGGATTGGGAGGAGGAGAAGGGGAAGGCTGAAATGTGCCGTTGTTATTTTGGTTTTAATAGGCGACCCGTCCGGTCGTTTAATGGTCTCATTTCTGTCAGCAATAAATTGTAATGCTCAAAGCCCATGGATGGGATTGATGGGGTGTTTCATCAAGGCCCTTAGCATTAAAATGAAACAACCTCCTTCCAAAACCAGCCTTAATAACAGGTGTTATCAATGCATACTAGTTTGTGGCTTTATTTTCCAAAAGATGGCAATATTTGAATATATACAATTTTCTGAAGGGCGGAAAAGTAGAGGTTGCCGCTGTACTGTGACCACTGCCACCTCTGCTCTTCCCTTGCCGGAGGACGTTGTCATTGTCCAGGGCTGAATTACATCGTCATCGCCTCTTGATGATTATTTGTAGAGCTCATGAAGCTGAATACTTAACTACTCCTGGTGGGTCGCTGCATTTTGGACCAGATGTCAGTGTCCTGTGCCACCTCTCAAGGATCTGGGGGTGACTTTATGGCAGAAATGCCGGGGTGTTCACTGAGGCCGTCCCACACGTAAAGCCTTGCCAGCTCGCAAGTCTCACAGAACAGTTCAACGGGCAGTTTTTCATTAACAGCAAATGTGTTTGAGAAAATTCACCTCTGCTTCAAATCTGCATGACTCTTCTGAAATTATATCAGGTTACATCCTCAGTCAATTTGGGCTGTTATTTGATTTTATAAGTTGTATCAAGACAGTATTTTTTAAAAATTAAACCAGATCATTTCCCTTTTCTGTACCTTATTGCTAACAGAAGGCTCTCACACAGCAAAGTTTACCTTTCATTTGTTCCTGTGTAATAACCCATTAGGTCTGCTGAGAAATACCGTGATTCTTATGCAATGTCAACACCTACTTCCATTTACTCTTTCTCTTCAGAAAACACAGCATGAATCCCAGATGCTGCAGCATGCTGGTGTCCTTGACCCATTGCAGTGCTAAGAGAAAGTAATTAAAGGAAACAAATTGATGAGGATTTAAGGCTGGTAAAATGCATAGCTTTTTGTTTTCTTTTTCCCTGTTGCAGTGGTGAAGTTCACTAGGTAAAGTGAGGTTGAAGGGTTTCCAGCTGGGTCATAGACTCTGTATTGGTACTTCCCAAAGGCCAGAGGTCTGAATAATTTCAGGAATGTTTAGTTTTATTTTTCAGATTTACTTTTTATAGTTTGCATCAAACAGACCTCTGAGATTTCCCATTACTAAATAATTTTTTCTGTTGGGTGAGGAGGTAGGCAAGGTTAAATGGGAAGATCTCATCTAACATTTTTATCGAAGATGTTTACCAACAGAATCTACCAGCAATTTGTTTTTATCTCTAACTCCTATCTTCAGATAAAAATCTACTGTATTTTTTGTGGAATGTATCGAAGTCATGAGATGCATTTCAGATACTTGAATAATTCAAGTACTGACGTACACTACAGCTCATATTTCCTTGATATAGCAACACAGACGTTATGCTGTTAGTTTTAAATGATTTATTCCCGTGTGTTAATAAAACAATGATTCTGAAAGTCTTCCAGTCTCTTTTAGTTAAATCTTGAGTACTCTACCAAGTTTTCACAGTACCATCTGCAAATAAATCTAATGCAAACACGTGCTTTTGGGGTTTCTTTAGAAAGATACTCTTGCTTGAAGGGTTTCTTAACCAGTAAGAGTGACGAATGGTGCAAGGTAACTTTCAAAAGCTACAAAACACATAGTTTCAGTTAGAATTAATGTTTCTAGTAGGTATTTGGGGATTTATCTTCTTTTATTTTATTATTGGCTAAATAAATAAATAGGGTAGGGGCTCAACATCAACCAGCTCTTCTGAACTTTGAAATTGCTGTGTATGTATTTACTGTAGGAGATCTGGGGAGTCTTATTGGACCCAGAAAACACATTAAATCCCCTGAAGCCCTTCCCATCACAAGGGTTACTCAAAACTTTTAGAGAAGTTCTAGTAAGTTTTCCTTTTTTACATGCTTAGTTGGATTTACGCTTTTCGGGTTTCTTTCTAACTAATAACTGGGTCCTTTTGACTGCTGTTGCTCTGACTTGATGGGCACCCAGCTGAATGGGCAGCTCATGGGTGGAGGGGCTTGGGACAGCTGCTGCTGGGGAGGTCATCAGGGATACGAGCGGTGGGAAGAGATCTTCCTTGATAAAAGGGGAGTTGCAAAGGTGGGAGGGTACAAGTGATCTACAGGGGCTTGTACGAGAACTAAAATCCTTTGTAGAAGTTGTTAAGTCAGGGAAAAGAAGGTTAGCTGTGGCTTTGTCTTAGGCTGGAGCAGTTTATTAGAGAACTACAGTATGCCATGCTGGGATGCTTGGGAAGCGGAGCAGGGGGAGCGATTTCTGGAGGCGGAGGAGTTAAGGTGAGTCCTGGGGATTTTTATATAGTGAGAGGCTGCATGAATCAAATGAACCCTGAGAGCTGCCAAACACCAGGTAACTGCGAACAAAAAAAATAGGTGTGCAGTCAGGGATGCAAAAACCCAAGGGCTGGGGCTCCAGCTGGAAAGCAACGTGCTTCATTTGTGGGGTATGGGTGCAGCAGATGATGCTGTGATAATTCATTTCTGCCTTGCCGTGGTGGTGGCAGGAGCGGTGTGCTGAGGCCTCCTTCATGGCTGTATCTTGCATGTCCTTGTCCGATGAAGGATTTTACCAGCTCCTGGCAAAGACCTGATAGGCCTGAGTAGGGAGACAGCTTAACCCTGCTCCTGCTGCATACATGAGCTGAGTTTTCTGGTCTTGTTCTGTAACGTGTTGTTTCACTGGGGTGAGGTAGATCGAGGCTTTGGAGATGGCTTGTGGACAGTTGACTTGATGCAGAACAGCTCCCTCTTGCATGTTAGAGACCTCTTATTGCAACTCCCTAACTCTGCAGGAACGTAGCACTTCTGACCCTGACCTCCTGCCACGCGTGTGCCAAGAGGGTCTTGGAGCTGGATGAGAACCGAGAGAATTGCCAGAAGAGGTAATGGAATAAGGATGGAGACTCTCGGTTGTAAATATTTTGCGTAGGGAATAAATATGGCAGACCTGTCTATTATAAAAACGGTTTATTGCCATTAGTAAGACTCTAACTACACCTGTGGAGGAGCTGACTATTGTAGCTAAATGATAGGTGTTCAAACTGACATAGTACTAATCAAAGAGGCTTTTTTAAGTTTTGGAGCATAAAGCAAAGCAGTTGGCGTGTAGGCACTTGAATAAGTGACAGTTGTGTACCTTACTTAGGTTGACTTTTGATGTCGTTGTTTAAGGAGGGTGGCCTGTGCAACTTGCTCCAAAGTCAATCCGTAAGTCAGCAAGGCAATTCAGAGCAGACCCCAGGAGCCTTCTCCACTTGGCCTGAGCAATGTCATCTCCACCCGTTTCGGGACTTGTTCTAAATTAAGTGTTAGAAATTTTATATTTATAATGTATAATTTATGTTTTTAATATGATTTAAAAGCTGAAATGTTACTTCCACTGAAGTCTGGGGTTGAAAAGTCCCTTGAGCATTTAAGCAGTTAACTTTGAACAAAATGTATGTCGTGAAGAAGTACTGAATTGCGTCAATTTAATTCCCAGGTCATTGGATTTCTCCTGGTTCAACCAAAGTAGCACAGAGTGTGTTTTTAGAATTTTCTCCAGTTCATTTGTTCATTAGTTTATTTTGGATTTGAGCCCACAGAAATCCCCGTAGAATGTGAACTTGGATTGCGCAGCTCTTTATATTGAATTTTCTGTTCTTTTTAGGGCAGGTAAAATGAAGCAGTTAATCACATACCTTAAGACACATCAGTAAATGTAATATTTAATATGCACATCTTCCTATGCAATTGCATTGAATGTTATGTGTACTTAAAGACCGCCACAAAATTGGCGGAGGAGGGAGTTGCTTTATGCTGGTAGGACGTAGTAAGGCAACAATACTTTGGAGTGAAAGCCCAAATGGACTACAGATGTAGCACAATGTGCTCATTTCACTGGAGGACCAGCGGCCATTAACCCAAATTGCAGAGTTTGTTCTGTATTCCCCAGAGCTGTTTTATTAAGTGCGTGAGTAGGTATTTTCCATATCATAAGAATAACTTATTTTCCACCACCTTTGGCCGGGACCGCTGGCCTGGCTGATGGGGCTTCAGTGCTGGAAGATGCAGCTTTTGGGTTACCCCCTCATGTACTCATGGTGTTGGCTGGGAGGCACAGGACTTGTCCTTCAGCTGCTTAATACTGTTTAAACAGTTGCTTCAGGCACAGCACATTTAAAGAAGTGCTCATCTATAAATCGCTATCACACATAGAGACATACATTTATTTATCTCCTCTTTCTTTCCATCTGGCTGTCTATTTCCAATTCGTCATCTGAGTGGACGAAGAACGGTGAGGGATATCTGTTTTAGAAGCATGTATAAATGGACATTTGAAGGCCAGATGGGATTTTCATCTCTTCCTCACACTTGATACTTCTTTCCTTTTTCTCTCTTCCCCTCACACAGTAACAGAAATATCAGAGAAAGAGAAGACACCCACTCATCCTGACCCCATGTAACCTGCCTGGATATATCCCCCACTGCTGATGGAAATATAACCATGTGAGGAACCAAAACCCTGCACAGACGATGGTTATTTCTGCTGGGCAGTGATGCATTTCAGCCAGCCCTAATAAGGGTCTGGACCCCAGCGCGTGGGATGTCATTGCTACTTTGCCTGTCGATAGAAAACGTAAAGAGCTCTAACTTAAACTAAGCTATCTTTATTTTCCTAACAAATACTGAAAAATAACTGCAGGTTTTTGGAAGAAAAGCAGCTTGGGTTAAATGTTAAAGGAGAAGGCCTTTAGATCCAATTCTGTTGCATCATTTTGGAAAAGTCTGAAGTCAAGACTTCAGGTGTTTTCCCAGCAATGAAAGCTTATGAAGGCTGTGACTCTTTCCCTAATTTTTTACTTTCCTACTTAAATCCCTAACACGGAAATGTTGAGTAAAGTATTATTAAATTTGCATGTTGGGACCCTGTCTATGAGTTTTGTGGCATTTTGGTAGTAACTCGGTAAATTGACCTGGGGGTTCACAGGTGTTGCCTGATGGAACAAGTGATCAAAGGATCTGACAGTTGGATCTTCATGCATTTTACAGGATGCTCTTGTGGCCGAGGACAGACCCGATAAAAATAGGAAGGGTGGCTGTAATCAGGGTCTCGAAGACAAACAGAGAACCGCAGCTCTAATAAGTATTAAAATTCCTTCTCTGTCTTTTATACAGGGTTTTGGATGTGTCTTTAGGTTAAAGCTTTTCACATGTGAATCTCAAAATAAACTATCTTTCAAATTTTGAAGATATTTGGGAGTACCCAGGGAACACTGAAATCCATGGGATGGCTTCAGTGTGGATTACATCCTACAGACCCAAATGTAGTGACTGGAGCCTATGACAGGATGATTTAATAGAAGAGGTCTTGGATTAGGATTTGTAGATGAAACTTTTAGCTCAGCCACACACCTCATGTCTGGTCAGTCTGTTCCCTTTTTGCTAAAAGAGGATGGATGTTTCCATTTGTCAGGGGTGGTATTAACAGAACAAAATCCAATAACTGCGAGTGCCTCAGCTGCTGGTGATGCAAACTGCCCAGCTATTTGTCCAGGGGTTGGGGGTTTCTGGGCTTTATACAGCTAGTCAAATAGAAGAGCGGTTGCCTTCTGCTGTTTGGTTTCCTTTCTTTTAATTTCCCCATATGTAAAGAAAAGAAGTATTTGAATGACATCCTGGACAGGAAAACAATTATATTGCTTTTTTTCTGCTTCTCCTTTAATTTTTATTTTTTTTTTTACTTTCACTTTGCTTGTGGTTTACTGTATGTGCGTGTTCAAATTTTAGTAAGCATTTGTGCAAGACAATGAATGTGACAGGTTGGAGAAAAGAAGTAGAAACTACTGAATGCTGAAGCTTTTTAAGAAATGTATTGACTTAGGAAGGTTCTCTGCTGCTATCATGGTGATGTTCACCTATGCTGGAAGAAAAATTTCACAGAGGTATCCAGGTTCATATTGAGTGATTATCTCAATTTTTATACATTTACTTACATCCAAGCTGCTGAATTTAAAAGACTTTGAAGAACTGGCATGCTCATTTTAAAGTACAGTTTTTAACCATCTTGGTTGTTGGGAATAGCTCCAAACCAAGTAAATATTTATTGAAGTCTCTGAATCACAAAGATAAATAACTCAGAACTTAATATTTTAAGTCAGTCTTATGATTTTTGATGCAGTCTTGTGATTTTGGAAAGGGGGTGGAGGGAGCCGATGCAGAATATTTGCACTTCTCTTGCTGTCAGTATTGGCAGACAGAGACAATATTTTCTCCTGGGCAGTAGCGTTTATCGTGGATGGGAGTTCAGGTCCAGGCTCTCTGCCTGCGTCAGGCTGAGCCACTTGCAGGTGGCCGTTCAGAAAGCCCCTTTCCAATGCTGAGACAGGTTTGCATCCAGTGGGCTTTGGTACTTCCACAGCTTGGCAGCTGGAAGTAAGAAATTCTTCATTTAATACCCTATAAGGGCTGCCGATGTACTGGGCACTCCCTGAGATCTCGACAACCACATCCACGCAGATCCCCATAGTACAGAAAAACCAAACTGGACTATGCAAGATCTGTTATTCTTTTGGGGAAAATATATCTTGTTTGGCAGGTGTGTGTAAAGACTTCAATTTTGTTGAAGGCATAAAGACCGCTTTCTCTGCCTGGGTCGGCTGATGCTCCACACCCCGCTAACTGCACTCAAATGGCAGCGTCCCTTTCTACTGGGGAGAAAGCTGATACCGAGAAAGGGAAACCCACTTCCCTGGGTGTCTCTGTATTGTTTAGTTTTTGAGGTTTTTTTATCCATGAGGCTCTTATTTTTCAGTGATACTCTTAGTCCTTAAGTAACTCTTCTTGCATGTTCAACTACGCTACCTTATTTTTCCATATGCTAATGAAATTTGGGCTGTTTGTTACAGTTCCCTAATCAAACTTTAAAACATCTGTGTATTTAATGAGTAGTACTGGCAGTCTTAACTATTCAGTATGGCTGGATGATGAAAACATTTAATTTTCTCAGTAAGATATATACAAGTCAAAGCTTCGCTTAAGAATGGTGCAATTAAATCCAAGTGGTCTATAGTTTTCCTAGACAACAAAAAACTTGTTTTGGTTTTTGAATGTATATCTTCAACGGAGAAAGTTGAGGCAACCAAAAACTAATCACAGCCGCGGAATTGGCTTTAAAATTCATGATCTGCCTTGAATACAAAGCTTTTCACTATGGCAGATGATGATAAGATGCAGGTTTAATGCAAGTGGGGGGTCTGGTACTTGAAATGGCACAAAAGAAACAGGAAGATGGTCACAGACACAATCCCGCTATCCCCTATTTTTTTCTGTTTCTATGGTAATGTTTTAACATCAGCATGGAGTAGCCAGTTGCGTTTTTTATCTGAGCAGCTAAATTTTCCGTGTAAACTGATCAGTTTAGCTGAAATACCTGCCGCCTTTAGTTATTTTGCTTTTCCTGTACAAGGAATTGTGGATTTTAATTATATTTAATATACACAATTGCGGTTTGGTTTTTTTTCTGCTTAATGTAGATTGTACGCTTCCACTTCTAGCAAGTACCATTTTACAACCTGTGGCATAATTTCTGAACTTGGGATGCTCCAGATGGTCCTGACCCGGCGTTCCAGCTGTGGGTGGCTGGGGTCAGGTGCCTGACCTGGGCTGCCGTCCCCTTCTGGCCAGGAGAGCCAGAACCATAAAAGATGAGATAATCTAATAGTATAACTCCTGAGAAATCCCAGGAAGATAGAAGGGAGAAAAGATGAAAATAGAGGTGAGGAGCAGTTCAGGAAAGGGGAAAGGAAAGGAGCAGGATGGACACTTTTTGCTTGGCTTTCCTATCTCCTGAAACATACTGCAGGCTTCACAAGTTCATAAAATGTCATTTTAAAATATAGTCTCTTCAGGCAAGAGAAGTAGATGGAGGGGATTTCTCGGTGACGGTAAATCAGGCTGGTAGCAGGAGCTGGCAGGTCCTCAGGAGACTAGATCAGTTGGGTAGGAGCTGAATTTCCTTTTGGAGCCCAACTTCAAGCACCAAGGGACATATTCAAAGGTACAGACTGCAGCTATGTTCCTAACTGAGATTTGTGCCTTTGAAAACGTCCTTCCTAAATTTCTGTGCCATCTCCCCACTCCTGGTAGATCATGAGACACTTTTTAGTCTCCTTTTATGCTTACCCGCGGGTAAACATGGGGGAGAAGTACCTTTCATTTCTGGAGATTACTGTGAAATGAGGCCACAGGATAGTCAAGACTTAAAATTAGGATCTCTTGCTGATTGAGCTGAAATAATTTTGTTAATGGTAACAGGCTATCATCCTCAGCTGATGAGGGCCATGCATGGACTGAGCAGGTCAATGTGGCATCCAGGTACCTGCCCCAGCTGTAGCATCCCTGACCCACCTGCACCTGGGACGCTGCTGAATGGCTCTGGGAAACTTATGGTTGATGACACTTATTGGGGAGGACAAACCCTAACTGGCAAAAGTTAGGATTTATGAGTTTATTCTGTCTAAATCTGAGTGAGTTTATTATTTATTCCATCTGAATAGGAGTTTATTCCCTCTAAATAATTAAATATGCATTTAAACACTATTGAAATGAAATTGCTATATTTAGTGGTGTTTTTTCCCTTTTCTTTCCAAGATGAAACACTAGAGAAACTTCAATGAATTTATTCAACATTTTTACGTTATGAAAACATACCAAAAACATTTCAGCCCTCAAACAGGCAAAGTTCCAAGCCAAAGAAGATAAAACAGACCCAAAGTAATTATTAATAGCCAGCAAATATGTAGGTTTGCCTGTCAGAGAGTGAATATGGATGATAATGTTTGACATGGATTTTTCCATATCAACTAATTGCATTGCTTCTATCGTATGCTTGGACTCAATGATCTTAAGGGTCGTTTCCAACCTAAGTGATTTTATGTTTCTATATAAAGCTATGAAAACCCCAGAACATAAAAGAAAAGGCAGATTGATTTCTGAAGAGAAAGTTAGCGTGTTTTTATTAAAACTTGGAGACTTCTAGATTGAAAGAAGAAACAAACAACAAACCTCTCCTGGAGTGTCTCATTTCCCCAGAGAAATCTGAATTTACCCACACCCATGACCCATTGTCCCCCTCCAAAACCAGTGTTGAGACTGATACCACAGTCACTTGAAAGGCAGGTTTTTGCCTCGGAGTACTCACTAGCAGCATGGGTTTTTGGCTTTGATTTGATGATTTCCCTGTACTAACCCGACACTGAGAAAAGAGCAATTAGCAAATTTTGCATTTCAAGGAGTTCAAAGTGATGGAGGATACCTAGCCCGCGCAGCCCCAAACCCGCACTTCATTTTCAAGAATTACGATGCCGTTCCTTCCGCAACTGATACAGCTCAGCACTGCTGCCAACAGGAGTTAATTCCAGTTTCGAAGGACTGTCCTAACTATAAAAGATGGAAGATTACTGCAGAACGTCAATGGGTTTTAAATCAAGGAAGTTGTATTTGCAAGAAAATCTGTCTTAACAACTAACATCAAGTAACATATGGTCTTGGATTTGTCAATAAGAGGCATCCGAGCTCCCTTTTGGGAATATTCTGAGAAGCTACTAATTGTTGATGAGGAGAAGTGGTAGGTCTTTTGATTAAAGTGATTAAAGTAATCTTCTGTTAGAGAAATTGCCCATTTGATATGAGTCCTTCAGATTTTGTCCCACTTCTGTGATTACTGTAAGAGCAACTATTTATTGTGCTGACAGGGGGTTTGGTGCTTTATGGATCTCAGCACTTGAACCAAGACCTCCTGTATTGCAGCGAGGACTGTAATCACTGGGCAACAGTTTGGATATTTCCCCCTTTGCTGCCTCTATTCCTCGTTCTCCTGCTTCTCTTGAAGTGTCTTGTTTTCATTATAATGCAAATTAAAAACCATTTCCAAGACCTTGAAATAATTTTACGAAATGAATCTTTGTTTTCCAGCCGGTCTTAATCAAAGCCCCAAGTCAGCTTGTGTTTCTGTAGTTTTCTTCGGGGCCGATTTTAGTTGTCTCTAAGGCGACTTGCTGCCATTGCAAAGACCCCTCAAAGTGCTGAATGTTTCAAATGCCATTTACACTTGCTGGAAGACCAGAGCGTTTGAAAGGCTTTAGCAATTTTATCCGATTCTTCTGCTGTTGAATTATGTGCCCTTGATTTGCAAACTTTTACCATAGACCCTCACTAAAAATGTGAGATGCTTCTTGGATTTTCTCCAGAGACTTCACTCACTAGGAATACTTGAAGTTTCGTGTGAATAGCTCTGCATTTTCTCTTCTGTCTTCCTTTTAAGTTTACTCCTGATCTGCAGTTTTGCCATTATTCAAGTTTGTGTCAGCTGCTGACACCATGATTTTCCCAGGTTTAAGAAGACAGAAAGCAGCTTTGGTCTCCCTTCCCACTCCCACCATTTTGTTGCACAATTAAGCAGAGCTAAAACTGGAAGTTATTTCTGAGAAGCGTGTTAGAAAACACAGCAGAAGGAGGCTGCTCAGCCTCCTGGTTCCCTCCAGGTGTGGAGTGACACTTTCAACAGTGAACTTAATCCATGTTTAATCCAATCCTCCCAAGCTAAATATTTCTTTTGATGTTTAAAGAGAAAAAGATCTCATTTTCTCTACTTGTTTTTGTTAGGGGAATATATCATCTGGAGATGCAGCCCTTTGTGTGTCAGAAGGCCTTCGTCACCATTATTGTAGCATTTCACATCTTTCTTCTGCGGCCACCTTTTCTCACCCTCTTCCTTGTGTCAATGTCCAACTGGAAGAAGCTGCTTCGACAGGTCTGTGGTAAACTGGCATCAGGATGGCACATCTAAAACTCTAGAAATTTTATTATATTTCTAAAATACTGGTGTTTGCCTACATCTTAAGGAAATTAACTGTTTATAGTGTTGTGAGTGGCAATTCATTTCCCTGTCTAAAGAAGGGAGCTCACCTCTGGAGAATCGCTTCTACGTCCATTGAACCCTTTTGGAAACTTGGATCTGGGTGCTACCTATAGCCAGAAGCAATGATGATGCATATTTATAGTTGATAATTGCCATCTTTTCCTTTTGGAAAGACTGTCTTTGTTTTACTCTTTCCTTTGTTTCCTTTCCTCTTGTTTTGGTTTGTTGTTGTGTTTTTTGGTTTTGTGGGCTTTTTCTCTCTGTGATGCTTTTCTGTTTTGCCTTTTCTTTCTTATCTCTGTTGGATGGAAAGAGGAGACGAAATATTTCCTCAGAATTGTCCAGCACATTGCAGTTGCTGATCTCTTCTCAGCTTGGTTATGCGCCAGGATTTCTAGCTGTCCTGTTCGGATCAAATGCATAGCAGAAATAGCTGAATATATAGTATGGAAATACTGATAGCTAATTCACGACAAACGGTAGTGCTGACGGTGTGTTATCTGCTGCATAGGCCAACAGTTGGGTGGTATCCAGTGCTCCCAGGGAAGCCATGTGAAGGGAGCCGGGGAAATGATGCTGGGTTGTTCACCAGTAGCTGCTGCTTTTGTCAGATTGGGGTTTTGGGGTTTTATTTGTTTGTTTTGGGATTTTGGTTTTGTGTTGTTTTTTCCTGGTCGTTGTGGTTGTGCAGATTACACCCAGAGCAGTAATACTGCTTTCTGGTCATGAGAGGTTAGGTTTTCTCCTGAAAGCTGAAGGGGAAAAAAAAACTCCCTAGCAGTCACTAGTTGTATTATAGGTCTAGAATTAAAAATAAACAGGAACCAGAATAATATGCTGCTTTATTTGCAGTCAAGCCTTTTGTTGCTTTAAAAAAAAAAAAAGAAAACAAAAGAAACCCCATAATATGATATTTTGGTAGGATTTGTTCATGTATAATCTCCTCCCCACCCATAAGAAGCTGCATTTGTATTGAACTTTTCCTCATACAACTGCACAAGTGAAAATGAACCCCGTGTTTACCACAACTAGCTGAACCACCTGTGTGTTCATGGCACTAATATGTTTTGACCTCAACCTGCAGGCTGGGTTTTGTTATTTAGAGGCATGTCAGTACAGTGACACTTAGATTTGAGCTGCTTTGGTCGCTGTTTGCTCTTTATTGATCAAACCTGCTGTACTGTGGATAGGTTAGTCTCCTAAGCTATATATTGTATTATTACCAGTGATAAGAGAGCATCCGTTGGTGCTATTACTGATATACATCTTTAGCCCATTAAAATGCAAATTTTAAGGTGTGCAGCAGATAGAAATCT
Source organism: Ciconia boyciana (assembly GCF_034638445.1). Classification (NCBI taxonomy): domain Eukaryota; kingdom Metazoa; phylum Chordata; class Aves; order Ciconiiformes; family Ciconiidae; genus Ciconia; species Ciconia boyciana. The sequence goes on along the minus strand of NC_132942.1, from coordinate 3,159,902 downwards.
CTGCACCTTAAAGCACTGAAAAGGCTGGCTAATTATGACTCCAACTATTTTTCAGATAAGTGAGCAGTAAGTCATTATAAAATTCTTAATGCGAATCCTTTTATTTCCCTCGTCCCCTGACTACTGAGCTGCAGATAATCTCATAAGGCAGTCTCTTGTTTCCAGAATTAGTGCCCAACAGTTTATTCATTACTCTAAATTTGAAAGCAAACAGAGCTACGAAAACCAACCCATAGAGCCTATTATTTGTCTAAAGCTACACGAATATATGCAGCCCAAAGATGTAAAACTTATGTCAGCAAGACCAAAGATCAAGGCTTTTTTATCGTGTAGCTATCAGATGCCTCTTTCGTTTGCGGAAATGATTTTTGAGTAGTCCTGTTTCTGGTATCTTCTGTCTCAAGGCTCAGCAAGAACCTGCAGACTTATGCTATTAAATATGGCTCCGGGACAGACCTGATTTCTTTTCCAGCAGAGAGCTGCCCTCTGAGGACAGACCCTCTTGGACGGTGCCTAAAATCATTCCATACACCAGCACCCCATGGTCTTCCGCGCTGTAAAACGCCTTGGGAAATTCCTGTCCTGAGCACTTAACTCTGCTGAACTATTACACCAGTGTCTGCAAACGTATCAGCAAAAGAATACATTTTTATCATAATTCAGTAAGAAATTGCCAGGATCGTTCGTGCAATGGCATTTATGTATGGTTGAGCCTGAACGTCAATTTTTGTACGTGTACAAAAATTTTTGTACTCAGCGGGCAAAGCATACTATAGATTTCATTCCTTCTGAATTTATTTTCCTACTGAAGTGTCTCTGGATCTGGTTGGTCTGGTATTTTTATAGTCGTTCCTTTTTGAACATGGATGGCCCCACTGTGTTGCAGTCTACAGCATGAATGCAGTTGCTGTGATTAAATAAAGATACAGGAAAAATCCAATCTTCTACTTTGCAACTTATGATCTTCTGACTTAATATGACATTTATGAAGATAATTTTTCTTTTTTCCCCAGGTTTCAACTTTTTTGGCCAAGAGATTAACTGTTGTATGTGTTAAGCCAGAAATAAGCCCTAGGCAATATGGCAGAGTCGCTTTGTAATAAAGCAGGTCTCAATATTTGTTCCAAACTGAAGAGGAAACTTTTCTTTGACTTAAAGTTTAGTTAACTTTCCCCACGTCGATTTTTCTTTAACTCTGTTTGAAGAGTCCACCTCCAGCTGGCTTTTGAGACAGAACCAAGATCTTTGAACGATCAGCAGCTACGTTAAAGGAAGAACAGAGAGCAGTTCCAATACAGCAGGTTAAATAGGAAAGTCTATGTCAGGGGCTTTAATTACAAAAATGACACTGTATGGCTACCCTGAGGTACTTTGTTACTTATATCTGGAGCCAGAGAAAGGGAAACCAGACGTACTCTACTTGGAGGTTAAGCAGAGAGAGATTTATAAATGGCACTTCTTGTTCCAGCTCCCGCTGAATTTGGGGTGCCGAAGGGAGCGGTCCGGAACCCCTCTTTCCAGTGGGGATTGTGTACCACCTATCATCAGTGTGGGTTTGGGATCTTCTCCCACAAAAATATTGTCTCTGCCACTGGGATTCGGTGGGAGCTGGAAGGCAGCCGGCGAATGCTCCTCGGCCACAAAATGTTTGAACTCGTCTCATACGGGCAAATTCAGTTCCATGGTCCTGGAAAAGGGCTCTTTAGCTCGTTTGAGGGAAGGAGGGCTGGAGAGAGAAAGCAGAGTTTCTGTCTTTAAAAAAATATGTTCTGGTTCTGAGGCATTTTCTAAATGTAATTGGACAAGTGCAGCTCCCTCAGTGGCTGCTGCCGGAGACTTTACCAGCAGAGAACTAAACACTTCTATGCAAGCTCCCCTATATGCGCATAGCTGCTGGCTCGCCTGCGGGGCCGTGTGTCCCAGCCTTCATGGGTGCCTTATATAATGTGGATTTTTATTTTTAAGTTCGCTATCAAATAACAGAATAGAAGTCTGGATGGCAAGGGGAAATAAATGCCTTCACAGATTAAAAAAATAGAGGCGGGGGGAACCATCCAGACCTCAACTCCATTTATGCACGGATGAGTTGTTGTTCCCCAGTTTGCACATGGGCATCGCCTAGAACCTCTGCCTGTAGGAGTGAATGGGCTGGTACCAGTTCAGGGTCTCTCCCTCCACTGGTTTTGGGAGCTTTCTGGAGAAAAGCAGCTCCACCTCAGCCCCAGCAGCATGGGAGCATTTGACTTTCAGATTTGGAGTGCCTGGCTTGAATCCTGCTTTCTGAAGCAAGTCTTTGGCACGGATTCATTCTGGGGCGCGGGTGGCATTTCTCTTTGTGTTAAGCTATAGTGGAAGGGAGACAGCATAATGCAGCCAAAATTGGCTTTTTCTGCCCCTGGCCGCTTCAGATCAATGAGAAGATCTATGGAAACCCTCAGCCTGGAGAAAATAAAGAAAAACAAAGGGAAAAAAGAAAACTCTTCTCCTGAGTGATCGTTTAAACCCCTCTGACAGCCCTGGAAATGGGATTTCACTTTCTCCTCTGCAAGTCCAGCCCAGATTGTTTACTTTTATCTGCAGACTTGTCTTCACTAGTTTTTCACCTTGAGTTAATTGATTGATTGCCACAAGGTAGTTAGTTAACACAATTGCAAACCTGTCTGGGTGCTCCCCAAACATTTATTGCAGTGCTGTTACCCTGAGCCGAGTCCCAGTATTAACGCTTTCTACCTGTAGCATCTTTCTACCTGTTGGTCTGTGTCGGTATAATATCCACAAATGATTTTTAGATGTCACAAATATTAAGGCCAAATTTTAGGCAGGGGAAGTAAAGGTGACCTTTCCTATTAAATAAAGTCTTTGTAATTTTAGTAGCCAAGATAAACCTTGGCATGACGCAAGTAACATGTTAAAATACTGATTCCCATAGTGGAGATTCTTTGAAAGTATACAGTAACTGTGTACAGCACAGGCAACAGATGGTAGAGGAGCATCTTTAAATTAAAACTATAAGTTTAACTGTGTCTTAGCAGAAAGCAATTACCCAGGCTGAAATCTGACCCCCCCATCAGGATTAATATGCCATCATTCTTGAAGAAAATGCCTTTGGATATTTAGATTTCATAAGCAGATAGAGGACCGGGTTTATATCTCGAGAGAAAGAGACAAATAGTAAATAGCAGTAGCTCTAGCCGTTGGTTTATTACAGAAAACTATTAAGATGTCATCCTTTGCATGGCGAGTGCCACAATTCCCATCACCTCTCTGGCAGTTTAGAGCTCGATTGCAGATGTGGTTAACACCTTTGCCCGTACAGCTATGATGATTGCATGCATAATAGAAACCATCTTGCCCATAGACCATTTTTTTTCTCTTATATAATTTGTTGTGCCTGCATAATAGTATATATTTTTATTCAATCTTTTACATATAAATGAGTTTTGTTGAATAAATGTTGCCATTGTCCATTCTCCACACCATATTTTAGCTCTGTAACTCTAGTGAGTTTATGATTCCTCTTCGATTCTATTGCAGTAACAAGTTTGTTTATTGCTTTTTAAATCCCCTGCACTGACACTTTGTAAAATTAAGGACGTGTAAAATTCTTTATAGTTTCAAACTGTTTTTAAAATTTCACATTTCCATAACCTTGGATGCTTAGTGTCACAAATCAAAGCCAAGATGTTGTGGCTAGATGGGTCTGAGCTTGTGGCAAGCTGCTGCAATCTGCTGGCAAAGTCACTGCAGAGCTTTTAAGGTTCCCCGTGCAAAGGCAACGCACTGCTCAGCTTTAGTGAGAAGGATCGAAATACTGCACAAGCATTTTCACCTAGTTGTATTGTCTCTCCTTTTGTTTTACAAGTCTGTGTAAATCCAAGCTGGGAATCAGCGGAGGTGTGTGGCTGGCTATATTTGAAGATTTTCTGAGTAAGCCAACTTTCTTTTCCCCTTAGATGATGGAGGATGTTTGTGTATATATGAAACGTTAAGACCAATGCAGCGTGGATTTGAACAGGCTCGTCAGCTACTATTATTGACAGAAACTGATTACACAGCCAGTCTCGGGGCTAATACATGCACAAATAGTGTAACAATAGCAAGAGACATCTGCAAACATTCAAAATAAAATGAAAAACCACAGGTCCTAATCTTCCTCTTCCTTAAGTCAACAGGAGTTTTGCCTTTCAGTGCGGTAGGCTGTGCCTGTTGTTGGGTATGCCGTAACCCAGCATCAGCTCGGAAAGCTGGCAGCAGGGCAGGAGCAAAATCGGAAAAGCAAGGGGGGTTACTCTGTTCTCTGGCTGGCGGAGCTCGGGATGGGACTGGTGTAAACTGGGGTAGAATGGGGCTCGGCAGAGTCCTCGTGTGCTGTTGGGGTCAATCCAGTACCATGCTGGGGGCAAGGTCAGCTCTTTTTTGAGAAGACAATCGTTGCGCTGGCTTCAGGTGTCCTGCGTTGGAGGCTAACAGGCTTCACAGACCTCTTCCAGGATCTTTGTATCGTCGAGTTTTAATATAAAGTTAATTAAAGTATGATTTACCACAGATTTCCTAATGCAGAAAGGGGTTTTTAAAATAATGCCGTAGTGACTAAAATTGTACTTGTGTGTGCAACTACGTGAACATATTTGTGTTCTGTGCGTAGCTCAGGCTTTAACGTGGAGCCTTGTAATAGCTGAAATGTTAATTAATAAAGGAAAATCAGAGACTTAGGCAAATGGAAGACTTTCAAACAGTCTTTTCAATAACGTAACTAACACGTGGTTTTCCTTTTCATTTTTGGTCTAGTAAATGGGGAATGCTTAAATCCCTTTGACTGCCACGCTTGAAATTGGGGCTACTTTTTGGCTTATGAAAAGACCTTTGTGGCTATTTGGCTCTGTTTCGTCTGTGCACTCTTCTCTTCCAAGTGTAGAAACGCTCTTCCCTGTTAAAGGTGGTTATTGAACTCTCTTCGTACACTATAGCCTTTGCTACAAAGCATTACATTATGGGGTCAAGAGAGAGGACATCAGATAAAAAATGAATCGCAGCCCCTACGTTCCCAGGTAATTCAGTGTATTAAGGAAATAGAGAAATTTCCATGGGAGTGAAATGGCAACTAAATACCAGCTGAAACTAATGGCAGGACTCCCACAGCCTCAAATGGTGTGAGAGTCGGGCCATAATTCAGTTGCCGCTAAATTACCGCTGCTGTTTCAGAGAAGGTTAGTGAGGTTAGTTTATTACAAGCACAGTAATAGGGAGGAATTCAGGGGAAGAGGATAAGTTTCAGGGTGAGATGAAAGAGCAGAATGAGTTGGCTCCTCTCCCTCGGCCGGGGAGTGAATGAGCAAGACGAGGGCTGGGACCCAATTCCCGACTGCCGCGATCTGCCGGAGAGGGGAAAACAAATTAACTCCAGCAACGAGGTGGAGGCGAGTTTCTTCCTCGGCCTCCCCAGAGCACAGGGGACCCAGGGGCCGTGCTGCAGCTTGCCAGCAAGGCATCTGCTGCCTGGGCTGAACGCTCATTTTACCAAAGCAATCTAGGGAGCCTTCTGGATGCTGAGCTTGGTTTTGGTTTTTATGTGCCTTAGCTTCAAAAATGAGGGTACTACATTATATGGTTATAGGTTGGATTCAGGTCTTAAAAATGAAACAAAGTGCATTTAAAAGCCTTTTTTTTTTTTTTTTTTTTTTAAACTGGAAAATATAGATGCCAGTCTACTCTTCTTTTATATCACTTTCCTTGCTGCACTATCTGCATTTCTTCCCGTAGCGCTTTAAGTGTCGTGGCTAACATCTGACACGTGTTTCATTCTTCCTATCATGCAGTATTTCAAAAAAACCAACAGTAAATTCTTTGCATAATGTATGGGATGCTTTCCTTGGAGTAAAATTGTGCTATGCTTCAGGGAACAGCCTCTGCCTGCCGCTCAGTGATACAGCCCTGCTCACAAACCCGATCTGTCGCTCCCTGATGAAGTGTTTCATGTCTATAAATGTGGTGATGTTTTATGTGGTCCACACTCAGCCTTATGATCTCGACTGCTCCCCAGCTGCTGCTTTTGGTGTCTTTGCTAGAGATAAAGGTGTGACTGAAGCCCTTGCAGATGGATCCCAGTGAGCTGTGAGGTTGCTCAGCTTGGCTAGTAGTGACTGCAGGGAGCTCAGCGCAGTCCGAGAAATCTCCCCCAGGACATCTGCTGGGCATATAATTAGGTGGCGAATCCAGGGTGAGTGGCATGCTGCTACAGTCAGCCTAGTTACGCTCACTTAAGATAACCTAGTTAGTTAAACCGCAGCTTTGGCCCTGGTGTAGGGATGCAATGAGGGTGCAGTTGCACGTAGGGCAGTCAGGGGTGTGGGGCTGCAGCAGCATCCCAGGGATTTCTGCACTTGGCTGTGTTATGAGAGGAGAATGACATTGAAATTAGTCATACAGAGGCTACAGCTGCTAGGAGGATACTTATTTGCAGTGTGGATGTAACCATATTTTGGAGCTGGCAAATGATGTTAAGTCAAATACTCCGGGGGTCAGGCCTAATTAAGATGTTGGTATCGGATTCTGAACTAATTATGCAGGGAAAGTGAGCTCTACATCACTGTGTGCAAGTTGTTGCACATAAAGGTAATGCACGCTGATTCGTGTAGTGGAAGGAGACACGATCCATAATGCATGCGTTGTGCTGAAGTCAGACCAACCACCCAGCCTGAACCGAGCAGCAAGGAGCAAAGGGGCTGAGGCAGTCCCAGTCACTTAGAGTTGCAAAAGTTAATTGAACACTCACTTATTTTTGAGGAAACTGTGGTCTGCTGGAGGATATTCCACAAGGGAAGAATGAGGCCAAATGTGTCGGATGCCTTGTTCATTGTAAATAATTCACTCTGCCGTAGCTGTGCGGCGAGGGCACCCTGCAGCCGCGCTGCTGAGCCTCAGAGCACGGCCGGCTTCTGCCTCGCACCGGCACTGCTCCCAGCACCAAAAACACGGCAGAGTATTGAAATGCTTTGAAAGGTACCCTCTAACAGCCCTTCCTCCAGCTTACAACAGCTACTGACGTTTTGGTGATGCTGTTCCTGTTGCACGGATGCAGGAAATATCTGACATTGAGCCATAATGAACATTTTCTGACAAGCAGCATTTAATGGTTCTTCTTGCACCCACGGACACCAGTGGCCAGTTCCACTGAACTGATGAGTAGGTCTCAACTGGCATTGCTTAAGCTAAAGGACAGAAAGCCAGGGTAGAAATGGTAAGTGTCCTCAAGGATGTAAAAGGTTGCTACAGAAATGATTGGGAATAATGTGTTTTCCCTCATGTCAAGGGGCAACAGGCTTATACTGAGGGAGAACCAGGTCAGACATTAGGGGACAGCTTTTCTAGTGTTAAAGGTAGGAAAAGGTGGGAATGGTCTTTAAAACTAGACATCACCTTCTCCATGCAATACACTTTAAAAGGCTTCAAAACTAGGTTAGTCAAACATCTGGGACTATAGCCCAGTGACAGCCATGGAAACAGCCTTCCTACTGCAACTCCTCTTCCTGCTCTGTGCCTTTACTTGTTCCACCCTTAAAAGCCCCGTGTCCTTAAACAAATTTCTCATAGATCATCTTCGTAAATAAATAACAATGACTTAAGAAGGGCAGCTTTGTATGGGTCTTGCCTGCAGGCTGTGGTACAGAATGACAACTTCTGAAACTGCCATTTTACAAGGGACTTTTCAAATCCTAATGACATTTCATTTAAGCCAACAAATTTATCCTCAAACCAGTCAAATTTTGGAGTTACTGAATAACTTATTTGAACTCTCTGTGCCTCAGAGATTCCTGGTAGACAAGACAGCTATGTACAAATGGAGAGCAGGACACCGTGTCCTGGTTTCACAGAGGCAGCCCATGTCACTTAGTGCGCTGTCCCTGTTGGTTTTCATCAGGGCATTAAAATGACCCAATTTTCTCCTGCTTTGCTATTATCCTCCCTTCCTTATAGGTATTGGTGATATTTAAAGTCATCCTTCTTTGCAGAATGTCAACCGCTAAGACATCAGGACAGGTAGTGGAAATTGCTGATAGAGAAAAGCATCCAAAGAACGGTTTCTGGGCTGAAGAGATGCAGATTTCTGTAGGTAGCCCGCTTCGCTCACGTCCGTGCCGTGATGCACTGGGCTCACTGCTTTCCAGGCGGAAACTGTGCATGAACAGGCAAATGGTTCGGGGAGGTGGTAGCTGAAATAAAGATGTGGGTAACAACAGAGGTTGTCATCATCACATCTTCGGACCTTATCCAAGACAGGAAAAAACCCCTGATGCTAGCACTGCGTAATAAGTGCAATATAATCAGAACCTATTAGAATCTAGTTCTGCTTGAAATTCAAGTGGTTTGGACTGGAGTTCATTTTATATATGCCTCTAAATAAAGTTAATGTGTTCCCTACTTCCCCTTCCCCCTTAGTCTATACTGTATCTTAATGAATAACAGGCTTAATCACTCTGGTATCAAGATAGCCTTTTTACAGCCATGCAAATGTTCTTTGGTATATAATTTGTACATGCTTCACTCATCTACTATCATTGTTCTTCCTAAATGAGAAAATGCAAATGTTACACCAAGGGCCCCATCTTCACAGCTTACCGAATATAATTCCTGACAGCAACATGAAGCTGTTTAGCATAATTTTCCTGTTAATAAACTGCCAATTACAGTAATTTAGTTCTTAGCTTCCAAAGACCAAAAGGTATATGATGATTTCCAGCGCCCTCCCAATTAACGTCTCAGTTTATTATTTTGGTATGTCTGAGAAAACAGAAAAAGGGGAAGGACTCAGTTGTTTAAAGATAATACTAATGCAATTTCCTTTCACAAAATCAGAAGCTTTTCTCATCTGAAAAGCAAAATGCAGTTTTGTGGGTATGCACTCCCCCTTGCACATGCACATTTGTACGTGTAAAACACTAAGAACAGCATCAGAGATATCTCTCTTACACACGAATGTGAGCCAGCTTGAAAAACTACCAAATTAAACTTCGTAAAAGCTCTTAGAAACACCTGCCAGCAATGAAAAAACTTTTTTTTTTTTCCTGCCAGTAACTTCTGTTTGTTTTTCAAATGCTTCCCAAACTCAGATGGTTGTGCAGCACTTTATTAAAGTCAGTGGGAAATACTGCAAGGGGGGGGGGGGGGGGGGGGAGAGAATATTTAAGGAAATGTTTATAGTTGCTGGAAAAGATTCAGAAGTATTATATTTAGAAGCAATTAAGTTTTGAGCAGCTCTTCACGTAGTGTTTTCTGTTCAGATCTCTCTTCAACCTTTCTTATTAAAGGGAATTTGCATGTAAACAGAATCCTTCTTTCTTAAGAGTTTATCTGATCTTCCTGTTTATTTCCCACTCCCTGCTCCATCTGCTCCTGAAATCATCATTCTCGTATAACCGAACAATTTCTGAGGCAAGTCGGACTGATTTTAATTGAGGAGTAAGCAATAGAGGGGATCTCAGGAACTTTCAATGCAAGAATCTCCAGCGGGTAAATGTAGGAAACAGAAATACTTTTGATTTGAGGAGAAGCTGAAGAAAATAACCTAGCTAGATGGAGCCTTTCAGACGGTTTGTTTTGGATACTGCCTTTTTTTTCCCTTCTATTTGGAAGTAGCTCAAGAACCTGTCCTGTGTCTTCTGATCTATTATTTCTTTCAAGAATATACCCACAGATTCTGTGCACAAATTTTGTGAATTTGGTCTCAGGTAATTACATCTCAGTCTAAAAAAAGAAAAAAAAAAGCAAGTGAGATTCCATCCTTCCCGCAGCTGTCTGCAATCCTTTGCAAATGTAAGAAACTCAGCTGAGCCTCCCGTCGCCTGCCGGAGGACAGAGGCAGGCTGCAAGTGATTAGACCCCGACCGTAATATTTATTATACATTAGGGAGCCAGGTTTGGCAGAAAAATTTCCGTTACCTGTATAAATACTCGAGTTAAAGCCTGCTCTGGCTTCTCTAAACACCTGGAGTGGGCTGTTTCAAAGGACTCGGCGTTGGTGTCGCTGATCTTGGTAATGAAAATGAATTGACTCCTGTGGAAGAACGGTTAGGTCAATGCGAAGCGGTTACTTAAATTGCACCTTCCTGCAAGCTGTGTTTAGAGCACAAAAGCGCGTGTAGTGCCATCACCACGTCTGATTTGCCCACTCGCCTCTCAGTGCTAGTGAATGCATCACCCAGGACCTCCAGCACCTGAACCCAAGCAGCTCCTGTGCCTAAATAACTCGCCCTGCCCACTTGCTTTTGGTAGCCAGCAGAGCAGCTTGCTTGCCCAGCTGGTCTCGGTGCATGGCCAACATAGGCAAAAGGTCCCTTTCATCCAGAGGCTATGGCTGGATCCAGGGTCCTGCAGCACCACCTGCACGAGTGTGCTGGTTTTGGCTGGGATAGAGTTAATTTTCTTTATAGTAGCTAGTATGGGGCTATGTTTTGGATTTGCGCTGAAAACAGTGTTGATAACACGCTGATGTTTTGGCTGTTGCTAAGCGGTATTTACACTGGTCAAGGACTTTTCAGCTTGCCCTGCTCTGCCGGGTGCAGAAGAAGCTGGGAGGGGGCACAGCCAGGACAGCTGACCCCAACTGGCCACAGGGCTATTCCGTACCATATGGCCTCATGCTCAGCATATAAAGCTGGGGAAGAAGAAGGACCGGGGGGGACATTTGGAGCGATGGCATCTGTCTTCCCAAGTCACCGTTATGCATGATGGAGCCCTGCTTTCCTGGAGATGGCTGAACCCCTCCCTGCCCATGGGAAGGGGTGAATGAATTTCTTGCTTTGCTTTGCTGGCGTGTGCGGCTTTTGCTTTACTTATTAAACTGTTTTTATCTCAACCCACGAGTATTCTCACTCTTACTCTTCTGATTCTCTCCCCCAACCCACCAGGGGGGAGCGAGCGAGCGGCTGGTGGGGCTGAGCTCCCAGCTGGGGTTAAAGCACAACAACGAGCATCACGATTACCATCAGGACAGTCCAGCGTGAGCCAGTCGCTACAGCTCTTTGCAGAGAAATTTCAATAGCTTTGAGAAAAAAATCTAAGTGAGCTTGTTTGGGGACTTTATTCAAACAGAGAGCGCCCTGTTAAGCAGTTTGTGTGTCTTTGATGTTGATGATGGCGTTCGCCGGCTCGGCCGGCTCCTCCTCAGTGCAATGCCTCAGGCAAGGGCTCAAACCAGAGAGGTTCCTTCAATGCTTTGAAAGCTAAATTGAAACAAAGTTACTGAAATTATTAAACTTTAAGAAGGTGCAAGCGTATGTGCCAGCTAGTTACTTTTTGATAAGTATATACTATTAATAGCACTTTAAGAAACCCAGCTCAAGATCTGCAGTATAGGTGTTCTTCAAGATACTTTTGACTATTATGAGATTAATGGATATGGGGCAGTTTGGAACGGATACATTAATTTTAATCACTTAGCTCAGTTTGTATTAATGAGAGAGAAGTGGGCGAATGCTATAGAAAGACTTGAGAATATATACCTTAAAGGCATATGCGGCAATTATGCATTTTGTGTTAGAAAATTATTGCTAAGCACCAAAAATAACTGACAACTGAATTCATCAGATGGACACATCCAACACAAAGGGCAGCGCAGCAGTATATATAACAGCAGCAATGCCACTTTTCTATTAGGTTAAGCAAATTCTGAAATAAATCTGGGGAGTGAAACGATTGTATTTCTTCCCACTGAAGACCTTCATATGTGCGCATTGGGAGTGTGCTGGGGTGTATTTGCCTGTGCTTTTACCGTGAATGCGGGCTTATGACCATGTTATGGTCTTTTATACACTTGAGTGTTTGGTTGGAGCGGAATGACTCAGATTAATCATATCGCTTTTCAAGTGCCTTTGGTATCAGTTTATTTTGTTTATAGACTAGAGACTTAGGGCTCTATAGTATTTCCTTGTAAGCTTATTGCCGTAGCCTGAGGCTGGAAGAGCCTGACAAGGGGCTGCACGGGAACTGGTGTCAGGTTATTAAATGGAATGAGGAAAGAGCTCTATACGGGAGCGACTCCCCTGTGAATCTGCCTGGGGGTACGCCTCTCTGCCTAGGTGCGTTATGTCTATACGTTATCAGCCTGAGGACCGGGAGCCCTGCGGACGCTGCCAGTGTTGCACCTTGTGTAGGGCAGGCTGAGGTGCCGCTGCCATCCCGTTGGGTTTGCGCTTCATCCATCAGACAGCCCAGAGGTGATTTAACGTGATGGGGTGGGGTGAGCTTTTATCACTAGGAAGCCTGCAAATGTTTGTAGTTATAATTAGGAAATGTGCTAACGCTCCTATTAACCTGATTGATGCGAAGTCTTGGTTAGGCAGAAAACTGATTTTTCCCCAAGTGACTGCAACAGAAGATCCATTTAGTTTGAAATGGGAGTTATAAGGAGTGCAAATTTCCGATGATCCCTTCAACCAATGACCAAATGGTTAGGTGCACCTTCAAAGGTTTATAGTGACAGAAGAAACCCCCAAATGCGGATGTGTGTTACAGGAGGGCAACATTTTTTTTGTCCTATAGGTAGGACCACAGCACAGAGTCTGGATGGACAGCCCCTATGCAACCACTGTGCTCTGTCCCCACACCGGGCTGTGCTGCTGACCCAAAGCAAAGCTTGCTGACACTGCGCCATCCTCACCAGCTATCAAATTTAGGACACGTCTGTCCTTCCAAAAGGGCAAGATCATTTTAAAACTGGGAGCAGAAGAACCAAATAAAAAGCTAGGCTGATTATACCAGTGCACCAATACAGGCGTATAATTCGGGACCCAGGCTGATATTTGTACAGTGTTGAGCTGTCCTTGCCACCTTGGGTCAATGCTATTTCCGACGTCTCTGTACCGTCTTCCATGGCACCGTGAAGATGTGCCCTCGCTGACCTAACAGAGCGATAAAGAAATATGCTCTCTTTTTAATGCAATTCTGGGAGAAAATGGCTGCTTTTCAGAAATAAAATGGTTTCTGCTAAAGGTTTACCCAGTACAAATGCGCTAGTGATGCGGCTGTAGCTGTGCTGTGCGGCTCTTCACAATGCAAAGTTTCTGACCTGAAGAAGAGCTTGTGTGCCCAAAAGCTTTTTTGTTCTCCAACTGCATTCACTGGTTTAATAAAAGATCGTAGCTCTCCATGCAAACCTTGCTGTCTATACCATGAATTAAACTCCTACGTCCAAAAGGACTCGATGTTGACCTTAAAAACCTTGAAAACCTGTTAATATTAGGCAGACTGAAGAAATATAGAACCAGGGTGGATCGTGTTTTACTTGTACACAGGCAAACAAAGCTTTGTAATAGAATTAAAGGCCAAAAATTAGCTCTCAGTAGATGCAATAGAGCCACAATGACAGTTACTGGCCAGCGGTTTGTCCCATTATTATTCATGTATTAGTTGAAGCCACAATAATATTAAAGTCACCCCCACTAAACATACACCACTTTGTAGTTTGACAGCACTTCATAAGCGTTAATGAATTAAGCTGAAGTAAACATTTCTCTCATGTCAACCTCTCCTGAACTGACCTGCAAAGGCAGATTAAAGGCAATGAGGAGCACACTGCAGTTCAAGCACATAAATACCCCTCGTTACCCATCCAGGGCTTGAGGGGAAAAAAAAATTTGGACCTTCCATCTGCTGCAGACCCATTAACAAAGTGTCACAAGCAGCTTTTATGTGCCCTGTTATTTGGACATTATACTAATATGGGGGAAGGAGAAGGGTCAATATAAAAATGCAGTTCAAAAGGACCTTGCAAAGCTCGATGAATTTGGACTTACAGTGATAGAGAAGATCTGTGCTTATGTGCTGAAAAAAGAGAAAATTGTACCCCAAGATAATCTCGTATCTCACTGGTTCGTTGTCAAAATTCAGGTGATGCCATCTGCAGGGATTATATTTGTGTAAAAATAACCGATATGCAACAGCAGCAAAGTAATGTGGTGGCGGTCAGCAAAGACAGCGTGTGCCAAAACATGGGGGGGTTTTATGTCTGTAAGGAAAGTACGTAGAACTGCTTGCTGGCCGTGCGGTTTTTGACAGCAGTCGGGTTTCGGAGCGAGCCGTGCTGGCGCCCTGCATTTAGCGGGAGCAACTTGCCCTTCACTTGCCCACCACTTGGCAGCCGGTTGTCCCGGATCCGTGCCATGGGTGACTTCGTGGGTCGCTCCCAGCCATGGACTGAGCCAGGCAGCTCCGGGCTGGCTTTAGCACGAGGGGGAAAGTACTTAACGGGCCAATTGTCTAAAGAGTCCTTCACAGAAAAATGCTACAGTTTTACTTGTCTGAGTTTCGGACAAGCAGAACTTAAATACCGGAGGTTTTTTGCTGAACTTGCAGGAAGTCCTGAATGCAGACTTAATTCCCCCAAAAATACAGATAAAAAATTTCCTTAGCATCCTAATGGGCCCTTTGGGAAAGCTGGCCAAGTCAGACGGTAACATTCAGTAAATCCTTGTTATCTCTGCTTGCTTTACTAATGAGCCTGAGTATCATGTTTAAATCCCTGTAGCTGCATCTCATATATTGGCTGGCGTGAAAATAAAATATTTCCGTTCGGCATTTGGTGTATATCACAGGCAGCTCCGCTGTGCTCCAGAAATGCCTTTCCTGTTATTAGCACGTCGCGGGCCTTTGAAGGGTCACCGTGATGAATAGGACGGTGGAGGCCGTCGGAGGGCAACATTTCAAACCGAAAATGTTACAGCTATTGGAGGGTAATTGAGATACTGTATATTTACACAGGTCTGTCTTGGAAATATTCCTTTAGCAAAGGCTAAGTTTGATTAAGGGCTTTCCTCCTTGGGTCAGGGCAAAGACAAATTCAGAGAGCGAGAGGAAAGAAAGAGCAAGGGAGGCTGGAAAAATAAAATGGGCCATTCCCAGTATAGCCCGATTCAGGGGGAGCTGTGGATATCGGTCGGGAGCAGATGGATGCGACTCCGTTGTGGAGGCAGGATTTTTTAGTGACACCTTGTGTGAGTTTATCACGACACGTTTTCTTTTGATCAAATTTGTGCTGCATTATGCAGAATATTTTAAACAACATTTTGCTGAAGGGCTATTTTTAGTAGGATCAAACTTCAGGAACAAGCGTTCGTTGGGCAAGGCTCTCCTTCCTTGACGTGTTTTGCTGCTTTTCCAAGCCGAGTTAAGAGGAACAAATTATTATTTGTAGATTTATGGGGGTCCGTGTCTCCTTTAGGTTATTAGTAAAATCAACAGGCTCGAACCTATGCTGAGGTTGTGTTTGGGGAGCTGTGTTTAGTCCCCTCATCCTGAGCAGGGGCTGGGACTGCTGTGGGGAAGGCAATAGGATTTTAGAGGAAAAACACTCAGGCAGCTTAAAGGATAATCATATTTTTCACTTCCAACCTCTGGGAATACTCCTAAATGAGATGGAGGAAACGGCACGAGTGGATATGAAGAGCTGCTCCCCAGCGCTCGCAGGGAAGGTGTGCGTCCAAGTGAATTGTTGGTTCTGAAAACACAGGCTCTCTTTGTACGCAGGAGTTATGTCCTGCTGGCTCATTATCTCGGTAACTTATTATAGTTTTATGTCTGTGTTGTGCTGCAAATGGACTGCCTATAATCCCCTTTTTAGAGTCTTAATCTGGTTGGTGAGAAAGGCCTAAGGAGTCAGCATAGCATCTTCGTCTTGGTGGTGGGGGCACAGTGTGAGCCATTCCTGGGCAGGCTGAAAACACCCCTCCTGTCTGTATTTTAAAATCCCTCCTATTCCAATCTGACTTCACAGAGGTGTTGGTGTTGACATTTCTGTGTGAGATACAGCTGTGTGTTTACTTCTGGAAAGATTACCGCCAGCTGTCATAGCCGCAGCCTTCTCTGTGCGCACAGCGATGATCTAATTAACATCCCCTTTGGTACCTGGAAGTTAACGTTGGACAAGTCTCTCAAGCCGGTTTTTGGAGATTTTTGGTAGCTTAGGTACTTATTGAGATAGGCTGGATGAATTTTAGAAACTGCCTTCTCAAACATTCTGTGAAATAACTATTACGATTTCACATCACCTGTACACACAAGCCAGTTAATTTGTTTTCAGTGAACATTTGTACAAGTGAATTATTCACCCATCTGCAATATTTATCTTTAAAATGACTAGACAATTCAGCTCTGTGTGGAGATGTGCCTCCATATGAATTCATAAATCCACGATCACTGGCAGGACATTTTCTGCAGGGGCTGATGATCTATTTATTCTCCCTTTTCTTCTCCCCAAGGGTTAGCCCAGGCCCTCTTGCTTTGACATGAACTGCAAGCAAACAACTTGTATAATATTTTACTACTTCCTAGTTTGAATATAAAGTTCCGACAATGCTCTCCGCAACTGCAGCTTGTCAGGTTAGCCGCTCTCTCAGATGATTATAAGGCAGCAATTTTGTACGATTTTTTTCCTTGCACACAGCAGACATAATGAGCAGAAGGGATTATGTGATGAGCTGAAATTACTGAGCTAAATGAGGAATTGCAAATGCAAATTTGGAGCCCTTGCAACTATTAATGGTCAGCTCTGAGCCTGCTAGCAGAGAGCTAACTTTTGGGAGGGGGTGTTCCTTTCTCTGTTCAGGATGCTCGGAGCTCCCACGCTCTGGAGCAGCACAAACAGGACACAGAGGGACATTAAATCGCCGATCTAGATACTGAAAATCATCCTATCAAAATTGGCCTTGTTTGCCCCGGGCTGGGATTGCCCCAGGCTGGGATTGCCCCGGGGGTGGTACTCACCCTGGCTGGGAAGCGACTGGGATTGCTCTGTATTTTGATGGCCAGTGCTTTTCTGGAGGAGAAGGGGAAGAGTACTACTGGCAATTGATAGTTGCCTAAACTAATGATTCAGAAAATTGTTCCAACAGCTTCATCTGAAGAGAGTCTGGGTTTTAAAGAACAGCGAGGATCTTACTTAAATGGCATTCCTCCGCGGTCATTAATAAAGCTATTCTTTGTCAGGGAAGATCCAATATGATGAGCAT
Source organism: Ciconia boyciana (assembly GCF_034638445.1). Lineage (NCBI taxonomy): Eukaryota > Metazoa > Chordata > Aves > Ciconiiformes > Ciconiidae > Ciconia > Ciconia boyciana. Next base: position 3,142,902 of record NC_132942.1, on the reverse strand, counting down.
GAGGGACTCCATCTTACTAGTCTGGAGATTTGGGGCTTGATCTCAGCTTGTATGAACTAGAGCAGTTCCAGTCAACTGAGCAGTAATTTCCATAACCTTAGGAAGTAATCCTGAATATCCATGTTTTTGAAGAGCAAATTTGCTGAAGCATTTACTTAAGAAAATGCATTCTTTGGATAGACCAACATTTACTGAAGTGCTAAGGACGGAGTAGCGCACTGAAATATGCTGCGTGAGGGATAGCTTTTACTAGCAGTTACTAAATGTTACAGTCACGCTTTTGTCTAATTGCTGATACGCAGCGTACAAAGAACTATATACCTGAATTTCTTTCCTAAGAGTCTCTTTCTTCACTTATTTTCTTCAACCCTTTCCAGAAAAAGAAAAGCATGCTACTCTGTGATGAGAGAGTTTTCTTCATCTGCCAAGGAAAGGTTGTATTTGCCCCGGCTTTAAATTATTCTGAAATGACTCATGAATCTTACCTTGAAAGCAAAGTGGTTCGCTACATTAAAGAGTCTTGCAAAGAAAGCAGCTAAAATACTGTAACGTTTCCACCGATTTTAGGATGTAAGTCCTGTTAATGCATGTGTACCCTTTGTTAATGTCTACATGCAGAATAGAGTGTTTTACACTTGAACTTTAGTACCTGAAAGTGAGAATAGTGCAGCTGCAGTTGTAGTCGCAGAGCAGAAACGATCATGCCCACCCTGGCTCTAACTGTTAAGTACCCAAAAATAACCTGATGTAGAGTAGATAAGCCTTCTCCTAGTACAGAAAAGATTTGCCTAGTAAAGGAAGAGCCTGAATCAAAGTTGTCCTGGATCGACTAGACACCAGCTCTCTAACCTGTACAATTTTGTTATCTGAGCTATTATCTGTGGTGTGCCCCCATTCATGCTGTTCTAATTAGAGGGATAACTAACGGAGCAGTGTGACACCGCTAACAGGGAGACTGAAGTTTTAGCTGAATGCACAAATTAGCTTTGAAGTTTCCTGCAGTCCTAAAGATTTTATGGTAATTTTCCATTTCTGCATAGGCATATTTGCATTTTGCATGACAGTTTAGCTCTAATCCTTTGTCAGATATTGCCAATCTGTTGTCAGCAGGGTAGAGCCACCAACTTAGGGAGCTTTTCATATTACTGTGCCCGTTGTCTTTGATGGGCATCTGGGAACTGAGCATGGGTATTCCAGAGCAGAAGAGACGTTAAGGCATCAGTCTGACCCAGTGAATCAACCAGACCAAGTCCGCAAAATGCTGTAGGCAACCAAGCAGTATCTCACCAATAATGCATTGCAGAGCATTTGTTACCTCCCACTCTTGTTCTCCCATTTCCCTTATTTCCCTTTGCTCCACAGAATAGGCCGATCTGTTCAAGCATGAGGGATTGTGTAACCCCGGATTTTGGCAACAGTTAGAGACATCTATAGGTACTCACCAGAAATATCAGTTGTACGAACAGCTTTTCCTTTGGTTACTGCTATTGGAAAATGAACGAGCAAATTGAGAATGACTTTGGAGCGTAAATTCTCTGCGTACCTCCTCTCCTCAGCCAGGTCCTGTTGTCATTACGGCGGCTGGCAATAGGCTCTTGCTCCTTGGTTCTTCTGCAGTGTTGAAATGCAAGTTCTATCATCAAGCAATTAAAAATATGGCACCTCTGTGACCTGTCTTTTATTTATTTGTCAGACTGGGGGTTTTCTGGTGCTGTGCAGTGTCCCTCCTCCCCTGAGCTATCACCTCCTTATCACGTCACAAATTTCCTTTGCTTTTCCAAACTATCCCTGTTGACTCAGTCCCACCTCTTGGTCTGCTTGTGCGTCACCTCACGCAGCGAGTCATGCTGGAGGTCCACTTCTACAAGGCAGTAGCAGACTCTGATCCCAGCGCCCCACTACATTACTACAGCTATGCCACTGGCATAACGCAACATGTGCCGGTGGTCGAGGCATGCCTTGTGTGTCCCCCCCGCCCAGCAGCTTCACTTTTACCTCCTCCAGCTCTCTGCCGTTGGTTCCTTCAAAAGCTCATTCACTCTAACCGGGGTTTCTCTTTCTGCCCAAGCCCTCTCCAGCCCCACAACGCAAAAATCTCTTTCTAGATCTCAGGTCACAGCCTGCACCTCTCCAGACCACATACAATCAAGCTGTTTCCTTGCCTTGCAATGCCTCTTCCTCCTCCCTCCTCCACTGGCCTCCTCTCTGCTGCAGCAGGAAAGTGTCTCCTGGCCCCTTCTCGCAGCTGTAGCCCTGTTTGTCAGCTGCACATTTTCCTGCCTCCCTGTTTTCAGGTCGTGAAAAAATTCACACAAACTCACAGTTCCTCCTTCCACAGCCCTAACTGAACTTTAACCAGCTGCTGTCACAGCCCAGGCCTCATTTGTTAGCCAGTTCCTTGTCCAATTGATTATTTCACTAGCCTTGCTGTTCTAACAGCCTTATTGAAGTTCATGTAAATCATATCTCCAATCTCACTCCTGTTCTCTCTTGCTGTCCCTTTCTCAGAGATATGAATCAAACATTAATATTGATCAGTATTTAATGCCAGACACAAAGGAAAATCTGCTTTCATGTAATATGAAATATTAATAAAACATTAATGAGGGCAAAGGAGAAGGTTGCAAACATGATGGCCAGCTCATCTCTTTCCTCCTGCTCTAATACGGTATTAAGACATGCCTGCGTTATGCAGTGGTCTGGGCTTTCAGCTGCATTGAAATTTGGATTTGATTTCGAAGTCCAGATTTGGAAAAGTCAAGGGACTTACCGCTCGAAAGGACTGACTGGAGACCTTAGGTGCTTTTATCCTCTGTATACACAGGATGGTTCCTCAAATACTAGTGCTCTGAATTTTAACATCAATCATTTTATTGAAGTTGAACATGTTAATCACTTTCAAATGCTGTGCCTCATTTAGCTGGACGTTTACTCACGTTCTGCTCTGTGTTCCCCATGAAGTACGGTCATATTTCTAACGATGTAGACTGGCGCTCAGAAAGCAGCAACTGAGCTCAACTAGTCAAAGGGACTTTGACAGGTGAGTCCCCGTTTTGATTTTGGTTAGGCGTGGGCTTGCTTGAGGTTGCTCATCAGGAAACTCTTGAGGTATAACTTGAATGCTGAAAGTGCCTTCCCGTTATTCTCCTGTTAGCGTGAGACTGTGGTGAAGGAGAAAATAATGAATTCAGGCATAAAGAAAAGAACCAGAAAGTTAAGTGCAGTTAAATCTGTTTGGAGGATTTGGAAATAAGGAAGCCAAAGTGATCTGTAAAACTACACTTTGATCTGATTTATAACCACGGCAGAGAGATCACATCTGAGCTGCAGCAAGACGGGCAGTCTCACTCTCTGCTGTGTAAGGTAATCAGGGATAAATCTAAGAGAAAAATAAAATAGAAGGGTAGGAAAAAATGAAAAATAGAAGAGGAATATAGGATGAGAAGAACAGAGGACCCAAAGAGAGGATGAAGAACACAAACATAATGGAAATTGCATCTATAAAAGAAAAAGACCTCAGAGTACTATGTCTGTTGTGAAATTAGTTTGTTCAGTGTAGATTGTGGAGCAGCTCCACCGATGAATCCAGGTACTTTGGGATACACAAAAGCATCGCTGAATGCACTTTTGGTGTGTTGGGTTTGATGCTGTCCTGGGTTACACCTGACTTTGATGTGGTTTATGCAGGTGTGTGTGAGGGAAGAAGCTGTGCTCTGAAAGCAATTGTCAACTAATAGCAGGATATAAGAAAATAAGAAAAATAGAGCTAAAAAGATTATGAGAGCCACCTAATCTGGAGATCTATCATTATACTTCAAACATCAGATCTCGCTAGGAACAAAAGCCACTCTTACCCCAGGTTGGTTTTTTATCATGAACTTTGAAGATGCTTCAGTGTTTACCAGTATCTGCTGATTGTTTGATCTTCAAGTTAAGTGTAGCCCCTGCTAGATTTATGAGCTGCTGAAAGAAAGAGAAGCAGAGTTATATTTCTACCACACTACAGAGTAACTAGAGATGCTGCAGTCTTCTAAATCATTATTGCTTATTAGGAAAACTTTCGTTTTCACTGCTGCTGGATGACAGTTCGTTTTAATTTTGCTTTCTGAGGATCCTCTCCATCAAAGACCTGCAGTCTGTGTAAGTGGGAATATAAAGCAATTGACATGAAATCAATATTAATTCAGGAGCGTGTCGGGTTTTTTTCCTCCTTTTGTAACAGATACTTATCAGGATGTTACGACCTGGCAGGCAGAAGCCATTGAGCTTCCAAATGCAGCACTCTGAGGCTCTCAGAGGGATGCTCCTGAATGAGCACAGGCAGTGTCCTTTGGGCCACGGTTGTGTTGTGTGCTCAACTACATACCGAGATTAAATGTCAGGTTTGTGTTCTTGCTTTTTATCAAAACAAGTCACTGCAGTTATTTCCAAGACTTAGAGAAACCGGTCTAAACTTCACAGCTGTTTCACTCAGAAATCTGTTGAGCAACTGCTTGGTCTGGTCAGCGTTCGGGTAGCGTGGGTCTGGTCTGCTTTTATTTTGTTTCATTTTAGGTGGAAGTGAAGGTAGAGAAAAATATAGAGGGGGTTTTTTGTTGGTGGTTTTTAAATAGGTCTAAAGCAGAGTTCATCACTTGTGAACCTCAGATCAGGACTAGACTTTCCAACCATCATAGCAGAGATATTAGAGCAAATTGTAAAGGAAGCTCAAGCAGATGTTGCTGGGTTTTTATTGCAGTTTCTCCCCGTGTGTAAGAGGTTAAGCGGAAGGAATCGCATGGACGTGGGAGAGAAAAGCTGATGCCTGAGGATCGGTTTGGCATTGGAGTCACTGCAGGATGCTGTGTCGGTTGGCTATGCGGAAGACTAAGTTATGAACAGTTTCCTGTTTAAAGACAAGAATATGGTATTTAATGTAGATTTGAAGCGGATAACACTGGAAGGACTCCAAGAGGAACTTGCTGTGCAAAGAGCAACGAGCCAAGATGATTTTAGGGGCAACATCCCAGGAGACTGAAGGGAAAAAAGGCTGCAGTGCAGATGACAGGGGAAAACCTTCCAGTCTTTTACCAAGCGCTAATCTAAATGGTCAGCCTTGTCAACAGCGGCTTGAGCTCAGGAGATTGGGGGTTTATTTCTGGCTTTGCAACTTTTTTTTAACCTTGAGCAAGTCATTTTATTGCTGTCAGCCTCAGTTTCCCTTGCTTTAAAAAGGCATTCATGGTACTACCTCCCTTTATAGCGTACTTTGCTACGTGTTTCATAAAAGTGTGTAATAAAAGTTTAGCACTATTTGTTGCACCCAGAAAAAGCTTTTCCAGCAGCTATAACCAATGGGGAAAAAAGGTCCCTCACCCAAGGAAGCTGGCCACTGAGCATCTCTCTCGTCAGTGCGAGGAGAGTGGCAAGCTGAAAGGCTGCTGTGCAGATCTGCCTTCTGCATGCCGTGCCTCTGAGAGGGATGGAGGGTTTTAGTTGCCAGGGCTGTTAATCTGGCACCGTTAACCAGGTATCTATAAGAAGTGGGGAAAATGATGAATCATCAGTCTCAGGTGCTTGTTAAGTGTTCTTGTTAGAGACTGTTTCCAGTGGTCCGTAGCTTTAGTCTGCTAAGAGTAATTCTGTTCATCCTCCTGGCTGCGCAGCAGATGAGCAAAATGACTGACAGCAGAAATATTCCAAAACAGGGGATATTAAGCAAGCACACCGATGACTGATGTCTGCTGTTCTCCCAGTGGAGTTATCACTCACGTGATTTAAGTTTACTTCAGTGACATTTTTGCCCTTGAGGATTTCTCTCCTCCTTTGCAGAACTGCGTGCACTTCACTTGAAGTTTTGCAAAGAGCCACGCAGGGAGGATCTTCCCACTGCGAGGCTGCGTTTCCGTCAGTGTCACAGGCATCAGTCGGACAGGGCTTTTCCACTCACAGCCAAAGTCACGAGCGTCCCAAGACCTGAGCCAGTTCTCTGCTGGCCACTTGAGCAAAGCAACGATCCTGATGTCCAGCTGTAGAGTTGAGTCCTCCGGTGGTCTGGGGTTGAGTCCTCCGGTGGTCTGGGGTTGAGTCCTCCGGTGGTCTGGGGTTCCTCTAACTGAGAGTCCGCGGCAGCGTCTCACACTGAAACAGCAGTTTTTGACAAAGGGGAGTCAGCCTGATTTCCCAGGTTAAGGCAATGGTAGAGACTGGGGGGAGAGTCTTTAGCTCTGAAATGGCTTTTCCTCAAAACTCTCGCTGGCTTTCAGGCCATCCTGGCCAGAGTGGCATTTGCGATGGTTACCTATAGTGTGGCTGATGGGAACAAGCAGAAAAAGGAGGGGAGCTTTTCCTGCTATATTGGCCAAGACAAGGAATAAGTGCATCTTCCTACATGGACATACGCATCAAAGCATAGAAATAGATGAGGAAAGTAAGTTCATACAGTATCAAACTAGAAAGATGTGATGTAACAGCTTCATTATCATATTTATGTCTTCCTAATTGCACTCCACTGAGATCACTTGCAAGCCTATGATGGATTTCCGTGTAATAGGATCAAGTCGTATTTGATCTTAAGCTTTTTTCAACAGAAAGCTGAAATGAAAGGTGAACTTCATAAAAGATCATGAAAATTATTGCCTAAATTTAATACCGAAAGTATTTTCTCTTAACGGAACTTTCTTCCTGTAAACCTGCGACCCATTTTCTTGAGTCCATCTGTGTATTTTTAACATGCTGTGGGAGCCGGAACTGAACACCAAGGACTTCCTAGGTTGGGTTGGCCATGTGCTAAGCAAAGCAGAAGTTATACATAGGGAAGCAATTTGTGGCAGGGTGCAAGAGGAAGAAATATGCCTCCTGCATAGGTTATAATATTGACTTAAATCATATTAGTATCTGGTCTCAGAGGTCACTTCCAGCCTTGAAGTACTTTTGGCTTCTGTGCTCAACGTTGGCTTTAGTCACTGGTTATTATGAGTGCCAGTTGTCAGAAAAAAATATGTAGAATTCCTTATTTGGGGATGATCAGCTGTTGTAGCAAACAGCCAAGGAAAAGGAGCTGGTCTTTATCATAACATGATAAAACATGACAGAGAGTTCTGGAAAGGATTGTTTTAAACTTCTTGCCCTACTGCGCTTGTCAGAGTCTGATGGGCAAGTCTTGCTGGCTCAAAGTGCTGCTGACAAGACTGAAGGTGTATTAGGAAAACTGCCTTCTCCTGGGCATGAAATTATTCCGACAGTCGCTAAGGAAATGTATTCCAGTAATCTACTGCCACTTCACGTGTACTGCAGAGAACTGGAGATTGCTTCAGCAAAAAATAACATCTGCATTAATATTGTGTAAAATCATCAAAAATCAACCGCATGCTTTATTCAGCAGTCAGAAAAGTTAATTGCTGTAATTAATGGATGTACTATTTTTTTGTATGTCTACATATTATTATTCTACCCATTTCACAGATGCAGACATTGAGTTCATAAAAAAAGGCATCTTAAGAAATCATAATTTCAGCTGTATGCTCATACTTTGGTTTGCGCTGTGGGCTCTCACACGGACAGAATCGAACATGGCTGAGTTTCAGGCCCACGACCACCAGCCATAGGTGAGCCTCCCTCCTTGTGAAGAAGTTGTTTTTGACAAATTGGCTGGTGTAGAGGACTGTGGCCCTACACTATGATATAGTGCTGCATTAGAAGCGCTCCACCTAGATATGCAGGATAGCTGCTCTGAGAGGTCCTTGCCGAAGAGGTTTGTTTCGGGGACAGTGAGCGATGCCAGAAGAAAATGAATAGGAAAAGTTAGGGGAACCGTACTGAAGAGTCTTGCTGAAGGCTCTTTTGTTCAATATTGGTCTTATTCACAGCTGCTGTAAGTATGATAATTGCCAGGAAGATATGCAGAGTTTCTGCTTTGGGAACCATCACTCCAAGTTAGTAAATAGTCCGTTGGCTGGATCGATTGCTGCCCGCTCCGGCTTACTGCAGGCAGGCCAGGGCTGTGTCTGCAAGGTCTACCCAGGGTGCTGAAGGACTTCTTACAGCTGAACCGTGCAGTCTGCGCTCCCAGTGCAGCATCTCAGAGTGCTTCCAGGGTGGCTAGCAAAGTTAAAAACGCCTTGGCATAAAACCGCCAAGCTTTATCCTCCCTATAAATTTGTCCAAGGACTAGGAGTGTTTTAAGGCACATCAACCTAAAGAAGTTTTAGAGTGTGCTGGAAAAGAGCTATAGTGCTGCGATTTACAGCCAGGAACATTCACCTGGACAATAAGAATCCTGGTGCATTGAGCTGAAAAATATGCTGCAGTGTATGGTATTGGCTTGTTTGTAATAAAACACTAGCCTAGTACATTTTATTGGTTTTACAGCCATTTATTGTTTTGTTTTCAGAAATACAGTATGTAAGCAAAACCGATAAAATAGTTTATTACATAGTAATTGTTCAAGAAGAGAAAGACCTATCAGAAGAGGTTTCTCTTAAAAAGTATTCAGTGGGTCTTATGTATTAGGAGACAAAATGGAGGAGATGGTTGAAGACCGTCCCAAGTTCTCCACTGTCTTTAGTGGGGCTGGACAGAGTTTTTCACAAGGCCTTGGACAACTGCCCATGAGCTTTATCAGTGGGAGCCCAAACGAGCCAGGAATGCAAAGCAGAAGCACAATATTTACTATTGATTATATATCGGGCTTTTATTAAAAGGTTTCAGCTACCCAGGGAGAGAGCAGAGCGAATCAGAGGACACCTCTGAGACCAGACACAGAGAGAGCAGCAATTTGACTAACAAGTATTGCATTCAGGTGGCCAGCTGTAGTTCTCCTACCTCTTCTTTCGGATTTTTCTCTCATAATATTAGATATGCTTGCTTAAATTCAAGTCTAGGCTCTGCAAAACCTTATCTACTTGCTTCACCTCTTCTTACCTGGGCAGTCATGTTACCATGGTGCATATGATAAAATAGCAAGTCCATGTGTATGTTTGTAACATGAGGCCCCTGGATTTCAGTATTTGTACAGTGAAACTTGTTAATGACAAATGCGTGATTAGTGTCAGCCTCATAGGACCAAGTCCAAGGACATGCTGTTGAAAGAAAACCGCCAGAGTTCTGATGATTTAGGACAGAGCTGAGTTTACCATGGTTTATGCTGGTAATTTTACCAGAAATCTCAAGAAATGGACAAAATAAATGGCAAAATGTTGCATCAAAACAATTAGAGACCAGATAGTCTGGGAACCTTTTTTCTCTCCTTTGTCCATGGTTAAATAATTTACGTCAGTCTTCAAGGCCTCTGGAGTAGCTCAGCCCTAGTGCCTGGTGTATTTGGAAGAGCAATGTCACCGCTCTGCCTTTTCCTGCTCAGCTTCTGTACACACGAGCACCCAGTAAGCAGCGGCTTTTCCGGGGGACCAAGCAGTTTTATGGTATAGTGTTCATCTTTCCAGCCCCATTGAACAAGACTCTCCTCCTTTATATTTCCATGTAGGCAAGAACAAACAAACAAACAACCAAAGAAAAAACCCCACTGCATTTCCTGAACTTCCAAAGGTGCAGGTGACTTCATTTTCAGAGGTACAGAACAATCATGGACCATGATCCCTAGCTTTGGAGATGCCAGTTTGGACTATCAGCCATAGAAGGATTACTTCTCCCCAAAGGATGCCTTTGGGAAGCCAAATTCCTTGAACGCATGCCAAGTATCCTAACTTTCATCCTGACCTGAATCTGTGAGGAGGAGTGTTTGGTGCGTACTCAGTTCCACCTGCAGCCCTTCAGCAGCTTGAAATGTTTGCTGTATCCCGTGTCCTATTTAGCTGTTCTATTCAGCTGCCTGTAATTGAGCAGCTCTTTCCAGCACACCCACTACAGCTTCATCCTTATACTGCAGGAACCAATTCCAAGCTATTATTGCACTGCTTAATGATCCTGTTCAGGCTGTTTTGGAAGAGTAGTCCTTAGCTCTGCGTCTCACCCCAGGGATTTAAATAGGCTCGTACATCAAGGCCAAGCCTTGATAATTCCTTTATTTCTGGTGGCATTTTACATCACATGGAAACCAGGAGCTGCTTCTGAGCAGGGAAATGACTTCCTGCCATTAGGCAGCACCTATCACCGACCACGAACACTCTTGAAATGCATATTCTTAACTCTGGCACTTGCTCAGATCTAATTAATTGGGCTGGGACAAACAAATCACTGTTTCAAATGTTAAATTTCTCATCAAAGGATTTGCTTTCAACGATGTGTTTTAGTAGTAAGTGCTTGGGTTTTTTTCTTTTCTGTGTTTTTACTTAGTTTACAAGCCCATCTGCAATTCCATATTGCTATTTCCAACTGTATCTCTGAGAGCTATCACACGGAATCCATGCTTTTGTATACTCTTCCCTATGTGCCCATATACTCTGGTTTCTTCCTTCTCCCTTTAATTTCTTTAGCCTGTGAGTTAAGGACTCATGATAGTGTGGAGGGAGCAAAACACTTTAAATCTTTCAAACCAAAATGAGAACTTTTCTTTTGAAGAAATAATCTGCATTATGGCAATAATGAGCAATTATAAGAAGTTGGTCGCATTTCAATAATCATACTGCTGTTGCTTTGTTCAATAGATGTTAGTTCACATTTTCGAGGACTCCTTTATATACTACTAAGATCATCCTTGTAAAATGACAGATTTCCTGACCTTTTTCCTCTTCAAAGGATTTTCACTAAGCAGGCTTGTTCTACAGAATAATTGTTGGTAACACTCCTGAACTCCAGGTACTTTCAGTTGAACCTCTAGCAGTGTGAAGTCCTTTATTTCCAGAATGTGAAATTCTCTTGACCCTTCTTGAGTGCTGTCAGAAATTATTATAGAAGAATTTCTTTGTAAATACTGTTGTAAAATAGATGTTTATCAGAAAGGCAGGAGAGGATGATATAGCTCTTTCCTTGGAGACATCTTTATGGGATTCAGAGCTTTCCTTGCATAAGGGCAGGAGGATTGTGCCTGGAGGACAAAATTATCTTCTTGGAAAACATAGAAGTTGAAAGCAGTTGAAAGAAGAATTAATGTCCAATCATTCCTTTCAATCACAAACTCAGATCTAGATTTTATTTAGGATGCAACCAAAAGCTGACGACAGTCTAAATATGTACTGAATTTCAACATGAGATTTGTTATACAATGCAAATATTCTAACATATTCATTACTCAATACTATTAATGTAATTGGAAATTAATTAATTGATATAACTTGTGGATGAAGGTCTGTTAAAAACACTCAGCGTCAGAACTACAAAGAGTTGTGCTGTGTTGGTTAATGAGGAGAGAATTTTTGTCAATCTTTCTGCTCCCTGCTTAAATTCTATAACTAATGAATTCAGTATCTGTTTTGGATTTTGTTATTTTAAGACTTACAAAAATACAGATTTTCAAAATGGCTCATTATAAACTGTTGAAATTATAAATCACAGCACTCCCATGTTTTTCAGACAGTAAAGTTAAGAGAGTTGAAAGCGAACCAGCAGCAGACCCAGCCTAGCTACAAATATCAGTTTACTGGTTCACATTGATAGGTCTTTGCCCCTCCTTACTAATGCCTAGAGTCAGTCGTGCAATAAGCTACTTGTGCTGCTTACTGTCATGCATTTAGTCTCAGCTTGCGGCGCTGGGATAACAGCGGGTCTCAGAAGCAAACACAGATTAGGCAGCGGTTGGAGAATGGGGCTCAGCCTTGAGCTCCCGTCTCTGGCTCCGCAGCAATGCTCTGAGTAGCTCTCCACATAGCACTGGCAAAAAGCTCTCATGGGGTGATGAGATCCACCTCTAAGGACTGAACATCTCCTAAAGACTTTCAGACCACAGACCAAAACCAGAGATGGGCAGACCTGCACAGGGAGATGCCCCTAAGGGGGGGGCTTTTGGGAAGCAGCAGGCACCTGTAAGGGATGTGAGTGAGCAGCTGAAGGCCTCTCTGGGTGCTTCCTTCCCATGAGGAGCTTTCTGGACCATAGACATGAATGAGGGCCTCGCTACCACGCTTTGCCAACGTGGAAGGAGCTGCTGGGGCAGAGCCCTGCTGGTCCCGTGACAGCGGCAGTTTCATGGCTGTGAGTGGAGTCTCTTCGGTTGCTGTATTGCTCTTGTAGATGTAATTCCCCAGAGTCCTGAACTTACTACTATGGTCTTTTCAGTGTTCAGGTCCCTGAAATGAGAACACGAAACAGTTTCCCTACGAACACTGGTGCAAGCGGAGTAGCAAGTTACAGAGCCCGATCCTGCACTGCTGAGACCATCAACCATACGTGGCGGCTGCATCTGATGAACCCTGTGATGCCATCCTACCTCTCCCTACCAATCTTTCTCCACCATTTTCTCTATGGATCTCTCAGAAGATATCCTGCTGCCACATAATATCCCTCTGCAGCCTTGTTCTGTGACCCAAAACTTTCTCCGTTGTAGCTGTTTCCTCCTGGTCAGCAACGAGGTGCTCAGGATCGCTGTGTGTCCCTGCGGGTGTTCATCCTACGGGCACCGGTGATGAATAATGCACTGAACTCAACTGTGCTTCCATGTCTGATGCCAGCTCTTGAATTCAAGTACGTCTTTGGTCTTTCTTTGTATTCAAGTTGATTGAGAGGGTTTAACCATACACAATATTCAAATTGCTTTTATGCATGAAGAGATTTTCAAGAAATCAATGCACTCTTCGAGTGAAATAATTAATACATGAACTGACTGCCCTTTAAAGACAGTAGTAATGCTCTTTACCAAGACCAATGCACTAATATTACATTCAGTAATGTACTTCTTAAAAGTTAAATTCTTCATTGTTGGTATTTGAGTAGGACACAGAATTAGGCATGCCGAGCTGTATTTATTAGCAGAAAACTGATTATTATTACCGACCAATCTGCTTTTTAATGATTCAGCGAGCATGTTCGTTTTTATAGTAATGAATACAGGGCTCTTAATCAGGTGATCTGACAAGTGTGCAATTTGCCTGGAAAATTATGCTGGACTGAAAGTGTTTTTGTGGAGAATAAGAAAGGGAAAAGAACCTATAAAATGCTGGCATTTAGAAGAGAAAGAGACAGGAAAAGCTGAAGGAACAACATTGCAATTCTTTCTGTCTGTCGTACATATGCAGATATTTGGCCAAAATTCCCAGCTAGAACCCAGCTAGTTGTGCCCAACTCAAGGCAAATTTCAGGTCTGTTTTTGCTGTTTTCCACTGGCGGTCAAAGGAGCAGGAGCGTAATGCTCTTTACAAGCAGGAGGGTAGCGTTGGTGCTACGAAAGGCCACTGTAAGATCAGATGGCTGCGGTCCCCTTGTGCTCTGGTGGCATGTTTACCTTCCTTTAGTTAAAAAGGAAATATTTATTTTCACTTTGAGTGCATGTTTGTCTCATTCTTTGCCTACTCACATGCCCCTAAGGCACCTTAGTCCTCCTACCAACCTGATCTATTTTCTGATACTTGTCTTTTGCTTCACACTCCTGAAAGATGCCTTCTACATTCAAGAGCCTGGGCTGAAGGAACAATGATGGGCCTTGTGAGCTGCTATTCACACTCACCACAGTCTAAGCGGTTTCTTACACTGAGGAAGTCTACGAAATGAAACAGCTGACATGCATCTGGCAGCAGAGATTGAATGAAGTGGGATGGGGGAGAGAATCAGGGAAAAAAACCATAAAAACCATGGGTTGAGATAAAGACAGTTTAATAAGGCAGCAAAGGAAAAGAAAACAATAATAATGATAAAAGAATGTACAAAACAAGTGATGCACAATGCAATTGCTCACCACCCGCTGACTGATGCCCAGCCCGCCCCCGAGCAGCAAGCGCTGCCCCCCGGCCAACTCCCCCCCGTTTCTATACTGGGCATGAGGCCATATGGTATGGAATAGCCCTTGGGCCAGTTTGGGTCAGCTGTCCCACCTGTGTCCCCTCCCAGCTTCTCGCTGGCAGGGCATGAGAAGCTGAAAAGTCCTTGACCAGTGTCAGCACTGCTCAGCAACAACTAAACCATCAGTGTGTTATCAACATTATTCTCATGCTAAATCCAAAACACAGCACTATACCAGCTACTAGGAAGAAAATTAACTCTATCCCAGCTGAAACCAGGACAAATGTGCAGCCTGAAAAATGAATATACAAAATGAATATACTACTAAAAAATACACCAAACCCTTCTTTTTTGATTTGCCTTTACTTAGCAATCTCTCTCCCTATTCTGGTCTCTAGGATTGACTAGATGGTACTATTGGATTTCTTTCTGTTCATCCAGTTGTAACTGGGTGTCCAGTTCTGGGGTTCAACTTAAGAGGTATTGGACACTTTCTGTTCCAATTGACTTTATAAAGAAAGTAAATAAAATCTATTTTTAAAAGAAGGATACCAATAATTTATTCATGGTGACCTCAATGTGGTAAGCAGGTAGATAAGAAACTCGCTAGGGAGCTACTTTTAGGATTATAAACTAGTGTTTTTCAAATTCTGGCGTAGCATCAGAATTAATATGCCAGCTTTTGTCATGTGTTCTCTCTCCCCTGTAGCATTTGAATAATGAATATCGGTCTGCGTCTGCTGTCTCCAGGTCACTCACATGCTAAAGGCTGATCAAAGGCTCACTGAAGGCAATGGAAAGGGTCCCATGGATGCCAGTGTGCTTTGTATCAGCTCTAACTCACAGCACTGGGGTCCTTCATATTGCGCACAACTTAATATGAGGCACTGTTTTGCCTGGAGAAGCCACCGTTGTTGGTATAAACTTTCTGAGTCTCGGGTATCAGAATTTATGCTTCAAGAGAATTTGCACTGAAGCCATTGGAAATGGTATATAAATAAAAATGTTGGAAACCATAGTTGCCTATTACATTGGAGGACCAGGTATACCTATGCTTTTTTCTCATTCCCCCCATTTTCTCCTCTTCTCCAGCCAATATGCAGAATACTTGACTAGAATTTCAAGGTAACGGGTGTGTTTTCTTTATTTGGTTTGGAAAAAAAGTCATTAAATAAGACAGGCAATGGAAACAAGGCATGAAAGAATTCTGCTTTCTTGTTCTTAAAGGACTAAATGGAGCAAGGAGGCAATTTCAACTCTAGTCTCATAAATACCCTTTCTTTTTTTCCTCCTAGGTTTAGTATTATTTTTATATTGTGCGCTGACCTCATACAAAAAGGGGTGTGTGAAGCTGATAGAGAATAAGCACCAGCAGTGAATCAATATAGGTGAACTAACCTCGACTCCAGAAGTAAAAGTGCATTGGAGAGAAGCAATATTGCATTATTTTTGTATTGCCGGCAACACCTGAGCCTTGAGGATCATTTGGAAATACAAAAATGTCCTTTTATCTACATTGTTAAACTGAAAGGATTCCCTGTCTATTTGCTCTTTGTCGTCAAAAGCTGTTGTCCATGATTGCACTTTATGTTGTATTGTCTTCTGTAAAACTCTAAAATGACTGTTTAGATTGAATGCCTGAAGTGAGCACTAGGTAAGTCAAAGCACATTGTGTTTCCTTTCCAGACCTGGGAGACAGATGCGTCACTCAATAGCATCTTTTCTCTATATTACAATCACAAGGTACTTGAGTGCTTTTGTTCCGCAATGATGAAAATTACTCTTTTTTTTAACCTGTCTTGAAAGCCATTTGGTGGTGCGAAATTTGGTGTAGAGAAACTGTAAAGTTTAAGCTTATAGTTTCGTACGAGTTGGTCACTGATGTTGTCCGCAGTTGACCTTCTCAGAAAGTAAATAGCTCAGTAACATTCACCTTAACCTCCACCCTCACAGACAAAACTCCCACTGCTGTTAGAGTTATTAATTATTTTCATTATGGTAAAACTTGGGTAACTATCGAAACCTGGGCTCTGTTATACCGGGAACGACATAAATTCAGAATAGTAGATGCTCTATGCTCTGATGAGCTCACAATCCAAAAAGACAAGACAGCCTTGGGCTGGGGTTAGAAGTATAACTGTGTTTTTCAATAATCTCACATCAACCTATGGATTTTTTTAAAGAATGATGGAACACAGTCTTCAAATGTTATGATTCCCTGTACAACTTAATATCTTCTTAGTCTTCAAAACTCTATTTTCTTGACAAAAATAAATCAGTGACGCAGTGAGCATTTCTACACGCATAGCCTAGCCAGGAAAAAACAACTCAACTTCTCTAAGCTTCCAAGGCTGAACACCACAGCCATTGGTCCTCAGATAGCGATAGCTGCTGCCCCTATGGTGAGAAACTACGGCTTTCTAGCACAGGTTTAAATCACACCACAAAGTACTACCATAACTGACCGGCCCTTTCATGAAACGTTCCCAATATTTACAGTTGCAGAAGGTGTATGCTTTTATTGCAGTATTTGTTAGGTGTTACCTGACTTGAGTAAGATTTCAGCAGGGACTTAGCTTGGGACTAGCCACGGAGGGACCTCAGACAAACTTACACCTGACTTTGATGCTGGTGCAGTCCTCTTCAAGTCGAGTCATTTCTGAGTATTTCTCACGTTAATAGCTGCGGACCCACTGTAATTCTGGAAGTTCGGTTCATTACAAGCAGCAAAAGAATGGGACCAGCAAAACCAAGCATCTGTCAAAATGCTTTGCTCAGGTAACAAATTTAAATATCTGAAAGTACATTCAATACTATAAAACATGAAAAAAAAAGCATGTTGCCTAAAGCTAGAACACTCTTAGCCTTGCTGGGGAGGGGGGGAGATTCAAAATTAATCATCATCTAGGGCAGGCCAAATGAGCTCATGCTTTGCATTATTTATTATGAAGATAATCTATCAGTCTTTCTAGTGTCGCAGTTGTAGACATTCGTTGTTTTGACATATCCTCAATGGAATAGCTTTCCCATAGTAACAAATTGGGAACCAGTAGAGAGTCTCACCAGCAAAGGTGGCTTGTTTTTATGTAACATTGTGTTGATAGTCTGGAAGTTTTGTAGTAAACTAGTAAAAATCAATAGGAACCACAAGAAGGGGAATTGGAGATCTAATAATTCTATTTATGTAGAGTTAGTAACCAGGAAGATTATGGGAATTAATAGATTTTAACAAGATGTTTGTGTTGCTTTCACTGCGGCAGACATGGATGACGAAGAACATTGTACGTACCATTCTTGGAGGTGCCGAGCAGCTGTCTATGTTCCGTTCCATGTTTCAGTTGTACTTTGAAAACTTTTCTCTGTAGTTAGTGGTTTTGTCACAAAGTACATATTCGCTGTACTTTGCAGACCTAACAACTTCTCTCTGAATAAGAGCCTGTTATGGCAATTAAGAGTTAATGGTAGCCATGGAAATAATCACTTTTCTTGGCCTAACAAAGGTGGTGTTCTGCTCTCCTGCACGAATTGCATACCTCAGCTTTTTGGATAATTGACATGTTTCTGATTTAAATGATGCAACGCGGCTATTGCACTTTTGAAAATATAGGACATAAATCGGTGAGGGTGGTTGTTCCATACGGAACAAAACATAGTCCTTGGATATACACAGACGTCACTCGCTGACTGAAATCAGTGCCGTTTTGCTCACCTAAGGACAGAATTTGTCCCGTGCACCAACTGGAAAAACTGAGCTGACGAAGAAACGATGGGACTTGCACAGAGAGAAAAAGGCTGATATCTTGTGCCATAAAAATCAAATGTGAAAAAGTTCATAATTTAAAGCTGCCCCAGGTCATAATAAATAATTCAGTCCTCAATTATATGCAGTTTCTCCTTAACATAGAACTATCTCCCCAGTTTTTTGTAAAAATCAGTCCATAGACCCTTATCATATATGCATGTGTATATATATAGATAGATAGATAAATATATGTATAGAAAATCTTCTGTCATGGTGATAATTTACTTTGTTTTATCAAGACTTGCTTTTTGTCCATGAATGGTTATCTTGTTGGGTTCTTTGTACTGTATGATCTACAATAACCCAAGCAGTAAAATAAGGGTTTTCAAGTGTGACTTCATTGGATTTACTCCCATATTCTGTATGTATAGTACAGATGCATGAAGCCGTGCCAACATGAGATTTAACTAAAACAATAAAGCTGAATGCATGCTTTGCCAGTAGCCTTAATTCACCCTCACTTTCTCTTCCTAGGATTGTCACTAATAGGCAATGACTACGTCTTAATTATTATTTAAGTTTAATAGCTGATTATTATTGTTTAATGATACGAATACTTTTAGCTGCGGTCGGTCAGAGAAATTACTTCACATTTCAGGTTCCTGAATGGATATGTTTGCAAACATTTTGCCTGGCACATTTATTTAGGAAGAGTTGAAATCCATATTTCATGAACATGCTTTCTGAGTCCTTTAAATTCCTTTTCTACAAACACGTCAATTATTCCGGGAAAGGCAGTGAACTTTTCTCAGATATGAGCAAAAATAATTTAAAATTTGGATGAATATAGGCTTATTTCTTTGCTTCATTGCTTCTTCAGTTTTATTTGAAATAGAAAAATGTATATTGAATTAGGTAATAGGAGCTGTATTGGAAAGTCTTTGTCATGCAGCAGATGCAGAAGAGCAAGCTGAGTCCATGTGGCTTGGCTCATCCGACCTAATGTTGGGATTTGACTGAGGCACACAACTAAACCTCGGTTTTGGCATTTGCCATTTGGCATT
Organism: Ciconia boyciana; assembly: GCF_034638445.1. Lineage (NCBI taxonomy): Eukaryota > Metazoa > Chordata > Aves > Ciconiiformes > Ciconiidae > Ciconia > Ciconia boyciana. The sequence goes on along the minus strand of NC_132942.1, from coordinate 3,124,290 downwards.
GCCCTATGATGTGTGTCTCCCTCCTAGGACAGAAAAGGGCGTATTATTGTCTGAAGGAAATCATCTCCTTCCCAAGTGGTCGTGACCTACAATGCTCATTTTCCTTTTCCACAAACCGGAAAACTCAGCTCTATGGAACAAAAATCATACATTAGCCAGCCGGCAGCCTTGTCTGAGGAAGTAGGTAAATTTTGCTCCTGCAGAGAGGCTCAAGCAATTAAATTTGTGAGCTCTTCCACAGAAGAGTTATAATGCTCATAGATTTGCTCCTGCTTTTTTTCCCTACCCCACTCTGGCTTCTCTCAGACCCAGACAGGCAGGATTGACTTCCACCAGTCCGCGGTGCCTCTGGGACTGCCAATGGACTTGTTAAATTGTGATAATAATTTTTAGGCTGTTGGCCACACATTTGTTATGAAATGAAGTAACTCTCTTCACATGAGCTGTCAGACAGAAATTACTTTTAGTCACAATCAATCTAAATTTCAACTGGAGACTTCAAGGTGAAGGCTGTGAACTTTGTTACCTATTAAAGGCCCATGAAGCCATCCAAGCTTTTTCATTTTTAGCTAGAACAGTATTTCTATACTCCTGTGCTGCAGAAAGTATTGTTTATATGCCAAAACTCCATAGCATTAAATGCAATAAATCCTGTATTTCGGGAAACTACCTCCATCAAAGTTGAGATTTAATTTCTTCAGGCCAAATTCTGCTCTCCCCTCCTTCTCCTGTTCAAAGCAATAAATGCTTTAAATAAACTCTGGGGGAAGTTTCTGGCCCCATAGCAGTAAAACCCCAAAAAGTGATCAAAAAATTATGTATTTATAATGTTTCATTAGGCTTAAAATTACCTCTGTTCTTCTCATGTGAATGTTTAGGATTTATCAAGCAAATGGCAGTCTCGTTACGCTCGTTATAACTTATTCCCCCTTAAACTGTTGGAGTATGGAGTCCATGAACTGAGTCTTTGTGATCTTTAAAGACTTTTTGTGGAAAGAGCTTGAATAAGAGACGGCGAGCGGCCGTAAGCGCTATAGTTACATACGCGAGAATCTACACTCTACTTTGCATTTGAATATTTCTCTTGAATGCCTTTTGCTTACACTTCATTTTTAATCAAGCAAGTTGAATGCAACCCAAAACAAGACCTTTACCTAATGCCGAGTTTAATGACCCTTTTAATACCAGTTGAGTTGGCCGCCTTCTCTCTCTGCTGTTCCCTCATAGCTTTGGAGCGTTAAACACGTCATAAAAATGACTTTTTGGTACGGTCCACAAATTAAGTGAAAGGCGCACAGAAGCAGTATACTCATCCAGCATGAAATCAAAATCTAATCAATGCAGATTATGTTAGATTAGCTAAGCAAGTAAACAATTAGCCAAGTTAATGTTACCTACCCTGTCCTTCAGCACCAAACAGTTAAGGAATTTGTCTTCCCAGACATGTTTAGTTCCAGCTCACGTTGGTGACATTGCAGGTTGCTGGATGAATTTTTCAAACTAGCAACTCCCGTCGGCCTGTTATTTTCATTCTGTTGCAAGTCTTGAACAGAAATGAAGGAAATGTTGGTAGGAAGAGGGGGGTCAGCTGCTTGGGAATGAATTGGGGATTTTGATGTGAACCCATGATGCAGACTAAGGAATTATCCCCAGGCTCGAGTCATCGCACACAGCAGCCCCTTGCCAGGCTGGATTATGTGGGATTATGCAGGATTACGATGCTCCTTGCTCCTGGCAGGGCCAAGGAGCTGGGTCCCCATGCACCAGCACCCTGCTATCTCAGAGGCTCTGGCACGCTCAGGAAGGCAAAACTGCTCCAACCGAATATTAAAGTTTTTTGGCAAATGTGAAAACTAAGTAAGTAGTTGGTTTTGTTTTTAACTTAGTTGTTGGGGTTTTTTATTATTATTTTTTACTGATGGCTGCATACAAGTGTCTGCTTCCTCCCTCTGAATTCCCCATACTGTTCAGATCGACTTTTTGCTCATTAAGGTCACAGTGAAAATTAAATTAGCAGCTGGAATTCTGGGACAGAAAAACCTGCTCCATCGCTCTGCCCTTTGCTTCAGGTCTCATCAAACTCACTGCTCAACTTGTGTGGACTGATGGTCTTTGAAACGTAAGTTGTGTACGCACAGGTCTTTCTACAATATTGCATTTCACTTTTGATTTACTTTGCCTTGCTTTCAGTTCTCTTTGGATTAAGACAAGCACACCAACAAAAAATAATTAAGTTAACAATATTAAACCAATTTCAGAGCATCTGTTTGCTAATATCACTGTTACCAAGCTACAGAAAAACTGTGAGTCTGACTTTAAAGTTCTCACAGTAATGTAGGAATTAAATTGAGTTTATTTGCACAGTTAATTCCCTACAAAACAAACATAATCCATTTTTAGCTGCTGTTTTTACAGAACTGTTGACAAAATGGAATTCATCCAGTGGTCATATCTAAAATATTACATCTATCTCCTATCATTAACACAAGCTGTTTCAACTTTTTTCATTCTAAGTAAGTCTTGCCAATATGATATACCCACCTATATTTCAGTTGTGTCCATTACTTGCAAAATTTCAGATCACCTCAATTTTTGTCATTATATTATATGCTTTGTAAAGGATTACATCCCACGTTAAACAGTATTATAGCCACTAAAAATTTTAATTTACATAATGTATTAGTATTTAACTCTAATCAGTGACTTCCCTACCAGGGCAGCTTATCACACTTTTTCAGTGGGGTGGAAAGGAAATCACAGAACTTTTAAGATGTTTGTCATAGGAGCTGCAGTTGTAATTTGGTTAAACCAGCCCTAACTGCGTTTTGTGGTTACGTATGCTGCTGAAAATGTGGTTTTTTCCTGTTAAATTAAACTTAATTAAGATGTGACTGCTTAGGACCAGCCACCATCAGCCATTTCTTTGGTTTGGATTTCATCAGAGCTTCCAGCAGCAGAATTTGCTCAGATTTGGGTTTCTTGGTTTTTTTCTGGTGTTGGGGGCGGAGGATGGGTATCTTTGCACTGCAGATGGGCGGTACCTTCACTCTCCCAATGTTCCCATCCCTGAACAGCCTTGCGTGCCTGGCACGCTGAGCAAGACGATCCTCTGCCTTATGTATTTATGGTGGTCGTTAGTACCTTTGCCGTTAAATGAGATTTGGTGAGTAAGTGGCAGGGGCAGGCGCAGGTATAAGTCCATTATCTTATATAGTCCCATAAAATACAGTCTCGTAAACTCCATGGTGTGGGGTTTTCACTTCCCTCAGCGGGGAGGATCCTGCTGGCATAAGGTAAAAAGTTTGTCTTCTCAGCAGAAAAATGCAGAAGGTCAAATACAATTTTGTTAACAGGTATTTGGGGTATTTTTCCACTTTAACAAATTAATTATATTTCTTTTTGATCTTCAAAGGCTTTGCTGAATCATTGTTTGTTCCCTTTTTTTGGCAGGGAAACTTATTAGCAATTCTGAGAAATAAATTGCAAACATTTTCTAATCAGAGGCCAAAACCTGCTGGCTTTTAGGTGTTTCCAGATGGCAAATATATGAGGGATTGGAAAAAGTAAAGTAACACCAACATCTACAGAATATATTTAGGTTTTATCAAAAACAAAAAGGAGAAACGTGTACAGAAATTCTTTATCCATATCCATATTCTGGCTATGATTTGTAAAGATAGTTTCTTAACATTGAAATTAAGGGCTTTGTGGCTGGCTGGCTGTGTAAAAAGAATGAATGCAGGCAGTGATTTCCATTGTGAAATTTTCCAGAAATTTCTGACTTCTTATCAGCTGGCAGATCATCACCACGTTGATAACGCGACAGATGCGCTCTCCCACTGCCCCAATGACGGGGCCGAATGAGGCATGGGATTCCCATGCGGGACTGAAAGAGCCATGGGAGGAAGAGGGGCAGGAGCGGAGATGGGCGTTCTCGGGGCTCAGCACCAGCTGCCTGCTGTGTTTTACCCCTCCTGCCTTCGTGCCATGTTGGAGGGTGCTGGCTGAACCCCTCTAGGTTCTGTTGCAGTGAAAATATCAAGAAGAGGTGCCAGTTGTGGGCAGGGGTGGAAGTGGCAGTGAGGGGTCTTCATGAGCTGTATCAGTGATGCTCTGAGACCTTCTCTTCCCAACCCAGGGGAATGACCGTGGATTCATCAAGGATTGCACAAGGATGCTGGTTTTTTCCTTCACATTGCAACTCACATACGTAATGCGCTGTTTCAAAAAATCTATGGAAACTTTCCAGTCTACAGGCTCTTTTCCCATATTTTATAATTTGCTTCCAGATTTTTTCTAAGGGATATTTTGTTGAAAACAATAACGTTTCCAAAGCAGTCTACCCTCTCTCCCTTGAGGTGGAGCAGAGGAGGAGCTATCCCTGGAGTGCTCCGGCCCCATCCCACATGACACCCACAAATCCTTACCCTTTCCTAAAGCGGCAGCGGCTCCTGGGATGCTCCTCGTCCCCTCTCCAGCCCATCGCACACCTGGTGGCTTTGGGCCCGATTCTGCTATCATCACTCACACTGTGAGATCTTATTCAGCGAACAGTCTGCTTGAAATATGAGTCTAATCCCAGGGTAATGTACTATTCCTCTTAGATTTAACTTTAGCTGATCCCTACAGAATGAATTTTTTAGCAGGACAGCGTAATCTGTCTATGAGATCTTGACAACAGGGTCCGTAAGGAAAATGGAAACTTCTCAAACTTGCGATTTACATGCAAACCCATGAGGACGTGCTGTGGTCATAGGTACTGTGCAGAGAGGGCCAAATCCTGCCACGCACCGGTGACTTTCGCTCCCAAGAAAGGAAAATGCTTAGCAACATCTGGACGCTTACCATCACGAACCAGCTCCTCGCAGACCTTCTACAGGTGCTGTGTCCAGCTCCTGGCCCTGCCGCTCAGCCATGGCTGCAATACGGGTACGGGGACTGAGAAACAGGAGTGGGGTCTGTAACGCTAAAGGAAAAATGTGATTTTTGGGGGTTTTTTTCCTTTGGTTGTTGCCAAGTCTACAGCTGGATCCTTGCCAAGCAGATCCTTGTGGCGACGTGGATTTCCATTTATCCAACTGCTTGATGACATCTGGGGATCGTTGCAACTGATTGTTATATTAGCGATACCGGGAGTGTTTATTGTGGGACGTGGGTCTCTGGATGCCACAATGGCATAAGTAATCCGAGGAACAATGTAGAAAAATGTTACATGCTGCAGCCCAATGCAAGAATAATTCTAAGGCAAAAGAGCCTAAATATGAAAGCAGTCTTCAACTGATACAAGTTTTACTTGATTTGTAAATAAGACACTAATCTAAAAGAATTAAACTTTATAAAGTAATAGTTATAGGCTGACTTCAGTTACCTGAAAGTCTGAATTGACTCAAGCTTTAAACACAGTTGCCTTTTAAGTTTGAATTTAAAAAGAAAGTATCGTTGAACAACTGAACTTGTAAGGAAATTGTACTGTGGTTCATCAAGGAAATTTTGTATTCCCAGCACTTTTTTAAAAACAAAAAAACAATCAAGATTTTTGCAATGTGTTTTAACTTTAAAGCTTTAGATTATTTAAGTGCTTTGCTAATGTAAAGAAGTCTCAATGAGAAAAAGGGAGCAAATTAATTTCTTGGTCATTTTCCAAAATTTCCTCAAACACACCTTTTATTAATTTACTCTGGACAAGGAATCCAGATTATGAAATCAGTTCAAATTCAACAAATGTTGAAGCCATACAAGTGTAACTCAAAGCATGCAAACGAAGAGAATGGTTACTAGGCTCAAGGGAAGTGGGATTGGGGTGACCTGCATGCTATTTTGGCAAGAACACAGTTTTTGAGACTGATATTTTCAATGAAATTCTATTTATTTGTAATTTTTTTTACGTTTCTGCACTTCTACAGCTTGATCCTGGCCTTGCCACCTCATTCATGCTTTTTTATTTTGATGGAGTCCATTTTGATTTATGGAGTTATTGAGGTGGAATGCTAACCTACCCCAAATTAGCTGGTTTTGTGTATACGTGTGCGTTAATGGACAAAAGAATAACCACCATCTGAGATTTACAGATGCTTCCTTTCTCCATAACATTCTTATGATGTTTTCTGACACATATTATGGAACAAGAAGCATCAGATGAGTTTCTGATCTAGAGCAGATGCTTTTTGCATCCTGAAAGTCAGAGGACTTCTGCCGGCTGGTTGCCATGACCCATCCAAACTCCGGTAAGAAATTGTGAAAGTTTGTGCGCTCTGATTCACTTCAAACAATGTGTTGTGCAATGACAGTAAAGAACAAAAGCCTATCAATAATCAAGGGGTTGCGGTTAAAAAAAATTAATGGTGCTCAATATAAAATTGGATCTCCAGGTCCTCACTCATCCACTTCAGAACTAGTTCAAAGCTATCCAAGGTAATAAAAGACCTTGCTAAAATAAAAGACCTATCCAAGCTAATAAAAAACTTGACAGAGTTACTGTGTGTCATTTTCCAGGGAGCTGTAACTACTGCCTTATAGCCAGTTCATTGAGAACTAAGTACAGAGCCCAAACACTGACGAAGCTTTGGAAGAAAAATGAATCATGGCTGGATCAGATACAGACACAAAAGTGCTGTGTTAGAGGTTAAAACCATTCCAGGAGCTGAATGTCTTTGCTGCATAGAAAAGGATGTGACAATGAGTTTCATTTAAAGACTGAATTCATTTGCCACGGGAACAATGAGGTTTTGCTTTTTTAATCAAAATGCAGACAAGTAATTTCTTAGGCAAGCAAAGCTCTGAATTATGCTAGGGAAGATACAACGTGAGTAAACAGTCTTTTCTGTAATACAGCTATAAAATACAATATACATATACATGAAATAAAGAAGTGATTGAACTTGTCATTTAATTGTATTATCAGATTTGTAGCTTGTGAAAATGTCAGGGAACATAACACAGTGTGTAGGATGGGTCAATTTATTAATTGTGGATAATTTTTGAGCCAACTCCAGTCAGTGCTATTGTATTTCTTATTTGTAAGTATTCACCACGTTGCCTGGATAAATAATTTTCAGCCAGCAGGTTAGTTTTTTTATAGTCTTCCCCTTTTGATTATTTCCCGGTTGTCTACCCGGATCAGTGACGGGTCTCCAAGGTCACACAGCATCATTTCTACCTGGATGCCCGTAACTTTTCCAGTGGGAGAGTGACGTTTAGCACCTGGCCAGTTTGAGCGTTTTGAGCTTTTTCATGAGCTAACATTTGCAACGCTCTAAATATTTGTAACCTTCCAAATAACAGGAGAAAAGGTTTGATTTATTTGTGCATATCTTTGTAATTCTTGCCCACTTTCCCTTTCTCCAAACCAGCTCTATTATAGCCGGCTTCACTCGCTTCTTAAAATCAAATCACATAAAACCACCAGTTAGAGCACTCCAACTGGGGGCCAAATCTTGGTCTAGTTGTTAATTTTCACTCCAACAAAAACTGGGAGGTTTATCTGAATAAGAACTTAGGACTCAAATCTATTAACTAACAAAGCAAAAATGCCAGTTAGAGATCAAAACAAGCTGTCAATATGTGCTCGAAGTATAAGTCATTATTATTTTCACCAGAAAAGCATGAAGGTTTGAAGGTTTCTTGAAGGTTTGATGGCTTGAAGGTTTCTACTTATGTGAGGAGCAACACTCACCTCCCTGTTCTCAGCAAGAGTTTGGAGGAACTGCCCCCGCAGCAGCACCAATAAAACCAGCTGCCCCAAATAAAGCCTCACCCATGCAAGCTGTCCTGGTCAGGCTGTTCCTTTGCTTTCTTGGTGATGCAGGAATGATAGAAACATCTAGAAATAATTTGGAGAGAAGAGACGGTCACCTGAGATGCAGAGATCGAACGCTGCTGGCGCAGGGACTGCACATATCTCCAGCGGAATTTTTGAAACTAGAGTCAAGGTAGGCTTTAGAGCACAGAAGTCACCAGATTTTCAAACTATTTCAAGGCCAGCTGTACTTTTGGTAATCCTGTCACTTTTTTAAGTCAATGAGAGCAAAATGGGGGAGCTATTCTAAAGCTCTTCCTCTCTTCCCAGGAGAGCAGCTCTCCACACGGAGCTAACACAGCTCCCCATAAAGCTCACACACATCCAGTACAGAGCAAATAATCTCTTATGTGAGGTGAAAGGAAATATGGGGGCATGGGCAGTGGGGCAGGAGGAAAATGGGATATTTTATCCACTTCCCATGGGAATGCTGCTGTAAAAATAGGTTTTGTCCTGGTTGTAGAAGTCTTTTATTTCAAGTTTCATCAGGTTCATGCCTTGACTCCAGCATCCCTAGAAGGGTGAAGACCTCTAAGCTGGACTGTATTTCCTCTTTATGCTGTGGCTCTTTTTAGGTTTAAAACTCTACTTATTTGCAGCGACTTGTTTGTATGTTGCTCAGGAAGCCTGGAAGAAACTATTTCCTGGCTTTCAGATTTCAGTTTGGGGTTTGAGGCAGGGAGAGAATATTTAAATGCAGGTATTAGACGGTACCCATGTGCCCCTGGGGAGACAGGATTGCAAAATCTTCATTAAGGCCATGTGAGAGGCAAAAAAATGAAGAAAAAAGGATTCAGCTCTTCATATTATTCATAGACAGGAATACATTGTCTTGAATATTAGCTATGGGTCTTGTCCCTCAAGATCTGAACACGCTGACAATGAGGAGCTTTGAACAGCTTCCCAGACATTAGGGAATTACACAATACATGAAGAAGGTGAGATGAGAATAGGGACTAGAGATGTCCCCATTCTCTATTTCTTCCTGTTTAAAATGCATCAATATTAAAAAAAAAAAAAAAAAAAGAAAGAAAGAGAAAACCAGAATAGCGGCAGATTTTGTAACCCTGTCAAAGAAAAAGGAGAAACAAGATATATACAGCCTGCAAGATATATACAGCCTAACTTTTTCCTTTCTTTTCCACTTGAATCTGAGCTAATAGGAATAATAACTATTCTGCCTGCCCACTGACCCAAAAGATGTGTGTTATTGCACTAATCCACTTCTACCGGTATTGACTGCTGGTCTCTATGGGTTTGCCTTGCAGAGTCAGAAATAAATTACTCATCAGAATCAATGAAACTCATGACTATGGTTTACGCCGATGTAGCTCTGTCACCCATACTTGCAAGTGATAAGTGCTTGCAGATTACTTCCATACTTCATCTTTTGAGTGTGTAAGGGCGTGCAAGCCACCCTTGGGAGAAACCCCCTCATCAGCGTATGGTCACTTCTTGATCATTGCTATTGCTTCGCAGTACCATTGGCTTATACAAATTAAAGTATCTTCAAAATCAGAGTTGCTTTTGCTCCTTGGTATGGAAACAAAATAATAAGTTAATTGAGGGTCGTGATGCTGATGTCTCGGTGACACTAAGGTTATTGCACTCCCCCAAAGCTCAAATTAAAATGAGGAAGCATAACTACTTCACAGCCTGTGTTGCACCTGGTACACCTTGACTTTTAGTTAGTTTAGTTCGTTAGTTATAAGCTGCCAGATATAGATGGTTCACTGACTGCAGGATCAGTGTTGTGAGTGAAAGAAGAACCAAGTCACCTAAGGGGCGACTGCCTCGTGACTTTGAGAGATCCTCAGGTATCGTTAAAATCCACAGAAGAGGGATGTATATACCGAGAGTGTGCCATTAAGTTGTGGAAGAGACGGATTCAAGAATTCAACAGCAGCACTAGTAATATTTAAAGCCAAGTCAAGTAACCTCAGGCTGAAGAGAGCTGCATGTTCAAGAGAGAAAACTCTTGACGACGCTGGGTTGGTACGTTGGGAATCTCTGCTGAAGCAGCGGCGGCCGCATGCAGCAGCATCACCCAGAACATGCACAACCACAACAGAGCAGACCAGTATAAGTACAAGATCCCAGTTCAGACCTCGTCAGGAGTTTTCATAAGGGTGAAAATGAAATACTAGCTTTTTAACATGTGTTAATCTTATTTAATATCACAGCAGCAACTGTTCAACATAATATCCTATATGTAATTTTCAACAGAACTTCTGCTTCTAGACAGAAAATAAGACTTTCTAGATCAGTTTTCACTATTGATTTGGAGTCTGAGCCTCGGCTTTGCTCCTTTAGTTAGAGGTCAGCTGGATACTTGTTACTTTCAATAGCATTAAAATATAGATATGCTAGCCTGACTGCCTGGAAGTGATCATGGGATTAGTTGTTTACATTCACTAAGTGATGCTCCTTTTTCTAGAGGCTGATGTCAAAAGCTATTTATAAAGTCACAGAATTGTAGACTAACTCTGGTGGACAGGACCTCTGGAGGTCACTGGGCCCAACCTCCCCCTCAAGGCAGGGTCTGCTAGAGCAGGTTGCTCAGAGCCTTGTCCAGTCAAATTTTACATATCTTAAAGGAAAGCTCCCACAACCTCTCTGAGTCCCTGTTCCAGTCTTTAACTGCCCGTGGGATGATTTTTTCCCCCTCATCTATCTAACCAGAACATCCTGTTGCACCCTTTGGCCATGCACGTTCACTGCGTGCCTGAGGAGCATCTGGTCCACCTCTCTGTAGCTGCAAGTGCAGTGAGGTCCCCTCCTGAGCCTTTTCCTCGTAAGGCTGAACAAACGCATTTAGATAAGCCTTTATTCTTTCATTTATGGAGTTACAGAGTAGCAAGTGTCATTAGCACAGCATAGCTATAGAGAATTTTGGGTTTTTTCATTCATTGTAATATTTTCTCCATCTTTGTTTGTAAATAGCTATGGTAGGAAGCCGTAATTGTGCCGTTTCCTTTCACACAAAACTTCTGTTGGCTTCTGTGCAAGCTGTACACTTACAATTAAGGTGGCCCATCATGTTTTGGCTTTGTCTGTGACCTATTTTGGTTTCTTCTAACCCAGAGTAACCCCAGAAGTGTGACTCTACCCCTCCTAAAGGCAGAAGAAGATGAAACCGAAGTTTATCCTGAGGACCTGATTAAGAGGCAGGTGAAAGCTGCTTTCAGTTGAACGGATGCTGAAGGAAATGGGCTTTGTCACCATCCCTGGAGGTATTTAAAAGCCGTTTGGATGAGGTGCTTAGGGACATGGTGTAGTGGTGGTCTTGGTAGTGTTAGGTTTACGGTTGGACTTGATGATCTTAACGGTCTTTTCCAACCTATACGATTCTGTGATTCTGTGATTTGTCTCAGCACTTCACCATGGGCTGTGAAGCACCCACTGCTTTGGGTGGTGCATCCAGGAGGCACGTGGGACTCTGCAGCATCCTCAGCTGCACTCGCACAGGGGTCCCCGCCCCACCGCTGGGTGCTGATGGCACCGCGGCTGTGACAGCACACAGCTACGCACAAGTTCACGGTGCAAATAAGTACTCCGGGCTGGGGTGGTTTTTGCAGCCCTCTGCTCTGCTCTGCAGTGTTGCGGCTGTCAGTGCTTCCTTTAAACCAGCTTAAGTACCTCCCTGTGAGTTGCAGTGGCATATTTGCATTGCAGCACAGGTGTACCCCGTGTAACACCACATATAACTCTGCAACGCCAACATCTGGTCCCATTAAATGCAATAGAAATATTGTTATTTGTTTCAGTGGGCCTGGTAGCTCATTTATTTATTTTGCTTTTTTTTTTTCTATAGAAAATAAAAGTGACTTATATGATTTAGTAACTTGTCTGAACTAGTCAAAGTTCTGACCCAAAGGTTTGGTCAGTATGACCAGTTACATGGTTGCTCGTGTGACTTGCATTGACGTTATGCTTTCTTCCAGGTCACTAGCTATTATTTTCAGAATGAAAAATTCAAAGATCTGAAAGCACCTCATAGGTTGAGAAAGGCAATGCCTTATAAAAATGTTATTGCTATTGACTTTGTGGAAGATTCGATTACAATGAATTGGCAGGGAAATTATTTAATACTCAACATGGATGACTGTAATATCCAAGAGTAATTCTGGACAATAAGAGACAAGAGAAAAAATGCATTTATTTTTACTGTGGGAGAGCCTTGCTAAAGGGATAACAGAGACTCAGTATAGTAACTACGAAGAGTGATATGCTTCTAATAGCAACACAAAAGCAACCAAAACTGTTTCTGTTGGAAGAGTCACAGTAGAAATTTGGCCAAACAAGAAAAATATATAAGGAAAAATAATTCCATAAGTAGCTGAAACAAATGTAAAATTAATTTTTTATTCCTTAAAACATTTCATCAACAACTGTTACAAGTGAATGGCCATAAATAAGGCAAAACAACCAAAACCCAATGTCTACACAAGGTCCCAAGGCAGATTTGTTGAAGCCATTCAACACCTTGCTTTCTCATTGGTGTGTGCTTGAGCCTTAAGTATGAGAAATTTTGACTACTGGCTCAAACCGTGGTCCCAAAAATTCTCTGTCAAGCTTGATTATTTCCCCACTTTCTCCGTTCTGCCATTTACATCTCCCTGCATATCGTCCCGGACAGGGTTTTATAACTTATTGTTTCAGTTCAGCTCGAGATTGTGTTACAGCGCAGCCAAATAGCTGGCCGCAAGAAAGTAAAAATCTTAGTACGATCCCAACCAGAGACTCTTTATCTTTAAAATACAGCGTTACGAAGCCTAATGTCCTCCGGTTTTATTAGCTATTCTTGAGGGGTGCTTAGCTGGCAAGTGCAACATCTGCCACCGGCTCATCGCAGCTTTAACAGCCTGAGTGCAAACTTCCCAGCCTGTGCACAAATAACATTTTACGGGGTCCGACGGCTGCTGGTGGTGGCGGGTTTTGTTGTTCCCAGGCTGCTGGTTCCTCCGGGACCCAGGCACCGCGGCAGCGTGCAGAATGCGACCCTTTTCTGAGCAAAGGAGAAGACGGGACCTCGGTCCCTGCAGAGAGCAGCGGCCCCTGCTCCTCTCCGTTAAACCATCCTTTTTGGCAGTAAACCATTCTTTTTACCCCGTTCTAGCTCACTGCGGTCAAGGGAAAAGGAGGGGTTGCTGTTGTGGTTCAGAGACAATTCTTCATGTGTGTCCAGCAGGTAAAAACCCTGCACTGGAGCCTGCTCGTGCAGAGGGGACTGTGCATAGCCAGTGACACTAATTGACCGTGAGGGAAAATTCCAGCGTAAGTGGTCTCTACTGTGTATAAAACACTCAGTACCAGTGACATTTCCCTCTTCTCTTAGTGATAAAATATATTTATTTGTGAAGTAGATCTTAATCTATCTCAGAAAAGTGTTTTTAGTTTTTCACAGTAGCATTTATAATGATTGAAAGTGTAGGCTAGAAAGGACATCTTTCTGTAGCAATGAACAAAAATAAGAATAACTTTTCAGCATTACCGTATATCAATAGCCAATTATTTTTGTATGGATGGGTTCTGGCTGGCTGCTAATGGACTGACAATGAGATAAGTCTTCCAGGAGACAAACCATCATTTTAAAGATGGAGTGGCTGGCCTTTTAATTTTAAGGTATTACCAAAATCACACCTTTCACCTTTAAAAATTGTAAATGATCACAGTCTTGTTCTAAATCATTTAATTGCTGTTTGAACTGAGCCTGGCTAATGCTTTGCAGGGGTTTGTCTTTCTTAGCACTGATGGTACCATTTACATTTCTTAATTTTTCTTGAAGAACGACGTCCTCCTTGCTTGTACTCTCCCTCCCAGCCTGCTTTCTGGCCATCTGTCTGCAGAGGCAATTTAAGGAATCTGTAGCCAATTCACCCTTGCTCATATGTATTTCTTGAACTTGATATACAGCATAGATATGCACAGGCGTAAAGTAAAACCTATTAAGTGATGAGATAAAATGCAGAGATGCTGTAGAAAACTTTTTCAAAGGTTTCAGATGAGGCAAGCTCACATTTCTTGCTGGTTTGTCTTCTGCTTTGGCGCCTATTCTTTCATCTTCGCCTGTTTCATTCATCTGCCTCTTTCTCTCCGACACGGGGAATTTTGACGACGTGGATCAGGAGTCCCGTACCTCTGACCAACTGCTTACTCGTCTGCTGTACCGTCATAACAGCTCTGCGAAAGCTCACTTTAAACTTCCTCCTGAAAACAAGCTTGAAAGAAAGATCACCATGTGCTCCAGAATATGCACCAAGACTTTCCTATGACTCAACTGTACGTATGAATAGCCAAGGAAAAAAATCTAAACACCTTATTATTCACTGTGCCCATGGATCAAAGTACTTTCTTGTCTTCGGATAAACCCTCCCCACTGTCTTTGATGATCTCTCCTGTGCATCTGGGAGAAGAGACCAACAAAACATTCAGAGATGGGTAAATTGAGGAAAATAGGAGTCATTCCCAGAGCCGCAAGTTCGGTCAATGGCCATGGGACCCGTTCACGCCGTTAGCCCTACAGTTAGCCTTGCGCGTTTGGTTTCCGAGGGCAATGGAGATGGAGGGAGCTGCTGAAAGTTGCCACATCAATTTTAATTCAGGTATCTGGGGCTATTTATTTGAACCCTGCGCATGTCCCCTACAGAGCAACAAGCCAGCTGCTCTGACAACTCCTAAGAAATAAGAAATGTGCCTTGAGTTCCTCTGACATTTTATATTCCAAACTTTGCCCAGTGGCTGATGGTTCCTTCCTCAAAGTGACATATTGATTGTGGGTACACGTAGGGCGAGTATGATTGTGTTCAGTATTTTGAGCTCATCATCCGTTATCCCATTCTCATTGTCATCCGAGGCCCAGACAGTATCAAATTGGAAGCAGTAGTGTAGAAAATTACGAACAAATCAAAAAAGACTACAGCTGTGAAATGAATCAAACCACTGTTTCTACGTTTAGTATTTCCTTTGGTATAAAACATGTTTTACAATTTTTTTTATTATTTTGGGCTTACAGCTATGAAGGCAGGGACGAAGCACTGCAAGCCAGCATCCGGCGTTTGCGGGCACTTACCAAACAGAGCAATCGTTCACTAAAACATGATGAAGACGGAGAAAGATGGGTCACCCAGGGCAGCACCTACCTAGATGTGGACCTCGACCCATTCTGATCACCCAAAGGACATGCCACTGCTGCAGAGGCTCGTCCGTAGGCATCCCGGCTGGTAATGACATGGGAAAACGGTGCCCACAAAAAACTACTGCGTCTTTCCAGCTCTTGACCTTGGTCCTCTCCATTTGTTGCATCTTAAATGGAGTGATGCGGTCAGGAAAGTTCAAGTCTGAGCTCCATGTCAGCTTTTCAGAGCGGCCCCTCGGTGCGCTAATGCTGTACCCTGAGAGCAGGCTTTATATATGTGTGTGTTTGTATGAAAATGGCCACATTAAATTTAAACAGAAATAAATGGTAATTTAACTGGCACAGATACACAAGGCTGACATAATCTCTAAAGGTTTGAGGCTGCTATTAAATTTGTTCCTCCTTATTAATTTGTGACCAAGAGGATAATGAAAAACTGGCAACTCTGAAGTTGACATAAAAAGTAAGAGATATACAGTTGGCATGGATAATTTTATGCGCTGTCAAAGTGAAAAGGCTTTGCTAAATGTATGTAGGAAAAGATACACACTGTCATCTTAATGAGCAATTAAAAGATGGACTCCTAATAATTGAATCATGACTCTTGTCACATTTGTATTTGTTTAATATCTCTAGTTTTGGTTAAATCTGGTTTTGAGTTCCTATTTTAATCAGGTCTGATTTAGGCTCTTGGTTCAAATAACTAAAAGTGATGAGCATGAATCTTGTTGTCCTATTACCTCCTCGGCTTCTTGTTTCCAGTGAATGCAATGTTCTTTTAAAAACTCATGTTTAATTACTGCATTTAGCTAGCAGGACTGGACAAGGAGGGGGGGGTGGGTGATTTGTTGTCGTTCAAAGTTTGAATTTTCAAAGACAAAACCTTATCTTCCTCTTCTGAACATCACATAGTAGATTTTGGAAGTACTTCAGATGGCTCAGATGGTTACCAGTTAATTCCTTTGCTGGTAGAAATCAGGGAGTCTTGGCTATGTGCATTGCTCTATTTTGTTTTTTTTTTTAATTAAAAAAAAAAGCCCAATAAGAGAAGACCATCTGTTCTTCAAAACTCTTTCCCTTAAACTAACTGCCGTGGTCACCCTTGAATGCTATCGTATCTTCAGTGACACGGAGCTCTGCCTTGCCAATCTGTTGTTTAAAATTTCTCATCAAATTCCTGAAGTCGCATCAGTCAAAGCTGACAACAGGTTGCACATTTCCAGCTCCTCTCAGCGAGGTACACGAGACCGGGACTGGCCCAGGTCTCTCCTTCTTCACAGCCCTCGTATTTGCCCACGTCATATTAAACATATTGTCACTTGCAGCTTCAACTCCTCTAAACCTCCAGAGTGCTTTTACTTGCTGTCTTGTTTTCTCGTTTTAACGTTTTTTTTTTAAACTGAAGGAAGGGGAGGGTGCTTAATTCTCATTTCAGTGAACTGGTTGTCCTGTATTTTAAGAAAAAAAAAAATTTTCAAAAATTGCAAACTTGTTTTTCCCCTTTCTCTGCATACGAATCTTCCCCTCCTCAAGCCTGTCTTTAAACTCATCCATTTTTCTTTTCCATTCTAACTCCAATCACTGGTTTTTGGGCCTCTCCAATTCCCAGTTCAAAGGAAAGCAACAATT
This sequence comes from Ciconia boyciana, assembly GCF_034638445.1. NCBI lineage: Eukaryota > Metazoa > Chordata > Aves > Ciconiiformes > Ciconiidae > Ciconia > Ciconia boyciana. Next base: position 3,107,728 of record NC_132942.1, on the reverse strand, counting down.
ATTTTGCTTCAAACTCATCCAGCCCTGAAGATGAGGAATTTATCAGTTTTTTGTTGCCAGCCCGCTCTGGAGCAAGCAGCAGTTTATTTCTCCAGTTCTATAACAGAGCTGTTTGCTTTGCTCAGCTTTTGTGGGTGGTGGGTGAATCGGCGTGGGGGGACAGCAGACCCCCCCCAGCAAAGCTCCCGCAGCATCCGTTCAAAAACACCCCTTGGGATGCAGCCAGGGGCCCTTGGGAGGCTTCCGGGGGGCTTTTAAAAGGTCTCAGGACAGATTGGAAGTGTTTGAAAAGGCAGGAGATGGAGCTGGCCGGAGGATGAGGGTGTGAGGAGGGGCGCCTGCCAGGGGCTTTGTATAAATAGTATTTTCAAAAGGTTGGAAAACATTAAAGGATTTTGAACCAAAATATCAGAGAGTTGCATAGGACCCAAGTGTGCAAGAGAAGACACTAAAAATGACTGTTGGTACCTGACTGTGCCAACGGTGGGGAAGGGAAATCTGGGCATCCTGAGATACCTGGATTAGGAACACGGTCACCTTTGGCACCTGATAACTGATGGAGGAGCAGACGGGCACTTTACATGAGCCAAATTGCCCAGTACACCCCCGGCGCAGGGTAAACGCGCTCCTCGTTCAGCCGTCAAGAGCGGGATGCTCGGGTTCAGGCAGAGGCATGGAAACAGCAGGGAGCAGCGTTCCTGGCAGCAGGAGGTGGCTGAGCCCCAGGGACTCGACGCAGGGAGCGGGGACCCCTCGCTGGGGGTCGGGGAGGGTGCGCACGGCTGACGGCGCGGGGAGGTCGCAGCAGGCTTGGGGCACTGCCACGCCGCGCTCGCCCGTTCGTCTCGGCTAGCGGGGTCAGGCAGAAACACGTCAGCTCCAGCCTGTGCATTTAAAACTGCATCAGATGATGTAAAAAGAGCAAAACGTGCCCGCTGCTACAAATGTGTCATGGCGAGTATCTCCCAAGCAGGCTGCTGGTGGTGAAGAAACACGATTGCCTCCCTACTCTCTATCCTCCAGCCTGTGTGGATATAAATAAATAGGGGCTGTGCGGATGCTTCAGATGTCTCCTAATGCATCTTGTGTTTATGTCCGTCTTTAAGAGATACAGAGAAATTACTAAATACTTCAAATTGACAGCACAGACATATTTTCATGGAATAAATGATGTTGGTTAAGTGGCAAGACTTTTCTTCCTTCCCTTCAGGAAATGGGGAAGAGTTGTCTCCACTGATATTATTTCCGATTTTTTTCCCTCAGGAAAGAGAAAAAGATCTCACTGAAGATAACGTATTTGTCTCTGATTAGATTTCAGCTGTGTTTTTTTAAAACCTCAGACCTCTTAAACCTATAGGCCAGCTGTGAAATATGCACTCATTTCTTCTTTTAGGACACTCTACAAAGACCTCCTTTATATTGCCCGTGCACAATTCACAGTGGATACTCCCTGTTTTATTACATTTGTGATTTCTTTTTTAATCCAAACCTTAAATCAGCAATTTCAAATCATTTCCTTCCTGAAGAAGGAAACCAGAAAAAAACAAGAGTCCCTACAAGCCTTTGTGCACGGTTTGGGTAGAATAAGCTCCATTTTTTTGTAAACACTGAAAATATTTCAGAGGTGCTGCCTTTAACAAGCCAGAACTAAAGGTCTGAAAAATCCCGGAAAACCAACCTGTCTGATCGCTTGGTATTTCCTGCAAGGAAAATAAAAACCAAAAAATAAAAAAAGGCTTACTCTCATGAAAGAGCCTCTTCTGCAACCTCATGCCTAGTTTTGCGGAATGATTTTTTTAATAAGCAGATTTTCTTCCAGACTAGACCCGCTTTCTGAGAGTAGCCTCTGTCTTTTTAAACATCTGAACTAGGGGGTCCTGTCCTTTTCATGCCGAAGCCAATGACAAATCCAATTTAATTCAGGAGGATCCAGCTGTAGGAGTCTTTATAGGAAGAAACACAAGAATTGGCATGTTTTTTCAGGTCTTTTAGACCGCTCCTCTCCTTCTGTTGTTAATGGCAGGCGCTACATCGCCTTTGCGGCGTGCCCAGTTTGCGCCTAATCCCCCTCGCAGCCTTTGAAACCAAACACCCTAAATCCTCTTTGCCAGTCCCGTCGTGCCTTCCTCTCCTGTGAGCATCCAACCCTTTTTAAAAAATAAATGAGAAATGATTATATTGATTTTTTTTTTTTTTTTTTGAAACCAGATGCGATGGCGAAGAAGAGAATGAATGAATTTCAATGTTTGCCTTTCCGTAGAGCCACGGATACGTGGAGATGGAAGGAGCGCTTCACAGAACAGCGTGCTTCTACCTTGTGCCCTGCAGGCTCGTGGCGGCCACGGAGTCCCACCGGGGAAAATCCGGTGCCCCATAAGGGCACCCCCGTTTTACGGACGCATCGCACGGGGCCAGCGCTCTCCTCTCGCCCAGCTCCGGAGCAGCCTGGGTCCCGCACGGCCCCGGGGGGGGCTCTCCCGGGTCGGGGGCTGCCAGGGGGGTACCAGAGCGGGGGTAGCGGCAGCAGCACCCCGAGCCGCTGTCCGCCCCCGCGGGGCTCCCCGCGCGTTTCTGGCCCACCAACGGCCCCGTGCCCCTCTCGCACCCCCGTGCCCCGAGGGGGCGGCCCCGCTGCCCCCCCTCCCCCGGCCTGTTCCGTCCCGGGACGGCCCCGCTGCCCCCCGGCCTGTTCCGCCCCGGGCCGGCCCCGCTGCCCCCGGCCTGTTCCACCCCGAGGGGCGGCCCCGCCGCCCCCGCCCGCTCCCGCCGCTCCCCCCGCCCCGGGCCGCCCCCACGGGCGCCCCCCGCCCCGCGCCGCCGCCTGCCCCGAGGGGGCGGTCCCGCCGTCCCCGCACAGGTGCCGGCGATTGGGTGGAATATGCAAATGCGGCGGTGACGTCAGGCGGCTCCGGCCCAGAGAGCAGAAATAGGGCCGGCCCGGCCCGCGCCGCGTCCTCGCCCGCCGCCGCTCCCGTCCCGGCCCGGCCCGCCCCGCCGAGCCGCTCCGCTCCCCTCCGCTCCGCTCCCAGGTGAGTGCCGCGGGGGAGCGCCCCGCAGCGGCTGCCGGCCCCGCACCGCGGGGCTCCGCGCTGCTCCGCGTCTCTGCGCGCCCGGCGAAGCGCTGCCATCGTCGCCCGGGCTGAGGGGAGAGCGCCCGCGGGAGCTGCGCCACCTTCCTCCGCCGTGCGCTCCCCGGGGTGCGCTCGGGGCTTGGGGGGTGCGCTCGGGGCTGGGCAGCCGCGGCGGCTGCCGCTGCCGCCCCCCGCGGACTCCCCGTCCGCCCGCCCCGCGCCCCCGGGCCGGGCGCGGTAACAGGTGGGCGCCCGCGGCGGGGCTGGGAGCCGGCGGGGTGGGACGGGCTTGGCGGATGTCGCCCCCGCCCCGCCCCGCGTGCCACAGCGCGGGGAGCAGGCGGTGGCAATGCCGGCCGTGGGGCGGCCGCGGCTCCCTCCCCTCGGGCGCGGAGGGCGGCGCGGCCGCGGTTCCCCGTCCCCCACCCGCCCCGTGCCGAAGCTGCGGGGCTGCCGCCGGCGGTGGGGCGCGGGGCCGGGCGGCGCGTCCCGCCGCGGTCGCGAGTGGGGCCGGCGCTTCCCCCCGCGGCCCCTGGGTGGCGCCGTGGTGCCGGCGGCCGTCCCCGCCGAGCGCCCCGTCGGGGCCCGCTGCCTGCGGCGGGCGCTGCCCGCGGGGCCGAGGTACCGCAGCGGGGCGGGAGCCCTCCGTGCCCCGGGCGACCTTCGGCCTCCGGTGCCTCCGTCCGCGGCCGGCGGGTTGAGTGTGCAGCCGGCGGCAGAGAGCGGTGATGTCTTATTTCCAGGAGACGCTGGGCTCCCTTCCCAGCTTGTCGAAGCCGCTTCTGCCTGGTGGAAGTCAATGGCTTTCCGGTGGTGTTGAGGCTGGGTGCCCAGCCGTGGAAGGGAGGGTGCGGGACTTCTCTGAGCGTCGCCTCAGAGCAAACCTGTGGTTGAAACGTACCGAAGTGTCACGGAGCAGCCCTGAAAGCAAAGGTTAAATACCTGTGAGGCTTAGGAGCTTCTTGGCAGTGCTTCATCCCTGCTGGATTGATGTTCCCCAAATTTCTTCTGGGAAGATTGAAGTCTCTTGGAGAATGTAAAGATCAAATGCTATACTCTTAAGTATGCTTTTGCTCGAATGAAATGTCGGGTTTGTACTTAAACATCACAGCTGATTCGGATGAGTTCTTAATGCATGGAAACTTGAAGTATTTATCTAAGATACTGCAGATAGCTGACTGAAATTGTTATTTGGCTTCATTATGTCTTGCTGAAAGGTTATCTTAGAAGGGATTTTCCTCCTTAATTTTGTGGCTTAATTTTGTAGCACTTCTAGCACTCGACAAGAAATTACGGACACCAAAATTATTTTGCAGGCCGTAGAAATGCTGTTTAGATAAGGCTGAAGCAATTGGAACAGTTGATGGCAGAGGAACTGAGGACCAGATTCTTATCTGGTGTTAATAGAGCCAATTTATAGTGAGGGAATGGTTTGGTCCGAGTGCTTTCCTTTTGCTATAGCAGCAGTCATAACTTCAGGTAATTAAGTTCAACCTCTTTCTTGCTAATGTGAAGCTCGTTGGAAATTATTAAAAGCTATTGTGAACTATTAATTTCTCAATACTAAAAAAACAAGCCACGATTTAAGTAGCCCTGAAAACAGAACAAATAACTGCTTTTGGCAAATTCTTTAACCTTCTTACAGTCACCGTAATTGAATTCTTAAAGCTTCCGTGTTGTGGAGGAAAAAATTGTGGGATCTCTGCAGCAACCTAGCTGTTTGACAGCTCAGATCGCATGTCACAGAAGCGCTTTAAACAAAGATGCCATTAGTCCCCTTCCTTTTTCAAGGTGAGCCCTTTTGCTGGAGCAGCTCTAAAACCCGTGCCTGTATCTTTGGCTTGCCCCAGTTTTCCTGCGAGTTGAGACTCTCCCTGCGTGGTGGCGTCTGCACAAACCCGTCCGGGCTCGGGGCGGGCGTTCTGCCAGTGCCGGTGCTACGCCAGCACCTGCAGGACTTGGCCGTGGTGCGCGGTCCCGCCAGGCCGGGCACCGCACGCGTGAGCGAGCCATCGCGTTTGAGCTTCTTCAGCTAACGGTGCGTAGCGTGGTACTGCTGTGCTTGGGGTAGCATTTCCTGGTAAAGCAATGCCAGCTGCAAGGGAAGCTGAAATGCTGTTCTAGCTCAGAGGAAGAAACTGCAACCTTTAGGTAAACTTTTAGGCATTCCATGGTATCTTCTTTAACATAAAAACCAAAACTGCTTTGGAAGTAACTCCCCTGAAACCAAAGGAAATGCCGCAAATGGATGTGACGCTCAACTTTGTTTCCTTTAAAATAGTCTGGTTTAATTCTAGCGTCTGCATTACAATAACTAATTTCTGCATTACGTAGTAGATGAAAATCTGTCTATTTGCTCACAAGTTGCTAAGAGCAGGTGTGTGACAGACCCCCTGCTCCCTCCCCGGCTCTTAGACTTCTAATGTTTAGCTGCAAACATTGTTAATGCACTTTTTCTCCTGTGTACAAGAGCTCGTTTTATGCAAGCATCTCCATATGCAAGTTTCGATCTATCTGGGCAGTGATGTCCATACAGGCTTACATCCTGCAAATCTGTGCCTCGTTCAAGTGAGGAAAGGAAATCGGTAGTAAAACTTGTCTGAGTTTACAGTGGTGGTCTGGATCTATTCAATCAATTTGAATTTTTCTGTTGACTTTGGGGAACTTTAAACTGCAATCCGGTAGCTGTATTGCCTGATGCAACTGCAGACCAGATTCTGCAAGGAGCCTTCCACTTAGCTCAGGGTAAGGCGATGCCGAGGTATGGTTTAGGATGCCAAGTGACGTGAAAATGCTGTATGATTTCAGTGTTAACCCTCACTTGATATTTATGGTGCATATTTGTTGCTTGGTTTAGGCTATTCAGATATATAACGTATGCTAGCGTGTCCTCCTTATTATGAGTGAGAGCAATTAGTGTACTGTCAGTCAGTAGGCAATAAAAATAAGTAATTTCTAAGCTGACTGGAGAAAGATGTTCTACAAATTCCATTTATAAAACAACCGGAGTTTCTAGCAGGTGGAGGCTGCCCTTTCAGTTTCATCAGTGTTACAGGCATCCTAATTCAAACACCAGCATGTTTTCCAGCAGTTAGTTATTTACTAAATATACATGAAACTAGCTAGTCCCCTGTTTTGCTCTAGGATTGTGATTTCAAGCAGCTTATGAGTCAGAGGTCTCTAGAACTGCAAAGTGAAATAGTTGTATTTGCTGTGATGGTATCAACTGAGCATACAAAATACCTCTATAAAAAACATGAGAAACGGTATTGCTGTGCAAGAGCAATTCATAATGTAACAATGTACTTGTCGCTTATTGATATAGTGACTTTGGTTTATTAAACGTTTACTTGTAGCCCCAGTAACATTACATCTGAGGTTTCTAATTGCAATTTAGAGAGCCTAATAAATTTTGATTTCATCCTGAGTGCTCTCAATTCGGGGTGTTTACATTAGTGCTGAGAAAAAGCAATGCCTGAACCCCACGGGTGCGTGGTGTGTGGCGGCTGCGGGCTGTGCTCGTTCTGTTGGTGGCGTGTCTTTGGGCGGATGAAATAGCTGAGACCGAGTCAGCGCTGGCGTAAATGGTCATGGCTCCACAATTAATAGTGATGCACCAAGGCTTGGATATACCCTGCAGCAAATACATGGCATGAAAACACTGTAAAATGAGTCCTGTCAAGACAAGGTACGTCATGGTGACTTAATTCGGCTAGGCTTAATTTTGCTGTTAGCAGGTAACTTGCCTTGTTAATGTATATTGCTCGAACCAAGCAGCAGCCTGTCACTTGCATGCTATAGAAATCCCATCGCTTGCTTCATTAACTGGTCATTAGGCTTCGTTACGGGTCCGTGTTAGCATCCTCTGCAGCTGCTGTGAAAGGTCAAAACTTCCCTCAGCTACTGTGGAAATGGCACCAGGCCTGAAGACTCCTTTGGTATTTTTAATGTGAAAAGTAATGACGCAATCCGGTGTCCTGTTCCCCAAAAAGTTCAGGTGAAGTACAGAGCTTCCCTGGCTGAGCTTCCAGGGCACCCCACACATAGCGTGGGGCTGTGCAGGTATGCAGCACATGGTAGTTCCATCTGACAACACTTTGAGTAACTGCATTGGTTTTACTTCCAGATTAATTCAAAAAACCACGGGAGGCAAGAACCACTGCTCAAACTGGATGCTGTTGTGGTGGAAATCCTTGCACACATCTTCCCAGTGTCCTGCGGCTGGTGCGGGGCTGTGGTGGGGCATGGTGCTGCTGTTGAGTAGGATGAGTCTGGGAGGGGTTGGAAATGGCTCTGTTTGGGACAGAGGCAAATGAGTGGAGAAATCGCAGCCCCAGGAGGGGCACACCTACATCGTGGTTGGAGAAACGCGTCAGCCCTCTTCAGCACAGAGTTTGCTTCAGGTCTTGCAAGTTTTAGTGGGTTTGGTGACCAGCTGGGCAGGTGCCCTCATCAGGGGAAGAATGACTGTTCCTGCATTTTGGGTGTCAACTGTCAGACCCCGGCTCACTGGCTGGCCCTGCAGACCTGATCTTAGCCTAAGGGGGTGGCAGTGGCTCTATCTGCTCGAGGCAGCGTCATCCTCTGAATCTGAGGGGAATAACGATATTTTCTGTCACATTGCTGGAAGCCTCCTGTGGTCAAAGACGTGAACAGGGGTGTCTGGGGCTTTCCTGAAGATCTGCTGAGGGTACAAGTGTGAGTCCGTGGCTGAGTGACCCTGTGCTCCTAAGGGTTCTGGAGATGGGATAAAGTCACCCGTTGGCTTCCGCAGTACCATAATCTTGTGTTTTGATGCGGCTTGCTCTCGGCCGCAGTAGTTAGATTTAGAAATCCCAGAGCTCCGGTTCTGCAGGTGCTGCATGGGAACAGGCTGGGAACAGCATGTCCTGTAGAGGATAGTTTTGGGGTCAATATTTTGCAGAACTGCTACACTGTGGGAACTCATTGCCAATGCACTGGTGAGCGCAAACCAGGAAAATCGGTGTTTTGCTGCATGTGCTGTGGGAGTCTGCAAAGCTCCATCAGTACTGACCGAGTGCGAACGGGTGCCATCAGCTGAAGCTTCTGCCGCTTTATTGAATCTGAGCTGAGTTTTGTTGCGAGATGATTGTTTTATGACTGTTCTCTTGTTTTCAACAGACGTGAAATGATGAAATCGAGAAGCTTTTGGTTATCTCTCGTATTGCTTGGGGTTTTCCTGTCGGTCACGAGGGGATGGAGGGACGCGGACAGGAGCGGAAGGCTGTATTTGGACGCAGGAAGGTTGCATCAAGAGGTACTGTACATCAGCTGCTGCTGCAGCTACAACTCCCGTTTCTATTTTTGTGCTGTGTTCAGGCTTCCTATACTGTGAAAACAGAAAACAAGTGAGGGCTTATCCATGTATATTTGTATTAAACACCTGCTGAGGAGGTCAGCAAAGAAAGAGTGATTGGGTGCAAACTGTGAAGCAGAAGCTCTTATGCTTTTTGAGTATATTGCCATCGTTCTGGGAGTGCAGTTGTGCATCTGGCCATTGTAGAGATGCCATCTTTGTCCCAAAGACTTTATGGTGCGCTCTGTCCTGGGGCTGTTGGGACCAATGAAACTAAATTTAATAAGCAAACTTTGTCCTGGCTCTTCATTTGGGTCACTGGACCTTCAGGTGAAACCTGAAAAAAGTCCTTTTGCTACTTAAAAAAAGGAAAACTGAGCCATAGCTGGTTCTGAGAGAACCAGCACAGTTACTGCCCAGAGCATTTCCCTCCTGACTTTCTGATGTCAAACCCCTGTGAAGCACAGAGTCGTCAGAAAGGGAGCAGGGGATCACGGTGGCCATAGCGAGGGACGGTGATCTTGATCCAGCTGGAGAAGACCCCTAAGGCCTGGCTTGATGGGGAGGTAGGACTCCTGATGCATTAATGCAGGACAGTAATGCCCTCTTCAGCGTTCAATCCCTGGGCTTGTGGGAGTGGAGAAGCACCTGAACCTGTTTTCAGTGCTGAAGGTGACAGTGTTGGCTTTCGTTGCGGTGATGTGGATTAAGCAGGTCCCCATTCTGACAGGCGTCTGGTGCAGGCTGTCCCAGCAGGGACGGTGGCTTTCTGGACCAGAGCTGGCAGTGTAGCTTGCTGCACAGATGTGGGTAGGCTCAGATTTTCGCATGTCTGAGTCTGATGCATGCGAATAAGGCCATAAAAATCTAGAAATGTGACTTTCATGAAAAGAAAATGATGAATGCCGAAACAATTTGTTATTTAATTACTTCCTCATTATCATAGGTTTGCTAAATGATTGCTCAAATGCCTGAAAGTCGGAGATGGTGGTGGAGGCAAGGGAAAGGACATTTTGGTATTTTAACTGCCTTTGCCTAGAACATTTACGTACTGGCAGACACAGTCAGTGCCAGGCTAATGATGAGCCCTTGATGCATTCGTGCTGCGGTTGGATCTATTTAAGCCTCAGGATTTTGTTCTCCTTAGAGAATCCCATTTCTCCCAGTCACATCCCATCTACAAGTACCCACAGTTGTGTGCATTATTTCAATAAAGCAGTTTACACCAATTAAAAAGATGCTTTTCACTGCTCAGCAGGACTTGAAAATCATTTCAGTGGAGCTGGAGATTCTGCAGTTTGTCTCGGGTGTACTTTTTCCTTGAGGTATCCATGCTCTGTTCTGTAAAAGTGAAGAAAAACAATTCCCCTCTGCACCCCCACTGTTATTTTGTTGCTGTGTGGACTCAGGTAGTACACTGGCGCTCTGTGAAACACATTCGTGTATTGTCTCAGATCGCTTTTGCTTTTTATTAAAAATAATCAAACATTTTGCATGCTTTTGCCTTTAAAAATTCTAATTCTTCACTAATGCATATTAGTTTTGATTTTTTGAAAAAGTTACTCTGAGGAAGTAAATTCATTACTCAAATGATTTACTTTAACATAAATTGTAGAACTATTATACTACTTGAAAGACATAAATTCATTTGATCTTTCTCTAAAAACCATTAAGTTATTGTACCAATTACTTGATCTTGCTTGAGGTGAAGGGATCTAAGCTAGAAATGTATTTGTTCAGATTTGTGCAGAATTTAAACAGGTGTGAATATTAAAATTTTTAATGTACAAAGAATGCAGTTAAAATAGCTTCAAGGGATGTAAGTTATAACGCAGATTTTTAAAAAAGTAACTGTACAGAAAGCTTATTCCACAAGAAATAGCGTTTATACGGTGTGGCACCAAACACCAAGATGAATCTGGAAGCCCTGAACGTAGCTTTCAGATCTGTCAGTGAAATTGAGGTAACTGCTGTTTTCTTTCAAAATGTGTTTAGCTTATCTTTCAGAAAATAGTTTAGCCATAATATGTTTTTAATAATGAAAATCACCTGAAATGCTTTTTCTAGTGATATTTGGCTTTGTTCAATTTGGAGCTCCTTACTCATGAGAAGTGTTTGTTAGTTACCAAATCTGTGGTTTGATTAATATGTAATTCCATTAACACGCCTTTAAAACATTGAATCACAAATAGAAAAGTTCCTAGCAATTCACTAAAATTGCTTTTAAAATGTCTAAAGGGTTAATTTACAGGTCAAATAATTTGAAGTGTGCTCTGATCTAAAATTTCTATGAACTTCATGAAAGTAAATACTTGGGTATGGGTCACTGACCTTCACTCATACTTGTTCTGATCTACATAGGAACAAGTTTACTGAATCAAAAACACTGCTTAATTTATGTTCAGATTGCTAAATCGATTTCTTCATGGTCTGTGGTAGAATTATTGCGGTTGTGCTTTGCATTTATAAAGGAAAAATAAGTCTTGAGGCCATAGACTGCAATATGCAGTCCTTCTGCATGAGAAATTAACTCTCTAACACAGCAGCGGTGTATGTTTTCTTGATGCTCAGCCTTCCAACTCAAATTTATGGGGTATTCCTGAGAAGAGGTTTGTTTTCTGAAATATTTTTAGTCCTGATTAGAATAGTCAATAAACACGTGCATGCAGTCTGAAATTCCATGGGTGGAGAATGAATTCAAATAGAAAACCTAATTAAAAAAAGGACAATGTTCATATTTAACTGAAAAGCTGCAACTTGCCTGGTCCATGTTAACTTTTGGAGAATATTGCTGTCACTTTTACATTGTGAAAGTTTACATTGTGAGGGTGCTGGAAAGTTCTTGAAGCTTCTGGGTGCTGCCCATGGATTTCTGTGGAGCTAGGAGGTGCAGCTTCCCAGGGTTGAACCATCATGGGGCTAAATCCTACTGAGTGGAGTATATGCCAAAATACCTAACCACAGAGCTCCCCTGCTCTGGGGTGATGTTTTTGGACAGGTTTTGCCTCTGCCTTCAGCAAGGCTGATTCCGTGTTAAAGGTGGACAGCGTAGAGGTGACCACATTTCATGGGCCACTCTGTGCTGGCTTAGAAGGGTTTTGAGTTGCCCATGAAGTACCAGGTGGTGCAGATCTGGGGTCACCTCTCCTTTCAAGAAAGGAATTCTCAAAAATGTAGCCCTGGGAGTCATTGCCCCTGGTGGTGGCTGAAGGGAGTTTCCAGCACGAGCATAGCAGAAAAGAAACGTAACCTGGATCTGAAATAACCCTGCAGTTCTGATTTGGAGAACTTGGCCAGGAGATTCTGTTGGAAAGCCAGTGGTGCTACTCCACTCAGTCGCTACGAGGTAATCCACACTAGTAGCTCAGACCGATTTTTCAACCTGCTGGGGTATTTTACAAAAGCATCTTATTAAATACTGAAATTTGATAGCTAGCTTTCCTTCTGTTCCCTGCTTTCTGTGTGAGAGGCTGCTTTTCTGTACGTGCTGAAGCCAAGCTGGTTTTGCCATGGTTCTTGGGGCAAGTTTCTCATCTCCTCTTGTCCACCCATGGTGCAGCAGAGCAATGCTGCAGGTCTTCATCGGCTCTTCCAGGAGCGGGTCTCCCAGCTGCTGCAGGGAGCTCCTCAAACACAAGTCAGCACAGCACTGTGTCTCAGAAATTAAATTCTCTATTATGTTTTCCAGGGCACTGGAAGGTAGCCTGAACAATATTGTCCCAGCTGGATAGTGTGAAAGTGGAGAATAATCCTGTGTTGTGGTACATGCATAGTTGTTTTGTGCTGAATTGTTAAAGGAAATATCTGGATGTCACTGATAGCTCCTGAACGGTTACAGTACAGACTGACAGGTGTCCTGCAGTGCGCTCCGGGCTACGGAACCAGAACCGCTCTGTGGTTTTGTAGAAATACTTAATCGTTCTTACTTGGCTTTCATGCCATGCTCTATTTTTGCCACCCGTCTGCCTATTTAAGAAGTCTCATGAGACACCAGAAACATGTGTGCAGCACCACACGCTCCTGTGGGGAGAAGAGCTGTGTCCCTGGGAGGCTCCTCCAGCACAGAGCTCACAGGTGATGCTCTGAGTGCTCACACGGGTGCCAGTGGCTCTTGCAGATCCAAGCACTGGCACGCTTGCTTTTCCCCTCTCCGTGCTGCAAGATGTTCATCCCTCACTGATGCACCTTAGCTGTCTGTTCCCCATAAGGAGCACGACACTGTTGGTGTGCAGTGGTATATCTAATTTGGATTGAGAGCACAACTCAAGGGTAAACTAGACCAGCTGTGCCAATATTTCGGTTCCTTGATAGTTTTTACCCATTCTTTGTTACCTGATCTGGCTTATGCCTTAAATTATATCGCCAACCTCAAAGTATCATGTGTAGTTATACCAACGCTTATTTTCATGCTAATGAATGTAGCAAACATGCTCATTTCTTTAAGGTACCATAACTTTCTTACTGGCATTTGGAGGGTATTTGCTGTATAGGATATCCATCGTTTGATTTGGTCATTAGTTATTACTTGCATGGCACCTGAACTGCTTAAAATCTCCAAGTAATAAATGTCACCTTAACCTTCACTATGACTGCAAAGAGCTGGGTCATACCAGCCCTTCAGTGCCATCCTGCACAGGATAAAGCATCCCTCTGGAGTCCCCTCACAGCCTCAACTGTGCTTGTCCAGGAGTATCAATTATTGCTGAAATTCTTAATTATCTTCAGATTCTTAAATGTTGTTTCACTTACTGCTGCAGCTGAAGACCACAGTTGGTTATTCCAAGTAGCAGGGGAGTCATGGGGATGATTTTGTGCTCCTTCCCCCAGCAAAGTCGTGTTTCCTTATCTGCCAGGAGTGCTTTGGGAAGTAAGGTATAAAACTGCAAAGGCTTTTGATAAAAGCTTTTACTTATAATTCAAATAGAGGCATAATTTCAGAGCATGAGCTTGGGATAAGACAGGCACAGTGTACCGGTTTTATATGCAGTTGAAGATCTAATATCCTGGTATTTTAAGAATTATTATTAGTAATGTATTCTGTGCCATATGTGCACTCTTCCTGCTTGTAAGTCAGTTTGGAGAAAGTAAGGAAAGAATCAGATTTGAAGTAAAAATCTATACTGGGCTACAGCCTGCTCCTGTTTTAAACATTAATGAAGGTAAAGGGAGAGAAGACTTAAATTTATTTTTGTATCACTTTGGTATGTACTGATAATTCACTCCTTGTTACCTGCATTTATGTGGTATCTCTAAGGAGCTGTAATTGCTGTTTGTAGACCGTTCTAAATCTTAACTAGTATGTTATCCCTGTGGAGATGAGAAGCTTTTGCCCTGGGTGCTGGTTATCAGAGTATCTGCAGTTCAAGGTGCCGTGGAATGTTTTCATAGTATTTGGATACACATGTTGGGGTCCTTCCTCTGCACCCCCAAACCCCACCTACCTCCTCCCGTGTACCCAGAGGGTTTAATAAGTGCTATATCTTATGAGGGGCTATTATGCTCAAAGTAGTAGAAAATTTGAATGTTGGGTTACTTGGAACAAGGCAGGTGCTGTATACTTGAATAACAGCATAAAATTTGAAGAATTTTAGTTTCCATAGATGGTTATGGTTCAATGCTGAGTGTGTCAGGGATTGTTAGGACACATCTATAGCACAACTTAAAGATGAAACCCTCGTGTATGTGGTCCCTTACAGAACCAAAATGCTGTTTCCTTTATTTTGTTTTAAACTCCTAGTAAGATGCAGTGTGTGATACCTCTTGGTGGGCCTGCATTGCCCAACCTGCTGGGGGCTATCACCTTCCAGCTAGCAGCAACCAGGACCACCAGCTGCTGCAGGGGTGCCCTCCCTGCAGTTTAAGTGGTGCCTTCGATACTGATGACCTTGAACTTCGGTGCCGTCGCTGGAGGTAGCTACTGCTTGGATGCTGTCTCTTGGGGAGTAGAGGGACGGTGGGCTCAGGGTGCCCAGCTCTGTGCTGAGCTGTGGCACAAACTGACCCCAGGAATCAAATTTCCGTAAGTTTTTCTCATGTCACAGTTGAGCAACTGTGAAAAATCATACCTAGGTGGGGAAATGCTGGTATATTCCTGAAGCAGAGAATAAGACCGGAGTAAAATGTCTTGCAAATAGAAGAAAAAGAACCTATCTAAGGCATTTTTAACTTGGCTATGATGTGGCAGAGGGTTACGTTTTCTGATATTCTGTTCAGAAGCTACTTAACCTTAAAAGACTAAATATTGACTAATGTTTTTCCAAATGTAGCATATCCTCCCTTCAAAAAAAAAGCCTGTAGTGGTAGTTTTTAAAGGAAGACAGTTCTACTTAAAGTACTTCCTACCATCAAGCAGGGGAATTCTTAGTGTTTTTGATTGGGAAGGGTACACCTGCAAATTGGAGGTTTCTAAACCAGGCATCCCATGAGCTTCCCTATGACAATGTGGAAATGTATGGAGCTATACCTGGTGTTTCTCATCTGAAGTCCAGAAATAGTAGTGAGTAAAATCAGAGATGCAGTAATTATCTCAATTAGCTACCGTATGGGTGAGCAGATGATACTGTGTGATGTGAGACATCAGAGCTTCTCTCAATGTTTATACCAGACAGGACAAATCTAAATTGCCAGTGTCTGTACTGATAGCAAGCTTTCTCTAAACAGCAGTGCGTGATTTTTCTTCATCATGCCTGGCTCAAAAAAATAAAGTGGATGCTCTCTGCCTCATTAGCATCTTTTTTTGAAAATATACTGCGTTCATGGTTGTAAACAGAAAATCCTGATTGTCAAACTAAGCTGCGTATTCGTCATAACCACTGCAAATGCTACAATCCGTATGCAGAGTGCCTCACCTAGCCCTGTACTGGATGTCAGTGTAATTTTCTTGACCCCTCACTTGAGATAAGGAAGAGCATGCTCCAAAGAGGGGAAAAAAAAATCCGTGGGATGATAATCTATTAATGGGAACAGCCATTTCTTTATTAATTTGCTAAATGAGTCAGGGCTGCATATTTAGAAATTGTACAGAAGTTAGGCTGAGCCTGAGAGCAGGTCCCTGGAGAGCTGGTGTGTGCAGAGGTAACATCTAATTTAGTGATAGACCCAGCATGAGCCTGGCTGCATGTGCTGAATTTGATTTATCCCCCTGCACAAGCACTGCAGTCTCTTCCACAAAGTGTCTGGTAAGAGGGTTGCTACAGTCCAGCAATAGAGACAACTTGTGGATCTGAAACGTGTTACCTGTTCTTCTGCATCTCTTCCATCTGCTACATTAATTGTTTTTGGCAAAGTCCCCTATGTTAACCTTTGCTTATGGTCGTTAAAAAAGGACCCCTTTTGACTAAATCTACATCAGTATTAAAGGGCGGGAGACTGGAAGCACTGCAAGGTTATCCTATGAAATGCTGTCCTTGAGGGCATTTGGTACCTGTTTGGTACCAAACTTGGTGGGACATGTTAAGCATCAGGCTTGTGGGCTGCTGACAAAGAGGATGGCAAATGCACAGCCATATACAAATCTCTGTAAATACTGGTCTGCAAATGGAGGAAGTTGGGAAAGAGAACTACAAAGAGACACTGTACTGTGAAGACTTGCACCTTAAAATACTACATCGAGCTATCGCTCAGTGATTCCTGTTTGTGACGTGCCTCTGCGCATGTCTGGATTATAAGCACTCATCCTCTGGCTTTAGTCAAAGGAAAACTAGGAAGAAATAGCAGACAGGACCCTGTCTTTCCTGATTTCAAGCCTAATTGTGACTGTTTAATTACTAACCTTGCAAAGCGTGCTCACTTTTCTCTTCAAATTAGAATGCAGGAAGTTGCATGTGGCCACACGTGGATGTGCAGGGACAAAAGGAAAAACAACCGGTACAGAAAAATCAGGAAACAGTCCTTTTTCCCTCCCTGTTGGTAGAGTGCCTGTGTGCATTGCACATCCCTTGCAAACCAAGTATAAATTACTGCTGTAGCTACTGTAATTTGTAACAGTGCTAGGCTCCGCATGCATTTCAGAGCAGTATTTTGGGGCAGGGAGCCTTGTCCCACACTCCATCTCTTGTGCCTGGTCTGCAGCCCCACAGGGCGGCGTTGGGGCTGTCCAAGTGCCTTGTGGACAGGAGTGTGCGGCACAAATACATCCAACCGAGTGTATGACAAAGCATGTGTGGTTGTGATTGTTGTCAAACCGTGGGCAATTTTAGTTGTGCGTTGGCATATTTTTATTTAAAAGGCTGCTAAGGGTGTGTATGAAATGCTACATCTTAATGTCTGGTCCACAGTTGTAGGATCCAGGTTGACAGATTGCTTTTAATCATGCACAGCAGCTTCTACTGATGTGATTTTATACATGCATCAAGCAGTTATAAATTCTGGATACCTAATGGCACTTTTTTAACCTGCTGTAGATGGTTAATATTACCTGCCTAAAGCCTGGACTATGTCACTTTCCTAGAGTTGAGGAGAACTTCAAGAGCAGCTTGTTTGTGTGTCCGTGTCTTGTCCCCAGTCCCACGGGTGTTTTAAAGCTTTGGAGAAGCTCTGCTTCGTACTGTGCTTCCTGCAGACAGTCCTGGATTAGCTTTGTTTCTGAATGACCTCCCCTTCCTCATGCTCCAATAATAATTTTGTGTAGTTAAAGCATCCACGTGACTGTTCTGCTTATTCCTTGGCTGGAGAGAATATGTGGATGTTGTTAATAGGGATTGCCCTTGAGGTGTGGGAATTAGATTTCTACATGACAAACAAGTCACCGCAATTTGGTACAGCAATTTCTTGGGCTTTATACATCATTATTTTCCAAATCAGAAATTAGCCCTGCGGTGCGTTGGTCTTGCCTGTAATCTAAGAGGAACGTGCACATGGTCCTTCCTTGCCCACCCCATTTACTTGAGTGCAGCTCTAACAAGGGAAAATGATCAACTGCTGGTTAGCATTGGTGTAATAAAGCTAAGCTGAAGTGATCTTAACAGAGAAATTAGTATTCTTAGTGTAGTGGTGGTGGTTCTGCATTTCCTGGGCTTCACTTGCTAAAGCCATTCAAAAGCAGCACCCCGAAGGGTGTACACCAAGACACTGAATAGGGCTGTCCAGCAAACTTGGGTTTGGTCAACCATAGGAGGCTTGAGGCCAAATCTGCCATTATCCGAGAGTGCAAAAAAACCTGAGTTCAGTGGAGACTGAAGTAAAATACAATATTTGAGAAAGGAAACCTTTGACCGTGAAGTGTTCTGGTGGAAATCGGAGCCTGAGCTGGGAAGGTGCTGTGTGCTCCCCGCAAACAGTGTGATGCCCCCTCCTTTTCCAGCAGAGTCAAGAGATGAGGGGCCTCCTGCTTCGGCAGCAGAAGAGCAGAAGCTCACGTAGCCTGCTCTCCCTGCAGCAGGGATTTACAGGAAGAAGAGAGCATTGCTGTGTTGTGTAGTGCACAATATGTTCTTTGTGGGTACACAGGACAAATCTAGATATGTTTTTATAGAGAGGTGTTTAAAGGTTTTATTTACACTGATACCAAGCAGCTTGAAAGTGATTTTGCTGCTTGGATCCATCACTAATGATTGTCAGTAAATTGGTTTGCAGCACATTGGCTATCAAGCACTGTACTATATTGTGTATTCCCCCTGTGTAGTTGTATTTTAATGCTGCACAATGAAGTCCCCTGTCCCCCCGTGTTTGTTCTGAATGAAATCTGATTCTTCATTCCAGAAGTGCTCTGCTCGTCTGTGGGCCCATGATTCAGCATTAATCAGGAGCCTATAACACAAACAGGCTATTATGTCTTGGCAGGACATCTAGATGCTGTCTTCTGAAAGACTGACATTCCCTTTTTGTAAGAGCAGAAAAGGACTTTGTGCAAAACAGTTGTTAAATTGCATACGGTTCATGCAGGTGTTTGATGTGCAACACACGGCAGCTACAGGGGAGTGAAGCTGTGTGACAGTGGGTAGCGAACTGTATTTCTGATTTTTATTTTCATTTTTGTCCCTCCTAATCCAGGTAGGATTAGTAATCGTACTTGATAACGCCGGGTCTGTGCTCATGTGTTGACACTGGGTTGGTTAGTCTTTTGGAGAGGTGGTTTTTTAGTAGCTACGTGTCTGGTGAAAAGTAATACTGGAGCAAACACACTACATTGATTTCCAGATAACAATGATTAGGCACTTCTGATACAGAACAGAGGGGCCTTTTATTCTGCATTCAATTAACTAACATTAAAAAGGAGGAAAATAGGTGCTAAAAGCAAACCTTGACAAATAAAACTGTTGTAGTGCATTAATGAAATGCTATTTAAAATGGTATTAATGAAGAAGCTTTATAGAAGGAATGCAAAATCTGAAACAAATTTTTCCCTTCAAAGCATATGATTTATGCTCTGATAAAATTAGATTTTTAGTTAAAGGAATTTGCAGTCATTAAATGGTGCCCATGAAATAAGTCTCATTTATAACCATCTGCTTTATGGCTTCTGCAGAAAAGTATTCCTCCTCGGGCAATGCATCCGAGAACTTTAGTGTCATTTTTATCAAAATAGTTTGGTTCTCTACTAGTAACACGATTAAAACCTCAGTGTGATTTTTACTTGAGAGCAGTATCTTAGACTTCAAAGAAAGGGTGACTACTCCTTTTTGTGAAGATTGCCCAAGTCCTAGCATGCAGCACGGTGCTGTGCCTGTGGCCAGACTTGCTGGTGATGTCTCTTAGTGGTAATAGTCTCTTAGTAGATCACTGATAGAAAGGTCTTATGTTCAACGTGCCCTCAAGGAGGAAAATTAGCATTGTTTCTTCTTTTCTGTGCTACAGAAGAGAGAGATGACTTGGCTGAGGCAAACTAAGAAAAACGAGTCCTTGCCATAGTTTGACTCTACTAGAGGGATAGAAACCACAGTTGTGTGTCTACCTGGAGCTGATGCCTTTTTGTGGCTGCTCTTTAAGCCCTGCCATGGTTGCCAGGTATTTTTCCCATTTTCTGTTTTCGGAAATGTTGAGTGTTTTCAATGCCGTTGGTCTTTTCTCCACGGAAGGGGACATTTTGGGGGACATACCAAGTGCTGGTATTCTCCCAGGTAATGAAGTGACGACTTGCAGCCTGACCTGACATTCTCCCTTTGCATTTCTAACAAGCTTTTCGTCTGAATCCTGCATCTGTTTTTGGGTAGTTTACATTCATTAGAGCTTATAATTATAAGGGGAACAGAGTAAAAGAAAAGAAACTTTGAAGACCATCCTTTGTTTTTCGCGATGTCTATGCAGTTCTTTTCATGGAAATACCAAAAGAGTATTTAATACAAGTGAGCTGACACTTGAATTTTTATAGAGTGTGATTGTCTTTTTTTCTTTTGATCAGTGTAATAGTTGTAATTAGTTTTAGTGTTTCTAAGCTTTTGAACTGCAGAGAATTCAAGCAGCTTGTTAAAGTGGGGGACTCCAGGGGAACTTTAAAAGTACTCTTCCCTTTTGCATATATTACATGTACACGGGCTTAATGATAGCAGGCATTCAGTAGTCTGATTTTTTTTTATCCTGTGCCCCACCTCTCAAACTAATATTTTGAAAAGCTCTGAGAGGTCCCTGGAGTGTAACTGTCTACGCAGCTCAGAGCTTTGCTGCCTGAAGAGGATAAATGCTTTGAAGTCTGTACTAATCCTGAATGCCATTTTACATATTTCTCAAGATCACTGAGGTAGCATCCTACGGGGAATAATGACTTAGTATTTTTATAAGCAAATACCCATTTTTTGTTTATCCCCCTCGGTTGACTTGAAGGGTGCCAAGGAGACCGTTTCTGCTGTTCTGATCCTTCTTGGTTTTGGTGAAAGCTTTGTTTTTGAGAAAAAAAACAGCTTGCTGGTCACTTGTAGGAGAGAGAAGCAGCATCTCCTGCCTACACAACTGGTGACAATGGACAAAGTGTAAATTGTCGCTACGTTTGAGCAGAGCTGGGCCAGGAAACGTGTGATGTGGTGCGGTCCCCTGGGCTGGAGGAAGGCCTCGGTCATGGCGGGCCCTGCCGGAGCTGGGCCTTGCTGGGGTCCTGGGAGCGGGACAGGAGGCCGAGGAGCGTTTGTGGGCAGTAAATGAGTAGCTACACTGCTGTAGCGTGTAGTGTGTGTAATATTAAATCCCTGAATAAAACACCTTGTTTGGAATTACCTGATGTGCCGTCTAGGTGAGGGAGGTGAGGGCTTCAGGAGTTAGCTGAGCAGGTACTGTTGTTACTTCTATAAGCTGTTTTTTTCTTTTGTTTATTTTTATCTTCTTTCACTTTGAAAAGCTCTGTGTTTTTTATCGTGTGCTCCAGTGGCAGCTTTCCGTAATTTCAATTACCCTGTGGCAGGGTGCTCCGTACCGCAGAAGGGGACGGTGGATATATTTCATTAGATGTGTAGCACTATACTTCCCTTTGTCTAAATGTGGTCTGCAGGGAGGTCCTTTGTTTTTTAAAAAAAGTGGAAAAGTACAAATAAAATAATCATAAGCACCAGGTGGGCCAGAAAGCTCAGATGTCTGGGCAGGCCATGTGTTATTTCCCTGTCAAAAGGAGGAGAGAAACAAATGTTTTTATTTCATTCTCTGATAAACATCTGAACAGTGAGCACTAAGGGAATGAAATGAGGTTAAACAAGGCACATCCACAAGGATAAAAACCTGCCTTAGGAGCTTTTGGCAGGGGTCTGGAGAGCTTGCTCCTCTTCCCTGTGGCTGTGCTGTGGGGGTACCATGGTGGAGATGGTCTGGGGCCTGATGGCACTTTGGGGTCTTCCAGGTTTAAGCTGGCACTCGGTGGGGTTAATCCTGCGTCATCCATCAGCGGGCACTGTCCAGGTCAACATGACTCCAGGCAAGATGGTCTTTGAGAGTCCTCTGTGATTCCACTATTTTTAATACTGGTTGCAAGAAGTAACTCGAATGATGGAAATTTTAAGTATTTGTAATTATTCCATAAATAATCTTACTGCTTGGAATTAACTATTTATTCCTGTGGAGTCTCACCGTTAGTATAAGTAGGTAGTGTTGTCTGGGGATGCAATACCCTTTGAGACTTTATGCGATGTTGTCTTTTTAAAAGTTTCTTTATTAGAGATGGTAGTGATGCTTTGCAAGAAACAGGGCAAATAATGTAGGTGTGCAAAGATTGAGATGAGCCCTCAGTTCTAAGCATGAGTAGACCGGTTGCTTTGAAATTATTCAGGTATTTGAACAAGTCTCTGCTAAAAATATCTGTAATGGCTCCTCCCTCCTCAACCCTAAATCCTTGGTATAGAATAATAACCCTCTTAGCTGCTCCCTTTTAACATCAATAGAAGAAAAAAAAAATCCATTTTAAGAAAGATATTGTGCTCTACCATGTAACTTATTACAGAATGATGAGTAATTTTAGGTGATATATTGATCCATTAAATATCTGTGGACAAACTGAAATGTATGCTTGTAACTACTCCTCAGTTATTGTGTAGAGCTTCATAGATGTTTCTCTGGGACAATGAGTAATGTTTTTAGGGGTTTCTGTTCATGCTGCCTTTGAACAATTCTTGTATTTAAAAAAAAAACCCACAAAAAAATTCTCTCTTTCCTTATAGGACTCCAGAGGGTTTGAAGTTACAAGAAGAAAAGGTAGGAGAAAAATACAGTTTTCTTTCAATGTGCGTGTTGGTGTTGAGTATTCTTGCAGTAACTTTTTAAAACAAACATGAGTTTACACACTTGAAAGAGTGTACTGCTGTGGGATTTCAAAGAGACCGCCTCCTAATGCTTGTTTGGCACTTCTTAGTGTTGCAAATTGTAGATCTTTTTTTTTCAATGAAAAGTTGCTCTTTCAGCACAGAACTGCATGATGGTATTGGGGATGCAAGTCAAGGTTTGTTAGGTGCTGGCAGAGTATCTAAACTCTGACCCTGGAGCATTTCAGGGAGAAAAAGGTCCAGACAAGGTTTTCCATATGCATCAGCGTACTGCAAATCCACCTAAAGGTGCAGCAGTGTCTTGCTGAGTGCTGTGAGTCTTGCTGGTGCCCTGAGCTCAGATCCTGCTCCCATGAAGTCTTTTGCATTAGTAACTAATTGGCTGCTGCTGTGAGTGGGTCTTTGATGGTTCCTGGCAGCTGGGTGAGAATTGGCCATCAAAGAGCTTATTCTGGTTATCATTAATTTTGATTTTGTTTAGCAGATGTTTTCTGGATCAGGCAGTTGCTTGCCTCATCTGTCTCAGTATAATGTGAAGCGGGTGGCACTCCTGTTCAACAGATTAATGCATTCCCCTGTTTTGTTCCACAGCTTCTTTAATTGCTTCAGGCATCCTGTGTATTGGGAAGAGGTGGTAACCACCACTGTTTTAGTGCATAAATAAAAAAGGTCAGGTCCAAGGGTAACTTTTCATCTGGGCAAATAATCTCCTTTTGGGGTTTTTGTGGTTGTTTTTCTGGGTTGTTCTTTTTTTTTTTTGCTGTGAGGCTGAGGCAGCAGAGTCTTGAATAAATTAAATATATGGCTGTTGCTAAAGGTGTTTAGTTCAGGTTTCCAGCATACATGTGTGTTTGGTCAAACGTCTGCCACTCTTCATGAAGAAATCCAGTTTTATTGGACTTCCCTTGATTTCAGACTGAGGTGGGCTCTTGGATGGTTCAAGGTTGCTTTGAGATGCAGAAGAGCATCTTGGCATCCTGGATGTGGAGACATTTCAGTCACGCTCTAGCTGTAGAGTTTGTGGTGCAGTTCATCATAGACATGGAGACCGAATCCAGCCTTGTGACAATGGACTTAAAGAATAAAATTTTGTGGAAGTACCCCTAGTCCTGTTTCAGATATGATTTGGGTCTCAAGTTTACTTCCCAGTGAAAGTAACCAGCACCTACCAGAACTTAAATATAGCAATTTTTGAAAGCAGGACTGAGTTTATAGATCATGTGGGTGCTTAGCAAATGTTACTTCAGAGCAATAACTGGATTTTGAGATCAATGCATCTAGCCACCAAATTTCCAGGCTCAGTTAGGCTGGTTTCTCATTGCCTTCACAGGATGAGTAAAACTTGACTTCCATTTGGAGGGGTGAAAACATACCGTTTTCAGAAATGAATTTAATATAATGAACTTCTCTGTCAGAAGGCTTTTTAGATCCATGGATGGAGTGGAGAGAAGGGGATGGTAGTTGGGGAGTTAAGGTCTATAGATAAATTGGGCTTATGCCCAGCAATGCAATCTGTGAATAATCAAGTATGTCTGAAGAACCACAGACTCCTGAGGAGTCAAGAGGAAAATGCTAACAAACATGGTAAATACATCTTGGTCACAAAAGCCTGTGGATTTGTGGAGCTACTTAGGGATTTTCAGTGATGATGAAGTATCTTCCTCTTTGGAGTTAGTCCTCAATAGAGCCTATAAAATAATTCAACAAAAGCCTCCTTCAGAAACCTGTTCGGTATTAAAATGTGTGCAGAGCAGATACCACTCAGTGCTAGAAAAAAAATAACAGGAGGGTTGAAATGTTTGTTATGCACATGAAAGGATTTATTATAAATTTTGTGATATGGTATGATCTGATTTTAATATTCAGGCCTTTTTCCCCTAAAATGGATAATGGTTTTTACCTGAGGAAATTAGATGATTGGAAAATGTTTGAGGGTGGGGGGTTATGCTTGTTGCCTTCCCTTGGTGGAAGATTTGGCTTTCTGTTAAAGCTGAAAAACTTTGAAACTTAAAAATATCTAATAGAAACCACCACAAAGGTGAGAGCTGCAGCAAACTTGCTCTGTGCCTGCTTTTATTATCCCATGCTCATGGATGAACCAGCATAATTAAAAAAGAGCTTTTGGTGAAAGGAGGGGCAATCTTGGCTTACACTCTTCAGAAATTTTCTTTTTCTTGGACAAAAGGTTTGAGTCCTTTAGATTGAAAGCAGATGCTTTTCTTTAAAAGGAAACAAAGCCTTGATTGTTGTCAAGAGGTCCATGGGTAAATACTAACTTGCCATACTTATTTCCTTCAACAAATAGTCCATTTAATAGACAGTTGATGGTCAGTTGTGCTGGGTTGTGTTTATATTAGATGAAAGAAAGAGATGTGAAAACACTTTCTTCCTTTTTTAGCTGTGGATGAGTGTAGTTAAACTGGGAGGCTGTTGGTTTCCAAAGTGTCAGGACTACATATGCTGGAGAAATTTTGAAGCTGCTCCAAAGCCCATTACAGTCGATGAATGGCTTTCCTTTGACTTCCATGGGCGCTAGATCAACTATAATTACATGATCTTTTAATTGCTGTGGTACAGAGGGGAGATGCTTCCCTGACTGCAGCTGGCAGCCATCTTCCACTGTGATATATGAAGACCGATTTTCTTCTGAATTTAAATGGAAGTGCCTGCAGATCCGTTTTGTTCCTGGGATGCCTAACTGGTGTTCAAATATTACCCTTTTTGACTAAAAATGATCTTTTAACCCAAAAAACCTCATTCTGGTAGTTGATTAGAAGCTGCAAGAATGTTTTCCTAAATTCAGTTTAAGCTCATTAAGTTGAAATTTTGCTCTCAGTGGGTCGTGCATACGACCCACTGCAGTTTCCATCTGCATTATGCTCATGTAATGGGAAACAGAATATGGTGTGAGGTGCCAGATTTTGTGTTGCTACCTTAAAAAAACCAAAAACACAAACTCAAGAAAATCCAGCATATGGTAAACAAGCACAGGATTAGAATACCATCTCTTTATGTTGCTCTTTTGAACTAAAATTGGGGGACGGGCTAGAGCAGGCAGACCTTTTTTCAGTTATCCAGTCTTCTCTCTTTTCCCATTTCTATCTAAATACTTCTCCATTATTTACTCCATATGTTTACATACTGTTTCAGGTGTTAGCATTGTTGCTGGTTCCTAGGCACTACATGCCCTTAGTGCACAGGAAAGGGAAACTGAGCAAAAATGTTAATAACCTGCACATTTACATCAGGTGCCCAGGACAGTGAAACAGTGCAGCAGAGCAGATGGGGAAGAGCAAAACAGGAGCAGGGAGCTGGGAGAAGCAGCAGTTTGTGCAGATCAGGTGGACACAACAGGCATTTAGTGAAAAGGATGGAGAATAGCATGCAACAGAAAATGGGGAGACTAAAGGGTTTATGGTAAATTGGAAGAAGCACCGGACCAAGCTCTGAAGGGAGCAGCTGTAAGCATTTTGCTTGATGGTGGCAGGGCTGAATATTAAAGATTGGTGAGTTTTCACTGTGTCACGAGTGTAGATGAATGTGATATCTGTTGCTGTAAATTAGACTATACAATTTGTGTGTAAAAGCTATATACATTCATGGTTGTCAAATCCCCCATGTCTAGCAGAACAGGGCCTCCCATGGTTTTCCCAGCTACTTCAGTTGCAAGAACACAGGCACTAATTCTGCAGCTTCTGGAGCTGACAAATGCTCCTACTCCTGTTGGCAGTGTGGGGCTAAAGGATGCTCAGTACTAGCATAAACTGTCTGCTGAGTATAACTCTAACATGCCCAAGCGTATGTAGAGTCACATTAAGCATAAAGAGCCAGATCTTCAGTAGATACAAATGAGCAAATCTGTGCTGAATTTAATGGACCACCTTTGCTTTTTACTAGCTGAGGATCTAGCCCAAGCACTTAAAACTTTTAATTTGTTTTTATGTTGCTCGCAGTCATCCATTCAACAAATTAGTGTCAAAAGATGCTTTTGGAACCATTCAGCCAAGAAATGTTCAAGCAGATTGCTTCCACTCTGTTTGTCCATATAATCTTATTAAATGAGATGCAACTCCAGATTTAGTCAGACAGATGACATCACACTACCATAAAGATATGAACTTTAACTATCTGTTTTGAATTAAAAGGATGAATTCTCTCTGAAGTATTCACAAGCTCTGTATTGTGGATGTCCTGTTTGTATTTATATATATATTTATTAAGGACACACAATCCCCATTGTTAGCGTGTTTCCTAATCACAGTGAGGAGCAATAGAATAGAGCGCACCCTGAGCTTTCCCAAGTTGCCGTAGTTTTATTGAAAATCTCTGGGGCTGCATCAATTAGCAGTGTTGGAAGAGTCAGCCAACAGCTTAAGAAATATTTCATTACTTGCCACTTGACAGCAATTCTTATGCCCTAGATGCAAAACTGACTCATGGTTATGAAACAGTCATGCCCTTTAGAAATTCTGTTCACTTCATGCTTTCTTCTTGCACATTTCAAATTTCCACCTATCCATGGAAGATGAAAGGCTCTCAAAACTTGGCAGGAATGGCAAGTTTCTTTTCTCAAACCCTTCACAAACACAATGAAGTGATGAGCTGTAATTACTTTTATAGTAAATCACCTATTAATTTCCCATCCTGTTGTTCTTATCCTATTGCTAGAGTCCAAGAAATTTGGTTTTGTTTTTTTATGACCTGGTCAAAACTCACTAAAATCAGTAGCTGTGGCTGTATTGCTCTTTAGAAGCAGCTCTACTCCCAGGATCTTGGTTGTCTGGCTATCCCAGTGGCATCCAGATTATATGATGCTATAGCAGATATGAATATCTGTATATTCTATGTGCATACAGAGTTGGCATGTTCAGAAACACACCAGCTTTATCTTCAGGGCATGCCTTATGTTCAGAGGACAGGTTATACATTAAAAATCCCTGTTTTGTAGGATGACAAGTAGGAATAATTTCCATGTTTATTATACTGATTTTAACAATTACTCAGCCTTTACTTAAAGCAAAGGTTCATGTCTCTGTCCATCTTAGCTGCTTTGTTTTCATGGGAATTTTTATTATCTCTGGCTTTTCAGGGCATATGTTGTCAGTGAATGGCAATCTGTTACCTGGGGAAGGATATTTGACTGGGTTAGAATATTAATCTGATGCTTAGCTGCTCTTTTTCTAAGTTTGAGAAAATGCAGTCCCTCAGCATTTTTTGTACCTTATTCCACTTGAACATTATTCTTCAAATATATGATGCAGTGGAGATGCCTAGTTTTGCAATGTTGGCAGGGGATTAGGTAGAAATAATGAAGGTAAAAATATTTTCAAGGAGCTGCCCAAGGTATTTTTTACCTTGGATTTATTTTAGGCTAACCCAAAGGGGGGGAATTGTTCACTCCCACGTATTGATCAGCAACGGTATTTAATGATAACTTGACATATTTTGTGGTTCTACGTGACAAGAGTTAACAGAAGGAGTAAAACCATGTGGAGGGGGAAGAACCCCAAATAATCAACTCATTAGCCAGTGGTAGGCACAGTAGTAAATTAAATGGTAATACAGATACTCCTAGACAGTCTTACTATAGCTGTTGGTATTGCACACATGTGTACAGGACTCTGGGCAAGGACGAGTAGCTGCAAACACTGAGCAGTGAATTGCAGCTCAGCCAGGGAGTTTCTGAGCCATTTTCTAAACCAAACAGTGCTGGTTCTAGTGGTCATGTTTGGCTTCCAAATGACTGTTTGTTCAGATGGATTACTTCTGAAAATGTGAATGCAGCCATGGTTTAGCCCAGCTTTGCCAGCAGACATAGGAAACCTGTTGCGTGCCCAGCTCTCGGATTGCTGGAAGCAGAAAGGTTTTGCAGACTTAATGCTCTTGTAAATTGATACATCAGTTTCTGTAGTTAAGTACTTTGGGGCAGGAGGAGGAATGAATTCTGTTCATGGCAGAACGGGCATGAATGTTTAGTAAGTAAATATAATAGTATGTGGCTTTGCTAGAGCAGCAGATTGATGGACCCGAAGGAGTTGAAGCGAAAACTTGTTGAGCAGCAGGAAACCAGGCAGCCGTTACCAGCAACAAGTCAGAGGAAGGAGCTTGTAGGCAAGCTTAGGAAGTGGCCAGACTTCAGTTCCCTGAGTGGGGACGGGGAGAAGATGGAGATAAGCCAGAAAACTAAGAGACTTTGTGAGGATTTACAGGGAGATGCAAAATACACATATGTATTCTGTACTACTATACTTCATAAACAGGTATCCCCAATGCAGAGAGCTGAGGCTGGATGTGCCTGCGGGCATCTCTGTTTCAATCTGAAAGCAGAATAAACTATGCTGGTTTGGCAGCTGAATAAGCCGCTTGTGCTGCTGGGGCTGGCTGCCATACCACGCTGCCCACCGCAGCCCTGCCCAGCCCTGCCCCACCTTTAAAATCCCAGTTCCTAACTTGAGCATGTGGGGAACAGCTGGAGATCAGTCAAATTTATGATCTCTTGGCACACAAGGGAAGTTACTAAAAAAGAAAAAAAAAGCGGGGTGCTGCCATTGCCTGCATTCCTTGTATCTAGTATCCATGGTGGATATTGCACAGCATTATCAGATCCTAAAAGCAGACAGGTAGAAGTTTCAAACTGCAGTTGGCTCCACTACAGGACAGTGGAAGCTGCAGGACTTGTCCCTCAGTGATGCTCATTTACAGCAGATAACATGGGGCATGAAACCGTGCACTGACCTGCAGCAATACAATAGCCTTATCTGCTGGCATGGTCCAGAAGGCTCCTTGAACTACTTTGTGTTTAGGAAATTAGAATCACTTGATGTTTAGGGTTTTTCACAACCAATTATATCACATGAATTGCCAAGTTAAAGCTTGTGACCAAAATACATACCATGAAGCCAACTTCATCAACCCAGCTTCTCGGAACAGTTAACAGCAAGGCAGAGTTTACTGAACAGACTTTTGCCTTCAGGCTATGCAAGAATTTTAAGTCAAAAGCATGCAAAAAAAAATACAGCCATGTTGAGGGGAGGAAGCAGGAAGCACATAGTGTCCAACCTGGCAGGTAGATCCCTCCTGCTCATCAGTTCATGTTAGTTGGAAACTTTGGAAGATAGATGAGCGTACTTCCTGGAGTTAAAGGAGAGGGTGTTTTTTCAGGTACGTGCCAGGCGCTGTGCTTCTCGGGGCGTTTCTGGCAGGGTCTGCCCTGTGCCTGTGTCCCCCAGCGTGGCATGTTAAGGGCCTCCTCTGATCTCAGGGAGGAGATCAGTCCCAACAGGTTGCAGTGCTGTGCTGGTAGTGCTGCTGGCTCCTGCCTGAGATGGATGACCTCCTCACCAGCTCAAATGCCAAACTTTGATGAAGACTTAATAGAGAGATTAGTTTTATTCCACAGGGCAGTCTCTCCCTTTCTTTTTTTACCTCTCCTTCTAATCTCTCTGTGCTGCACAGCCTGTGAATTACCTGTCTTTCCCCGAGAGATAACCACTTTAACATTTTTCCTTTCCCTAACATCCCTTGACTCCACAAGCTTCTCTACTTCTTCCAGCTAAACTGGGCAGTCTTTTAGAAGATACCACTTTGTCCTACAAACCTTGTCTTGTCTGCATCTTCACACCCTGCCTCCCCCCCCCAAGCACTTATCTCCAACTGACCCAGAGCAGTAAAGCAGGACTGGTTTGCACTGGTCTTCTAAGACAACCTGTCTTTAAGAATAAGAGGAGGAGAGATTTTTTTTTCAGACAAATGGGCTTTTGTTGACTTAAGCATCCTTAGCAGCAGCCAGGTTGAAACTCAAAGTGAGAATGGAAGTCATGTTGGCTGTTATTCTGGGTGGTGCATTGCTATTTGTATGAAATACTACTTTTCTGTCCGGTCACATAATTCTGCTGAAACACTGTTGTTGTGCAGAGCACTGCATGATGTGGAAGCCTCTCTCATATGGAGAGTGCGTACACTGCTTGCACATAATATTGAAAGATGCAAATGCATTGGAAACCCTGAGTTGTCAGACCAGCTGTAAAATAAACTTCTTTGTAAGGGTTGAATAAAAAACTGGCAGCAGATGTTTCTGATAATGGCAGTATAATGTAATATGCAAGTACTCTCCAACAAGTCAGTTTATCCAGCATGTCTCAGAAATTAGTAAAATAAGTAACTCAGACTTTGAGCCAGAAAACCTGGAGTCCAAGATCACTTATGGGCTCAATCAGGTTTTTGAGTCACGATTTTTGAATGTGCTGCTAGTCTACTTAATGTGTAAGAGCATAGTATATTTTCAATTACAGACTTATTAGGTTTCAACATGCCATTTCTTCCTGAACTGAGCTTTAACCGTAAGGCAGAGCAATTAGGTTAATATTTTCTGAGCTTCAACTTGCTGCCCAAATATGAGATAAAATAAGACAGAAATTACCCTCTTTGTCCTCTCTTAGTTCAGGCACTTACAACCAGGTGGCCGTGGCCTCTACCTGTGGCAGATGCAGCGTGTTGAGCCGTCAGCCTGGGTTAGTCCCACTGGAGCATTGTGGTTTATGGTAGGGGAGGCTCTAATGGTGCTCGGGTGTCTTCTCCTGGAAGTGCCTTGCTTTGCCAGGGCAGTGGCCGAGGCAAGTATCAGTGGTCCTTGCAGGGCTTATCTGTGGGTCTTATCTTCTTCCACCACATTCAATTCTCACCAAACCCTGCAGGATGTGGAGAACAAACTGTTCAGGTGGTTGGTGCCATAGCCCCGTCCCTGGCTGCTGCCATAGCAAATACTCTACTTAAATGCGTGGGTTTCCTGGGGGCTCCGCTTTGTCTGTAAATGTTTCCTTTGGATTTTACATTTCCAAGCAAGATTTCAGCTCAGTAATTAGTGTCTGTCAGTATATTTTTTAATAAGAACTTAGGAGCCTGTGAAATGGTCCAGTTGTTCTTTGGGAAAGAAAAATCTACTGTGTGTAAGGTAATGTAATCACTTTTCTAAAGGAGTTTTTATTATGCACCTAACTGCACATTTACTGTACTTGATAGACCAAAATAAAACTAGAACAGAATGAATAAGCCATTTTGGTCCATTGGGTAAATAAAACAGCTAAGCATTTATAAATATGTATTTAGTCAGCAGAGCTGATTGGTGACTCTGCAACTGCTCCAGTGTTTGAGATAAGTAATCCAAGTTTAATAGCCTTCCATAAATATTTCCTTGTTTGTCACAAGGCAATAGTTATTTATCCATACCATGCTGCTTGCTTGTTGTGTTTGATGAGATCTTTTGAAGCATATTAGAGAAGTTTGTTGTTTTGCATATAACAGAAGCATGGGCATTACGTGTGTTTATGAAGTAGCACGCGAGTGGTCCTTACATCTTGTCCTGTCTCTTCTCCTTTCCATCCTTGCCTCTCCCTTGCAGGTGGTATGTCTTTTTGTCACTCCTTTTACTCTTTCAGGTTTGGTGAGGTTAAAATGTACCTTCTTTCTGCTGAACTTCTGATTTCTCTCTGCCAAAGTGGCCCCAAAGATGTGACATTCAGTAGGGCTGAATCTCAGCCCAGATGCTTTTTCTAATTGAGTGTAAAACTACTGGACATGTATTATGAAACTCATCTAGTAATGTGTTCTACCAGAATGAAATTAGTATGTGTGAAAAGTGATTCTGGACCTATAGACTTCAAAGCCTGTTCCTTCCAAAGGTGTAAGTTGGATTTTGGCTTTTAAATTTGTTCAGCACATTGGTCCAGCTCTGTCAAGGTTGTCAATAAGTGTCTGTTCCTGTGGTTTGTTGTGTGCAATAGTTGGTGGAAAGGCCACAGCTGAAATCCACCTTGTGGAGCCAGCAGATAATAGCATAAAGTTATGCTCTTGCTTGGAAAATAAAAAGTACAAGGAAAAAAAATGCTGTGTTTTTCCATCTGCAGAATTGGAAGTTTTTCAAAATGTCACCTCTTACAAGATTTCAATTTAGTTTCTCATTGCAACTGCAAAGCAGGTGACAATGGCATGCAGTGCCCCTTCTTCTATTTGTTTTGCTTCGCCCATTGAAATTCTAGGATGTGAATTGCCTACAATATGAATATTTTCTTTTCATATTTGAATGTTTTAAAGAATAAATTTTCTTTCAATTACTTGTTAGATTTTTTATTATCCTTTCTGTTTCCTGTTTTGTTTTCTGTACTATTCTTTACCCATATTTATTTTTCCAAAATTATTTTTTCCTTAAATTATATAATAGTCACATTTAGGTTTTAACTCTTATTGTCCATTAAATACAGAAGTTCATCAACCGCTTTTAGCAGAATCAGTGTTGTGGCAAACCTTATTCCCTGGGAATAGAGTCAGTGAAGCCAGAAGTTGGAAGCAGCCTTATGCAGCTTCTCAGCTGTTATCAACACATCCAACTCTGTTGGCACCCGTGTCAATGAGGGATGATCCATTGCCAGAGACATTTGTATGGAAAAACAACAGTTTGTGAAAACAGAGGGTTGTTGCAATTAGAGCAGATGCACTGCTGAGCGTGCAAGGTGACCGTTTCTGCACCCTGAGATGCTGACGGGACTCGCCTGGTGTGCAGGAGTCAGGATCCAGACTGTCTCAACACTGTCCAACAATGAAATAACTATACGACCCATAGGAAACCCTAATAAAGGAAGAACTATGTTCTCCTAACTGTATAATAATGTTTTAAGCAGTGAACCTCCGCAGCAGCCAATAACTGAGCTAAATTAATGGACGAGCCCATGAGCAGGTCTGTCCGATGGGAGAGCTCACAGCCTTTGCTCTGCTACACGCTCCTCAGGGTGGCCGGGTCAGTGTGCTGGGTTCCTGGTGCTGGGAGCTGGAGTGAGAGACAGCAGCCAGAATCACAGCGAAGTCGGAGAGAAGGCTCATGCTGTTCTTGTAAAAACAAAGTTGTTTCTGCCATCGTGACAGATCCTGGGCTGCAAAGTGTGTACTGGATATAGGACTGTCACAGCTTACGGAGGTCTGTTGGTCTCAAAACCAGGAAGGAGCAACTCCTTACTGTAAGGCACAGCATGGGGAGTAAGTCAAAGCCCTTACATGTACATTAAATTATCCTGTAAGCTCTGACTGCTCCTCAGTGCTACGAGGCATCTTAATTAGAGGGAAATCTCACATGGAGGTAGCAGTAAAGGAGCAGAGACAGCAGAAAGCCCTCTCTTTTCCTTTGGAAATATAATAAATGCTTCCCACATTTGGATGACATCTCTAAATGTGTTCAGAACAGGCCAGCTGGATTAGAGGTGTTGCTAAGCGAGCATTTTTGGTAAGTCACAGAGTTTGCAATTACCACTGGAACATCCTAACGCATCTCTGGGAAGTGTGGAGATGCTGGTGAAGTAATCAGGCTTTGAGTGGACTTCAAAAAGATTTCTGTTTGTATGTGAGACATTCCTGAAAATGACTCTTTACCACCTTTTAATGTTCACCCAATATAAATAACATCACCAGAACAAATCATTGCTGATCTGTGTACCAGGCATTGCAATTCTCCCTTCAAAGGAAGTGTGTTCATCAGGGCTTGTTTATTATAGCTGAGCTGTATTCCCTCTGATTAGATGACCCCATCATCTTTCAGACATCTTTAACTGAGCACCCTCTAGTATTTTAAAATAGAAATAATAATTACAGCCCTCTGCCTTTGCATCAGGCAGAAACTCTAATGTGATTATTTCACAAGGTGATGTTTGTTCATTGGAGGGTGAGAGGCTGGGCTTGTCATGAGGACAGCACTGCTGGCCTTGCTGAATGGCTGTGCACAAACATGGACTTTTGCCACGTTTTTTTCTCTGTTTGGGAAACCTGAAGGATTATTTTCAGCTTCAGATATCACAGCAATTAATAGTGGGAACAACATAACTGAAACACATTATATTGTATTCATTTAACAATAGGAACAGGATGGAAATCATTAAAAGTATCCAACTTATTTTCCTTTGCATGGAGAAACCAATATTGACTCAGCACTCTAATGGTGTAGTTTGTTTTACTTTCATGGTTTTGAAGCAATAATTTTCAGACCTTCCTTAAACCAAACCTGTGGTTCATTCTGCCGGTGTATTCCCATGGGACAACAGGATTTCTGTCAAAACAGCAATACAATGCCTTTCAAGAAGCTAACTGGAAGCAGGGAAGAGAGAGCGAAGCGGGGAGCCTGGCTCCGTGCGCGCGTGTCCCCTTTGCTGATGCGCTGATCAGCAAGCGGCTGATATTAATGGTGCTCTCCGGAGAGAGGCAGCTCTAGTGGGAGAGCCATTAATATCCAGCCACTCTCTCGGTGGGAGCTAAGCATAGTGCACTTATTTAATTTAGACGTTAAATCTTTTTCTTAGCACAAACACACACTGCTTTGCTAGCTTAAAATTCTCCTCTGCAGCTTTGGAGACAGAGCTTTTGTCTGCAAATCTGCTTTTTTTGGGAAGGGCTCTGAGAGCTCTCCTGAAGCCCTGCTGACCTGTGCTGGCCGGTCACTGCTGGGGCAAGGGAAAGAGACTGTGTCCTTGGTGCCTCCAAGGGCTTTAGGTTGCAAGGTAGTTGGTAAGAACTGCTCTGAGTTTGCAATTGAAAAAACACCAAGCAAACGAGCAAAAAACCAACCCCAAACTAATGTTTTTAGCTCACCCTCGCAAAATTCCATCTGCAGTGTGTAAAGAGGTGCCCTGTAGCTTTGCTTACAGTTGAAGTCTGTATGAGCAAGAATAAGATGAACTAATAGAGCTAATAGTTATTAAAACTGGGACTCGTGCTGACCTCTTTGCTAGGAGGGTGGTGAGGCACTGGGACAGGTTGCCCAGAGAAGTTGTGGATGCCCCGTCCATGGAAGTGTTCAAGGCCAGGTTGGACGGGGCTTTGAGCAACCTGGTCTAGTGGAAGGTGTCCCTGCCCATGGCAGGGGGCTTGGAACTAGGTGATCGTTAAGGTCCCTTCCAACACAAACCATTCGATGATTAAATACAGCAAAGTTTGGTGTTGTGTTTTTTTTTTTTAATTTCTGGTGAGAAGGGATGAGTTCAGATTTTGCTGCTTCACGAACAGAGATGAAGCTAAGCATTGTCTAGATCCATAGTGAAAGAAATTCTTCATCATTTGATGCTACATGTGCTGCTGTAAAAATAAATGTGTTATTTTCCACAAATACCACCTATGCTAGTATTTCTTTTTAATTACTGGAAAGATTGCTGGTGCCACCGCTGTTTCCCTTCAGGCATGCCATATGGCAAAAAGATCTGATGTTTCCAGGAATATCCTCATGAGCTACTGGGAAGGTTCTCTAAAGCCAAAGGGTTGGGTTTTGTTTTACAAAATTCAGTGAGTCCTTGGAGAGAACACACAAACTTTCTTTTTAAAATTCAGATAAAAATCTGTGTTTTCTGTGCTGATTATTTATCAGGCACTAGAATACGAAAGTCAATGTTTGTAGGGAAAAGTAATATCTTTTATTAGGCCAACTGAGATAGAAGGAAGCCAGGGAAGGTGTTGAGCACAGGAGCCATTCATCAGGTCTAGAACTGGGGGCAATACTGGGGGCAATTGTCAAATACTGGATTCCCTCCCTTTATTCTTGAACAGAATTTGCTGATTTTAAAGTTACTGTAAACACAGTCTTTTTACTTGCTACCAAAATCTGATTATATGTGTTTGCCAGCTATTATGCTAAAAATGGCTTTCAGGTCTCCCATCCTTATCTCCCTTGTCTTTTTTTTTTTTTAATTTTTCTTTTTGGATGAAAAAATGTTGATAATTTTGATGGAGGGTATTTAATGTGATGCGGACTGACTGTAGGACTTCAGATAAGACTGTGATCTGGCAGCAAAGACTTTGGGGGTACACTGTAATGGTGGGACATCAGGGGAGTCTGAGACTGGCATGTTTCTCCTTGCTACTTTATTTACTTTATATTTTAGAATTCAGACTTGATATTTTGGAATTTTCTTTTTGCTGTGGTGTGGACAGGGACTCCCTGCTGTGAGCGTCCTCTAGGGTCAAGTGATAAGTTCATACCGTCCTCTGGAGCGTGGGGCCAGGGTTCGTGTCTGTCTATGGGTGACGTGTGGCGTAAGGAGCAGTAAGCGCTGCTGACTTCTCGCTGTTGCACGAAGCCGGGCTGCTCCACGCGTGGATGCCAGCGTGGGGGCTGCAGCTGAGCAGCCAGTGTGTAGCACAGTCTCTGCATTAGCTGCCTGGGGTATTATTTTGCCCGGAGTTAGACCTTGTCTGAGAGTTAAGCTGTTAGAAATGAAAATTCACAGAGCAGATAGTCAAACCAGAATATGTTTGTCAGGGGGTGTCGCTGCATTTGCGGATCCCAGCTCTTTTCTGCAGCCAGGCTGTCCCCCGCCGCCAGCTGGCACCAAGTGCAAGTGTGTTAGCTGCAATTCTTTACTTGTTTCTTGTCCCGAGACCTCATTCAGGATTTAATAGGAATTAATTCTGATAGAAGAAGCTAAAAAGTAATAATCACTTCCTTAGTCATGCTCTTGGGTATTTTTTCCCCTAAGATTTTCTTCTTCTGCATCCTCTGATAGGAAAAAACATATGAAAACATGATTCATGGGAGTGCGAACATCACCATGCTGGTATGATTTCTGAGATAAAATCAACTTAAAGCTAGTTATCGTAATATTTAACTACATAATATTAGCACAAATGTCAATCTCGTGTAATCCGATAGTCATGAAGTGCATTTCACTTAGAGTGGTAGCGAATCCTTTAGGTCTTGGTCAGGGTTTTAGCTTGTCGCTGCCTGCCAGTGGCAGTCTGTCGTTGTTGCTGATCCAACCCTATTGACTTTGAGCTCCAAATAATTAAAACTGCGTGCATATACTAAGAAAAAAGGCAAGAAACTTAAGTAGCAGAA
The DNA here is from genome assembly GCF_034638445.1 of Ciconia boyciana. NCBI lineage: Eukaryota > Metazoa > Chordata > Aves > Ciconiiformes > Ciconiidae > Ciconia > Ciconia boyciana. The sequence continues at coordinate 3,070,807 of NC_132942.1, read as the reverse complement.
TATCCTCCAAAATGGGAGTATAGCTTTTAGTATTTTCCTCTGTAATTGAGGTCACTCAGTTTGCAGGAAAGATGTGAGCCTCTGAGGGAGACAGGCTGGTATTAGTGAGGGTTGCAGCCCCAGAATTATTTGTGTCATTGTAATTACTTGTCTAAAATAGGAAGGGGGTTTTTTACATGGTGTGAAGAAAGCTGCTCTTTCCAGGTGGGACTAATTTGTAACATGCTTTTAGTGCATCCCCTGAAGGAGGAAAATGCCCAGGAAGGAGCTTCTCTTACCGTTTCAACCAACAGTTGCTTCTGTTGGTATTTTGTCTTTAAGATCAGGAGCCCTGCAAAGTGGCCGGTACATTGAAGGCTGTGAGCCGTGTCCCCGTCCCTGGCACGCCGTGTCTTTCTAAAGCTTTTGCGGAAGCAAACCAAAATACTATGAATTAGACTCTGTTGGTGCCTGAGAGGCTCCATCTATTCTGGTACTTCCAGTAGCAGAAGCAAAGAAGAAATTTATGAGATTGGTTAAAAATACTCCTGTTGATTCCTGGAGCTATATTAGTCCGAGTGATTTGGTACGCTTTACCGTCTCTGTGTGCAAACCTCATTTGGTTGCTATTTTGTGCTTTTGTCATGATTTCAGTGAGGCAAGTTTAAAAGGAAAGTAGTATCAATTGACCTAATCCAAGTTGTAAGTGGAAAAAGAGGCACTGCTTTGGAAACAGCAGCAAGGAGAAGCTGGCTCCTCCGGGATGCTGGTGCTCTGATGCTTTTGTTGTGTATCAGCACTACTTGTGCTGAATGTATGGATTTACTGGATTTGTGTTAGTTATTTAATCAATAAGTTGCTTTGCTTTGGCAAGTCGGGCTGTAACCAATAAGTAAACCCGCTTGGTCTTAATGGGTTTGGAGGCCCTAAGATGTATCTTGACTATTATGAGCCTAATTCCTATAGCTGAGTGTCTCAGATTCAGAAGTAATTTAACTCCTATTCACACAATTTTGAAAATAACAGGAATTAACAGGAATTTCTTATATCTTTATATTGACTATATATGTGTTCTTGGATGGATTTCAGCGTTTTATATTGAATTTTATTGACTACTGGGTTTTTACCCTAAAAGCTACTGTATTATCTTAATTACAGCAAGTAACCTTTCTCTTTCTCATGTGTGAAATGGGGATAACACTAAGTAAACTTAGAAACGGTGCGTGGGGTGGCTGAAATATTTTGGTATCTTTAAAGTAAAGCTGTGAAAGAAACTGTGTGTGTGTGCTAGTGATATACTTTGCTCTGGCAGGCAGCAGCTTTCTACTCAGGTTGACACTGTGTGGGTCAGTGACAGATCGAGGCAGCTACAGCAAGCTGCTAAAATTATTGATGGGTTGGGGACTGCCACGATGGTTGGGTCAGAACTTGCCTGGCATTGACCTGTGGGGTTTGAATGTTCCTCAGCAGCATCGCTTGTGATATCTGCAGGACTTGTGTGTCTCATTTAAGTTACTGGAACAGGAGGGGCTGGGCAGGCTCTCTAAGACTGTTGTCCCCCACTGATGGAAGTGCAGAAGGAGATGCATGTGGCAGGACCGGGGCTTGCCTGGAGAGGTTCCCTGCCCTGTGGGGAGCTCCGGACTTGGGGGACCAGGTGAGGGCAATCATTTGTTGTGCTCCTCTGGACCTTTACCCAGCAGAGCTCCTCTCCATGGCATAGTTCCTCCATTTATAGAGTGAAGTGTGTCTGATACTGTCAGATATTCAATGTAAAATTATGTGGAGACATTAGGTCTTTGGGAACGTAATTAAAATGAAAAAATGAGGCTGTTTATTTCTGGCCTTGTGTTGTACCTGTCAATGATGCTGGAGGGTGTTGGGGCTGGCAGTGGCTGGGGCAGAGGTTGGGTCTGACCCAGGCTGGAGCAGAGAGGTCTTCACCTTCTGCAGAGCCTGACCCTTCAAAAGCGCTGGTTCCTGCTGTGCTTGCACTGCAATATTGCATCACATGCGGATGGGCAGAGAAAGTGATTCTTAAGTCTCTTAAGAAAGAGCTTTAAGGCTCTCTTCTCTGGAAGTAAATTTATTGGCTAAAGGAAAGTCGAATGGGATCACTTGTGAAAGAGGAGCAGCAGCAGAATGAAAAGGCTGCCAGGGAGCCTGGCTGCTGCCAGGGAGGGAAACCTGACAGGAGGTGCAGAAGGGCCAGGGAGATAGAATTACTGTCCTGTGGCAATTAGAAAAGGTGAGAGGGGGGATTGGGTGGAACAAGAGAGAGCCAAATGCTTTGAAAGAAAAAAGCCCCAGGTCCAGTCTGGCTTACTGATCTAAATCTTGATCGAATTAGTCATTCATGGAGGTGAGGCAGTGACTGCAGGAGGCCAGGAGCCTAGGAGATGGATTTGCTTTCTGCAAAAGTTATTTACTGGGCAGCTGCTGGTGCTTATCAGTGCTTTCCACTGTTTCTCCTATGTGCATATTTGGAGCAAGTGGTTTTCCCGTTGAAGAACTCTAACTATTACAAAAGAAGAAAGCTCGGCATCCTTAGGTGTACTCATCAGAGCAAATCTAAAGGGAAGCCCAGGGCATTTTAGCATTGGCGTGCCATGACAGATGTTGGCGTCCCTTCAATGCTGAAAGATTGCTGTGTGCTCGGGTCCACAGGGTATTACCAGGCTCACTTCTGCGTGGGAAACCTGTCCTTCTGCCCCAAAGTCCCCTGGAAGACGTGGCCTCCTTCCCATCACCCTGCAGCGTCGCTGTGGGCCAGACCTGCTCGCAGAGCCGCCTTTGCTCCCCCCAGCCCGTGCTGCTCGCTGCCATGTCTCGCCCCTCCGGCGGCAGTGGTGGGAGTTGTGTGCCTGGCTGTGTTTGCAAATTTAGCCTTTAGCTGCTTGGTCTCCTGTTTTGTTGACGGCTGGAGAGATGATGCAGAACATACAGAACGATGCGGTTGTGTGCAATGAATAATTATTAAGTGCCTGGTTTGTGTTGTTGCTTGAGCCAGGTTTGAGAGACAACCTTTGTGGTGTTTGTTACAGAGCCTCTGTTGGAGCAAAGGCAAGCTTAAAGAAAAGGAAGAAGTGACAAAATTCAGCATCTCAGCCCGTGCCTCCAGGACCAGCACCCTCCTGTCTGTTAGACATCATTGTGCAGCCTTCCAACAACCCTCCCCGTATTTAATGAGTAGCACCAAGTACGCTGGAGGTGGAGTATCTTTAGAGGAGAACTCCACTGTCAAAGTCGGTATGACTTTTCTGTTTAGCCGTGCTGAATTATTTTTGATAGATGTTTCTGTGGTACAGACCAGCCTCAAATGACTTTCCTCTGTACCTCGTTGTGATACACAGCTCTGTGAAATAGCTTCTTACAGCTCTCTCTGGGGAAGGCAGTGCTTTACATTGAGCGAGAGATGAGATTGCAAGGTCTGCACTTACCTTCCTTAAAAACAAATAAAAAACATTTCCACAGCCTGAGGTGACTAAATATTACCCTGGTATTTTGTAGCAACTTTTTTAAATAGAGGGAGGCTTTGTTAATACTATAGTACAGGGGCAATACTCTACAGCTGACATCTGCAAAATCTCTTCAGTTTTGTATTTCATTATTTCAACAGATCTTACTCATCCCTAAAGGTTTTGGTTTAGTCTGAAGAAAAAGCAGATGTGCGTACGTGTGATAGTCATGAAAGAAGAACATGGGTATGCATGCTTGCTTTTTTCTTATGAATAGGAGATCCAGACAGAAAAAAAGCTATCCTTTCACGACTGTCTGTGCTCTTCCATTTAGTTAAACCAAGGGACCCCAAATCTTGTGGGTGCAGGAGCCAAGTGCACAGCGTGCCAGGGGTCGGGAGCTTGTACGTGTGTCTGCATCTAGTATAAATGCAGTAATGCTTGAGCCAGGAAGGCACAGCAGAAACCCACCTGCTTGTAACATTTTCGGTACTGACTGTACAGGATTTTTGCTCCTTGTCGCTTACCTGTCGGAGGTGGGAGAAAACTGAAGCCTTTACAGATTTGTCCGTGGTCGTGGGGAACATGGGAAAGGGCACGTGGCGGCATGGGCAGGAATAGATCACGAGCAGAGCTCCTTATCTAGAGCTTGTGAAGATTTTACCTCAAATAACTCATCCTGCGCTGTCCTTTCTCTCTCTCCCTCAGCTTTGCAAAATGTATGTCACGTACACAGCGTCTCCCTGCTTGAGCCAGTTATCTGGCTCTCAACAGCTACTTATTCTTTCAAAGTACTCTATTACTGCTAGGATTTGATTTTTATATATATACAATCATTTTGCTATTGTGCTGCTTGTGTGTGGCTGTGGATGCAAAAGCGCCTTAGCTCCCTGCTTTCCCGTACGCTCCATCTCTCACTGCAGTATTGATATTTCTATATGTGGTGGTAAAATTAATTAAATTATGTTCTATATTTATGAACTAGTTTATTGCTTTAATTATTTATTGCTACTGCAGCTAATTTGATTTAGGCAATATTTGGTTCTGTTTCAGTAACTTTTCATTTTAAAAACAAACTGCTGGTTTGAATTCATTGGCATTAACAACCTGTTATTGATTAGTTTGGTCTCCAACTGTGTGATGAGTAGCTGTATGCCATGCTAAACCTTCAGACCAGAGCGTTAACAGGAAGTTAAAGCATATTTTTCTGCGAGTAGTTCTTTGGAAAGTGTAGGCTTGCAGGTGTCTAAGGAGGGTCAAAGCCCCTCAACAACTTCTGCGGCTTGAGTTTATCTTTATAGGAAAGAATAAAGTAAAGGATGCAGAACTAAAAACCTGCAATACCTCCGCCCACTTTTGTACCTCAATCACAGCATTCAGGCATGCCCTTTACTACAAAGTTGTTTTTGTTGTGAATTAGTAGTAACATCTGTAGTGGTGAAATTTGGTCTGCTAGTCTGTGTATCTCTTAAGGTCTGCTCTCCAATTTGAAAAGCTTGATTCAAAACCTATTAAAATCAATTGGAAGGTTTCCTCTTTCACTTGTACTTTATTTCATACCATATCTCCCATAATGACTTGCTAGCTTTTCTCTGTGTCATTACTTTCTGCTGACTGTTCATGATTTAATAGACCAAGAGGTTAAATAGCTTCTCTTCCACCATCTCTGGTTACCTGAGAGAAAAGCTCAAGGGCTACACTTGAGAGCAGAAAATGAAGGTCTTGTTTGTACATTGTAGTTCAAGGTCAGTTTGAAGAGTGTTTCTTGAGGGGTTGATGCCTTTTTTTTTTTCTCCATTCATACCACAGTGGCATAGCTTGCATGTCATGTGTCTGACATCAGCACAGCTCTGGATTTGGTGAGCTGTCCTGTCATGACCCTGAGAGGCTGTGCCCAAAAGATGAGGAAATGAGCCCATATTTAGAGGCACAGGCCATTGAGGGTGTGGGGATTTGCCATGGTGCAGCTCTGACCTGAGCAGTGGACAGCAGGGAGAGCATCAGTAAGAGGGTTTTAGGTAAATATACGGAGTGTGTAGCTCGTGGGCAGCATATGGTCTGCACTGTCCTGTTGTAGAGCCCACAGCTGCGTGGTCTTTCCACCTTTCAAGTTGCTATGGGATAACATAAACGTTTAACTTAGGACATCTTGTCGACAGGGCCTTTTGGTCTTTTCCCTGGTCACTCCATGTTGATCAGATCTTCATACAATCATCTTGAAGACTTTAACGCCAGTTCTTTTGGTCTACAGTAACTCCTCTGATCGCAGTCCTTCTCTTTGGAAGTGCAGAAGGCCAACGTGGTCAGAAGGTGGGGCCTCTTGTCAGGTGGTCATCACAGCCACAGCATTGGGTTTGTGTTCAGCCAATCTGAACATGTGCCACATGCAAACCTCTCCTGGGGCCGAGCCATCGTGGTGGTCAGAGCACTGCTGCCCACCCAATGGAGGCCGAGGGCTCTGCTCGGCTCCATGGTCCTTGCGTTGGGTCTGGCCAGCTGTAATTTCATATCTTTGCCTCAACTGAAGCATATGCTTCCCAACGGATATATAAAGCGCTGTAGGTCCCTGTGGTTCTCCTGCCTTCTAGAGGTGCCGGTCATCCTTTTTTCCGTCCTTGAGCTCTTTTATGGAAAAGTGAAAGGTTGAGGGAGGATTTTCTGTAACCTTCTCCTTCCTCTGACAAATATCCTTTATTTATTCCGTACTACAGTGTGTTGTTTACAGCATATGCAGTGATATTAAACAGCTGCCACATCTCAAGCCAGAGGTAGCTGCAGCAATCCTGGAGTGCCTATGTAAGCTCACGTCGAATCCCCGGGGATGAAGGGCTCTATTAAAAATGTAAGATCATTATCACTAATCTTGAAAGTGGACCGATGCATTTAACATATATAATTATAAACTTTCAAACAAGATGATTTCATCTGGTGGAGCATCTGGGAATTGTTTTTTCATTATCACTTTTCAGAGAGTGAGAAATCTTCCTGTTCTCTCAGAGGATTTTGTGGGATTAGTTACTGTTGTTTGCTGTTGCGTATTCCTGCAAATGTTTGTATAATTATGCACATCTCTAATTCATTCTGCATCCTTTTGGGGGGGTTTTGCATTGCCTTCCCCAGTGATGTGCTGGGATGGTCCCCTTCAGGTGGCAGGGAAAAGAAGGACAGGCTTTTCCCATAATCAGTTTGAAAACTGGTCTGACAATGTGTGCAGGAGTTTACTGATGCGGCAAAGTACTTGCACAATCAATTTGGGACTAACCACACTGACTCAGAAAATCACCTGATAAAGTGATTTGCATGAATGATATTTTCAGCATGAAATGCAATAGTAAACATATACTGATACTTTCATCGAAGGGTCGTCTGAATTCCCTTCTAGGCCCCTGATAGCAGGTCACGCTGTCCAGGCAGCAGCTCTGACCGCTCATTTGCAGGGGTAAGGTGTAAAAAGAGGTGTCTCTGGTCCTGGTGATTGAAAATTTTGCTTCGTGAAGGAAGTGCTTCCTCAGTAGGATTTTAAGATAAATGGTACAGACAGTCAAAAGTCGCCATGAGAATGTGTTTTTGCCTGATAAGAACAGCTCATCCCAGTTTGGATTTTCAAAGTATAGGGCTATTTGCTATTGTGACAACAACTGATCTTAAACTTTTCTATTAGAATAAAACCCAGTAAAGGCAGAACCAAGGCATCTAAATTTTAAGTTAGTAAAGACTTAATTTCATCAATAACCTTAATTCCATCTCCCTCTAATACTAACTTTTATAGGGAAGGTTTCTGGTTTTGACAGTACTGGGGGAGAAGGTGGTTGTGATGGCCCAGGGATATTGCCACAGTTGTTTAAAGTCCAGTTCTTGGAGAAGAAGCAAGGCACATATACATAGAAAAGAAGGGCACAAAAAAGGGGGAAAGGTGTAGTTTGTGTGGTGCTTACTTATAAGCGTGTTGCTTAAGAAACATGAGTAACCTACCATGCACAACCTGACTAACGTATGCCAGCGCTGGGTTTTTGAGGCAGGGTTTTTGCGCTCTGTTGAAGGGCTGATGGCACTGTGGTAACAAGACTACCTGGTGAGTGAAGCCAGGCTCTTAGCAGAAGGCAGAGTGGCAGGGAAAGGGAAAGAAAGGCTTGGGAAGGAAAGCAGCACACAGAAGAGGAGGCTGGTTTCTGTTGCAGGTAGGATTTAGCCCATGCAGCTGAAGGTGGCGATGCCATTGGGGTGTGCCCTTTTGATAAGATGCCCGTGGGGCTTTTGGTGAGCGAGCTTTAATGGACAAGATGGGAGAATGATGGACATTTATTGCTTTGAGCTCCGTTCTCCCAGCATTTTGATCTTTACAAAACTCAAAGGACATTAAGAGTCCAGAATGAATCCATCCTTTTCATGTCTTAATTCTTCTTAATGCAGTTCTTACATGATATCAATAGATACCTTCGGACAGAATGAAGGATTTTTCTCTTGTTTAACTCTTTCTGAGTCAGGTACACAGTGATGGGTTGTTGGAACATCTTTGGTACCCTGAGCCTGTTGTTACCATAGCACTTGTGGGATTTGCCGCATTCTGTGTTTGTGACAGAGAATTCAATTGTAGGGCACCTCTTTCTTGTAAATATGACTTGTTTTTAGAGGTGATCTTTATCTTTGTTAGGTGTTAGGGTCAGTAAAGTTATAAAGGTGCTGTTGAATTTCCCATTTGAATGATAGTTCCTGCCAGAGATGCTGGCTTACTCCTCTTCTTGCTCTGTAATTTCACTGTACATCCAGGATCTATGGGACTAGCAGGGACTTCAGATGTCTTATCCTCTAATTAGCTGCCTTATCCTCTATTTAGCTGCCTGGTTGTCACTCCTGACTTTCAGGAACTTAACTAGAAAGGAGAAGCAGGGGATAAGAAGAAGAGGTAAATAGTGTGAGAATGGGAAGGGAAGGGAAGGGAGAGACTGGGAGACTGGTACAAATCCTACATTTGGATGGGGTATCGAGCTGATGTGTTGACCAGGTAGCAGCTTTCTGGGAGTGGGACCAGGCAAGCGTGAAAGTGGTGGAAGTACCTTGTAATGAAAAACGTTCAAGTTCCTACTGAGGAAGGATCATGGTAGGTTTACCATTTTTTGCCAAAAGTGATCCGTTTCTGGCCAGCCAAGCGTGTTTAAATTAGATCAGTGCATAAGGCTCTTAAATCACACTCTTTTATAGGATGTTTTAAGGGTATTACAAGTTTTTCTTGAGATATTGCTTTCCTGTTTCCAGAGGGTAAGACAGGAGATACTGATGGAGGAGTAGGCAGAGCAGGTTTGCTTGGGAATAAGGATACTCCGGAGAGTCTTAAAAGGTACAAGTTAAATGGGAAATTTCTCCTTGTTCTTGCGAGGGCAGGAAGATGCATTGCAGCTGCCTGCCAAGGGCAGAAATGTAGCGTGCCTGGCAATTGGGGAAGCTCAAGTTTTCATACAGTAGGTTGATGGAAACCTGCGTCCCCCTCTGTACAGCGCTGGAAGCCAAAGGACTTTGTAAGAAGGTGGAAGAACATTTCTACTGGTGGAAATATTACAGAAAACAGTTTTAAGTCTGTCTTTTAGGAGTCCCTTCTTACCCTCTGAAAAGACCATGCTAGTGAGGATTTTCATTAGGATTTGTTGTCCTTTTTTGGTAGAAACGGTACAGCACCACAAGCAAAAATAGTGACAGAGAAAGCAAAACTCGCACGTAATTTGAGCAACGTGAGCATGTGACACCTCATAGTTTTTTGGCCACATTGGAAAGATACTGTAAGGCTTGCTGGCTTTACAACGAGGTCTCAACCAGCCTGTGATCTTGGTGTTTTAAGTCTTAATGATCTTTACAGAAACAAGATACGAGCAAAATAGAATCTTTTCGTAGACTTGTAAAACTTAATTATTTTACAAGGGTAAACTTAATTAATAGAATTCATTGACACCTGCAGTTGAACTGGCTAACACATTCTCTTTCCTCAAATGTTTAACCACTAGTAATTAATGCTATTTTGCAGTCTGCTAAAGCATCCCTAACTTTGTTCAGCCTTGGAGAAGCTGGGGGTTTCTTTTGTAAGAACTTAACTGTAACACTGATTCCAAATGCTAAATCTCTACTTTTACTTGGAGATGCCCAAGTGCCAGAGAAAGAAGGGTTTAAGATGCTTTTTTTTTTTAAATGGGCTAGCATAGTTGCTAAGCCTGATTGCAGAGAGCCTATCTCTGTGGCTCCACATGGAGCCCATTCACTCCCCTAGAAACCCTTTCAAATCATTTCAAAGTTAGAAATTTAGGAGTGCATGCAATATGTGAAGTGATTCAATGATTTAACGCTATTTAAAACAGAGGAACTCCTGTTATTCCTCTCTCTTCCCTTTTAAGCATTTCCATCAAGAGCATTTGAAATCAATGACTTAAATGCCTCTGTGCATCTGAATGTCTCATGGAAGGAGTGAGGATGTTGCAGAAAATCTAAATAATGACTTTGGAAACCAATAGCAACACCAAATGAGTATATCTGCCAGTCACTGCAGTCCCCGTGTGCGTCAGCAAAGGAAAAGTAGGCTTTAAAATGCACCTGGCAAGACAGTGCCCTTAGTGACATTGCACACCTAGTTATACTTCTCTTGATAAAGATAAATGTGAGGGTTTTTTCCATAAGCACAAAACAGGTGATTGAAGTCAGGTTAAGTTTTGCATTTGTACAGTGGCTCGATTATAAGTTTAAAGCATGATGGTTAATAAAAAGGATCAGAAGTAAAAGGGGATATTAATTTTACTTGGTCTGTAATATGGCGGCAGTTATGTTCAATCATTTGTAAGACAGAAGGCTGTAAAATACATCCTGTGATGAGGTTATAGTAAAACTAAACATCACCATAAATAACAAAATTCAGCTATTTATTTACTGATCTCTAAATAAGGTGTGATTGGAGTAAATATGATGGGAGACATTTAATTAAACTGAATGAAGGAGCATTGTAAACATCACAACATTGCCAACGAAAACAAAAAATTAATGTGTTGGCAGACCACATAGTTAGGATTCTAAAATGCCTCTATAACTATGTCCTTTTGATAAATGTTTCAGTACCTCTGTGAATGCTTTCAAATTGTTTCAAGGACATCCAAGTGCCATAACATCTTGCCCAGCCTCTGTCAGGGCTGCTGTGCTTCTTATTTCCAGTGAAAACATTGCAAGTAAAGAATGTATTCCGTAAGGAGAAAACTGGCTCATACCCATAACTTTATAAAATGAAAATACACTTTGCATTGGAAGGATTGAGTGCATTGTCACAGATGTCAAACTATTCTGGTCTTGGTAGTAGTAAATCTTTTTCTGTGGATTGCTGCTTTTCTCTTTTTGATATCTTCATTAAAAAATTCAAAATACATTTTAATTGATCCAAAGCTTGCTGATATGGTTCTGCTCCGTTCTCCTGTTTTATTTTGAAATTGCTGGATCCAGAAATGGGGGAGGATTCCTCCTGAGTCTCAGGGAGGAAACCTTGTCTCGGATGCAGCTCCTGCTAGAGGTATTATTTTGAGTAGCTGATAAAACGCAGCCCAAAGTCTTCTGCTTTGCTGCAGTAGAGTTTTTCTTGTCCCCACTATGCAAAACTGCTCTGTTGCCTCCATTTAGATCCCCCCTCCCTTTTTGTATCTTTTTTTGTATTTTTTCGAGAGTGATCTAGTCGGTCATGCTCAGATTCCAGTTTCCCGTTGGACAAGCTGCTGTTGTCCTGTCGCTTGTAGTATCACCATGGGGGAGCTGCTCAGGATACACTGATGAGTCCGACTCTTGAACGCATCTGCCTTTCACAATGTGAACAAAAGCAGCATCTTTAAGTTTCTTTGCTGCTTTTCAAACCAGACCAGTGCCTAATTCATGGGAAGCCCATGTGCAGTCTACAGAGCCGTGTTCATCAAAAACATCAAAATTTCTTATTGCATACAAAATAGATGGTAGGAGTTAGCATTCATAGGAGAGGTGTCAGAGCCATGAACTTACCAAGTTGTTAAGTACTGACTTTGTACTTTTGGAGGACTTTCTCCATAAAACGAGGTGGAGAGGAGTTGAGGTTAGAACACCAAGTAACACTGCACAGACGGATGAAACCAGAGGCCATTAAGAGCCCTATCTCTTGAAGCGTGCTTTGTGATAGAAGTACATGAAAATCCTGCACTGCAGGTCCCCGTCTGTAACAGTGTTAATGGAGCTTTGAATAACACAGTGAAGCACTGCTGCAGTCTCATCATGCTTTTTCCATTATTTCTACTTCTTCTGTGGGAACCAGACTCATCCTTTCTATTCTTCCTACTTTTTTTGGACATAAAACGTGCGGGACGCTACCAGGTGGGCATCCCTGCCAGGAAGATGGCAGCATTGCACTGTACCTGTGCAGGCTCATTGAATTGAGTTAGCAGGGCTCATTGAAAGAGCTTTAAACTAGATTTGAAGGGGGGGAAGGGATAAAACCAGGCTTGCTAGAGATAAGCCTGAGGGCGGCACGCCAATGTTTGAGGGACAGTGTGCTAGCGAGGTCCTTCTGTCTGCTGTCTCGGTGGAGGTAGGGGATGGAGATCCATGCGGCAGCAAAGATGAAAGGGTTATGGATGTGTTAGAAACCACGGAAGTGCCTGAGAATGGTCACGTAGGAATTAGGGCTTCTCCCCGCAAAAAGTTGATAGGATCACTAGCCCAACTGAAGTGCATTTACACCAACGCACGCAGCATGGGCAACAAATAGGAGGAGCTGGAAGCCATTGCACAGCAGGAAAACTATGATATAGTTCCCATCATGGAAGCATGGTGGGATAACTAACACAACTGGAGCGCTGCAATGGATGGCTATAAACTCTTCAGAAGGGACAGGCAAGGAAGGAGAGACGGTGGGGTAGCCCTGTATGTTAGGGAGCGTTTTGATTGTCTAGAGCTTAATGATGGTGACGATAGGGTTGAGTGTTGATGGGTCAGAATCAGGGGTGTCCTGGTTTCGAAGGCCAACAAGGCAGATATCATGGTGGGAGTCTGTCATAGACCACCCAACCAGGATGAAGAGGCAGACGAACTATTCTATAAGCAGCTGGGAGAAGTGTCACAATTGCTAGCCCTTGTTCTCATGGGGGACTTCAACTTACCAGATGCCTGCTGGAAATACAATACAGCAGAGAGGAAACAGTCCGGGAGGTTGCTGGAGTGTGTGGCAGGTAACTTCCTGACGCAGCTGGCGAGGGAGCCAACTAGGGAAGGTGCCCGCTGGACCTGTTGTTCGTGAACAGAGGAGGACTTGTGGGTAATGTGACGGTTGGAGGCTGTCTGGGGCACAGCGATCACAAAATGATGGAGTTTTTGATTCTTGGAGAAGTGAGGAGGGGGGTCAGCAGAACTGCTGCTACCTTGGACTTCTGGAGGGCAGACTTTGGCCTGCTTAGGAGCCTGGTTGACAGAGTCCCTTGGGAGGCAGTCCTGAAGGGGAAAGGGGTCCAGGGCTGGACATTCTTCAAGAAGGAAATCGTAAGGCACAGGAGCAGGCTGTCCTCATGTGCCGAAAGATGAGCTGGCGGGGAAGAAGGGGAAGAAGACTGGCCTGACTGAACAGAGAGCTTTGGCTGGAACTCAGGAAAAAAAGGAGAGTTGATGACCTTTGGAGGAAGGGGCAGGCAACTCAGGAGGACTACAAAGGTGTCGTGAGGTTACGTAGGGAGAAAATGAGAAGGGTCAAAGCCCAACTAGAACTTAATCTGGCTACTGCTGTAAAAGACAATAAGAAATGTTTCTATAAATACATTAGCAACAAAAGGAGGGCTAAGGAGAATCTCCATCCTTTATTGGGTGCGGGGGGAAACATAGTGACAAAGGACGAGGAAAAGGCTGAGGTACTTAATGCCTTCTTTGCCTCAGTCTTTAATAGTAAGACCAGTTGTTCTCGGGGTACCCAGCCCCCTGAGCTGGAAGGCAGGGATAGGGAGCAGAATGAAGCCCCCATTATCCAAGGGGAAACGGTTAGTGACCTGCTACACCACTTAGACACACACAAGTCTATGGGGCTGGCTGGGATCCACCCAAGGGTACTGAGGGAGCCGGCGGAAGTGCTCACCAAGCCACTTTCAATCCTTTGTCAGCAGTCCTGGCTAACCGGGGAGGTCCCAGTTGACTGGAGGTTAGCAAATGTGATGCCCACCTACAAGAAGGGCTGGAAGGAGGATCTGGGGAACTACAGGCCTGTAGTTCCCCAGGTCAGGCCCAATTAGCATGGGTTTATGAAAGGCAGGTCCTGCTTGACTAACCAGATCTCCTTCTGTGACAAGGTGACCTGCTCAGTGGATGAGGGAAAGGCTGTGGATGTTGTCTACCTAGACTTTAGTAAAGCCTTTGACACCGTTTCCCACAGCATTCTCCTGGAGAAAGTGGCTGCTCATGGCTTGGACGGGCATACGCTTCGCTGGGTAAAAAAACTGGTTGGATGGCTGGGCCCAAAGAGTGGTGGTGAATGGAGTTAAATCCAGTTGGCGGCCGGTCACAAGCGGTGTTCCCCAGGGCTCAGAATTGGGGCCAGTCTATTTAATATCTCTATCAATGATCTGGATGAGGGGATTGAGTGTGCCCTCAGTAAGTTTGCAGACGACTCCAAGCTGGGTGGAAGTGTTGATCTGAGGGCAGGAAGGGTCTGCAGAGGGACCTGGACAGGCTGGATCGATGGGCTGAGGCCAGTTGTATGAGGTTCAACAAGGCCAAGAGTTGGGTCCTGCACATGGGTCACAACAACCCCATGCAACGCTACAGGCTTGGGGAAGAGTGGCTGGAAAGCTGCCTGGCGGAAAAGGACCTGGGGGTGTTGGTCGACAGCCGGCTGAATATGAGCCAGCAGGGTGCCCAGGTGGCCAAGGAGGCCAATGGCATCCTGGCTTGTATCGGGAACAGTGTGGCCAGCAGGACTAGGGCAGTGATCGTCCCCTGTACTGGGCACTGGTGAGGCCGCACCTCGAATGCTGTGTTCGGTGTTGGGCCCCTCACTCCAAGAGAGACATTGAGGTGCTGGAGCGTGTCCAGAGAAGGGCAACGGAGCTGGGGAAGGGTCTGGAGCACAAGGCTGATGGGGAGTGGCTGGGGGACCTGGGGTTGTTTAGCCTGGAGAAAAGGAGGCTGAGGGGAGACCTCATCACTCTCTACAACTGCCTGAAAGGAGGTTGTGGAGAGGTGGGTGTTGGTCTCTTCTCCCAAGTAACAAGTGATGGGACAAGAGGCAATGGCCTCAAGTTGTGCCAGGGGAGGTTTAGATTGGATATTAGGAAATTTTACTTCACTGAAAGGGTTATCAAGCATTGGAACAGGATGCCCGGGGAAGTGGTGGAGTCACCATCCCTGGAGGTATTTAAAAGATGTGTAGGTGTGGTGCTTAGGGACATGGTGTAGTGGTGGACTTGGCAGTGTTAGACTAATGGTTGGACTCGATGATCTTAAAGGTCTTTTCCAACCTAAACAATTCTATGATTCTATGAATTGTCCCATGTGGCTTTGCACGCTCCATAGCGCAGATCTTGTGCCCAGCAATTAATTTCTATTTCTGCTCTCCCTTCTTGCCATTCCTCCGGACCTGGGCTGAGGGGGATGTACAGACCGCACCCCTGGGGAAGCTGGGAAGCATAACTACTTGTTTCTCCCTCCATGTGTATTTAAATGAGTTGGGAGCAGAGCCCCTGCACTTGACATTTTATCAATACTGCATTCATTAGAAGTTCACTTCTGTTCATTAAAGTTCCCTTTTTAGATGTAATTTGTCACTTCCATTCAAGTGAGAAGAAGGGTATCTGGAGGAGTGGGGTGGTTGCATTATTTCTTGATTTTTTTAGAATCACAAAGAAATGGGTGGTGTCAGCACGTTCTCTGATACTCCCCTCCTGCTGCTGGAGTTGATTCAGGTCCAGATTAAAACTCCAGAGGTTAAGACCCATCAGCAGTTTTGCCTGGTACCAGCCAGCTGAGCTTGAAACAGTGGGTTTCTTGGAGCCAAAACATCCTGCTCTTCCCTGCCCACATCTTCCATTTGACTTGCTAGAGAGCAGCCATGGATGTCACCTCACCAAGGGCAGATTTCAAATTCAGTACATATTTGTAGTGGTAGGTTTGTTTAGAGTGATGTTCTTTGCTTAAATCTAGTCTGTGAAACTTCACCTGATGATTCTTGTAGTGTCTTTTCTAATCTGGACATCAATGTGATGACCCATAGGCTACCGAACTACTAAGGAAACTCTTAGGAAGACATTCAGGCTTCATTAAAGGCTTCAGAAATGTTCAAAATATGCTATATGTTTTTAGCTGTAAAGGAAGACGTAGTTGCTTTTCCCTAAAACATACAACAGTCAAGCTGAATGTGGAAAATTGGATGAGAGTCTCTTACCAATAACAGCTCTCATAGTTGCAGTGCTCTGAGACTTCCCACTCTGTGCGAAAGTGAGCTGTTGGAGGTAGGTGGTTGATCATCACAAAATGCAAAACTGAAATACCAAGTCCAAGCTACTGGTGTGGTGTGTGTACGTGCTTGAAAGAAGAACCCAGCGTAGCTTTCCCTGCTGTCTGAAGTGACTGTGCCTTGATATTCATATTTATTAAGTTATGATAGAAAGGCTTGGTGGTTTCTTGAGAAACAAATACAACATTAATGTTGACAATTAACCCAGTTGTTCTACCATGCAGAAAGGTGCAATTTTCCTCTTCATGAAAAATTAAGATCTGCTTTGATCATTTGGAAAACTGAAAGTAAACTAATAAAGCAACTTCAGTACATGAATTCCAATGTTCTTGGGAGGTAAATATGCAGCATTGCTCCTTGTAGGCCCAGAGGATCTAACTACAATCTCAAAATAGAAAACCACAGAAGAAATTGCAATTAAATTTGCAATGCATTCAAAGAGCTGAAAGCGGATAGTGTCATGCTTGGAAATGTATTATTTATTCTCTTTGGTAATGTGTACAGTTTTTTCCCCTCTCCATCAGAGACAGTACCAGCTCTCCAAATAAGTAGAGAAGCTGACACACAGACACTTTCTTGCTCATTAATAAAGTCAAGAGTTTCAAGCACAGATTCAAGATATCGATAGAGCAAACTGCAACGTGTGCAGGAAGATGTCTGGATGTGCATTGTAGGAAATGCAGCGGTGGTGATATTCTGCTGAAGAGTAAGACATGCCCACTGTGTGGATTCTTCTGGTGAGAAGAAAAAGCTTGCTGGGCTGTGCCTGTGTGGAATGTCCTAGGGGCATCTGAGATAGGTTTAGCCCCCAACTCATCACGTATGTTTTGGTTTGCCATAAAAAGTAATGCCCTTGAAAGGGAAAAGTGGATTTTTCATGCAAGGAGAATTCTGGCAGAGCTGTTGCTCACGGTGCTGGCACAGAGCTGTGGCTCGGGCAGCCTGCGAGCAGCTTCAGCAGGTGCTTCTTGGTAAGGGATTGCAGTTTGCCAAAATGCCTGAAGGCAAAGCCCATCTCTGCCTCCTGTGGCTTAAATGACTTTCAGGAATATATCTGCTATATCTGTTCAGGGAAAAAAAGGATTGTAAGTCACAATAGTGCCAACTGATTGCTGTGGAAAAAGTTTATATCACTTTCATTCTGTAAGTTAACAGTTCAACTACTGAAGTAGAACCGAAGTCTGCCAGAAATGAGGAACGTTCATACCCATCAGCATTTGAGGACTACGTTTATTTAAAAACCTTTCAGGACATATAAAAATGATTGCTGCTGTGAACCTTGCAGTACAGCTGTGAATAACTCCTTTTTGAGCTCTAACAGCTGCATCAAAATAGTGAGAATTAATAAGTGGATGTGCCAGCACAGCAGAAAGCCTTGTGGGCAGCTCCTGGCACACGTGTCCTCCTGCCTCGTGAAGAGCAGCAGCATCGGATGAGCTGGGATGAGTGGCTGAAGCTGTGATGGGAGGACCTGCGGCACCTGGCTGTGCTGGAAGTCGGACCCAAAGCACGGTGTGACCAGGAGCCGGTCTGGGATGGAAGAGGTGCCCACACTGAAATAAATACTGCTCTCCCTAAAGCTAGAGAGAAAACTCCCACCGATAGAAATGCAAGCTTAAAGCGACAAGATAGGACAGAGGAACAGAGCAAGCAGAGTACAGTTCTGAAAAGGACAACCTGTCCAAGGATTTTTTTTTATACTTCAATATATGCATTGGTGTGTCTAATTGAAGGAGAAGAGTATTAATTGCATTCAGAGACAAGTGCCAAGATGTATTTTGAAAAAGCATTCAAATGTTTTGATAAGTTCTGGAGCACTTCAAGGGGTGGCTTGGGTTTTTTTTCATAGCTTGACTTGATGTGAAGAGTATCTCTGCAGTGTGAAAGGAAATTGTATCTTGAAAAGGCATCTAAGCTTACGTTGACTTGACTGTCATTTTCATGCTAATAGGTTATTAGAGGCTGAGTTAAATTGAAGACAGGATACCTTTAGGGTCTGCTTAAGGCATCATAAATATGAATACTGCTGTCTCTTGTCTTCATGCAACTCTATTAAGCAAAAAAAAAGTAGAACCATTATTTTTTCTTCTAAAGACCTTACTAAAAAGAATTAGTATGTTAGGGTTTTTTTGGATATTTTTTTCTGATTCCGAAAGTTTCCAGTCAGTGATGTGGTCTTACCCTCTGTGGACAGGCATGTTTATTTTGCACCAAGGTTGCTGACATGAATGTGATTGATGGCAGCTGAGCTACAAGAGGTCTGGCTGTGCACTGAGCTCCGGACAGCGGGGAAGGCTCTGCCTCGGCAATCCCCACCAGAAGACCAGCGGGGAAGCTGTGCATACCTTTCGCAGAAGGTTTAATTTGGCCACCTTGCTTTGCAGTGTCAGGACCCAGCAATGTCAGTTATGTGACATCTACCATTTGCTGTCACTGGGCAGAGAGGAATTGGAAAGCAGGAGAACACATCTTCAGAGACAGCTGAATCTTACAGAATTAATAGAAAATGAGGTATGGCGATCTGTTCTTTCAGCTGCTGAGCACAGCGTTTCAGTTTACATATGGTCATTCGTGTTTTGCCCTTGCTTCAACATGGAAAAAGCATATGAAGTCTGTGTGTTAGAATAGTTTGGGATGGGGAGAAGCAATCCACATATAATGCTTCAGATCGTGATTTCTAACCTCAACGCTGTGCCAAGAATCCACTTGCTATTAACCACTGCATTTTGAGAAGGTGTTTATGCACAAGGCTGGGAGGTAAGTCCGTTGTCTCAAAAAATAAGCGTTCCTTGCCGTTGTCTGCATCTCGTTCCTCCACCTTTTTATGGCACAGTCCCATACAACAGTTTTTACGATATGACAGGAAAATGTGAAGGGTTTAGAAGGATTTGTTCACTTCAGCTGCTTATGGAAACTTCTCTGCATCAGGGATAACATTTGTAACACCTACGGCACAGTGATTAAGCTAAGTAAGGGTAGGAAATATTTAGGTGGCATTTTGAAGGAGTATGGTGGTAAATTCCTATATGATTTTCCAGAGATAAACTTAATATGAAACCCATGAATAAACAAGAAGCAAGCCACAAAGAAGACAAAGTGGATGGATATCAGCATTTTGCATCCCCGGCCCTTTTGTTGTCTGTCCTTCTTGCTCCTGCCATATTGCAAAGCAAAGGCAGTGGAAGTTGGGATTCTCCGTCAAAGAAAGTTTCTTACTCTTTACTCTGATTTCTTTACTCCATACTGACCACTCTCTGTCTTCTAGACTTTAGATCTATATTAATGGATGTTTGTTCATTCTTCCGTAAATAGATCAGGTAGATAATAAGTAGTTATTTCAGAGTGCAGGTCTACACACTCAGCAAAGCTGCATGCAAGTGAGACTTGCCAGAAGCAAAATCAATTGGTTGAACTTTGAATATTTCAAAGAAGTTCAGTGCTGCATGTGAACAGAGATTAAAGATGCTGTAATGCACTCGAGCCATTTTTTCCAGCTACAAAACCATATCTGATGGAAAAATACCATTGCTCAGATATGCAGAAGTAAACAATGCCACCCAAAAATAAATTACTAAAATGGCTGGTCTCAGTCCTCTAATAATCCAGCTCAGATGCAGAGCTTTGATAATCTGTAAACTGATTGTAACATGACTGGGCTGCAAAGCTTCGAAGAAGGAATTGATTAAAGCTTAACCCATCTGAAACGCCTTCCCAGTTGTCTAAATTAGTTGGGCTTTGGCAACGTACAGGTGGTGCTAATGCCAGTGCCGCTGCCAGCACGGCCGTGCTCCCGCAGGGGACCTGCAGCCTGGCAGTGTGTTTGCAAGCTGGATAATATCCATGTCCCTGCTGTGGCACAAGTGAACCCGCTGCTACGGTGTTCAGCTCCTGCAGGGTCTCCAGCATAGGTTGGTTCAGCAGGAGCAGGGCCCCGGAGTGTCGGTTTGATGCTGTCCGGTGGGGATGAGGCTCTGCGCTGTGGCCAGAGGGATTCTCTTAGTGCCCAGCCAAGCTGATGTGCTGTAGATATGGGACTGATCCTGTGAAAATCTCAAGGACTTTTTATCTATTATTGGTTTCTTAAAGGCCCTTCAGGGTTTCTTTTTAAGGATTTTTTTACATTCTTTGTTGGTCCTTAAGGCTTATTAAATATCAGTATCTTTAAGGTCTGTAATGTGCAGGCAAGAGCCATGAGCTCTCCTGTCCTTGAGCAAATGTATTTCTGTTGTATTCAAAGATACGGCCCTCTCTCTCTCCGAAGCCTATTGCAGTATACCCTGGTTAGTGTTTTAGGAGGGCTAACAGGGAGAATACATTACCATGGGTTTATATTTTAATTTAAGTATGACAGATGGCCTTGGTCTGCAAATCTCCACTGTCTTTTTATTGTCTTATGTAATGCTAAGTGCTCTTTGTGAACAGTCTCTTCAATGTTTGCTAGAAGTTCTTGGCTGTACAAACTCTTAGTAGCAAAATATATTTAAATTCCCTCTGGAAAAAGGGATATAAAGTAAGGTATTAATTTTATTCTTTATATTCTACCATAGTCCTTCCAAATTTTTGTGGGAGAAGACAAAATAATTTTGCAGATTTCTCTGAATTTCAGTGGGATAACGTTTGCTAACTGCGAGCACTGGTTTTTGGAATCTTTCCATACTCAACTCTCTTTGCATACAGCTATATACATTTTCCCCTTTTCTATATCCATTTCATATTTAGCAGCAATGACTTAAATCTTTCCACTCACCTGGCTTCTGTGGTTGCTGTCTCTAAATACTTGTCTGTGACACTTTGCCTTGTCCCTTTGGCTTGCAGGATTCCCAGGGAGCCCAGCACACGTAACTGTTTAGCATCTGGAATTAAAAGCAGTGTAAAATGCAACTAAATACGTAAGGAGAAGATGTGCATAGAAACTGTATGTTCTTACTGTATGTTTTTGAGGTTTGCTTGTAAGTGCAGTTGTATTCTTCTGAAATGAGTTAACCTGAACATGAAAATGTTGCAAACAATTCTCACCCGTTAACCATAGCTGATTAAAGAGTGGCAAATAGATACCACAGGCTATCAGTTTTTTGAAGATAGTGGGAAGGTGGCTGCTGCACTTATAAGAATGATAATTTTATCTGACAGCACAATGTTGAGTTCTGGCTCGATATTATTACTTAGAAACATGCTGGTCTGATGCAGAAAGCAGTCTCCCAGCTGGGCCTTCGGGATCATCTTAACTGGTGAGGAAACCAATTCTCCATCCACCAGTTGTGCTGTAAGGAAATCCCTATTCTCAACGTGGAAAAATCTCCCAGTTCTTGTTTCCAGGGGCAGGAGCCCTGCTCAAATCACAGGGGAGGTTCAGCATAAAAAATGTCCTGGGCAATTATTAATTTTTCTCATTCCTCTTAATCTCTTTTCCTTTTTCATTCAGAAAATGCTACAGTTCTAGCAAAGGTTGATGCCTCTTTTGATGCTGATGGTGTCTGACACAACATTAATGTGTAGTCAGACATGAAAAACAATGCAAGTAGCATTGATTTCTTGTTTTCCAGGTTGCTTAAGTTCCTTCCTATTGAGGAAAGGGATTTAAATATAGCTTGGTAGGCTGGAGGGAATAAATACAACCAGGAGTTCTCATTCCCACCAATATTAAGAGCGAAGCTCCCACTGCTTTCAGGGGAATGAGAACCCTGAAATGGATGGGACCCTGATGATGCTTCTGAGAGGAAAAAGGGGTTTTTAGTTTCTCCTTCATCGTGGTAGGTGTTAAATGTGGCATCTGCCATCCAGACTCACACCTCTTTCATTAAATTCAGCAACAGTGTACATGGGGCAAAATGCAGCTAAAGATGAGCAGAGGTATTAAATGCAGTCCTATACAAGTAATCAGAATTATAGTTATCGGGTGTAACATTTCCTCTGGATGAGACTGGACGATTCTCCTGCACTTCTTGTCACACTGTGAAATTTTCCCTACTTGAGCTTTGCTCCTTTCCTTTGCTCTAGTGGTGTCCCCAAGCCGAAATGTGTCGGTGCAGCTGGAGGGCCAAGGCGACCACATCACTGAAACATCCGTGGGATCTCTGTGGTTTAATGCTGACCCAATTTCCTTTACTTTGCTATGTAGGAAACTGGTTTTGAAAACCCTACGTCTGTCCAAGGCGTGAAGGTGCTCAGCTGAGGACGTGGCTGGTGACGCTGTGGGATGTGGCAGCGGCTGCTCATCGCTGATCTGCACACACAGCCCTCTTTGTATCGACACTAGTTCCAGCATTTGGGGGAGGCAAATGGTAGTTTCTGTGGGTGGAAATCTGGAATTTAGCCATCAGAATAACACCATGCAGACAAAACCACTATTTTCCCCAACCAAAATGAGAACATTTCACTACACTAATGGCTAAAGTGAGTTAGATTTTGCCCCCCCCCCCCGCACTGTTATGTTCTTGCAATGCGAGTTGTAAACAGGGATAAAATTTTACCAAGGATCAAATTCACAAATGCTCAATGAGGTTTTGCAAATTGGTGTTTACAAAGCAAAAGCCAGTGGGGGTTGCTGGCTCCAAATACATTGCATTTGCAAGTTCATCTGGCACTACTTTTAATTAAACCTAGGAGTAGTTTGTCCATGATGCCTTAGGAATGAGAAGGCACTTCACTTCCTTCTTGAATTTTGTAAGGTGTTTTATTGAGTCTTTCGTGTTACATTTCTGTTTGGGAGGTTTCTGGGCCTCTCTATCCCTTAGGGATGTGTACTTCAGGGCACTGCTGATCTGTATGGTTCCTCAGCTGATCAGAAGATGTATCTGAGTCTTATATGTGATACCAGAAAATCACAGCATAATATAAACTATGTGTTTGCAATGCTTCATATAATCTGAAATGTATTTCTGAAGTATACTGGGAATGAACTTTTTAGTTTGCCTATGGATGTGGGTGCTTTGTAAGCCATTGCATCATGCACACCAATGAAAGGGGCCCTGGTTTGGGATTGAAACTGTGTCATTTAAATTAGTAGGAGGGAGGAGAGTCAACATGGGTGTTACCTGTGGAGTTGCAATGAGCTGAGCAATTAGAGCAGCCTTGCTCTCTGTGTCTCAAAATTGAGTATTAAAAAGCGTCAGCATCAGAAGTCAGTGAAGATGTAAGTTTTCTGTGCAGCACCTCCTACCTAGCTCTGAAGCAAACACTGTATATTTTAATCTTTCACATGTTTTCAAAAGAATATTGTTGTCATGCTGAATGAGTGAATGGTCCGACTTCTCAACTCAATCTGCAGGGTGAAAGTGCAGGCTTGCACTGAAGGTAATGGAGAATTTGCAACACGCGCCCCGATAACGGCACAGCGGGTGCTGCGGTGCCCTGGCTCCACTGTGGTCAGCCGAAACACCGAGGCTCTGTGCTGCGGGGCAGGGGGCTGTGCCATGGCATTTTAAGCACACGTGAGAAGCAGCACTGAAGGTCTGTGATCCCCAGGTGTTTTAAAAGTAAAAGTCACTGCAAGGATCAGGAAAGGAAAACCATCACTGGATGGTTCTGCAGGCAGCTCATGTTAGTAGGAAGAGTCTCACGAGTAGAATCGCTTTGTCCCTAAAATGTTTTGGATTTAAAAACTGTAAATTTGACACTTCCAAAGTTTCATTTTTTTTGTGCTTCATTTGAAGTGAGAAATCAATTTCTGCCATGTAACCTGGCTACACATTTGCTCCTAGGGAGGTAGATCAGTTGTGTGAACATGATGGGGCTCATGTGTGTGGGAACAGGAGGAGCAAGGCTGAGTCTTGCTAATGCATTGCATCTGGTGGTGCTGATTGGTGAAGGGGTGAGGAGCACCTTCAGTCCTGATAAATCCAGGCTCCCTCCAGTTGCTTCCTTGCTGTTCCTCTGTGTAGTCATACAGAGTCAGCATGGAAGAGGCTTGGGAATAACAAGCAGAAGGCAAAATACCAGGCAGAGGTGGGTTTCCCAGGTGAGCAAGCTCTGGAGCATTACAGTAGCAATGGCCAGACAATTCATGTAGTCTGATGTCTGGCATGACCCAGCGGCAGGGGTGGTTTCCCACTGCTGAGGATGCTACCTGGTCCGCTCTTGGGAGAGAGGAGGTTGGCCAGCCGAGACATGAGTGCTGAGATGGCTCTGCTGAGCTTCCCAGGCTTGGAGAGGAGTTGGGTGAGTTGGCCAATGCTTGCCAAGCAGTAACATCCTTTCTGTGCTGGCTGCTGTCTCCAGAGTGTGTCTGAAGGACCTTGTCGGGTGTGTGGTCTGAGTGGGGGCCCCAGTCCCCTCTTGAGGGCTGGTGCTCCCCAAAAGCGTGTGGCAGGGGAGGGTTGAGTGTGCACTGGGGACAGCCTGGATGCTGGAGTCCTTACAGCAGCAGAGGAAAATAGAAGTGGGATGTTTGTGCTGGAAGGCATCATTCTTGCTCCCCTGCAAATAGGAAAACAAAATAAGCCTCGGGCAGGTTCATGTTGGGTGATGGATGCTTCTAGCTGCTGGAGGAGCAGCTGTGTGCCCTGGGCTGTGCTTGTTTGCTCTCATCAGCTAGGTGAGGCAGAGCCCAGCCTGTGCTTGGTGGGGGCACATCCAGGTGTGATCACAGTACTTCAAGGAGTAATTCTGGCTTGCAATGCAGGACTTCTTTCCCCCAGGTCAGTAAAGAAGTGCTTCTGCAACAGGGATGCTTTGTTTTCTCCTGAATGTGATTTTGGATAACTCTTAACCATCCATAGCCCTCCAAGAGCTTACAGGGATCGTTGCAGCAGTATCAGCCCCATGCTGGATGTACTCTTCTGACCCTACTGCTTACCCTGCCCTGATATAAGTCTTCCCTGATGACTAGTTTTGTTTAGGTTTATTATTTGTAGTGAGGCATTCATCACTCTGCTCGTCCACGTGGCTGTGAGATGACTGGGGAAAAACTGAAGGGACCCTTCAGCAGAGAACAAGTTAAGGAATATTTTAAAGCCTTCCTGCAGAGATGCCCTTTGGTGCAGAAAGGAGGCTGCAGAAGTCCTGCATTTGGTTGTTCAGGTCGGAGCATGATTTTTTGGTGTTTTTTTTCCCGTGTTTTCATTACTCAGCTGTAGGCTATCTAGCTCAGAGAGGGAGATTTTATCAAGTCACTCATCTTATTAATTTGCTCAAGATGTTTGGTGGTTCCAGATGTGCTGCTAATTTTAACACTATGTCAGTATAAGGTGGCAGCAGAGATGCCATATATTGTGTGCTGTTAGTCAGGGGATAACACAGTCCAGAGCTTTCACTGGACTTCATGGGTGCGTGGAGGTTCAGGTGTTCAGAGAAGTGCTGGAAATACTTAATTTAAATTCTTCTCCAGCTACTGGAAAAAAGAGATAAATCATAAATAAACCTAAATTACGTTCTGCCTTCTTTGCAGATTTCTTTCCCTACCTCATGTAGTAGAAAAATGTGTGTTGTAAATCCCATGTGAAGCGCTTTACGCTGGCAGTTCATGTGGCTGTGTTAAAAGGGATGCTCGCTGCCATATTTCAAACGTGCACCTTTTATTTTCCACGCGCGAGTGTGCTCCTGGGTGCAACTGGGGGAGAGAGCGAGCAGTTCGTCTAGACGATGCATTCTGCAAGCTCAGATAAGAGTATTGGATTGTGACCTAGAGAAAAGGAAAAAAGGGAGGAAAAAACCCCATAACTCAGGGGCCCTCAGTCCCTCAGATAGTATGGGGCAGATAATATGGAGACCCATCTCCCTGGAAGCAGTGAAGTTAAAAAGTGGTGGTGCTGCTCACCTCTGGAGCAATAAGGAAAAAAAGAGAGAGATTGAGGCTTTTTAGGGTTTTTTTTTAGGCGACTGGTTTCTGAGGCTTCACTTCTCTGCTTAACTTCCATATTCTGCTCTGAAAGAGAGGGGGGAGCACCTATGTCAGTGTTACCACTTCCCATCATACCTGCTCTACTTTGCAGCTGCACTTGTTAGCTGAATCAGAGGGGGGAAAAAATACCCTTGTTTTTATGTGCTCACCAAGTTTTGTGTTTCAAGAATAAATCATGAAGCGTCTCATCATCTTTGTACCATGGAGGTGCTGAATCTGCACATGGGATGCAGAAAAGGACTTTTGGACCGAAGATTCAAGCTCTGTGCTGATGCTGACTTTTTTTTTTTAACACAGCTTAGCTATACTTGCCAGCTGAGCACAACACGAAGGAAGCAAAAAACCCTGCAAATCTGGTATTACAGCATTAACTGCAGAAAAGTGGTATTTAGACTGATAATGATGTGATGGAATCCTTTAGGGATTTCTTCTCTCTCTTTAGGGATCTCTGTCTTCAATTTCTTCTGTGGTTTCTGCAAAATTCCTCTGTTGAAGAGAGTTTGGCTGAAGAGCAGGAGCTGCGGCCAGGCTGTAGGCTTGGCTTGGGTTTTCTAGGTTGTGAGTTCATCAAACTTAGTTCTGCATTTATGGATGGTATCAGTTATATTCTGCCTCTTTAGGGTCATCCTCTGACTAATTGCAGAGAGACTGATGAGACAGAATGAATCAGTTGAAAAAGCTAATTTACAGGTGGGACTTAGGGCAGCCCTGTTCCCAGTGCCTGACTCTGCTCTTGGGCTCATGGGATCCTTCATTTCTGGGGACTTTAGGTTTTCCCTGAATATCTATATGCTATGGATGAGCCTGAGGATGGTGGGAGGAAGCAGTCACTGTTCTAGCTTTCTCTTGTTTCGGTAAGAAATATTGACTAAAAGCTGGTTTAGATTGAACGATCAATTAATACCCCTCAGCGTGCACACACACTGAATTAATTTGATAATCCCTTGTGTAAAGTCAGTGGAAAGAAGAATATTTTTTGTTAGTTTACAACAAAGAAGAAAGTGTATCCTCCAAAGGTAAATGTCACCATATTGATCAAAATTCACAACAGCATCTCCAAAACTTTGCGCCATTGCTAGAAGACTGGCTGTATTTTCAGAAGAGATGCTAAAACTTTTTTTCCTTTCTTTCCTCTTAATTTTAAAGGTAGCACCTTTCACAACCAATTGCATCACAACACTTTTCAAGGTGTGTGGGGTTTTTGTTGGGTTTTTTTGCTTTTTCTTCTTTTTCATGATGGTAGTACCGAGTAGTTTGTGCTTGACTGATTGTTCCTGGTGAAATCCTGCATTAAGTGGGTTGCTGCTGGCGCAAGGGTGGGGGTACTGAGCTAAGGAAGGGTTTGCTCCGTGCGGTAATGGAGCTAATGGCATTACGCTCAGGACAGCTGCCGTTACATCTGGTATTAAACTACTGTTATTTAAACTTTATGATGCAAGAGACTGCCAACTCTCCCACTTGCAGCATATAAATTATGTCAATTGCTCATGCACTTTTTTTAACCCTGATTTCTCTTGAATTATGGATGATAGACAGGGCCAGAATTTGCTTTTAGTGTTCCCTTGTGACCGTGTGTACGCTGAGTGCACTGAGCAGTCATAATCTCAGTGTGTGCAGTCAGGGGATGCATAGTATAATTTGGGTTGTGAGCATATAGCTTGTATCCTAACCAGTAAGGGAGTTGTAATATCTGAAACTCAGAGCTAATTTGGGGCAGGGTGGGTGCTTTGATGCCAGGTTTGTGCAGAAAAACAGTCGAGGCTGGAAGGGTTTGTAGCTGTGAACTGTGTCCCAGATGGGTTTTTGAAAGCCAGTGTGATGTTCCCTTTCAAGAGAGCCCTCCGTTGTGGAGATTAGAGACTGTCTTTCAGGCTTCATTGTGGGGAGAAATAATAGCTCATGTCTTTAATGAAAATATTATGATTGGCTTGCCTTGAAGTTTTCAAGCCTGTATGTGTGGTGGTGGAGCGCGTTCATCAAGCCATGCACTTAGCTGACCGAATGCTCTTGTGTGGGTAGGGAACAGGTTTCACTGGTACAAATTAAAGCAGTACGCTCCCGAGCTGATGGGGACCCTGCTGAAGCTGCTGGTGTTGCTGTGATTTTGACTACTCGTACTGCTCCTCAGAAGGGGAAACCTTTTAAGGGACGTTAATGCGATGTGCGGGTATGATAGCGCTTTTGCAGAAGCAAGTCAAAACACTGCTACTTTTAAGATAATTTCCGCAGCATTTATTGAATAATTTGTGTTTTTAAGGTGTACTAACAGCAGGTGTTTGTAAATTATATAAAACAGCTACAGATGCTGACAAACAGCATGTGTGCACTCCTGTTGTTGCAATTGAATGCTACATAAAATTTAAGATGCTTTTTTTTTTCTCCCCCCCATGCTTAAATATGAAGAAAGCTTCACTCCCTAGCATATTGATTTCACAAGCATTAGTTCTTTAATCAAACAGCCCTGAAGTTTTGCACTTCATTAACTGATCTTTAGGAGTAAAGTGCAAACTATTCGCAATGGGCTGCCTGGGTGAAGTCTGTCATTGCTGATAGCACTTGAAATGCCTGGTGCTGGAAGATTTTAGAGGCGAGTTGTGCTTGGAGTGGAGACAGCAGACTTCAGAGCTATGGAAATGACTGGGTGGAAGAAATGAGGACAGTTGGGTGTTGTGGCAAGTATCGCTAAGGAAAAAAACACAGCAGTTAGTAGAAAGTCTTTCAGAGCTATGAAGTTGTGTGGAAGTGAACCTTAGTTTGGCTGACAGGAGGTGGGGATGGAATGAAGAATCCTTTCAGGGGCCACAAATCCTCCTGCAGGTCCGGTTGCAGAAGGAGGTGCTGCCTCAGCCGCTCGTGCATCAGGGCTGGCCTGCAGAAGCCGGCAGGACCCCAGGCTGGGTGCTGCTGCCGGCCCTGCCTGCACGCTGCTGCACGCCTGGCTGTCGGGTGCGCTTCAGCTGCTTGTGTTTGTAATACCAAGGGTAAAGAGTTTGCACGTGTAATTATAAGGGTTTATTAATACTAAGTATTGTATAACAAACACAATGGCTTCATAATGTTGCCTAAATCATTGCTTTAAAAATGGCTAGAGCGTTACCTTATTAATGTGTTGGGCTTTTTTTTAAGTATACCATCAAAGCTTTATTTTCTTTATTTTTCTGTTTTCTTATTTTTCTTTCTACACTGCTGTTTTTGACATTCAAGCATATCCAGATAGTCACCAGTAAGATATATTAGCTAAAAATACTCTGGAAGCACTTCCAAAATACTGAGCTGTGTCTCTTCACAGCCTGCAGTCTGTCACTTACACGCATACATGTAAAGTACTGTGTTATGAGGTGCATTTAATGGGTGCAATTCATTAAAAGAGTACAGAGCGGTGGCTGCTCTTCACCACAAAGAGCCGCTTGGTCCCCAAGACGCTTTGCAAGCACAGACCTCTCCAAAGGAAACCACTTAATCCTTGGGTGAGCAAATATGATGATAATGTTCTGTGCTTTGTTGTGTACTATGATCTAATTGAGATTTAATGCATTCTGCCTTGTCCCTGCTGTGGACTCCCTTTGGACCATGCAGTACAAAGCTCGGTGTTAGTAGCTTTCTTTTCTGTATCCCAATTTATGTCTTCAAAGACATTCAGGCATTTATTTAGTTTGAGTGCATGAAATAGTCGTGCTGGGAAAGATGCACAAGAAGGGAAGAAACGAGATCCTTGCTTTTCCTTTCAAAATGCAATATTTGCTTTAAGCAAGAGTATTGAATTACAAGTCTTTCATTCTCCCGCCCCCCCCGTTTAATAACTATGTATTTGCTACTAACTGTGTTAAACACATCTGCACCTCACGCGATGGTATCTAATTCCACAGCAATATTTCAGTATCAAATCAATTTAAATTGCCAGCACAAATGTGCATAACAAATCCAGTGGGAGAAAGTCTCAAACAGCTTTTGCAGCCCAGTTGCTCTGGCAGGGGTGGCCCAGTAAGGGGGGGTTTGGGCCCAGTAAGGGGGTTTGAGCCCACAAAGCTGCCTGTGCTGGCCTGGGGATGCCGAGCTGCTGACCCAGGTGGTCACCTTTTCATTGCCGACGAGGGACGTGCTTTGAGTTTTCACATTGCAAAACAAGAAAAATAGTCCCCCCCTAAACTCTTCCTGGGAATCTGAGCCCTCTTTCTAATGGAGAGGCATTTATATGGGAAGAGATCTTGTAATATTTAATTTTTCATGTGTTTTATCCACATAAGCGGGCACTGTTGAGACAGTTACGACTCTAAATGTGAACTTTTGGGAAACTTGATTTTGGTTCAGGTTTGCTCCTGCCATCGCATGCTGACAGCAATTTGCTTTTTTCCCCATTTTCCCTTTTCCTTCCCTCTCCCCTCCTTGCCGGCTGGCCATTCACTCTATTTCACGGTGGGAGCAGAGGGATTTCTTTTCACTGACAGTTTCAGACCTTTTTTCCCCTGAAATGGGCACTGTGCGTGTTCTTCCACCTGAGTAACCTGGAGGCAGCCATTTAGTGCCTGCAGGTTGTGTTGGAGTCAGTAAATCACCCTCCGGGATCCCCGTGGAGACCTGCTCTGCAAGTGCAACTCCCGTTGGCATTGGTGAGGATTACGAATGGGAAGAGTTGGCAGCTCTGGTTTGTACTTCTGCTAGAAACAAATATTTCTGTTGAGTAGTACTTTTTTTTTTAAGTCAAAGCTGTGCTACATTATTTAGTGCAGAAAATTTTCAAATAAAATAAAACCTGATTTGTTGGGTTTTTTTCTTAAAACATTTGCTCTATCCATTGGACAGTCCCAGCTTGTGGCAGCTATGAAGTTGTTTGAACCTCCCCATGCTGGGTGTTAATGGGAATGGGAGCAGTTGAACACATGCGCATCAACAGGAGCCTCGGAAGCATAAAAATTGAATTCTCTGCCTGCCTTGTCCTTTCCTATAGAGAAAATGGGCCCCATTAGTACAGAAAGCTTTGGCAAGATGGTATTTGCAGTCCAAGGCTGGAAAGCAGCTGCCATCCCCAGTGTGTTGTTCAGCAGAGGACTTCACTTTTCACTGCTGCCAGTAATCCTATTTACCATGAGCACAAAATACCAGCTGGATTTTGCCTGCTGGATATATTCTCCCATTACGAATGGATTGAAGTCATTTTGTGCTGCAGTTGATCTGACGGAGCCATGCGCGGGGAAGACGAGGGCGCGAGGAGGGCTGCATCGTCCGGCCGTGGCTGGGGGCTGTTGGCAGCTGTGGGCGCAGCCAGCCCTTTCCGAGCCACAGTGCGATGTGAGGAGCCACGCTGGGGGTGAATGAATGTGGTTTTTGTCTCTAAAGCAAATGTTTTTGGAAGTGAACTTTTCTCCAGGCTGTTCCAGTCATCCCTCTCTCATTGCTCATGTGTTTCCTTTGCAAGCTATCAGCTCCTGTATCGAAATGCTGAGCTGCAAAATATTCCAGCAGGCGTTCGTGCACACCATACGCATGGGGAGGGGGTGGTGGGTCCTGCATGGACCCTGCGGGGTGGGAGAACCTGGGTGCCTTGTCATGGGGCAGCACCAGTTTCTTCTCTGCTGAGGAATTTGTCACTTGAGCTCTGTATGCATACGGAAAGGGCTGTCTCCTTAGCATGGGATGTTCCTATTTACCTCACTTTACTCCTGTAGAGCCCAATATAGGGACTCTCACTTCTTTTTTTCCTTTCTGGTCAGTGGTCCAAAGCGACTGGGGAAAACGCTACCCCCTTGCATTTCTTTTGATCTGATTCATCATTGCATCTTTGCCCCGAAGCTGCCCGAGAGCTGTGTGTGCTAATCCAAAGGGGCAAGTTGTAGTGACAGAGACTGGGATGACAGACCAGGGACTTTCTTGTCTTGTCCCTCAGTTTTAGAATGAGTAAATTTACTTACTTTTTCTAAGGCACCAGGGAATAGTTTTTGAACTATAAGCTGGTGGAAAAGCCTAATTCCAGCCTCCAATCTGAAATACATTGTCTACCCGTTCTTGGCTCGTGCCGCATGCTCCGTGCCGGGCATCTAGTGTTTCTGCTTTAAACTGTTGGCACGGATTTTCTGGGGCTTTCATGTCAGTCATCTAACCTACGTTCAGATGTAACCGCCGCCGTGGCCTCATGGGTGTCTGTGCCCCCCTTGTACTCCTCCATTTGTGTAGTTGTGCCGTATCCATGTGGATCAGCTTAACATGTGAAATGTGCCCTGCACTGAAATGTGTTATTTTATTCCATTCCCTTTCTTAAAAGAATAAAAAGCCCCATAATGCTGCTTTTGCCTACTATACGCTAATGTTGATGACTGATGATTGCGGCTTATTCCTGCTTTTTATCCCAAGCTTTTCCTCTTCTGCTATTAAATGTGACCCTCTTGTTTTCATTTGGTGCCTTTGTATTCGAAGGGAAACAATGTTTTGTTGATTTTTATCAGTTGTTTTTATACCTTGTACAGAGCACTTTCAATGGGAAGGCAGTGAATACGTGTACTCTTATTTTAGATTCAGCTCTCCACACGCTTTCCTGGCGTGAACGAATGAGGAGTGCTCCCGCACCCTAGGTGCAAGCTGCTGTCTTTGTGTAGCAGCGAGGTAAGTCCTAGATGGACCCTCTGCCTGGCTGTGGACCAGCACCGATGCCATGCGAGGAGATAAAGCTCCTTGTGGGTGGCTGCAGGCTCTGCCCTGTACAGGGCTCTGCCCCGCTGGGCAGTTTCCCGAACCAGATGCCCAGCTGTGCAAATCACGAAAATTCAGATTGTTTTTGAAATAAAAATACACCCACTGCAGAAACTCTTAATTTGTTACTGATTTTTATCTATTTTCCCCTCTTCTGGATTTTTCTTTTTACATTGTGAGTCTCAACCTGAGAAACTGGTGATATTCCTACTCCTCAGAATAAAAAAGCAGCTAATGTTAGTGTTTCAGTGCTAATGTTCCATTTCTGCACTGATACCCTCTGAGCCTGTTTTAACAGTATGTGTAGTTTAAAGGCTTTTCAGTTTCAAAATAGCTTTTTAGTAGGTTTTTCATTTTACTGCGTTATCCTTTCAATAGCCTATAACTCTTCCATCAGGTAAGTGCATGTTAAAATGCTTCCTTCAGCACAGAGCAAATACGGAGGGAGTAAAAGGTTTGTAATGCAGTAGAAATGGCATTAATTCTTCCATCCTCCTTTGTATAAGAAGCACGGGGAGAAGTAACTGCTGGAGGGTAAGTGGAGATTAAAAAAGATGTCTTTTGTTTAATTTAGGAGCTTAAGATGTTGGTGCATATACTTCTGACCTCTTGGTGCAGGCTGGGGTGATGCGGCAGGACTGGCAAAGGAGGGTGGAGGTGTACTGGGGTTATTTACCTCAGGAACAGGAAGAGATCTTGAAATCGGATATTCAGGAGCAGGATTGTTAGTCAAACTGTCTTAAGAAAGAGATAAATCTTCAGTCGCAGTGGGGGTAATATCCTTTATTGATGAGAAAGTAGAATCCTCAGGAAGGGGGTGAGAAATAGAGGTGCCCTGAGGACAGAGCCTTGAAAGGCTTGGTATTAACTACATGCTCTTAGGTCTGGCATGCATTTGCTGACAGTGACCAAAACGTCAGGGTGGTGTCCTGTATGAGATGAAGGTTTCTGTGCGTTAACACTGGCCCCAGATGGAGCAAGCAGTGAAACAAAATGGTGTGTCCACAAAATACAGGACTGCTGGAGTATAACCGTGTCCTGGAGTTAGACAACAAATAGAAAATTAAACCAGTGGAGAATTGCAAAATTAGCATAAGGCACAGAAGAACTGGATGCGATTGCTTAGAAAACAGTGTTTCCCCTTATTTCCTAGTCTTGGAAAAAACTTCATTAAAGATAACAGAGATGGGAAAGGGGAATGCAAATGGTTATTGATCGGTGTTGTGCTGTGGCAATGTTTCAGGCTGGCTTCAAGCTCACGAAGCGTTTACTGCTCGCTCACGCTGACCAGCACTGAATTAAAGCTTGAAGGCACTGTGGTCTCTTGTTCTAGAGGATGGGGAGTTGCTAGGGCACATCTGTAGTCGGGGAATTTGGGGGGGTATGTCAGGGGTTTTTTAATATATATATGCTTTAGTGACATCCCAATTAAAATTGGCTCACTCAGCCTGGCAGCGCATGCATCTGAATCCAGTTTTCCCTACATGTGTTCACTTAAGCAACAATCTGAAAACATCCTCAACCCGTGCCCAACACGACTTTGTTCAGCCTTTGAGCTGCTGAGCAGATCACCGTCGCTGGGCAGGAACGTGTTCATTTAAGAGTCATTTGCGCTCTCAATGAAATGTGTATATTTTGCCTTTTGTGACTGTCCTACTGGCAGATGTTGGTTTTGTTGATTTGCTATTATTTTAAATCGAACGTACTTTGTTCCTCATAGAGTTTTTATGAACCTGATCTGAGAAGCGTTGCATGATGCATATAAAAATAATATTTTAACGACGCATCCTGTTCTTACTAATTTTAAAGGCAGTCCTGTTTTTTTGGTTTTTTTGAGTTTGCCTCTTTCTAGTAACCGGCTAGTTTTGAAAGCTTCCCTTTGGGCTCAAAAAGCTGGGCAGGTTTTCAAGTAATGAAGTATTTGGCACAAGTTGCAGTGGCTGCTGGCTCTGCGAAGCACTGGCTCTTTGCCTGTACCCCCTTCTCCTTCCCGTCCCTCCTGAGGTGGGACACAGTCCTGGACACGCTGACAGCGATGTGCCCCGCACGCCTGCCTCGCACAGATCGCCCGTGCATCGTGTTTGGTGCAGGCACTGAGGCGGTGCTCCCCTTGCTCCTGTTCGTGCAGCAAATTTAATTTCTCTGGTGCAGTGTTCTTTGGCAGCAGGGCTCCCAGCACAGAGGGTGAGGAGGAAAGATCTTGCCACTAGCTTGGAGGAGCTGTGGGCGAGGCTGGGTCTCTGCTCTTTGAAGTTCAAGTTTCTCTTTTGTTTTAAAGCAGGAAAAAATAACTTCAGCTGCGTGTGAGCCAGATTTGGTGGGGGCAGTGCTCTGCTCCATCTGATGAGGCACTACTTTCTGTATTCAGAGAGGGGTTTGATTCATGCTATGGTCAGAAATGGTTGGGTCTTTTCCTGCAGTGGTGGTTCTGTTTAAAAAAAAATAAACACATACACATACCGATTTCTTTTTAAAGTGCTTCCATGAGATTGTTCCAGCAGCTTCAAAGAAGCTTCAACTGGAAAATGGCTGGTGTACCTGGTGGGGTTTGTGGCTGGAGTATGTACTGTCCCAGCCCCCTCTCTTGTGCCAGCACAGCTGGTGAGTGGAGGATGCTCACTGCTTTCTCCTCGCTGTCCCACTGACCTTCTCTGGAGTTTTTCTGAAGCCTTTTCAGCAGAAAAGGTTTTCCTAAGTGTGGGGATCACCATGGATGCAGTACGCCAAAATGTCTTTTCTCCCTTTACCTAGAAGGAAATCACTCATCACATCAGTGGCTCCAGCACACGCCCAGGTCAAACTTCAAGTAAAGCCTTACTTATGAAAAATGCAGAATATCCTGCCGAGTCCTATGGGTGATCTGCAGGTCACCTGTGATGCTCTTGGAGACCACAGCGGGGTTGTAGACAACAGCTGGGAAATCTTTCTGTTACACCATACTGGCCAACCACTCTTCGTACTGGTATTCCCCAGGGCTTCACCTTTTCCCTATGTTATTTTTCTTTGCAAAGCTGAACCAGCAATGGAGAAGAAGGGGTTGGAGGCGGCGCAAGGGCAGCAGCCAGGCTGCTGCTTATCCATCGCCGCAGGCTCCTTCCATGGCTTTTGTCTCCTTAGACCATTTGCATGCTGCAGTTTTCTCGTAGACTGAAATTAAATGATTCATTAAGAATGAAAAGAGGGGATGCATGCAGACAAGCAAACAACTTAGTTGCATGGAGTCAGTAAGAAGGTCCCTCCACCAGTTGTTTCCCTTTCTGAAGAACGGCTCGGAACTGATTTATAAAAACGTCCTTTCCTCTGTGTCCCAACGCAGATGTAATACATCCTCGTTCAGTAGTTGCGTGATTGTAATTCTCCCCATAATGGACCTGTTTGGCTCCTGCCTCACACTTCTGTTATATGGTAACGTTCCTACGCTTGTAATCTATGAGGCTCTAAGGCGTCTAGTCGGGAAAACATAAATGAAATGTCTTAGGGAAAAAAAAAAATGTGAAAAGACACTGTGCAACCTCAACAGTTTCCAGCGGGAAGTTTTATGCTGATTTAGATGTGATGCAGGAATGCCACTAATCCTGCTGCTGGGGCTGCCTCTTCAATCAAGTAAAGTAGCCATGAGTCAAACATGCATTACGCTTCACCCAGTAGTAAAAAACGCCCAAATACAAAACACCTGCACTAATACAAACCCCATTACAACTAAATAGCTTTAATACTTTTTTTCCTTTTCTCTCCATTTATTTCCAGCAAATGGCAACTTTTACAGAAAAAAATCAGTGCTCAGCAATAGACTCGCAAAATGAAGCCAGTCCCCAATTTTCACCCAGCTGTCTGCCTTTGTTTATGCATAGTAGTAAATGACAAAAGTGTTGCAAGTTGTACATGTATGCAAGTATTGATAGATTTCCCCTGGAAACTTTTATCCTTGAAAATTAATCTAGTTGGGTGGAAGGGACAGTAAAAGACCCCATAGATTTATTGTCTTAACAGACCAAACTGAGTCGTCCCTGGAGGTGGATTTGCAGGCTCATGCTCACTTCCTTTTGAGGGTAAGAGCTTTCCTTTGGTAAAGAAAAGTGGCTGGTTTGAGAATTTTATTTCTGGCTGCGGGAGGAGGTGTGATGGGTGTAGGGGCTCAGAGAGGCGGCTCTGCCGTGATTTCACGTTTTGAGTGTTTGTCCTTTATTGTTTGCACAGTTAAATGCTTCTGATGGTGGAGTTGAATGAAGTCTGTTCCTCCAAGTCACGAAGTGTTTCCAAGTAATGCTAATAACCAGGTGGAATATGGAAGTTACTGGAAGACCTGGTATTTAATTACTGTATATTTAGGTTGTACCCAGTGCCAGCCTCCATCCTGTTCTAGCAGCGAGGGAAACAGGTGAAAGTCTGGCGTTTCCACCTCTTTTACATTTTTGGGCTGTGCTTTTAACATAGCTCGAAAAATGTTTTTCATGGATGCGACTTCATTTGTAAGGTTCGAACATGCAACATGCTCCTCTTAAAAGGAAACGCTAATAGAAGTGCTGACACAGGCATCGCTGTGATGACGCAAACTGAGGTCTCTATAATCAGTCACGCTGAAACCTCGTGCAGTGGCACTTGTACGGTTTGGTGCAAGTCAGCTGCTGTATTTTTTTTTTTTTAACTAAGAGCAGAATTCAAGAATAATGTAATAAGGAAGCTGAATG
This sequence comes from Ciconia boyciana, assembly GCF_034638445.1. Classification (NCBI taxonomy): domain Eukaryota; kingdom Metazoa; phylum Chordata; class Aves; order Ciconiiformes; family Ciconiidae; genus Ciconia; species Ciconia boyciana. The sequence goes on along the minus strand of NC_132942.1, from coordinate 3,033,694 downwards.
GATATTAATTATAAAAGCTCGTTATCTATTCCTCTTCAGCCAAAAATAATCAGAATAACGTTCTTTTTTTGAGACAAACATGATGATGAGCTGGCTTTCTGTTTCTGTTCTTTTTCCTCAATGAGCCTTATAAACTGATGCACTGAATGAGAAAATAAATAGGAAACTGAAAACATCTTTCTATTCACTCTGAAAAAACATTTGGTTTGTGTATATGTAAGGGGAAAATAGGCATACAATAAACAAATGCAATTATTCTCTGATAAATGGTCTTATTGCAAAGTAATGCGTAAAAAAAAAAAGATTTTTGTGGGACTGTAGAATACTCCTCAGATGGAAACTTGGTGTCTTTTGTTCTTGAGCCATTGCTGATATTACAAGACGTCCTGTGCTTTTCCATAGGTGTGATAAGCGATGGCCATGCATGTCCCCCTGCCACTGCAGCACAGCCCAATACGCTTGGTTTATGGATTTCACCCTCCTCCAAGTACAAATGGTCAAAGCAAGTATAAAATTGTTGAAGTTTTGGAGTCAGATGTTGACAAATAGGTGGAAGTGAGAGACTGCTGCCTTGTGCCAAGGAGGTTTGGGGGTAGCACCGTGTGGAGGACTCTGGGCTCACGGCGAGTTGTGGCTCCGGAGGGCGGAGGAGCCAGGGGAGGTGAGATGCAGGGCAGGCAACCCTCGGGCGAAGCCCCAGGTGGTGTGGCTGGGGGGAAAGGGGAGAGAGCAAAAGACTATATGCGTGGACAGATTTAAAGGTTAATAATGCAGATAACTGGCAAGATCTAGACTGTTCAGCTTGCTTCCAGCATTTCCTCTGATAATGTGATTGGAGAAATAGCCAGGAAAACAGGCAAGTCATCTATAGTTATTTTACTATTGGATTCTAACCTCCTCGTAGTCCCTGCCACAAGAACTTCATTGAAGGAATAGCAGAAAGATGCATGGCACCGCATTATTGATTTCTCATGTCTTTTATAGTAGCCCATAGAGTGCTAGGGCTTGCTGTGCTGGTCAAAGGATAAAAGACCACTGAAAACAAGGAGAGGAGTAAGGCTGGTCCTGAGAGTAAGAGTGAAGGAATGGGGCAGGCAGAAGATTGATGAGCAAGATTAAAGGCAACAAGACTGATTTTTGAGCAGTGACCTATGGGAATTTCATTGCCTTCCTTCAGAAGACTGTATTCTTCTGATATGAAGTTTTACCAAAGAAACCAAAGCATTAATGCGATCTGTTCCCTCCAGATCTGATACTGGAAAGTTTCTGTATTCTTCAGACTGTGCAATACTGAGATAATTAAATACACAATCAAGTAAAATACACACGTGCGTGTGCGCACGCATGCATGTGCCTACACGCACGCTGCTACCCAGCGTCACTGGGTTGCTCGCAACACGGTAAATATGGGTGCCCAAGGAAACATTAAATTAAATCCTTCTGATCAATGCAGGCAATATACTTGTCATATACTACTGTTGAGATGTTTCTTGGCTGGCTGGTTGTGGGGACCTGCTAGACAGCTTGCGATCACAGGGTGAGGTTTGGTGCCAACAGGAGCTGCACAGCACAGCAGTCCAGCGGATTTAAGTCTATATCTATACTTGCCGCACAGTGGTAACGTAATAAAATTGCCTTCAATATGCAGTACTGATCATAGATAACTTTATCTAAACATTTAATAAAGAGCAATTTTATGAATTGCCTCTTTAGTAGCTCTTCCAAGAAGAGAAAAATCAAGCAAATTGTGCATGGTAGAGTTTCATGGTGAGGATCTAAATATATATGGTCTCGTATATTGGCTGGTATTTCTTTCTCAGTAATCTGCATATATGCTTTACATAGTTGGGATCTTTTGATTTGTACATGTCCGTTGCCTCTTTTTTTCGTGTTAGTACCCTCGTAAACCATGATACCATCCAAAAATAATATTTAATGAAGCTTTTGATCTCATAACAGTTAAATGGATTTCAAATGGGACAAAAATTAGGCTAATAACACTAGGAATAGCATAGTTACTTGAAATTTTCAAACGCCTTTTCATGGTATCACCTCTAATGGATTTTGTAGTCCTGACAGGTATAGAAAGTAACATTAATCCTCATTTTCAGATGTAAAAATTGATACAGAAAATGTTCCTATGATTTTTTTGAGTGCTTCCTTGGTGTTATTTGCAGAATAACTGCACATTGTTACTGAACTTTGGTTGAGCAATTCCAATTTGTTTGTATTTGATGTTAAACTGTGGACACAGATTAAGCAGCTCCCTTGACGTTGGTGTTGTCACTGTAACTATTTGTTGTAATACTCCTTTCCAGAGTAGATTTTCCTTTCCTTTTGGTGTTTCTGTTTTGTTGTTTTGTTTTTTTTTTTTAAACTCTGCAAGAGTCCTCCTGAAATAACGTGGCCATCTGGGAAGGTTTGCTAGTTTATGTTCTGAGGAGGCTTTCCACGTCATCCTGTCTTTTGTTTTGTGTAGGGCATCTAAATTAGTAAAAGTGACTGATTTTTTTTTTTTTTTTTTTGTCCTTCCCTTCCGAGGCTGATGTGTCCCTCTCCATCCTGCTCAAAGATGCACACACACACACACACACAGAGTTATCTCCTGGACCTTAAAAGAAAATAGTTTGCATCCGTAGCAAAATGTATGCTTGAAGCACATCTCATTTTCTGTATTATTCTCCAGGATAAGTCACCAGTTTTGCTTTATAAAAATAAATAAATTATAGCACCAAAGGCTAGTAACAGAGATAATGAATGCACTGTTGCCATGCCCCTATTCCGGGTGATTTACCATGGCTTTTCTGCCTCTCCACTTTCATAACAGGCACGCAATGAAAAACTGAGAAACTCCTAGAGCAGATTATTACGAAATTCTTGCTTTATGTTCCCTTTCTTATTTTATTGCGGTAGTAACAACGTATGTAGCACACATGTTTGCTAACTGAACAGAAGCCAGGTGCAGTAGTCACGCACCTGAACTTTTGTTACTTCCAACCATGAGTTATGCAAGATGTATATTGAATATGTGCCGGGGAAGGAAGGTTTAAGGCACCGTGCTGCAGCATCTGACTTCCTATCGTCAGCAAAAGTGAACTTGTGGCAAGTCAAGTGTAGGGGAAGTGTCTAGGTGGTCTTATACACGTGTTGTATATACATATATGTGTATGTGAATAGATGTATGTAAATACATACTTGAACACATACACCTATGTGTGTATGCCTTGTGTGTATCTATATCTGCGTGTACTGGCAACGGGTATTTTTCAGCAGTAAATAGTGCTTACAGGTGTGACGTTTTAGACCATAGAAGATTATTTAATGTGGGAAAGGAAAAATGTTGGAAAACTGATGTCAGGATGCTGGAGGAATAGCTCATGACCTGTTACCTCACCGGTTTACCTAACGGAAGTAACAAACTAAGTTTAGAGACTGAATATTTTTATCAGGTTGTAGAGGGTTTGATTTTATTTTTATGTTGTTACATTTGCAAGGTGCAGCATTGCCTTTGAAGGACTTGGGGTAGAAGCTTCCAGTCTCCGGTGCCCAATAATTAAAGTTTCCAGTTTTGGCTCCAGTCCTGATGTAATGTCTAAACTTTTTCCTTCAGCAATAAAACTGGATGTCCAGCTGCCTGCAGGAGCTCCCTGTTACCTGAAGGCAAACTGGCTTTTTACATGCAAATGTAGTAATTTACATTTCTGCAGTGTATAAGCAACTTTTTATGAGTAGCGATATGATGATAGAGCTGTTCGGTTTTTGGTTTTGCTGTGTATGTGATGGGTTTGTCTGGTTGGTCTTAATTGAAGTCAGTGCTTGTCGTGAACCCAACCTTCCCTTGAACTCTTTTTGCTGAAGTAAGGAATAGGGTTGTATTTGTGAGTAAAAAAATTGTCTGGGAGCCTTAGTCTGATCTGTAGCATATTTAGTGGCGTGTAAAAGGTAGGTGAGGTCTCTGTCTTTATGAAATAATGAGCAGCCAGAGGACGCGTATTCTCCGATGTGGCAATAACATCTTCATTTTCTTATTAAAGTCTTGCTTTGAGATGAAGGCAGCCTGCTAAACAGCCTTATGAAATTCCTGAGCTCAGTTATTTTACTGCCTGCACCACGCTTTTGTTGTTTTTTCCACTGGAATTCCAAATTTCTCAGGGGCAACCAGAAACCAATTTGAGAAGTCAAGTGTTTTCATGGGTGTATGCGAATGGGCTTCCTCTCCATCCTGCTGGCTTTAATACAATGTAACAACTCAGACTCTGGCCATGTTGGGTAATCTTAATTAGTGTTGAAAAGTGGCTTGTTTTGCAAGATGATCAATTTTTAACCTAAGTAAATGACTTTCTTTGCATCTAATAAATTAAATAAATTATGCCTTTTCCCGTGCAGTACAGTGGGGCTTGTAAATACTGTGAGCAGCCAGTTGGTAGTTTCACTTGATTACCTTTCCCATTTCTGTTTTTAATAATCCTTGTAAGAGTGGGGAATTCAGTCACTTTTAATAACATGACAAAAAAATAGCGATGGCGGGCACATTTCATGCCGCTGAGCTACATGCCGGTGTCCTTCCTGGCTCGGGTGCTACCCATGGGATCAGCTGGAGCAGGCACCTCGATGCAGTCGAGGGAAGTACCTTTCTGTGGTGCTGCTCTGCATTAATTAATTACCTGGATAAAGATAACAGTACTTTTGCAGTCAAATGCCTTCTTTCCTCTCGATCTTCACTGGCTCTCTTCTGTTTTGCATCCACGTTACTGTCCTTCCCGGGCGGAGGGTCTGTCTCTACTGAGTGTGTTGAGTGGGGAGCTTTAGTTCTTCAAAGGATTATGCAAATAGTAATTGAATTAAAGAGCTGCTATCAACATTATCAGATGGCAAAGATAGCCCATGCTAACACTCTGCTTGCAGGCACACAGATTTCAGAGGACTTGGACTAGTAGAAGCACGTCAGGATTCCCGAATACGCGGATCTTGCCTTTCTGGCTGTTTGCGGGGTATCCTGCCTACCCCCTTACCCAACTTGGGTGTGTTTAAACAGGAATTCTCCATATGGGAACACAGAATAAACCAAACTGTGAACATAACGAATGAGGCATAAAAGTAGACAGGCTTTCTGTGGTTTCTCCATAGTAACTGGGATGGACGTAGAAAAGCCACAGTATTTTGTCTTTTTTTATAAGCTGGTGCTTAACCAAATCTTTGATGTATCATTAAAAAACTTAAAATTTCCATTGCAATAGGAATAACGTTTGTCTTCAGTAATGCTAAGTTTATATTAAAAAATCAAAATGCCAAAAATACTTGAGGCTCCAAGGTGGTTTTTGCTGCTGTGCCAGTGCCTGCAGTAGCTGTCGGGGCAGGGTGCAGCTGTGGCCTGCCCAGATGTGACCTGATGCATTAAATCGGAGCAGCCCACCGTGAATGAAGAGGCAGAAATAACCTTCAGCGAGATGCATGGTGCAGTCCGTGGCTGGTGCCAGCTCTGAGAGATCAATTTTTAGTGATCAGGACAGCACAGGAAGGGCTTTGCTGTAGTTGTATCTGAATTACATTTTATAGACAATAATAGCTTCTGAATCTTGATTTTTTTTGTTTGTTTTAATTTTTTTTTAAAGTATCTTTAGCATCAGCAACAGTCTCCAAATGACATGTCTTTTGAGGCACATTGCGATGGATGAGCCAAGTGCCTGTAGAGGTGCAGGTCCTGCCACGAAGAGGAGGAGGAAGAGGAGGAGAATGCTTGACAAGAGCTTCCTCAAGCCCTGATCCTTTGTCCTGCTCTGATCTACAGCAGGCACCATAAATGCAGATAGCCTTGGCAGTGATGTCTCCTGAGGGTCACAAAATTTGCATTCCTGAGGACGCTTTGCAGAAACTCTGGAACAATTAGTAAACTAAATAAAGAATATTCAGATACTCCTTCCGGGGACTGTACTTTTTGCACTGCTCAGAGATGCTTTGACCTTCTAGTTTATTACAAGTCAGGAAAAGTCAATATTTCTTAGCTTGCCAAGTTGGAGGAATTTTAATGAGTTATTGAGTCAAATAGTTAATCCTCCAATAACAGATTTTTTTTTTTCCCTTTCTGATTTACAGTGATAAAAACAAAGGCTTAACAGGGACCAAGAAAAATGGGGTTTTGTGGAAACTTTTGCTTCTCTTTGTGCACACGCTTTAACCCCTTGATCACTAGTAGATGAAATGTAACTTCAGTACTGGGGCATTTCATATTGGCATAAAATGCTGGGCAGGCAGGGGCTATGTTGATGTTAGCAAGGAATTTAGCGTGATAAAAAGGGATCAATAGATGGAGGTAGCTAGTGCTGATGCTCCTCACATCTCCAGAACGTGTGAGGAGGGAGTCTTTGGATGAGATTCAGTCTGCTCTCCTGGGCTGAACAGTTCTGCTACTTGAAAAATCTCTGAAGGGCAGAGCCTTGGGTGCATTTTGGAGGATGTTGTGGTGCTGTCATCGCTGCAGGATTCATCCTGTTGGATGCTGGAGCACGTCTGGAGCCGTGCTTCCACTCGAGCTTCCTCTGAAAGCTAGCGCATACCGAAACCTTACCGAGAGCCAAACCTACGTGTGGTAAACATAGTCAACAGGGATTTGCTTCAAAACTGCCTTGCTGGTCCAGACTGAGTCGCTGGCGTGGCTGCAGCCGGAGGCTGCTGCTGTTGGAAGGCTGCGCAAGGCTGGCAGCGGGCTGTGCGCTACGAAATGTTTATTCCTGCTTTAATTATGCCTTTTGCAGCATCCCTTTGTAATTCTCGACTTTGTGTACTCCAATTAGCATAGAATAATCTAATTTCCTGAAACTCTCTTCATTGAGTATAATGCTAATTATTGCTCTGAGTAGTGGCTTGTTTGGAAGTACCCTGTCCTGTATGAATTATAATAATGTTCTGTTGTAAGCCTTTAAGCGAGGAAACTTCAGAAGCAGAAAACATTATAGCACAAGGACAACTTCCGTAGCCTTTTAATAGTATCAAACAGCAGATAGTACAGTAATGTTCGGAACATTATATCCAACGCATTCTTAAAAGTAGTAGAAAGTTATTTTTCATTAATACCTGTCATTAATTCAGAGTGTAGGGATAGATACTGATGGTCACTTTCACAGCGCAAAGCATCTTCCCATAATGTTCCCTTGACTTCAGTGGTAAGTCTTTCTTGGGGGTTATTTTTTCAAAAGCTCTCAGCAATTGTCTGTCTGAGCTTTCATTGAAACCCGTGTGAATTTTAGCCTTGGGGATGTTCTACTTCTGGCTCACAGGGTGGAAGTTAGACTCTGAACGCGGACACTGGTACAGAAGCTGAAGTGCTAGCAGTCAGGGTGTTTTGCTGCCCCAAATGAAGCTCCTCGTGGGTTTTGTGGCTGGAGGAGCATAGGTTTTTGGAATTGCTTTCTGAATGTAACTCATGGCCAAACTTTGGGCACTGAAATACTCTCACTGGATTTTATTCTAGGTTCTAGTTTCGCAAAGGGCTAAAAGAACAAATGGCTCCGTGTCCATCGCTTTTCAGTAAAGCCCTTTCGGCACACGGTTAATGTTTTGGTGAGTGAGAGCTGGAGGTCTGGGAGCACAGATGTGAAGGCATTCTCCAAGCTGCAGTTGTGCTGCTGTTCCAAGGGAGATGCTTTTTCCCTCGGAAACCTTGTATCTCCTGCTCCTGTAATTGTTGTGCTGCTACATCAGACGAGTATGGTCCGTTAGGCAAATACCGCTCTCACTGACTGCTTCTGCTTTTCCCAGTGCTTTATGGGCAGGATGGCCTGCACGCATCGTGTGAGAAGAAGTACTGCGGCCGGGGGAGCAAGTGTGTCGTGAACAAGGACACCAATCAGCCCGAGTGCAGATGCGTAGAAGATTGCAAGTCCAGCTACATGCCTGTGTGTGGATCTGATGGCAAATTTTATGAAAATCACTGTCAACTGCATCGAGCCTCCTGTCTGCAGAGGAAGAAAATCTACATTATCCACAGCAAGGACTGTTTCTTCAAAGGTAGGGCATCATTAAAAATAAATACTTCTGTAGAAGTTTCATCACTCATCTTACCGTAATCTTAATAAATGGCCAAATGGTATGTTTTATTTCTAAGAGATAAATTTTTCAAGGATGATTTATTCTAGGACACTGTAGAACATAACACAATGTTTTATGCAGCTATTAAGCCCCTGAGTGTCATCACCACCCAAAATGTAATCAAACTGGGAACTGCTAAATAATTAACATCACTGAATGCATTGTGTGCACTGTTGTTGTGCTGCTTAGTACTTACAACTTCCAGTGTAATAACTCTTTGCAATCTAATTCATTTGGTAAGGCTTTGAGCAAGACAAAGATGTTAAGAAAAAGTATATGGTATTACAAGAAGTTTGTTGCAAAAATGAGAAACAAAAACCTCCTTAAGCAAATGACACGGGCAAAGGAAAGGAGCTGTTGAGATGAAATAAGAGGAGTGGGAAGTGTACTGCCAGAACAGAGATTTAAATAATTTTAAAGACAGTTCTGGTTACCAGTAGGATGCATACATCTTAAGCTGTTTTACTGGTTCAATAGCAGATTTCATTATCATCATTGCACCAAATCACCAAAGGGATGGACTCCTGTGTTTTTTCCATTAATATTTTGTATGCCACGTACCATCCTGTCACAAATCAAGTGAGGCTGCAGTAGCAGGAGCATGCGATAAAATGCCAGGGAGTGGAAGAAGTCATAAATTGTTTTACTTCTAATGAGAGGTCTTATAAAGGCCTCGCTAGAGTATATCTTGAAAACTCATTGTCAGATATGACTCCATATACCTACAGAAAGATTTGTGTGGGTTCTTGCAAATATATCCAGTGACATTTATGTGATCAAATATGAAAATAATTCCTTTATTTTCAGCTCACTGGGCACTTGAGCCCCTGAGGAGCTTGGCTGTATACAGAGCTGTCCATGATAGGTTCTCGTTTACTAACGCATGCGAATGCATGATGCTAGAAAAGCCTATTTAAGAAACAGGAGCCCATTCGAAGAGTCTTATTAGTATATCCTTGTGATACCCTTTGGAGATAGAAGAGCATTACCATTCTTGTGCCTCAGAGGAGGCCTGGAGACGGAGACCAGCCCAAAACTTCCAGAGCTATCTAGGCACTGCTTTGCACAGCATTGCAAATTCTCATTTATTTAGGGGGTCTGGCTGTGGCTGAGACAGAGGAGCCGGTCAGAGGATTGACTTGGTGAGCACCAGCTGAGCTGGGTTAGTTTGTCACAGGCACGCTCTAAATTTACCAAAGCAGGTAATTAGGTCCAGGATCAAGAGACCTTGTATGAAGTTAATCATGGAAAGGGGTCACCTAAAGCCATATTTGGAGGGACAGCACATGAGCAGGTCAAGGTGCAGAGGGATTGTTGCTTGTCACTTTAAAAAGGACCACCTGAAAAGGATGCTTGAACCTTGCTCCTAGTGCTAGTGTTTCTGCCTTGGAGTATTGAGTCAGATCAGGGCATGGATCTGTCTGGAAACTGCCTCCATCCCCGAATAAGATGCAGATGGGACTGCGGCATGAGAAACCTCCCAAAGAAAGGGGAAATACAGATCTTAATTTCAGAGGTGCTCAGCAGCCCCCCAACCCCACTTGATGCAGCGGGTTTTCTTCCCCTAACTCCCCAAAAGGTGTCTTTGGACGCTTTTTTCGTTCTTGTACATAGCCTACCTTTTTACAGCGATGTTTCTGGCCTGGGTTTTTATTCATTCCTTGCCGCATATAGCGTTAAAGAAAATGAGTTCTCATTGCAGTAATCAGTGCCTCTGCAACGGCTGTATTACACCTAATGGTACAATGTCACGCTTGAATACTTTCCTGGACACACCATGAAATGATGTCAGAAAGTAGTAGTTTTGTGTCCCAGTTTAAAGTAACCCTTAAACTCTTGCCACGGAGCACTGCTTAAATCTGCTTTTCAGCAGAATAACAGCTTTGTGGAAGGGAAGAAAGAAACAAACTCACTTCTCTTCCCGCATGAATAAATAAAAAATGTACTTCACGCCACTGTCTGCAGAGATGAAACGTAGAAAAAAAGTTTACCTTAAAGTGGGGGAATAATCCCACAGTGGGACTCCATAGGAATATTTGGTTTCAGCCCCTGTTTCTGCCATGCACTTCCTGAGTAACCTCCTGTGTATCTTTTCATTTCTTTGTACTTTAGTCTCCTATTAGTAAATCAAGAATGATAGTGTTTTCTTTTAAACAGAAATTTGTAGTAAGCAATTAAGCTACAGGTTTATAAGCAAGATTATAAATGTAACATAAAGTGTAAGACTTTATGACTGGAGAAGAATCTTAAAGGTGCAAAATGTGTTCTTTCAGCTGGATGTTAGGTGTACATCTGTCAGTAGGCACATGCTTTCTTTTCTGTTTGTTTTCTATCAAGTAGATAGTTTAATTATTTGAGTACAATTAGGCTGATGAGTGGGCTGCTTCATGGTTTTTTGTCCCAGACTTCAATTAAGACTTAAGTCCCTGCGTAGAGCCGAGGGACACCGCAGATTGCATCTGTGCGCTCTGCCAGTTTACCCAGTTATCGGTGACAAACTGGATGGCCTTAAAGTATGACAGAGATCAAATACTCCGATTCCACTTGGGTGACTGAGCTAGGTCTATCCACAGTAAACTGGTAACAAAGCAAAACAGCAAAGATCTCGTTTTCTTTTGTGTATTTTGGGAAAGGATTTTTTAGGTCTTTCAACATATCACACGTGAAGTGCTTTGTAAATACTGGTGTATAGCAAATACTTGTGTGTGACTAGAAGCATTGCTCTATTTGTGCTACCTCACTAGCATTTAATTCTGTACTGGCATTACTATTAGGAAGAGCAGAAGAGAATTTGGCTCTGGGCAAATGACCGATTTCTCCTTTGCCCGGCCTAGAATGAAATGGCTCCTTGAAACCTTGAGAGTCCAAGAAGTTAAACTTATCCTTAACTTATGTGCCTTCAGATATCCAGATTAAAATTTACATGCCTTCAGATATCCATATTTCCCTGTGGCATTGTTTGAAATTAATACCTGTCTCTGAGAGCAATCTGGAAAATCACACAGACCCGCTGGGTGGAGGTGGGCCACGTGGAGCCATCGGCTCTCTGGTATCAGCAAACGTGGGTAGATTGCATCAACGTTGTGTTTGTGAAAGATTTCGCAGGGAGTGTCAGTCCTTGGTGTGCGGACTTTGGGCTGAGCTGGCCACTATGCCCAGGGCTTGGGCTGGCTGGGCTGGCGAATGGACGCGTCTAAGGTGGGAGCGCATGGAAGTGTGGGTGAAGCAACGAGAGGTCCCAGCAGGAGAGATCTCCCCAGGCTTCATCCTGCACCTTCTGGTGCAGCGCAGTTCCCCGGTGCTGCCATGCACAAACCTACAAATGCCATCCCTTTTTCTCAGCTGAGAAAGCAAATGACAAATAGGTGGAAAACTTCACTTAAGACTTTGGAACCCAAAGGGAAATACCGTAAAGCAGAAGTCCTGCATCCAGAGGTCTCAGGAGAAACATCACTCCTACTCATAACTGTTCACATTCTCCTTGATCCATAAGAATTCTCCTTGAAACATAGTTTGGTTTTCCCATAGGAAAACTTTCTGTTTAAGACTTCTCTACTATGTGGCGGGTTTTTTTGGTTTTATGTATTTTCACTGTTTTGTGAGTTTCCATAGTCATTTTATTTGAGTGTTGGTGATTTTGACTGGGTAACAAAATACATGAGGATAAAATGCTTTTGCTCTTTGCCAAAATGGAGAAGAAAGAAGTTCGTCTTCCCCAAAAGCACTCCCAATACCCATGAAAACCAGAAAGATATCTATGCTCATAATGACAATTGTCCCGCAGATGTCCAAAATGAGCAGTTGGCCTGGAAACGTTCCTGTTTGAATAAATGCCTTGGATAAAGCAGCTATGTCATTTTAGCCCAGTGATTTGGCCTATGCCTTGCTTTCCCATAGCAGTAGTCCCCTTTTTTTCCACTTCTATGAATTTTTCTTTCCTTTTGACTTTTTACACCCACTCGGTCTCTTCACTCATTTTTCTCTCATTATTTTTGGTCAGCAAAAGCTGCACATATACCACTCAATACAGTTTTTCTTCCCTTATCTGCTTCCTTTCTCCAGAAACATCAATGTACTTCTCTAGCAGTGTACATACATTAGAGAAATTCTTTCTGTTTAGAGCTATGCTTTTCCATTTTCAGGTTTTAGGAGTAATTTTTTCCCTTCTTTCTTTCCCTCCCCACTCTTTTCTGTGAGATCAGCAGTCCTAAAGCTCCCCTGCATCAGCCAAGCCCCTGCTAGAGGAGGGCAGCCACATTGCTTGCCCAAGCTCATTCCTTATTTTCTCTAGTTCTGACATCCTCCCTTTATCCAGGTGTATTGGGTTTTTTATAAAAAGCTCAGCTTTTCTTGCTGGGCTGTATAGCGGCTTTGTACTGCAGCTGGTCAGATTTAGTTTGTGCTCTGGCATGAATTCAATCCAACTTAGTTGACCAAATTCTTGAACTTTCCATTATGTAAATGCACTGTACCTGTGCCGATTACTTTATTCATTTTTTTTTGATTCAGTCCAACTTCTACTAAAGCTCTAATTTTATGATCTCTGACAGAATTTTATGTGGAGAGATGGGATGCTATAAAAGCACGTTCTTGTCTGGTATTCCAGTCCTGTTCTCTTTCTTCCTCCAGTCTCTCCTGAAATATCAGTAGTAATTTTTTCAATAATTTAGCCTCATTGCTTAAAATATTTCTTTTTTCTTTTAAGCAAATATATGACAGTAATTTTCCTCCTCACACAAGGTCAATTTTTGCCCCGTAATAAATCCTATTTTTGTACAGATTTTGTACAGAATTTGGAAACAAATCCCTGTGGAAAACCACCTGCCTTTCTCCTCTCCGTTACACACACGATCACACTACTGGGTTTGAGCCTTTCGCTGTTGCTCAGAACAACATTTCATACCACAAAACTGTATATAGTCTTCCAAAATGTACGTGCCTATGTGCTGGGGTGTGCGTGCATGGACGCATACGTGTGCAAGTGTGTATGCACAGAGTGCACGTATTCTAAGTGCATATATATCTCACTGAGTGAGAATAACTTGTTATCTCATGACATTTATGCACGTACGGTATAGAGGACGGAGCCTGGCTCTGCATGGGGGTGCATGGGGGGAGAGCAAGAAACAAGGGGAAAAGCTGAAACGAGAGGTTCAGCCTGGATGTAAGGAGATAGTTTTCCAATGAGGGTGGTTGAGCGGTGGGGCAGGCTGCCCAGGTGCCACCTCCATCTCTGGGGGCTTTCAAGACCTGGCTGGGATCAGCCCTGAACAACCTGCTCTGACCCTGCACTAAATGTCTAAATGCCAAGGCCTCTTCCAAGCCGTATCATCCCCAGATCTTACTCTTTCATGGCCTAAATGGCATCTTTCATTTTCAACTTCTCGTGTGTCTTTCCTCCAGTTCTCAAAAAGTTTCTTTCTAATTATGGAAAATGATAATCTTCTGCATGTTGACAGAAAATTTTCTATGCTTGAATGTAAATAAATTACAAACTTGGAAAAAAAAACCCAAGCAGGCTAATAACTCGTGCAATTTATCGCTGCAGTAATCTCAAGTAGATATGAATTCAGCCTCAGGTGGTGGTGGTTTATTTCCTCTGTATTTTATTTGTTGTCCGTGTGTTAGTTTGGTGCTTTGTTACCTCCAGAAGTAATTTGTTCTAAAGAATAGCGTTTCAAAACATCTCTGAGAAGGTGTTGAATGTTTTGCTCATTTAGTGCTTGCAAAACGGGCAAAACCCTCTCTGTCGGTTGGTTTGCAGACTACAAAGAAATCTGCTCCATTTAACACTCTCTATCTTTCCAGCTGGAAAAAATCGGAGTGTGAACTAATGGCAGATTTCCCAGCTGGCAATTAATATTTGCCGATTTAACTTTGCAGCACTGCTGACAGGCTGCTTCGGTGGCAGCGAGCTGGATTTGGAGCTGTTGGGAGGCACGCAATTAATCCCTCTGGGGAGGAGTCTGGGGTCTTCGACGTGTAGGTCTGGCCTATAATGATCTTTTCAGTGTCCAATGTAAATATATTAGGAGTTTCAAATGTTAGAGAGAGAGATAAGTGCTGTATATAACGGAGGTATATGTTTGCTCTCAGAGCTGGTACAGTTCTTGCTATACTGAGTACTCTAGGATTCTGAATACCAAAGGGATTCCTTACTATTCCCGTGCTGCTTTTTCAGCTCCCTCCACTGAGTCTTTTGGGGAGTGATCAATTTTACCTGGCTTTTCAGGCTGAATCCTCGTAAATGTGATGGACAGCTTAATTCCTTATAAACAGATTGCATCCATCATTGGGGTAAATTGTGGAAGCTCCATTGATTTAAGTGAGGATGTGAACATGAGCCAGATTGCTCCTAGCTTTGGTAATAGGAATTTTGTAGGAGTACGTCTAAGATCTTTAAGAGTATTTTCCATCCGTTTTTGTTTTGGAAGAGATTTGCTCATGCTACTGAAATTCATGGAAGGGAAATCTTGGCCCTCTAAGAGTCAGTTGTGAAACTCTCCCTAATATAGTAGGGCTTTCATTGGAAATTAAATGCTGATAACAAGAGAGTGTGGAAAGTTTGAGCATAAGAAAAAGAATCAAAATTAGCAAGGGTCCCAAAATAAGTCCCACAAAAAGTCCCCAAAGAAGAAATGCATGTAAGAATTTAAAAAAAAAAAAAAAGTCTTTGAGACCTAATACATATTAGAAATAGGAAGCCTTTGCTGAGGACCTCATGGCCATAGTGGTAACCCTACAGGTTCAAAGGAAAGTGGGACTGGAGGACTGCGGCGGACGTTGAATTTGCAGTAGTCAATCAAAAGGTGAATTATGTGCACTGTAACTCCTCACAGCAGTGCCATTACCTGCGTCTGCTTCGCCAAAAACAAATCTCTATTTCCCTGGGACTCCTTATAGGCTGGTGACAGATTTCAGATATAGTAGGTAAAGCTGAAATGAGGGAAAACATACCATGGATGAAGCTAGGGGAAAAAGTGGTGTTATCTAAAGTGATCCCTATCCAGCATCCCCAGTGTTTATATAGCTCCAATTTGAGGCAATGTCCATTTGGGGAGTGCAGGAGTAACCGTAACATGGCCTTTTGTTTTTAATACAAAATTGTGTATTGTTTTTTACAATGGTCATGACTGGGACCCCATGAACAGTTTTATTTGGTGACTGTTATCTGTTTCATCTTTTTTAAAGACCAGTCTATTAATCTTCTCCAGTTGCCAGTCTTGACATGTGTGGCCATAATATCTCCCATAAAACTGAACAGCTTCATATTATGTATCAACTAGTGAGCAAAGGAATTAAAGGATATTTCAGCAGCAGTATTAACATCTTAAAAAAAAAAAGTCAGAAAAGAATTCTAATTTCTTTCCCCCTTATAATTTAGAGTGTACTGGTTGAACTGCAGTTACCGAAACCCACAGCTAATGAAATATGCAGCCTGTCCACCTTGCTGGAGGACCACGCCAGCATCAAGCACTGTTCAGGAATCCCTGCTCTGCCTGAACGTAAAGGAGGGTATGATAGGTGATTAAGAAAGGGGTTTAAGGAACTGTTTACACATTGAAAATAGAAAAGCTCAGCCTAAAACTCCATGGCATGGAGGAAGACAATGGTAGCATGAGATGGTCTCATGTTTAAAGCATCCAGAGTTGCAGCTTGATATTGGTGAGGCAGAGAAACAAGACACGGCTCGTTATTCTTCAGGGTGGCATCTGCTCAGCTGGCTCAAAGCCTGGCACTGGCAAATCTTCACTGCAGTGATTTCAGGAAAGCTGCGAGGTGATAATGAAGCTTCTTTTGATGCTTTAGCCTTAGCAGTCATGATGAGGAATGAAAGCAGAGGAAGAGGACGGAGAATCAAGTAAAGGATGTAGGAAGAGACACAGGGATGCGGCTTGCATTTACTGGTTGGAGTTCCTATGCAAACTTTGGTATGTCAGGGGATGTTTGTCTTTCGTTGTTACCTATTTTTGTGTACTGTTTGCATCCGACACATGCTTGTTGTGATTTGATGGCAGTCTGGACTCACTGTGTCCACCTCACTTTTCTTGGTTGCAAATCAGGTTAATAATAATTATTGTACATTAATTTGGGAGCTGAAACCATACTTAAATATTGAAAAGCTCCATGTAGGAAACATTAATGAAAACTTTTGGGTTTTTATTTTGTTCAATTTAATATTAGCTCTCACTTTTCTATCAGCATTTTTTCCAAACTGCTCGTTTCTGGGTGTGGAATACGCTGGAGAAATGCCAGCAAAGCGGGGCATGATGTTACGGAGTCATGATTAAAAAGTGACACATTTACTGAGCCTCTGCATTGCTGAATCTCCCATAGTCCTGAAAAGAGCTTGGATGAAAATACAATTGTTTCAAGCTGTAAATTTCAGAATGCCATTTCCCAAGGGGTGCTCGTGGAGAGGACTGTCCCTCACCCGGGTGTCACTCGGGGAACACACATGGACAGTGTTTGCATTGCAAAATGCCAAGCTGACCAAGCTGCTGGCAAAGCACTCGCTGCTGCCTGCTGTTTCCTGTTCACTCTGGTAAAATGGTAAAATTGGTGACCTGAGCATACCTGAGTATTGGGAAGGATCGAACCTGATGCTGGATACTCTGTGGCTGCACTCAGCTTGGCGTATGGACTCCTACTCAATCTCCTAATGAAGGGATATTTAGATTAAAGTTCGATTCAGTTGAGTTTCTAGGGCTTATATCAAAAATGAATGGAATGAAACAATCGTATGGTTGGACTCGATCTTAAAGGTCTTTTCCAACCTAAATGATTCTATGAAGTGTCTACACCCATGGTTTTCCCAGTGGAAGGGAAGGATAGCACATGCTATGTGTTACCCAAGTAATTTCAAGGGAAGTAAAACAAATATTGCATAACAATAGAGAATGAATAAGGTTTTTTATACTTTCTTCACTGCCAGAGATCAAGAATTCCTATTGCTGTTTAATTCAAGTGTTTTCTGTGTTGGAAAACCTTCAAATTTCAGTGCTGAACTGCAGTAATTCAGCATTATTGGAACGCTCTTTAAGTGCTTCTGCCTAGAAGAGCATCAGGTGGAAACTCAGGGTGCTGGTTCAAGAGAGGGGGAATTTATATATGTGCAAAGTGTCACCTGTGGACAATATATCTTACAGCTTCACTTCCTTGTGACCACAAAGAGCAAAATATTTCTCCATGCCGGGAGGTTTACGTGAGAGCAGGAGGCAGTGAGGAGGAGGAGGGAGCCTGGAGTTGGCTTGGTTGGGAGCAGGTGCCCGAGCCTGGACCTCAGAGCGTGGAGGTACGCGTGGAAATTGCGCGCAGATCGCTTCGGATGCACAGCATGGTTAACTCAGTTGCACGTGAAGAATATCCTATGCTGTGATTTTTCTCCTAGGTAGGGGTTTGTCCCCAGGGCCAGTTGCCTTTCCTAGCAGCCACTGCAATTCTGCAAGAAACCAAGTCCCGGTTTGGCATGCAATTGCTGCTGCAGAAAAGGCTTGCAATTTGAATGGATTTCCTGTGAGCCATTGTTAGACTAAAAATTAAAACCATGAATGCTTTATTTTTCCCTAGTAAAAAATGCTGGGAATATTCCCTAAAAATTTGGGGTTTTTCAGAATTAGGTATGTTGCCTAATGGGTGACCACAGGAATAAGGAGCTGAGCTCTTCAATGCTTTTGTGACACTTGTGAAGTTGCCTTCATTTCTCTAAAATTACATAAATTGTGTTCAGAGAAAAATTACTGATTTAATTAAGGGCCTCACAAGTCACCTTTTTGAGACATAATGTGCGGTTTGGTGCCAGGCGACTCTCCATGGGACACCTTCAGCTCTGTGCTGAGACAGAGGCCAGGGAAAACCTTAATTAAAAAACAAACAAAAAACCCCAACCAACAAAAAACCCCTAAAAAAAACAAACTTAAAAAAAAAACCCTGAGAGACACCAAGAGATTTCTTTAAAAAGAAAACTGAAAAGGTTAAAAGGTAGAGATGAGCATTAAAGATTAAGATGATTAGATTGTGGAAAAGGACTCTGGAAACTGAATGGAGGAAAACAAATATATAGAATAAATTTTAGGGCTAGGGGAGACTCAGGCAAGGAGATTTAGAAATGCTTTAAAGATTAAAAGGACTGATACTTGAGAATAGTTGATTAAAAGCTATTCAGCACAAATGCTAATTTTTCTGGGTGCTCAGTATAAAAATCCATGGAGCAAATTGAAATTCTGAGTGCTGGGGAATACCAGCAAGCTGGATGCTGCAGGTTCAATTAAGTGGCTGCAAGGAAAAAAGCCTCCACCAGCCTTCGCTCCCTTCCTGCCTCTCCGCTCTAGGATTTAACGGGCACTTTTGCTAATATGCTCGAGAGGGCCGAATCCTACCGGAGGTGTTGTGAAGTCAGAGGAATACTATTTAAAATAAGCACTCTGCCAGAGCTTCGCAGCACGAGGTACTGATAAAGCCCTTTGTAATTCCCCAGTTGCTTTTTTTACATATTGTATTGAAGCCGTATTCTCGTTGGAGGCACACGAAGTGCCGGCGGTGAGGATTTTCTGCCTTCCCTCGCCGATGTGAAATGAAACTGTTCCCACAAACGTTAAAACTTGACATAGTGAGCTAATGAATGATCTGCAGATTTGGTCTATCTGCTAGTGAGTCGAAGGGTCTTTGAGTAGAAACTTTTTTTTTTTTTTTGTAAAAAGCTGAGTCACGGAGAGGAATTTCAGTTGTAAAGTACATAGTTATTTTGAAGTGCAGCCGTTGCAGTGTTTGCGTAGGGATGGGTGTTGCGGTGGCGGAGGGATTCGTGCCTCCGTCCCTTCGCCCGGCGCTGATTTGGGTGGCCACCGGGCAGAACAGGGATGCAGCATCCAACCGTGGCTCGCTGAGTTGCAGGTACCGATCGTCTGGCTACTTCATGTGAATTAGCACTGGTGCTGTCGCTGACACCTTCCTGTGGGGTCTGCTCCGCTGCTGGAGTGTACATGTAAATCCCATTACCTCTAATTGAGTGGGGATCAATTGCAAATTAAGGAGTAAGAGGAAGGTTTCCAGGTGAGATTTAAATGGGAGGCTTTTACTGATAATATTTCGCATTTTCCACCAAAGTGTCCTAGAATGCTTTACGAAGATTAATGAATTAGACCTTGCAACACCCCTACATGCCAGGAAAATAGTAACTCTTCTGTTATAGAGGAGGAATTGCAATCCAGAAGAGAGCCATGACTTTCTCAAGGTCATAGAAATGACTATCAGAGCTCTTGTTAAATCATCCCCCTTCTAGGCTCCCTGTCCCTGTAAAATCCCCTGACGTGCTGTTTTTCCCATAGGTTTTGCAGGGGTGAGGGAGAGGCACGGACTGGCTGGGGCTGCAGAATGCAGAATCCCTGTGCCTGAGCAGGGATGCAGCAAGTCGTGGTCAGTAGAGGTGTGATCGTGGTGCGTAATGCCTCTAAGCGTGGAGTTGCGCTGGCCTTGGCACGTGGGACAGCAGGTTTTGAAACCCATCCGGCTGCTGTACTTGCATAAAGAGCTGCCTCGTGTTCGAGTTTGGGGCTCTGGAAGGGAAAGGAAATAGTGCAGTTTTGCAAATGCAATTGCAGCCTCCTATCTTGTAATGATCTTGCTGAACAAAAAAATCCCCACGGTAATGAAAGCGTGTGATGGAGAAAACCACAGCTCATTCCTCTTCTGCTCTTTCAGTTAAAAATTCAGACGAGGAAAGAACTGCACAATGTGGAGTGAGAAACTTGCTCGCTTACAATTATATTTAAATGTAACCTTTGTAGTAAAAAGCCTATTGGCGTGACAAGTCCAGAGGAAAACATTTGTTTTCCTTTTGTGAGGGTTGTTTTCACTGAAAACAGCCTGATGGGCTAAACAAAGGTTCACCTGTAAGAGGTTTGCCATGTAAAATGCATGGGGTTTGTCTCTTCCCGCAATGACTGCAATCTCCTGTCAGGGTCTGTCAGAGTTTTTCTATTCCCTCCTTGCTTGCTTTTTGTCTGCCATGCTGGCAATTTAGTTGAGAGTTTAGCAAATGCAGCTGTTTGTCAGGAATAATGTGAGGAATTTCATTTTTTACATTATTTCAGAGTAATATCTGAAATTTCAGTGGGGTTTTATTTATTTATCCTGCTCAGAGGGTTGTGATCAAGATGTAAAAAAGCTTAAGGGAAAGAGTTTGAGAGAATCCAAAATATACGCGGGGCTTTTGCTTTGCTGTTAGAGATCAGGCAAGGCTTTGCTGTAGCGGCATCACCGCGCCTCTGCTGTTCTGGCGTAGCAGCTCGCCGGGGAGGTTTTCTGATGGGGTTTGGAGGAGGCGTTGGTGCCCCGGCGCTGCCGTGGTTCCTCCCTGTGGGGTAAGGGCACGTGCAAGGACGCTGCGGGCACAGGTCAGTTCTGGGGGCCCTTCTCCAATGCGGCCCTTCTCCTCACCGGAGGTTTTTCGGTGGAAGCCACGATGCCGAATACCAGGCATTATTATAGGGTTTTTTCTCATTAAATCTGGAGCAAGCCAAATACTGTGAAAACATTTGTGATGAATATTTAGTTGTATTTTCATATGTAAGCACTTCGGCTATATCCATGGCCCTTTAGTTTGCTATTCATGAATATTTTAGCAAATTGGTTTACTAACAGGAATGTTGCCAGGAAGCAAATGTTCCTGAATATTTGTAGAAAACCGGATTTAACTTGGTATTTGCAGTTACTTGCTGTGGAAGCCCCATCTTAGCGCTCCTCTGGGAGGACCAGCATAGCCAATTAAAGCGAATCTTGTTTGGAAAAGTGATTCTCAGAACCTGCCCATGAATAAACTCTATCAAAGACTGATGGACAGCCAGACCAGCTGTGTGTAGCTACCCCTTGGCACAGCACCTGGGTGCCTTGCAGGTAAACTGGTAGCAATAGCAAAATCTCTTGCGGGCTTGCAGGAACTTCTGATATTTGGCCTTTTTTTTTGGATCAGAGCTGTGCTCAGGCTCTTCTGAGAGAAAGATGTAGAAATAAATACTTTTGTTTGGGGAGTCCCATGTAACGTGAAGGTTTTTGAAGGGTAACTGGGCTCTGGGTTCTGCTGCGTTCCTCTGGCTTGAGTTGTAAAACAGTCTAAAAGAGAATTGCCGCGGTGCTATTTTCATATGGCCGGTGTTCGAGTATTTATACTTGAATTCTAGAATAATGGGGAGGGGAGAATCAAATGCCAAGAATACCCACTCAACTCAAGGACTCCAAGTGCTGGGGACTCAGTGTGAGCTGTGCAAATGGCTGCGGCAGCGTGGGACCGCGGGGCAGGCATCGTGCTCTCAGCTCCTTCTGGACGGGGACTTCAGGGGTGCTCCTGCACAGGGCACAGGGATTTCTGTTCACTCAACGTGGAGGATTATCTCCATCCCAAAGGACTCCATGGTTGCAGCAGTACGGAGGCGTCACGGCAGTGTGTGGTGAGGAAGCTCTTTCCCATGGGCTTGATGCCATTGGTGAGTCGGCACTTGGGATGCCTGCATGGGGGAAAGGAGGTTGGAGTATGGAATACTTAGTATTTAGAGCATAAAATCCATGCTCTAAACTCGAGTGAAGTGGTTTTGTTCAGTTCATGCACTCCAACAAATCCAGCCCTTCTTTGAGGGGCAGCTTCGTGCCAGCGCCGCGTGGCCGCTCCTGCTCCGCTGGGCTGGCATCACCCTCCTGCCTCCTCAGTTCGTCCTTTCTGTCCTGAGAACGGAGCAATCTGTGTTAACAAAACGTCAGGCTGCTGAAGGCCTTGATCGTCTGTGGGTTTCTGATGCTGGATGGTTTTCATGCAATTTGCTCAGCTGGCTGGTACCTGGAGCACGCAGGTGTGCAGTGGAGAAGTCACGCTCACAGTGCTGCACCTCTCCATCCATGGCCTCCCATTACTTTCCCATTTGTTGCATACAATGGTTATCAGCAGACTTTATTTTTCACCCTGCTGTAGGCATTTGAGGTATGAGGCCATTTTCTGGAGAAAATTATTCATAAGAATAGTTTCCCAGAAGCAGAAATTCAGGGGTCAACCTATCTAAACACAGCAGGTACAACTCGGATAGCATTTTGGAAGAGCTCCGCATCCCACGTGTACGTGAGATGCTCAGTACCTCTGGAAAACATCTGTCTTGGACTCGTAATTTCGCATTGTCATTCTTGGAGTCACTATAAAATAGGGCCTTGTGGAAAATGTTTAATACTCCTGGACACATTGTGTTTTGTTTTAATGGTAAAATAGCTTGTTAGGTGCAAACAAACTGGCAGAAAATCTTGCTGAAGCTGTACAGTGTCAAGGAAGTAAAAGGCTATTAAGACAAAAACCTCAGCCCCTCTGAACCCATGAGATTTTGGCTGCATTTTTGCTGGAACAGAACTGAAAGATAATTGAAGGCATTTTGTGGCCCCACACTGGCTTTCAGCTGGGTTTTATTTTACATAATGAGTTGGTGAAAATCAGGGTAGAGTTACTTTGGTTCACTTCAAAAATGTGAACAGGTTGCAGCCTGCAGTTTTGGGGCTCATCAGTTATAGCTAATTCCTTTGACTCTTTTAAAACTGAAAAGCTTCATTTTCCTCTGCAAGAGGCGGCGTGGGCATGGGCAGCGCGCGGGGCTGCTCCAGCCGCAGCAAGCTCGGGAGAGCTGTCGGAGCCCTGCTCCTCCCGAGCAGCCGCCTCCCACATGCATCCCCTTTCTGGCCTGATGGGATTTTGGGCAGATTCTTTTTTTTTAAGTCAGATTTTGCTGCTTTCTTAAATTGATGGCAATTTCCTAATGGCTAGAAGTTATTCAACAGGCTTCTGTCATGGTTTAACCCCAGTTGGCAATTAAGCCCCACCAGCCGCTCGCTCACTCCCCCTCGGTGGGATGGGGGAGAGAATCGGAAGGGTAAAAGTGAGAAAACTCGTGGGTTGAGATAAAGACAGTTTAGTAGGTAAGGCAAAAGCCGTGGACACCAGCAAAGCAAAACAAGGAGTTCGTTCACTCCTTCCCATGGGCAGGGAGGGGTTCAGCCATCTCCAGGACAGCAGGGCTCCATCACGTGTAACGGTGACTTGGGAAGACAAACGCCATCGCTCCAAACATCCCCCCCTTCCTTCTTCTTCCCCAGCTTTATAAGCTGAGCATAAGCATTTTTGTTTTTTCGGTAATACTGTTGTCTTTTTTCTTTTTTTCTTTTTTTTTTTTTTTTTTCCTTTTCTGCATTGGGCTAAGGTGTTTTTCATCGTGTGATATGAACAGACATTTGGCTCAGATATTATTATTTTTTTTTTCTTTTCAGTCTGGTTGCAGAGCATGTGCTCTGGAGCAGAGGCGGCCACATTTATCTGCTTAACACTTCCTTGTACTCTACCTTTGTTTTGGAGGCTTCAGAAAAGATCAAGAATTGGAGAAGGGTTTGAGAAACGCATCATTACCTTGTTCGATACTGTTATGGCTGTGAGAGCAGATCTAGTTTGTAATGGCATCTGATCTGTACTGTCTTATCTACACAACTGAAAGTCTTTGGTAACCTAAGCTCTGGGAATGTAGTAATATAACTTATTTTTCCTGACTCTAACGATAGTATTTATATCTATAAAATACTAACAGTTACCCCAAAAGAGCATGTGCCAATGGGAACCTAACTTAAGAAAGGAGCTGCCTTGAATCCCCAAATCTTGTCTCCTTGCTCCTCAGAAAGGCTCCAGAAAAAGCCGTCATCCCCAACGAGGAGCTGGAGAACTCTGACATTTCGAAATAATCGGGTAGAGTTACTGCATCTCTAGGTATCTTTAACCTATTTCCTGACATTTCATTCACATCATCTCATAACATCCGTTGGATCAGAAAACAGCCTAGAGCCACATCTGCAAAATGCTTCATGAAGTGTTTTAATCTGGGAATGCAAAATCTTTGTATAAGTTTCCTATGGAATATCATATATCTGGGGTTTTTTTGTTTTTTATTTATTATTTCTATGGTTTTCCCCCATTTATTTAAACTTCTAATTTTCTTCTCCTTTTGGTCACCCAGCAAACGTTTACATACTCTTGGTGCCAGGCCATAGACTGCCATGCTCTTTGAGAGGATTTTCTTAACCAAGCATAAACTGGAGTCAGCCCATAATAACTGCAGAGATGTTGACTTGGATAGTTCTTTAGCCATATTTCAAACGTGTGGCTGTGTAGAGGGTCCTGTCGGTCAGGGCACAGAGCTCAGGATTGCTGCTGGAGTTGTTGCTGCCAGGCAGGAATGAGAAACCGCAAATGTAAGTTGGGATAAAAAAATTGGTGCAGGGTAGAGGAGAGAGCATTGTCAGCGGCAGCATTGGGACGCTCGGGCTTCTCCGTGGCTGTATCCCACAGTATAAAAAAAACCCCACAGTGGCTTTACCCAAGTTCAGAAGCGTACCTGATGGCAAAATATATCTGCAATCAATAAGTTAAAAGGAAATGTGAATAGGATTGTGAATGTTTGGGGTTTTGGGTGGGGTTGGTTGGTTGGTTTTTTTCAAAAGGAATATCAATATTTAGTTGAAATGCAGGAAGAGCATTTTGTAGGGGCATTGAAAATTATATTCAAACTGTAGATGGCTGTAACTTTTGTCTTTTGGCAGTAGAAGGGATAATCTTTGTAGACTGCTGTGGCTTTTGAATGGTAGAGTTGGAAAACCTTCTAAAAAGTCTTGTTCTAAGGAAGGTAAAAAAAAAAATCTAGCTTAGTGTGTTGAAGAAAATACTTTAAACTGTTACAGAAATAATGTTCAAACTTACAGTCTTGGGGTGAATGAGCTTTGGAGTGAGCAGGTGTTATCTAAAGCCGAGCCAAGTGAGCTTTATCCCTATTGAGACATTTCAAATACTGAATAAGCAGGAGATTTATCTACGAATTAGTTTATATGATAAGTCCTGCCTTTATATGCTGCATGAAGTTATGTGTGTTTCTAAGGTACATGTTAGCACCTGAATTAATTTTTTTTTTAAGGCTTTTTAAAAAAACCTTAGTATTAAAACTTAGTATTGACATATATCTTCTACTCCGAGATCAACAGTAAATAATGTGGAGTGAGGAAACTCTTGAGCACTTTGGAAGATGTTGGTCTTAAATTTTCCTTCATTATTGCATTTGGCTTGCTACTTGTTACAGTAGGAAAAAAAACTCCAACCCCCTGAATGTTTCATAACAAAAAGCACAGAATAAGTAAAATATTAGCTATTGTTTTATTGCCATTATATTTCCACTGGCAGTTTACAGTTATCTTTGAGGAAAGCATAAGCTCAATGATGAAAATCACTTCTTGTTAGTAAAGGCTCTTTGTAGGAATTTAGCACCTGTAACAGGTAGAAACTGGAAGCTCTTTTTTTTTTTTTTCCCTCTGTGTCTTAGTACCATGAATTCTCCCCAAATTTTAATGGCAGTGAGGAGCCATAAGGATGACGGATGACCCGAGCAGGTTTTTGTCAAGCCAGTGACACTTGCGTCGCAGCTCCCTGCTCATACTGACTCTATAAAAAGTCACTTTGCCACAGTCTTCACTTCATGCTGCTGATCGATACAGCAAAAGGTGCAGATAAATGGAAAAATAGATTTTGTTGGCGTAAAACAGGAGGAGAACTGACATGCCCTTTTTTTAGGCTGATTTACGCTTTTCTGTATATTGTTCACACGATACGGGATCTTCTCAGCACTTTCGATCCAAAGGGTCTTAGGTTTTGATCCAAGGGATCACCGATCTGGTGCAGGGCTCCGGCATGGATCTGGCTGTGAGGCAGGCAGGTGGCATCGGGCATGCAATGGAAAATACGAAATAAAAACAAAATAGGCTGTTTATTTTCTGTCTGGGCATTATTGGCCCATTTTTAGCAGACTGTTTTGAAGAAGTTATGATTAATTGGGTATTTTAATTAGCTGCTAAATAGTTCCCTACTTGATTAATCTAATTACTTTTTCTTTATTTCTGCTTTCTTCATCCAAGGGAGAGCCTGTGTCAGGGCAGATTGCTCCTTCCCAAGTCTACCTGTACCACTGGAGAAAATCCATGGGAACGGGCTCTCCCTTCTTCTCCTTTATTTTTATTTTGAACTCTTTGTGTGGGTTTATGCACTATAATTTTTTTCTTTGTAAATCTACTTACGTGCATCAACTTGAAAAAAGAGTTTCCGAGAGCCGAGTGATGCAAGCCTTTTGCACGCTGCCATGTTTAAGTCTACCAGCAAGCTAAAAAAAAACCTCTTCTGTGCAGGTTTTTATCCACTTTGCTCTCTGATGAAAGGGCTGAGGGCACCTAGGGACTTCTGTACCACGACTGGTTTTCTGCGGGTGCTATTCCCAGGTGTGGTGGTCAAATGCTCCAAACAGTCACCAGCACCAGGAGACAGGACCGAGTCCCCTTGCTTCTGCTGACCCAAGGAAATGCTGAGAAGATGCCGTGCCTGGGTGGAAAACCGGTCAGAGGCTGGGGCAGGAGAAGAAGCTTGAGTAGCGTTTGAAGATCTGTACCATGTGCTCTTAGAAAATCACCCTTCAGAGAGAACCCTTCAGCTATTCTTGATTTTAAGAAGGCCTTGAGCCGCCCACAGGAGGAGTTTGAATGGCTGATCCAGGAGAAATCGGCCCGTGTGACATGGGGGTTGGTTTTGGAGACTGGGATGAGGGACGTTGGCAGAGGTGATTTGTGAGTCTAAGGTCTTCCAGCTAACCCATTACTAAACCCTGTGGTCTCGGGAGCACCGTGTCACCCTGCCCTGTCCTGCAGCCTCCTCAAAACAGGCCGTGTCCCGTCCTCCAGTGGATGATGCTGTGATGCTGGGCAGAGACATCCAGCCTGGGCGAGCCTGGAGAGAACATGGCAGAAAGTGGCATCCCCGACCGGCCATGATTTTGGAGCAGTTTTGGTTGCACCTACAGGCACCACAGTGCAAAGCACTTCAGGTCCTCGCCTCTAGTTAATATTACCATGCAGGGGAGGAAAAAAGTCTACCGGGAGGTCTCAAACAGGGAAGGCTGGGATTATAAAGCTTGTCTGGATATCTTCTGAGTATGAAAAATTAATTTAGATACAGTCCTTCAGCTGAACTCTGTTCGATATGTTTTATGGTTTTTTATATTGCAAAGTTCAGCAGGGTGTGATGAAATCTGCAATAATAACAAAAAAGCTTCAGCTTCCCTCTAAAACCCACTTTTCACGTACTGTCCCCTGCCTTGCTGTTGTCCTGCAGGGCACGAGGATGAGCCGGGTGAGTAAGCGTTGGCCGGGTTATTTCCCGGACCATAGGGGTGTCCTATGGCCAATGCTCCTGTTTTATGCAGCAGGTTCATCCTCATCCCTGTTCTGGCAGTGCTTTACCCGGGGGAATCCTGCCCCTTGCTGGAGCCCTCCGCCAGCTCTGCTCATCCTCGTGTTTTGCAGACTGTTGCACAGTCGTGTGACTAAATTCACTCCAAGAAGGTCCTGTTTTCTCCATTAATGTCTCCAAGACCTTAATCTCTCTTATTTCTTCCTATGTCTCTCTGCTGCGCATCCTGGGGCAATCTAGAAGATGCTCCCCATCCCACTTTGCAGGTCCTCAGTCACGTCCGTATGTCTCCTCTGTTTCCATGCACTACTGGCGATTGCATTTCCATTTTTGCTTGGAGCTGTTCAGTCCATCTTTCCAGACGATCTTCCTCAATTTTAATACTTTTTGTAATGAAAATGCCACACTCTTTGAATTCTGTGCATTAGCATAGAAATTATTAAAGTAGCCCAGCACTGATCAATAATAACTGATACGGGGTGGTCATAGGCACGCTGTAGTTAGCTATTACTGTTAGACAAGAGTTTTAATCCTTAACTAAACAGGGAACATTTAGGAGAATTTACTGCTGGGAGACTGTATTCAGGTGAGCTAGTGACGTTTAGAATTTCAATAAAGTATTAAATCCCTTTTAAGCCATAAAAAATGAAAAAGTTTATGAAGGGGAGAGTAACTCATACCTTTTAATTTTAGTTCTGTGAAGTAATTTCCCCTCAAAACACCACTGTAAATGAATACTTCCGTAATGAAGTCTGTCATTTTAAAACAAAATAAAATTAAAATAGTTAAAGAGCGTAAAATAAGATTGAAAATTTGTGGAATAATGCAGTTTATAAAAAAAGTTCTCTGCTCGGAGGATTTGAGTGGATGCAAGAAGGGATTCTCTGCATGAATAAACTGTAATAATTTTTAAATAATCGCTGTTAACACTTTTGGTGACTACCTAAGAACATGATGGCATATGGTATGTCAGCATGAAGCGCTGAGTTAGAGTTTGATATTATATACCAGTTTTCAAGCTGTTGGTTATAAACTAGAAGAAGCTTTATATAAGCAGACAGGTGGCAAGTATTCAGCAGCTTGGCAGGCAGGTGGGATGCTGCGTGTGCTGCTCACGATGGAAAACCCGTGCTTTTCCTGCTGCCTCATCGGCCTCTTTTCCTCATCTCCGCATTTTTCTTTCGTCTCTTTTGCCACTGGTTATTTCCCAGCATCCTGTGCTTTGGTGGAGGAGCTCTGGTGTCCCCAGCCCAGCGGGGACTTCGAGGCACCCTTGGCGTTAGTGCTCTTCTTGGGGCAGCAATTGAAATTTCCTTGGTTTTGGGGCGAGGGAGGGGGAGGAGAAGGAAGCACAGTCTCCTTTTATGCCAATGAAAAAACTTGTAAAAGCTGCAGGTGAGCATTGCAAACCAACCCTGCACATTTTGCTGCTCAAAATGTGTCCTATTTATTGTTGTAAAAAGCAAGCACTTTTTCCTCCCTGAGTTAGAAAGCTTGCACGCTTGAATAACCACCTTTATGTACCTTTTGTGTAATTTCTTTATGTGACAGTTGCAGACGAAGATGCTGATAGCTATCTGCTGAAGCTTTAGTAGCCAGTTTTCGGAAAGAAAATACTGGCAGTTTTCCCAAATTTCTGCCATCTGTTGGGGACAGCCTTAAAAAGTACAAACTTGCACCTACTCTTTAAAACAATTTCCAGGTAGGAAATCATGGTAATATAGAGAATGTGTGAAAAGCAATGCCATATAGTGCAACATGTTATATGCAACTACTTATTGAGAGGGCCAACTTCCAGTCGGTTCAAACCCACACATGGTTTGGGCATGGTCCCCCACGGACCATGTACAAGTGTCTCGGGTCACTTTGGGTCCTTCAGGGATTACTTGTAACATCCTGATGATTTTCAGAAACAATTTCTAGAAATCACTTCATCTACCAGAAGATGCATCCAAGATGCTTGGAGTAGAGAAGGAAGAGGAGTCAACGTGGAGCAGCATTTCCACTTTGTCCCAGGCTTTTGCTGGTGAAGCTGTCATCCAAAAAGAAATAGTCCCACCCTGGTGTAATTAATGTGGCCTCAAGTTCTTCCTCATTAGTGCAAGAGTGAACTGATTTTTCTTGTGGTCAGGACGTACGGAGATGGAGAAGGGCATCGTGAGTACCTCCCTGTGTCTATTTGCGTACGTAGCTCTGGGAACCGGAAGGTGCTTGTGAAGTCGCAGTGAATTCAGGTGAGTTTGTATCACAAACCGAGAAACTGCACCGAGGATGAAGTAGAGAAGCAGAGGCTATCTGATATAACTTCTGGTTAACTATCTGATATACTATCAGATAGTTAGAGTTTGATATTATACTGGTTAACTATCTGATATAACTTCTGATATAACTTCTGGTTAGAGAGGACAGTGTGCAGCCAGCAGGATGCTTTGTGGAAGTTTAAGAAAAAATTTTCCCCTTCTTTTTTTTTAATTTTATTAATTTTTTTTAACTCAAGATGCTGCATTTTTTTTCTGGGGAAGCTTAACAAGAGAGCTGTGCTGACTCTTGAGCAACAGGAAATCCAATCTGTGATGTGAGGAAGAGTTGAAGACTTCTCAGCTGGAAGCAAAGCTCCTTGCCAGGCTCACCGCAGCAAAATTTGTCAGTGCTCAGCAAGCAACAGATGTTCAACTGCTGTTGAAAGCAGCCGAGCAGGGCTGCGCGGAGCCTTGGGAAAGGTGGGCGGTGGCAGCCAGAGCAGCGTACGGAGGAAATCCCGGAGCTCATTTGCAGGGTGCTGGGAAATCACGTTGTGCTGGCTGTCGAGCTCAGACATCAAAGTCTGCCCGTGTCTTGCAAAAGGCGTGTGCTCGGGGGGAAGGGAGCTGGTGTGCGCCCTGGCTCTCTTGCAGGAGCTGCAGGAAGGGCGAATCTGGTGTTGGCGATAGTGCAGTGGTTTTGCTTAGACTCAGGGCTTCAAAATACTGAAGGGGAGACTGCTGTTGCGTTGCTTCTTGCCACGTTTGTCTTTTTAATCTCAGTGTTACAGGAGGTCCTGTCTACTGAAAGGAGGCATCTTGGCTGGATGAGCCTGAGGCTGTTTGCCAGATCGTACCACGGGAGCAGAAGATGAGGATTTTCCCCATAGTCAGTTGCTGTTAGGTGAGGAGACATGCGGGGCAAGAGTAGGGTGTCACAGAAGATGATGCTTTAATACTTCCTCAGGAGGAGTATTTTTTTCTACACTCATCATCTATTGCACACACAAACTGATTGCACCCAAAATTATTTATTTTTATATATATATAATATATATATTAAATATTAAAAATATATATATTAAAAATATATATTAAAAACCCTTGTAGGAATCTCAGGTGTTGGTTTTGAGCATGTGTTTTAAAGACACCATAGAGTAAGAAGGGAGTGAGGCAATATGAATAAATATATTTTTATGTACTGTAATGATCTAGGTTTTTCATTGGGCTTGGGCTTCTGGGGCCTCATACAACTTTTGCTGAAGTTGGGATTTAACTTTTTGCTTTTGCATTTTATTATGGCTGGATTAAGCCTTAATTGTTGAGGCTTTCAGCAATTACACTGCAATAAATACATGAAAAGTGAATCTAAATATAACTTGGAGAATGAAATGCAAATATGTGTATTTGTGTAAAACGTGTACTTGTATCTTGGAGTCAAATTTACATTAAGTAGCTGCTTTTAAACACTGTCTGCAGAAATCCCTTAATATTAAATAGATAAATCTTTATCTTCAGACCGGATTCACATGTAGAAATAGCCAAATACATTCCTAATACAAAGTAACTTTACAGGGTTGTGCACTCTATCTAATGCCTTGTCATTTTAATGGATTCTGGTTTAATTGCTCATATCCCACAGCTGAAAGCAGTTTTTCCTCATTCTTCTGAGGACTTGTTGCTACCATAAAATATTGGCTGGGGGTCGTAGCATAAGCTAAAACAATTTGCCGAGCATTTTCCCTACGTT
Organism: Ciconia boyciana; assembly: GCF_034638445.1. Classification (NCBI taxonomy): domain Eukaryota; kingdom Metazoa; phylum Chordata; class Aves; order Ciconiiformes; family Ciconiidae; genus Ciconia; species Ciconia boyciana. Next base: position 3,002,331 of record NC_132942.1, on the reverse strand, counting down.
TGGAGTAGGGCTACAGCTGCTGAGGTTTGCGGCGAAGCTCTAGCAAACCAGAACTTATGCTGAGGTTGCACGCGGGGCAGGTCGGGTGCTCACAGAAGAACCCCTGTGTTTTGCACCCCGAGTTGCCTACAGCCTGAAAAAAAAGCAGCTGATACATCATTTTTTGCTCCAGAAATCAATACCATATGCACAGTGAACTCAGAGTGGTAATAATTCCTCATATCTCTGAAGCCTCAATATAACAGCGAAGCTTTGCCAATTGATTATGTAGGCTTATCCCAAATCAGCCTCTGTTAAAGTGGAATCATTTGGCAGGAGTAAGTCATCCCAGGGGGAGCTCAGTGGAAGGAGATAGGCAGTCCAGGGAGCTGTTGGCTTTCAAATACACCAATGGGTCCTAGTAGCTATTCCCAAATTCTTGTGGACACTTCAATACTTCGCAGCTCGAGCTGGCGTATCTCTTACCCTTCCAATGGCCAAGCGTAGGCAAGCCCAAGAGGCAGGTTGCCACGTGGAGGAAGGGCAGGGTTTTAGGTCTGAGTGGCTCCCATGGTATAGCAGGAGCGGAGGCTCCCTTCTAGGTTTGCCCATTGAACACAATGAGTCGAACATTTCTCCTGATGAGTTTGGGTTCCTCTCGGTGCCCAAATAATGACTCTGCAGACAGTCGGGGGGATTTTGAAGCCGTGGCTGTGCTCACCGTTGGCACTGGGAGCGTGAGTCAGTGGGTGTGAGGATGAAAGTGAATAGTTACAGATGGTGTCTGCTTAAGACTTTGATAGCTTGTAGTAAAGTCTTACCGGCAACTTGGTTCACGTCATGTCTTAAACTGCTTGTGAAATAAATATAACTGACAGCTCTGCAAGTAGCAATGCACAGTTTGCGCACAGAATATTTTTCATTCGAAGCAACACAGAGGTAAAAATAGATTAAAAGCTCTGAGCACCAGACGGCATACCCACGGTGTCGCTGCGCGCGAAGGGTGAGTGACACGTGTCCTAATATATTTTGGATGGCAGTCGCTCAGACGCTTCTCTGTGCTGATAGTGAAAACAAAGTGACCAAATTTGATTTGAGATCTGAAAATGGGGAAAGCAATATGGCAGCTGAGGCGTATCATTTACCTTGGGAAGCCTCCTCGATTGGATTTCCACGGGAAAGTTAGCAGTAGCAAACACCCCACCGCCTTCAGCTTAACTCCCCTCATACGAGAGATCCCGGGATTTCACCGGGGCTGCAGAGTTGAGCACACGTACGAGAACTTGCAGGGCAGTTAGCCTTTAAGTTGTACCAGAGTGACATACCTTCATCTTGGGGAATTCCCCTGGTAAAACACACAGCTCTGGGTGACATAACTTGTTTTCCATCATTTTTGTGTCCCTACTCTTATACGTTTTCTTTAAAGAGGGATGAAGGTGCGTAGCCCGGTCCCAGCTGTCGTTCTGCTTTGCTGGGTTGCAATGTCGTGTTATTTCCAGGGGCGGGGGTTTGTTCTTGGCTGCTGGGGGCTTGAGCTGAAAACCAGCTGTGTTTTCTGCTGTAGATCTATTGATCGTCGTCTTGGAGGCTGGGGTGAAGTACGGTATCTGTTAATGAGAGCTCGTCATTAGTGCTGACATTATTAGAATGCCTCATTCCTATCTCAATAGATGTTGTTTTATATATATAATAGAGAAAGGGAAGCCATACTGCAGCTAAAAATACTCCGGAATAGTGTATTTGTGGCTCTTGTTACACTTTGACGGTTGTGGGTTGTGTTTTGCTGGGAAAAATGTTCTTTCTGTTGTATTTTATGAAGAATTGGTGACATCTGGTGATCACTTATAATGAGGCCTCTCAAGACTGCCGACAAAAATAAACCTTTGAGTAACAAAGATGCGTCTTGCGATGCATCTAGGAGAGCGACTGCAATTAGCGTGTAATCCCTACACGCTGCTCTGCTTGGGGGAACGTTCAAAATCGGTGTCAGAGCAAATATTCTGTTTTCAGCATATTACGAAATGAAAAAGGTTGTTCCCTGGCTCTTAGGTCTAATTGAATAAAGGCCTATCCAAATGAAAAGGGCAGCGGCGATGCTCTGGTCCCTGCGAGACAGGCGCGCAGAGCTCCCGTTAATGTCAGAGGGGGAGTTGTTTGCGGGATCGATACTGACTACATCTTTAAGTTAAATGCATTTATATTTGTGGGCAGTGCATTGTGGGCTGTTTTACTTGAGAGTTTTGTCATTTGTCTTTGAAGTATAATAACCTAGAAGTGAAAGAATTAGAAAGCTGGCTGGGAGTGCTGCAGTGTATCGATGATGAGTTGATCATGGCTGGAAAGCTGCCTGGTGGAAAAGGACCTGGGGGTGTTGGTCGACAGCCGGCTGAATATGAGCCAGCAGGGTGCCCAGGTGGCCAAGAAAGCCAATGGCATCCTGGCTTGTATCAGAAATAGCGTGGGCCAGCAGGACTAGGGCAGTGATCGTCCCCTGTACTGGGCACTGGTGAGGCCGCACCTCGAATGCTGTGTTCGGTGTTGGGCCCCTCACTCCCAGAGAGACATGGAGGGGCTGGAGCGTGTCCAGAGAAGGGCAACGGAGCTGGGGAAGGGTCTGGAGCACAAGGCTGATGGGGAGCGGCTGAGGGACCTGGGGTTGTTCAGCCTGGAGAAAAGGAGGCTGAGGGGAGACCTCATCGCTCCCTACAACGCCCTGACAGGAGGGTGTAGAGAGGTGGGGTCGGTCTCTTCTCCCAGGTAACAAGTGATGGGACGAGAGGCAATGGCCTCAAGTTGCACCAGGGGAGGTTTAGACTGGATATTAGGAAATTTTACTTCACAGAAAGGGTCATCAAGCACTGGAACAGGCTGCCCAGGGCAGTGGTGGAGTCGCCATCCCTGGAGGTGTTTAAAAGCCGTTTGGATGAGGTGCTCAGGGACATGGTGTAGTGGTGGTCTTGTCAGTGTTAGGTTTACGGTTGGACTCGATGATCTTAAAGGTCTTTTCCAACCTATACGATTCTGTGATCAGGTAGGGAAGCATCTTACCTGCTCCATCTATATATACACATACACAGGCCTTCCCACCTGGCACCGAAGCATCTGTAGCATACACGAGCGTGCTGGCAGCAGACATATGGGTTTTATAAGCAGGATGAGCTGCATCGTTTGTTTCTTTTTTTAATTTTTTTTTTCTTAATCAACATCCAAACGATTAATACCTTTTTTTGGTACTTTTTAACATGGGGAAGGTTGGATTGCTGTGGTTTGTTATGTGAACCTGAACAGTAACGGTAACTCAGGGGTGTGTTTTAATATCATTTAACAGGAAAAAAGAATGTTGTCTTGATTGTAGAACTCTGCCTTGTTTTTACCAATAGTATGACTAGAGATGGTTTGTGTGTTGCCTTTGTTTGTGAAACAAAGTAAAGTTTGAAACGGGTTTTCATTTTAGAGCACTTGAAGTTACTTTGACCTTGTAAAATGTTTTGTGATAGCTTGAATTTAACTACAATTTTTTAAATTTGGACATGTTTTTATTCAGTGAAATTCAAGCGTATGTCAGAAGTCTGATAATATTTTTATTTTTTAAATAGCAATCTTGCTCATAAAAAGCTATCATTTTATTTTAAAAAGACTTTGAAGAGAATTACTATCCATGGGTTAGTTAAAATACTTAATTGACAATTCAGAGTATGCTCTGAGTGCCTCCTTGTCTCTAGCTGTGCTCTGCCTTAGAGCTGTCTTACATTTTTAAACAAACAAAAATTAGCATTCAGAAAAAGGAAAAATACCCCTCAAGTAAATACCACCCATTTTGCACAAAGCTAGTTTTATTGAAGAGATTTGGGCGCCTCAATTCATTGAATGTGAGTGCTTAAGTTGGGTAAAAATAGAGGCGTGTGATGCATCTTTCAAGAAACACGGTTTTAATTCAACGTTGCCTGCAGCGTCGTGTGTGTTTCTGGTGTGGGGGAGACGGCCGCTTTTTGGGTGCTTCATATGGAGCCAACCTGCAGCTGCTTTCGGTGAATGTGAAGCTCTGGAAAAACCTTTGGTTGAATTTATTTTTAAGAAAGATCTCTTCAGATTATCTGAATTATGCAAGCCTAAAGCCTGCCCGCGTAATCCCTGGAGAAACCACTGGCTCTTGTGAATAAAATGAGATCTGAAACACAGAACTAATGGCCGCAGTAGCATTTCTTTTCTTTCTTTGATCAAGGTCTGCTCTCGCTATTCAGTTTGGTAGCCATTTTGGAAACAGCATCTTTCTACTCAAAACCAGAGAAGTGCTTTTTCTTTTCCATCCATGTGACTTTCTCTTTCCAATCCTATGAATAGATAATTGAAGGAAGAGGCTCGGTGTTAGCCCTGGCCGACCCTCCGTTGTTTTCTGGTGCCACAAATAGATGAAGCTATTGATGATATCTCTGGATTAAGTGAAAACCAAAGCAATAGCTAGCTCCTTGCAGACACGGAGTAATGCACATGCTGATATGGAAACCAATAAGCATATCCTTGTGGGCTTCTCATCTCGCTGGTTTGTCGGGGAGATACCAGTGCAAGCAACAGCTTTGAAGAAAGAGTCCCTTAATAACTCCTGTTCTGCTCTGGGTACTTAGGTGGGACTCAGTGGTGTGACCTTGGGGTGGAGTTTCTCAATGTAGGGTCGTCCTCAATGTCTTCCTAATGTTGTGGGCCATTGCAAAAACTGGACACCAATGTAGCATGCTCTGTGTTAGTTCCCTTTTCTCTCTAGGGTGTTTTGAACTTTCTGACTAATTTCAGCCAAATTTAACCGCAGAGGCACAGAAAGCCAGATGATGGGTTTCATGAAATTTGAGAACCTGTTGTGGTTGCCCACGGCAGGCCAAGGCTGAAGCTGGACTTGGCGAGAGACACTGGAGAATCAACACAAGAGGGAGCCGTTATGTATGAAAATACTTGGAAATTAGCTCAGTAAGTCCCAGTGCTCTGGGAGCAACTTCTTGTCTGTGCAATTGCACAGGAGGAGCCACCCCACTTTCGTGCCAGGGCTTGGAAGGACAGGGACGGAGGGGCTCTGCTCCTCTTGAAAGTCTCCAGGGAATGACAGCATTTGGGGCATGCTGTCCCCGGATCCAGTTTCTGCTGTATCTGCTGCTGCACAGCTGCTTGGTTGGGTTAGGTTTGGTTTTCCAGCCCCGCAGACAGCAAGGAGTGGTGGATATTGGGGTGGGAGAATTTTGAAGGATGGATGGAGGGGAGGCCAAGTCCAGGCCCTCCTGCTCCTGACCTATGGATGTTTTGTGGCTTATTCCCCCTCAGCTCCATATAATTTTAGTCAGGATCTGATGGGCACGCCATGTAGAGGAGATTTGGTACATCAGCAGCAGTAGCTGAGGAAACATGGATGTATTCTTCTCATTTTTTAGACGTAACATTCCTTTTTGATTATTTTATCTGTTTTCTGAGGGATCAGTGCCCAAACTCCTGGAGTGGACTCAATGTCCTGGAGTGAATGTTGCCTTCTGGCCATTCAGGTCCTATCCTTTCTCTTCAGCTCCCTAAGCTTTCTCAGGGTTGGGGAGTTGGTTTTGGGGTTTGCGCTTTCTGACCTTGCCTCTGCCAGGCAAAGGCTCCAAAGGAGATGAGAGGATGTCCCTGTAGGGCTGTCTCATCCCTCGTTAAAGGAAAAAAATAATTTCATAAATACAGAGAAGGAGAAGGCAGGTGATGGCCCCCCTTGTCCAGCATTTAGGGGTTCAGGCCTGCTCTTGTGCACCTGAAGGCAGTGATGGCTGGGGACCCCTGAGCCAGGCACCTCTGTTCCCCGCAGCACACCCAGTGTGGGTCCCCACCTCCCATTTGATTGTTAAATTGAATTACTTTCTGCTTTATCTTTGAAAGCAAAACCGTGTTATCATCTTCTGAGCGTATTTGCAGGCTATAACCATTTCCATTCTTCTGCAGGATACAATGCGGCAAACGTTAATCAGAGATCTATACAGCTTGGATTTATGGTGTCTCTCAGACCTTAAGGTTTTCCTTTTAATTAAGATTTTAGAGAATGTCTTTTAGGTTTCCCTTCTGCATTTTATTGCTCGTTTTAGTACCTTCTTTTGTCCAGCTGCCGTGTAATTTTTTTGTATTCTTAAGACCTCAGTCCTCACCGGGAGCACACAGCTTCATCAGCCTGCGACAAGGGCACGTCTCCAAGCGCTGCGGAGGCAAAGCTCTTGGCCCAGGTGGGACCTTGGGGCAATGGGGGGCATTCAGGGAAGGCTGCAGAAGTGCTGTGATGTTCTTGCCATCTGAAGTCAAATGGAAAGCTGTGTTTTGATCTCCCTTATATATATGTCTTTTTTCTCCCACTGTGTTATCTGGCTGTATGTTGAATATGCTTCCACGTTTGTGTATGTAAAACTTACTGCAAGAGGGCTGCTTGGCTGCATCGTGCTGATGTGCTGCCACCTTTAGCTCCTGTCACCCCAGGAACGTGTATTGTGGTGCTTGAAGAAGGCATCGTTTTCAACCATGAAGGTAGACCCATGGCTTTTACTGTTTGATAGTATTATTCGTTCTCCAATTAATTATGTTGCCAAAAGAAGAGTTTGTGGCTCTTTCTGAACCATGGAAAACTTAGTTTCACTGCTGAAATGTCCTGGGAAAGATTGTCAGTTGTTATTAATGTGGGTAATTGCATACGGCCTCTCTTCCAGCTATGCAATTTCCCTTGTCATTTAGTTGTTTTGCCATTTTTTTAGTGGATTATAGTTATGAGCATTTATTACCTATCACAGCAAGCACTGCCAGGAATCAAAGACCTGCTCCAAGTCCCAGAGCCGGTGTCTGCTCCCCAGTCCCAGGGAGCAGAAATAACTGCTCCCTAGTTATTTCTGCAGGGCCGGAGAACGTGACCACTTTTCTGCAACGCTCACCAGCAGCCAGGTTGGATTTAAAAAAATTGTCCTCGTGATGTTTTTGATGCTACCAACACCTTCTAGATCATGGGAATGCAGCAAAAAAGGAGCAAGAACCAGGGTGTGAAGAAACTGCTCCCAAAACGTGAAGGGAGAGAGGGATGAAAGTGTTTTTTTAAGTTATTCTATAGAATGAGTAAGCATTAGCATATAGTAAGAAACAGCATATATTTCCTTCCCTTCAGCCCAGTTTTAATTCCTGGTTCTTCATGATGTTGAGGATGTTGCTCTGTCTCCTCTGAAAATGAAGATATCATCTTTGGGGTTTTTTTGATGAGAAGATCATCCGCCCGTAAGGGAGATATCACCTGCTTGATTCATGTTTGAAAAGTGTGGGCCCCGGAGAAACATTCTTTTCATCACATTTGAGTTATTTATTTAGAAAATGGAAATAGAAAAAAACCATATTTTTAGATTCCATATTTCTAACAAATTTTCTGGCCAGGAAAGAAAGAGATGCCAAGTCCTTTGAGAACTGCACAGAGAACGTTTCTCCAAGGCTGCCATGGGGGTACCGCGACGTTACCTGTGTTGGTTGCTCCTCGCGCTCCTCCTGCTGGGGTGTTTGCTGCCTGTGCCGGCAGCCTCCTCGCAGTGAGACAGGGTCGTTTCAAAGCTTGCCAGGTTCTGGATCCTCTGTACTTACCCTCTAACAGGCTCTTGCTTTCTGTGCTCCACCTGCCAGCGAGCGCCCTGCAAGGACGGCATCTGATTTCCTCTAATGGCTGATTTGTTTCAGAGGTCAGAAAGGGCGGCTGTAAATTACTATATAGCTCCTCGTTCATTGTCTGGATAAAAGGGATACTCTTGATTTTGGAATAATAGTGGAACAGCAGCAGAGTTTCCTGAAGATTTTTTTTTTGTGTGTGGACTAGATCCTCCTGATCTTGCTTTGTTTCAGTAAAACCTTTCTGCTGTTTCTGGCATCTGTAAAACCATCTGCTCTAGTGGGAATGTGCCACCAACAGAGGTGGGCAGATGCTGGGCCAGGTCAGGGGGATGCTGTAGCTTTTGATTGTGGCTGGCTGCACCAGGGAAAGCCTAATGCCCCTGGGGATAATTGGGAGGAAAAGGTCTGTATAGGAAGACTGTTGAAAGTTTGTTACCCTGAAAGACTGGAGCATTTTCTTTATAAATTTGATTCCAGCTACTGTGCTGGGAAATGTCTGTCTCGGTCCACACAGATCAGCTGAATCCTTATGACTCATAACTACCTGGATTTATGTGAACCCATGTTTAATTGAACTGTGTCTTTTTGTTCTTGTTAATTTAATGTTTTGTTTGTGAGCAATGGGAAAAAGGGAGGTGTCCAGCCAACTCAGAGTGCCACTGGCAACATTAGCTACTTCTGTCGTGTTTCTTCCTATAGTCTCAGCCATCTTTTCCAAAACCTTGTCATCTTACCTGCAATTTTACCTGTCTTGAGGGTACTCTTGGTTTATCTACCCTGTTTTCTGCAGACCAATTTATGAATTTGAGTCATCCCTACTTCTCAGTCAGCCCAGTGTGGTCAGGGGACTGTGAGAGAGGTTTGACTCTAAGGTGACTGGCACCCAGGCTGGCTCTGAAGCTCATCAGAAACCATCACCACAGAGAGGGTTTTTTTACTGGGAGGTGCTTTGACTTGTTTTGTGCTTCCCACATCTCCAGCACCTTGAAAGGGCATTTGACAGCATCACACCTTTCTCCTGAACCACCAGGATTGGCTCAACTGATGGGTGGTGTTTTGGCCGCCCCAAAAAATCATGTCTAGATCGCCTCAAGCCAAAGGCAGCTCTCTGAGAAAATCCTGGTGATTTGAAGGTACCCCAAGGCTGAAGCTGGGGAAAGCAGTGGCCGTGTATGCAGGCACAAACATGGTGGTGGGTCCCAGTGCCCTGTCACAGCACTGATCGCGTCCTCCTCCTCCTCAGCACATGAGCCTGTTGTGCAGTGTTGAGGAGGGTGGTGGAGGAGAGTTGAGGAGTTATGGAGAAATGTACTTTCCTGCTTACTCGAGCATCAGAAATGGGAATGGTAAAGTTGCCAGGCATTGCCCGCTGAGCCATTGCCTTTGTGCTGCCCTCCAAATCAAATAAACAACTATTTTACATGTGAAGCTTGAGGACTGTGCAGATAGAGCAAAGCCTGCAATGACAAGCACAGCTCTACAGGCTGCATGCATTGGGTAGATCTCGCAGACCAGCGTGTTTGCTGTGTGTGAATAATTGCACTAAAGAGGAATCAATAACTTATAGATTTTACAGAAATACAGTATGTTTCCTGTCTGGTCCAAGTAGCCATGACTTGGGTGGACGTTCAAGTATTGTGCCTCTTACAGGCATTGCTGTCTGGCAGGCTGGGTAGCTAGTCACTGAAGTATTTGCCTTTATATTTAGTTTTAATTTAGGTCTGATTTTGTGATCTGTTAGCTCCATGAAGTTATTTAGCAGTTATGATCACAGTTATTTTGGTAAGAATATATAGACAGTAAGCATGGTATGAACAAGGCCATTTCTCATTATTTCTATCTGATTCAATGTGCTTGTATTATCATTTCAAGATACTGATTTGAATTTAATACTGTTTAGAAAACAAATACATGTCCAAATTGGCTCCAGATGTCATTCATTTCATTTTGTGCCTTTCGAGATGTTTTTAACAGCAGATGTATGAGTGTGGTGGGAGATTGCCAAAAGAGATCCTTTTTGATTCAAGTCAAAGAAGCAAAAACTCTTCATCTAAAACAAGATAGGATTTTTTTCCCCCAATGTTTAAAAAGAGCCCCTAATCACACGTTTTAATGAAAAGAAACTTCTTTCGGCTCTGCATTAAAATAACGAGTATCAAACGTAAACAGTTCTTCTGCCAAGATGCGTTCATTGCCAAGTATCGCAAGCACTCAGGTTACGATGGCTTTACGGCTGGAAGGGTGGCGGTGTGGGAGGCCAGCTCTCCGTAGCGTGACTACAGCTACATGCTCGGATGAGCTGAAAAGGGATGGATCCCTGCTGAAGAACACCATACATAGATTGCAAAGGAGAAGAAAATAGTTAAGCAAGTAAGTCCAAAACAGGTGCCAGGGATGTTTTGAAAGCTGTTGGCTTTGACTCCTTACATGCCTTTTTTGCTGTAGAAAATACTGATATTTCCGTCACAGCCTGACGTACAGCATTAAGGGAAGAGAAATTCATAAACTCGCAATACAGTTCCTTTCCTAGGATTTTTATTTTTTAATTTAAAATGTATTTTTCTGAGAGCTTAAACTTTCACATGCAGGGGATGTTCACTGCAAAAGCAGATGTATGGCCGAAGCTTCACACCTATTAGGGATGCAGCAGCCAGCTAATACAGTTTAGGGCACAATTTATGGCGATAAGGATGCCAGCACTGAATTAGCCAGCAAGCAGCTCCTCCGTGTCCTCCTATTTCGGACCCGCTGAGAGTCTGGCCCGTGCTATTGCTGTGCCGTATCCTTGTGTGTGCAATCATGTGCATAAATATATAGAGAGGTATTAACATGATACGCATGCCCTGCTGAGCTGGCTGAATTTTGGGCAACGTGCTGCCAGCAAGTTCAGGAGAGTTTAGATTAAAGAATTCCTGAATTTGTAGGTCATGATGCTCCCCAAACGCACTTCTGGCCTTAAGGGACAGGAATTATGTAATTTAATGTCTTCATAATCTGAATCACAATATGTGTTTGAGTGCCTCTTAATTAAGCTCCATATTTAAACTTGTAAGGAGTAAAAATAATCCTGCCCGTACAGATCAGTGTATTTTCCAGGTTCCGTCCAACAGATGCAGCTGATTATTTCAATTTCCTAAGTTTAGTAGTCATCAAAACCTTCACCTGCAGTCTCATAAAGGTACTTCTCATGGTGTTTTCCAATCCGTGTAATTTGAGGCGAGTTGGGAGGATTATGCGTGCAGAGGAGGACGTGCTGGTAATGTGCGCTCCCGGGGGGAAGGGAAGACTGACTTTGCTTTCCTACAGACACAGGTAGTGGAGCTTTTTGAGTAGTGGTATTCATGGCTGCGATTATGAAATGAGGAAGAGTTTTTAGCAGCAGCTTGTGAAAAGTACTATTAAAAGGTGGCCTCAACTCCTCCTCCCAAAAGCCCTTGATGCCAATTTGAGATATTTTCAAGCTCGTAGCGGATTAGAAAAGTGGAGGTGCACATTAGCAATAGCTGTTGACTTTGAAGCTGAGAGAATTAGCTTCATTAATAACATCTCCTGATATTGTTAACAAAAACATGAAAAGGATAGTAGCATTAGGAAGTTTGCCTTGATGTTGTGGACTACTCCAATTTTTTTATTGATGAGCGCAATCTCTACAAGTTTTGACACTGTCTTACAGCAGTACCGTTGTGGTGGAATGATGGAGGACGTTGCTGGTGGCATCCTTTCTTAGAAATTATCATAACCTGTCAACCGTCTTATCTCCAAGGCTTCTGCAATTGTAGTTTTTCAGCATTTCACTCCTCAAAGGAAATACTGGAGCTGCAGCCTTTCCTTTTATGACTTGAAGGAGTCCCATCTGCAGATACTTCTGCCAGGTGTTGTTTTAAATGTGCCGCTATCACAGTCTTGAACTGTGCTATTTGTGTTTTATCTCAAGTTCTTCTCTGGTCTTCATTGCATCCCTCCCTCCCTCGCAGCTAAGTGAGCATGTGGGAAGTGAAGTACCAGGGAATATGGCATTAACCAAATGTATATTAACATTTTTTTTTCTTCACGTCCCTCACTTCACAAATGTGTACCCATGGAAAAAGCATGCTCTTGGAGCATACCCCTTTCTCAGATCAAGCTTTTCTAAATGTCTTTTGAGGAGTTAATAAATTAAAACTGGGAAAATAAATTGATTTCAGGGTCTCTCTGGCTTCTGATAATGTTTTTTTTTAAAGTTCAGGCTTAGCTTCCTTAAAATGTCTTTTAACCTAAAAGACCGTGGAGATCTTCTACCTGACATGAAAATTTCCTTTTTTTGTAAGACTTAATGAAAGGAAGCAAAGGAACTGTTTTGACATTTGAATATCTCTAAGAAAGCAGTTATGCCATAATACGCCACAAAGCTCCCAAGACAAAAGCTCCTGATGAAGCTTTGCAGAGAAAGGCTGTACATTAGCAGGCTGAGACTGTGCATGGCTTTCCTGCCTGAGTGCGTGGTTTGTAAACCTCTGAGGTTGGCTTCTCGTGGAGCTTCAAATGCTCGAGGTTTTCTATAATGGCTTCCTCCAGCCTGAATGTATGGAGGGAACAGCAAAGGAGTCTGTTGGAAGGGAATGAATGAACTGGAAGCCAAAGGCACTAAAGAAGATTTTAAAAAACATGGAAAAAAGGATAACCTAGGGAGTGGCACACTTAGCCAGAGAAACAGGCTCGGTTCTTCGTGTGTCGTAGGAAATGATGATTAAAATTTAACGAGCATCATTAAAAATGTTGCTTTGCTGGTTTGCTCAGGGCCTTGGCATATGTTGTGTTTCCCACATGGATACAGGAGGTAAGAAGTGGTGGGCACAGTGGTTTGCAAAGAAACAACTGTGTGAAAACGCATTTCTGTAGTTTGTATGTCCGTGTAATACAGACATCTCAGACGGCGTAGACTGAGTCGCTGCTGACCTTCTGCACCACTTAACAGACATCCAGATACTGAATCTTTCTAGATTTCTTTTTTTAAAAACTGTGACAGGGTTACGTTGTTACTACAAACCTACTCATGAATGCCGCCATCACATTTTGTACATGGGTCACTTGCAATATCTCTGAAATATGAATTAGGCCAACGGCCCGTTGGCTGGTATCTTTGGGATGACAGGATGCTACCTTACATTAGATAGCAATATAATTTTTTCACAGCTTGAAATAAACGTATCTGACAGCCATAGATATATTTTCTGCTTGACTGACTGCAACTCAAAACATTTTGTGATACTACAAATCCTAGTATGTGAAGCACAAAATTTTAGAATATCAGTTTTAAAAGTTTTCAGATGTTTGGCTGCTATTATATTAAGAAAAGAAAAAAAAAGAACAAAACTCAAGAGGTTGCTTTACTTGTTTGGATAAGCTTGAGCTGGGAGCTTAGTCCCATTAATGTGACTGGCCACTGCTTATCAGAGTGCATCAGCCAACAGAAGGAAGGGTTAGTTTATTTTTATTCTGTTGATGTGGATGCAGATAAAGATATCAAATGATGGTCTGAATCTTCTGCTATCTTTCTTAGAGCGGTCATTCCAGCCTAGGCAGAAGAAATGACCAAACTTATGTCTTACATGAGTGGGAAATTAAACACAGAAAATGCATGTATTTATTGACTGCAGGGAAAAGATACTGAAATAAATAAGCACAGATCTTGATTCCAGTCTTCTGTGCTGCAAATGAAGGCTAAGTCCTGCAAACTCCCTGATACTCCACCGTTGTAAAACTGGGGTGAGCAGAGTGGGAGCAATCCTCTCCAAAAAGGGCAGGCCATGGGAGAAAAATGCAATCACCCTGCAATTGCAGCATTAATATGTTACCTTTAATTTACTTTAAAAGGGAAGAAGGGAAGTGATGAAGAAATGGCAGACTTTTGGTGCTGTTTTAATTTGCCTGGCTGTGGTTTTGAGCTATTTGGGAGATAGGCGGGGGCTGTAGGAGGGTGACAGGAGGCTGTGGGGCACAAGTTGTTTTCATCGCCTGCCACGTGGCTAAATTTTTACTTAAAGCTTGAACACTGAATCCCCTTTTTACTTTTTGTCACGTTTCAAATGGTTTAACAGAAACCTGTAGTGATACGTCTTCATTTGGACATCACAAAACCACGCGGCGTATGAGAAAGGCCTGATGCGACTGAGGGCCTGACCCTGCTTCTAATAAATGGCATTAAATTCCTTGGCTTACCTTCCAGAGCAGGAACTTTCACTCGGTTTCTATGGCTGTTGTATTTTATGTGGTGATAAAGACAAGGAGAAAAGCATTTGTGCAAGACTACATATAAACTGATTTGACTGTCTCATTAACGTGGAGTCTTTGTACACTTGCAAGGGGCTTTAGCAAGATACCAAGATGATTAGAAAAGGTTTTCACTGGGGAAACAGTTGTGTTATCAACAAGTCTTATTATCTTACAGAACCTGCTGCGTTGGAAGGACTTCCTGACATAAAACTTAATTATATCACTTCTTCAGGGCACTCAGTATCCAGACCTTTGCTCTTATTGTAATTCCAGCACAACCGCGCTGCGATGCCCGACGTGTGCGGTGCAGCACGGTGAATTACGCGTGCCTTGCGCTGCAGGTTAAGCTGTATCCGTCTCCTGACAGAGAGAGAAAATCACTTTGGGTACCCAGTGGCTGGGAGTGCGAGGCACGAGCATCGCTTCTTCCTTCAGAGCCCTCGACAAATAGAATTTATGTCAATAAAACTATGTTAAACCAGACTTTACCATTATCAAACCGCCTCTCTGAGCAAAGAGGAGCTAAATCTGTGCAGCATTTTAACATCCTTCTCTACTGCAATATTGAATTTTAATCTCCCAGCTGTAATAAACCTCAGAGTTTTATCCTCTTCAGCGGTTTTGGTTTCATTTGTGTCCTGTGCTGTTTGGACACAGCTAGGTGGGATTTCGATGATCTCTGTGGGAATGAAGGCTGGCTGTAAATCGTGAATAAGCCCAAGCCCTTGTGACGCTTTACGGTTACTGTGAGCCTAAGGGCATGGAGTCGTGTCAGTTCATCAGGCGGCAGAGCCCTGGGAGCCAAGGGACACATCACTTGGATCTGTCACTTGTATTATAGCTAATGCACTTGAAATAAATACTGAGTGTTGTGAATATGGAGTAGAGGATGAAATTAAAAGGTTTCCTGGTATATGAAACAAATCACCGCCATAGCTGGAGGTGTCTATTGTAGTGCTGTTTGGGCAGGAAGGTGTTAAGATGGTAAATACGTTTTGAAGGCTATCCTGTAAATGGCTTAAACTCTTTTGGAAGCGTCTGGTGATGTGGTTTCCTTTTCTTCCCTCTTTCCTTTCTAACCCCGAAATGCTCTCCGATGCTGGGGGTGGCTCTCAGGACGCAGCGGGGCACCGAGGGCGATGCCCCTGCTGCCTCCATCCTCTTCAGCATGGCCGCAATTTGGGGGTTTCAGCTGCGGCCGAGGCAGAAACAGGCAGTGTGTGGGTCTGCTGTGGGAGAGGCAATACTCATCCAAATGAGAGATGGAAATCTGGGGAGCCCCTTTCTTTAGGGGGGTCTACGGGGAGCCTGTTCAGGCAGAGCACAAGCTGAAGCTTTGCAGGACGGGGACAGAAGTGCTCATGCCAGCCGTGCTGTGCCTGGGCGGGCAGCTCCCTTGGGGCCATTGCTCCCTGTGTCCCAGCTTTTAAATTGTGCTAACTCCCTCTCGACAGAGGCTCAGTGTAGTGCTCTCGCAGATCAAAACATAGCGATTTGTCATTCGTGCTTTACCCTAGAATATCTGTCACTCTCAGTGCTGAAAATCTTCAGGAAAAACATGTTTTCATCCCCTTATTTCTGCAATAAGAAGCTTTCCTCTGTACTTTAGTGACATATATAATGAAAAATCCTACTGCCGACGGTTCAGTGTGGGGATATTGTTATCTTGACAGGCCTCCAGCAGATGTACTCCAGAATTGGTACCCTGAACCGCAGAAGGGTTATTTGCGTTGTCAGCAGCAAAGCACTTCCAGTGCTTAGATGACTGTCCCATTCATCATCTATCATTATAGCGCTTAAGAGAAAAGAAAAAAAAAATCCTATGAAGAAATAGGAGAGGAATTAATCCCCAAAATTCAGCCTGTTGCATTGGTTAGCTTTTATTTATTCATTCTGTTTCTTGATCTTCTGCGTTTCCTCCTCATACGTGGACTTAAAGTAGAAATACAAATCTAATTGTTTCTGTTGTCTGGGCTCCGATGGGAGAGGGCAGGAGGAGCAGCATGGGTTTGTGTTGTAAATGGGAAGTTAGAGTAGATGTATTTGTATTTGTGTCTCTGTGTTGGAGCCCTGAGAGCTGTAGTGCTGCGGCTGCCTTGGTACAGGCAGGTCAAGGTGTACTTGAAGGTGTAGCTGGGTTGAATGTTGTGGTCAATTGGCCGAGTTGGGGCAGTAGGAATCAGAGTCCTCGTTTGCACCGTTCGTCACGCAGAAAGGATCTGATTTAACACTTTACGGAGTCAGGATGTTCTATCGTTAAGTGGCAAATTTTGACTGTCCATCATGGGCGGCTCTATTGACCTCTGGAGTGGCATATGTCGCTCTCTACAACTACCTGAAAGGAGGCTGTAGTGAGGTGGGTGTTGGTCTCTTCTCCCAAGTTAGTAGCGATAGGACAGGAGGAAATGGCCTCAAGTTGCTCCAGGAGAGGTTTAGATTGGATATTAGGAAAAATTCCTTTACTGAAAGGGTGGTCAAGCATTGGAGCAGGCTGCCCAGAGAGGTGGTGGAGTCACCATTCCTGGAGGAGTTCAAAAAACGTGTAGACGTGGCACTTTGGGACGTGGTTTAGTAGGCACGGAGGTGTTGGGTTGACGGTTGGACTAGATGATCTTAGAGGTCTTTTCCAACCTTTATGATTCTATATTGTGCAGGATGGTTATAATAACAAAAATCCAACTGAAGTGTTGGAAACCCTTAAAACTGCTGCAGTGGAGTAGTTACGACCTCATCAAATTCTGGAGGAGTAAGTGGACTCTCACGCATACATGTGCGTATTGTAAATGTTTCCCTTTAATCTGTTGTTGCTGAATGAATTTAAGAGTTTTCTGTGTGAAGTTTCTTACTCCTTTTTAATCACTTTTTTTTTTTACATTAGGAGTACTTTCTCCCTCCTTGTGCATGTTTTCCTTTTTAGAAGTTAACATTTTATAATGACAGTAATGCCCTTTAGGGTGTACATTATGATCTACTAATGAGATGCCTGAGAGGTCTCCTAATGACATCTGAACAACAGTCATAGCCTATCGTTATTAGACCATTACACATATCCTTAACAATAATAAATACTCCTGCTTGCTGTAATTGTATTGTCCTTTAGTGCGTAGCAAGAGAATCTCAGAGACTTCACAGATCAAGTGCAAGGTGGGGAAGTGCCTAGAATCAGCAGTAGTTTTGTGGCGGGTTTCTCTGATTGTCTTTGTCTTTGGTTACGACGATGTGGAAGGACACGTAGTCTGGGGAGATTTATGGTGTTTTCTTACTGCAGTTGGATTGAAAATGTCACGAGAGCTCCTTGCTAGCATGTGTGCGTACCCTCTGCTCTGCCTTGTCTGCAGGGGCAGTTGTAAACATCACCGTCTGAGTGGAGATGTTACTGAGAGAAACAGGGTAACCGTAGGCAATGGCTGGCTCAGAACTGCTTAAAAAGTTACTGTGATAGAGGACAAAGCCATCCCAGGGCAGGTCATGCAGTCGTGTGATAGAAGCGAGAGTGTCTCCAAGAAGGCAGCAGGGAAAACCTGTTTACACAAATACCCAAGAAAAAAATTTAATGTTCGTGACTCCATCCATCACCAAGGATGGCATGCAGTAGCCTTTATCGTTCATATTGCTGGCCACTTTTCCCATGCGTACTTCATGGTACAGATAAGAAACCAGACAGCAAGAAGCAAAGTACCTTTACCAGGGAGTCAGATTCTTGGGATCCCTAGCAGAGAGTGGTGGTGAAGTGCTCCTTCTGACAGTAGAAGCCAGTGAATTGTTTGGAAAGGTAAGTGTTTCAGAGCACAACAGGATCAGTAAAATTTACATTAGTGTCAGAGGGCTTTAACATTTATTAAAGCTTCCAAATAATACATTTGCTGTCTAGAAGTATTTGATAGATGTGCCAGTCAGCCATAAAAAAAGTGAGCATTGGTTACTTCCTGGAGGAATCCAGACAATTTTGCTTTCTCTAATAGGAATAAGGTAGAGGATTGTAAAATGTCAAACAGCAGATTGCGTAGCGTCATCAACCGAAGCAGGCAGAAGGAGCAAACATACCATTTATCTAACAAAAGCCTGTTTGGTTTGGTTAATTTAGATTACAGGATGTCTGGGTTAAAGTCGTGATGAGATTTTCCTTACAGAAATGAGGATCGCAAGTTGCCTACAGTGAAAAGGTAGCCAAGGCTTTCTGGTCACTCAGACCAATGGACCGAGACTCTTCCTCAAGTAGCTACTGAAGTGAAGAGTGAGCTAAGCCAATCATCGCTGTACGAAAATTAACTCTTCCGGTTCACGATGACAAGTGCATGGGTCATAGATGTCTTCAGGTGCTTCAGATGGCCAGAAATAAATTTTTTTTATTTTATTGTCCTGCAGATTGCTTGTGAAGATTTGCCTTCAACATTACTAAAGCAGCACTCCCCAAACATTAACAGTCTGCCAGGTCTATTCCCTTCATTTAAAAATAGCAATCTCGGGG